>NW_023276806.1:58604655-59885049 GCF_003668045.3 Cricetulus griseus
AGTTCTGTGCTGTGCACGTTATAAGCATCCAGTCCTCACTATGACCCTGCAAGAATGATACTAAGTACTATCCCCAGTTGCATAAAAAGTTAAGCAGTTGGACACAGTCACACAGCTGTGGAGTAGCAGACTTCGTGCTTTACAGGGAGGTGCGCTAAATGTCTATGTCCTGCACATTTGAGTAATTATTGTTTTGTCTATGTTTTAAAAACACTTCCTTTGCAATGCCACTAAGTCTATATTTCCTTTAAAAATGAATCAAAACAGAACCGAGAGTCCATAAAAATCAACTATAAAATCCGTTGCTAGAACCTAGACAAAAATGACCTGTCCTCAAGTCAGCATACATTTGAATAGGCCACTGGCTCTAAAACAGTTAACCGTATTACAAAGTCTGACCTTGTGAGGACTTACTTTCTAATTCATGCAGCAGAGCCCATGAAGGTCATCACAGAGAACTGAATGACTTGTTTAAGAAAAAAAAAAGGAAGCGGTGTTGGACACAACTGAGAATATATCAAAAAGCATCAGAGCACTCCATATTCGGGTTAATAAAAATTCCAAAGGAGAATCTGGGACACTTCAGACAACAAAGGCATAAAGTGGGTGGGGCCTACTGCCCAGAATAACAGGCACATGCATTCACAATTTTGCCCATCTTGTGCCCACATCCACTCTCCAACACCAACTGGCAGAAGGTGAACCAATGGGAGGAATATTGACATGGAGAAGCTACCCTAGTGAACAAGCAGAAACAACCCCCACCTAAGTGACAAAGCACAAGGACCAGCTTATGGAAGAGTTTATTTGTGCTGTCCATTCTGTCTCACAGACAGAGCTGGCAGTCAGAGAGATCAGGAGAAAAACGGACTGAGCTGAAGAGCTTGGTATCAGTCGAACGAGCTCCTAGCTATACATACTTCAGTAAGGCAAACTGAGAGCAGAATCTGGCAAAGGGTTAGCCAGGCACGTGGCCAGTGGTCCACCTCCGTAAGCTGAGTCATGGAGCTATGATTCCAGTTTCCTACGCAGAGGGTGGATGAGAAATGGTACAAAGACCAGGCATGGTGGTGCATGTCTACAATTCCAGAACTCAGAAATAGGACAAGGAGGATTGCCACAAGATCAAGGCTGATTGGTCTACATAGCGAGTTCCAGGACATCCAGGGATCCAAGATGAGATCCTGCCTCAAAACAACAAACAAACAAAACTACAAAGGTAAAAGAATCAAACACAAGACCAGAGAATGCTGACCCTACAAACCAGACATTGATAAGGATGCAGGAAGACAGGCCTATAATGCCCCACCACTAGGAGATAAGCAAAATGCCTGCAGAGGTGTGGCATGTAGCAAAAACAAATATAACAGATGAGGTGTGAAAACGTGAAAATAAACTACAGGGAATAGTAAGGGCCAAATGAAATATATCTGCAGCAGCAAGATAAATTCTACCAGCAGGGGTCACTTGTGGGTGGCTTTTATTGTCACAGCATCCAGCCAGATACCTTGGATGAGCAGTTGTTACCAGAGGAGAGGCTCCAGGTTGGAAGTGTCCTAATCAGCTAGAAGTCACTATAGCCTGGGTATAAAGCATGAAGGAAGCAAGGCTGCTTCTTGTCACATGACAGAAGAGTCAAGGTGAAGTAGATTTGTTTTTTGTTTTCTTTTTCTTTTTTTTTTTTTTTGAGTGGTACAGACAAAATGCTTGAAGTTCAGTGTGTGTGTGTGTGTGTGTGTGTGTGTGTGTGTGTGTGTGTGTGTGTGTGTGTGTGTGTGTTAAAAGACAGGATCATGAACAATGACATTCTAGAGACAAGAGAGATGGTGCATGCCTGTCATCCTAGCACTTGAGGACGTGGAAGCAGAAAGGTGAGGAGTTTGAGACCAGCCTAAGTTATACAAGATGCCTCCTCAAAACACAACAAGTTTAAAACAATAATAACAACAAATATCCACACTCTAGTTACTTTAATGGCTGCCTTTGAAGTAACTTGATCTTTCTTTTCTCTCCTACCACCCCCTACTTACTCCCTTCCCCGTTCTACCATCTCTAGTGCCTTAGAGATCACAGCAACTTGCAGTTGAAATTTGAAACTGAAAAGTAGGTCAAACTAAATGGCCTTGTCTCATATTGTGGGAGGTGCCCCAGCATGTATATGGAGGCCAGAGTGATATAGTCCAGGAATGGTGTCTTTTTTGGTGTGTTTGTTTATTTATGCCAAGAATTAAAATTTAGGAAATGTGTCACCAGAAAGCTTAGGGAATCTCAGTGGAGCCACCATATGTTATCTGGGAAGCTTGGGTCTCCAATTCAGTGTTCTCAGTCTCATTAATAAAATCATACAAGAATAGATTCAAACAGAAGATTGAGCTGAAAAGGAACACCTTAGGATGGGCAAGATGTAATTCCTGTAGCTGCCTGAAAGGGAGGAGGAGAATGGAGAAGAGAGGGAACAAGAGTCATGTTGCAGCACAGAGGCCAGCCGCTGGGTGGCAGGCAGCCCCAGGTGAGGGGGGAACATAGGAAAAGGGGTACGAAAACCACAGTGTTAGTCAGGGAGTTTAAAAGCCTTTTTAGGCTCTGACCAGCATCTGAAAGAAAAAGACAGAAGAAAAAGTAGTAGTTGCACCTTTCTGAGTTGGGCCGCAGAAAGGTGAGCATACCTAGAGTGAGTTCTCTCTTTCCATCTTTTTCTAGTTTCCAGAGATTGAACTTAGGTCATTAGGCTTTCACACAAGCGCCATGACAATCTATCTATCTCTCTTTCAGGCACAGTTGCTTTTATCTTATGGAATCTTAAAGGGGCCATCTGCTGCCTGACAGTTCACAATTCACAGGCCGAGAGCTGTGGCTAACAAGGTCGGTGGAGCCTGGCACAAGAGAGGGGTTTGCCATCTAGCTATGCATCTTGGCATGCCATGTAGGAATAAATAACTAAGGCCATGGCTAGGAGGAAAGGTCTTTCCTCCCATAATTTACTTCATCACTCATGTGCACACATGCAGGCATGAGCCCTTGAGTGCACATGCGGGCGTTGGCCAGAAGTCAATCTTTGGTGTCATTCCTCAGGAGTCCTCCACTTTGTTTTTTGAGGCAGAGTCTCTTAACTGTGCTGGGGATTGAACGCAGGGCCTTATGCATGTACAGCTGACACTATACCAACTGAACCATCTTCCCAGCCATCATAAAAATTTTAACATTCATTTTGTTTTCTAAAATATTGTATTAAAATATCACTTACTGGATTTTGCTTTATCTAACTGATATGAGAATAGAATTCACTCATTTCCAGGATAAATGACTATTAGAGGTTTGTTCCTCTTTTGGTTAGAAGTGCCAAAAGTCTTTTTATATGAAGTACAGCAGTGTTGTGGCTAGCATGAAAATGAGGGAAACTGCATACAGGATGTGCGATTTTTCTCATTAGAACTTACTTGATGGTGTAAAGCTTTCTGGGGCTGCTTCTCGATGTTTTTGAACCCCTGCCAGCTGAAAGAAGGTGGGGGGAACCCAGCTGTTTTAAACTGCCAAGAAATTGGCTTCCAGTAGTTCTAAGTGTAGACGAGAGAATTTGTCTTTGTTGTCTGCTTCGTCTTTGTCTTGGGAGTGACTATTTGATGAGCCCTCTTGATTATGCAGATGTGAGCAAAGTACCAGTTAGGGGTAGTGACTGATAGTTAGTTGTCAAGAACTTGGCTTCAGGGACTTCAGATGAGCAAAGTATTCTGTTTAGTGGGGACAAAAGCTGTCCTGAGAGGAAGGGGTGCAATCACAGATCTTTAATAATTTTAATTAGTTTTAAGGAATACTGAAATCTTTAGTAGTGAAGAATCCACATTATACTTTCAAATGATTCATTTGGATGGCAGCAATAATTGTGTGTATATGTGTGGAGAGGGGACCCCGTGGAAACCAGCTAGTGAATGGCTAATCAAGTAAAGATTTATAATTTTGTAAGACTTCATTGTGCTATTTTGCAACTCTTCTCAGAAGTAGAGGAAATATATGAATGGAAATATATATTGTTTTTTATTTTTTCTAGATAAGGTCTCTCTGTATAGCCATGGCTATCCTAGAACCCTCTCTGTAAACCAGGCAGGCCTGGTACTCACAGAAATCCACCTGCCTCTGCCTCCTGAGTGCTGAGATTAAAGGTGTGTACCACCACTATCTGGCAAATGGAAATATTTTTAAAAACCAAAGATAGGTTATGTATGTATGTATGTATGTATGTATGTATGTATGTATGTATGTATGTATGTGTCTTCCTTCCTTCCTTCCTTTCTTTTTTTCTAGCATCTGTCTGTCTTTAGAGATAAGGTAGCAGATAGCTATATTCAAAGGCAAAGACCATGGGTGGACATGACTACATTGTTCCCAACAATTTTTTTTTTTATAATTCAGAAATCCAGTCTTAGCTGTAAACTAGGGTTTGACATTCCACTTACTTCTCCTCCTTAAGGGTCCCAAGCTAGGCTGGATTGCTTGATGTCTGCTCCTAGAACAGTTTGCCCCATCCTAGAAAAAGACTCAGGTTTTAGTGGTGGATTGTCAAGAATGCTTGGAAGCTCCTTAGGAATTTATGTCAGTATTGTTTCTGTTTCCAGAAATGTATTTATTGACTATAATATCCGTCTGCACAATTTTTAAGGCTTATTGTCTATGCTCAAAACAAGGAGAATTACACAGAAATCACAAGTGTCTTTTCTCACTGTTCCAATGCCCCTCTGAGAAATATACAGACTGTGTTTCTTGCATGATTCCCCCTCCCCCAACGTCGGATGCACATAAACAGTGGGTGTTGAAAGGATGGGCTGGGGTTTCATGAGGAAATTACCACCAGCTGTCTGAAGGCTTGTTCATAATTTCCTTCTCTGAGGTTTTGTTACAGCTGACAGACAAGACTGGCCAATGAAGGGTGTGGTTATGAATACATATGTACACACACACACACACACACACACACACACACACACTCCTGAAACACAGAGGGAGAAGGAAGTTAGGGAAACTGCTTATTCAGTTTCAGAGCTTTGTCTTATGATAAAGCAGGAAGCAGATAAATGGAAATTTGGGATCACTGGCCTAGGCCTAGGGAGCAATTTGTAGGCGAACTGAAATGAATCTATAACTGCTATTTTAGAGTCAAGGAATCCTGGGCAGTATACAAACATCAACTTTTAAAGGGCTATGATTTATTGAAATTTTTAAACACACTAGGCAATCAATTCAATATAAACAGTCTTGTTTTGTTCTCAAAGTGACCTGTCAACTATTTATCATCTTTTACCTTATTTTGCATAAAATGATCACGCTGTAAATAACTTAACCAAAATTCCAGGGCTGGATTATAGAGCAGTCCTAGCAGCTGTGTGACATTGACTGTGCTGCCCCACCCTTCCAGGTGAGGGTTCCTCTGGAGTCCCACAGGAGAGAATGGGGACACTTTTCTTTCTACTAGTGAAAACAAACTTTGTCCAACCATACTTTTTTCTCAAATTAAAAATAATTAAGCCAGACGCAGTGGCACACACCTTTAATCTCAGCACTCAGGAGGCAGAGGCAGGCAGATTCCTGAGTTCAAAGCCAGCCTGGTCTTAAAGAGTGAGTTCTAGGACAGTCAGAACAAGACAAAGAAACCCTGTCTCAAAAAACTGAAAAAAATCTAGCTGATGATTGTGCCAATTTCTGGGATAAAATGTGCTGTTTTGATAAATGTGGAACAATTAAGACAAGCTAATAATTTTTGAATAAAATCTATGAATTTTCAATACTAAATTTGTGATAAAGTTTTTTAAAACTATATTATCCTTGGTGCCTACTCATGTGCTAGCTTCTTTCTTCTGTTATGCCAGTTCCAGATCCAATGCCCTAGTGTGGTCTCTGCAGTCAGTGTACATCTGTTGTCACATACATGCATACGTGAAGGCAAAATACACAAATAATAATTTCTAATTTAGAAAGACTTTGAGCCAACGCCAAAGGCAGTGACCCAAAGACCTCTTCCCGTTAGAAGTCCCACCATGTCTCCATAGTGCCACCACGAGGGTCTAGCCTCCAACACATAGGCCTTGGGAGATGTTTAAGATCCACAATAAAATGCTTTCTTTTTCTCTCTAGAATTCAATTGGGTCTCCTTATGTTTCTTCACTTGGGTAATGGAGCACGGAGTGGCTTCCATGCATCCACCATGCATTTGAAAGAGTGAGGAATTATTTTTCTAATTTTCATTCCTGGTCCTCTTGAGAAATTCCTCTTGGGATGCCTATTTGCAATTATTTATTTATTGTTTTGTTTTTGCTTTTTGAGACAGGGTCTCACTCTGTAGCTCTGGCTTGCCTGGAACTTGCTATATAGACCAGACAGTTAGCAAATTCATGCCGATCCTCTTGTGTGATTAAAGGCGTGAGCCATCACTGCTCGCCGAGGCTACCTCCTTTATAAAAGACTAATTTATTTAAGGGCTTTCCTCCTGTTCCTTATATGCTGTATTTTAGCTTTGGGTACAGTCAGATCTGTGGTGCGATTAAGGAATTCACCTGTGGCTTTCCACACCAGCTGTCAGTCACACACCTGGTGTGTAGCACACACTCTGCCTTGGTTGGACTCCTGTTGAAATGAGTGAACTTAGGTAACTGAATTGTCCTTGAATTGCATCAGCTTGTGAGAATAACTCTAAGTCCCAATATTAACTACCTCTGAACTGCCACTTCTTCATGGCAAACAAAAAGAGGTCCCTCTCTTTTTAATCCCCAGGGTTGCTTTTCATTTTCTTAAACTGCTCCTGGCCTTGAGCTCTGTTGCTCTGAGGCACAGCCGCCCCTTCACCTGCTTTGTAGTCTTCTGACCACACACCCTCCGCCCAGGCTCTGCTTCAGCTACTGCAGGGCAGTGCTTTCCATTCCTGCAGAGCCAACCATTTCCCTCCTCGTTGGTTACTTGGGTAGATAATCCAGGCCACAGTTCTCCTCATTGGGTCCTCCCTGGGGCTAATGAAACACGTAGCAGTCTTGAACTTATCTACTCCACAAAAGAGATTTTCACCTCGTGAAAGTTCGTATATGCAGATTTCACACCCACAGGTCCAACTCTCTTTATCAGAATGGTTAGGGCTAAAACTCTGTGTGTATAAAACACACAGAGACTTTTATCTTGTCATTATTTCTTTCCTAAAACTGTTTATCTGTTTTATGTGAATGGGTGTTTTACCTGTGTATGTCTGTACCTTGTGCACCCAGTGCCATGGAGGACAAAAGAGGGTGCCAGATGTGCTGGTACTGGAGTTACAGACCACTATGAGCTGCCATGTGGGTGCAGGGTCTCAACCTGATTCTCTTCGAGAGCAGCCATCTCTCCAGGCCCCTTAGGAGACATTCTAGACCCAAACAATAACATAGATAGATGATAGATATATACTGTGTTAATAGTTGGTGTACTGCATTGTTAAGGGATTAACAAGGAAAGCATCCTTTCATTCTTGTGCTGTCTTAATCCCTTTCAGTCCATACTGATCCCACTCCCTGAAGAGCTGAGAGGGTGTCTTGTAAATTAATTTATAGTTATCTCCACTGGACAAAAGCCACATCCACATTTCCTTCCAAAAATGTGCTTTTTTACTCGGTTGGTCTGCCTCTATATCTGATGTGGGAAAATGGACCCGTTAGGTTTCTACAAACTTCTTTGTACATTGGAGAGGCACACCCTTAAGATTCTTGAATATTCTTCATTTAAATGGAAGGACATATGAGGCTCTTCTTCACATATTTTTGGAGGTCTCCATGGGTCTAACAATCACATCTTGGATTTGATTTTTACCTTGAAGCCCCTTCTTGGGGGGAGGGGTTTGGTATCCCTCTGTGTATTCCTGGCTATCCTGAAACTCACTCTGTAGCCTTGGCTGCCCTTGAAGTCACAGAGATCGGCCTGCTTCAGCCTCCCAAGTGCTGGGACTAAAGGCATGAGCCACCACCACCTGACTGAAACCACTTCTCATTTTAAAAGCTTTCACTGTCTGAAAAGATGAGAAGCAGTTCTGTTTTTGTTTGTTTGTTTGTTTTTAATTTAACAAACTTGGCTCTTCACATGCCTCTAAACTCTGCTCGAAAAATTGAATGGCTCATACTGGCCATGGTGGCTCCTGCTTATACACAGGGAGTTTGAAGCCATTAAGGGAGACCTATCTCCAAAAACAAAACAAAAAGTAGGATGCTCTTTCTTAAAAAAAAAAAAACTAGTCTTTTTGTAACACTTTATCATAATATGACTTTTAAAAGCCTGTTAATGATTTTGGTTGGAGAAGAAGCCTGTTAGCATTTTTGAAACTCTACCTGAACATCCTCAGTACATTTTCTGTTTTCTACACTGATTTATACGCTCTTTCTGCTAATACATAATACAGGTTATTTCCCCCCTGTCCTATGTAATAGTTTCTTCAGTGCCCTCGTGGCTCTCCATCACGCTCCTCAAGGTCCTTCCCCCAAAGGCCTCCTGGCACCTGCTGTATCTGTATATTACAGTCACTGCCCGGTTACAACACCCCACTTCTAGATATCAAGTTCAATTCCAACTATTTATTGTTGTTTAGCAAATTACTCTCAAATTTATAAGATTAACACAGTAAGTGTTTTCTTAGATCATGATTTAGGGGGTCGATAATTCTAATATGGTTCAGAGGACAGGTGTACCCCTATCACGGCCACATGGGCAATTGTTTGGTTTTGTCCAGTTGATGGCATTGCAATAGGAGCTGCTGGCTCTTTGGCTCCATTAAGCTTCTGTTCTATTCATAGTCTGGGGCCTTGACACATTGTTTATCTAGCAGAGTATTTTGATTTCTAATCTGGGAGGCTTCTTACTGGCTGACACTTGGCAGTTATTTGTCTGAACAGAGTTCTATTAATCAAGTAAGTTCCTCAAGATAATATAAGTTAAAGGGTGAGAAATTATAATCTACCTCTCAATGGGAAAAGTATTCAAGAGAATGTGTCCTTTATCTTCGGACCATTCATTCTGTCCTGAAAGGATATCCTAACTCAGAGTTAGGGAGGTGGGCAGGGCACGGTGAGGGACAAGGAAGACACCTGTTGACTAATCAAGTCAGTGGGATGAAGCACAGTGACCATTGAAGTGATGGGTACTTAGTGTAGTGTCCTCCCAGCTAAGTGTCCAGAGAATGTTAGGTGTCAAACTTTGGCAAGTGTCATGCAAAATGGGCAGGCATGACATTCTAGAACTAAACTTACTAGTGTCAGATCTCAACTATGAACCTTGTTACTAGGCAATATACTCTGTCTCCCCATACCCCACACTAATACTTATAAAACAGAGCTAGCTAGAGTGTACCTATAAAGTTACTGTATTTATAAGAGAAGCTAGTTTAGAAGAAAATCTGGCACAGCATGTTAGACGTAGCTACATTTATTATTACATTTAAGCCACACAGTCATCCACATCAAGAACATTAGTCCCCCTCCACACACAGTCAAGAGGGAAGGGAAGAAAGGCAGGACTGAAAAGAACTGAAGGGAAGGGAAGGTACCACTGGATGCTTGGAAAGGCTTAAAATCAGTTCAGTCAGCTGACCAATTAAGAGCTAAGCTATGTACTCAGGAAAGAACAACATACCTGGTTGAATTGATCAACATCATCAATTCAGTTTACCTCTGTTCTAGTACAGAAAACTTGGAGCAGATTTATAACAGTATTGCAAGATGGTGTGCAATACTGATAAAATGACCTCAGCTTCAAAATGGGAGTGACACAGAGTATCAGAATAGACCAGGCTATGCTGCTGGAAAAAGCCCCCAAATCTCAGTAACTTAAATACTTATTTTTAAAACCTCATTGAAAACATTTTAGATCTGTTTATTTTGTCATTGTGTGTGCATGAGTGTTTGGCCTGCACATAAGTCTGTGCAGCAAATGCACTCTTGGAGGTCAGATCCCCGAGGACTAGAGTTACTGACTATTGTGAGCTGCCATATAGGTGCTAGGAATTAAACTTGGATCCTCTGCAAGAGGAACAAGTGCTCTTAACCCTGGAGGGGCTTAACTCCAGCCCCTCTGGAACTTAATTTTTGTAATGTATTTTTACCTTATTTCAATGTAGGTCAATAGAGAGACTCCAATCATTCCAGTCCCTTGGAGACCTAGGTTGGTGAAAACCTTGACTCAGCATGATTGCTCTTTCAATATTAATACAGCAGTTGAAAACAGCTTAGGCTAGTTATATTCTGATTCTCAGCATCTGCGTTCTGCTTAGAAACAATGAGAGCCTCTCATACTTCAAAGGCCAAAGCAAGTGATGCTTCATCTTCTAAATTCCACAATTAATTTTAAGTGTAGTAAAAGCTAGCATGTATCTCTGAAGGAAAAAGTGACAAAAGTTGTAGGAACACTACACAGAGTGACTGGCAGGATATATCATAGTCACACAAATGCCTACCCTCCACTCCTGCACTCTCTGCATATACGGTGGGGTTCCACTAATGATTTTGGACTCCCATCTGACTTATTTTGTGGTAGAAGGAACAGTGTGCCAGTTCTGAGCAGAGACCTAAGGGACATTGTGAGTGTCACTCAGCTCTCTTTCTCTGCTACACATTGTCAGGAGAAGAACTTTCCACAGGCAGATGCTGCTGCTTCTGTATGGGTTCTGGAATAAAAGGTCTGTGGAGCAGACTTAACCCACAGCCAACCCATCTACCCTTCAACCTCAGGTCCCTGAGCGTGAAAGGAAGGTCTGCAAACATCTGAGGCCTGGGGGCTGTGCTGAGCTGCACCATTTCAGCAGAAAGATGACTGACACACAGTGACTCACCTCAGAGGGATTTCACATAGACTGGATAATGCTTCTGGAGTAAACATATGCTATAGGAACTTATTAATTATCATTATAATAAATGTAGAGGAAAATGAGATGACATTAGATTACATACTAAGTAGTAACAGATACCCCATATATCTTATAACTATCACATTATTTCTCTATTATATAAAATTAGTGATAAATTTTACTGCTGTTGAACTACATGTAAGATGATAAAATTTGGGTCATTTTACCCCATTAGTATAATGATTTAGTTATCTCAAAAAATAATTTTTCTTAGTCTGTACCTGTTGCTATAACAAAACACCATAGACTGCATTATTTAGAAATGATAGACTGTGTTTCTCACAGTTCTGGACACTGTTTAAGCTGAGATGAAGGTGCTGTCAGACTCATTGTGTAGTGAGGACTTATTCTGTGTTGCCCAGATGTTCCTTGTTTCTCCATCCTTCAGATGGGACACAGGCTATATCCTGACATGGTAAGAGAGACAGAGGGCAAAAGAGACCAGTGCACTTTCTTCAAACTTTTTTTTTATAAGAATGCCAATCCCATTCTTAAGAATATAACACTCATGGCTTAATTCCTCCCCGAAGACCTTATTTCTTAGGCCCACTCTTTACGTCCCAGTATAAGAATGTTTGAGGGATCTGTGCATTCAAAACACAGCACAATTAAAGAATGACAGAATAGAAGCAGAAAAATGCTAACTAAAGTGTTATTTGACACTAATATTAGAAATGGCATACCTATTCAACAAAATAATATTAAGTAGGCTACTGTTCTATTAAAGCATATACTAAAGCATAGTAGAATCATTGGAGCGTAAATATGACCACTACCTGAAAACATGAACAAATGCATAGCAAATGGAAAGGGGAGGTTGAATATGTAGATGTAAACTGTAATTATAGCTATAAAAATATGTACCAACAAACACGACTGAAAAAAACCTGAAGAAACATAAGCATTTGTGCTAGATTTGAGCTTGTGCTATTTAGACAAATACTTTTCTTTTGAAATTTTAGAAGAAATTGTTTTTAACCATAGATATGCAAGTTTTTAGACATCAAATAAATTCCTTTTCTCACGGTATTCATGGGTGCAAGTGAGCTCATATTTACATTAAAAAGTCCATATTTAAAAGACCAGAGATTTCACAAGCTTTAAATATCAATTGCCACTAGTTATTCAGAGTTATCTTATTTTCTACATAGTTTTCTGTAACTTCTAAATGGCCTACGGTAAACATGTTATGCACTTTTGAAGAGAAGAATTATTTAAAAAACACACAAGCCTATTTTTCAGCCTGGCTTCTAGGAGCCACAGTTCATGTAGTTAGCGCTTATCTCTTCTGAAGCAGTGCATGTCCGGCTGTAGACAGAATCTCTCTCCACAACTCAACAGCCCATAATTTGATTTCAGACACAACTAAGTATAGCATCAACTTTGGCATGAGGAATGGAAACCTGAGCTCCCTGCCCTTCCCCCAAGGCAACAGTAGATTCTTTTCAAGACAGGTGGCTTGTGGGTCTTGCCTAGTGTCAAACTGGACCTTAATTTTGTCCCCTCCTGTTTAAATGAACATAAGGAGAGAAAAGATTCCAATCTCAAGAGCAGTGTGGTTTTAGCTGCAAACTGAGCACTGGGATCCGGAGATTCTAGATTGGGGCATTTTCAAATAACTCCTCTGAACCCCTCCTGTGTTTGTTATGAGGTCCACCCCTCCCCTGGTGATTAGAACTAATCCAAGAAACTGGAGGTAGTTGACAATTTTCTGCCACAGTACAGGCCTTTGCAGTTCCGCCAGCACTCACACATGCCAGGTCTCTCCCGGAGTCTAACTGCAAGGCTTCCTGAGAGAATGGATTCCTTCTAGAAAGCCATCTTTGGAAATTTGTAGAGCATAGCTCTGGGCCATGCCAGCGGCCTTATCAGAGCCTGGGCAGGGTTTAGCCTTCTTGATCTTAAACATGCTATCCACAAACAAATCTAACTAAATTGACATCGCCAAATATAGGCACTATAAAGCTTTCTGAAAATTAAAAGGCCAAGCCAGGTGGTGGCGGTGCTTGCCTTTAATCCCAGCACTTGGGAGGCAGATGCAAGCGGATCTCTGTGAGTTCAAGACCAATCTGGTCTACAAAGTGAGTTCCAGGACAGCCAGGGATACACAGAGAAACCCTGTCTCAAAAAAGGAAAAAAGAAAAGAAAAGAAAAAAAATTAATAAAGAAAAGAAAAAGAAAAAGAAAATTAAAATGCCAGTGGTAAAGCTAATGATAACTGATCATTTGACTTAATAAAAAGGTTAATTTCAGAGTTAAAAGGGAGCTCCAGGCGGCAAGCCCTCTAATTACAGCACCTCTGTCTTGCTTAAACATTGGTACATACGTAGATGCACAGGGTCTGGGCAGCCCTCTCCTTGGAAAGAAAAGCTTTGCATGTAATCTCAGAACAGCCTTGGTGGATGGAGAGTGGAGGGGCCACTCTTAAGGTGTTGGGAGCATTCTGGGATGTTCAGGAGCCCTCTGCGTCCTGGGAGTTTCTGGTAGAGCCTGGTTGCTGTGGGAACCAAAAAGGAAGGAGGCAGAGTAGTGCAAAAGCGGGGATTGATTGCGATGGGAGCAGCTAATAAGGCTGCAAGGTTTGGTTAGGAGGGTTGCTTTTTGAGGAAGTTTCTGTCCATGGATGACTGGTGAAACTAAAACGGGTCATATCTCCCAGAAAACCACCTTGTGCCCTATGACGCTCTAGTAGGCACACCTGCATTCAGTTGGATCTCATCCTTCCTAGACTCCATCTCTGGCTCCGAGGTTACCTGTGGGTGGGTGTTGCATGCGCAAGGGAAGACCACCTCTCCAAGGTGCTCCCTTGCAGCTGGCTGGTTTTATCCAATGCCCTTCACTGGGAGGAGCGAGAGACAGGAGAGTCATCGAAGGCCACTTCTGAGACATCATTACTCTTAGCCTGCTAGGGAGGCAGTGGAGGCCGGAGGGTGTGTGCTGTGGCGTGTCACCTGGGCGGGTCCTGGGCTGCAGGGAGCCCCGCCTCCGCTCACTCGCGGTTGACAGCTCAGCTGGTGAGGATCTGCTCGTGCCAGCCAGTCGCGTCTCAGCCTGGGAGCGAGTGCGCCCCGCGGCCTGGGCTCGGCAGCAGCAGCGTCCAGCTACCTCCTGAGAACAGTCCCTGCCTTGTGCCCGGCGCACCGTTAGCCGAGGGCGCGGCCACGGCCGATCTGCTCTTTCTCCAAAAAACCGAGAGCAGACCTTGTTCCTCCGCCGGCGCCGGCGCCGGCGCCAAGGGGAGCTGGGGAGGAGGAAAAGACTCAGGCTTTTTGCGCTGGAGACTCCTGGGCAAGGCTTTGTATCTTCCCGGGCTGTGGCCACCCCCGGGTGAGTGGCGCCCGGAGAGCGTAGAGAGCGCCTGGATCATGGAGCAGACCTGGGCCAGGTAGGGAACGGCTTCTCCCTCACCGCCTGCGGACTTGGGGTCCCTGCCTTGTTCCTTTCCCCTGTCGCCCCTCACCACTAGAGGCCTCTAAGTGCTCCCCTTTTCTGTCTCCCTGGTTCCCAGCCCACCTCTCCTGGCCTCCTGCACGCCGCTCTGCTCTCTGGCATGTCCCTAGCTAGGCGACTCTCCTTTTCACCTACTCCTGACGTCAAAACCGCCCCGGGTTGCCTGGAAGTTTTTCTGTAGCTGTGTGTCCGCTTATGTCTTCCTGGATTGGAAAGGTTTTTTTTTCTAGAGACTGGAAAGACTCCAGCAGACTTCCCCCAGGGATACCTTTAGTTCCAGGGATACCTTTAGTTTCCGGTACTTTTAACGTGTCAGATTCGTTCTCACACTGCCACGTTTTCCACCTCCACCTCACCCTGCCCTAGCCACATGCCAGCAACCCACAGAGGCCAGTAACGCTCCTCTCCTGAGCCTCCGGTCTGAGCTCACTATTTGAGAGGGACTGAAAGGGCTCTGAGCACCCTCCACTGCCTAGACCGAGATCAGGGCGGGTCTGGGTAGGTCAGGTTGCAGAGATGGTGGTGGAATTCTGTCTTCTCCACCCTCCATCCCACCTTTCTCTAAATATTCTTTAAAATGGAGCTCCTTCCAGTGACTGATGCGGAGAAAAAGATTTCATTTCTGTGGTTTTGGTTTTTGGTTTGGTTTTTGTTTTTGTTTTTGTTTTTGTTTTTTTGGGGGGGGAGGCTCCGGTGTATGAGGACTGTATCTCAGATAGGCTCTTCATCACCGTGATCTAGCTTTGGGAGATTGGCATGGGGCCAAGCGACTGTTCTGACTTCTGAGACAGTGAAGACTACAAACACAAAGTAAATTGGGGCTCAACAGAAATTATGCAAAAAAAAAAAAAAACCCGGGGTTTTTCAGACTACTGTTCAGCTCAATAGAGTAAACAGTTTACTGTGAATTTTGAAGAAAGGACAAACTGCACACAGGGTACATTGATGGAGGAAATGAATTTTCTCGGTGTGAAAGGTCAATACTACTTTTTGGTCTCTTATCCTAGGAAACTGTGCTCTGTTTGAGGCTTCACGGATTTTAAAAAGAAGTCCAGTCAAGAAACAGGGTGGGACCCAAAGCCAGGCTTTGAGGGTTGGCCAAGGGACCTGGGGCTCTTAAGAGCTGAGAGAGGAAGGGTAAGCCAGCACTATTCAAAGATCTGAAGAGCAGTTGGTGGTAGGGGGATTAGATGAGTTTAGAATCTCCTAAAAGGACAGAACAACTGATGGATGCAGCAAGTTCCAAAGAGGCAAGGTATGGTTCCACAGCAGGAAGCACCCTCTAAGCATTGGGCTACCTGATCTGGGGAGATTACTGACCCTGACTATATTCAAGCAAAGGCCAGAAGAGTACCTGCTGGGGAGGAGAATGAGTGGATCAGGGACTGTTGCCATCTATCAGTGTTTTTCACACATTAAGAAATTAATAATTGTGGAGCTGGGGAGATAATTCAGTCAATAAAGAAAGTGCTTGCCTTGCAAGGTTGAGGACCTGAGATCTTTCCCCAGAACCTATGAGAGAGAGAGAGAGAGAGAGAGAGAGAGAGAGAGAGAGAGAGAGAGAGAGAGAGAGAGAGCAACTATGTATGTATGTGCTTTGGTGCAAGTTACAAACCAGTAAAAGACCTGGTCTCAGTGTGTGTGTGTGTGTGTGTGTGTGTGTGTGTGTGTGTGTGTGTGTGTGCAGCACCTGAGGAATGACACCTCAGACTGTCTTCTGACATACACATATATGTGCATTCATACACACACACACCACACAGGGTAATTGTGTCAAGGTCTCACAAGTCACAAACTGAGTGTATGAATGTGATGGGCAACAGATCAAGAACCATGCCTGCACTTAGGAAATTGGTCCTACTTATGACTCCTAGGTTATGGTTGCCCCAACTTTAGCATCAGAGCTTAGTTTCACCCAGTTTTAAACTTCATGTAAATCAAGTTAGACATGAGGTTTCATGTAACTTTTCTCACTTATGCTTCTAGGGGGATTCTTCAACACTCGTATGTACAGTTGTGGTTGATTTATTCTTTCTTCTAACTAAGATTCTATTGTGTGTTAACATACCAGTTTACTTGGGAAAGATCAGGTTTGGGGCTAGTAAGATGGTGTTGGCATAAACATTTTATACATGCCATTTGTGAATGTGTGTGCACATTCCTACTGGGTAAACAAATAGAAGTAGATCATTAGGCAACATAAAATGCATGTTCAGTTTTAGGAATACTCCCAAATTGTCTTACAAGTGGTTATAAAAGAGGTTTCTAAAAACAAAGTATCTAAAGCAGACAAGGTGAAAAGTTTTTCACATCACTAGTCACATGAAGACATTAGAAAATACTGATTGTTGGCAAAATGGATTGTCATCACACTATTAAAAAGCCCAAACCCACAATATGAAATGTATTTACAATGCTACCAAATACACTTGCAAAGCTCCTTGTGACAATATCTAACTTTATGGTGAATTTTATACTCAGAAATTACCTATGTAATTTCTTTAGTAAATCAAGGCTGATTGTGACTCAATTTATTTTATCAACTAATGGGTCAAAGTTGGAAAAAATCCTGGAGTTACAGATGATAGCTGACGACTCAGATCCTTAGCTCACATGTCCAATCAATTTATAAGCATCTTGGAAAAAAGAACCCCAAGCAGCCACACGCTGAGCTAGATGCTAAGCATATTACAACGAATGAGACTGGGTCTGCCTTTGGGGGTTTCATATTGACATCGTCTATAATTTTATTTGTTTATTACAGGGTCTCACTATGTAATCCAGACTGGCCTTGAACTCATGATACCTCAGTCTTACCCCCCCCATCGTTTATAATTTTAATAAAGTGAAGCAAAGGCAGAGATACACATCTGCTACTGTCACGGTTTCAGCCATCAACTTGACACAAACCTAAAGTTACCTGAGAAGAAGGAAACTCAACTAAAAAGTTGCATTAATTAGACTGTCTGTGACCATACCTGTGAGGCATTTTTAAATTGTTAATTGATGTAACAAGGCTCTGTCCACTGTAGGCGGTGCCATCCCTAGGCAGATAGGCCTGGGCTGCATAAGAAAGCCAACTGAGCAAACCAAAGGGAACAAAACAGGAAGCCATGCTTCTACATTGTTTTTTTCTTCAAGATCCTGCCCTAAGTTCCTGTTTTGTCTTCTCTCAGTGATAGACTATAACCTGTGAAGTAAAGCAA
Organism: Cricetulus griseus; assembly: GCF_003668045.3. Classification (NCBI taxonomy): domain Eukaryota; kingdom Metazoa; phylum Chordata; class Mammalia; order Rodentia; family Cricetidae; genus Cricetulus; species Cricetulus griseus. The sequence goes on from NW_023276806.1 coordinate 58,622,209, forward strand.
GGCTGTTCAGCCCAAGTTGCTTTTGGTCATGGTGGTTATCACAGCGAAGCAAACTAGAGCAGCCATTGTGGGAATACATTGGAAAAGCACAACACACAGGATTCTGAGAGGGGAACTTAGCCACAATTGCTAACATTAATTAGGTTTTCAAAGCATGCTGATTCTTTGCACCTGTGATTTCTCCTAGTCCTTAACTTACATGATAAAATGTTCCCATGTACATTTTTCAAGACGAGGAAATAAAACTTAGGAGACAATGATTCATTTGTCCAGTGTGACACATACAACTAAGAAAGAAATGAGAACTCAGAAGATCTAACTCCCTAGCCCAAGTTTTGATTTTGTTCTGAATTGCTTTGTTTGAGTTGTGTCTTGTAGGTGACTTGGTTTCTGAGTTGGTTTTGAAACAGAGTTCTTACTTTTTTTGTTTTGTTTTGTTTTTTCAAGACAGGGTTTCTCTGTGTAGCTTTGGAGCCTATCCTGGCACTCCCTCTGGAGACCAGGCTGGCCTCAAACTCAGAGATCTGCCTGCCTCTGCCTCCTGAGTACTGGGATTAAAAGCGTGCGCCACCAACGGCGGGCTAGTACTTTTTAAACTTAGGGATAGGCTTAAGGCTGTGATTCTATACACAGACTTCATTTCAGTAAGTTCTAAGTGGAGCCCTTCCCCAACCGTGCTTCACGCAACCCCTGCACTCTTTTGTTTTGTGTTTTGAAATGGCTTCATGAAGTCTAGGCTGGACTTGAATTTCTTATTTCCACCTTCCAAGTTCTGGGATTACAGGCAGGTGCCTATCATGCCCAGCTTCCTCTTGCTCTATCTACCCGCAAAGGACCGGGGTGTTGGGCATTTAATCTCTCAGTTAGGCACACCCTGACAGCTGCACATGGCCGCCTCTCAGCAAACCCATGTGAGCCTTCTCCCCTACTGAGGCTTCTGACCTGTCTCTTGCCAGCAGCCTCTTTGCTAAGTCACCTGTGCAGAATGTGGTTGGTTCTCCAATAGCAAATTTCCCGTGAACGTAATGAACATGCTGGCCTTCCAAACACTGGTTTGCCTCCAGTCACACTGATGTCCCTGCAGAGTTAAGAGCTGCTGAAGGGATAGTTCATAGAGATTATGGAGAGCTGGATTGAGAGGTTAAGTTTCCTCAGGTGGTGAATCTAATGGCAGATAGGTTGTTGTGAATATTTAGTGTCCTCTTACCTGGACTAGAAACTCACTATGGTTTCTGCTTTAGAGGATGTGGTATTCCAGGGTCACAATTGTATTAGTTTCCTGTTACCAAAAACAGTGACTTGTGACACAGAAAGTATGCAATGCTTGAGGTCCAAAGTCTGAAAGTCGCCCTTTGAAACTAAACTCAAGGTATTGTCAGGTCTGTGTTCCTGCTGGAGCTCCAGGGGAGCACTTATTCCTTGCCTTTTCCAGCATTTGGAGATCCTCGGCACTCCTGGCTCAGAGCACTAACCCAGCAATGGTATCGCTCTGGCTGCTGCTTCCACCATCACAGCTCTTTTTGTTATTCCAGCATCCCCGTGTCCTTCTTATAGGGACCCTTGTGACTACTTTGGTGCCACACAAATACCCCAAGATCATCTCTTTTCATAGTCATATCTTTGAAGTCCCTATGGCCATGTAAAGTTCACATGTTCACAGGGTCTGGTGATTAGGAATATGGACTTCCTTGGGATGTCATTGTTCAGTCTGCCACACTGCCAAACACTGGAAAAATCATTACAAATTCGCTTCCCTTTTTGGGTGGAAATGTTCTTGTTTGTGGCATATGAGGATGCTGAGTAAGTCAGGTAAGTCATATGTGACTCTTATAGAAGTTGCCTTAACAAACAACTAAAAGAAAGACAAACCGACCCTATTTAAGAGTAGACATTATGATGGAAGGCTATAAGCCAGGGGGTGGTGATGCAGACCTTTAATTCCAGCACTCAGGAGGCAGAGGCAGGCAGATCTCTATGAGTTCAAGGCCAGCCTTGGTCTACAGAATGAGTTCTAGGACAGCTAGGGCTGTAATACAGAGAAACCCTGTCTTACAAGAACAACAAAAAATAGAAGGTTAGGAAAGAACAGCATATTTGTCTGTTGTTTCATTTATCTGTAATCAGATTTAATAAGATGCAAGCATTACTTGTATCTGTCTCCCAAGGCTGTAAAAATATGCAGAAGGGGAGTAACATCCAAGAAAATCAACTGTCCAGTTTCAGACTTTGATTTTACTTCTTTGCCATACAGTCAAAAGAGAAGCTTGAAGTAAGGTCAAATGCTCATCAACTATAGGTGTATTGTACCCACTATGTCACATTGGTAGCTGTTTGCATTTGCTTTACCCTTTGATAACTCATAGCCTGGTAGAATTCATGTGAAACACCAGAGAGTCCTGTTGACAAATGAATTGTTAGAGCCAGAGATGGCATTTTGCCCCATTTTACAGATGTGGCTACAGAGGGAGTTTATATGATTTTCTCCTGTTCAAAATTAGTATGCATGGCAGTTAGAAGATGCCAGTGCCTTGCTTGTCTGGTGTTTTGCATGTAGCATTTTGTATCAGGAAATTGCTTGCTTTCCCAACTCTATTACTGAGATATCTTTAGACAGTGGATTCCTGTTGAATATTCATCAGTACTAGCAATTAATTTTCTGCATTTTGAGAAGGAAAATCTCTGCCTTGGCAACTGTGCCCTGCACTTGGCTGTGGCTTGGGGACTTTGTCTCAGTCACTGATTTCTCTCTTTATTCCCACAAACCAGATCAGTGTAGAGTACTCACCCCCTCCCTCTTTCAGCTACTAAGGCTGGGTACAGAGGCCAGGGAAGGTTGCCTTTGCTCTGGAAATGGGAGTTGGCTGCCTTTCATCACGGCATCCTCTTCATCCTGGCAGCTCACTTCACTGTGGCTGTACTGACCATTCAGTGGATGTCTTAAGACACCACCCACAAATCCGTCTGTCTTATAAATAACATTCCCAACTGGGCTCAGGACAGTTCACAAGTTGTCTCAGGCAAAAATTCAAATAACATTTAAAGTTAGAATAAAAGTCCAAAATAAAAAAGATGTCATGATGACCCAAGGTGGCTCCATTCAATCCTATTTTAAACGGTTCAGACACATGGGGCCGTGATTTCCCTCTGTCTCACAGCATCTTTTTAGTTCTCTGGTCAGCAAGACAAATACGATGTGATTTTTTTTTTTCTGAGCCCTCATAGCCAAATAGTTTTTGTTCATAGACTACTTATAATGAATTTTACAATAATAACTGCAACTTGCATCTCCCCAGCACCGTAACAGGCTATGATACCTTTATGTTGACTTGTCTCATCATCCGTGCCTCTTCTGCCTGTTACCCTCTGTGTTGTATTCTTCATGTGGAGCAGCATGTCATATGGAATTACAATACATTGCTCAATCATTTCCGTCTACAAAGCTTGCCGTTTTCCACCTTCAACTATTACAAATATCCAGTAAATATCTGAATGCCGAAAGCATCTTCTTCCATGGGATTTTTTTTTCCTGACAATTGATGTTCAGGAGTAGAACAGCAGCATTAAGCATTTCCAGGTTTCAAAAATACACTGGATGTTCCTGTGAGCTGTATTTGCATATAACAGAAGGATATATTGCAGTTTAATTGTCTTTTCTAGACCTGAATCCCCATGTGGGAGGCAGAGGGGGAGAGAGAATAAACTGGGATTCATCAACACAAAGTGTCATATCTCTAGGGTAAATCAATAACAACATTCCTAATTTTTGCCCTTCTTTGGGGGAAAATGCTTTGCTGTGGTTATTAATCTCTAGCAGTATTGTATGCTTAGATATCAATACACATAACTTATTGATAAGAGAAAGTAAAAGTAGATTTGGGTCACAGCAAAATTATGCGTAGTATGTGTTAGGATGCCTATTGCAAGGAAAAAGAAAATGTTACGTTTGCTTGTGGCCGTATGTGTAACACCCTTTATATACTGCTTTTGAACTAAGTCAGTGTATGTTTTGCAGCAGAAAGAAACGTACATTTATATGAACTAAGTTAGAACGTGTAAATTTTAAACTGTTTCAAGAGAGTCTTCTGTACGCCACTTGCGCATTTCCACGTTATTGGCCTCATAGGAATAACTTTGCCAGCAACCCTAGGGAGCTGGTTATATAGTGATTGCCACTTTATTCACCCTGGTCTAAAATTATTATGTGTGGGCCTTAATATACCGGTTGTTGCCACCCACACACCTAGCCTTGCCTTTGCTAGGGTAACTAACTGTTTATCCTTCTGTGGTTAACTTCGTCATTGCCTCCTTTGGGAATTATTTTTAGAAGCAAGTTCTTGGTATTTTCTACAGTCAGTTCTGCCTGTTCTGTTATACTTTGAACCTAGTTGGTTTATTTTGTATTTTCTGTGGAATTTGAATGGACAATGGACTAGTTGTTTGTGCCCAAGTCGTCAGTAGATCTTCAATTAAGAATTCTCCAGGTAACATTCTCTGGAAGGCTGATGTATGTGTTGGGTATTGCCATATCATAAATGGGCACCATGTGAGTTCAAGCTGGGTGCCATTGTTTAAGAAGTGTGTACACTTTGTGCTATGATATAGACTTCTTAGTGTTGGATACCTGACAGTAAATGACGTGGATACTCTAGCATGGCCCCCAGATGTGCTCTTGCTTCAAGTTAAAGAACTATTCACAGTTCTTTAACTTGAATTTGCTTGAGAATCCACATCCCTCCTGCTCATCTTTAGCCCATATTCTCTCTTCTTAAGAGATCCCCCCAAAAAAAGCAAAAGAAGAAGAAAGGAAGAAAGAAAGAAAGAAAGAAAGAAAGAAAGAAAGAAAGAAAAGGAAGGGAGGAAGGGAGAAAGGAAGGAAGGAAGGGAGGAAGGGAGAAAGGAAGGAAGGAAGGAAGGAAGGAAGGAAGGAAGGAAGGAAGGAAATCTCAACTGTGATGGTGTATTCCCTGACACTCTTAGGCCCCGTCTTTCTGAACACTGAGTTTGAGTTTACCTCATTGCTTGCTTCAGCTCCTTGTTTTTCCCTTGCCACCCAGGCTATCTGCTCTTTATTCTCCACTCTGTGGAGCCTTCACTCAGAACTGTTAAAATAATTTTCTCAGTACTGTTTTAGAACCTCTGGTATCTTTACAGCCCATAAGCCTTAGAACTCTATAAGCTTTGTCTTAGTAATTTGTCAAGCCATATAAGATAGCAGACTCTGATTTAGTCTTTGTAATTTCAGACTAATCTATAATTTCCCTTAAACATCCCCCTCCTCTTTCCACTTGCTTCCTCCCTTTCCCTCACTTTCCTGGACTCTTCCTGTGAAACAACATCCCTTACAACATTATTAAAAAAAAAAACAACACCTTATTTTCTGTACACGGGTGTTTTGTCCACACGTGTGTCTGTGCACCCTATGTGTGCCTGGTGTTTGTGGAGGCCAGAAGAGGGTGTCAGATCCCCTGGAACTGTGATTACAGATGGTTGTGAGGGTGTTGGGAATTGAATCTGAGTCCTCTGAAAGAACAGCAAGTATCCTTGATTGCTGTGCCACCTCTCCAAGCCCTCTTCACAACCTTTTGTTTTAATAGTATGAGCGTGCAAGCAAGGGCTGGAGAGGTGGTTCAGAGGGTGGGAGGGGGCATTTGCTGCTCAGCCCGATGACCTAAGTTCTATTTCCAGAATCCATGGTGGCAGGATGGAGCCAACTCTGCTGATCTCCATATGTGTAAATGGTATACACACACACACACACACACACACACACACACACACACACACACACGTAAAATTAAAAGCAAGATGGAGATCATCTGCTCAATATGATTTCTTATTTATAGAATTCACATGAACAGAACTGAAGAGCAATTTCTGATGATATTTTGTTTGTGCTTTAACAAATAAAGCTTACCTGAAGATCAGAGTGCAGAGCTAGCCGTTAATTAGCCATACAGGTCAGGCAGTGTTGGCCCACACCTTTAATTCCAGGATTTGAGAGTCACATATCTTTAATCCCAGCACTAGGGAGGTAGAGGCAGGAAGGGATATGTCTGGGCAGAAAGAGGAATATAAGGTGGGAAGAGACAGGAGCTCATGCATTCAGTCTGAGGTTTTGTAGAGACAGCATTCAGTCTGAGGATTCATGGAGACAGGATCTTGCCCACTTTGGTCTGAGGATTCGGTAGAAGTAAGAAGTAGTGGCTGGCTCTTTCTCTGATATTTCAGTATTTACCCCTATATCTGACTCGGGGATTTTATTATTAAGACCAATTAGAATTCATGCTACAGTAATTGAAAATAAAAATATAAAAATCTTTCTTCATGTGGTCTATATGTAGTGAAATTTAAGAAATGACTTTTGATTTTCTTTAATATGTTTTTTAAAAAGTTCTATCAGGAGCATATAGTTCCTTAAAAGTCATTAAAGATAGACAGAGAAAGTAAATAATGAAAGATTGTGTGAATCAGAAAGTCAGTAGAAAGGGAACAAAGTCACGAATCTCTTGACACCCAGTGAAGCACTGTGGGTAGATTGAGCCAATTGCCTCAGCATAGTCCAGGCCCTGGGGATATTAGTCATTAATGAAAACAGAGGACCACAGAACACACTGGGAGGCCCAAAGTGGAACTCAAAAGACAGGTTCTAGAGAGACACCACACATCACCTCGTGATCTGGACGAAGCCAAAGCAGGCAGTTTCCATGCATCTTTCCAAAGATGTACGGATGGATGTCTCTCACCTGTCTCCTTGCTGATTCAAGGGAGTCAGAGGGAACTTACTAGATGGTTGAATGTCTGATGACCTTATAAGGGAAAGTGAACTGTCTTTACCTTCTACAATCTTAAATCATTTCTCTGAACTATAACAGGTGGCAGCATGAAACAAATAGTCTGTGTGTGTGTGTGTGTGTGTGTGTGTGTGTGCGCGTGCGCGTGCGAGAGAGAGAGAGAGAGAGAGAGAGAGAGAGAGAGAGAGAGAGACAGACAGACAGACAGACAGACACAGACACAGACAGACAGACGGACGGATGGATGGATGGACAAACGAATGGACTGGCAGGTGGGTGGGCAGACAGAGACCGACCAGCGGATGGACGGACAGACAGGCAGGCAGGCAGGCAGGCAGGCAGGCAGGCAGGCAGGCAGGCAGGCAGAGACATTTGTTGCAGACAGCAGTCATTCTGGCTGTAAATCAGAGTCAGCCTCTGGGAAATGCATTTGGTCTTGAGCACTTTCTCGGATAGACTGAAGTGAAGGGTGTAACTGCAGCCTGTGCTGGGGTGAAGTGGATGCTTCACCCCAGCACAGGCTGCGCAAGTCAGCCCATGCTGAGCACGTTGGGGCACTCTCAATAACGTGCTGTGTGTTCTGAGGGGCTTTGCCAGTTCAGCATCCTCACCAAAGATTATAATGACGGGTCTTGAGACGAGAAAAATCATGACCCAGTGTGTTTATGTTACAACAGTCCTGTGCTCCACATCTGTGACTTCTACCCTATTTGCATTTGAATGTGCCTTTTTGTGGTTCCTGTGCCAAATTGTGGGGTAGGAATATTTGGCAACATTTGAAACATAAAAGACACACTTGCTTCTCTCTTGGCAAGTGAAAGGGGGCCTGAGATTTGGTCTCAGATGAGGTTCAGCAATGGCCTTTCCACTTTGATTAAGTCTGTTTCCACCATGTTTTGTGCCTTTTAGCTCATTTTCTGGGACTGGAGGGGACAAGACCCAGTGTTATCATCTAGGTGCCTGAGGAAGATAGCTCTAGAGAAATCTGATTAGAGGGAGACACTTTTCAGGATGAGACTCGTGTAAGTCATTCCCAGCATTTGTCTTTAGGCTTTTAATTTGTTACATAGCATGTTAGACCAGTACTCCCACATACAAGTGTGGGCTGTCCTTCATGGATACATTGGTATCCCAAGAAACAAATTTAATTTGAATCTAGGTTGCATCTTCTGGGTACAGCAGGTAGCTCACCCTGTCTTTCTCTTGCTTTCTCAGGATTCATATCACTGGACTTAAGGCAGGCACAAGGGAAACATTCATGCATGGATATAAACAGGGTAAATATGAACAGGAAAAAGGTCTGGGACGGTTGGAGAGGCGGCTTAGTGGTTAAGTGCATTTGGTATTCTTGCAAAGGATCCAAGTTCAGATTTCATTACCTTTATTGGGTGGCTCACAACCACTTGTAATTCTAGATCCAGGGGATCTGATGCCCTCTTCTGGCTTCCATGGGCACCTACACTCACGTGTACAAACCCATACCCAGATACACAGGTATGCACATAATTGAAAACGAATAAATCTATGTTTATGTTAGATAATTTTTGAAAGTCTGGAGTCATACCAATTCAGTTTTCAAGTTCACGGTCTAGTGGGATGTTGTACAAAGCGTCTCATTTTCCAGGGTTCTTCCTCACCTGTAGTACCAGAGTAAGGCTGTCTATTTTACAGGATATGGTTTCAACAGCACCTGGAAAATATAAGAAATTCACTTCATAAACTGGGAGTCAGCATTGGTGATGGGTGTGATGATGGGTCAATATAGCATTTATCATGGTCATTGAGCTGCATTTTAGTGAAAGAAAATGTGTTACTTGGAAAGCTATGCACAGGCAGCTAAAAAAAAAAAAATATTCCCTGTAGATGTCTGTATTACCAAGTTGATAGTATTTGTGAAATCCTGTCATTTATAAATTGTCAGGGCCAGAACCTCACATATGTTAAAAAAATAAATAAACCCAGGTCACAGATTTTTTTTTTTAATTTCTAGCCAATCTGTATTTGGCAGATTGAATGTAGATATAAATAAAACTATGAAAAATGGACCTTTAGGAAATTCCTTCCACTTGATCCAGACAGAATCTAGCAAGTCATATCAAAGGAGTCTCTGTTTTTAGATTTATTCAGTTTATGTTTATAAATGTTTTGCCTGAATGAATGGTGTCCATGGGGGATCAGATAGGGGCTTCAGGCCCCCTGGAAATGGAGTTATAGATAGTTGTGGGCCACTCTGTGGGTTCTGGGAACTGAGGCTAAATCCTCTGAAAGAGCAACAACTATTAACTGCTGAGCCGTCTCTCTTGCCCGACAAAGAACAGGGAAAGTTGAACAGAGTACATGTTTGGTTTGATGCCTAAAGAACTGTGGAGACCTCAGTAAGCAGCAAACGTCAGCAAATTTCCTGTCACCCCCACAAGCCTGTGTCTAAGCACCCACCCTGAGCAGCCTGACCCTGACCTAGTTCATCTTTAATGTAGGTCATTTAGAACATTGGTTAGGAAGAACAGAGAAAGTAAAACACATTTTTCCAAGCCAGTGTGGTGGCACACACCTTTAATTCCAGCTCTCGGGAGGCAGGCAGAGGCAGCCAGATCTCTGTGAGATCAAGGCCAGCCTGGTCTACAGAGCTAGTTCCAGTTATAGCTAGGGCTGATACACAGAGAAACCCTATCTTGAAAAATAAAAAGAATAAAAATAAAAAAAAAGAATGGCCCCTATAGGCTCATAGATTTGTTTGCTTGGTTACCAGAGAGTGGCACTATTAGGAGATGTAACCTTGTGGCCTTGCTGGAGGAAGTATGTCACTGGGAGTTGGCTTTGAAGTTTTCAAATGCTCTAGCCAGGCCCAGTGTCTCTCTCTTCCTGAAGCCCATGGATCTGGATGTAGAACTCTCAGCTACCTCTCCAGCATCATGCCTGCCTACATGCCACCAGGTTTCCTGCCATGATAATAATGGGCTAACCCTCTGAACTGTAAGCCAGCCCCAGTTAAATGTTTTTCTTTATAAGAGTTGCTGTGATTATGGTGTCTCTTCACAGCAATAAAACAGTGACTAAGACACTTGCATGTGTATTTTTCTAACTCCCCCACCCTCAGCCTCCAACCTTTCTCTAAGCAATGATTCCTAGTTTATGTTTTTTTCCTAGTTTATATTTGTAGATATTTTTTATAGTAGTACAAATATGCAGAGCCTTTCTTACTGACAGTATTACTAAATGATTTTTCAAGTTTACATTGGATTTACCACTATAAAAAACAAAACAAATGAAAAAAAAAAAAACCTGAGGTGAATCAACTTCAAAGCCAGAAAGGTTTAGTATGACTTACAGTTTCAGGAACGCTTCAAGCCTTTAGCTGTGTTCTTTCTCCGGACAACTATAAAAATTTCAAATCTTTCCGAGTTGTTTTGTGGTTCCCAGTTCACGTTGTAAACCTTGGTAAAAGCAGCCAGCAATACCCACACTACAGCATGAATGCTGCACTGCCTTGAAATTTACCCACCACGTAAATGAAACTTTGAAACTCAGCCTCCCACAGAGTCTCAGGGCATTGATGAAATGCAGGCGTGTTATTTGACAGGACACAACATGGATGGCCTCTGATTCCCAATTGTTTGTATCTCTGCCTGGAACTTCACAAGCACAGCCCTCAATGATGGCATTCCCGTGGTCATTCTGTCTGAGCTCTCACGAGAATTCCTCCAAGGCTTCTGAGACACATCATCAGACATTGCCACATCAATGGCCCCACTCCCTGAATCAGTTTTTTTGTGTTAGTCATTTTGCATTGTTGTGACACCATACCATATCTGGGCTAAACAGCCTTTTTAAAGGAAGGGTTACTTTGGCTCCAGCTTCAGTAATTTCAATCTGTGGTTATTTGGGGCTTTAGGCCTGTGGTGACAGCAAGAATATGTGGTAGAGAAAAGTTGCTCCCTGTTTACTAAGCAAAGAGGGGAAGGAGGCGAGGTCTTCTTGTCCCCATCAATGGCACACATGTGCTAACTACTTATTCCCTTCCACCAGGGCCACTTCCCAGAGATTCCACCACCTCCCCATAGTGCCACAAGATGGTGACCAAGACTAATTTAATTTAGCACATTGACCTTTCTCAGGGCTTTGAGATGCAAACCATAGCAATGCTTGAAGAGGTCAGGTAAAGATGTCCTGTGTGAGGAAAGACACGAAGAGAATGATCCTGTCTGAGGGAAAGGTAACACATGGATGGGAAATGAACCTTAGAGAGCCATTTATGACTAGATCTGGGGAACAAAAACACTGAGCCTATCCTTCATTTTACTGTCTTTAGGCCTTTGTCATATTGCTTTGCGTGCTTACAGCTGTCCCTTCTCATGTTGCCCTGTGTACTCTCAGCTGTCCTTTAAGACCTAAATCCAGTGAATGTTTTCTGCTTTCTATAGGGTTCCTAGACCTCCATCTCTGTGAAGACCATATTACTACTTTGTTTTTGTTCTGAAATTCCTTTAAATACATTATTCTCACAGTTACCTCTTTGAACCACGTGCCTTCCTCTCAGAATCTATTATGGGATGATAAGATTCATAATTTCTTTTTTTTATTTCCAGTGCCTTGCATGAAAAGAACTTCCCCATAAATGTTTACAAAGTTGGAAACTCTAAAAACAGGGCTCAGGAGGTGGTTCCATTGGTAAAGTACTTACAGTGCCACCACGAGGACCTTAGGATGATCTCCAATGCTCATGTAAAAGCCGGGTGTGGAAGCATGGCATATACCCGTCATTCCAGCTGGACAGGCAGAGACAGGAGGACTCCTGGGACTTCCGAGCCAGGCAGTATAGCTAAACAAACCAGCAAGCTCCAGTTTCAGGGAGAGACCCTGCCCCCTTCCCACTGCCAAAAAAGATGGAAATAGAGGAAAGCATCTGATGTTGGTTGAACTCTGCCCCCCATATGCATGCACACACATGTGTACAAGCCATTCATACCTGAACATATACACCAACACACACAGTTCCTGTAAAAAAAAAAAAAAAAACAACTAAAGAAAAGAAAATGGTAGAGCCTAGACTGACATCAACCTCTTCAAAGTGGTTTTGGACACAATCTTGGTCCTAAGATAAAATTATCTCATATATTAAGAGACTAATTGTTGAAGCTGATGGGTAACTGATTCCTGACTTTTTCACTCTAAAAATTCAGTTGATGGAATTAGAAGACGATGGTACCAAGAGTTTGCAAAATAGGGTCTAACTGCCTTATAGGAAATACTACACAGCAGGTTCCACCATGGGGTTGCTCTTTGCTACGGAAGAAGGAACCTAGGCCTTGCTCCCCAGCATCATGAGAAACTAGACCAGTGGACCAGTATCATGAGAAAGTAGACTAGTGGCCAACACAGTTTTGGGTCTTCAAAGGAGCTGTGCTCTAGCAAAGCGTACTTGAGTGTCCTGGCTATCCCTTAGAGTAAATGAAGCCACCATTCCCAGAAATGCTGGAAAGAGCCATCAGTCAGGCTGATAGCATTAGAGTGACAGGGGTGGCAGATGGTTTTCAGAGAGTAGCAATTACATTCTGGTAATTCTCAACCTAATCACCTTGGAAAACTACAGGAAGAGCCAGTGATATAAGATATGAAGTATCAATGTGTTGTTTGGATTTAATATCACACCAGTCACTTATCTGATAACCAAGAAAATACGGCTGAGATGGCATACAGAAATCAAGCAAGTGGACAGCTTGGGAGTAGGCTGTGCTTGGAGAGTCTTGGTTCTTTCAATTAAACAGAACATTGTCTTGGCAAGAGCACTTGTACATACGATTTTCGTGGAATCATTTTGTTACTAACAGAATAGTAATGTTAGGGAGAAAGAGAAAGGTGAGGGCTATTCCTCATTTACACAGGAGATTTCTTTGTGAAATTTCTTTTGAAAAGGTCAAAGCATCCTGGGGAAATAATTATATGCAGATATCTGTGTGGGAGAGCTATCAGCGCCCTGGTGAATAGCATGCTAGCTGAACCGGACTCATTCGTGGACTTCTGTTTTGTTCTCAATCTAAATACAGTTCAATGTGAGGGATACACATATTTTTTTCAGCCTTGGCTAAAACAGGAGGACATACCTGCATATCTTGTCATTTGGTGTGTGTGTGTGTGTGTGTGTGTGTGTGTGTGTGTGTGTGTGTGTGTGTGTGTGTGTGTGCGCGCGCGTGTGTACAGACTTGGAGTCTGTGTCTACTCTCCCTTAATTCTCTTTGCACTTAGGTTTATCAGATGTCGCAATGGCAACCCTCTAGACATATCCTCAGTGTTTCTGCCCCACAGGTTTCCTCCTTCCCTTGGGAAGCATCAAATTCCTTTCCAACCTTTTCCAGCAGTGGAGAGTGCCTACTGTCTGGCATTAAGAGAGAGAACTTGAGCTGTTAATAGAGCTAAAGTGATTTTAAAAAACTCTCCTGAGAGATTGCAAGTATGCCTTTTAACTCAGTCCTATCTAAACTGACCTTTCTATCCTTCCAGCTATCGATCCACACAGGCATGCACGTGTGGGTGGGGGAAGGCGAGGCAGCCGAGGGCTGATACACCGATTCGTTACAACCCGCCCCTGCTCTGTAATCTGGAATCCGATGAGCAAGCAGGCTTGAACAAGATCGTGTCTGGAAAGAACCTTAAATCCCTGAAAAGCACTGAGATGAGTTTTTGGTTAAATTTTGTCTTAGTCGGTGTTGTATCACTGTGACAAAATTCTAGACAGAAATACTCACTGTCCTATGGCTGTGACAAAATGCTACACAGAAGCAACTTGAAAAAGGAAAGACTCATTTGGGTTAATTGATCTGAGCTTTCGTCCTCGGCCTTTGGCTCTGCTGTGGACCTCAGGTGAAGCAGATTATCGCAGAATGAGGATGTGAGAGAGGGAAACTGTCTCCCTCTTGGTGGCCCAGGAAGTAGGAAAGAGTGAAGGAGGGATGGGGAACAAGATATAAGCTGAGTGACCTACTTCCTTAACCAAAGTTGCACCTCCTGGTGTCTCTGTCACCTTCTGGAACCACCACCCACGGGAGCCTTGGGGGAGGGGCATTCCAGATCTAAACTCGATAATAGAATCTGTAATTAATATAAGGAAACAGGAGCTCATATTCCACTTGTGTGAATATTTGAGGAAGTAAAAGCTCAGAGAGGTAAACAGGTACACAAGCAAGCTAGCAGCTTTCCACACAAATGAATGAACAGTGTGTAGAAGCTAAGAGATTTCTCATGTATCTTAAAGCAGAAGCGAAACTCTGCATGTTGTCTGTACCAGGGCAGCAGCCTCAGGAACCTGTTTGGGACCAGGCAGGAAGGGCAGGCAGGGCTGTGGCAAGCTGGAAAATACTATTTGGTGGGGGTGGGGGTGGGACTTATCCCTGTGTGAAGAGGCAGACCCTCTTATTTTTCAAGGGAACGGAGAAGTGGGTCACCAGGGTGTGGATGGAATAAAACCGTGTCGGCTGGGTGGATCTGGCCTGAGGGTGACTGTGCTTCTGAAGGCAGATGGGCAGCTACCTTTCTGGACTGAGCACGCATGCTCACAGAGCAGCACAGAGAACTATAAATTTTCCCTTTACACATATTTCAAGCCATTATTCTGCTGAGTAGTTTTGACATCTTACGGGAGGGAAACTGTAAGTGGTACCTGCATCCTCTCTTCCATGGCGTAGCTCACTCACAGGGAGGCTTTCTAATAAGGATGAAGGAAAGGCAGAGGACCCGGGACATGGAAGTTGGTGATCTACTTTTGGTTGAGAAAGAATTGCCCACCGTATACATTCCAAATGTGTCACGTCCAATACTTTCATGTCCGTCTGCTTAACAGAGTGAAGATTTATGTGACTCCATCCCTGAGGCAAACATCAGTTTCCAAATAAATGCCAGCTCCCCCCCCCCCTATTGTCTGGCTTTTTAAAGGAGAAGCCCTGGAAAGCATAGTCTGCAGAGCCCTTTTCGGTCACCACTGTCTGGGGATGATACCCAAAGCTTACAGGATAAATAAGGTCAACAACAATGTAGCTCTCTGCAGAGTGATTATGGCCATCCCTGTCCTTGCCTTGCTTGCCTGCCCACCCAGCCTGTCAAAACAGTAGCCAGTGGCCATTTTAAGCCACAAGCCACTCTGGTCATCTTCCTGATTCATAAAACCCAAGTAGCTAAATTCCTTTGGGTGTCCTGAAAGGCTTTATCCAGTCAGAGCCCCCTGTGCAGCAGCCCTCCTTCCCCTCACTCTGACCAGCACACTGACCTGCTTGCCGTTCTGCGTTCTAGTCGCTCCCTGTGGGACCTTTGCATTTGATGCTATTGGTTTAGTCTTTTCTCACATACCCCCATGGCTACCCATTGCTCCACTAAAAACCGCAGTCTCTCTGCTTTTGCTTACCTCTGTCCCTTCCCTATAGCCACTTTCTCTGTCCCCTCACTGTCAGGTCGAAAGGAAACCCCCCCCCCCTGCCAATTCCAGGGACCTTTCCAGTTCCCCTCTACCAAAGGAGCCATGTTCTTATTACTGTCAGGAGGGATAAATGCCTATCTGAGGTGCCTATTAGCATACCAATGCAAATGCTGGCCTCCAGGCTCAGCATCATAAGGACCTGTGGCTTTTTTCAGCTCTTCTCAACCTGCACAGCCTACCCTAAACTTCTCTAGCTCATGAGCTCCCCCAGTTTTTCATCCCCTCATAACCCTACGATTTTGGCTATGTGCTCTCTTGGTCCCCTCTCTCTTGGTCCTCTTCTCTCTCTGTCTTCCTCTCTTCCCTCCTCTGTTCCTCCCCAGTGCACTGGCCATGCTTAGCCTATCATTTTTTTTCTCTCCCTCTCTGTTCTAGACTCTTCCAGATGCCTCTGGCTGTACTCTCCCTCATCTCTACAATAAACCCCACCCCCCAACCATCTCTCAGAGTGGCCATGTCCTCAGTTTACACACTCACCCTTTTATAGAACTTGTACTATGAAAGTACTCTCCTATACATTTTAATTGTTTTCTCTCACTGTGAGTCCCAGAACTACAGAGATATTTGTGCCTGTTTTGCTCACTGCTACATTTGGGAAGTTTCAAAGGGTACCTAGGTTCTGTTCATGCTAGATAGGAGCTCTGTTCTCAGGCTACATCCCTGGCCCTTTGGATAATGATCACCATTATTACCAGTTTATTATTACTATTATTATTATTATGTTATTATTATTATTATTATTACTGGTACACCTTTTGTCTAAAATGTTGCTGCGAGGGCTGTGGTCCATTGGCCTAGCATGAGTGAGGCCTAGGTTCCTTTTATAGAGATGGAGGGGGGAACTGACACACAAAAATGACACTCACTCAGCAGGCAGGGGACCCTGGGCTCAATCTCCAGTGCTGCCTAAAGTAGCCCAAATTAAAAACTCAAACAAAACGCAGCACCTGACAACATGTGGGTGTTTGGCAAGTACTTGTTGACTGTTCTCTGTGACCTTTGTCCTCTCCGTGTAAAGGATTGTAGTGTTTGTCTCTACTTTGCAGATGCAGCCCTGACTCCTGGATCATGCTATGACTGACATTTCCATGAATGGATTTCGCATTTCAAAAATTTTTGTGTTGATTCTTTATTTATGTGAGCTGGGATCCTACATAGCCCTTGAACATAATAGGCAGTTACAGATAACCTTGTACTTCTGACCCTCCTGCTGCTACCTTCTAAGTGCTGTGATTACAGGCAGGAGCCACCACACTTTGCTCACGGGTGTGGGGAGCAAATCCAGGGTTTCATACATGCTAGCCAAGCACTTTACCAACTCAGCTATATTCCCAGCCCCCATTGTGTCAATTCCACCCTCTAAACATTAAAACTTTTGGCTTCTCCACTGCCTTTTTCCTGCTTAAAACCCTCACGTCTTCTTACTTGAGATATAGATGCCCACTGTCTGGCCTTGGTTAGTTTTCATCATCAACTTTACACAACTAAGAGTCACCTCAGAAGAGTGAGTTTCAGATCAGATTGGCCAGTGGCCATGACTGTGGGGAACTGTCCTGACTGTTGATCCATGTGGAAGTGTTCAGCCCACTGTGGGCGGTTCCACCCCTAGGCAGGTGGTTTTCGGTTATAAATGAAGGCTGGATGAACACAAGGTAGAGCAAAAGGAGCCAGCCAGCCAGAAAGCAGCCTTCCTCTGT
This sequence comes from Cricetulus griseus, assembly GCF_003668045.3. NCBI lineage: Eukaryota > Metazoa > Chordata > Mammalia > Rodentia > Cricetidae > Cricetulus > Cricetulus griseus. The sequence goes on from NW_023276806.1 coordinate 58,639,161, forward strand.
GACTTCTGCTCCAAGTTCCTGGCTTGAGTTCCTTCCTGAATTCCCTTGGGGATGGACTGTTACCTGGGAGTGTAAGCTGAAATGGCCCATTTCCTTCCCAAACTGTTTTTGGTCATGTCTATCACAGCAGTGGAGGAGCAAACTAGAACATTTTTCTCTTTTTTTTTCACTCCATGTAGCTTCACTCAGCACCCAGAACACTCCATCTAAGACCTAAGTGTTCTATCCTTTGTTATTATTTATTCTCTAGAAGGAAGGTTCAGCTTGGTCTAGTTGCAGATTGCCTCCTGTAACACATCAGGGACTTTTTTTTATGACTTCTGACCCTTGCTATTGCCCCCTGATAGAACATTCTTTTGCTCCCACTCTTCATCTGGTTGCTGTCCCCCTTAACTGTCTCTAAAGATTCCTTTCACCAAGCCCTTACAGTAGGTAAGTTCTCTATGCCTTTGCCAGCGTTGACCACAATAGCAGTTAATACATGCAAGAGTTTAGTGGGTGCCTATGAAGAAGTGGGTGAGAACAGCTCACAGATGTACCTTAGGAATAGGAGTCTTGTGACATGTAACTCATTAATGGATGTATATTCTTTCCACAGACGTTATTTTGGAGAAGATGATGGAGAGATGGTACCCAGAACAAGTAGTGCAGCCGGTAAGGATGGCATGGGCCCTGCCCTTTCATGTCACTGTTTCCTGCCATCTCCCCAAATCAATCCCCTTGATTTGAAGCCCTTCTGGTTCCATACAGGAGTCTCCTCAAATTTGCACACACCAGTGTACTATATAATTCCCTAGTTGGAATTCCCCAGTAGGGAATTTTATACTGTATGTAACTATTTGTGCTAGGAGGCAGCACAGTATAGTCAATCACAACACAAATGCTTCTGTGAATTCTTCATACTTTTAACAAGGCTAGGGTTGCAAGATTAAAGTCATTTGCAAAAGAGTTAAATGAAGTCTGCCATCAAAATGAAATCTCTGTCTCGGTGCCCCATTACAATGGGTATAGTAATAATGTCACTCTCAGAAGTAAGATTAAGTGATCAAAATTCTTGTCTTGAAATAAGCACTTCCTAAATCTTATTTACTATTCATATTAATGTCATCATAATTATAGCACACACTACTGTACATTTGCCAGCCAGGGACAGGACGTTTCAATTGTAAAGTCAAATTACAGGCCGCCCCTCCTTCCAGACAGGATTTCTTTATGTAGCCATGGCTGTCCTGGGACTGGCCCTGTAGACCAGACTAGCATTGAACTCAGAGATTTCCCTGCCTCTGTCTCCCTAGTGCTGGGATTAAAGGTGTGTGCCACCACACTGGCTCTTTATTATTATTATTATTTAAAAATATATGAAGTGATGTGTTTATGCCAGTATTTTACGAATACTTTGCTTTGTTTCATCCCCTCCCTTGTCCTCCTGCCCCCTCCTGCCTGCCCCCTCCCCACCCCCACTCCATTCCTCAGAGGCCCCAGTTCCACCTTCCTGCCACACACATACTGCTACTACCCACTCACCCTCCTCTCACAGTCTTTTCTAGTCTTAGAACATGTACTCACACTCATAAACACATATAAATATTACAACATAGGGTCTGCATATAAAGAGAAAGCATACTGTGCATATGCGAGGAGTCTGGTTGAGACAGATTTCTTTTGGGAAACATTTTTCTCAAAGACTTGCCCCAACCTGAGGATTTCATTCACTTGCTAAGCATTTTGCCTTGTTTTTTTTTTTTTTTTTTCATGAATGGATCGTGTGCTCCATGTAGAAGAAATAAGGTCTTAATTTGAATAAATTAAAGACCTCAGCATGCCCTAAGCTTGGTATCCAAGTGGCTGAGGAGATTGCTCAATCAGTAAAGCACTTGCTGGTGTACACTTGGAATCCCAGCGCAAGAGAGGCAGGGACAGCAAGATCCTGTCCTGATTGGGAGTCCCAGACCATCGAGAAACCATGTCTCAAAAGACAAGTTGTGTGATGCTTAAGAAACACCGCCTGAGGTTGACCTCTGGCTTCCACACCTATGTGCACACACATAAGTTTGTACCTGAATGTTCGAACACACACACACACACACACACACACACACACACACACACACACACATTCAATTGTGTATATTCAGTTCAGAAGTTCTCAGGGTACTATACTTAACATTTTGGGTGTCTAGGCCCTGCATTTTGAGCCAAAGATCTAAGAACTGGGACAAATATTGAAAGGGAACATTCAAAATGCCTATTACTGACAGGCATTTGATGGAATGCTTCGATCAATCATTTTCTGTCTTCAGTGTGAGATTTCTAAGCAAGTGTCATTGTTCCTATGTGTGAAACTTAGAAAAATGAAGAAATCTGCTTAAAATTTCACAATTTCCAAGCAGTCCAGATCTGACTATGGCAGTAAAGGCTTAGCTCACTTTGTCAACCGTATCCCATCAATCTCATTGGCATTAATGTGGGGTTGCTTTGTTGTATCATTTGTGCCTCCACTCAGTAGCCCATGTAACTTCATCTAAATGAGGATGTAATTATTCTTTCCACAATTCTGATTTTTAAAATTCACACTTAACATGCTGGGTGGTGGTGGTGTACGCCTTTAACCCCAGCACTTGGGAGACAGAAACAGAAGAATCTCTGTGAGTTTGGCCAGCCTGGTTTACAAGCGAGTTCCAGGACAGCCAGGACTGTTTCACAGAGAAACCTTGTCTCAAAAAACAAAACAAGATAAAAATCACATTTGCTTAGAAACATTTTTAGTACACTAGCAAACCAGGACTGACATCATCATTATCATTTTATGACGTTGTTATTTGTGATCTCAGAGTGAGGTTAAATTAACAGAACAACTATTTGGTGAAAGCCTCATCAAAGACAATTGATACCAGAAAACAAAACAATAACAAAACTCTATATGCAACTAGTTTCCCCACCAATAAAACTGTCTTTAATTTTCTTTGCTTTAAACCCCTGTACAATGTCAGGCATCAATGGACACCAAGCACAGGGCTATCTGAACACATATGCAGTGATATGTTAACTTTACAAAACTAAAGATCCTGCTTACAGTGTTCAGTTTGGAAACAGATTACATTTCCAGTTGTAACTCTTTAAAATGAGTGATGTAATCAAAAGAAACAACAAAACCCAAGGCCAGCACTGGAGCCCCTCCATTGAGCATCGCCAATTCCCTCATCACCTTACTCATCAACTTCTTCCTGATACTCTCCCCAGCCTCTTCTTTCTTGCAGGAGACTTTTCTTTCACCCAGAATACTGCAATATTCTTTCTACATTTTCCTTTATCTTAAAAGGGCTTCCTACCATCACAGCCACTTCCTAGCAATTATCCATGGCCCTTACTCCTTATTCTCCCAGTTTCCTTGGAGAGACAGGCCAGGATGTGCTCCTGAGATTGGGGGGAGGAGTTTTCAGGACAAAGTGAGCCAAAAAGATCACCGTGGTGCATTTGATATCTCTCTCTCTCTCTCTCTCTCTCTCTCTCTCTCTCTCTCTCTCTCTCTCTCTCATAGAATAGTAGACGTTTTCCATTTCTCTTTTTTTCATAAGTTCCTTTTCCATTTAGCACAAATGAATTTAAATCTCACCTGAGGCCATGAAAAAAAATTCTAGGAAGGTGATGGGAACATGTCAGGACTTGGTCCCCTGTCCTATGTTCTGTCATTGTGACATGATACCTGAGGAGATCAACTAGAAAGCAGGGTTCCCTTTGGCTCCTGGTTTCAGGGGTGCCAGTCCGTGGTTGGCTGACTCTGTTTCCCACTGGCCTATGGAGAGGCAGCACCTCACAGCAGGAGCCCATGGCAGAGGAAACATACTCACCTCATGGCAACCTTAGCAGCAAAGAGAGAGGGAAAGAGCCAGGATCCCAAAAACCTCTCCAAGGACTTGTCCCCAGTGACCTATCTTCCATCTGTTGACCCCTGCATCTACCTCCCACTAGGATTAGAGGCTGACCAGTGAGCCTTCAGCATATATGCCTTTGGGGGATGTTTAAGATCCAAACCATGACACAGTTCTCTGGCAAGTTTACAAATGGGGGGGGGGGCAGAGAGAGGGAGGGAGAGAGGGAAAGAAAAAGAGCATACTGTGACAATTTGCCTCTTACTCCTTAAGACTACTTTATTCCTATATCTAGCGAACTTCTCAATGAAGTCAAGGCTACCAAGGGCCCATCTGCTTCTACTTGCTCTCACACTGGCATTGGACTCCGTGTGTTGGTGTGGTTCTGTTTAATGCAAAAAGAATAGCTCCATAATAAAGGCTCATTGTTTCCTTCTATCAGCCAAGAAAAGATTAGGTTTCTACATTTTTTTTTTTTAACCTCAGATCATAATCCCTCCTGGGCCCCCATCTGTAGTCCTCAAGTGTCATGTTTGATTGGGGCATTGCTCTGGAGTCCCAACTTCGTGACATGATGAATGTCGAGGTGCTAAGAAGCTGAGCAGAGAAACAGGGTTGCAAGGCCTCACCATCTGACACACACAGCACCATCTTTATGTGTTTTGTTGGCCAGCACAAGTCACTTGGCCGACTCACATGTGTGAATCCCTTCTATGGGACCCACAATTGGTTCATATGTCACAGAAACAAAATTCTGCTGGAATGCGCTAGTTAGAACAATCATGCTGCCTTTATTATGAACACTCTTTTTCTTACTGCTCTCTTTCATTGCCAGCTTTTCTCAGTGACACTAAAGATCGGGGCCCTCCGGTTCAGTCACAGACCTGGAGAAGTGGTGAGAGGATCCCCTTTGGGCAGACACACTCCTTGAGAGCATTTGAGAAACCCCCTCTGGTGCAGACCCAGGCTCTTCGGGACTTTGAGAAGGTGAGATACATGTGTGGATAATTCTAATCCCAATTAGAAACACAAACATGAAATCAGAATTACATAAAAATATGGTCTATAGGAGCTGGAGAGATGGCTCAGAGGTTAAGAGTACTGGCTGTTCTTCCAGAGGTCCTGAGTTCAATTCTCAGCAACCACATGGTGGCTCACAGCCATCTGTAATGAGATCTGGTGCCCTCTTCCGGCGTTTGAGCATACATGCAGGTAGAACACTGTATACATAATAAATAAATAAATCTAAAAAAGCATGACCTAAAGACAAGATTATGAGTTTGGTTATCATGATGGTATCATGACCCTTTTGAGAGTGTATTGCTCTAAGCATTATGCTGTTAGCTAGTTGCTAGAACCAGTGGTTGATGGAAGATCAATTACTTGTACTGATGTTTTCTGTTTTACTGGTCATCTTCCTCATTCACTTCTCAGATAAACTCTGGAAGGTTAAATGACACACAGAGAAGCTGTACGTGCAACGTAGTGAGCCCAGGACTCCAAGTCCAGTGGACAAGCATTATTTTCTCTATTGCCAGCTTGGACAATGCCAAAAAGCTAGATACTGCCTATTCTATGAGGAAGCACAACCAAAGCCATTTGCTTTTCAACAAGACTTAGGCAAAGTTGCTTCAGACTCCTAGAGTGGTCTTAGATTTGGCCAAGAGCAATAACTGATGGTACAATGCAGAGTCCCAGCTTCCTGCAAGTCAACTCGATCCTAGGATGCCTGTGCAATAGAACCTACATTTATACCAGCCAAGAGCAGGCACTCCGAATGTTTTACACCCATGGTCTAAAACAAGAAACAGGTCTTTGGTGCCCCCTGGGGAATACCCAAGGGGCAGGCTTCGCTTGAGTACTACTTGTACCTAGGTCTTCAGACAAATGGCTTTCCTTTTAGTCAGCAAGGGATAGCTTAGGATATAACACAGTGAAATTACATTTTCAAAAGCAGTGTTGTTACCATGGGTTTACTCTGTCCTTCCTCGACTCATAATTACAGACATTTGCTAGGACTGCATTCGAATCCTTCCAGATACCTCTGTGGGGCAATAATGGTGATGGGATAAGGTGGTAACACCTTCACTCCCTCCTTTCCCTCACCTTTTGGAGCAGCTTCTGCTCAAAGGGCGACTGCATCTACAAGAGTGTGTGGGTGCCTTGGAAAGGCAAAGTGTGTTGTGCACACTCTTTTTGTTGAGAGGTAATGGGGAGCTTAGAAATGAAGGAGGTCACACCCTCTGATGGGATGAATGGCTGGATGCTGTGGGGTTGGGCTAGGGGACTAGTGGGGTCAGCTGAGTTCCAGATATAACTTCCAAGTCCTTTGCTTTTAGAGTTCAGGTTTTACATGATGGAGTAGTCCTTACTTCTCAATGCTGAGAATCACTGTCAGATATGAGGCCAACCAGAGGCATTTTAAAGCCTTGTCCTCTATGTGTTAAGAGAGAAATAGCAAAACTAAATTTAGCTGTTTCACTAAGTGTTGATATGTGTATTTGTCCTTCACATCTGGTTTGTACATCCGAGGCACCTCCATGGGAGGAGTTGTTGGTTAGGAAGACATTGCTGAGGGGTAAGGACACATTTCAGTGACCTACCTTAAAAATAGGGAAAAAATATCAGAGTATGTTCTGTAAGTTTTAAAACATGTGTTCCATAGGCTTGGGATAAAGGATGGGTAGGTGCCCTCTGTGAGAGCTATGTTGAAGGTTTAGTAGCAGACATTCTTGGCCTTGAGAAGGAACAGAGGCTTGGGATGAGCAGCCAGGATCCACTCCGATTTGAACAATAAGCATTTGATACTGTTCCTGCCCTGCATTTCAGTGTTAGGAAGTCAGACATCACATTACTAACAACATAACTGACAACTACCGATGCCATCTGCAGTGATAAGGAGTGCATACTTTGAGATCCAGAGATACTGCTTCTAATCTTACTAAAGCACTGAGGAAGGGCCTTGCCTCACATAGCACCTGTTACGGGTGCTGTACGATGGCCGAGACACCCAAAGCTGAGCTTAAGTTTTTTCAGTCAGAGGTGTAAAATTCCATATGAAGGACACATTTGGGGGAAAGAAGTATAATTATAGTTGAGTCTGCCAGAGGCAGGGGCAGAGGGAGGTAAGGAGGGAGAGTCTGAATAAGACAGGAAGAAACATTATAGGGACTGACTCAGTAAATAGCACTTCACCAGTAATGTGACTCCTTTGAAAACGTTTGCTGATGTAGGAACTGTAGGAGTAATCTGGGGAGTTACTCTGCTTTCAAAGTCTTCTGTATGATATATATATCATATATATATCATATATATATGCATATATATATATCATATCTTAGGGTTACTATTGCTGTGATGAAACAACATGACCAAGGCAAGTTGGGGAGGAAAGGATCTGTTTGGTTTACACATCCACATCACTTTTCATCATCAAAGGAAGTTAGGACAGGAACTCAAACAGGGCAGGGACCTGGAGGTAGGAGCTGATGCAGAGGTCATATAGGGAGTGCTGCTTACTGGCTTGCTCCTCATGACTTGTTCAACCTGCTTTCTTATGAAACCCAGGACTTCCCACCCATAATGAGCTGGGCCCTCCCACATTAATCTCTAATTAAGAAAATGCCTTACAGGCTTGCCTACAGCTCCACCTTCTGGACTCACTTTCTCAACTGAGGCTCCCTCCTCTCAGATGACTATAGCTTGTGTCAAGTTGACATAAAACCATCTAGCACAATATGTGACAGCCATGGCCTTTTTTTTTTCAATGAGTGAATTTATTATGTACATAGCAAGCCAAAGTAAGAGAAAAATAGCAAATGAGATAGATAGATAGATAGATAGATAGATAGATAGATAGATAGATAGATAGATAGATAGAAAGCAGAACATGATCAAATTGGGCATTCAAAACATCCAGCAGAAGTCAACTGGGGAAACCCCTTTAAGGTGGTCCTTGAGTTTCTAATACTGATCCCTGGCAGAGCACAGTGGGTGAGGCTTCCTAGTAAAAGAACAAATAGCAACAGATAGAGATACCTTCACTTGGGTGTTCAAATCTCCAGTAGAAACTGACTGGGGAAGTTGAGTCAGTCATCTGGGATTTCTGATTGAGCTTTCTCTCCATGGATGAGCTTTCCACATATGAATTTCCCCTGGGTACAATTTTAGCTTCCCTTTCCCACTGTAGGGAGTTTTATAACATGGGATAAGCAATTGGAACCTCTGTTGGAGATGATTTACCTTCGAGCTGTTCTCAAGGGCACAGAGTTTTTACTTTTGGTCTGTTTTGTTATTCTTTCCTCCCCTCCCCATCACAAAGTTAGGGTGGCCCAGCTAATTCTAAACAAGGGGCCTTAGAAGATACCTGGCATGAACATGCTTGGGTCTGAATTGGGTGAGGGAGGAACCCACCTCCAGAGGCAACTTCTCAGTGAGCTCAGACAGCACATGATAATGTACCCATATAATTGTGCCTGACACAAAGTAAGATCCAACACACCCAAGACGTAAACCTGATGTGCTATGTAGAATGTAACTGGCCAGGGAAAAATGACAATGGATATTAATGTAGACAAACGTGACAAAAGGTGTAAAATGGATGAGCCAGTGGCTTTCTTTTCTGATTGCTTATTTTCTACACTCAACCAATGGTAATAAGTGCACTAAATTGCAGCGGGGGGGGCGGGGGGGGCAGCAGGATGGCTGCCTGAAGAACTCGGAAAGGAACTGCTCAGCCTCATCTGTGCATAATTTCAATCTGTGCTTACAGTTGTGTTTTTCAGGCTGGCACCTTCCAATGATAAAGGAGAGCATTGCCTAGCATATGGGCTTCGTTTGTGTTTTTGAGTGAGTGGCTTTATTATTAAACCTTGTTATCTTTTTTTGCTTTGTTATAAAAATGGGGTTCCCAAACCCTGAGGCTTCCCTGATGGAGGAATCTCTATCTTTTGCAGATGAACTTGAGACATGAATTAAGTGTTTCTCATAAGTTGTCTGATTTTTGTCCTTATAAGATGTTTAAATGGTGGGCGTCAGTGGCACACGCCTTTAATCCCAGCACTCTGGAGGCAGAGGCAGGCGGATCTCTGTGAGTTTGAGGCCAGCCTGGTCTACAGAGTGAGAGCCAGGATAGGCTCCAAAGCTACACAGAGAAACCCTGTCTCGAAAAACCAAAATAAATAAATAAATAAATAAATAAATAAATAAATAATAGACTTTTAAACAAGTATCATTCTCTCCATTATTCAAATTAGAGAGGCAGATATCACAAAAACTATGGCCTGTTCATGGCTTAAGTGCCCTGATAGTCACTTGGATACATTAGGTCAGAAATAATTTTTACATGCAAATGACCATAGTCGTTAATTGAGAGAGAATTCCTTCCTATTGAGAAATCCTTCCTTGGAGTTCATGGCTCCCATCCTAGCTCCAGTGTCTCAGGTACAGAAGGCTAGAGAAGAACAGAGGTAACACTAGCTAGTGTTTGTGAGTCACTTTCCTGTGTCTGTACTGAGACAATACTGCATCATCTCATTTAATACTCCCCAAAAACCCTGGGAAAGGAGTACTATCCCAGCTTACAAATGAGGAACTTAGCTGGGGCAGCAGTGGCTCATGCCATTAATTCTAGCACTTGGGAGGCAGAGGCAAGTGAATCCCTGTGAGTTTAAGGCCAGCCTGGTCTCTAGAGTGAGTTCCAGGAAAGCCAGGGTACACAGAGAAGTCCTGTCTCAAAAAACAAACAAACAAACAAACAAACATGCATACATACATACATAAATACAAATGAGGAACTAAATAACAGGGTAGAATGGAGTTTTAAGGCCTCATAATGGAGCCTGAAAACATTTGTTCTTTTTTAAAAAAAAATGTTTTTAAATTTAATTTAATTTAATGTGTTTGGATATTTTGACTGAATGTTTGTCTTTGTATCATGTGTGTGTCTGTTGCCTGCAGAGGCTAGAAGAGGGTGTCAGATCCCTTGGAACTGGAGTTACAGATAGTTTTGAGCTGCCATGTGCATGCTGGGAATTGAACCTGGATCTTCAAGAAGAGCATCAATTGCTTTTAACCTCTGAGCCATCTCTCCAGTCCCCACTTTTTATTTTTCAGGTTTACTTTTATTTATGTGTACATGTACATAGTGTGTGTGTGTGTGTGTGTGTGTGTGTGTGTGTGTGTGTGTGTGTGTGTGTGTTTGGTGCCCAAAGAGGCCAGAGGCTTTAGAGTTCCCTGGAGCTGATGTTACAGTTTGGTGCCCAAAGAGGCCAGAGAGTTCCCTGGAGCTGGTGTTACAGGTGGTTGTGAGTCATGCAGTATGGGTGCTGAGAACAGAAGTCAAATCCTCTGTGAAAGTAGTGTGTACTCAACTGCTGAGCCATCTTTCCAGGCCCTCACTATCCATTTTATATGACCTCAAACAGGAAGTATTTTCTAGGAGCTCAGTTAGTAAAAGTTAGGTGCTAATGAAGGGTCCCGCTTGGGAATGAAATCACAAGGTCCTCTATTAAAGATGACACAGATTAGAATTCTATCAGACTTTTCCAACAATGTGGGAAATTCCTTTCAGATCGTAATATCATCTCTTGCATTCGTTGCATTCATTCCGAACCACTCGAGATGCACAGCTGTCTCATTTTCCCATGTCTTTGTTTCTGTTGGTCCCTCTGCCTGGAAAACTTTCTCTCATCCTCTGCCTGGTGAAAGCCCATTTATCCTTCAAGTTTTGACTAAGGCGACATGTTTTCCTTTTGGTTTGTTGGGATACTTCCTCTAACCCCAAAGCATATTGTAATTCAGACTCTGTGTTTGTACACTGCCAGTCTACAGAATCTAGCATAGTGTAGTATGCAACAAGCACTCAGTAAATGCTCAGCAACAAATTGGTTGAATGCTATTGAAGGTCAATTATTATGTCAATAGCTCTTGTGGATCTCCTGCCATGAGTATCCATCACAAGTGACTTATTTTTAAGGTGAGTATCGGTGCATTAACTGATGGAACAGGGTGGAAACTGCAGTCTGGAAATGACAAAATCAGATGGAGGAAGGGAAAGAAACAGAGACTTTTAAAAATACTTCTTGCCGGGCGTTGGTGGCGCACACCTTTAATCCCAGCACTCGGGAGGCAGAGGCAGGTGGATCTCTGTGAGTTCGAGGCCAGCCTGGTCTCCAGAGCGAGTGCCAGGATAGGCTCCAAAGCTACACAGAGAAACCCTGTCTTGAAAAACCAAAAAATAAAAATAAAAATACTTCTTGATGGGACGAGTTAAGAGGATTGTGTCCTTAGCAAGCAATAATGATGTCCACTAAGTACTTTTTATATACCCGAGATGTTTCTGTCATGTGCTAGTCCAACTAGCTCCAGTTCATTTTTCTAAGTTAGGAGATAGATATTGCATCCATTATTCCAATGAAGAGACCAAAGTTCAAATAACTTGCCCCAAATTATAGAGTTCTCAAGTTATAGCACGGTGATGATGCCACTGACTCCAAGGTTCTAGGGAGATGAGAAGACCATTCAGAAAAGTCCATTGGTGAGTGTGTACAGTGTGGCTTTATACACAGACTAAGGGTGGCCCAAACTATAAATAAAAAAAACTGAAGAAGGATGGTTGTCTTTGGCTATAAAATCAAGAGGAGGCCTCCACTGCCTTCCCCCTGGTTTCTCGTTTCCCAACAATGCTGTCTTTAACACGGACATGGCTGCAAAACTAGCAGCAGCATTCTCCAACTGTAGACTGAAGCCAGCTTTCCCTGCCAGGCTGTGACTCTAACCACAGTGAGTCAGCCTCTTGAGGTCCCACCCATCTTGGCAAACCTTTCCACTTGGGTCACAAAATCTATAGGAGAGAAAAAGAAAAACTAAGCTACAATGGAGATGGTTTTTGCCTTTTCCTCCTTTAAGAAACTGAGTTATTACAGTTGGGTATCCTTTGCTAATTTAGGTGAATCTGTGTCTGTTATGGTCTGTGGTTTCTTTACATCCTGTTTTCTTATAATTACAGCATTGGAAAATTAATGCTACCAGCAAACTGCACTTCATTTTTTGAAAAGGGCTTTATACTTCCGTTACCATAGCATCTCAAGTATACTGGATTTGTTTTCACAGATGTCTTCAGACATTCAGAAGGGGAAAATCTAAACTTTCAATACTTATAGAAACAATTGTTTTTTTCTTTTAAAAACTGATGCAATAATTCCACAGCCCTTCAGCAAAATTTCATTTCTAAGCTATGTATAATAAAATTACTCGATCTTTTTCTTAAGAACTACAAAGCAAACACAATGGTCTTGAGTGAAGATTAACACACACTGTAATCATTGCTATAATGGAAGTCAAAAGATGCAGCTCGGGCTCATAGATACAGAGGGGCATGGTGTTGGGAAGATTCCTAGAGAAATCTACACTTGATTGGGGCCTGAAAGTGTGTCTAAAAAGTGAACTCAATAGAAATTTGACTTTCTTTTGGAGTAAGAAGCAATTCACAAATGCAGAATACCCCAGTGTAAGAGGTTTCCTATTCCCATGGCAAAATGTCAAGGAAATAATTATTTATTTTTTGTTTGTTTGTTTGTTTGTTTGAGACAGGATTTCTTTGTGTAGCCTAATCTGTTCTAGAACTAGCTCTGTAAACCAGGCTGGTCTCAAACTCACAGAGATCCACCTGTCTCTGCCTCCTGAGGGCTGGGATTAAAAGTGTGTGACACTACCACCCAGCTGTGACATCCAGCATCAAAGAAATACAAGGAGAATACTGAAACAAAATAAGTGATTTTAAATGAAGTAAAGTATTTTGATTAGTTGCAGTTACAAAATTTCCTCATTTGATCTGTCCAATTAGGAAGTCTATTTATATGTTTTTCTAAATTATTTAAGTTTAGTGACACTTGATTGGTTGAGCTTCAGTTCTGACCTTAATAATGACCTTTACAAAAGTCACTCAAGTTCCTGCTACATATGAAAATCAAGTTACATTTGCTTAGGAGTCCTAACTGGCATTGGGCCTGAATTCTTTGGGGCTGCTCTCCGTTTTAATTTTCTCTAACAAGAGGAAGGCAGATTAGGGATTGATATGGAATGTGAAGGGACCAGTGAGGAATTTTCCATGCAGAAGAAAAAGCATGAGTCAGTCAGGCTGCAGATGAGGGAAGAACTACCGTTAGTCAACACCCTTAGAGCATGAAGACAAGGAATGTAGAGAAGAGTTGAGACTGGAGAAGAAAACAAAATTTGATGTGGCCTGAAAGTTATCTAAAGGCTTTAAATTTCACCCAGTCTCAACTGGGAAGTGCTTGAAATGGTTTACCAGAGAGATCATGTTGAAATTAGGATTACCTCTTAGTTCTCTTTGGTTTCTACGTGGAGTCTGAACTGGAGGCATCAAATCTAGAGGCAGGGAGACATTCGAGAGACTCCGTGATCCAGACAAAGTTGGGTGTGATACCAGCAGAGGGGTGAGATTCCAATGAAAGAGTGAGATGTCAGAGATATAATTGACAAGATTCATAATAAAATCTAATACTTTGTATGCTAAATTTTAAGAAGTACCCCTGAAATTGAAAGTTAGTAACTTGCTGTAGAACAAGCGAAGGGTAAAAATGACTGTCACGTTAATTCTTCTCATGGCTGTGACAAATACCTGACAGAAACAGCTTAAGGAAGGAAGAGCTAGTTCTGGTTCATGGTTCAGGGGATTTGATCCATCGTGGTGGGAAGGCATGGCTGTGGAAGGCTCGCCCATCCATGGCAGGTGGAGCATGTGGCTGCTTGCTCCCTTCTCAGTGAATTGGAACATAGAGTGTTCAGGCCAGAAGTAGACCTGCCTGTAACACCCAGGCTCCTCCCTTCTTGTCCTACATATTCCTGTTAGTCCCAAAGTCCCAAAGTTTCCACAACCCCCCAAAACAGCGCTACCTAGCTGGAGACCAAGTGTTCAAGCACAGGAGCCTGTGGGGGACTTTTCAACTCAAACCTTAACAGTGATCATCATAAGCTTATCCCCCATTCTCATCCCAGACACTCATCCCATGACCCACACACTCACAGAGTATTCAGGATTTTTTTCTCCAATGTATGAGTGGGATATTTGTTCCAAAGCTATCTTTTCTGTTAGGAGCTGAGCTACATAATATCACAAATTATGTTGTCTTTTCATTACTAGTTAGGGAGATTAGCAGAGTGCCTGGTACACAGTAGGCATGTCTGCTAGGTTATGCCAGACGCTGAGAAAGACAGCAAATGGAAATCTTGATATAGGGTGTGTGTGTGTGTGTGTGTGTGTGTGTGTGTGTGTGTGTGTGTGTGTGTACACACATGCACATACATGCAGAAGGCAGAGGGGGATGTTGGGTATCTATCTCCCCTCCCTACTTTTGAGACAGGGTCTCTTACCAAACCTGAAGTTTGCTACTTTAGCTAGGCTGGCTGGCCAATGAGCCTCCTGGTATCTGTCTTCATCCCTCAACACGCATGCACAACCATTTGCCTAGCTTTTATATGGGTTCTGTGGATTTGAATTCAGGTCCTCTTGCTTTCACAGCAAGTGCTCTTATCCACTGAACCAACTTCCCAGAACCAAGGTTACTGAAAATCTTGAGGCATAAGCAAGACCACTGCTTGTAGCTTCCCTTTTATTGCAGAAGCTCAACAAATGCTCTTTCTGAGTTGAGCCCACTATGGACACACCCCAAGTCCTGGTAGTGTTGACTGACTTAAACTGGTAGAGGATCTAGTTTGGAGCCAAAGAGTCCTTGGGTACTGCCAGATCACTGCAGCCCACCTGTCACTTCTGCCCTGAGGCTCCCTTAACTGTCTCTGGCAGCATTATTTCTGGATAGGCCATCTATTTCTGGTGGCCAGGGAAGTTGTTTGCTTTGTTTTTGTTTTTATATAGTCCCCAGTGCTCCAGTGTGAGGGAAATGATGACACCTTGTTATTCCAGGACTGTGGGTGGCATGGGTGTGTGACTATGGTGGGGGATGGCATAAGGGACATTGTCTGAACCCTCATCCTCTATGCAAGTGAGGAAGCTGTCCAAGATGTGCTTATTCATCAGTGCTCCTGTCATCAGGCTGGCTATTTCCAGAAAAAGGCTGCTTGGTCTGGGCATCCATGTGTTTCTGAGTTGCAGGACAGAAAATGGAATGATTTTAATAGTTTGTTATTTAAATGACTCTGGAGCTTCAGGAATGATACTGCAGTTTTTTGGTTTTTGTTTTCAAACATATAATGAATATTTTATTATAGTATAACTTAATCTAAAACAGGAGTATATCATATAACAAATTGTCTTATTCCACTAAGAAGTCCATTTCTCCCATGCTCAGCAAGACCAGGTGTCTTTCAGAAAATCTGTAGGGTTGAAGCCTCCTGGCTTTAACTTCCTGGACTTTGTCACAGATAGTGTTAGAGATTTTAACTTTTGTTTGAGTTTTCACAATTTTAAAATTATATCAAACTGGAAAGGACACAACATAAATGGGATGTTTGTGAGTCCCCATACCAAGGGGAAATAACAATCATATCATAAACCCAACAGTTTCAATCTCTTATCTGTTTATTGTCCAGCCCCAAATGAAAAAAAAAAGTCAGGTCCTTGTAGCATTTGTAGTTGGCATCTGGAATGCCAGACAGAGACTCCATGTTGCAGTGAAGGGGTTTAAGGAATGCAAGAGCAAGTTGTATGATTTTGATTGACATTTTCCTTGTTAGACTGTTAGCCCTGTGCAAGTGTCATACATGGTCATGCGGATGGCCCAGTGGGTATGTTTTCATGGAGTCGAAATATAGAGTGGATTGTGTCTTGGACTGTTTTATCTGAGGATTATGGTAAAACTTTATGATAAAATTTAATAATCATGACTAATGGGTTTTGAAGGCCACTAGGATACTTAGGTAGACTTTCTGTTAGGATCTGTGATATATATATAGATATAGATATAGATATAGATATAGATATAGATATATAGATATATAGATATAGATATATATAATTAACCATTTAATATTCACTCATTTTGATTTTATATATGGGTACCATGTGCACGTAGTGCCATCACAGGCTGGCATAGGATGCTGGATCCCCTGGAGGTGGAGTTACAGACAATTGTGAGCCACCATGTGGGTGCTGTAAACCAAACCTATACAAGAGCAGTTAATGATCTTAACCACTGAGGCATCTCTCCAGCCCTGATACACTTAACATTTAGACACTGTCTGTTCTAAGCCATGCACCTTAATACGTTTAGTTGAACTATCACCAATAAATGAATTTATTTGTGATAAATTTAAAAAAAAAGAATCTTTTCTGAAACACAAAGAACTAAGCCAGTTGCCCTCACAGCTTTGCTTTCTTTCTTCTCTTTGGAAAGGCAGTTTTATTAAAACACAATTTAAGTGCCATGCAAAAATTACCCTTTAACAGCGTATAATTCTGATTGTGCAGTTGTCATTGTTACCTCATTCTAGAACATTCCTACAGCCCAGAAAGAAGCCTCGTGCTCATTACAGCCTCTCTGTTTTCCCTGTCCTTGTCCTATGCAAACCACTAGTCTAATTTTCCCCATAGATTTGTCCATTCTGAGCATTTCCTGCCATGGAGCTGCACAGAATCCTGCCTTGTGAGCCCACCTTTCCCATCAGATCAGTGCTTTGGGGCTCACCCTTGTCATAGTACGAATGAGCACTTCATTCTTATGACTGAATAGTGCTCTGTTATATGGATATCCTCAGTGAATTATGCATTTGTCAGTTCATGGACATTTTGGACATACCCACTTTGAATTATCATGAACGGTGCTATGGTGGGCATTATGTTCATGCTTCTGTGGAACAGTTTGTTTTTAGTTCTTTGGAAATGTAACAAGGAGAGGCCTTCTGGGCCATGTGGCAACTCTGTACAATCTTCTGAGAGCTGACTTTGGTGTATTCATCTTGAAACTAGCGAAAAGGGTTTTTGTTTTGTTATGCTGTTTTCTTCACAGTCCCAGGCAGGTCCCCCAAGGGCACAAGGGCAATTACAGTTAAAGATGCAATTTGGGAAGATATTGGAAGCCTGAGGCAGAAGAGGAAGTACCTTATTAGTCACAAGTGTGTCACAGGCCCATTGAGGTCATAGGTGTCTTGACTGAGGTCCTGAAAACCGTGCAATATGAAGCCCAAATGCAGGAACTGTGGTCTGTGGCATCATAGAATTTATTTTTGTACCTCAAAGATGGTGTGAAAGGATGTGATGAAATAATCTTCATGAAAGTGCTATGTACATTGTAAATCCTGTGCAAAGTGGTTGTTGTCATGGAGATAGTATAATTGTATCCAAGGAGTTACAGGAATTAAACATTCAAATATAGGATCAAGTTGGCCAGAGATCTTAGAAATTCTCTTTTGCTGATCTGTGAAGACTTTTAGCAACACCCCTGACAAGCGATTAATTGCTCCAGCAAAGCCCTTTTTCAGACTGGAAAATTACTCACTCTCATACATAAATACAGTCATTTTAGTATATGGCCATAAATTCACTGTATCTAACTCTACTAAAGAGTTGATATATCTCCGAAAAAATTGATAGCTGCCTCCTTGTAATTGTTAGTTTTGTTCTCTTTAGGACAATTCCACCCTCTATTTTTAGTCTATTTGTCTCAGGCAGACAAGTAGAAGTTACTACTGCAAGGTGGCTGTGATCCTCCTGCCCCCCACATACACACAGCTTTCCCACTTTCAACTTCTCCAAAGTTCCCCAAATCACACAGTTAGAAAACAGCTCAGAGCTCAGATTTGAACCTAGGTGTTCTTTTCTCAAAAGTGATTTTCTCCCCCACAATTCCACACTGTTCCATCGGGATATATTCACATGTGATCATATATTATCCTTTTATGCAGAGGTCTAATAGGTGCTTTTCTGGTTGTCATAACCAAGTGGCTGACAAGAAGTCAATGAAGGAAGGAAAGGTTTGGCTCACAGTTTGAGAGGAGATATGGCAATGAGGACAGCTCTGGCTGTGAAGGGAGCATGAGGTGGCTGGTTATATCCCACCACCCACAGCCAGGAAGCAGAAAGATAGATGCTGTGCTCAGCTCATTCCTACCTTGTTCTTTTTCAGTCAGTCTGAGGCCCCAGCATCTGTGTTGTAGTCCCCACATTCAGGGGGTGTAATCTTTCCCACATTCAGGGTAGGGGCTCCCTCTTTAGTTAAACCTTTTTGGAAACTCTCTCGTATACTAGTCCAGGACTAACTCCTAGGTAATTTCAAATGCAACACACAGAGATACTTAAAACATTTCCTTGCATTCCTTGGTTTGCCATTTAAACTTATTTAAAGCTATATTTTCTCCCAAACAACACAAAATATGAAATATCACTGACATTCAGTTAGTTGAGTTTAAATTATAGAATTCATATTACAATTGAAAAAGAGTAAGTCTACTCGGATGATTTATCAATTTTAGTGAAAAGGAACTATGCTTTTAGGATAAAAATTGCTAAGAAAATAATATGTTTTCAAGCAATTCCATTAGAGGAGCTATCTGGGGGGTCTGAGTATGATTAAGCAAATGTCAAACTGAGTTTTTTAAAGACTGATGTGACAGTTGGTTATGTTAATGGAGCATGACATACGACAGCTGGGTGATAATTCTCTTCCTATTGCTGGCACTGATGGAGTCATTATTACAGTCTTATTTCAAGACTGGGCTAATATATCATGGAAGATGTAGAAAGAAGAAACTCAAGAAGGAGCAGAGGAGAGCCATTTATCTCTAGAAGGAAAATGTTTTTGAAAGAAGAGTAAAGAATCTGGAGTGTGCCGTTTGGGACAGTAAGAGCTAAGTGGAAGTTTATATATTAAGCCATGTGGATTTTCTGCAGACACACAGGCCTGAAGGTCCTGAAGTACTAGGTCAAGTATACAGCCCAGTGTGTGGGGTTTTGCTTGCAAAGCTACAAAACAAAAGCAGTAAACAAAACAAAACAAAAAAACAAAGAAAGAAAGAAAGAAAGAAAGAAAGAAAGAAAGAAAGAAAGAAAGAAAAAGAAGGGAAGAGAAGAGAAGAAAGGAAGGAAGGAAAAGGCAAGGCAAGAAAAGAAAACAGCCTTATTGATAGGCAGTTTGCAGTTCCTGGCTCTCCCTACCCACTCTCTGCACATTGAGAGCCAGGACCTGCCTCAAGGAAGGTCCTCACCTGAGTCAGATATCTTCACAGGGTTCTCTCTCCCCAAGTGGTGCAGGTCCCTAGACTTAAGTCTACTTAGCTCTTTGCACTCTTTTGTTTGGCTTCCCCAAGCTGCAGGCCTGATGCTTCCTTTAAGGAGAAAGACGTGTCCCTTCTCTGTGGAACCTTCCTGTGGACAACCACGCCCAACTAATTCATTTCATTCTTCCAATCTGTGGAGTTCGCAGTATCCTTGGGTTGTAATTTTCACATATTACTCCATATCAATTCAGAGCTCTTGTAGACAGTCCAGATATGGCACTAATAACATTAGTTTGCTAGTATACCTTATATATAAAACAACCCGCTTCTAAAGAGAAATGCCTTCAGGATTACAGATTGTATTTTCTTACAATCAAACCCATGGAGAACAGAGAAGTTAGTTAATTATCGGTCTGTTCTTTTGCCTAGCACTCACTGAGCACCTTCTGTATACTAGGCATTATTTCTGGTCCAATCCAGCTTTTTCATGGATAGCGCATGTTGGTGGAGAGAAACACAATAAGTGGATAAATGCAGAATCTAAGAGATTACGGTGGAATGGGCTCTTAAAATGAAGGGTGATAAGGAGCGCTGGGATGGGGTGGGCTGTAGATTTAAATGAGGAGCTTCAAAGGAAGCTTCAGCTTCTGTCTAGTTAAGGAACACACTATGCTGAAGGACGAGCCGTCTCAGAGCCCCCAGGAATGAAGCTCTTTACTGTTTTTGTTTTTGTTTTGTTTTGTTTTGAGAAAGAACAGGAGAAGCCAATGGGGTTGGAGCTGCATGTGCTGGTGGGAAATACAGCAAAAGAAAAGAAAGCATGGAGTAGTGGGAGGCGAGGAGTGGGGCCCCAGACGAGGCAGGGGCCTGTGCTTTAAGGACTGATGAATCACCATCACCATCTACTTGGAGTTAGATGGGGCAGTTTCCTGTAGAGAAGCAACATGGAGTATTTCAGCAGGGTTACACAGGCACTGTGCTCAGGATAGATGATTGACAAATGAGGGCAGAAGCAGGGACACCAGGAAAGGGAGCTATCAAGTAACTTGGGGAGAAGTCATGGGATCCGGGACACACTGGTAGAGATACTGTGGTGCATGGCATCTGCAATATATATTTCTAATGCATGTGTATTATAAACTAGGATTTGCAGACACATGAGACTCAAAGGGTTTGGTCTCACAAACTACAAAGCCTGAGCTGCAGCAAGTTGGAATGGGCTCCAATAAGGAAAGAACATTTTCTAGAAATGATCAGGAATTATGTTTTTTGTTTGTTTGTTTGTTTTGGTTTTTTTGGTTTTGATTTTTTGGTTTTTCGAGACAGGGTTTCTCTGTGTAGCTTTGGAGCCTATCCTGGCACTCGCTCTGGAGACCAGGCTGGCCTCGAACTCACAGAGATCGGCCTGCCTCTGCCTCCTGAGTGCTGGGATTAAAGGCATGCACCACCAACGCCCGGCCTAGGAATTCTGTTTTAGATAGCACAAGTATGAGATATTAATGCTCAAGTGGAGGCAAATATAAACCTCATGGAAGAGGCTCTCCTGGGCATATAAACTTAGGAAGATAAGTGAAGAAAATGATGAGTAATTCCTTTGAAACTATTAAAACAAGCCCTTACAAAGTTTCAAATTCAGCAGGGGACATGGAAGCATATTATTTTCTTGACGTCACAAGATTTATGTAATGCTGGACAAAATGTGCTGGGGTCTGAAGGGAATGAAGTGGGCAGCTCAGAAGAGCAATAGCGTCTATCTTAAGGCTTTGGGGGGAGGGGAGGGACAGTGTCTTACACTGTGGAGAAGTGAGGAAGGACTCTAGTTAAAGTGTGACCAAGGAGTCTGGGAGGCATGACACATTCAGCTAAGGTGTATTCATTATAAGGCCCCTGGAAGGGGCCAGTGTGCCCTAGCCCTTTGTGCTTGAAGTATGAAAGTTCTTGGTGCCTGTCAGTCTCCTGAAATCCACATTAGGAGGAAAATCTAGGCCAGCAAATCCATTTATAACAAAGTGGATTAGCAAAACAAATCACAAAACACAGAATAGTTAGCTATTCATTAACTCCACTGATTATTTCTGGAGTGCTTTATATATATTAAGCTAAGACAATGCAAGGACAAATGATTCCTTTCAGCCCCCATGCTACTCTACTCTGAAAGAATCGTAAGTAGCCCGTACCAGCACTGTGGGTGATAGGTACCACAGAAGAGGTTTTCTGTTGTTACAGAGGCTGTAGGAGCAGACATGTGACTCAGTGGTCCTTTACTTGGATGGCCATAGATGAGAGGGGGACAGGGTTAGAGTTTACATGAGAAATCAAATAATTCTAAATAGTCTCAATAATCCACCAGATGATACAAGCAGCATCAAAAGGCACCATATGAACACTTGGTGATGTGAGCATTTGCCTTTCTCAGAAGTCAAAAGGGAAAGATAGACAGGGTAGGGAAGGTGTGGTTTTATTTTTATGGATTTCCAACTAATATGTGAAAAGAAGAAAAGAACTGGGATATCTTAAAAAGATGTGATAAAGTTTTCTCTTTGGCCTGAGAGGTGGATGAGGAGCGCATGAAGGGCTCTGTCAAGAGTTGAGTTCTGAAGGCATTTCCTTGGCTGTAATATGAAGGGTAGCTGGCTGTAGCAGATCCTAGTAGCCATGCTTGGACTCACACAGAAGTGTTTGTCATGAAGTCTGTTTCGAGGATGGGAAATTAAGTTGAGCTCTCTAGCAAAACATTGGGTGTGTAGGGCTAGGTTGTGAGCAAGAAGACTTAAGACAGGAGGTCACTTGAGAGATAAAAGCATAGCACTTTAAGTGGATTAAACTCTCTAGGGGAGAAAGCGCGGAGAGAAAGAAAACCCAGAAATGTAAGGACTTACCATCATATAAGTGATGACATTAAGGAACTGGCCCAAAACAAACCAGAGGGAACAAATCAACACAGGAAAGGGGAGAGAGAGATGGAGAGAAGGAAAGAGAGATAGTGTGTAGGAAAATGTCAGCTGTGTGGGAGCACCCACACATCTTGCCCACTTCTGTTTCCTTAATTAAACCCCTTTATGAAATGATTACATGTGATTAAAAAATATCTCAGTAGACAGCCAAAGCCTAACTACACAATAGCTACAGTCTGCCAATCCGACTCCCCTTGAGCAAAAGGGAAGTGATAATAGCTATTACCCTTTAGGGGTTTAGACCAGGAAAAGGCTTAACTCTGGAAATATCACCCTGTTCCCAGCCATCTCATTTTCTAGATATGGAGGGTTCTGTCTCTAGAGAAGTACATCTTCAGGTCACACAGATGTTCAGTAAAGAGCTAGTACCAGGAAGTTTGTTAGTGTACATGAGACATGCATGGCCTCATTATGTTGCCCAGGCTAGCCTCAAACTCATCCTCCTGCCGCAGCCTCCTAAGAGGCTGGGATTACAGGAACACACCATAGTGCTCAGAAAGGTATGTTGTGTTTTGAGTTGTGACTTTTATTGTCATCATCACCAACTCTCAGTGAACTCCATTTCTTCTGAAAGTGAAGGATTTAATGAAACCTGAAGAATTTTCTTATGTGCAGATTCTTAAATCAGTAGATTTTTAAAATATGAAGTATTTTTGGCTTAAAATGGCAGGACACATGTCGCCCTCTTATAATCTTATTAATTTTTTTTTAGAAAAATAGACTATTCCATTGCACAGTTCTAGTTCTGCACTCCTGAAGCCACCTAATTTACTCAAACTTTTCCTGTCTTTCATGGCAAAGTGCAAGCTCAGTTGCTGAGGGAGCATATCAGATTATATTGCATAATTGAATAATTGTGTGTGTGTGTTGCAGTGCAAAATATAAAAAGTTTGAAAGACACAGATTTAAAGATTGCAGCATAGGACACACCTTACCATGTAACCAACTGTGTGGCCACTCTGGTCTTTGAGGGTTGTAGCTATCTTCACCTTTGTTTTTGTTGTTGTTGTCGTTATTGTTGTTGTTGTTTTCTTTTGTTTGGTTGGTT
Organism: Cricetulus griseus; assembly: GCF_003668045.3. Taxonomy (NCBI): domain Eukaryota; kingdom Metazoa; phylum Chordata; class Mammalia; order Rodentia; family Cricetidae; genus Cricetulus; species Cricetulus griseus. The sequence goes on from NW_023276806.1 coordinate 58,662,224, forward strand.
TTTGGTTTTTTGAGACAGGGTTCCATTGTGTAGCCTTGGCTGTCCTGGAACTTGCTCTGTAGACCAGACTGGCCTCAAACTCACAGCGATCCAACTGCCTCTGTGCTAGGATTAAAGGAGCAGGCTGCCACCACCACCTAGCTGTGTATACCACCTCTAGATACTGGGGAAAGGTTGACTGGAATCATTATGAAGGTCCAGAAAGAATGGGAAAAGATGAAAAGTAGGTAGGTTGGGAAAGAAGTGGATGCTTGAATTAAATACAAAAATTTCAGATTTCCTTTATCGCAGGCATTAATAGTAATTTTTCCAACTTGGTGTTACCAAATCAAGAACCTCTTTTGGGATCAGTGCTTTGGGGTTGTCTCCCAGTCACCTTCAAAGCCCCATGTGATGTGGTATAAATAATACTTCCTGCTAAGGCTGCAGCTGTCACTCAAGGATCTTAACTTGCTTTATGAGCAGGATCTGGTGATGATGGCCTGGCTCCATTAGGCAGGTGCGGGAGTTAAGAACCAGTGAGAGTCTGAAATCTCTGGTCCCATCCGGGATGTCCCATCCTCCCCCCACACCCCACACCCCAGCACTCCCACACTTGAGGAAGCTCCACTGAAAAACAGTTTGCAAGGTTCCCACTCGGCCCAGATTCGCTCTTTGAGAATGTGTGATGTGTACCAGGGAGCAGAGAGCATGGGAGGAAAGGCTATGAACCAACAGCCCTGGGACTGGAAGTGGACAGGGAGAAAGACGGGAAGACAGGGGTGGGGCTGAGCACTGGATCACTAAGGAAACTGGATTCCTCTCTGGTCGGTAGCGCCTTAAGATTTGCACCTGGCAGAAAGAGCCTACTTGGCTCTGGTCACTATTCTGTGGACATGTGCTCTCTCCATAGAAACCTTATTTCTGACCTCTGTTTGCCTCCCCGCTTCCAGTTCCCTCTTGCCCTTATAACCCCAGTGCTACATTAACCACCCCCTTCCCATTTCCGGGAAGTGGGGAGGGGAGTCAGTCCCTCGCTTTCCAAAAAGCGGCTAACTGCCCACACTTGGGCCTGGAGGCTTGGGAAGAGGGGAGGGGGCAGGGTGACAGCCCTGGCCTGGAGTCAGGTTACTGCCACTTGTGTCTGAGTTCACACAGCATGTTCCTCTGTCAGGGATTCCGCAAATATCTCCCCGAGGTAAAAAAAGAAAGCGCGCTGCACTCCAGCACCCAGAGCAGAGAGCCGAGTCCCAGGTCCTGGAGCAGGGACTATGTCGCTTTAGCCTCAGCAGCTTCCCAGCCTGCCAGCTCCATGCCGCGGCAAGGCTGCACCGTGTTCCTGGGGTGAGGGGGCGATTGGGCAAGCTCCTCCCCATGGGTCGCCCACCATGTCTAATGGATATCGCACTCTGTCCCAGCACCTCAATGACCTGAAGAAGGAGAACTTCAGCCTCAAGCTGCGTATCTACTTCCTGGAGGAGCGCATGCAACAGAAGTATGAGGCCAGCCGGGAGGACGTCTACAAGCGGGTGAGTGAGTGAGTGTGCGGCAGGGGAGTGCGCACACCTGGGACTGCTTGTGTAGCTTTACATCTGGGTGCTTTCCCGTGACCTCGGACAAGCCTATTCCCCTCTTCTGGGCTGGCTTTCTCCTTTCTCTGTAGCAGGAAGGGGCCCGTGTAAAGCCGGGATAAAATAGATTCTGTGTTTTGAACCTCAGACACTCCGATTTAAGGGCTGGATGGGGAAGCACAGAAATTTGCATTTTAAAATGAGCCTGGGGGAAGTGACTCACCACACATTCTCCTAAAAACCTTGTCCTGCTCTGGGTCTTGGGAGAAAATATGGTGGTGTGAAGAAACTACTAAGGATGATTCTTTTCTTGAGAAATTCGTGTTTTCCGTTGAAGGCATTCAGGCAGGTGCGCGTTTGAAACAGGATATGAGGCATTTTAGGCCCAGGAACTGTTTGTCCTAGAATGAAAAGGAGGGTACTCATGGAACAGAGGGGTGAGGTAGGAGGGGGAGCGGACCTCCTAGGTACGGGACTGTCTTGATTGGCAGCTGCTTTGACTGGCGTGAGTGAGCTGGCAGAGCAGAGGGTGAGATGAGACAGCATGTTGGTAAGAGGACTTCAAGTCCTGATGGGTTACAAGGATTAAGTTTCCTGGTTGATCACTACATTGATTTCCTCAGGCCTCTTATGGTCTGAGGATCTGAAGTAGTGAAGTGTCTAGTGCTGGTTGCCTCGGATTTGACCAGAGTTCCCTTTTAAATGCCCAGCTGTTTGCACCAGAGAGTTACACAAGCATTGACTTGATCCAAAAAGGTTGGGGAGGTTTAGAAGCCACAAGATAGCATTTGGATCTGAGAAACAACTGGTGTCTGTCAGACCTCCATGATTATTTGGTCAATTCAGTTAACGTGGATTGCTAAATCTGAGAAGGGGTGGCGTTGATAGCCATGAGATTACAGTATTTCATAGATTGAATTAGTATGGACTGTTGATTCTGGGAGATTTAGTCTGGTCCCTCTTTTCTGAATGTCCATGTTTTAATCCTGCGCTCCCTGAGACCTCCTCCAGACTCATCTTTATCTTTTCTGTGGCCATGTAGTAAGTGTGTCTCCTGGGAAGCTGCCAGAGGTCCAGGGGACTTCATCACTTGATAACACAGATGCTGGAGCTCACACAGCAATGTGGGCCTCTGGGTAGGAATGGTGAACACATTTCTTCCGTGTGTAGCAGGAGGAAGTGTTTCCATGGACTGTTCTCAAAGCAAGGCAGAAGGGGCAACTTGTAGCTCACTGGAGGGAAAGGGTTTTCTTTTGCCCTCAGCTAGGTGACTACTGCTTGGCTCATTTGACCTAAATCTCTGCTCTTTATTGGCTAAAGGAGAAATACTTTGTGTGGGATGAGAGAGGGCACCATCTCTCTCCTGGAAAGTGGTTCACTAGATTATGGCTGCTGTCAAAGGGTATAGGGGAGGAAGCATCAAGTCACAGGTAGAGGTGACAATCCTTTTACTGGATCCATCTTGCCACTGGATCTCATGCAGGTAACTATGAACTGTCTCTACTTGGTCTTATGTGAACACAGTGGTCAGGCAGCCATTGTCTCTTATGGTTCCAGGAATGTGTTTCCTTTTCTCCCATCTCACCCAGTTTTTGTTCAACCTACCTCTCGTATTCTCTTCTCTTTTGGTTACAGTTACTGGAAACCACTAAAGCAGTGGTTCTCAACCTTCCTAATGCTTCAGCCCGTTAATACAGTTCCTCATGCTGTGGTGACCCCCCAACCATAAAATTATTTCATTGCTACTTCATAACTATAATTTTGCTAGTGTTATAAATCATAATGTAAATATCTGATATGTAGGGTAACTGATATGAGACCTCCACAGGGGTCTTGACCCACAGGTTAAGAAATGATAACTAAAGGCTAGGTTAATGGCTGTGAAGACAGCTCAGCTGGTAGGATACTTGCCTAGCATGCATAAGGTCTGGGTTTGGCCATTGTGGTGTATACCAATAATCTTAGTGCTCTGGAAGAAGAGGCAAGGTATATAAAGTTAAGATAATCTTGCCTTCTGGATACCAACCTAGCTTATATGAGACTCTGTTCCCTCCCCCCTACACACACACCAAAAAAAGACTTTCACTAAATGTTCTTTTTATCTGGAAGGTACAACACATTGAGATGATATCATCCCAATGTATATCCCTGGTTGGCCTCAAATGTGTGACTGTCTCAACTGCCCGGATGCCAGGAATATAGGAATGATCACAGTACCCAGCTTGCCAATTTTTTAATTTTTATTTATTTTTATTTCATGCACATTGGTGTTTTGCCTTCATGTACATCTGTGTGAGGGTATTGGATCCCCTGGAACTGGAGTTATAGACAGTTGTGAACTGCCATGTGGATGCTGGGAACTGAACCCTTGGTCTTTTGGAAGAGCAGCCAATGTTCTTAACCACAGAGCCAGTCCCCTGGCTTGCCATTTTTAATGATTTTGTTTAGATAGAAGAACTGGGTATTCAGAAAACAAGAGCCCCAGGCAACCACTAGGCAAGCTCCTTAACTCCTCCAAACCTGTTCCAGCCTCTACAGAGTTGACATTCAGAACAATGCTGTAGGCACTGAGACTCATTTGTTGCATGAATAAATGACAGCCATGAAAATGTAATAAAATTTTCATCAACTACTTTGTAAACTTAATAATGTCACACTCACATGAGAGGGTAATCATTATATACTTGCTAGGAGTTATTGTGGCATTTAGAACATGAAATAGAGGTTTGACTCTCTATAATGTGACCATAATGAGCATCTTCTGTTCATGCTTGTAATTTGCATCATGATTCCTTTAGGTTGGGAAGATTAATTAGTAGTGAGGAGACAGCAAGGGTCACCTGCCTAGCAGCCCACAGAAAGTCAAGTGGTTGTGATGACATCTGTTACTATACTTAGCTTGATTTCTCTCTCACATTGGTCAAACATTTCTTTAAAAATAAAAATATAAAACTATACACAGTTAAGTTAGAATCTCTGCAAAAATGTGAGTGTTTTACAAGTAATTCTTTAAAGAAAACCAATGCTTATGAACATATGTACTGCAGGTCTGTTGTGGGGAGACAATTTTTGTTTTTGTTTTTGGTTTTTTTTTGGGTTTTTTTTTTTTTGTAGATTTTGATAGTTAAGAAGGAAAAATTACTGTCTTAGTGTGAGACAATCAAACAGCATTCCATGACAACTTCTGGGAAACCAGAAGAACAGGCTAAGGAGAGGGTCTGTGTTTCTCTTTCCAAGTGGCAAGTTTTCCTTAGGTAGTTGATTGATTTAGAGAGACAGAGACAGAGAGACAGAACAGAGCAGAGACAAGGAGACAAAGACAGAGGGAGGGAGGGACTGGAATGGATAAATTCTTTACTGTGAAGGAAGCTACATGGATTTTTTTTTCTGTAAGAAGAATTGTAAAAGATAGAGTTATGCCAAAGCTTAAAATTATCAACTTAAAAGCAAAATTAAAAAGTGCTCTGGAGTTTGTTTCTTTTAGGCCTTTTAGAGAACTGAGAAAATAAAATTAAAAATCATACCAGCCATAGGTTTATTAAAGAGTATTGAGTTAACCATAAAAATTGTTTCTTTGAAACTAGCTACTAGGAACTGGAGAGATGGCTCAGAGATTACGAACACCGGATGCTCTTCCAGAGGACCCAGGTTCAATTCCCAGCACCTACATGGCAGTCCAGCTGTCTGGAGGGAACCCAACACCCTCACACAGATATACATGCAGATAAAACACCAATGTACATAAAATAAAAACAAATAAATCATATCAAAAATAAACTAGCTACTATGTGCTGAATGTTAAGTAAAGTATCCTTGAAGGTTCAGTTTTTGTAAAAATCAATAATAATCAATAATACATATATATATATTATTTTTTGTGTGTGATTTAGAGCTAGGTTTGCCTTTGATTCTTGAGCTTATACTTTGTCGTGTTCCCACTATGGAGCATAACCTGAATGGCTCTTTTTTAATTAATTAATTAATTTTTTAACATTCTGGACCACAGTTTTCCCTACCTCCTCTCTTCCCAGTGTCCCGGTGTCCTCTCCCCACCCCCACCCCACCCCCAATCTACCCCTCCATTTCTCTTCAGAAAAGGGCAGGCCTCCCATGGATATCAACCAGCCATAACATATCAAATTGCAGTAAGACTAGGCACCTCCTCTCCTGTTAAGGCTGGGTGAGGTAACCCACCAGAAGGAAAGGGCTCCAAAAGAAGGTAACAGAATTGGAGACAGCCCTTGCTCCCAGTTAGGAGTCCCACAGGAAGACTAAGCTACAAAACTAACATAGGTTCTGAGGGCCTAGGTCAGGCCCATTGTCCCATTCAGGCTTCCTGGTTGGTGGTTCTGTCTCTGTGAGCCCCTAGGAGCCCAGGTTAGTTGATTCTGTGGTGTCCTTGATTCCTCTGGCCCTACCTTTAGCACAGATAAATGGGAACACACACCTATGTATGTAATTAGGGACTACTGACCCCCTCGTGGTAGCAAACAGTAATTGTAGGTTCAGTTTTGCAGGGGAAGGGGTTATCTTTTTGACTATGTAAATTAAGTTAGGGAGTAATCACTGCAAGGCATAAGCTCCCAACTGTGGATCAAGGAAAGAGAGAGAACACTGCAGATGGTCCATAGCTAGGTATGGCCCACTCCTTGCAGGACAGGCTTCATAGCATGGCCAGACAGCTGCTGCTGTGTAAGTAATTTCTGGGTGGAGTCTTGGCTGACTTGCTCGTGTTTATTACCTAATCGTGCATCTTTTCATATTAGCTGAGTATGCGGCCGCTAGAAATGTGCCCAGTCCTGGTATGTGTGAGATCCACTACCACCGTGGGATCAACATGTGGTCTCCAAACAGCACCCTGAAAACCACCAACCAGTCTTTGGCCCCATGATGGTTATTTTCTTGCCCAGACTTTTGTGCTTTTCAAAAAGCCTAAGGGTTGCATTCTAAAAATGGAATTTAAAATGTGATGAGGTAGGTCCAACAACAGAAAGTGAAGAGACATGGAATACTGTCATTCTGGACGATATAGGGTCAATGTATAACTACTGATTCCAAAGTACATCTGTTTCATAAGCACTGGTTTTCTTGAAAGAATTACTTGTACAGCTTTCTCTGTTTTTGCCAAGAATCTAACTTAACTGGGTATGGTTTCATGCATTTACTTTTATCTTTGAAAAATATTTATTTATTATTTTGATTATATATACATGATGGGGTACTTGTATGCTGGTGCCATGTGGGATCCCCCTGGAGCTAGAGTTACAAGAGCACCAACCTAGGTGCTGAGAACCCAACTCGGGTCCTCTGGAAGACCAGCATGTGTTCTAAACCACCGAGCCATCTCTCCAGCTATACTTTTATTTGTCAAGAGAAGTTCTTCCAAAATGAAATTGACAATAATGTTGGAAGATGGAAGTGAATTTGGCCTTTAGTTAGAAGTAAGAGAGCTATGTCTCATTCCTTTATGAGCTGTAAGCTACCCGATTTGAGGCCTAAGCCTCCTTAGTTTTCTTACCTTTAAAGTTTTTAAATGACATTTTAGTGGTGTGTGTGTGTGTGTGTGTGTGTGTGTGTGTGTGTGTGTGTGTGTGTATCTGTAGCTCGTAGGAGTCGGTTCTCTTCATCCATCATGTGGATCCCAAAGACTGAAGTCGTGTTTAATGACAGGTTGTCAGGCTCAGTGACAAGTGCCTTTACTGGCTGGGCCATTTTGCCAGTCAGCTTTCTCATCTTTGAGATTAGATGATCCTGTTCCTAGGCAACCTTTGAGGCTTGTACGTCTCATACTTTTCTAGCTATGGTGAGCAACCTCCTGCTTTTATCACTCACTAAATTGTTCTTCTCCTGCTGTTCTGATATCACTAAGCTGTGAACGTGGCACTCCTGACACTGAACCTTGGTTCTGTCACTCATGGCCTGATTTAACAGGGGCCAATACATAACAATGTACGGTCAATGAAGAACCCATATGTATAATGGTAGCCCCATGAGTGTGTGATGAAGCTAAACAATTCCTATTGCCGACCGATGTCCCAGTCTTTGTAATATTTTAGGATGACACTTTATCTTCATGTTTATGGAGATGCTAGTGTGAACAAATCTACAGCACAGCCAGGTGTATAGAAGCAGCATATGGGATACTTTATAATAACCGAAGATCACACTTCTCCTGTTGGTGTGTTTACTGCACTATAATAATAATTAATTAATAATAATTGTTATTGTGATAGCCTCAGGCAGATCCTGCAGGAGTGACATCAGAAGCCATTTGTCATAGGAGATGACAGGTGGCTCCATTAGTGCTAGTGCCCTGAGGAACTTCCATAAGGACAGGATGGAGCCGGTAGGGTGGGGGAAGTTGGGGGGAGGGGAGGGGAGAGGAGGGGGAATGGGCAGGACGCGGTGATATTAATAATACTGACCCTGATAGGCCTAGGTTAATGTATGCTTCTGTTTTAGTTTTCTTTTCTAATCAAAAGAAAAAAAGTTAAAAAAGAAAAAAGCTTTCAGAATAAGAACAGAAAAATATTTTTGTACAGTATATTTTTGCCTTATAGTGTGTTTATATTTTAACTTGTTAGTACGAAAGAGCCAAAATAAAACAAATTAGAAGTTTACAAAGTAAAGAAGTTACCACAAGTAATTATTAATGAAAAAACTCAAGGTAAATTTGGTGCAGCCCAAGGATATGGTGTTTAGAAAATCCACAGTGGTGTTGAGAAGCACACCAGGCCTTCCCAGCCTCTCAAGCTCCATTCATAACCAAGGCCCTATACAGATCTGCTGTTTTCTACCTGTTGTACAGATTGTCCTGTATCTTCTTAAGTGTTTAGATAAGTCACTGCTGCTGAGCTTTGGTTGCTTGTGGTATTCAGTACCGCAGCACGTTGGACAGTAGCCCAGGAGTGGAGCAGGCTACACCATCTGTTCTATGTTGCTCTCATAGTTGCAAAACTGCTTAATGACACCTTAAGCAATGCACGCTGTACTGTCATTTCCCTGAGCTGAGACAAATGTAGTAATGGCATGTGTCCTGTGGATTTGGGTCGAGACTGAATAAACCAATGAGGTGAACTCAGTAATGTGTCTGTCCCGAGGTATGATGGGTATGATGTCAGTAGATTTGCCACTGCCGTGACAAACTGAGAGAAGATAAAAATTATCCAGAGATGTTGACTTACTAAATCCATTTGCTCTGGATCATTTCTTGTTGTAAATCAGCTTCTAGTCCTATAGTAGTAGATTTGGCCCTATTTGACCTGTTTGACTGAATTCCCTACCTTAGTTTTCCTGTTCTATTGCAGCAATCTTACCCCAGTTCTCCACATATAAACATTCCTTCAGAGAGATTGAATAAGAAAGGCTGAGTCTGTGTAAGATTCGATCCAGCTCCATGCACTTGGTGAGGCGTGCACACCTCTGCATATTTATTTATTGATGCTTTTCTCCTCTAGCAGCTAGCACAGTAGACAGTGTATGGCAATCAAGAGATGTCTGATTAATTCAAGAACGAATGTGTGCCAACAAACAGCCAAAGGGACACCGCTAACAAGATGAGCATTTGAGGCTAGAAATTTAAAGCAGCCATTCTTTCAACAGCACCATCCCACGGCTATTTGGCTATTGCTGTGCAAATCTGGATGTGCGCAGCCAGCAGGAAGATGGCTTTGGAATAAGTTCAGACAGAAGTCTAAATTGTGTAGCTATTGTTAAGGGGGTGAGTCAAAGTGGATTTGAATTAGATTAAGCTCCAGAATTAGTTTGGGATTTGCTTCCCAATGATCAGAAGAAAAATTCTGATAAGGCACATGTTTGTAGCTCCAGTGTTGGGGGGTGGGATGGTGGAGCCTGATGGTAGTGACAGTAGTGGGGGACACAGAGGTGTGTGGGGAGAACAAAACAGAAATTGATGGCGTTAGGCAGATCCCCAGAGCTCACTGGCCAGCCAGTTTAGACAAATTAGCGAGTTTCAGGTCAGTGAAAGACTTTCTTTGGAAAAATAAGTTCAATATCAATAGAGGAAGATGTCGAACATTTATCTCTGGTCTCTACACTTGCGTGCTCGCATGTGTGGTGTGCTTGTGCTCACATATGTGGTGTGCTTGTGCTCATATGTGTGTGCTCACATGTGTGTGTGCACTTGCGCTCACATGTGCATGTGTGCTTGTGCTCGCGTGTGTGTGTGTGTGTGTGTGCTTGTGTTCACGTTTGTGTATGCTTGTGTACACACACACAGGCACACACACTGAAATATCTCATAGTAAAATATATAATAAAATCCAGCTTTTCAATTCAGTTTTGTGCATTCACTCTGTTTATGATCATCACTGTCATCCATCTCCAGAACTTTGCCCCCAACTGTAGCTGTCTTTATCAAACACCCACTTCCCATTCCCTGGTCTCTCCACCCATCTTCCTCCTGCTTCAATCTTTATTATCTCTCTACTGTCTCATAAAAATGGAATAATACATTTGTCCTTTTGTGATTGGCTGCACACTGCTGATTCTGGAGTCCCACCCATTTCTCTAAGGGTGAGGTGGCCACTCTACATATTTGCATCTATTGTATTTTCCAACCAGTAAACTTCTTCAAGGCCCTGATTCCCTACGCCTAGCCCCTCTCTCTACCTTGCATCCAAGAGCTTCAGTGCTAGCTAGGTTGCACTTCCCAGCTTAGGAGGTCCTACTGTGTGAGACAGCAGCACATGGCCAGGGGAATTTAGAACCTGGTTGCTGGACACTACTGCCCATGCTCCTTGTTTTGTTTATGTGTGCATGATATGTGCATAGGTGTGCATGACACAACACATCTGGGCTCAGGGAACAGCTTTGTGGAGTCCGTTGCTTCACATAAAACCCTGAAGGTGCATCTGTATTATAGCTTGTATTGGAATTCTCTTGTGTTTTAGGCTAAATGCCAGTTCAAAACATGTTTGTCTGTCATCTCTCCATGTCTACTACTCCCACCATTTGACTCTTGTGAATAAGGTGTAGGTGTGATTTTCCATTCCACCAGCCAGCTCTGTTCTACCAGCCAGCTCCCAAATAACCACACAGAGACTTATTCATTATAAATGGTCTGCCATTAGGCTTGTTACTAACCAGCTCTTAGAACTTAAATTAACCCATATTTCTTATTTACATAATGCCACGTGGCTCAGTACCTTTTTTCAACATAGCATGTTCAACTTGCTTCTCCCCGAGTCTCCTTCTGACTCTGCCCTTCTTCATCCAAGAGAGCTCTCTCCCTGTCTGAAAGTCCTGCCTAGCTTCTTCCTGCCTAGCTATTGGCTATTTATCTCTTTATTAAACCAAAGAGAGCAACACATCTTCACAGTATACAAAATGATTATTCCACAACAATAAGGCCTCTGTGAACACAAATTAGCAAATGTCTGCTTGAGTTGGGTTTCCATACCCAGACAAGAAGTGTTGGAATATGCTAATTCCATATGTAATTTTTAGAGGAATTAATGTCATTTTTCATATAGCTGAACCATTTTACAGTGTGGATGGGTTCCATCTTTTTCAAGCTCTTCTTGAACATGACTACGTAATAAGCATTATTATTTAATAAGTATTTGTATTTAATAAACATTCCCTAACTCCTCCCAACTCTCATTCTGCAAAGCAGGGTCAATAGGTAAGAATGCCTTCCAGAATCTCAGAAAGCTAAGGACAGGCAGTCAGCACATAGGCTGCATATAAAAGAACACACATGGAAAAATGGCCATTCTGGGTCTCTAAGGAAGTGTCTATAAATAGTTTGGCTAGGGGCACATACCTGTACTCCCAACTCTGAGAAGGCAGAGACAGGGAGATCCTTGGGGTTTGCTGGACAGTCAGTCTAGACCAATTAGTGAGCTCCATGTTCAGGGAGAGACTTTGTCTAAAAAAATGAGATGAAGAAGGCACTGTCAACCTCTGGCCTTTACACACACACACACACACACACACACACACTATACCCTTTCTTTCTTAATACGTATTTTCCTTATCAAAAATTTTAATTGTACATATTCATTGTCACACATGTCTTAAAGTGTATATAACTAAAACATTTCCCCAAAGTTAACAATAATTAAACAAGACATTAAGAAAAAAAATAAGAGGGGCTGGGTGAGATTTTCAATAAGTAAAGCACTTATTATCCAAGTTAGAGTACCTGATCAGTCCCCAGGAACCTTGTTAAAACAATGACTGGGTGTGGTAACACAGGCCTTTAATCCCAGTACTAGGTAGGCAGATCTGTGAGTTCAAGGCCTGCCTGGTCTACAGAGAAAGTTTCAGGACAGCTAGGGCTACACAGAGAAATCCTGTTTTAACCCCCCCCCAAAAAAAAACAAGCAACCAATGAAGCAAACAAAAAGAAACCAGTGGGCATTGCAGCCTGCATCTATAGTCCCAACACCAAGGAGGTAGAGACTAGAGGGTTTGCTAGCTCGACAACCGTAACCAAGGGAGAAACCCTTTCTTAAAGAAATGAGGATGAGAGTGGATAAAGAAAACATCTTCTGGCTTCTACAAGTATTCACACACACTTATATGTAATTATGCACACAAATGTACAAGTATGCATATAGTACATATGCACAAAATACATGTATACACACATATGTTTATCCACATACACATGAGCGTGTACGAACAGTCATTGTATGCATACAAAAAATAGAAAAGAAAACTTGTTACGATAAATCTTTCCGCCAAAAGCTGCCTGAGCCCTACTGCCACATGGGTGGTCTTCGCCAGCCGCCTGAGTTCCACCCACCGAGTTAGGGACCCAGTTAATGCACAGAGACTTAAATTAGGTACAAATGCTGCTTGGCCAATGACTAGGATTCTCATCTGTTAGCTCAGCCTTATTTATCATAAATCTATATATTTTATAAGACTTACCTTATCAGACGCCCTCCATTGTCGTTCTCATCCCCAGGATCACATGGTGGCTTCAAGCAGAGAGCAGGAGGAAGAGTGAAGGGGAAAAGGGGACCACTTCCTGCTTGTCCTTGCTTAAATATGAGTCTCCCTGCTATGTCACTTCCTGTCTGGATTACCACTTCTTTACTACATTTCCCAGAATCCTCTTTGACTCCTAGTCCCATCTAACTTGCTGTCTCATTGGCCAAACAGTACTTTATTTAACAATCAATAAGATGAACATACACAGAAGTACAAAAACTATCTTCAATTCTGTTAAATTTATGAAGAAAAGCATTAACTTTGGCAATGGCAGCCACGGAAGTCAGTTTAGTTGAGAAGAAGGTAGATACTCCTTAGCACATGTCTTGTTATACATGACCGTGATAATCATTTCCACTTATTTAATACCTAGCCTATTGCAGCATGTGTATATCTGGGGGAAGCAAATAGGATAAATTAGGGAATTCAGGCTCACAGGAGCTGGTCAGGCTCTGCAGCTAGGGAAAGGTAGATTACAGATTCAGATGTTGGGGCTGGAAAGATGGCCCAGTAGTTGAGAGCAGAAAACCCTGGTTTGATTCTCAGCATCTACATGGTTTATCACAACTACTTGTAATTCATGGAGGAATGGAGAAAGGTATTCTGGACCAGAGGAGCAATGTACAAAGCCAGAGTCACGAAAGAGCACCGTGTGCTTGGCACACTTCCAGTCATTCTGTGTGGCTGGAATGTGAGGCATGGAGGGCTTGTGGTGATGTGAAGGTGACACTGGAAAGGCCAGCAGAGGACAAATCCTGGGGACCTTTGGGTTGATCTACTCTTCAATAGGCCTCCATAAGGCTTCTGCTATATTCCCAGGACTAGGTTGGAAGTTGGGCTTTTGAAGATAAGTAAAATATCAGAGATAGAATGGGATGGGAAGCAGTAATAAACTGACAGAATATAAAGGAATTCAGGCAAGGCATTGCTATCTCTAGATGAATGGAGGGAAAGTCTATAAAGGATTCTTTGAGATGACCCCTGAGCTTCAAAATGGTATGTTTTGTTAGTCATCCAATTGTGGGTGCAAGGATGAGGGTTTGTCACAAGCAAAAGCCTAAAGGCAAGTGAATTGCTGGATATATGGACAGAATAGTTCAAGTTGTTTGTGTTGCCGGCATAGGATGAGACTGAAAAGCATATAGGGTGTAGTCTTTCATGCCATTTCATAGGAGCCAGCCATAGGCTGTAAACTGCCGGGGACATGCTAGATCTCTCTGGTGGGTGGGAAAGTCGGATGCAGGGAGTGAAACAGAAAATCGGGAGGACAGACTGATTGAACAAACAAAACCAAGGGGCTAGGTGAGGGTGGGACAGTGGGCACAGAGAGGAGGGAGGGCCCTGGCCTTTGGATTGTTTAGGAGATAAAATACCTGTAGGACTTTGTGAATGACTGGGAAGAGAGAAAGGGTAGGAACCAAGATTCCTAGCTAGGTCCAGTCAGTGTCTCTGAGCCCTCTGACCATTGAACTCCCTGGGCTGCATCAGGACTGACACTTGTGGGTCTGTGACAATGGGCACCTAGCAGGATTTTGTTCTCTATCACACTCTCACCTGATGGCTTGGGATAGGAGGTGCCAGTAAAGCTGGGATAGGTTCAGCCAATGCCAGGGAAGCCAGTGTTGTTGCCAGCAGGAGTTATAATTAGTACAGTTGCTAGGGGAAAGCCTGGTTTTAGTGAGCCTGTACTGCTAGAAGCAGCTTTTCCTCCTGGATGAATGTACTTGTTTCTAAAACAAAATGGGGAGTGCTGGGTGTTTTTTATGTGGTTTGGGGAAATTCAAGTTTGCTCAGGTACAAGCTTTGTTACAAGCCGGACATGAGTTTTGTCTAGGCAGGAGGAAGAGGGCAAAAACTCTGCCTTGGTGTGTTTGAATAGCTGGAAAGATGTGAGAGAAAGAACATAGAACCACTGTGGAGAGCTAGAGAGAATCCAGAAGAGCTCTTCACTTTGCAAGAGAACTTTGGTATAAGAATAATATCAATAGTGAGAGTTGCAACTTTTTTGGGCTTTTGGATTCTCCCTAATGAATGAACCCTTCATTTTAAAGATAAAGAGACTAACGTCTAGAGGGGTAATTTGCCTAATGTGTGTCAAGTTCAAAAGAAACTTAGGACAAATGGCTAACTGAGGTGCCTTTTAGCATACCAAAGCATATGCTGGTCTCAGGGATCACTCAGCACCTGTGGCTCCTCTCAGCTCTTCTCACCCTCCCCCTAACCTAAACTTCTCCAGCTCATGGGCTTCCCTTTCCCTGCCTTCTGATTCCTGTATGAACCTGCCATTTCAGCCATGCACTCTCAACCCTGCCATTTTATCCATGCACTCTCTTGGCTCTTCTCTTTGCTACTGCCCCTCTCTCCTCTTTGCTCTCCCTTCTCTCCTCTCCTCTCCTCTCCTCTCCTCTCCTCTCCTCTCCTCTCCTCTCCTCTCTCTCTCTCTCTCTCCTCTCCTCTCTCTCTCTCTCTCTCTCTCTCTCTCTGTCTCTCTCTCTCTCTCTGTCTCTCTCTGTCTCTCTCTCTGTCTCTCTCTCTCTCTCTCTCTCTCTCTCTCTCTCTCTCTCTCTCTCTCTCTCTCTCTCTAATGGCCTGGTTCAGTCTACTGGCCATGTTTGGTCTACTTCTTTCTCTCCCTGCTCCAGACACTTCCAGATGTCTCTGGCTGTTTTCTCCCTCATATCTACAATAAAACCCTTCTCTTCAACCATACCTTGAAGAGGTCATGTCCTCCCTTTATACAACATGGAATATTAGTGGACAAGCTGAGAGTGAAATCCAAGAGGCACAAGCTTCTGCCCAGGATACTTAAAACAACAAACTTCCATCTACAACAAAATTCAAGAAATGTCTGTGCTTGTGAGAAGTTAGTTTTTCTCCCTCTTTGCCTGTAATGAGCTGATGTAGAACACTCACAACAGGTGCTAGACCCATTCACAGATGACTGGTGCTATACTGTGACAGCAAATGAATATATTCAATATCTTCACCTGCATGCCCCCTTCCCCAGGGCTTTTAGCCATGGCTTCTCAAAAGCTCTGTGGGCATTTTCTTTTGCATTGGCTCGTGTCATCTAGTCTAAACAAGTTCAACTTCTCGGAGAAATGAGGCTGTATCATTCATGGGGGAAGCACAGGATGGACGGGGGCAGGTGAGAACAAGATATGAACCCACCCCAGCGAGTTAGATAGCAGCTAATCCAATCATACGCTGGAAGGCAGGTGCGGTACATACTGTTCTGAGGATAGCTGAGTAATAGTCAGGTGGCTTTTTGCCAAGCAACTTTAGAAGAGACTTGCTGCCTCACTGGACAGCTTCCATACCCCCTATTTGGAAACCTGGCTTGAGAAAATGGGGAGGGAATAAAAGGCACATGCTACCTTATAACGCCTGCTTCCTGTCTCCCAGCCTTCTGGAAGTTCTACAATCATGTCTCCATGCACATAGGATCTTAAACAGCCCAAGAAAGTTTTGGAGAGAGAAATCTTAAATGTTGAGGAAGCTGCTGGTCCTGGTGCCATATCTAAGCCAGATAGAAGACCTGAAGTCAGCTCTTCCTCACATCACTGTCTTCCACAGAGCCACAGTAGATGCCTTTCTTAGACATTCCTATCCTGCATTCTCTAATCGAACTAGGTGTTTCTGCTCAGCATAGATGCAGACTTGGTCTTGTCCACACTTGATGCCATAGGATTTCATATCATTGCTCTGCTCCTAAATCAATAATGGCTGGGCCCAGGGTCTTCCTGGTTCAAAGAGGTGAGAAGCAGTATCCATTCTATTTAGTATCCAGTGCTATTCTTTTTTTCTAATACTTTCAAATCTGGGTCATGCAGAAGCTCAGCCTGCTGCCTAACTCTTAGTGTCTCAGAGGACTCCATAGCTAAGACTGTAGTAGCTGGTCCCTACTTCTGCAAAGGTGGAGGCAGGAGTAGAGGGGTCCCTTCAGCCTGCATGAATTGCTGCTGTTTCGAAGTGGTATTATCAATTAACAATGGGATTCTTCCTCAGATTTGGGATGTGACCCTCAACTTCTTCCTAATTTCTCTCTTTTCTTCCTACCTCTTAAAAAAGGAGCTAGAGTCTTTAATCAGTGCCTAAGGGTCTTGATATAAAATGAGAGAAAGTAAACAGCCATGCAGAAAATGACCCTTCTTAGCTTTGTAGCCCCTGCCTCATTCCCTCCTCAAAATGCTAAATACTTTCTGTTGAA
The DNA here is from genome assembly GCF_003668045.3 of Cricetulus griseus. Taxonomy (NCBI): domain Eukaryota; kingdom Metazoa; phylum Chordata; class Mammalia; order Rodentia; family Cricetidae; genus Cricetulus; species Cricetulus griseus. Next base: position 58,678,949 of record NW_023276806.1, read on the forward strand.
TCCCAGGGGATGTAGTGTACGCATGTGCCAGGCTCTATACATTCAACTACCTAACTGCCTGTGAAGCAGATGTCTTTCCCCTGTTTGTCACAGGACCACATGTGCCATTAATAAGCACAAGGAGTCTACCTGCTGTCCCAGCAGCTACATGGCCTAATTCTGCACCTAATAAGCAAAGCCTTGGTGCTTATTTAAAGTCTAACACTCTTTTAAATGCAAATGATGTTTTTCAGTGGTGAATTCACATTGTATCCAGGTGACTGAAAGAGAAAGAACTTGGTAAGAGGACACCTGAATGTGCTCCTCTTGGTTAGAGGAGGTGGATTGTCTTATTGATAGAAGATGGCACTGGCCTCATTTTGACTTATGAATCAGGTGGAAATGGCCACAAGAGATGTAATAGAGTCAGGGCTGTCCTTGCCCTACGAGTGACCTGTCAGACTCATGAGGAGTAGGGTGTGAGCCCCACGAATTCAGAGGAAACCCAAACCAACTTAAAATTAAACAAAAGATGGGATTATAAATTGAGTGTAGTGGCGTACCTGTAGGGTCCCAGTTACTTGGAAACCGAGGCAGAAGGATCCCTTGAGGCTGGCCTAGGCAAGCAAGCAACTAAAAATTTTTAAAGGATAGTAAAAATGGGAATTGTTCTTCACCTTGGGGAAGAACAAACTTGCAGTGCATTTCAGTGACTAACAGGTAATTATTAGCTATTACCTGTCCCTGCTGAATAAGTTTAAGCTGGAACACTAGTTTTTTTAATTTGTGGTGGTGGTGGTGTGTGTGTGTGTGTATTCTGTGTTTTACAGAAGGTGGTTGATAAATATTAATGCATTGAGAAGAGACCTCATGGAGTTTTTCTATCATGAGTGGACAATGAACAGTAAAGGCTGTAAGTAAGTAACTGTGTAATTAGAAAGTGAAAATCCTCCTGGGGGAACCTGCCCTGAGTTGATTGGTCAGCTACAGCTGCAGAAAGGTTGCTGTATGTAGAGAACCTCCTAGGGCAGCTGCTATGCCCTGTATTCCACTATTATCAGTAAAGCCCATCCAGAGCCTGCCAGCTAATTTCTAATTGGTTCCTTTCCACATGGAGGGTATCTGGCAGTTGCTTCCTAGTGATTAGGGCAAGGTCGGGGCCTCAGCACATGCTGCTGAGTCAGTGGCCTACATCTTGCTGGGACTTTTCTGCAGCCTGTCTTGGCTGCCAAAGCAGGGGGCTGAGTGAGGGTCTGGGCCCTTCAACCTTACCTAAGTTCTCTGCTTCTAGTCCTGGCAACCACAGTCTTGGTCATTCTGCAGTGCTGTCTAGAGGCTGATCTACAGAAGATCCTTGGGTTGTCAATAGAATCTATTTCCTATGCAGTCCAGGATTTTTCCTAAAAGTTAGCTAGAGGTTATCTGAAGTTTCTTGAAGTCACCTATTGTTTCTTGCCCTGTGGGCATTCCCTCCATCACTACTTATTTCAAGTCCACAAGGAGAGGCCCTTGAGCCTCTGTTTGCAGTTGAATTCACAAGAGTAGCATTCCTTCAACTAGGCCATATCTAGTTGGTTAGGAACAAGTCCTGGACCCAAGGGAGGGAATTAAACACAAGCCTGAGCTCCAGGAGTCAAGAATAGAGAGCCCCACATTAGTCTATCCAATGTCCCTGTAGTCCACGACTGTTGTTGTTTGTTTTGTAAAGTTAGGATGGAAAAGGAAATAAAGATACAAGTAAGTGACGGATGGAGGACTCTGTTCCTGGGCTTACTTCATAGCATTTATAGTGACTAGAAGATGAGGAGGCTAGCCAATTAGATAACTCTGGGAAGAATTTTCCGGGTTATAGACAGTAGAAGAGTCAGCATGGCTGGAGCAGCATGAGACCAGGAAAGAATGTGAACTCAAGAGGCGATGTGGCTGGTGAGGATCAGGTGGAGCTTGTATGATTTTAATGAGTTTAGGCTCTTTTGAGTCACATAGGGCATTGAGGATTTTGCCTGAGGATCTTATCTAACAAATGGCAATCCTCTCTGACTTTGGAAAAGATCAAATCTGGTTATAGCATTGTAAACAGGGAGTAGGGCTGGGAAGAGGAGGCAGGAGGTCAGTTGGGAAGCATCTGCTGTAGTCCATTTTGAGGGCTGATGCTGTTCACACTAAAGCAACAATTAACATAGGAAGACATGAGGAAGGAAGGTAGCAGATCCAATGGGATTTACATAGATGGATTCAATGTAGAATGTGAGAGAAAGACAAGAATTGATGAGAACCACAGTACTTTTGGGCCAAGCAACAGAAAGGATAGGGCTGCCTTAATTGAGACAGGGAAAGTTATGTATGAAGAAGGTTTGAGGTAGAAGAGTAAGACATTCGATTTTAGAAATTTTGTGTTTGAGGTATTTGCTAGATGTTTCATGTGGCAAGCAAATGACTGTGTATGTCAGAACTTCTGGGGAAAGGGCTGGGCTAGAGACACAGATTTGAGTGGTGTCAGCATGCAGATGGTATTGGAAGCCTTGAGACTAAGTCAGATCACCAAGGGCCTGAGAGCATCTAAGGAGGAAAAGATCCAGGACTAAGCTCTAGGCCACTCACATTGATATGCTTTGAAAAAAGAGAGAAAAGCAAGCAAAAGAAGACAGAACAGGCTTAACATGGGAAGAAAGGCCAGAGGCTGGGGTCTTTGAAGCCAGATAAACTGAGAAGAGGGAGGGCTCAAAGTTTTGAAAAACTTCTGAGAGCTTGAGTGATATGACGACTAAAAATTCACCTTTGACTTTAGCACCATCTGCAATCTCTGTTAGATTCACTTTGGTGAAATAGTGAAGGCAAAAGCTTGATTTTTAGTGTGCTTAAAAATTGAGAGATGAGTCACTGGGGTAGTGAAAATGAATGATTACATTGAAGAGTTGTGTTCCAAGGAGACGGAAGAAATAGATAGTAACTGGTAAGGGTACTGAGTCATAAAAGAGCTGCTTTTAAAGATGGAAGAGTGTCCATATATCATACAGCAATTGGGCTTTTCAGTGGACAGTGAAATACTGATGAACAAGAAAGGAAAGACTTCCTGGGTGATGTTTGGAAGAGGATCTGTGGTCAGAGAAAGAGTGTTTGAGAGCTGGAGGAACTTGCCCAAGAGTCAGGGAAGAAATGACTCTTATTTGTTCCTCCAAATACATTTTCAAGCATACTCCTGAAGTGAGTTATCCCTCTCTGAGGGTTCTTTTGTGTGGAAACATCCTTGTTCCTATCTGGAACACCTGCTCTCTGCATGTATAAATCATACCCATCTTTCAGAGTCCAGCCATCCAGACTGCACCTGCCTGGGTGGGCCTTTCCTCATCACCACAGCCCCAAACCTTGTCTCTCTACCTATTTTCCTCAACTCATTGCAGTTCAGAATAAGTATCTGGCACAGATCATGTAATCTCTATCTGGCAACTTCGTTATGTATATGCTTCTTAAATATCCCCATAGATTACGCTTTGTGGGCTAGGTCAACACCAAGTATCCTCCATAGCTTTTAACATAAATATGTTACTGAGCTTATAAACAGAAATCCAGGATTTTGTGTGGCTTGGCTACCAAAGCCCGGTAAGCTGCAGGTGAGGTGGTTGAGAAGCTGTTTTCTCTGTCCTTTGTCATTTCCTCCAGACACCCAGCTGCCTGGTGAAGGCCTGTTGAACCTGACTCCTCTGGAATTGTGCAGAGAGAGGCTGGTAGATTTAGGAAGCACATAACTTGAGAAAAGGACCAACTAGCGAGTGGAAATCCTTGGTGTACACTTTGAGCAACATCCACTCACTTGGTAGACATGTAAGCATCTTCTATAGGTAGGATGTGCTAGCCATGCCATGTCTACACTAACTTGCAGCTCAGTGTCCAAACACCGAGTGGAACTGTGTCACCCACCTCTCCACTGTCATTCGGTGGTTCCTCTACTGTGATGGTTAAAAGGAACTTACTGTTAAGGCCTGGTATAGGTTGGGCTTGAGACAGGGACTAGAACAATGTTACCATTTGGATTGGGGGCTGCAATTGTAGACACTGGAACTCTCCCACGTTTAACCTATTTTGTGATGCAGAGACAGGCAGATGGGACAGGACTCTTTGGGCAGAGGATAAGTAACTGGCTTGTAAGATGGGAGCATTCGTTCATTTATTTATTTTTCACCAAATACTTAATAATAAGTATTAAGTGCTTAATACGTTACATCTAGTAACTGTTTCTGATGTGATTAGACCACAGGATGAACCAAGGCACCAAACATGGTCTCTCAAAATTTACTTACAGTGTGAGGAAGTGTAGCACAAGCCAAGTCGCACATGCCATTTAAAATTCTCTGGTGACCACTTAAAAAAAAAAAAATGAACAGAACCATGCTAAAAAAAATCGATGGCAATAATGCATTTAAAACATTGTAATTTCAACATGAAAACAAAAGTACAGAAATTCTTAAAATTTTTAAGATTTTGAATATTCTTTTTTTGATAGTCAATATTAAAAACCCACTGTGAGCCTGGTGGTAGTGGTGCATGCCTTTAATCCCAGCACTCGGGAGGCAGAGGCAGGTGGATCTCTGTGAGTTCAAGGCCAGCAAGGTCTACAAAGCTACACAGAGAAACCCTGCCTCGAAAAATCAAAAAACAAAAACCCAAAAAGCAAGCAAACAAACAAAACCACTGTGAACTGTCCCTGGAATATCCATGGTGCATTCAGTTCAGGCTGTACTAGTTACATCTCCAGGGTTCAGTAGCTGTGGGTGGCCTGTGCCTGCCATCCTAAATGGCACAACTGTGTTGTTTGTAGGGTAAATACTGTCCCAGGTTTCCAGGACAGGTCTAAGTTCAGCCAGTGGCCTGATGGTCATAGGATCGCTTTAGCCCAGACCAGGCTTTCAAAGCAAGACATTAGAGTCCAGTACTAGATCATGTTAGATGCCAAGATTTTAAACATATTCTGTATAAATATCTACCAATTTGTTTATGTTTGGGATGTTTTGTTTTTTGAGGCAGGGTCTTACTACGTAGCCCTGGCTAGCATGAAACTCATTATGTAGACAAACCAGCCTTGAATTCACAGAGATCTGTCTGCCTCTGTTTTCTGAGTGCTGAGATTAAAGGTGTGTGACACCTCGCCCAGCTTTTAATAGTCATTATACTCCATATAAGTCCTGTAACTGCTACCTAAGGAGTAATGAGGAAAAACAAAGAGTGATTCCTGTGAAATGTAGTTCTTAAACAGCTGAGAAAAATATCATTTGGAACAAACCTTTTATCTCCTACTATGGGGCTGGGTTCCTGTCTCCCACAAAGTATCCTGGGGTATTGCAGGGGCTCCAGCCTCACCCTGGGCTCTTACCAGGAGCCTGCAAGTTACTAAATTAAGCCCAGCCAGGCCTATTTGTGAACACAGACTCCAGCCAAGTCAGAGGGATTTGTCCAGCTAAGGAATGTCCTGGGGAGGGAGAGGCTCTCTGAGATCATTGGTATTTATGTGTATGTCTTCTCACTTGTCAGCTCGGTTGGGCCGGATCAACAAAGGCTCCCGGACCCAACTGAGAGGCAAACAAAGTGGCCAGAGAAAATGACTAGCTTATGACACACCAAGGTTTAATTGGAGGTCAGTGTGAAAAAGACAGTGTGTGTGTTGGGACTTCTGTGCTCAGAGTAAGTAAAATAGCCAGCACACCCCACTTTCCCCCTCATTTATCCTTCTCTAAAAGTAGCCTTCATGTTTTAGGGCATCGTTATCTCACACCAAAACTGAATAGGAGACTCAAAGATCTCCTGTATACTCTTTGCCCCATCAAATTCCAAATACGCCTCAATTTATTTATTTTTTATTGGATTTCTAAACTGAGTGTTGATTGGAATTGGCTCTTTCACCTGTGACTCACGCATCTGACTACTTGTGGAAATTACATTTATTGAATACCTCCAATATGTCAATGTTTTAGTTTCATCTTATTGAATTGTGTGCTTAATTGATACACCTGGAATTAAAACACGAGGGAACTGTACTGAGTTTGCTGAAATGATCTCTAGGATAGAGAGGATGAGCTCCCTGTGAAAAAAAATGGTTGAATTGTCGTTTTTCCTGCGGTTCTGAGTAGTAGAATGTGTGAGAGCGGATATTTACACCACGGCCGGTCGCCATCTCACCATGCCGCTACCTCAGCACTGGAGTCTCAGCTCCCCTTGATGGTGCTGGAGTTCACATTTCTATCCTGAAGTAGAGCTGGGGTGCTGGGAAGGAGAGCGGCCGGGGCATGACATGTCGTCTGCGGGTTTAGTGGCATCTCTTTGGAGGATGAAGTCAGGAGTCACATGTTGAATTCACAATAATTTGTGTGTCTGCTGCTATTTATATCTGACACCTGTGCACATTTCTACATGGTTATCTGATCCTGGGTTACTGCAGGCTCATTATTTCTCTGGCTTATTGAATTCTGCTATAAATCAAGCATTTAATTGATTAGATGTATGCTATAAATCCTCTGGGGTCTGTGACTGACTTGGTATTTCCAAAAGCTGTTGGAGTGCCTTGCCTGTATGGTGGATGCTTATTAAGTCTTTGGTTGGGGAGCAAAATAAGCAAATGCTGCCATCTCCAAATCAGCTTCCTCACCCTCTGCCTAAAGAGGACCTTTTCTCTGTCTTCTGTCTCCCAGTCTCCCCCGCCCCACATATATGTATGCTCTCACACACTCACACACCATCTCTAGCCAAGCTTGCCTAAATCTCAGAATGTCAGGGCACTCAGATGTAGCCATCTGTGTTTGTCTAATCAAAAGAACAAGTCGGCATGGCTTTAGGACCCGATGAAGAAGTGACGTAGGTTGAGCTTGAGACTGTGCCCTGAACAAAGTGTCATAGTTCAGATATAGGGCTTGCTGCTGTAGAAACCAAACTTTTCCACTTGTTTTTTTCCATCTCCTCGGGAGACTGGGTATTCAAGCTGGCTCTGGCAGGGCACCACCCTGGCATTGCACAGTCTGACGGTGGCTGAAGACACTGCCCCGTTGTCCCTTTCCTGGCAATGAAGGACACATGTCCTACATTGGAGTAACTTCTGTGCCTAATTTGGGCCTTAGCTGTGCAACTGAATGATGGTGAGCATAGACTCTGTGGAACAGCAGGAGCTTTACTTCGGAAATGAAGCCTTCCATGCTGGTAAAGTCGAAAGACTTCATGTTTTGCACATGAACCCTGCTGGCTAGATAGATGTCTCACGCTCACATAGGACACTGGCAGGATTATGATTTTTTAGGCAAGGGGGAAAGGTCCCAATTTGAATGAATCACATATTTACAAGCAAAACATTGGGAAGAGTACTCCAACATCACAGTGTTAATTACACAGCTAGATGTCTGCACCCACTAGTGTTCTCCAATTCTATTTTTGCTTTGAAATTTTGTGAATAGAAGGAAGTTTTATTTATAAAAGAATTCCTTCAGAAACTGCTAAAGTGGTTTGTAGGGATCATACAAGCACCACCACCTTGTACCTTAGCCAGGATGGAATTCCTTATGAAAACACTGCATGCTCTACTACGCTCTGCAGAGGTGTGATATTACCCTAGTGCCATCAAAGAAGCCTGTGTGCTTGCAGCACTTTTTTACTTCTCTTTTCTGGGAAGGGTGTGAAGCTAATGCATTAATACCTACTTCCCACTGGGGTGGCTAGAACTGTGGGAGGTTCTCACAAAAACCTTGAATTCTTCTTCCTGCTAAGCTAGTTCTTTTTGAGTTTCTATAATTTACTGGGTTGATAGGGGTGGGACTTGGATACATTTATTTTTGTCCTAAATTAAGGCTCATTTGTAGCAGGCCTGCTTCTCTCTGGCTTCTCCTGTTTCCAAACATGCAGTGGTTCCCTAAAGGCTGACCCTGGCTTGCCCCTTACTGCACAGAGAACTCTCTGAGGATTGCACTCACTGATTTTATCATACAGATTGACATGCTGTCAAGTGTTCTCCCTCCCTCCCTCTCTCTCTGTCTCTCTCTCTCTCTCTGTATATGTATGCGTATATCTGTGTATATGTATACATATGTGTATACACAACACATATATGTACACACACACACACATATGTGACATAAGACATGGTCCCTATATTTAGAAGCTGGCAGATTATCAAAACACACACACACACACACATACACAAATGTAGGACATTGCAGTTTAATGCCCAAACAAAAATGTAATTAAAGACAGTTGACAAAATTTCTTAAGTATTCATTCCCTAAACTTACATGGAGAGATACCAAGGGCAAAGTGTGTCTGTTAAAACCTAGAGGGAGAGGCAGATGTTTAAAATAACTGATTCGAGAAAGAGTGAGGTGGGCACATGCTAGAAACAGGCGTTGGAAGGCCACATGTCCTGGCTTGCTTGAGAGAGTCCTGACTTTCACCTGTTGCCCAAATGTCCTAATGGCACCACCCTCGATGTGGATGTTTAATTAGACTCATCTTGCACTGCAGAAAGTTTCCTGGACAGGAGAAAGCTTGAGGTGAATCCCAGTGACTGTCAGGTTTAGTAGAGAAGACACCACAGGCCATGAGTGGCTCAGGCAGAGCCTTGGTGGCATTCAAGGACAGTTGCATGATTGGTTTCACAATCAGTAGGAGTCCTCGTGTTTGGAGAGGGCAACACCACTGAGCATGGAGGGGTCTTGGGACTGTGTCTCCATCAACTATTATCATCTCTCAGAACTCCTCTGCTCAGAAAAATGTGCTGCCAGACCCTGACTTTATGGGAAATTCTAAATGCACAAAGATAAAGAGACTAGTATTTTCTGTGTCCCTGTCTGTCGAGGACTGGTGTTTGTGGGGTTGCAGTCGGGACCAGCTAATCAGTCCTGAATGCTCCTCAGCTTATTCATCCACCATCTTAAGTAATCAACCAAAGGTGGGGACAGTGGCAGAAGACTTCTAGTATCGTGTATAAAGGGCAAATAGCAATTACTTCCCTTAATCCGAAAGACACTCTGTAGCTGCACGTACACTTGTCCTTCAGGCTCTTCATAGCTGCACGTATCACCTAGCCTTCAGGGTGAGATTAAACCTGCCTAGGCCCAAGTCTATTGTTATTTAGACAGGAGACATTCACCATCACCGAGGCCAGGGCTCCTCTTAAGGAGCTCTCTGAATTGAATGGATTTCCATATATGGGTCCCCACACCTGTCCCATGTCCCAGGGACCATGTCCCCAGCTTCAGCAGTTCCTAATGGACCTGTTCTTCTGGTTGATTTCACTGCAATGCTCTTCCTTCTCCTGGTTTCAACTTCTTAAGCAACTCTTAGACATCATATGGCCTTGCCTGACAACAGGTCCTAACAGACCTCAGATAAGTTCTTTCTTTAAAACTAAAGCTCTGAGGCAGGTGGATCTCTGTGAGTTCGAGGTCAGTCTGGTCTCCAGAGCGAGTGCCAGGATAGGCTCCAAAGCTACACAGAGAAACCCTGTCTCGAAAAACCAAAACCAAAACAAAACAAAACAAAAAATCAAAAAACTTAAGCTCTGAAACGTTACTATACACAGTTTGAAAAGTGCTTCTTTAACACCAGCTGATATCCCATTCATAGTCAATTTTCCCTGTCAGATGCTCATGGTCAGACCTCCAGACCTTAGGTACAATTACAGGAAAAGAAACTATCCAATTATTATACCACATTTGTAAGGGAAAGAAGGCTTTGCTTGCAGATCACCAGGGAGAACAAAGACAAGGAAGCATGGATAGAAAAATATATGGGAACATAACATACCTGTACATCTTAAGAAATAATACCTCCCCAAGTCCTTGTGGGGAAGCAGCTGCCAGGAAGATCATTTCTCTCAGTCCATCTTTCCATCAGCCTCTTGCTAGCTTGCTCATTTGTTGGATTTATCCTGCCTTGAATTGTATTGGGAAAACATTTTTAAAATAGTATTTTTAAGAGAGGTAACCATGTTGGGAATTATATGAGGAATTGATCCATTCGGAGTTAAGATGGAAGACTTGGAAAGAGTGAGCAGGCCACTCTGCTGTTTCTTTTTAACGTAGTCCTAGTCAAAGTTGGAAGGAAATGCAGGTGGGGAAATTGTTTTTGCAGAGTGCTGTGTTTAATGAGGATTGCTGTGGAGACTCTGGCCCTTGTTTTCATCTAACACTGCATGCTGCAACAAACATCAGTAAAGTCTGGTCAGTTGCTAAGACTGCCAGCCTTGGCTTCTGATTCTAAATGCTGGCGTTGTGATGGAGCCTAATGCCTGTCTCATTTAACTTAAGCTTCAGCACTGAAATTTTCCCTTCAGTTAATAGGGTGGATACACAGCAAAGGAGGTGACCCCTTTCTTCCATATATAAATTACCCTAGATCTCTTAGTGCAACGCTGCTGATATGACAAACAAATGTAGTCTGGGACCGACTTAAGCTATACTTTGAACTTACACAGAAACACTTACTTGTGGGTGTAGACAAATATGCTAAACTGTGCCATCAATTATGGGAGATTCATAATTCTACACCCCCACCTTGCCCCCCACAACCCCATATCCCCACCTGCCACCCCCTTTTCATTTCTCTTCACTACTTATCTCAACAGACTGAAGTGGAGAGTTTTCAGGTTGGGAATGCATGCTCAGGTGCTGGGATATTCTGCTTTTAGTGTAATCATTTCCTTTCTATGATAAGAGTGTTAGTCTAATGTGTGATCGCATCTCATAACTTCAGCTATCTCAGATGGGGAAAACTATCACTGATATTGTCAGTAACAGCCAATGTTTTTGAATGTTGTACACACACGCGTGTGCGCGCGCGCACACACACACACACACACACACACACACACACACACACACACACACACACACACACATTTTCCTAAATACATAAATACAATCTATTCAGTCTATATAATGTTTCTTGTAAGTGTATTTTTAGGTATTGGGGAACCAATTGCTGTGCTCTTCTCTGGGGAAAACTATTTCTCCTGCTCTCTGCATTCCTTAGTTGTCTGTAGCTCTTTGTATAGGGTTGAGGCCTGTGGTCTTTCCTCCACCCACATTACCATGTCTAGTGTTGTCCTTCTTGGGCTCGTGTTAGGCATTCATGCTGGTGAGACTTTACTGGTGAGTCTTTGATTGCCACTGGTGCCCCTCCAGTCTTCTTCCCATGGCTTCACAAACCAGTTGTATCCTTCCTTCCTTCTTTCCTTCCTTTCTTTTGTGTATTTCACATGTGTATACATAGGTGTGACATATGTATACATATTATGTGGGAAAACATGCCTCATAAGGAAGCCAAAGGAAGATGTTTGGTGTCTGCTCTATCACTCTATATTTTATTCCCTGGAGCAGGATCTCTCATGGAACCTGGATCTGCTAGATTGACAGCTACCAAGTTCCAAGATTTTGATGTCTCCACTCCTTACCGTCCTTCAGATCCCTTCACCCCAGTTCCCACATGCCGGGGCCACAAGCACACACATCAGCTAACTCACATGGGTGCTGGGGATCCGATCCTAAGTACTCACGCTTGTACAGTAGGCACTGTTAGCAACTAAGCCACCTCCTGACTCCTCGAATGTTGTCCGTATCGATTTCCCATTCCTCATATACTGCAGGCTGTTTAATCTGCAGGGCATATACTGTGCAAACATCACTAAATCTTTGTTCATACTTTACAGGCATGCCTTTATTTCCTTTTTCTGTTTGCTAAAATCTTACTTGTTGCTGACTTATCCCAATAAGAATTGTTTCCTACGTATATCTGCCACCAAAGACCACTTAATATATAAAAGTCCAGTTTCATAATAAAATTTATGATATTGTTTTTAACACACACACACACACACACACACACACACACACACACTTTCCTTAAACAAATAAATCCAGGGCTGGGAAGACAGCTCAGACAGGAAGGTACTTGTCAGGTAGGCATGAAGGCCTGAGTTTGATAGACAGCACATATGCCCCAAAATAAAATAAAATAGAAAAGCCAGGTGTGGTAGCTTGCACTGGTAATCCCAGGGAAAAGCTGGGTGTGGTCGTTTACACTGATAAGTCCGGTGCTGGAGAGACTGAGACAGATGCTTTTCTGGAGCTCTCTGGCTACACAACCTTGCCTAACCTAGAAGAGAGTTCCAAAGTAGTAAGAAGCTTTACCTTAAAGGAGGTGGATGGCTCCTGAGGAATGGCACTTGGTACCCTCTGACCTCTCCATGCACACACACCTGCACATATCCATGCTCCCACCCACAGGAACACGCACACACAAATAATTAACACCCTACATATTTTAAAACACACAGTAGCATACAGTAGTAGGAAACTTCTGTTATGCTGTGTGTGTGTGTGTGTGTGTGTGTGTGTGTGTGTGTGTGTGTGTGTGTGTGTGTCCTCTAATGCTGTGGAGAGCTGTGGTCCAGGGCATCAGTGATATCCAGAGGCAGTGACTGACAGGTAGGAAGCATGAATAGCAGTACAGGGGAAGTCTTGGGACTGGAGAACTTGTTCACTGATCCATCTGGATCTCCATATATGCTGGGGGTTCTAAAAAGGACTGAGATGAGCTGAAAGGCTGTGGACCAGAGCCGAAGTCAAATAGGAGTCAGGATAGAGTAGCCGAAAGCTACTGATGGTTACTATCCGTGTGCTTTTCAGAACATCGAGCTGAAGGTTGAAGTGGAGAGCCTGAAACGAGAACTCCAGGACAGGAAGCAGCATCTGGATAAGTCATGGTGAGTTGCAGGTTGAGTGCTGTGCAGAGCAGTGTGTTCACATGAGCTCCGTCCTGCCCCAGACTCACTCACTGGAGAGGAGCAGATTCAGAGGATAAGTCCTGGACCTTACCCTTCACATTTGAATGTGGGGTCTGCTTTGGGATGTGAAGCCATGGATTTCATGTTTCCTTGGATGCATCTGCTACTTGGTCAGATACGCTTTGCCGTGGGTGGGTAAATCTCCCAGACCTAAGACTGCAAATTTCCTGTTAAATAGGAAAGAACTAATCAGGAGGCAGTGAATGCTGAATATTTGCAAATAACATTTATCAGGAATGATCAGTCAGTCTAAAACAAAATCAAGAGCTGGCATAATGTTCAGGGAAATGGTCATTCTCATGTTCTTATGGTGAAAGTGGGGATTATGGCATCATTTTTGGTATGGTTTATTGATTTTTTTAATGTAAAAGAAATCAGATAACCCCTAGAGGAACTCTATTCCCCATAAGCCAAGAATACTTCTGTATCATTCTTTGTAATGGCAGAAAACTTGAAGCAACTGTCCACAAATTAGCCAATGGCTGAACATATTTCAGTATGTCTTCCCTGTGGCTTATTCCGGCAGTTGTTAAAAAGAATGAATTCTGTATTGTTCTGGCAGAAAGCCCTTGCTAGGGTAAGTAAAGAGGAAAAGTGCTGAGCGATGTTCACAGTACAAGTCTTGTGGGGTAAACATGTGTGTTCTAGTTTTGTGTCCTGTCTCTGTGATAAATCACTGACAAAACCAACTTGGATTAGAAAGAATGTGTTTCATCCAGCAACAGTTATCACTGGAGGAAGTAAGGTAGGAACTGAGGAGACCACAGAAGAATGCTGCTCACTGGCTTGCCTAGCTAACTTCCTTATATAACCCAGGACCACTTACTGGGGGATAACCCTGTCCACCTCTTACATCAATTAGCAAAGAAGAAAATGCTCCTAAAGATACATCTACAGGCTGATCCAATGGAGAAAATTCCTCAGTTGAAATTCACTCTTCCCAGGTGTGTCAAGTTGACAACTGAAGCCAACTATGACAGTATAGTTGTTTTATTATGCATGGAAAACAATAAGCAAGCCGGAAGGGTTGCTACCAAACTCTCATAAACCACTTTCATTAGGGGAGTAAAGTGAGGGTCTAGTGGTAAGAAAACTTCATATATATATATATATATATATATATATATATATATATATATATATATATACACTTTTGTCAGGATGGTTATACTACACAGGTACCATGGTACACACCCGCCAGCCTAATTCTAGGATTGCTGAAGCCGAAGGATTGGAAGTCTAAGGCCAGCAAGACTGTGTAGCAAAGTCATATTGAGGTAGACTATGCCATGAAACTTTGTCTCAATAAATGGAAAGAAAGTTAATTTTGTAATGTGTGGTTTCTGTCATTGTTTAAAAAACAATTTTAAATGATAGTTGTTATGTCACACAATATATTGGTGTGATCCAAATATGTTCAATATGATCTGATATTTCTTTTGTATCTATAGCATGTCTTGGGTTTTAGGATACTAATTAGATCAGAATTCTGAAAGTCATATTCAGGGTACATGCAAGATGTTGGCTGTAGCATGAATAATAAAAACCCAAAGACAGATATTGAGGTTCAAGCTGAAGATGAGAGAAGCAAAGCAGCCAAGCCACCAGAGATCTCTTTCTTTTACTGAGTCTGGGGAGATCCTGTCCTCAACTTGGCTGGAGACTAATTGCCCAAGACTGAATGCCTAATACTGAATGCCTGCTCTGAGACCCCGTTCCTGTCTTATACACCTCTCTAGTCCTGGGATTAAACTTGTGCACCACCACCACCCAGTTTCTATGGCTAATTAGTGTGGCTGCTGGGACTGAAGGTGTGTACCACCATTGCCTGGCCTCTACAACTGTAGCTAGCTTTGCATTCAGATCTCCAGGCAAGCTTTATTAGATCATAAACAATATATCACCACAGTTGGCATTACTAAATAACAAAGCAATAAATAAAAGAATTTTCTTATTAGGGTTCAGTCCTCAGTGGTATCCATTAAGAAAACTTTCCTGTTATTAAAGGCTCTAGAAAACTTGTAATAACAATAGAGCAATGCATTTTGAGAGTTCTGTAATACTTAAAAATTGTTTATATAATTTTTATATCTACTTTGATAAAAGTGACATGCTTTTCTAAAATAAGAAAAACAGGGATATAGGGAGTTGAATTTGTCTCAGGATGATGGAAATGTCCCCCATTCTCTAAAGCTCCTAGTTCTAAACAATCAGGCAAATTTCTGAAGGGATGTGGAGCTAAAGGAGAATCTTATTCCCAAAAGTTGCCATTGTTGGATGCTTGGGTTATTTCTTTGATTTGGGGGGGCTATCCTCTGGGATGATGCTGATTAGCACCCATTATAAACCAAGGAAGTCTATAATCTCTGGGAACATCCAGTCCATCTCCACAGAGACAACTTCCTGGTCCAAATATTAAAGTGCACCAGACTTGGTGGTTTATGAGCCTATGATTTAATGCAGTTCTTCATTCTGAGAACAAGAAGATGGTCATGGTTCTCGAAAATGGCTTAAAACACAAACAAAACCTAACCGGAATTAAGATAACTCAGCACCTGATCCGGGCCCCCAAACTTCTAATCCTCAGATATCCAAGGACAGCTGTTGTTCACTATAAATAAGCTGGTGATACCTTAACCCCTTCATGCGAGTGCCTGGACAGTCATTCCTAGGGATTTCAGAGAAGTCATACACAGCCAAATCCAGAGTGTATGCAGACTAAATATCTGCTCTCTGGCTGGGATTTTAAACACTCAATAGAACTCTGTAGAGGTGTCCAGACTGGATAGGTCCTATGTGTATTCCTGGGTGTAAAGGAGGGCATTTCTGTGGCTGCCCAAATGGATATCGTGTCCTGACAACCTAAATGGAATGAATATTTAAAGCCAAAACAGCAAGGAAGTAGGCTGCTAGCAAACCCCTCTAGGCGAGCCCTTTAAACGGGAAAGTCCATGGGTGTGATCATAGCTGCTGACTCTCTTGCCTTCACCACGGGCTTCTCCTCTTGAAGCTGTTGCAATCATGGCAGTCTCAGGGCAGCAGACCTGCTTGCCAAGGAACAAGGAAGCTAGAGGTCCTAAAGAGTCATTTGAAAAAGCTGGACAGTGGGCTCTGGGAGCAACGCCTTAGCACTGCTTCACTTTCTCCTCTCCGTGTGAGTGAACGGCTGGAGCAATCTGAGTCTGCTCATGACGCTGGGTGTCTGCTCTAGTTAGCAAATGCTATGTGATTTCAGGGCCGACTTGGAGGATCTCAACAGCCAGAACACAGCAGAGCTCCACAGTCAGGTTGAGGAGCGGCAGCAGGAGACGGAACATGTTTATGAGCTCCTAGAGAACAAGATCCAGCTACTGCAGGAGGTGAGGAATGCCCACAGTAACCAGGGCAAGTGGTTCCCCAAAGCCTCTTCCGGGCCACCCTAAATTCTGTCCTCTCTGCTCTCCTGTACTTCTCTCTTCCATCAAGTTTCTCTGTATCTTAGAGCTCCTGACCTGGATGGGACTAGACCACCTTTCCTGCTTTTCACAGGAATCCAGGCTAGCAAAGAATGAAGCCACAGGGACGGCAGCTCTGGTGGAGGTGGAGAAGGGGTGTAACCTGGAGCTCTCGGAGAAGCTGAAGGATGCTGTCAAGGAAGAGGAAGATGTACCGAGAGACCAGATGAAGCCTGACCAATACTCGGAAGCCCTGGCCCAGAGGGACAGGTGGGTATCTTTGGTGTTCTTTTTCGTGTTCCCCAGGAGAGTACACCATAGGCACACTGTTCCACTTTAAGTACTGATAGCGGGATTTTTCGCCTTGTCTAAGATGTCATGTTCTTCTGGACCAGATTTCTTCTTAAGGTTGCCTCTTCAATGGCATCCAGTAAGGAAGCTCACTGGTTGTGTGAGAAGCCTAAGTAGAAACAGATAAATAATGTTGAATGATTGAGTGAATAAAGAGATTCCTTCTGTTTTTCTTTTTTTTGGTCCAGGAGAATTGAAGAGCTGAGGCAGAGCTTGGCTGCCCAGGAGGGGCTTGTGGACCAGCTGTCTCAAGAGAAACAACAACTGCTACATCTGCTGGAGGAGCCATCAAGCATGGAGGTGCAGGTGAGTCCCAGGCTGGGTGGCCTCGGCACCAGATTCCTACTTCCTTGAGCTCTTGTTTCTGATTGGTGTACCACAAATCCCTACACACTTCATAGCTCACTGCACAATATATCTTTATTATGCAAGGGTTTGTGTCCCAAACCCAGATGAGGTTCTAATGGGTCGCAGTTTAAGGTCTTGTGGATCTGAAATCCAGAAATGCACTAGGTTTCTTACCTGGAGGAGGACATTGGAAAGGATCGTATCCAAGTCCCATGCATCGCTGGCAGAATTGATTTCTGTAAGGTAGTAGAAGTCATTATCTCCTTGCCTCTCTTTTCGGGGGCTCGCCTGACTATGATAGGCCCACTGTTTGGTTCATTTAAAGTTAACTGTTTATGGGGTTGGAGAGACTGTTCAGCAGTTAAGAACGCATACTGAGCTGGGTGTTGATGATGCATGTCTTTAATCCCAGCATTCAGGAGGCAGAGACAAGTGGATATGTGTGAGTTTGAAGCCAGGCTGGTCTATGACCAAGTTCCAGGACAGGCTCCTAAGCTACAGAGAAACCCTGTTTTGAAAAAACAAAAACAAAAAAGAGTGCACACTGCTCTTTAAACTATAGTTTGGTTCCCAGCACCATGTCAAGCAATGTACAAGCACCCGTAAGTCCAGCTTCAGGGAAATCTCACTCCTTTGGACTCTATAGGCACTTGCATGAACATGCTCAGATCCACACACAGATTCACACACTCAGATTCACACACACACACACACACACACACACACACACACACACACACACACAAATTAAAAATCAATAAATATTTTTAAAGCCAACTGATTAGGAATCGTAGTTATATCTGGAAATTCTAGTCACTTTTTTCATAGACTTAGCACAGTTGTGCAGTGATGTTCCATCATGCTTGTCACGCAGTATTATTTAGAAACAAATCTTTATAACATTCCAAGTGGGTGGATATTACACCAGGGTATAGGTAGATACCAAAGAATTATATGACCAGCCTTAGAATTCTCCCAGCAATACTGAGTGATTTACAACTACAAACAATGTTCTTTGCAAATTAGCTTTGTTATAAAAGACTTTGCAAATAAATAAAAACATTGTACATGAAAATTAACAAGACTCCAAGTGTACACAACTTAGTGAAAATATATGTAGTTAGAATTGGCGTTCACAGTTGAAGCTGTGAAGTTTTTCGTCAGGGCCATTGGTCAACTTCGTCCTGCCAGCTGCTCCCAAATAATCACATGGAGACTTCCTATTAATTATGAAAGCTTAGCCAATAGCTTGGGCTTGTTTTTAGCTAGCTCTTTTTTAAAAAAAAATACTTTATTTGTTTATTATGTATACAACATTTTGCTTCCGTGTATATCTGCACACCAGAAGAGGGCACCAGATCTCATTACAGATGGTTATGAGCCACCATGTGGTTGCTGAGAATTGAACTCAGGACCTCTGGAAGAACAGTCAATACTTTTAACCTCTGAGCCATCTCTCCAGCCCCCTTAGCTAGCTCTTATAACTTAAATTAACCCCTTCCTATTAATCTATGTGCTGCCTCGAGGCTCATTTACCTCATCTATGTACTTTCCACACTGCTTCTGGGTCTGTCTAGAGACTTCTGAGACTCCACCCTTCTTCTTCCCAGTGTCCTGCTAGTCTGGCTCTCCCACCCAATCTCTTCCTTCCCAGTTATAAACCAGTCAGCTCTTAATTAACCAATGAGAGTAATACATCCAGTGCACAAAGATTGTTCCACAGCACATATTAAATTTTATACTTTCACTATTGACTATGTTTTATGCACTTAATCAAAAATGACATGAATTGAAAAAAGAAAACAATTAGCATTTATATCCATCCTCTTTTATAATTTCTGTCCATTACTTGCCTTCAGTCCTTTTCATCCCCTTAGGTTTAGCCTTTCTTGTTCTCTTTCCTTCATGTTACACTGAACCCATATGCATATTTGTTTACATGTGTTATTGTTGATTATATTCCACAGATTTGAGGGAATAAGTGGTTTCTTCCTTTCTGAGATTGTGTGACCTCACTTAATATTATATATTACCAGTCCATCCATTTATCTGCAATATTTTGAACTTCGTTTTTCCTTAGATCTGAGTCATAGTCCATTATATATGGTGTGTGTGTGTGAGTGTGCATGCATATGTAAACATGTATAACATATTTTATTCTCCATTCCTCTGTTGATATACAACTAGGATGATTCCAATTCTTTGCTCTGATGACTAAAGCAGCAATAAACATGAGTGCACATATCTCTGTGGTAAGGTACAGAGTTCTCTGGGTGTATGTCCAGGAGTGAAATAACTAGATCACATGGTAGTTCTGTTTTTATTTTTATTTATTTATTTTGGGTTTTTGAGACAGGGTTTCTCTGGATTGCTTTGGAGGTTGTCCTGGAACATGCTCTGTAGACCAGACTGGCCTCGAACTCACAGAGATCCGCCTGCCTCTGCCTCCTGAGTGCTGGGATTAAAGGCGTGCACCACCAACACCTGGCTGGTAGTTTTATTTTTAATTTTGGGGGAAATCTCCAAACTGATTCACCCCAACCACCAGTAAATAGGAGTTCCTTTCTCTCTATATCCTTTCCAAGATTTGTTGTCAGATTTCTTGATGGCAGCCATCTGTTTGGGGTGAGGTAGTATCTCATGGTAGTTTTAATTTGCATTTCCCTGATGGCTCAGAAGATTGAATATTTTTAAAAATAGTTATTGGCCATTTGTCTGTACGTCTGTCTTTCTCTCTTTTAAAACTGTCTATGCAGTTCATTTGCCCATTTTTTCATTGGTAGTTTTATTTCCTTGGTAGTTCATTTCTGGTGTGCTTTGTAAATTCTGGATAGTTGCCCTTGTCTGGGTAAAGATTTTTTCCCATCCTGCAGTCTGTCTGTTAACTCTGCTCATGGTTTCCTTTGCTGGGCAGAAACTTTTTATTTGCAATGTAGTCCCATCTGTGGATACTTAGGGTTAGTGTTTGTGCTGTCTTAAATATTCTTGAAGCTGGAGAGATGGCTGAGCTGTTAAGAGCACTGACTGCTTTTTCATAGGACCTGAGTTTAATTCCTAGTGCCTACATGGTGACTTAACAACCATCTGTAATTCCAGTTCCAAGGGGGATCTAACACCCTCTTCTGGTCTCCATAGGCACTGCACACATGTGATGCATAGGCAAAACATAAAATAAAAATAAGTAAATCTCAAAAAAAATAAACATAAAAAATGCCAGCTGGGTGGTGGTGATGCACGCTTTTAATCCCAGCACTTAGGAGGCAGAGGCAGGTGGATCTCTGTGAGTTCGAGGCCAGCCTCGTCTTCAAAGAGAGTTCCAGGGCAGACTCAAAACCTACAGAGAAACTCTCTCTCTCAAAAAAAAAAAAGCCTATCTCAATATGTTGAAGAGTACCCCTGTGTTTTTCTAAAAGTTTCAGCATTTCATGTTTTAAATTAAGGTCTTTGATTCGTTTTGAATTGCTTCTTGTGCAAAGTGATTTCATTCTTCTGCAGGTGGAAATCCAGTTTTGCCAGCATCATTTGTTGAATAGGCTACTACTTTTTCCAAAGTAGTTTTTCCCTCCTTTGTCAAAAATTAAATGAGTATAGATTTGCCATTTTAGTTCCAGGTTTTATATTCTATTCCTTGGTCTGTCTATCTATTTTCATGCCAGGACCAGGCTGTCTTTTTCACTATAGCTCTGTGGTATAATTTGCAGTTAGGTATTATAATATCAGAATCATTGATGGTTCTCACTCCTTAGATTGCTTTGGCTATTTGTGGTCTTCTATGGTTCTATATAAAATCTACCATTATTTTTTCTAAACGCGTAAGATATGACACGGAAATTTTGATAGGTATTGCATCAATTCTGTACATTAATTTTGGTGGTATAGATATTTTCATAATATTAATTCATCCTATCTAGGAACATGGAATATTTCTTTAGTAACTAATATCTTCTGTGATTTCCTTTTTCAATAACTTGAAAATTTTGTCTTAGAAGTCTTTCACTTCTTTGGTTATATTTATTTCTAAATACCTACTTTCCAGGGATGGTGAATGGGATAATTTTCCTAATTTCTTTCTCGGAGAATTTGTATAACTAAAAGCTCAGAACTGGGTTTTCTTTTTTAATATTGATTTTGCAGCTTGCAACTTTACTGTGTTAATTAAGTCTAAGAGTTTTCTAATAGACTCAAAAAGGTCTTTTAAGAATGATGTCACCTGGAAATAGGCATAGTTTGACATCTTCCCTTTCTACTAGTATTTCTTTTATGTCTTTCTCTTGTCTAGTTGCTGTAGCTAAGATTTTGAGCATGTTTGCCATGTATTTTGTTTAGAAGCAAAACAGTACTTCAAAGAGATGGAAATTACACAAAGGTTAGATGGATCCCAGAGAATTATGGCAGACAGTCTTGGAGTTCTCCCAGCAATGCTGAGTGGTTTCTAGTTCCGTACAACATAGAATGTGGTTTTGATGTTGGAGACCATCCCTCTACTGTGGAGAAAATAATTGTAGCATCAACTACATTGTTGTTCTTGGAACAATGGCCCCGGTGCCCTTCCTCTGTTTGACTTTTGATTTGTTAAAGCCATACTTTCTAAGTGAGCCCTGGAATGTATCTATACTTAGACAACACGAGCAATTTCTAGACATTTTTATATTTCTGCATAGACCAATTAAAAACAAAATGTGCATTTTGCTGGAGCCTGCAAGCTAGTGTGGGTAGAGCACATAACTCTTGTCACTTTCTTCCTCCCCACAATTCAGACAAGGGTGACTAGACCCTCAGACCTCAAGCCCAGACTTATCCCTTATCTAATTCTGGGGAGCTCCTGGCTGAGGTGAGTGACACAGAGGACATTGTGGAGGGTACAGCGTGTCTCAGTCACAGTCTCCAACAGAAACTCCTGATAAGTAAAAGCAGAGAGGAGGCCAGATTCTTGTAGCCAATCAAGGGTTTCAAAATGCTGTGAATCCCATTCTGGTTAAGGATCAAAACCCAGTTCTAGGTCAAGGAAACTTTCTCATAGATGCTACACTCAATCAAGGTACCACTCGCCTAGAACAGGATCTGAAGTGGGTCCTATACACTAGAATATCCTAGGTAAAGGAGCCCAAGTCACTCTCCATCTCATTACAGAAGACATCTGGCAGCAGGATAAACCTAGATCCCAACCATTGCCTGGAAGTATTTGGCCAAGACTCTGTGTTGTGTCTGTGTCATCAGAAAGTATTTTCTCAACATGGATGGCTGAGCGGTGTCAATGTGGATGATCCTCGGACTGGGCTATCATGTAGCTTTGCTTTTGTGTATTTTGAGAAGATAGATGTCTCTAAGGAGTACATGGAAAAGACATACGGAATAGGGATACATAATAGAAGAATTTGTGTGGATTATTCTAACACCAAGAGAGCACAGGTCTACCCCAGACATTTACATAAGCAGATCAATTCATTGCAGTAGTGGAAGTAGTGGCAGGGGTAGACATTGGGATTCTTACTATGATAGAGGATATGATGAAGGTATGACAGATAGGAATATGATGCTTACCAGTGTAAGTCACCTTCCCCCTATTATAGCTGACACAGAGCGCAGGCAAGAACTCCATCCTACAGCCGGAGACGATATTGATAATGGAGTAGTGTAAACGAGATTTCCCGCCTTGTTCCGTAGCCACCTTGCCCCAAATGAACACCCAGAGACTTACATTAATTATAAAACCATTGGCTGGTGGCTTGGGCTTCTTATTGGCTAGCTCTTTCTTAATTATTAACCCATTTCTATCAATCTATGTGTTGTCATGAGGCTGTGGCTTACCGGTGTTACTCTGGCCAACCCCTGCCTTTCCCAGAATTCTCATTTCCTAGTCCTGCCTATCTTCCTGACTCATTGGTCAAACAGTGTTTTATTCATCAATGAATAAGAGAAACATATACAGAAGAACATCCCCCATCAGAGTAGTGTCAGCCAAGGACTTTCCCTCTTTCCTTCCTTTCTTTTGATTCTGGATTTCCTCAAGCTTCCAATCTCCCTAGCCAGGAAAAAAAAAATCCCTGGTTTATTTAATCTATACTTGGCTAGTTGCACATTGCTGTTTTCTACCCCTAATGCTGTAGTCTTATAGATGTTAATTGTTGTTTTGAGTAGCTCAACATCTTGAGTTAAAAGGAGCCCCCTGTTATGCTTGGTAATTCTTTAATGCTTTTACACAGGATTAACTCCTTACTACAAGGAAAGAAATGATCTTTTGAAAGCTTTTGTGACAGGTACTGTAGTAGACAAATTAAACATCTGCAGTTATGATTACCTTCTTTTTAACCTTCTCCTGGTGAAAATGAACAGCACTTTAAGTAGGGCAGCTCTGTCAGGTGAGTCTGGGGTGGCATGGAACAGTCAATGCTGAGTGTAGAAAGTCTGAAGCTATAGGAGAATATATATATATATATATATATATATATATATAATATATATATATATCCTTGAGTAAGCATTTTGGAAGACATAATGCTATTGGGGAAATTCTAAAATAAAATCACCCACATGGCTCATTTTCTATTTCCTGACATACAAATGCTGGTATATACATATTTGCACCCTCTTTGGTAAGCACTGAAGAGGATAAATGTAGTTTGTAATCCTAGTGATGGGGACTATTTGGGTATCAGTTTTCATATCAGATTTAAAAAGCCAAAAGATTATTATTTCAAAAGGGCAAAATTACTTGTATTCTAATCTAAAAGAATGCTTAGAACAAGGCAAAGTACAGCATCCTTAGACAAAATGACATCAGCATTTGGGGATAAAGTGCATTAAATCCATAATGTGTAAAACCTTGAGGTGCTTTAGAATTTACTATCTAGTATCTATAAAGTTTATTATTGTCACCCAACACACTGCACATAGAAACACAATCATATTATGCTGTTAGTTTTATATACAGTATTTTCCTGCCTCTTTCATAGAACATTCATTTTCACAGCAAATGAGTGTGCATCTGTATACTGAAATAATCAGCCAAGGATACTTTGTTTGGAGGCCACCTTAGGACCCATTTCACCAACCTGAAAGCTGAGTGGGTGGGGCATCTCTGCACAATGAGGAGGGCCCCATGGGACACACAATGGTAGAACTCCAGAGCACTGGGGGTGTGCAAGGAGGTCCTCCTAGGTGTGGGGGACAAAAAGCCATCCCATAACTCATTTCTTTATCTCTCCCTTTGAGTCAATAGCTATGGGACTGGCAGGCAGTATGTGTAGTTTACGTTATCACCTCTAAAATGACCCAAAGTGACTCAGAGTCTTGTAGCAAATGTCTACTCCAATGTGTATTCATGGTATGAATGAAAGGGTGGGTTCAGTCCTTGCTTCCAGACAGAGTGAAATGTTAGAGTGATTGCTGTGAATAAGATTTTTTTTAAGTAGCAGATATGCAAAAATATTGTCAGTGAGTCTTCTGTTACAAACTTCTCTTAAATTGTAATCACCTCTCTTTTATAAAACAAAAAAGGTAAAATTAATAAATATATCAATTCTCAGTGACATTAATGGTCATAATTCTGTCATTGTATCTGTCAATTGTCTCATTGTATCTGTCAACCTAGACTATGACAGAACTCGAAATGGCCAGTTTGCATTATTGCTCCTCGGGACAGGCACTAATGTGAATAGTTAAGGAGAAACTAGTCAGAGTGATTATTCTATTTATTTACTAAACAAAAAGAGATACTGAAGCATTTTTGTAGCTGGAGTTTTTCTTGTACCGCCAGGTCCCACCATCCTTCTCAGACCCAAATAAGCACACAAAGACTTATATTAATAATAAAATTGTCGGCCGATGGCTAGAGCTTCTTACTGGCTAGCTCTGTCTTAATTATTAACCCATAACTACTAACCTATGTATTTCTACTGACCTTATCTTACCAGAGAACACCTGGTGTGTCCTTTCTTCCCAGTCCCTGCATTGCATCTCCTCACAGTGCCTCTCTCCTAGCCTTCTCCTCCTCTCCTAGCCCCGTCTATCTTCCTGACTGAACTGGCTATTAGCCAAACAGTGTTTTATTCACCAACCAATAAGAGAAACATATACAGAAGGCCATCCCCTATCACATTTTCTGCTTTAGACATAAATGATTCTAATTATTATAATATAAAATGAGATATTTGGTTAGATTTCTTAAACACATGCATCCAGTATATTTTAAAATATTCATCAGGTCTGGGGAGATGGCTCAGCAGTTAAGAGCACTGACTGCTCTTCCAGAGGACTTCAGCTCAATTCCCAGCATCCACATGGTGGCTCACAACATCTGTAACCAAAACATTCAATGCACATAAAATAAAAAAATAAATTATAAAATATTCATCAGTGAACACCCAATAGTTTTCCTTAGTAATAAAATCTCCACATAATGTATTTCCTTAGCAGGTACTACTTAGAGTACTTTCTATAGTAACTTGATTTAATTATACTCTGAAAATAACTGTGAGATTTCTCTCTCTCTCTCTCTCTCTCTCTCTCTCTCTCTCTCTCTCTCTCTCTCTCCACACAACACACACACACACAGAGCTTAATTTGGAATACAACAATGCTTATTTTCATATGCAAATTTCTGAATGAAATTGTATGAAAAGAGTTAAAAGAGAGCTTGTATTGTATGAACATCACTGTGAATGATAAAGCTTCAGATGCAGCATGACCCAGGTTGCTATGTTGGCGGTAATAGCAAAGTGATTATTCCCTAAAGTGATGAGAAAGTGGCGAATTTCCAAATAAAAACACAACCTTCCTTTGATTTAAATCTAATTCATGGGAAAACGAATGTATATTAGCATTCCGTTCACACTTGCAACAACATCTAGTTTTGGCTTCAGGTGATTACACACAGCTGAGATACTACTGTTAATGTACAGTGGAACATTTGAGTCATTTGGAATTTGAGTCAATAGTTTTTCCTGCCCATTTGAAGTCACGCACACACATCCCTTGCCTCCTCCTCCTAACAACTAAAACAAGCCCCCATCCCATGGATTTCCAAAATGCACTCCAGGTTCCACTAGGGTCTAGGCAAGCCTAGCTTCAGAGGCTAGTTCTATCAGATATTAGCATGTAATGGTATAATAACAGGATTAGAAATATGTACCCAGGTCTGAAGGGACCCCAAATGAAAGGGATCAATCACTGTATCTCTGGAAGCTGAGGAGGAACCAACCACCTGGAAACCCCTTAAATTGGTCTGTGAAGGCTGAATACATGGGGGGGGGGGGAGATGGCCATTGTTACACTTGGAAACTGAAATGTCTCCAGTAAGCTCCTGTGTTTGAACTCCTAGTTTCCTGCTGAGACCGGCACAGCTTTGGACTTACCCTGACTGGGGCTACAGGGAATGAGGAAATGGCAGACACAAATAACAAAGCTGGGGTGCAGCTGGCTGTGCTCTCTAATGGAGCTGCAGCAGCAGCAGTCTGGAAATTTAGCATGAACAAGGAAGTGAGTTAGCTAACCTCAGCAGGGTCTCCGTATTAGAGCAGTCTCTGCAGCAGTCATCCGGGGAGGAAGCTATGGCTGACACTTTCTGGACCTACTCAATTCAGATAAAAGTCAACCTTTCACTGACATCCATACTTGGACCAGGGGAAGGTCTTGTCATTCTCCTGAGCCTGGCCTAGGGGAAGCCATGAGCCTGAGGCTCTGCCATCCTTGACATGTCTTTGCACGTATTCACCCAGGACCTCCACCTGCCCCCCATAGTCTCCCACTGGTAGAACTGGTTTAGAAGGTCCTAGAACCTTCAAGAGGTAAGGCCTGGCTGGCAGAAGTAGGCCATTATGGGGCCAGGCCTTCTGCTATAGTCCAGCCCTTCAGCTACAATTCAGCCCACCTTTTGGCCAGTCTCTTCCTGCTTCCTATCCCACCGTGATGTAGGCAAACTGCTTAATGGTCACATTAAGCTATGGCAGGATCCACTCTGGTCTCTATACTCTCTCTGCCTTGAAACTATGAGCCAAAAGAAATCCTTTCTCTGCTGACTCGCCTTTGTGGGCGATGAGAAAAGTAACTACTACGGTCTTTCTAGGGAGGGCAGATGGGCACAGTGGCTTGGAAGGGAGTTAAGGAATTATGAGTAATTGCTGCTAGCAAACGCTTGATGAGTATGGGAGAAGACTGAAATATGTAGTTGGAAAAGCCCTTAAATACTGAGCTAGCACTTTATGTTATAAGCAATGGCGAATTTTCTTTAAGCAAGAGAAATAAAAAACACATTTTATGCATTTTAGAAAGGCAACCCTAATGAACTCTCTAGGATTGTTCAGAGAGCAGATAAATGATACAGCCCTCTTGAGAACAAGGTATGGCTGTCCACGGCTATTAACTGCTTTACCAAGTGCATTCTATGAATTAGAGATGAGTAAAAGATATTTCTCTCTTTTTAGTAGAGTGAATGCTGAACCCTACTTGTTAAGATGCCCGAAGCCTGTGCTATGGTCATCCTCCTGCCTGCTAACAGTAGCAATGTCTTAATTCTACTGTATTATACCCACACTTCCATCTGCCAGGGCAACTTGAGCTAAAGGAAGCAAAAATTTCATATCTAAACTTTCAGTCCTGGTTTCTAAGGGCTAAAGAAGCCTCTTCATTGCCAGAAAAAAACCATCCCATAATCTCTAGCTGATGCTGAGGGACAAAAGTGCTTGAGATCTGAGCTGGGGTTTACAACCTTTCCACTTCTCTCCCTGTCTTCACAACTGGAGCCACCATGGTTGGCATGTGGCCCTTAGAGGAAAGGAGAGTGCACAGATCCTGTACCTCTAGATTCGGAGAGACCAAATGAAAAATGCTCATTTATCCCAGATCCTATTCACAAGCATTTCTCATGTGATTATTGCAGCATAAGAGGATGGATTGTGTATAATCTGAGTACAAAAAAGTTTCACTCTGACTCCTCAGTCCTTCTGGTGTTCTGTAATGATCCAAAGGATGGTCCGACATAGCTTCCCCTACAGTTTTGTTTTGTTTTGTTTTGTTTTAAGATTTTATTTATTTATTATGTATCCAACATTCTGCTTCCATGTATATCTGCACACCAGAAGAGGGCACCAGATCTCATAATGGATGGTTGTGAGCCACCATGTGGTTGCTGGGAATTGAACTCAGGACCTCTGGAAGAGCAGTTGGTGCTGTTTAACCTCTGAGCTATCTCTCCAGCCCCACGTTTTCAGTTTTGAGTGAATGAATCTATTAGGTATACAGTAAGCAAAAGTAAAAGAACTAAAAGGAGCAGTGGATAACAAAACACCAACCAATTAGTTTGGTGCTTGAAACATCTGGCATAAACCCATTTCTGTGATAAACACCATGACCAAATGCAATGTGGAGGGGGAAGGTTTATTTAATCTCCCAACTCTCAGAACTTCACTGAAGAAAGTCAAGGCAGAAATCTGGCACCAGGAACTGAAGCAGA
The DNA here is from genome assembly GCF_003668045.3 of Cricetulus griseus. Lineage (NCBI taxonomy): Eukaryota > Metazoa > Chordata > Mammalia > Rodentia > Cricetidae > Cricetulus > Cricetulus griseus. The sequence goes on from NW_023276806.1 coordinate 58,707,327, forward strand.
AGCCATGGAGGAGTGTTGTTTACTGGCTTGCTCAGTCTCCTTTCTTGTGCCTCCCAGGACCACTTGCCTTTGGTAGCACCACCACAACAGGCTGGACCCTCCAGTGTCAGTCATTAACCAAGACAATGTCCCCACTTGCCTACAGGCTAATCTTTGGGAGGCAGGTTCTCGTTAAGATTCCCTGGTCCCATATGTGTCTAGATTTGTGTTACGTTGAAGCCCTGCTCAGTCATACTCTGATCAAAGGCTCTGGGCAGAGCAAAGCATCTTTCTAGAGATGCACTTCCAAGTTTCCATCCCCACTGTAGGCATTTTTATGAGATAAATGCTAATAACCTGTTGAACAAGGTTTTCGCTTAGCTGTTCTCGAGACACAATATTTGTAATACCCTTAGCTGCTTACTGTTTCTCTCTCTCCTCATTCCAGAGGGATGGGGCCAGCCTGCCCCAGGATGGGAGTTTTAGAGGAGAAAAAGAAGGGCTTTCTTATTTGGAGCTCTTGTTCTCCAAGCTTTAAAAGTATATATCAATTGACCAGCATGATGTCCACTACATCAAGTTAAAACAGGTGCTTCTGAAACTTATTATTTGACTCAATTAAATTAATTTTACTAACTTTTTAGCTGGTTCTCCTTTCTGCCCTACAGTGTCCATTAAGTGAAAGTATATTGGTACAATATTTACAAACTTCTATTAGAGAATCTATTAACTTTATACAAACAATTTAAAAATTTTATAAATGTGACAAGGCACTGTGACATCACTCCAGGACTCCTGGATGTCCAGTGGGTCCACGGGGTGTAGCCAGGATACTCAGTAGCTGATGGGCAGTTGGGAAAGTTAAGAGAGTTAGCAGAGTCCTGTTCTCTTCCTCAGTGAAGGGAGCCAGAGTCACAGGGAAAATCTGGTAGCTGCCCCACTATTGATATTATTCCTTCTTACAGAACAGTAGCTGCTTTATTGCAAAGCTTTTAAAAGAAACCAGAACTAGGGGGTGTGAAAGCAGAGGAAATGGTGTACTTGGAAACAGAGGTCGGAAAGAATTCTCGCTTTGTATTTTTCCTGTATTTCCTCGAGCCACAGATAAGCAAAATTTATTACTGTGTGATTTCGTTGTGGACACAGACCAGCAGAACTGGGGAGGGGTGTTCACTAATCAAACAGGACCCTCCCACTCACACAGATCTACAGACCCTCAAGCCTTCGAATAGTGCCTCATTTGCACTAATGTAAACAGCACTGCTTGCAGCCAGGCGTATTTCCTAAAATAGCAAACATTCCAGTGTTTCCATGGAGAGATCTGACGTGGAGGTTAATGCAAGAATGTGCTCTCAATGCTCACCGTGGAGAATGAAAACCTTTCAGGGATTCATAGCTTAGGCAGTGCCAGACAGATTCATATAAGGAGTTTTTATTTTTTGAGCAGCTTTGCGCTTTCTCTTCCTAAGCTGCTGCGTGCCGAACTGCAGGCTTGTTTATGAAACCTCACCCAGCATTGCTCTCTCCCAGTCATAACTTCATGAGTAACAAGTCTCAGGAGTAAGGCTTCTCCGCTAAAACAACCATAGCTTTTTGTTTTTGTTTTTTTTTGTTGTTGTTTTTGTTATTGTTGTTTGTTTGTTTGTTTGTTTGTTTGTTTTTCGAGACAGGGTTTCTCTGTGTAACTTTGGAGCCTATCCTGGCACTTGCTCTGGAGACCAGGCTGGCCTGGAACTCACAGACATCTGCCTGCCTCTGCCTCCCAAGTGCTGGACAACCATAGCTTTAATATTTAGTGCTGCAAAGGAGGTAGAGACTAGGGGGATTCCATACAGCTCACTAGCTGTGTTTACATGTATTTCTGAGGGTACTGATAGTTGTAGAAAAAAGAACACATGTATGAGTGTTAGTATTTGTCCTTCAGAGGTTATCACCTATGAAAATCACTTAAGGGGAAAAATGCAAAGCAACAGAAAAAGAAGGAATCATTGTGGACTGGGACAAGGAACAAAGATTTTGGTCTGTAAAGCAGGAAAGGGATTTAAGTAAGAGAGTGACAAAGAGGGAAAACACTGGTTTATCCATACAATGATTGTCTAAGTATATCTAGAAAGATACTGTTAGAAGTGCTGTCTCCTAACATGTTAGGAGTGCTGTCTTAGTCCATTTAGGCTACTGTAACAAAATGCCATATACCAGATAGCTTAAAAATAAGAGAAACTTATGTCTCATAGTATGGAGCATTAGGACGCTCAAGACTAATGAGAGGGTATCACATACAGTGTGGATACACTAGCAAAGGATTTTATCATAATACTCAGGCAAGCCAGTTTTCTAACTTATGAGTTATTTCTTTCTGGAATGTTCCACAGCTGACTATAACTAACTAAAACTGTGGAAAGCAAAACTGTGGATAATGTGTACTATAGATAAAAGAGAAATGGCAATCAGCCTTCCCTGTGGTAAGTAACTTCAAGACCTTTTTTTCAGCATGAAAAGGTTCTATCATTTGTTTATTTTTATGTGTTCTTGGAGAATTCCATACAGTGTTTTGATTATATCCACTCCCAACTCCTCCCCTTCAATTCTTCCCAAATCCCTCTCATTTCCCCCACCCAAAGTCATTCCTTCTTGTCTTTCTTTCCATATAACGTATTGAGGCACAAATCAGTGCTATCCAAATGCATATGGCTACTGGAACATGGTCAACCTAGCAGGGATCGTACCCCTAAAGAAAACTGATTTTCCCTCCTTCAGCAGCCCCTCTACCATTCAAACCATTGACTGGCTTGAACTTGTGAAGGTCTTTTTTTTTTTTGGTTTTTCGAGACAGGGTTTCTGTGTACCTTTGGAGCCTGTCCTGGAACTGGCTCTGTAGACCAGGCTGGTTGAACTCACAGAGATCCACCTGCCTCTGACTCCCAAGTGCTGGGATTAAAGGCATGTGCCGCCACCACCACCCGGCGAACTTGTGGAGGTCTTGTGCTGTGAGTTCATGAGTATAGCTGTCCTGTCATGTCTAAAAGACACTGTTTGACAGCAGTCCTCTTCCTCTTCCTCTGGGCCTTCTTCCATGATTTTCCTGAGACTTGGGTGCAAGGGGTACGACATAGTTGAATTTCATCCGTTTGCCATTTCTTCTCTTCTCCATTCTGTTATGTGAAGGTTGAAGGTTCCTAGATTCTACCAGGTACCAAAGTATCAGGGACACAACTCTTAACCATTGGTTCACCAGTGACACACCATGCAAGTTCCATTTCAAACCCCAACAGCTGGCTAATGCTGGAGCCATCACTAAGGCAAGAACACAGGGCAGGAACCTGGAGGCAGGAACAGGAGCAAGGCATGGAAAATCCTTGCTGATTGGCTTGCTCCTCATGGCTTGCTGGGTCTGCTTTCTTATAGGTCCCATGATCACCAGCCCTGGGGTAGCACCACCTACAGCCAGTTGGTCCCTCGTCTATTAATTATCAATCAAGAAAATGCACCACAGGCTGGCCCACGGGCCAATCTGGAGAGGGCACTTCCACAATTGATGTTCCCTCTTCTCAAATGACTCTGGCTTTTTTCAAGTTGTCAAAAACTGGGCATCACAAACCCTTTGTTTCTTTTCATCCTCTATGAGTTTGCATACATGCACGTGCTGTGGAATAATCCTTTTATACACTGCGAAGATGTGTTGATTTAATTGAGTCAATAGCTAAGCAGGAAGAGGTTAGGCGGGAGAGCAAGACTGACAGACCACTGGGAGGAAGAATGGCAGTCACCAAATAGATGCATAGGGAGCAAGACATACAGAAAATGAGGTAACAAGCCATGAGCCGCCTGGCAGCATGTGAATTAATAAATACAGGTTAATTTAAGTTGTGAGAGCTAGTTAGTAATAAGCCTAAGCTATCAGCTGAGCGTTTATAATTAATAATAAGTCTCTGTGTGGTTATTTGGGAACTGGCTGGTGGTACAGAAACTTCCACCAACTTGCATGCTCATTGGCTCAAATGTCTAACACATATATAGCAAGCCTTTCCATTCACTCTTAAGGTGACTCTCATATCTACCACACTCTTGCCATTTCTTGCCATTTCTATACCAGAAGTTATTACTCTACGCATAAACAGCTGTGATGGGCTTTTTCAGCAGATCGCCCTGTAATCATCCAGAAACTTCCTTGACACTGCAGTCCTATCTGTGGCACAGCTTGGTTTCCTAAAATAGTTTCCTTCGTGTGATTCTCTGCTCAAGTGCATGACATCATGTCCAAATTCTTTTGCTTTTGTCAAAATACTCTAACTAAATGCTACATGCTAAGGTCCTCTGGGCCAGGGTGCTATACAGTTGGCCTTCATACCTGTGAACAAACAGCTGCAGAGGATTCGGTGAATAGGGAGAAATATAGATATTCAGCCATCCCCACCATCTCCCTTCACTTCCAGGCATACACTGTGTTCACCCCAACTTCCAAGACTAATACTGCATTCTTTGGCTGGAAGTTTTCCTTTGTCCCTCTTTTCTAACAACTGTTTTGCATTGCTACTCCTGCCCCCTCCAACTCTCTCAGTCCACACTACTCTCGGTGTTTTTCTCTCACACCGGATTGTGTCTGTACCATTTAGCTAGCCAGTTATTCTAATTACCTGTGCCCGAGGGCTCAGCAAAGCCAGAGAAGACATCACGCTTGCATAAATTCATGTTGACTGGCTCACATATTTAATACACAACTGAAGTTTTATTTATGAAACTATGGTTATTTAGTAACTTAATTCGAAAGGACCTGATGTTTACAGTCTTAACTTGGATTCTGCTAAAATGCATGACTGCAATCTATAGACTTACTGGAAGTCTCCTGCCTTTGAAGTCCACGTTTCCAAATACTACACTGATTAGTGGAAAGCACCACTGTTTCTTATTTCCAGCCCATGGAGACCATGTCCCCGTTTGTGTTATTACTAGGCCTAAATGGCTTAACTTGGACACTCATTTCTTCTTCTTCTTTCTTGTTCTGTTTGTTTCTTCTTATATGCCTGAACCATTTTTTTTTCCCAGTGGGGAAGAACTTTAATTAATCAGAACAGTTAGGGCAGTGAAACCCAGTACAGCTGGTTTGGAACATGGGGGTTTCCCACCTCTCATTCCCTTGGAAACTCCCTCCCAAGCCAGAATTAGATGTTAGAAACAGCTTTATCGCCATACAATGGATACAAAAAGTGATGGCAGTTCCAAGAGGAACTTCTCAGACTCTAATACCTAAACAGGGATGGTACCAACAACAAAACAGAACAAATAAAATGCTACCACAGTAAAACCACCACAATGGGAATATAGTCCTCCCTCCTCTTCTCCTTCCTTCCCTCCTTCCTTTTTTCCTTTTTTTTTTTTTTTCTAATTTTTTGAGACAGAGTCACCCCCTGTAGCCTACAGTAACCTAGAACTCACAATGTAAGCACAGGCTGGCCTTGAACCAGTGTCAATCCAATCTTCTTGCCCCAACTTCATGAGTGCTGGAATAATATACTGGCATGAGCCACCACCCCCAACTACTGTATAGTTTTTTAAATTCAACATTAATTTTTTTTGTTGTTTTGGTTTTTTTGAAATGGGGTTCCTCTGTGTAACAGCCTTGGCTGTACTGGAACTCACTTTGTAGACCAGGCTGTGCTGGAACTCACTTTGTAGACCAGGCTGGCCTTGAACTCATTGAGATTTGCTTGCCTCTGCCTTCCAATTGCTGGGATTAAAGGAGTGCCACCACTGCCAGTGGCTCAACATTAATTTTGTGACTAGTTCTTTGATAGATTTTTTTTTCATTTATCTACATACCTTCTGGCCTTTTTTCTTTAAAAAAAAATGTCTTTGTGCATCAATGTCTTTGTCTGCATGTGTATCTATACACCACATATGTGCAGTGCCCATGGAGATCAGAAGAGAGAATCAGATTTTCTGGAACTGAAGTTACAAAAGGTTGTGAGCCACCATGTGGGTGCTGGGAACCGAACTTGGGTCCTCTTCTCGAGCAGTAAGTGCTCGTAACCAAGCCATTTCTCTAGCCTCTGTAAACTTCTGATATTTTTACTGAAGTTTTTCTGAATCCAATTTAGTAGTTATATATGGTTCAGTGATTTTCAAAGCACAGCTCTCAGACAACATCATCAGCAAGATCTGGGAATTTGTTAGGAGGTCCAAGCAACCCCATCTGTATTTTAATACCCCCCACCACACCTCATTCTGATGGAATACTAACGTCTGAAAACTTGTATTTTAAAACTTCATATTGTCCGTTAGGAATCTAGGGACCAGATGTAAGTGACTTCACCTAAGGTCAACCACCCAAGTAGTAACTACTAAGTTACTAAATGCTTGTGAATGTGCTCACCAGTCATTTTTATTCCTTCTTTCTTTCTTGGAGATACGGTCTTAAAGTAGTCAAGGCTTGCCTCCAATTCACTATGTAGCTGAGGATTACCTTGAACTCCTTGTCCTCTTGCTTGTGTCTCCCACATGCTGGGATTACAGGCAGGAGCCTCCACACCCAGTTTTGTTATCATCCCATTATCTTTAGGACAAACTACTAATACAGCCCAGTGATATCTTACTTAAAACTCCATAATATGAAACCCATTCTCAAATTTTCTATTATGTGCCTTCAGTGAGTTTTAGAAGTAATCATCCTTACATCAAATAAATCATCACAAAAATCTTCCATCTCACCTTAATCACATACATTGCTTCAGTCTTAAATGTATGGGGTGCACTGTGTTTTCTAAAGTTCATATTAAACAAGAACCAGACATATTTTTCATTTGCAACTGGGCTCAATTTCATGAGCATTGGAAGCTACACAAACCCATGTACCCATCATTCAAGTCATGGCAGAGAAAATCTTTACTGCCCCAGAAAATGTCTTTGTCTTCTTAGTTAGGGTTTCTGTAGCAAACTGGGGAGGAAAATGTTTATTTGGCTTACTCTTCCACATCACTGTTCATCATTGAAGGAAGTCAGGACAGGAACTCTAACAGGGCAGGAACCTGGAAACAGGAGCTGATGAAGAGGCCATGGAGGGGTGCTGCTTACTGGCTTGCTCCTCATGGCTTGCTCAGCGTGCTTTCATATGGAACCCAGAACCACCAGCCCAGGGCTGGCACCAACCACAATGGGCTGGGCCCTTACTAGTTAAGAAAATGCCCTAAGGCTTTCCTACAGCCAGATTTTATGGAGACATTTCCTCAATTGAGGATCCTAACTCTCTGATAACTCTAGATTATTCTAAATTTACATAAAACTAGCTACCACATCCTACTTAGAAATTCATTTTCACTCTCTCACCCTGCAACCATTCCTGACTTCTATTATAATAGATGCATTTTTTCTATTTATTTATTTTATTTTTACTTCAAATGAATCACACAAGATATGCTTCATTTGTATGTGATTTTTTGATTACCAACTTTTGGGATCCATGCATGGAACACACATCAGAGCCCATTCTTTTTCATTGTTGAGTAGTGTTGCATCACACGAACATGCAAGAACATGTTTATCCTATCTTGTTTGAGACAGGGTCTCACTATGTAGTCCTGGCTGGCCTGGAACTTAAAATGTAGACTCAAGTTCACAGAGATCTGCCTTCCAAAGTGCTGGGATTAAAGGTATGTGCCACTAAGCCTGTCATCCTACTTTGTTTTTAAGAAACTATTTTTTCTTATCCCAAAGTGCTGTAAATTTATTATGAAAAATTATAGAATCCAAATAAGGGAAAGGGGATGCAAATATCCATTTTCAGTCCTCAGATATAACCATTTTTAATTTGTATATCCCTATTTGAGCCTTTGTCTATATTGAGTTGCCCATACTATGTGTATATCATGCAAGTTACAAGCATTTCCTTTCAGTTTCAAGTTTTGTGGCTTAGATCTAAGTAGAACCTGGTATGTTAAACTGGCACAGCCTTTGGCTTTATCTGTGGGATCTTCTCTAAATTAGAAGAAAATTAGGGCTGGAGAGATGGCCCAGCTGTTAAGGAGCACCTGTGCTCTGCAAAGGATGTGGGTTGAGCTCCCGGGACCTATATGGCTCATAACCATCTGGAACTACAGGTTTCCAGTCGAGGGAAACCAACTCCCTCTTCAGAACTTTCCTGATGTATGCATATGCACCAGACACCTACATGGTGCCTATATATACGTGCATACACATACATGCAGGCAAAACACTGGTGCACATACAGTTTTTTTAAGCTAAAAAAAAGTTTTAAAAGAAAATATTTAATGTAAAAAAAAAAAACCCAGAGAATTAAAGGTGATAACTGAATATTCACTGGTCTAAATTCAAATGATTCATAGTCTATAGAATGATATGTCTGCATTTAGTTCCTTTCACTCCATTTTGCTTCCTTCCTTTTAAGGAGTCACTGTTAACTACAAATTGTGATAAAGATGACGATAAGAATCATAAGTTACTAAACTTATTATAATGTTTCTTTTAAGCTTTATTTTTAAACTTTAAGCTTCAAGTTCTGTTATCTACACTTCATTACCTTTTGACTATGATCAAGTGATTTTAAATACCGATGATCATGTTAGGGCTAGTTCTGGGGTGATAGCTCACTATTTTTCCATGTTCCTTGGGAGTATTTTCTCTAGGTGGGAGGAGTATGCTCTCTGTCCATTAGTCAGGGCGAGTCCAGCAACTCTTGTAGATTTCAAAGATTGTTGCTCAGTGTCTCATGACCTTCAAGCTCATATACCTAGAGGATACAAAACTGCAGCTGTTTACTTGGAATCCCATTTTATGGTCTTGGCTAGAAGATCAGAATCTGTGTCTTTAGGTGAAATTGTATGTGCAACGTTATGTTGCAGCAAAGCTCCAGGATTTTGGTTAGGTGGCTAGAATAATAACAATAGCCCCAGTCTCTCGATATTAGAATTTAAAAGTCGTTAGGGACCTGAGTTCCTACTCTGGGGGAAGTTCAAGTGGTTGCTGGGGATAGAGTTCCTTCTCTGGTATTTGCCTCTCAAGCCAGGAAGTGAATTCTTACCCTCAGTAGTTTTTGCTAATTGCATCCCATCCAGTCCCTGCTCCAGGTTCCCTTCCTTTGTGTGTAAAGTTCAGTCCACAAGGGTGGGGGACTTAACAGTACGTAGTAAAACCTGGTAGTAGCAATGCCAGTGAATTTCCAGCCCTAATTCTGAAGTACTTGAGTTGAAAACACTCTCAAAGAAACGTCTGTCTCCCATCTCCATTTCGAAAAAGCAGTCTACGTGAACCAGAAAGAGAATTCGTGACAATCTCCTCTCAGGAGGCCTCAAGCTTGACAAAGCTCTGTCTCTTGTTATCTCTAAAATCTTGATTAACAGGTGCAGTCACCTCGAGTTTGCTGGACTCTCTCTCTCAGTTGTTTGCTTTGTACACTGTCCATTCCCCTCCCCTCCTCCATAAAAGGACAAAACACCTAGGTCGGCTAGCCGAAGCCACCCATCCCCCAACACTGATGGGAGAAACACTAGTCGCCTTTCTAGGATCCATCCAATAGTAGGGAAGGTTAAACCTTAGCTTGACTTTGGCAAACTCGCTCTACCTGCATTCTCTAGCTATCAGGTCCTCCCCACCCATCTGGGCGCCCTGGGGCCTTATGACACCAGAGCCTAACAGAATTAGGAGTGGAGGTAGGGCGGCGGCGGCAGGGGAAGGCGGTGGCGCAGCGGTACCAAGTGGCACGGCCAGGCCACATCCACAGTGTACGTGGCACTGGCCGTGGACGGACGGGGAGGGGACTGGGCTTTCTCCTCCCTGGGAGGAGCCTCGAGGCATCCAGCAGAAGAGGGAGATTCCTTGAAGGGATTAGGGCGTGCATTTGGTGAGATCTCATCAGAGTAAAGCAGCCAGGCACTGGCCTGATATCTGGTTTTCCACTTTCCACTCGGGAGTAAGTCTGTGTTACCCGGGAATCTGGAGAGACTGGATTGAGGGCGGGGGCGATGTGCTCGCCAGCCCGCATGCGCAGAGCCACCGCGGTCGGACTACAACTCCCAGAGGACTCTCACGGAGGCTGCCTGCCCCGACGCCATCTTGAAATCTGATGCCTCATCGCCCGGGCTTTGCGTCAGCCCTGAGCCGCCACTACTGTCCGAGAGCCCATCCTGCCCGCGCGGGAGGACGTAGAGGACGCGGCGGTCCGCGCGAGAGACAGCTGTGGGGGCCTTGGCAGCGTCCGCGCGCAGCTCGCATCCTGTCACTCAGCATCCCCCTCGGCGTTTCGGAGCCCGCCCCCTGCCCGAGGGGCGGGGCTGGCCGTGTGGTACCCAGAGCCTGCGCGCTCCGAGGTGTACCCTACCCAATGAGGACCCCGGGCAGGGCCATGCCAGCCACAGACAATCAAGGTGGGAAGACAAACGCACCGCAGAGCCAGTGAGCAACTCGTAGCTGTGGCCATTACAGGGCAGCTCGGCACCCTCCCGGAGTAAAGATGAAAGAGATTTGCAGGATCTGTGCCCGGGAGCTGTGTGGGAACCAGCGGCGTTGGATCTTCCATCCAGCGTCCAAGCTCAACCTCCAGGTTCTGCTTTCGTACGTCCTAGGCAAAGATGTCACTCGTGATGGCAAAGCCGAGTTTGCCTGCAGCAAGTGTGCTTTCATGCTCGATCGCGTCTATCGATTCGATACTGTTATTGCCAGGATCGAAGCCCTTTCTCTTGAGCGCTTGCAGAAGCTGCTGCTGGAAAAGGACCGCCTCAAGTTCTGCATTGCCAGTATGTATCGGAAGAATAACGATGACTCTAGCGAGGAGATCAAGGCGGGGAGTGGGACTGTTGACATTTCCAGCTTGCCAGATATGAGGTACTCTGCACTGCTCCAGGAAGACTTTGCCTATTCGGGGTTTGAGTGCTGGGTAGAAAATGAGGAACAGAGTCAGGAGTCCCACAGCTGTCATGGTTCTGAAGGTCCCGGAAACCGACCCAGGAGATGCCGTGGTTGTGCGGCTTTGCGAGTTGCGGATTCCGACTATGAAGCCATTTGTAAGGTGCCTCGAAAAGTGGCCAGAAGTATTTCTTATGCCCCCTCTAGCAGGTGCTCCACCAGCATTTGCACTGAAGAACCGGCATTGTCAGAGGTTGGGCCACCAGACTTAGCAAGCACAAAAGTACCCCCGGATGGAGAAAGCATGGAGGAAGGGACACCAGGTTCCTCTGTGGAATCTTTGGATGCTAGTGTCCAGGCTAGTCCTCCACAACAGAAAGACGAGGAAATGGAGAGAAGTGCGAAAGAACTTCTAAAGTGTGACTATTGTTCGGATGAACAGGCGCCACAGCAATTCTGTAACCACAAACTGGAGCTAGCTCTTAGCATGATTAAAGGTCTTGAATATAAGCCCCTTCAAAGTCCCCGAGGGAGCAAGCTTCCAATTCCAGTGAAATCCAGCCCACTTGGAGCCAAGCCTGGCCATATCATGACAAATGGAGTTAGTTCCAGTTTCCTTAACAGGCCTTTGACACCCGTGAGTTACCCTTTGGAGCTCTCAGACCTGCAGGAGCTGTGGGATGATCTCTATGAAGAGTATTTGCCACTCCAGTTCCAGGTATACACAATGGCTGCACGTGGGGCCTCTCTGATGAGCTGTCCAGGGCCTTTCCATCATTTGTTTAGCTTCAGGATAATAATGTTCTAGGCTTGAAAAAAATTAATCATTAAGCCCATTTTGGCTATACTTTTTGCTCATGCCCCATTTAGTAAATGTGATTTACACTTAGATAAGTTGCTTTTCATAAACCTTTTAGGCATTGATTTTTTTAATGTCAAAATTCCCTATCTTTTACATACCAGAAGATAAAGATTATTTTCCCATAGAAAATAAAGATTATTTCCCAAAGAAAATAAAGATAAAGATTATTTTCCCATAGAAAAAAGGATATTTCTTGTACTTTTGTACAGAAGTCCCCCTTCCCCTTGATTTTTTGCCATTTTTGTGTTTAGATGTATGGATAATATTTTCCGTTGTTTTTCCGTAAGAAAGTTAGGTTTCTGGTCATTTCTCCCTGAAACGCTTAGCTTTTCATCCCCCAGATGCCTCAAAATGATTGGCACTTAGGGCAAAACCTATTAATCTATCAAAAGAAATCTGGGCATTGTTTGTGATAATTAACGGTCATTTGAGAGCTAGTGGTGACTTTTTGGTGGGAGATATTTGGGAATTCAAATGTTGTCACTCATAAAGTTAAGGTGAAAACTGCACAGGTAGCTTTTCTACTGAGCCCTACTGGAAGATGGTTATTAGTAAGAAAGGGATTCACTCACCATATTTTTGACTTTCATAATGACTGGAGAATGACAGTTGAACTTAATTTGAGCTATTGTGTCTCTGCGGAACTGAGTTGAGACCACCCTTTTGAGTTCCACTGTTTACAGGGACCTGGCAGATGCTGCTTTGTTTCCACAGCAACACTAAATGCTAGCTAGATTCAGTTAACTTTGTTAAACATCCTAGCACATTGGCAAAGGTGGGTAATCTAGAAATCACTGGGGAAGCCTAATCCTCAGTGAACTGGAGTCCAGAAATGTACAGTCTGGTGGAGTTGAGCTTCCAATTCAATGGGATTTTTTTTTTTTTTGAGGCATAATTAGGCAACTTGTAAAATTTGTATACCAATAAGAACTTTAGCAGAAAGTGCAAGGGATGTTTTAAAATATATGCAAAACAGTGCTTTCATTTGTGTGAAGTGTTAATAGCATCTGGCTACTTCTTTTCTTTGTATAATGGGGCCTCAGTTCTATGCTTGGCCCAAACAGTGTTTCTGTGACCAGACATAGTTGCTACAAATTAAACATGGCATTCTCCTCTTAGGATCAGAAAATAGGCTTGTCATGATGGGGAAATAAGTTGTTTTTGTCTCTCAACTATGGCCAGTACTGTAGCTAGCTGAAGACCTGAAGATTCCATGGAAAACAAGAATATTTTTACTCCATATTTAATTGAAAAATACTTTTTCGTATTTTGCCTGGACTCAGCCGATTTTGGAGTTGGGAAGGATTTTCAAGAGGATCCCTTGGTTAGGAATGTTTGAAAGTTTAAGTATTAGCCCTAACAGAGCCAAAGATCCCTCACCATTTTCAGCCAGGACATTTTAATTCTGTACATTTAATTACATTGTCTGAAGCACATCAACTTAGCCTGTTTTAAACCAAGAATCTTCTTTCTGCATCCTAAGGATTCCAGCAGCACTTGGGGGGTTTCTATAAAGAAAACTGAGTGAGTGTGTAAACTATGGTAATTGTATCCTTAGATCAAATCCCTTTACCATAGTAACTGTGGACGTTAGAGTTTTAAACTAGTGGGATATGACCTTCTTATCACATGACTTTATGTGCTGTATGAAGAATAAGACATTGGGAGGTGAGAAAATGACATTGAGCTTCAAGAAAGAGTGTGTAATTACTATGTTTTCTCTAATAGATAAAGATGCAGGGTAAAATAGTTACACTGAGCTAAAAGTGTTTATAAGCAAAATATGCATTTTATTCTAGCCCTATGATCCATTGATGAAGTCTAATTGACTTTTAATCTCCTTAAGAGCTATTGTGCTGTAGGGTAAAACCAAAGCTAGGTGGGACATGGACAGACCAGCTTTTATCTGTTTCTCCGAGCAAATGTAGGAAGAATAAAATGTTTTTGTTATTTTTATCTTTTTGATTTGTAGATACAAGAACCTTAGAAGAAAAATGTTTCCTACAATAGGAAGGCCTTTGTGTTGAGTCATTTTGATTCTATTGTTTAATCTTCCACTTAATACATTGTATGTGTAGTAACTATCAGCATGAAGATTCTTCCTGATAGCTTTGCTTCCCTCCCACCCTGCCCCTATGTCTCCTTCCTTATATTAGATAAACAGCCATGGCATATTTCTCTTGCTTACTGATACTATGCAAATCATTTATTTCCCTTCTGTGGACCCAGGCTCTTCAGATTATCTACAGAAAGGTTTGACCGTCTTGTTCTGGGTAGTAATTTCCTTCTTCATTGTCTGGCCCTGAAATAGAAAAGCTATGATAAGGGGGTGTGGTCCCTTTGTAAACAGCAATTCACAGAGCTCTGACTGAGCCTCATACGGGCTCCTTTCTGACCAAATTCAAAGAGTGCATCTTTGCTTCAAACCTTGCAATGTCAAGTTCTGCTCCTTTGGGACTCTTGTGGATTTGTCCCACTTACACCCTTGCTGTATATTTAGGTAGATGGGACCATTTGGAGAATATAGACATTAGAGAGTAGTCAAAGGTTAGGCTCTTAATTTTATGCTAGCTGATGGTTCTTGTTGGTCTCTGATGATGAACAACAGGATAGAAAATTATTGCAGCTTGAGGTCTGTGACTCACTATTGGAATTCTAATATGCCAGGAAAAATGCTGCTAATGCAGAGGTCAAAACAACTGCTTTTTAGTCTTGAGTTGTGCACACCAGGCCTGGACATCGCTCTGCTTTTTCAGATCAATAAAGCATGTATACTAACTCTGGCTTGAAAGTGATTAATTTGAAAGGATGTTGTGGTTAGGTCACTGTCTTAGGAGCCAAGTATCCAGGAATGACCCTAATGCTACTAAACTAAGGATCACTGACTTTGGGCTCTGTAGAATCTCTCCAGGACCCTTGAGCTTATGTGTTTAACACATAAAAGCTTAGTGCACATTCCTGACTCAGAGGAACTTACTAGAGGCCCTTTGGGCTTCTCTGAAAAGGCATGTTCTCCTCTGTAAAAGAATAAATTATGAAGAAAGGAGAGACAATTCCCCAAGCTCCCCCAAAGCCCCCCCCCCCCCGTTTTAAATATAAGTCATTTACAGAATCAGAAAGTTTCCAGTGATTCAGGCTGAGACTGTTCAAATGAGATGCTTCAGATTTGCTGCTCCTATACCCTTGTGTTTATACACACAGAGGCATAGAAACCACACATATGTGAATATATACGTAGGTGTGTAGATAAACATATACAAGTAAATGTTCTTACTTCTAAGAGGGGCCTGCAAAGTAGGAGACAGGCCTGTTTTAGTTTGGCTTTGTTTTTATTGGTCTTACTCATTAAGCACAAACCTTTGATCCCTAAAATGTTCCTGACAGTATGGTGAGCGATGGGATCATAGAAATAAATGTTGCATCACCAACTGCAGTTTAGTTTCCCCCGGACACTTCTTGACTTTTTTGTCACTTGAATATCTTAACCTACCTTATGTAGCTTTCCGTTTCCTTGTATGTAAAGTGGAATTGGGATGGCTGGTTAGTTTGCTGCTTCCCTCAGAACCCTAAGTTCTCTGATTTAAAGTGAATTAATACGACTGCCTTCCTGGCATTTTAACATTAACACTATCCCCTGGTAGTCAGAACTAGAGATTTAGTGGTTGAGCCTGAGGTCATATGCATGCCGGGTGAACATAGCAGTTGGGCTGTAGCTCCAGTCCTGGAATCAGTTTCTTCAATTCAGCTTGCTGTGATTGAGATCTCAGACTTGGAATGGACATTACTGGAGAGTTATTTTACACCAAAGAAACAAAAATCCAAGTCTTGGAGATACTGCTTCCCGTAGAATCACTGACAATTTCACTTGTCCGTTAGAATTGTAAGTATCTGTTTCAGTCATCTCCTGTGGTATGTACGTGACATAATTTATATTGCTTCAGGGGAGGCATCCCACATTCACAACAAATATCTCAAGTATTTCTGGGAGTCATCATCCTTCTCCTGCCTCCAGCTGTCTGGAGCAACAGCACATTAACCATACCAGAGCCATCCACTCATCTCCTCCACAGCTGTCTTTATGATCCTGCCACCTTTCACCTGCATCCTGGCTCATCTCCTTTCTGTTGGGGCTTCCTAACCATCACCACTGAGCAGCTGGAGTGAGCCTTTAAACAAGTAAATATGATTGCTTTTCTGTTAGAAAACACTGCAGTCAGGGCTGGGGACCGGACTGCACAAGGCCCTGGGTTTGATACCCAGCACCACGAAAAATAAAACAAATGTGAGTTCATGAAATACTGCAGACAGTTCTCATTCCAGTTTAAATGAATTCAGCTTGATGATCCCTGATGTACAGGAGTGTAAGACCTGGGCTGTGCCTGCCTTAACGATTGACCCTGTTACTCCACCCTTTGTCCAGTGTGTTCTAATAAGGCCACCACCAGCCTGTCTCCCTCTTGTGCACTTCACCTGTGGCTAATCCAATTAAATGTACTCTAAGAATAAAACAGCCCTCAGATTTCAAATACTTAAAACTTACAATGTCTTATTTTCCTATTGATTTCTATTGTAAATGTTTTTTTAAAAAAAATTAACTTAAATTGTCAAAACTGAGTACATGTTTTTTTTTTTTTTAAGTTATTCAGGGAAGCTATAAGAAAATTAAGAATTACACTTGTGGCTCACATTGTATTTCTCTTGGGATGTACCCTTCTAGACATATAGGCCTTTCTTTTCCCAGGCAGCTGTTCTCCCTGCCTGGCTTGATTCTCTGTTGCTTTTAGGATGGCTAGCTACTTTCTCCTTCAGATGTCCATTTAGATACTGTCTCAAAAAGGAACCCTCCTCTAGTTGATATAAAATAACAGTCACCAGTTCTCTGTAGTACTTTCCTGTGTTACCCAAGGGCCGTGCCACTAGCTGATTCTTTGTATTACCATATTTATTGCATAGCCACCAAATCCAAGTGCTGCAAAATCTGCATGAAGAGAAGTCACTTTTGTCCTATACAGTATTTTTTTTCTTCAACATAGTGTGAGCTTCTTTGTGCTCAACAGATGTGTATTGAGGGAGAAGATGAAGTTAACAAGCAGTACTAAGAGACATAGCCAGGATAAGTGGGCCCATTTCTTGTCAAAGCAAGCATTGAAGTCCAGTTTCTAGAGGATACTCCCAGAAGTCTGAGTGTTTTTATGAATCAACTTTCAGAACTCTTATGGTTGTTTTTATTTCCTGCCATGTGTTTATGTTTGAGACTGTTTTAGTACCTCTTTGATCATCACTCTTTTTAGGGTTTTAAGATTTTGTTTTATCAATTCATTTAGTGGGGATAAAACAGCTTTTTAATGAGCCATTCAGAAATAACTGTATGCTTATAAACAAGGTAATAAAACATCGTTATTTGTACCTGTTTTTCCTGACAGAATTAATTGCTCCCTTTTAATTCTTAGCAGTGGTTTGAAGCTGGGTGCGGTGGTGCAGGCTTGTAATCTTAGCAGTTGAGAAGCCAAGGCAAAGTTGTGAGTTTGAGGCCAGACTGGGTTATGAGACCGGCTCAAAAAAGAAAGAAAAATGGTGATTTGATGTGGGTGCTCAGTTATAAGATCTCTCTGTTTATAAAAGTAACAAAGTCAATACTTTGTATCCATCAGCCCCACCCATTCCTCCCCTATGTCTCGAACATTCTTCCTGACTAGCCATAGCCAGTTACCAACATCTCATCCTTCTTTTTAGTTCTAGATAAATTTTGGCAGAGGTCAAGAACCTTTTCTGTGTGACCTGTCAAGATGAATGTTCTTCTGGTATAATCACTTCCTCAATAGACCCAGAACTAAATAGTGGCCTGAATTGTACTCCCCATGGAACCTCACCCTGCACTCTGTATTTTATAGTGTTAGAGACCTAATAAATAGCACCGGGGAAACAGAACACACCTGCCTTTTCCTACACAGTCCCTTGCAGGAAGAAATTTAAAGTCAGCTGGAACCCCGGGCCCTGGAAGGTGGTAAAGTTTGAAAGTGCATGAGCTGGGCAGTGGTGATGTATGCCTTTAAACCCAGCAGGCGGATCTCTGAGTTCAAGGCTAGCCTGGTCTACAGAGCAAGTTCCAGAACCGGCTCCAAAGCTACAGAGAAACCCTGTCTCGAAAAAACAAAAACAAAACTCAAACCATGAATAGTAGTTCTTTCCTTTTTCCTAGTGAGAAAGGGAATGGCAGGAGAGCAGGGGAGGATTTAATGCCACAAATTCCTTAGGTATCCAGTATTTTAGCTCATTGTGATCTTCAGGTATACTTTGAAATATAGTTCAACTTATGCTCCTTAAGATGAGTATTCTTTTTTTTGTTTTTGTTTTTTTTGTTTTTTGAGACAAGGTTTCTCTGTGGCTTTGGAGGCTGTCCTGGAACTAGCTCTGTAGACCAGGCTGGTCTCAAACTCAGAGATCTGCCTGCCTCTGCCTCCCGAGTGCTGGGATTAAAGGCATGCGCCACCACCGCCTGGCTAAGATGAGTTTTCTTAGAAAGTACATGTCCTTTCAGACTGTTATGGTTATGTGATTATTTTACTTCCCCCCTCATTTTTAATAATCTTGATATATAGAGACAAAAGGGGGGGGCAAAAACCTTCCATGCTTCCTCACCTGGATTTATCAAGTGCTGCTTGTTTGCCTTGCAAACAAGTGAGAATTATTAATAGTTACAGATGTTTGCCATTTACTCTAGATACTTCCCCATGTATTTCTTAAGATCAAGGACATTTCTTTTTTTTTTGGTTTTTTTTTCTTTTTTTATTAAATTATTAATATTTTCACTGAACAAGGACATTTCTTATCAACTGTGGTATAAATTACGGAGATTTGGTGACTAGAAATGCTGTTTTCTAATGTGTGGCCCCTATTAAAAAAGGGCTACAGGTTTTCCAGGCTTATTATAGCACAGGTAATTGGAGTATAACTTTGGCCCTTCGATGCCTTTATTAATTTCCTGGTTAAACATAGAATGAAGTGGAATGAAGCAAATATTTGATTGTCATAACCCCGTTCTTATTAAAAAAAGTGTCCCATGCTCTTTAAATTCTGAGTCACTTGCTTTACCTGACAAAGCAGTGTTTGTGAGAATGGGTAGAGAATGACAAGGGGCATAGTAGGGATGGTGGTTTCAGATCAGTGGGAACCGTAGTTGCTGCACAAATCACCAGGTGGCTTCCTGAAGACAGTCCCACCACTTGCTAGGAGTGCTCTCTGAAAAAGGAGGCCCAGTATGAACATGAAAATCAAATGGGTTATTGACGGCATTCACTTAGTGAGCTTGTCTCCCTGCTGCCTCCTAGCCCCAGCCTGTGAAGTTACTCAAGCAACAAAAGCTGGACTCAGATGAGACCCCTGTATCCCAGCCCATTATGGATAAATCTGTGTCTGACTCCCACTTGGAAGAACTCCAGGACAAAATCCAGCAAACAGAGGCCAGCAACAAGGTATGGTCAGAACGGGCTCCAGCCATCCTGAGCTCCATCATCCTGGGTAGGACTTGGGAGATAAACACTGTGACATGAGGAATAGTTCATTTAAAAGTGTACTCTACACTTTTATCTTTATTTCCTTTCTTGTGTGTGTATGTGTGAGTTGAGTGTATATAGGTAGGTATGCATGTGGGTGTAGACTAGCAGTCAATCTCAGGTATTATTCCTCAGCTGTCAACCACCGGGTATTTGGGAGACAGTCTTCCACTGGGACCCAGGGCTTGAAAGTTCGGCTAGGTTGGTTGGCCAACAAGCTCAGGGATCCATCTGTTTCCACCTTACCAGAGTTAGGATTACAAGCACACACCTTCCAAGCCTGGCTCTTTATGTGGCTGCTAGGATCAAACACAGGTCCTCATAGCTTGCTCAGACCCTCCCTTTGTTGCATACACCCCAAAGTATGATGCCATCTAGGAATGAGATTAGACCCTCTATGTAATCCTTACAGCAAGGCTCTGAGATCAGTTGTGCTTTTGACTTTAGTGTAACTTCTCATTCCTGTATAGCTCATAGATTTTAATGTCTGCTTACAAGGCAATTGTTCCAAGGGGGCTCCTGAATTCTGGTTTAGTATGCTCTTATAGTAACCTGTCTTATAGGATGGGCCAAAGGAATAGTGTGGATGTTGACAAAGGGAACTGCAGTGCATGAAAACTGAGGTGTCTGAGCATTTGAGGGGAGCATGTCATATTTGCTGCCTCTCTTCATATTCAGACTCTCATGCTCTGCATGGGAAAGAAATAAGACAATATGCCCTAAGACTTTTTCGAAACCCGAGATGTGCTGGACAGTTTGATGCCCTCTAGGTTAAAAGCCACCATGAAGCTAACAGAGATTTTCTTTTGAATTCAGATTCTTCAAGAGAAACTGAATGAGATGAGCTGTGAACTAAGAGCTGCACAGGAGTCGTCCCAGAAGCAAGATGTGACAATTCAAAGCCTCAAGGAATTGCTAAAAAGCAGGGAAAGTGAGGTAAAATATTATGTAATCGTAGACCAGTGGGAAGCAGTTCATCCCAATGAAGTAGATAAGTACTCTGTATTTTGTAGAAGTCACGCCTGTCAGATTAGCAAACCTTACCATGGGTGTCCACTCAGTAGGTATTTTGGAATGATTCTCTTACTAACACCTGTAGAGGAGAGATATTGTAATGTATGTGTAGTTTGCTAACATTAGCGTGCTATCCTTCTCTCATTTCAGACCGAGGAGCTGTACCAGGTGATCGAAGGTCAAAATGAAACAATGGCAAAGCTTCGAGAAATGCTGCGCCAAAGCCAGCTTGGACAACTTCATGTACGTGAGGGCCATAGGCAGGAGTGGCATCCCCTGAGCTGCACAGTTCTCCCAGCTGCTCAGGGCTTTCCTCCTTGTGGTTGTGTTTATGGTTATGATTCTCTTCTTTTCAGAGCTCAGAGGGCATTGCCCCAACTCAGCAACAGGTGACCCTGCTTGATCTTCAGAATGCCCTGTTCTGTAGCCAGCTTGAAATACAGAAGCTCCAGAGACTCGTACGCCAGAAAGAACGGCGACTGGCAGATGTCAAGCGATGCATGCAGTTTGTAGAGGCTACAGCCCAGGAGACAGAGCAACAGAAGGAAGCTTCTTGGAAACATAACCAGGTAAATCATTAACCATTTTATTGCTCCCACTGCTGACTTTGCCCCACAGGAACTTTCTAGCTGGATGGTTTGTGCTGAACCTGAACCCTTGAGTCATTTGCTTAGTCTAATTTGGTTCAGTATCTGTTGCCCCTGGGTCATGTACCAGGTGAGCAGACTGGGTCCTGGAAATACAAATGTGAATACTCGAGACTCTGCCTCTTAAATTGCTTAGTTTAGTAGGAGAGGCAGTCACATGACAGAATTTCAACAGGGCTGCCGAAGATGCAGCTTTATGTTTCTATCAAATGTCTAGGAGGGGCTAAGGAAGAAGTTATGGGGAAAGTTTCATGAAGGAGAAGGGATCGGAGGTCATTCTCAAAGGATAAAGTCAGCTGGCAGGTGAGATGTCTAAGCAAGGAGGAAACGCTTGCCTTACAAGTGGTTGAGCTCCAGGACTTGTGCTGGAAGGAGAGAACCACCTCCTGAATGTGGTTCCTTTTGACCTCACACCTGCACACCTGCACTCATTCTTCAATAGTTCCTCTGTCTTGTTAACACAGGGCACATGCTATATCTCCTATTTTAGTAGTTCATAAACTAATTTTGAGTCCTGAATTTCCTTTAGAAATACTATAATTTAAGATATCCTGCAGGGTTGGGGTATACTATAAACTAAGAAGCTGAATTCTTTAGGGAGGAAAATGTAGAAGGACTGAGCTTAGGAAAGGCCTGGGGATACAGTGTAGACTCTCCCTTAGCACACTACAGAGCTATCCTTTCAAATCAGAAGTGAACACTGAACTACTCTGGCAAATCGACTTTCTACTTCGTGATTTTCATAAGCTATTTCATTTATATCTTACAGACTTTTCTGTATCAATTTAAATAATGGCATTTTTGGCTACTTTATATTTTCTCATGTAGTTTTTTTCTGTTTTGTTTTGGGGATGAGATCAAACTATGTTGCCCAGGCTGGCCTTGAATTTGAGATCCTTCTGCCTCGGGTCCTCTGGAGGCTGGAATTGTAGGCAGGTGCCATCGTGCCCAGCTTGTCTTGAAAGTATTATGACCTTCTTAACTAATGGTCACATGGAAAGGTTACTTTAAAAAGAGGATATATTTATTTCAGGAATTACGAAAAGCTTTACAACACCTCCAAGGAGAATTGCACAGTAGAAACCAACAGCTTCATACTCTAGAGATGGAAAAATACAATGAGATTCGAATCCGGGAACAAGACATTCAACACCTACATCAAAGTCTGCATCTCAAAGAGCAACTGCTTCAGGTGAGTTGTCAGATGAGAGCCAAGCATCCGGAGCTCTCAAATGCCTATCCCAAGGCCTCCCTGGTGCCTCCTGTATGAGTGGTGGAACACATAAAATGAGTAGAAAATGCAATCCACGAAGCAGTGTGCTACCCAGTAAGTAAATAACTGTGTGCATACATAAACAGCGTAGGCAGTATTCAGCAAGCAGAACAGCTCTGAGTCAGACACTACTTCATGAAGTCGTGACAGAAGATATGAACTTCCACAGAATTCAATGATAGAATGAAAATGTTAGGGGAAAATGGGGCACTGGGAGGCACGATCAGTTGTTTGTCACCTACTCTAAGTGTTGTGCACATTGAATCTCTTAAATTTCAGAGCATAGGATCTTTACATACCGTTGCATATAATCGCCACCCCCTCATAGATGTACCCATGCCGCATCTTTATTTGGGAAATATCTTTTTGTTGTATTTGGTTTGGTTTTGTTCTGAGAACAGGGTCTGACTATGTGGCCCTGGCTGACCTGGAGCTATGTAGACCAGGCTGGCCTCTAACTTACAGAAATCCACCTGCCTCTGCCTCCTGAGAGCTGGGATTACAGGAATGCTCCACCAGGCCTCGCTCCAAATCTTCTGTGAGTTCTTTACTGACATTTTAGGCAGAGTCAGGCAGTGTGTCCCGTGTTTCCATGAGCAGACTGGCTCCCCTGCTAGTCTGTTTATTGCAGAATCATTAGCAATTTAGTGTCTGTTATCACTGAGTTTTTTTGTGTATGTGTGCTAAATAACAAATTTCTTGGGAAAAAAATGAAGAAATTCAGCTAAGAGGTAAAGGAATAAAGGAAAGTACTTTTGTCCTATTAGGAACTTCAGGAGCTCCTACAATATAGAGATAACCCAGACAAAACTCTAGAAACAAATGAGGTGTTGGTTGAGAAAATGCAGCAACAAATACAAGACCGAGCTGTTGATCTGGAGGTAAGCAGCCGGTTCCCCCACTCCACTGGCAACTCTCCTCGCTGCGATTGGTGTCTAAATGACTGCATTGGGGTTTCCATTCTCTGTTCTGTCACACCTGGAATCTATAGTTTAGTGAGCCCTTTGGAATTTAGGAGCCTTACTTTCCTTGCAGCGGGCTATAGATGAAAAGTTCTCCGCTCTGGAAGAAAAGGACAAGGAATTACAGCAGCTTCATCGTGCAGTGAGAGAGCGAGATCATGATTTAGAGAGACTTCGTAGTGTCCTGTCTGCCAATGAGACTACCATGCAAGTAAGAGCCAAATCCAACTTGCTCTCTTCCCCCCACTTCAGCCTCTTCAAAACCAAAGAAAAGTACCATTCACTCATTCCACCTCTGCCAGTAGAGAGAGGCAACAAAGTCCTGTTCCTTTTACATGATAGACTTATAGGGGAGTAGTGCATGGTGATTGCTGATTACGTGGTTCTAACTTCTCATCCTCGTCTATTAATATAGATATGCACATACACTTCCGTGAGCATTGCTGGGGTAATGCACATACACACATACTTCATATATTTTTTCTCATTTATATTATATAGATATATATCAATGTATTATGACTGCTTTTTTCTTAACATATACTTTTAGCTTTTTTGCATACATATTTTAGATCTTATCTAGCCACCATCTGTCAGTTCTTAAAGAAGCCATTCACTTTTTCTCTAAAGAATCGTCCCCTCCTACAATCATGCGTTCTATATTTAGCTCTCTGCAAACCACATTAAAGAAAATTGCTGGTTTGACATTCTGTGTTTTCTCCTCTTACAAAAAGGGGCAGGTGGGCGTAAGTTAAAGGCGGGACTAATCTCTATAATCTTGAGGAGTGTGGGTGCCCTTTGACTTACATTTGCTATGTCTGTCCCCTTAGAGTATGGAGAGTCTCCTGAGGGCCAAAGGCCTGGAACTGGAACAGTTAACTGCCACCTGTCAAAACCTCCAGTGGCTGAAGGCAGAATTGGAAACCAAATCTGGTCATTGGCAGAAGGAACAAGAAAGCATCCTTCAGCAGTTGCAGACATCCCTGCAAAACAAGGACAAGGAAGTGGAGGCAAGGCTTCAGGACTCCAGGGCATTGACTTAGGGAATGCTAGGCACAGCCCCAGGTGGGCAGCACTCTCCAGGCCTCAGGGACCAGCAACCCAAGTCTTCAATTATATTCTATGCCTGGGCGAGTAACTACTTTCCCCTGGGAATTCTCTTTACAGCTATAAACTTAGCACGTCATTTATCAATCTCAGAGAAGCTCTATGAGAACTAATTAGTTGAATCTAAAAACACATCTATATTATAACTAACCTGTTTTATAACAGTTACGGTGTACTTGCTGGATCAGGCACTGTTTTCAGAGCTTAGTGAACCCTCACCAGTTCATGAGGGCATACTCTGCTTTCAAAGCAAAGACCTAGACCTTTGAGGTTAAGTCACTTGTCAGAGCAGCATAGCAGAGCCACAGAGCCGCTTCAGTCCAGCTGGTAGGACTCCATGGTTTTAAGCACAGTATGCTGTATTTCTGTGTAGACCAGGGGCTGTAGTGGCATTATTCTCCTTACAAGTACAGTTTCCTTGGTCCTCTTTTACCCCCAGACAGGCTCTTGCTTTATATCCAGGCTGGCTTCAAGCTTGCACCCTCCTACTTGAGGCTCTCAGGAGGCATGTACCACCTCATCCAGATCTTCATTCCTTTAGCCCACGGTTCTGTTCTCCCTCTCTAAAGTTCCACTGAAGAGGAAGCAAATGAGCTGAGTGTCCCTTTGGCTCCACCCTACATTAACTCTTACATGCCCAAGCATAAGGAAACCTACTTACTTCAGAAATCACCATGAAAGCTGCCATTCTAGATATTTCTCTATATTGTTAGTATCCGTTCTGTATGTTTGTACAGCCTTCCTAGTCATGGGCCTGTGCTAGGTCTGGGGAAACAAATGATAAGACATCATAGCACTCCCAAGAATCTTATAATGACTTTACAGTGGGTGCTTGCTTACAAGCCCTCCGAGGTTCGGTAGAGAAAATTCTGTCCTCCAGAAATTCACACCGGCCCTTTCACATTAGGATCTCAGGGCAACATTCCTCAGCAAACTGGGACCCGGTCAGAGTGAAGTGGCTGAGGAGCTGTGCCAGCGCCTGAAGCAGAAAGAGGGCATGCTGCAGGACCTTCTGAGCGATCTGAATAAACAAACTGTGGAGCATGAGATGGAGATCCAGGGGCTGCTTCAGTCGATGAGCACCAGGGAGCAGGCCAACCAAGTAAGCATTGATGTGGAACGAGACAGGACCTGGCGATACACTCTGGGTCAGCAGATAGGAAGTGTCTGGAGCTGGTGACCTGGGCTTGCTCTCTCTACAGTCAGCTCGGCTTCTCTCCTCCTTTTTATGAACAACAGTTCTCCATCAGTCAGAATGAAATGGTTTGAACATTGCATCCAGGTGGCCTAGGTGATACATGTATCCATAGTTTTTGTTTTTTTAATCTTATGTTTGTATTGAGAGAAAGGGGAATGGAATTCTGAAATATTATCTAAGTTATCAAGACTTGATAGTAGTCCATACTTCAAGAGTCCAAATTTTACATACTGAAAATGCAAGTTTTTTTTTTTTAATTGTCATTTAGAAATTGTGATGGGAGCTCAGCTTTTCTCTAAACAATTGGCTTCATCCCAGAGAAAGTTGGTGCTAGAGTTTGGCTAACATGGTTCCAATTCATTATCTCGGCCCCCTGAAAGTTTACAATTATTATCGTGTGTGTGCCTGGGTGTGCCTGATGTACATACATGTCATGTGTAATGATGGAAATCAGCTTTGTGGAATTAGCTCCCTCTTGCCACATTTATGTGAGTTCCAGGGGTCAATTCAGGTCACCCAGCTTACATGGAAAGCACCTTCACCTGCTGAGCCATCTTGTCTGCCCTAAGTGAATTTCTATACATTAATGGTCACAAATAAGTTCTAGGTCTTCCCCTTGTATTGTTTGATTATTTATTTTTTTCTACTGGTTGATAGTTACACACACACACACACACACACACACACACACACACACACACACACACACACGTATTTTAGTCATTCTCTCACCCCCATTCTTTTTTCTCATTCCCACTGGGATCCTTTCCCCTCCTACTTTCAAGTCTTTGGTGTGTAAACGATTAGTTTAATTGGGGTTTCTTGCCTAACCATGAGTTGGAGGCTAATTACTGGAGCAATAGCAACTTATCAATGACTACACCACCAAAGAAATAGTACCTCACCCTCCAATTAGCATTAGCTGTCAACAAGTTTCGGGAGAGGCTCTCAGGCCCATCCTTTTTAAATTTTTTTTCCTTTTGCTTACTCTTTTGTGGAGATTTTTTTTCTACTCTTTTTCTAAACTGTTAAAATATAACCTTTTTTGAGA
The DNA here is from genome assembly GCF_003668045.3 of Cricetulus griseus. Classification (NCBI taxonomy): domain Eukaryota; kingdom Metazoa; phylum Chordata; class Mammalia; order Rodentia; family Cricetidae; genus Cricetulus; species Cricetulus griseus. Next base: position 58,733,824 of record NW_023276806.1, read on the forward strand.
ATCTAATACATGCATACAATCTCTTTTTATAAAATTCACCCTTCATTCTTCCCCCCAACTCCTCCCAGATGCAACACAGCTCATTCCAGCTTTGTTTATTTGTTTATTTCTTTTCCTCCCTTTTTTTTTCTCCTCTCTTTTCATAGCCCACTGATTCTAACTCCTAATGCCCAGATACTTATGGACATAGGGCCACCCATGAGAGAAGTGAACCTACCAGAGGTCATACCCTTAAAGACAGCTGACTCTCCCTCCCCCAGCAGCCATCAACTGTCAGTAGCTTCTCAGTGAGGGGTGGGTCTCAAAAGCCACTCCTCAATGCATGCTAACTGGCTTGATCTTGTGCCCATCTTGTACAGACAACCACAGCTATTGGGGGTTCTTGAGAGCAGTACTCCTGTCATGTCCAGAAGACAGTTTCAGTCTGGTCTTCCCTGACCTCAGGCTCTCACAGTCTTTCCCCTTCCTCTTCCCTGATGGTCCCTGAGCCATGCAGGGTGGAGGTGTGAGATAGGTATCCTATTTGTGGCTGAGTATCACACAGACACTTACTGTCGGCATTAACCACCACTTGCTGTAGTAAGAATATTCTGGTAAAGTCTGAGCCCAGCACTGATCAGTGGGTATGTATGTATGTATGTATGTATTTAGAAAGCAGTTTGATTACATGAGATTCAGATTCTCTTGGTCTGATGAAGAAATTTGTTATGTAATTCATTCAGTAAGTATTTGCTGAGTGCCTATTCCTGGCAAGTCATGTTTGGATACTTGGGATTTAGCACTGAGTTGCTCTTGAAGTATAGTCTTGTTGAGGAGGAGAAAGCAAGGAAGAACATATATTAGGTAACAGGAAGTGCATCAGGAAAAATTAAGCACAGCAGAAGGATTTGGAGAGTAGAAGCAGCTCCCCCCCCCCCCCAGGACACTTTAAATAAGATTTGTCCATATGTATGTCTGGCAAATAAAAACTGTGTGTATTCAAGGAATGTAACAAATTGTTTTGATATTTGTGTAAACATTGCAAATGGCTGCTCTAATCAGTTCACAGTCATCAGTCTGTTTTGTAGGTAGCAGATCTTGCAGGTTCAGGTAAACAACACGGTGTTACAAACTAATGCTCTGTGCCATTATGATCAGTGATACTTACTCAAAACTGAAAGTCCACACCCTTTGCCCATGTGATTACGTTTTAGATAGGGAGGCCAGTGTGATAAGGCCATGTTTGGCAAAGAGCATAACCATACAAATGTTTGGGTAAAAGGCAGTCAAGACTGAACAAACAACTAGAGTAAAGGAAGTCATTTGTTATGCCAGTTCTGCCCCAAATCTTAACACCTTAGCCTGGTAGAGACTTTGGAGAGCCTGTTTCAGAAAGTTTTACCTGGTCTAGACATGCTGTTTGCTGTGCATACTATTCTGCCTGTGAAAGACTTTGTGCTCCACTGTTTTCTTTATAAATGCTGAGCAGGAAAATTGTTTCTGAGGGTTCCCTATGTTTTGGGTTTTTTGTTTGTTTTGCTTTGTTTTTTTTTGTTTGTTTTATTTAAATAAATGGTTGGTTTTTAGCAAATAACACTTGCCGGGCATTGGTGGTGCACATCTTTAATCCCAGCACTCGGGAGGCAGAGGCAGGCAGATCTCTGTGAGTTGGAGGCCAGCCTGGTCTCCAGAGCAAGTGCCAGGACAGGCTCCAAAGCTACACAGAGAAACCCTGTCTCAGAAAAAAAAGAAAGCTAAAGGAAAGAAAAGAAAAGAAATAACACTTAATGGTGCTAGAGAGATGGCTCAGTGGTTAAGAGCACTCTTGCAGAGGACCTGGGATTGGTTCCCAGAACCTTCAGGTAATTATCAACCATCTGTAACTTCAGTTTCAAAAGGACCTCCTTCTGGCCTCTGTAGGCACTGCACATACATAGTGCACAGACATGCATGCAGGCAAAACACTCATGAACATAAAATAAAAATAAATAAATCTTTAAAGAAATTTTAAAATAAGTTTTATTGATTTTACTACAATATCTTCCTAGTAATGTTCATTGTGATCCTTTTTTACCAGGCTGCTGCAGAAAAAATGGTACAAGCCTTCCTGGAAAGAAACACAGAATTACATGCCCTGCGCCAGTACTTAGGAGAGAGAGACCTAATCGACTCTCGGGCACTCCTCTTAAACCAACAAGTTAAAGTGACTTCCATCGGTCCCCACCTTGGAGAGCAGACTGATCAAGTAAGAACTGTAGACTAACATAGATATTCATGGTGACTGCATTTCCTTTTTACATATTTATTTATTTATTTATTTATTTATTTATTTATTTATTGTGGCTTTTCGAGACAGGGTTTCCCTGTATAGCTTTGGAGCCTATCCTGGCACTCGCTCTGGAGACCAGGCTGGCCTCGAACTCCCAGAGATCCTCCTGCCTCTGCCTCCTGAGTGCTGGCATTAAAGGTGTGTGCCACCAACGCCCAGCTCCTTTTTACATTTGAGGCAGCAGTTTGGGCATTTTAACTGCAAACTAGTGAGACTCTTCCGAGTCTGTCACTGTGATCATAGGCTCCGTGTCTTTCTAAACCTACAACCCTTCCACTTTTCAGAGCTCTGTGCAGGTGCCCTCTAGAGACGGTAACACTTCACTGACTGCTAGAGAAGATGCCAGCATGCCCAGGTCCACATTAGGTAAACACCAGTTCTGTTTTGTGAAGATTCCCTTTGCTTTTCCTTGCTCCATTGTTGTCTAGTAGATTTGGCTAGGACACATCCTGATAGTTCAGAAAATCAGTTTGGGTTCCCCTGAAATCTGTAGACACATCACTTTCAAGAAAAACTGCCCAAAACTTACATGGATTTTTTTGGTTTTTGTTCTTTTTTCTCTAACCCATTGTCAAACCAACTTACATATTAAAACTTAAATATTAACTTCAAAAATTAAATATATAAAAAGGTACACTGCATCCCTCTTTCTCTCTCATTTTGACTCACTCCCCAAGGGTAATAAGTTTCATTTCTGGATTGTCCTCCTTCCTGTGTTTTTTTTTTTTTAAATAAGCAGATGATTTCCATGTGTATATGGATGGGTATGTCATTTCCTTCTTCCCCTAGTAAATGTATTCTTTTGCATTTACATTTAGTATCCTTGACACCCAGATAAGTCCACCAATTTCATTCTTGTTCTTTCTTAGCTGTATAGGGAAGTCTGTTAGATGAATGTGTGATGGCCTATTCCATTTGTTCTTCTTAGCATCTGGGTTGATTGTGGGGTTTCCATTACAAATATTACCACAGACTAAAGCAAGTGCATGTATTTTTTAAGTGCTGGGGTATGTTCTTAGAGTACTCCTCTCAGAAACGGGCAGCTGAGGTCACAGCATGTTTCAGTGACTAAAAGTAGTGTTGTGCATTTATTTCAGGAGACTCAGACACAGTTGCAGGGCTGGAGAAAGAGCTGAGTAATGCCAAGGAGGAACTCGAGCTCATGGCTAAAAAAGAAAGAGAAAGCCAGGTAAGTTTGCTAGTCAAGACCAGTCCACGAATTCCTGTTGTTTCTTTCAAACTGGTTTATATCTTAAACATTTTAATTATCCATGTATGATATCTGACTCCAAATGCAAGCTATGCCTTTCTTCTTTTTGGAGAGAAACACAAATTGTTATATCTTCATCACCTTAGCAAGATGCTGCCACTGCAATGAAAGCACAAAATATTTTTATTCCTCCTATTGGTAAGTAAAATGAAGTCATTGCAAAGCACTTGTGCAACACAGAAGTGTCATGTGATTCCTGCCTAAAACTTTGACTTCAGAGGCATGAATTTTGCAAGCAGTAAACAAGAGGGGTGTGAGCATGAGCAATACTGTGTATTGAGCATTCTTCACATGCTCTGTGCTATTCCAGGGACTCACACTCACAACTCCATATGAAACAGGTAGGGTCATTGTAACAGATGTGGGGGGCTCATCATAATGCCCAAATTGAGGTTTAAACTCGAGTCTTGACACGCCAAACACTTCCTAAGAAGTCATTTGCTGGAGCAGGTATTTTCCCTGCCTTCTGATTTTGACTCTTCCTCTCAAAGGAGTTTTCATCCATTCCCTTAGAAGATCCCTCAGCCTTACAGAAGGTCTTCCCTCTGCAATCAGCTGCATATCCAGCTGGGATATAGATTAGAAGACAGCTGAGGGCTCAGCACAGAGGGACAGACTGAACTGTAGACTTACATGTAACTGCATTATCTAGTCAAGTCAGTGAGTGTCCTGGACTCCTGGGGCAATGTTTTGTCATGACTTGATGTCTGATGCAACACTGATGTCCCGATGTATGTAGTATATTAGAATTATTAGTTTAAGAATGCCCTGGTTGCCCTCCCTTGCTCTGGTTCTGCCCTCGCTGTTCTATGATTGTACATGTCGGGTATTATGCTTTCCACACACTTTTCCTCTTTTCCCATGTATTCCCAACCTAGAGTAACATTCATTTTTGCTTCTGTCCTGTTTTGAGGATCATAAAATTGCAGGGGCTATGAATATGTGTTTTGAATAAAGGATACTTTCTCTTGCTCAACTTTATCGTTAATCAACCACTTACCTCTCAGCTCAATATGGTCAAATAGCCCCTCTAATACTGGGCTCTTACAACAGCCATACAGGCTTTTCCATGTTTGTAACATTCCCTTATTGTCTGGTGATAGTGGAAGTCGGGGAGCTATCATTCACTGGTTTTCTGCCACATGCCAAACATTTTAAAGATGTTTTCTGTAGTCCTTTGTAGCCCTGAAAATATACACTTTCTTTTATGGACGAGGAAACTAAACCTTAGTGTCAAAGCTTAGCCAGCAGCTGGTGGTAGGATTTAAAACCCGTGTACATCCATCTGAAGACCTTAATCATGGGGCAAGAATATTTTCTTCCTTAAGTTTAGCATTTTCTTCTTTAAAATTTATTTTATATGTGAGGCTATTTTTTCTACACATATGTATGTGCACCCTGTGTGTGCCTAGAGACTACAGAGGCTACAAGGGCATCAGCTCCCCTGAGACTGGAGGTACAGAAGGTTGTGAGCCACCATGTGGGTGCTGGGAATTGAACTCAGGTCCTCTGGAAGAGCAGCCAGTGCTCTTAACTGCTGAGCCATCTCTCTAGCCCTGCTGTTTTCTTTAATGCTGCACATCCTGAGATATATAATTATAGTCATCTCTGAAGGGGGCCCAATAGTAGTCATAAAAATTTCCGTTCCTTAGCTCTGAACAACCTGAAAAATAAATCAGCAGCAGACACCGTCAACTTTATTATCGATAAAGTCTTAGGTACAGAACTTTCTGCCAGCATCAAATAGGCCCTAAATTATTAGGCTTGGCCTGAGGGAAGCAGAGGTGGAAGCAAGTGGGCTGGGAGGGGAATGCCAAGCATGCCTGGTTTATTCTGCCACCACATACTGTCTTGAAATAGGATTTTCAAAAGTTTACTTAAAATAACTTGCCATTGTCCTAAAGACTATGCAGATGTACATTACCAGTCGAAAAGACATTAAGACTGGCAGCCTAATTTGTCTTCCCTGACTTCTGAACTACAAATTAACTACTTATTAACTCTTTGACTTTTAGTTCCTTAATTTCCCCTTGCCTCTGTTGCCTTGTCTAGACACTGAAGTGTAGAAATCACCTTGTCTATAATTGAAGATAGCTTACATCCTGGGATTGTTGGGGGGAATTACGTGCCCGTTCATTCATGAGACACATTCTCTAAGCCAGAGCTAGAACTACAGATGAGAGGGGGTGCAGAATCGACAAGGTCCTTCCCGGGATCGGTGTCATTCATTCCTGCTGGGGCGATCGATAACAGACATTATACAAATGAGCAGCGTAATGTTGTCATTACAGATTAGAAAGTAATATGCTGTAGAGTCAAGAGAAAAGTAACACAGACGTCGATTACCGTAGTTAAGTGGCCAAAGGCTTTCTTGAGTAGGCTGGTACCTGAGAGGAGACGACAACAGCCCTGGGAAAGTTACTGCAGGCTGATGGAGTAGTAGGAGTAAAGGCTCCTAGTCGGCACAAAGCCGGGTGGGCTGCAGTCAAGTGGCAGGTATTGAAGTAGGAATGGACTAGAGGGATCCAGATCAATAGCTCTGCTGAAAGAACGCAATACAAGCAATGCATTGTATGCCTGGGATGTAGTAGCCACACAGTGAATGCTAGTTAGCTTGGATGGTTGTTACCATGGTGTCTAATGAGCTCTGTTATCATCCAGTTTGTTGTCTGGGGGAAAGAAGACGCAACAATGAAAGCTTGGTGATAACTGGTGGCGAGGTTCCTTTGTAGTGGCAGCATGCTCTTCACCAGGAGGCATGTGGTGATCCCCGGTATCAGCAGCTCTAGCCACTTAATGCCTTAGTAATTCATTAAGGAGAACAAAATGCTGGTATTCTAAATCTGCTATGTCTTCCTGTATTAGCTGAAATATTTACACAGAATAAACACCATTTATTCTTGCCTGCTAGTTGTAACCAACTTTTAAATATCCCAGTGACCCCATTAATAAATCTGTTATTTATAGTAATAGAAGACATTATTGAAAACCTTCTTACTCCAGGTGCTGGTGGCACTTGGGAGGCAGAAACAGGCGGATCTCTGTGAGTTCAAGGCCAGCCTGGTCTACAAAGTGAGTTCCAGGACAGCCTCCAAAGCCACAAAGAAACCCTGTCTCGAACCCCGCCCCCCACCAAAAAAATTAATAAAACATTCTTACAGTTTCTTTTAGAGTCTCCTTTGAGCCCACTCTCATGTTTCATTGATTTGACCCATGGCACTATTTTTTTTTCAGTTTCCTCTTGTATCACCAGCTGATTGTAATATGACATGAAAAAGCATTTGCCTTTGACATTGCTTTTTCTTCTCTCCACAGATAGAGCTGTCTGCTCTACAGTCCATGATGGCTGTACAGGAGGATGAGCTGCAGGTGCAGGCCGCTGACTTGGAGTCACTGACCAGGAACATACAGATAAAAGAAGATCTCATAAAGGTCTTTCAAAGCTGTTTAAAAGCCACTGGAATATTCTGTATCTCAGCTATATATGGGGCATCTTCACACAAGATGCGAAAATATTGAATTCTTCGGGCTTGAAATAGAGCAGAAAGGTCTGTCCCTGCTTCTCTGCTGAGTAATGTCATTGCAGTGTTTATGTTTGCTTATGTTTTTTCTAGGACCTGCAAATGCAACTGGTCGACCCTGAAGACATACCAGCTATGGAACGCCTGACCCAAGAGGTCTTACTCCTTCGGGAAAAAGTTGCTTCAGTAGAATCTCAGGGTCAGGAAGTTTCAGGGAACCGGAGACAACAGGTGAGTTCTTGGGACACAGGTTCCTCTGCAACTTCTATCCCATCTCTGATCCCCTCAGTGCCAGAGTCCAGAGAGTCTGCCTCACCTGTGAGCAATGTCTGCAATGCCCTCTCTCTCTCCTCACTTCATTCCAGTCTGGCACTTACTCCTAACAGCTTTCTGCTAGTTATACCTTCTTACAGTTCGTCTCCAGCATGGCTTATAGCTAAGCCTTTGCCTAGAACTAGATCAGTGTATTGACAGTGTGGAGATGCTCAGTAATACCTAGTGCAGGAACTTTAGAAATAGTTGTTACTGCTTCCTTCTTGCTCATCCCTGCCTTCCTTCTTAGACCTTCCCTGTGTTTCTGGATTCTCTCTCTCTCTCTCTCTCTCTCTCTCTCTCTCTCTCTCTCTCTCTCTCTCTCAATTCTCACTCCTATGTTTGAATTTGACTAATCATTAAGATATAAAGTGATAATGAGTGTAATGTTGTTGATTTGAAAGCTGAAAAATTCTGTAGAAAGCTTCAGTAGTAAACTGACAGTTGGCCACAGTGGGTGCTAATGCAGTGTTTTGTCTCCCAAGATTTACTGTGCCTTCATGTCTCGCTTTGCTGTTTCCACATTGTTGCCTCTCTTCCTTCCTTAGCTGCTGCTGATGCTAGAGGGACTAGTAGATGAACGGAGTCGGCTCAACGAGGCTCTGCAAGCGGAGAGGCAGCTATACAGCAGTCTGGTCAAGTTCCACGCCCATCCAGAGAAGTAAGAGAGGGGCTGCTTGGCTCGCTTACCTTCAACTTTCATTCTTTTTCCTTCTTTTATTTTTTTAGCAAGTTATAATAGCAAACAGGTGTTTACAATGCCAAAGACGAGAAAAAAGGAAGCTGCCCACCTTGTGATTTGTTGTGTAGTTGGCCTGAGCATGGGTATCTAAATCTGAAATTAGAAATAGAACTTCCCATTGTTACTGTGGAGATGACCCAAGAAGACAGGTCAGGGATCTGGAAGAGTGTCTTGTATACAGCAAGCACTTTGTGTGAGCTCCTTTGACTTCTGCCCCCTGCCTGCTACAGCCTGCTTTACTATGAATGGTAAGGCTGTCAGAGCATTAACACTGGGTTAATAATGATAATGAAGAACATGTGTTTGTTATGGTGGCAAATTTCCACCCAGAATCACAAAGCGTCAATGTCAATCTGTTTTCTTATAGTTCTCAATTTTGGTTTACTATATCTTTATGATACTATATCTTTTGGTGCTATATCTTTATGACTCATTTCAGAGTGCCTTCATTTTTTTCTTACCTTCCTTCCTGGCCTCCTTTCTTTCTACATTTTTTACTATTATTACTCAATTTCCTCTGATTTCTCATTGAGCTTTGGAAACATTTTATTTCCACCTCAGGAATATGGAAGCAGGGCAAGGTGTGGTATTACTTGTGTTGCCTTTGAAAAGAACGTCTGGAATGCTATCACTCAGAGCACTGTCAGTTCAGTGCAGATGAGAAAGCAGCTCTCTCCAGTGCTCGGCTCAGCCTTGCTTCACTTTACAGAACAACATTTGTTTTCTGTTGCTGTAGGAATGTGCTATATTTTTGTGTGGGAGTGTATCCGAATGTAGCTAAAGGGACAAACTTTACAGAAAGGTGCTATCCTCCAGCAGTGGACACAGGTGCCACACCCAGACTGCATTCATTCACTTAACCCTTGCCTTGAAGGCCAGTTACCTTAGGAAGGCTGGTGGCCCAAGTGGCGTAGATGGCTCTTTGGAAACGTGTGGACTCATGATAGTTGGCTAACCCATTTTCCTTCCATGTGGCATGTTTAATCAGCTCTGAGAGAGACCGAACTCTGCAGGTGGAACTGGAAGGGGCCCAGGCATTACGAGGTCGCCTAGAAGAAGTTCTTGGAAGAAGCCTGGAGCGCTTAAGCAGGCTGGAGACCATGGCCGCCATTGGAGGTGGGGAACTGGAAAGTGTGCCAGGTCGTCACAAGCATGCCCCCTGAGCACTGGCGGGTCACACTGCAACCCAGGATGGAAACTGTGTTTACACTAACCAGAGAAAGTCGTGTCTAACTCGACAGAATAAGTGATGACTTACTAACGATAGGATGGATGTCAGCCGCAGCACCTGCAAAGTGAAGTCACTGTAGTCTGCCCGTGCTTCACTCACACACTGTCGAGGTCATGGAGCACACTTGCACACCTTAGATCATTCCATTCTTCTCCTAGCCTCCCCTTCATTCCTTTACCCCTTCCGTGGGCCAATAAAGTTTATTCCCCTCGTCTCACCACCCATTTCACAACGTTCAGTATCATGTCATGAAATGCATGTGTGTGTATTACTTTTGCCATCCAGTCGAATCCTGCTCTTTGAAAGCAATCTTTAGTCAAATGAAGGAATAGAGTGAGTTTCAGTTGTAGAGAGAGAGAGAGACCATGGAATGGCTTTGGGGAGTGGTGTAGTCCTACTAAGTTTAACCAGAAGAGTGGACTTAGTCGAAATTACAGAGCAGAGACCATAAAAGTGTTCATGGTAAATCCTGCCCTTTAAGGCTGCTTCAGAGTTGACTGTTGAGTGTCACAGGCAAGATTAGATTAGTGGACATTAAGTTCTAGTCTATAAAAGTCTATAAAATTCTTGTTCCTCACTGACCTAGAGCTTCCTCAAGCCACAGGCATGGACTTTCGTCAGAACAATGACTTTAAAAACAGGTTTCCCACCGGGCGTTGGTGGCGCACGCCTTTAATCCCAGAAGGCAGATTTCTGTGAGTTCGAGGCCAGCCTGGTCTACAGAGTGAGTGCCAGGATAGGCTCCAAAGCTACACAGAGAAACCCTGTCTCGAAAAACCAAACCAAACCAAACCAAACCAACCAAACAAACAAACAAACAAAAAAACAGATTTCCCAAGTCAGAATTCTCTAGATAAAAAGATAATCGTCTGTGTGATATTTCCCATCCATCCTCCATTTTGTTTTGTTTGGGGTTTTTGGTATTTTGTTTGTTTTTTGAGACAGGGTCTCACTGTGGCTGGCCTGAATGTGCTGTGTAGACCAGACTGTCTTTGAACTCACAGAGATGCTTCTGCCCTCTGGGTGCTGAGATTAGAGGCATGGCTGCTACGCCCACCTGTCAGTATCCCCCACCCCTTTATTTTATATTATTATTTTCAGTATCCCCTTTAAGAGCAGTATTTTCCTGTGTCCCAGAATCAGGGAAAGGTAGTGTTTCTGCATCCTCACTGGGGTGTCATGGGTGGTGTCCTTTATTTGCTCTGCTTTGGTGTGTATATTACCTCATATTAGAGGGAGAAGTTGGGGGGTGTGTGCGGATATGCCCGAGTCACTCAGAAGGAAGTATCAGCGCTGTACGTAGGTTTTATTCACCATGTCTACTTTCTTGGGACAACATGACAGGTAGAGAAAGGGAACTGAAGATTTCATCTTTAGCATCTTAAATGTGAAGAATATGAAAAGGAATGGGTTATTGCAGGGGCTATGGATTCTACACCATAAGGCTCCCTGCTGCTGAAAGGTAGTGGTGTTGAGGGAACATAATTCAGGCTTCCCAGCACCCTCAGAGAGACTGAATCCCTTTCCAGAGCTAGACTGAGCACATGGTTTTTCCGTTTCCCTCCTTTTTGACAAGTCACTTTACATCCATGTGTTGCCATGGCGGGTGTTACATTCTAACTTCTATCCCCGATTCTGTAACCTGCTGTGTCTGTAACAGATGAGCAGCAGTCAACCTAAAGTGGACAGGAGGAAAAGACTTTACCAGAGAAGCCCCCACAATCTTCTGATGAAGTCGTTCACAAAGATTGGCAGCCATGGTCTTCCTTATCATGGATGTGCTATTTTGATTTTAACAGCCATTAGGGGGAAAGGAATCATTTAATAGGAAAGATAGAGGATGCATATATAAGCAGAATCACCCAATTGTCTTAGTGCCCCCATTTGAAGAGACTCTAAGGCCTGCCTGCACAAATTGTATGTAACTAGCAAGTAGGGAAGAAGATAATAGAGTTGAACTACAGACATGTCAATCAATTAAAGACTAGTCTGTCAGGTCATTACAAAGCAATTAGGAAATGTGTTTACTTAACTTTACTAATAGACCAACAAAGGTTTGCAAAGCTGCTATTAAGTTGCAACTGTAGGTGACTCTAAGGTTCTAAGAGTTCACAGTGATTATGGAATGTCTTAATAATTAGTCCACCTGTCAACCTCCAGCAAGAGTAGGTTGATAGGTAAATTAAGTGTTTGTTACTGATTCTATAAATGTGACTAAAATCTGGTACTGACTTTCTGGCCTTGATGCTAGAATGAGGCTGGAGACTGAGCTTCCCAGAAAGAATGTGCTGGGCCCACACATTTGTGCAATAATTTGACACCTGGTTACAGAACCCAATTCCAATGATGAATTGTAGTGTGTAAGCCACAGGTGGATGGTACTGTGATTCTGTACATCATTCACATACTTGGATTTAGCATGTTCTGATCTGCGTTCCTCTGTAGGAGCACAAGCTGTTAACTGGACTTGTCTGCCTTGGTTGGGATTTTTAAAAATATTTCAATAAACTTAGATTTAAAGTACCATGTACGTATAGAAGCTTGTGCTTCAATAAAAACTTTCTTGGAAGAAAAATAATGAAGTAGATTTTCCCTTAGGCTTTGTTTAATTTAAAGCATAGAACTTTGATTTAGAAAAATTCATTACCGATAGGTTTCGTTTGTCTCATATTTCTTTTACATAGTAATGGTTGTAAGAGGCTGAGTAGATGAGTCAAGTTTTTGGAACTGTTGAGTTGAAAAGGCTTCTGAGTAGATTCAGTTAAGGAGTAAAATGCAAGTCCTTCTGACATGCTTTCTCCAAACTCTTCCCTAATTTAGAATTTTTTTTGTTGCTGTGTATTTGATTTGGGGGGGGGGCTTGAACCCAGAGCTTTGTGTGTGCTAGTCAAATGCTGTACCACTGAGCTTAAACCCTCTACCACAGGTTTAAATTACATTGTTGAAAATCTGACCGTTGGTAGGCTTCTATTATTCAACATCTTTCTGATATTCTATATTTAGCAATTTAGCCAAGTTATAATTTCTGGAAAGCAATGGTTTAATATGCCATCCTTCTACTTTGGCATGATGTATACTTATTTTCCATTTCTCCCATTTCCACCTCATCTGCCTCCATACCCACATCTCTTCATTCAGGTATAGACAGTAGCAATATCTTTAGTGCTGCTGATTGTAGGGAAATCACATTGTCCTTGGTTAAATTTAAAATACTTGCAGCTATATTATATAGAGAAAGAGACCTATTAGGGATCAAAGAAAATCAAAATCCATGAGGATTTCCAGAAGCACTAAGAGTCTCCTTAGTAGGGTTTTGGTAGATAGGATGTAGACGGCGGCATCTGTGGAAGAGATGCATATTCCTACCACACATTTGCTTGTTTCTGCTCCTAGTTCAGTATCTATTGTAAAATCTGGGCTTACAGCTCCAAAATAGTTCAAGAAAGTTGATTCAGCTCTCTTGCCTCTGACCTCACACTGGACTCTCATGATAATACGGGAGAGAAGTGGCAGGTGACCCTATACTGCCAATCTGTCCCTTTCTCAAAAGTAAAGTTTAATTGGCTCCCTGAAGCTCCTGAGTGCTAAGCCAAGCCATAAACACTTTCCTAGCTTGGTTTTCCTCAAACTGTCATTGCCGAGCTCTGAGCCTATTGTTTAGACATTTCCTCCAAAAATGTAACTAGAACTAGTTCTAAAAACTAGGCTCACTATTCAGAAAATTCCTGCGAGAATTTTCTCCTTTCATGATCTTTCTGTAGGAGAGGGTCACAAATTTGGAACTCCTGAAAACCCTCAGCTGTCTCCTCACCAAGCGTCTTAGTTGTTTCTGACAGGGTCATCAGCAGTGGCCTGCATGAGAAGGGGACAGTCTTCCTATGATGTTAGGAAAGCCATGTTGTAACTTGTATGCTTAAAAACTGCCTAGCAGAACAAATGGGGTTAGTTTTCTTGTTTAGAGGCTAGCATCTTATGAGATGCAAGCACATATTTTCTCATTTCTCTTAGACTGAAGCTCAGCAAACCTTTCTTCTCCTTTTGGTAGTATAGACCCATTTATACTCTAGAGAAGAGCACCTGGAAGGGTAAAGTCCATCCATAGCACTCCAGTAATAAACGCCAAGGATGCTCGAATAGGTTGAACATAGCAATGACTTCTCTAGGGCAGAAGTTTCGAATCTCACTACATTTTGGATAATGAATTGAAGTTGCTCCCTTGCTATTTGTAACACTGACTTTATTAAAGCATCTTATTATAATTAGAAAATAAACATATTACTTTTATGTATTCGAGTACTGACAGAAGGTAAGTCCTAATTTTTTCCTATATAATCACACCAGCCAAAATGAGTTTCTCAAATAAAAATCAGCATTAGAATTTATCACTAGCAGAGAATGAGAAATAGAAAGGAAATCGAAAACTGTATAGCCAACAAGTTGTTACCAGTTGTCAGGTAAGAATAATTTTATCTACAAAGCAATACACTCATTTCATGTTATTTTTCCTTTTTATTTAAAATCAAATCTCAGAACTTAGAGTCTTTATTAGACTGCCATCCTCATGCAAAGGCTGGAAGAATAAAATAGAATGTTCAGGAGTATTGCAGAATATTTGGTTCAAAGTGGCCTGAGGAGTAGGACTGTGTTAGACACATAAGCTCTGTTCTCTAGACTTTAACTAGGCCAGTGGATTTGCTGTTAGTGGCTAAGAAGAGTGCATGGGCCGGCTTTGTGCAGCTGTCTGCCATTGCATAAGAGTCGGACTGCTCAGCCTAAACACTTTAGAAGCATGTACATAGACAAGTGTGTCCTGTAGGCCATACATTTCTGTGTTCAAGGTATTATTTAATAATGAAAGCAATGTCACTTGTTTTTATCATGTGAAATTTTGTGGGCTATTGAGAAATGGTGATTCACAACAACTTCAGATGAAGAAAGAAGTGACACATAACACGATCAGAAACTTGGCACTCAATGACTTCCAGGACTGTCCTCACCAAATTAAGCTGCTTATTTTCTCAAAGTTCATTCTTCATGGGACTGTGCTGTGAAACTGTAAATATCTGTGCTATGGAGCTTGTGCTCTTTATATGTGTGTTAGTTTATCAGCTAATTTAGTTGAGACACACCAAAACTTGTTACTGATCTAATAAAAGTATCAAAGGCCACCAGAAGCTATTTGGTTTCATTCTTAAAGATTCATGAGAAAAGAGAAAGCTCATATCCTTTTTTCTTTTCCTTTATAGGAGTCAGTCTATTGATCATTGTATTAAAATTCCAAGTCAAAGCCAGACCCCATGCATGCATGTTTAACTAAAGAAGGGAAACCCAATTTTTTCCTCTTCTCAAAGAAGCAAGACCAAAGACACAGCATTGCACGTCCCCATAGCAGTGCAATGTGTTAAGACTTACAAATCCATTCTTGCTCTCCTTACTGAATAGAGGTAGGAAATGCAGGTCAATTTGAAGGTCAGTTACTGTGGTGGGTGGTACCATCTCTTAATGTCCCTATAAGAGCATGCTTCTTTTGTTTCTTGAAGAGACACTACAAACAGAGAATTCCTTGACACCATAGAATCACTTTTAGAACAGAGATTGTAGGCTTATCTCCTGATCTGTCCAGGATGGCCTAAATTATACATGTCCTGTGCAGTTTAAGATAGGTGAAATGTTGAAGTCCTGTTGAGATTGTGTACCCTGGAAAGTCTTTTGGAGTCTAACTTGCTTTACAGTCACTTAACACAGCTTCTTTCTTAGTAATAGTCACACTGGACAGCCCTCTTAGGAAACATTGTATTTGAAAGGCAGAAGTGCTCTAAAAAGTGTCTGGGCTTCTGGTGGACAGAATTGCACTACTTATTTTCCCAGATAAGCATCTGTCTAAAAGAATCTCAGCAGAAGCTAAGGAGAGCCGTAACGAACCTTGACATTAACGCAGTCCTGAAGGGAATGGATGTAGGGGAAACTGAAGCTCGATAGAGAACTTTTGTCTTCCATTCTGATACAGCATCATAATACTGAGCCAGAAAGGCTGGGCTCATGGCGTGAAAATGTGAGTGAACACATGGCAGAGTGTGTGGCAATGAAAGTAAGATGGGCCTGAGAAGGCCAGCACAAGATCCTCAGGGAAAGCACAGTTGACCTGCAAGCTTACTCAGACTGTGAGCTTCAACTTTCAAATCCATTTTCAAAATAAGTTACACGTGGCCCCTGCCATGTTTGAAGTTACTGTGGAAAGATACTGCTCCTTGCGGTTCCCATGTAAATAAGGGAATTAATGGCAACAATGGCCATAGAGTGGAACCTGGGAAAAATGCCTTGACCCTACCCAGTTTTCTCATGACTGAGAATTAAAAGGAAAGGGCATGAAGTTTCCTTTAAAGCTATTCATGCATGGTGCCATTTCAAGGCAGTTCTCATCTGATGATGGCAATGGCAGCTTTCCAAGGAATCCCTGCCAGCCTGGGCTTCCCCTCCTGTCCTATGAAGCAGCAATTCAGAAAGAAAGACTTGCAGGTGAAATCACTATCATCAGGATTAACACTCCACTCTGCTGCCTGCATTTATTTAGGTTCTGTGGCCTTCAGCCTTGCCAGCCCCCAGCCTCCCAGCACAAGGACCACTTCAGTTTACCAGCAATAGCAAAATGATACTGTTTAAGGGTAAGACCTACCGATTACACAGTGTGCCAAGCACTGCTCTAAGCACACAGCGTCAGCAAACCCTTTGAAGTCTGAAGTTGTTTGAAGTTTGCAACAGCTGCCTGGAACAGATAGCATTACGAACCCTAATTAAAGTCACATAACTAGTGGCAAAAGCAGATTTAAACAGATGATCTGGCACCGGAGTCCACATTCTTAATCACCATGCCATCTTCAATTTAAGCATACAAAAGTGTGTCTGCTTCACTGATAAGGATACCTTGTATTTGCACAATGTTTAAACTATCAACTCTAGGATTCTGCTACCTTTTAGAGACTTGTTTTATTTCCATGTACTTTGTAAAATCATGTAGCTGGTAGAAAACAAAGTACAAATGGAATAGGTGGTATCATCTCCATTTTGTATGCTTCAGAGCCTAGGAACTTCCAAGAACCACGTTGAGAATATCCATCAAGGACTCGGTGTCTGATAATATATCAGTGGAGTCTGTGTGCTGACTTGTGAAACTTCACCTCCGAGAATCAAGGTTATTGCAAACGGGTAGATCATTAGCTAGCAGAGAATCTCATAGGTTATCAAAAATGAACAGATGATCAGTATAAAAAGTATTAGGTCTCTTCCATTTAAAAGGTTAGACTGTCCCAAGATAGTTAAGAAAGTAGTCTTCTGTTGCCTTGTAAAAGGCTTAGAAAAGGGAACCCTTTACAAAACAGAATTCTTTTATTTTTCTCGGAAGAGGGGCAGGGTCTCACTGGCCTCCAACTCACTGTGTACCTGAGAAAGACTTTCAACTCCTGGTGATCCTGCTTCCACCTTCCAAGTACTGGTATTACAGATGTGTGACACCAAGGCCTGGTTTTGCAAACCCAGGGCTTCGCTAGCCAAGCACTCTTAACGCTAAGCCACATGCCGGCCCTAAAAAAAATTCTTTTCATTCATTAAAAAATGGAAATTGTAACAGAAAGAGGGATTTCTAATGGTTGCTTCCAAATAGGACCTTGTGTGAGACAACGTACTCATTTTATTCTCCTATTTCCTTTGTGTTCTTTGCTTTATTCTCAAGCACACATTTCCAGGCTTTCGAGTTTCAGCAAAAAGCAGAGTAACTATCAAGCTCCATTAAGAAAGAGAAAAACAAAAGCTTCATGTAATAGAGGGTTGGGGTAAGTGGGAATATTCTTTTGTCTGGAATTTCTGACAAAACCAGAGACAAGGCATCCTGTCCTTGAAGTGGTTTACAGAGGGAATAGAAGAAATGTGATTCTAGCATCAGAAAGGCCCCCAACTTACTTGTGAATCCCAGTGCAGGGATAACTTAGGGATGCGGACTCAGCATGGAGCAGACTCTACAGCCCAGCGAGAATGATATGGGAATGCTGACCCCACAGAGCTTCCTTGACCCTCGGAGTTGTTTTCTAGCTCCAAAGGGAAACAGTGAAAAGGGTTGCTGTCTTGATCTGTCACTCGGTGAGAAAATTCATTTTCTTTGCAGGAGGAGAAAGGCCATCTCTACTGTTGGACAGGGACAAATTTTCCAAAAATAAGTATCATATGATACAGATGTCATTGATGACTTGGCATCCTTGTTCTAGTGGGCTTCCAAAGCAGCTCGGGACTTAGGGATTATGTTCATTCACCTCTCCTTACCAGGCCCCTGAGAGAGATGATTCTGCTCTTCCAGGGAGATAGTTGGAAAGTCTTACTGTACGCTGGCTGCAGGAGGTGTCTAAAGATGCTGAGTGATGTAGACCGCCTCCTGGTCCATGGTTTTACTGAATAGAATCCTGCTCTCCTCTGAAGGCATAGCAGCATCCACAGTGAAGACTGGAGTCTTAAGCTGTTAGGAGAATACACTTATCACCTACCTCTTAGTTCTTTGCTGAGGTGAGCAAGCCATTGCAAATGCCCTGGCATGGACTTACAGGTAGATGTGAACTGCCCACTTTCTGCTTGGTGTGCAGAAGAAAAGTGATTCTTGACATAGCTAAGAAGTATGATCATTCTAGCTGTGAATGTTTATTCTTCATGTTGAGACTTCATTTATGAGTGTCTGAGTTCAGGGAGAAGTTTTTTGGTCTTGGAAGAAGTAATCAGGTTTTCCACCATAAGAAACAATGGTTCCTGAGTCTAGACACTTGATTTACTAGCCCCAATCATGTTAGAACTACCTATGCATCCTTAGACAAACCACAGAATCTCTTTAAGCCCCAGGTTACTCGGTAGATAAAAGATTTTAACATGTTGTTGCTGAGGTGGGATCAGAACTTGGCATTAATAGGTTCCCTAACTTGGCAAATTCCATGAGATACAAAAGTATCACAATAGATATTCTTTGATGTGCGGAGGGGAAAAAATAATCAGTAATGTGGGTCACAGTTCCTAATGTAGAGTTGCATGGTTGATCTTTTATTATAATCAGTTTTAAAGAGAATAAATGCGACATGTTTGTGCCATCCTGTATAGCAGTCACTAGCCACATATGGCCATTTAAGTAAAAACTAATGACCAAAGTCTTCTCTCAGTGAAGGTTCTCTTGCCCAGTGCCACTCTGGACCTTTGCCCAGACCAGTAACTGAAGCCACTTGTCCTTTGCAGCAGGATAGAGATGCTTTTGCCCTAGGGTGACAGGTACATCTTTAGAAGATGTAGGATGAGACTACATGCCATTTGAGCAGAGCAGTACAGAGAATCTTCCAGGCAACAGATGCTGGCACTGAAAGAGGGGTTGAGAGAGGTATAGAGGAGGGGTTTTTAGACAGAGGAATCAGAAAACCCCTGGGTCATTCTGTGCCTCACATCCTGACCTCTGGGAAACATAGATCCCAGAGATTCTGTCACCCTATGGACAACCCTTCCCAACCATGGAAGAGGGTGAGAGGAGCTGCCCCATAGCAGGAAATGATGGGCCTGCTCAGCAGATGGCTGGCCATGGTAAGAGAATGTTAGTGTTTGAACAGAATGAAGAAGAATTCATTGAAATGGGGGAGAGGAACAGTTACTTTAAAGGCTTCTAAGTGTTGCAATCAAAGTGAGCTTGTTTTAAGGCTTACGCGGAACTCTTAGGAAGAAAGTACCATTGCATAGAAGGCTTGGTTCTATTTTCCCTGCCACTGGCCAAGAGTATGAAGAACAGAAAAAAAACAGAGGTAGATGGCAAGTGTGTAATTGTACCTACCGTCTGGGAGCCATCTGTGAAGGAGTCACCTTTCTCTTCTGGACTCTCTTCCAGGTACTGCGGCAGGCGATGACACTGAAGATGCAAGCACAGAGTTCACAGACAGCATCGAGGAGGAGGCTGCACACAACAGCCACCAGCAAGTAAGTCAGTGTCAGGTGTGAGGCTTTCTCGGCTCTGACTCTCACCTTCAGTCGTCATGCACTGGAGGGAGAAGACATCATTCATGTAACCCAACCCCTGGCCTGCTCCCTGTTTTTCCTTGATCTTTTTCTGTTCAATCTGCCATTTGCTTTTACTACTTCTATTCCTTATTTCTGTTTCTTATCCCTTCCTTCCCACGTTTGTCACTATTTCCTGTCTGTAGCTTTAGCTTCAGGAGAATCACTACTTACAAGACTATGGATGCTTCCTCTCTTTGGCTTTTATGACTGAAACACAAAACAGAAGACAGAGAGATGTGAAAGGGCTGTCTGGGGGGATAGCAAAGCCTAGGGCCTCCTTGACAAGAGTACTTGTCTGAGAAACTCCCAGGGGATTGGAACGTCTCCAAATCAGGGATCTCTCTCCTTGAAATAGAAGAGAAGCTTTGCTCTGTGGTCTGACAGGCTACCCAATAGCCAGTCCTGCCAAGCCTCAGAATTTGTCACCGACCCACCATCAGAGAAGTGTAATGTCTCAAGCCTAAGAGCAAATATCCTGGACCTCAGAGGTTAAGTCACCCTTAATGCTCCTAGCACTCATTGGAACTGAGTGTCTCCACCTTGTCCCAGACATTCAACAGTCACATCTAAAGGCCCTTAAGTGGCTCTTAAGTTGTTGTAGAAAATGGGGATCATTGCTAGAAAGAAGCTGGGCTTTTCTAGTGACATCTTCCTGGGGCTACCAGGAACACATGTAGGGAAAATGGGGCTTCCTGGGTCTGCCTGTACATTTCCTGCATGAGAGAAAGAGGAGACAGCCATTAAACTGATAAGAAGAGGCCAAGTGGACAGACCCCAAACTGAATAGGATTTAGCATCATTTTGGGCTCTTGAGGACCTGAGTTTGTCTGGGACACCAGACATCACCATGAGTTTCCTTACTCTCTGTCAGGACTGGCTACCCTTCACTTTCCTTTGAGGGTTAGCTGTACTTCTCTATTTGCTCCTTCTGAATCCTCACAGACTAACAGGCTGCAGTTTTAATTAGACACACCACTGCTTCAATACATAGATGTCTCTGCTCCTCCCTACCTGATTTCATCAAGCATCTTGGGTGAGAGAATTTGCAGGATGAACAGAAGTCTACTCTAAACAGATTGGGATGTTGGCTGGACACAATGACTGTAACAGCTGTGGGGCAGGAATAACTTCTGATTAAATAAACAGAAGACACGGATACCATGGCCATCAGATCCTGATCACCATTCTCTAAGTATCCTGGTGCTGCAAGTCTTGCAGGCAAACTGGTTTGTAAAGTCATTTCTTCCCCAGCCTCCTTTCCTGTAGCCTCACCCTGAGAAGATGACCAGACTCTACTTTGAGAAGGTCAGTCCCACCCAGGAGTAGACTTTCACCCCTACACATCGCAGCGCTTGTCTTGGTACTTGGCATAGGAAGTACTCGGTATAATTGTAAGTTAGCAGACCTTCAGATCAGGGCTTTCTTCCTAATAGACAAAAGTGTATGCCTCCTGGACGAAGAATCTTTGGGGTAAGCACAATTTTCTTCCTGTCACCTTGGCAACTGATTTCCAGCTTTGAGTGGGAAGAACCTTGGTGTATGATGTCACTGGATGTGAAGCCACTGTGAGTTCACTTCATCTTTTGCTGAGTTTGAGTTGTGACTCTCCTGTTACCAATTAAATAAAGCTTGCTTTGCCATAACTGCCTGCGTGTGTCCAGATTCTAAAGATTTGTTTGCTGGGTTCCCTTTAGGATTAGCCTCTGAGCTCTTCCTTATTGTAGCCATCATTGTTGACCCCACACTCCCTTCTTCCTTTTTTTTTGTTTGTTTTATTTTTGATAACAGGGTTTCTCTGTGTAGCTATGGCTGTCCTCAAAATCATTCTGCAGACCAGGCTAGCCTCAAACTCACAGAGATCCGCCTGCCTCTGCCTCCCAAGTGCTGGGATTAAAGGCATGCGCCACCACTGTCTGGCTGCCACACTCCCTTCTTAACACACTCATATACACACTTTCCCTAACAAACAAACACATTCAACTTTGTTTCCTCATTTCTAGGAAGTCACTTGCCTTAGAGAGCATCATGTCTAACCATGGTAGTAATCTTCCCTAGATATTGCCCACAAAATTCCAATCTCAAAAAGTTGTAAGGTCCATAATAAATGCCTGGGAGATAGCCACAAAGGACATGGGAGAGCAGTCAGACATTCATCTGAACATATTCAATGCAGGAAAGTTCATCAGTAATCAGCTTCCAAATGCAGAAAGATCACTACACTAAATCTGACAGAAAAAGAGGAAAACTATTTTAAAAATACTAATATTTTATTATCAAATCATAATTAAACGCATAGAGTACAATATGATTTGATATACACATATATAGTGAAACAATTAAGCCTAGTTAACTAATGCATCAGTACGTTGCCTACTTTGATTTTGTCATGGTGAGATAGTTGAAATTTACCTAGTTATTTTAAAATATACTTACTGCTGATAGTTACCGTATGAACAACTGTCCTCAAAGCCTGTTTCTTCTGTCTGTGTGAAGCTTTGTGACTCCTCAAGTCCACATTGTATCCTCCTCACACCAGCTCTGGTGGCCACCAACCATTCTTCTTTCTACTTCAGTTAGCTCAGCTTTGTTGGAGTTCGCATGTAAGTCATAGAAGGAAGTGGTGTGGTATTTGTCTTTCTATGAGCAGCTTTATTTCACATAGCCTAATGTTCTCAGATTTAAGCAAATAACAGGATAGCTGCTCTTTTTAAGACCAATAGTTTTTCGTTATATGTAATTTACTCACCCATTCATAGACACCCAGGTTAACTCCATGTTGTGGCATTTGTGAACATCAGTTCACACACTGGAAGTATATACCCAGAAGTGTTAATCCTGGGTCATATATAGATCTGTCTAGTTTTTTTTTTTTAACTACTTGTCATGCCATTTCTACAAAGGCATACTAATTTAGCATCCTTTTTTTCTTTATTCTTTCCTTTTTTCCCTCCTTTTCTTTCTTCTTCCATGTTGTTGTTGTTGTTGTTATTGTTGTTCTGAGGCGAGAGCTCAGCACCTCATGCATGTTGTCATTCTTAAAATATATACAACTCATTCTCATACATGTGAGGCAACAGCTCCCCGTGGTTGTGTTTTTTATCTTCCTGATGATGACTGACACTTGATTTTTTGAGAAACGATGATTTCTTAATATCTTTAATATTGTCTGAAAATTGACCTTTGCTGTGGGAAATATGAAGAGAGAGGGTGAAAACAAAATGGCCCCATTCAAGCGAAAGTGCATTTCTGAAGTAGGGCCTATGAAACAGTCAAAACGGTCAAATTGCACAGGTGAGTTAAGTGATAAGAGAAAAACAGTAAGAGAATTACAATTTAACTGGGCCCAGAGGAATCGCACTAGCATTTACGCACTGGATAGGAGTTTTAGTGAGAAAAAGAACAGGAATATTTGCTTGTCATAGACAGTAAAAGATAATGAGTCTAGATCCTAACTCACTTTTCATACGTTTATATTTCAATTATAAAGTTGGGGGGGACTTCCTTTTAGAGCTGTGAAAACTCCAATTAGGCTGATAATGGCCAGATCTACCATATGCATTCAACCTGTGGCCCCATGTGTCCCTGAATGTCTGTGAATGCAGCCCTGCACATTTGTAGATTTTAATGTTGTATTACATTATAAGATTGGACACCTCTGTATCTGAGTGATGATTTATTTTCTTATTTTAAAATGAGAAATCAGACCTGATGAATCTTCAGGTCATTCTGGCATCCATATTTCATGAATCAACATGTTTCCCTTTAAAAGAAAATAGGTATACTGAAACCAGTTGAATACACACACAGGAAGGTATTTTAACAATGGATAGACCTCATTAAAGCTGGGATGTTTTAAAGCATAAACAACACTCACAGTTAAGAAAAGAGTAGCTATTGTGTCCATATTCAAGTCTAATGATGATTTTAGTTATGTTCATTGCAAATGGTTTATACAGAGAGGTAACATAAAGTTTACTTGTGTATTTTTGCCTACCTATTCATTATGGGGGGGCGCTTTTGAAATGCCCTCACTATGTAGTCCAGGCCAGCCTTGCTTCTAGTTCTCCTGCCTCAGCCTCCCAGGTGCTAGAATTACAAGCATGGGCCACCATTCCTGGCACATAACTTAGTTAAGCGAAGGTTATGGTAATAAGTCTTCAAAAGAGTCCTGTCCAATACCCAGTCCTTTATTCTATTACCGTTGCTGGGTGATAACACCATGGAGATGGCAGCAGCTAACTATGCCAGGCAGCAGTCTTACAGACATTGTCTCTAGTCTGAACTCTCAAAGCCTGGATGGGATTGAATGCCTAAAGACTGAGTAGCTGTGTCTAGGACTCTATTCTATATGACTGTATATCACTTGACAATTTCAATTGCTGTGGTACTAAATATCATTACATGTGTGCTATGAATGAGCTCTACCACAAACACACAGTACAGGCATGACCTAGCTTTGTTACAAGGAATAGCAAAAGTCAACAGCTTTTGCTAAGCTGTTGTTTTGTAGAGCCAAGCTGCTCTACCAACCATTGACTCATATACCTTGTTCTGGGTCCTATTCTGTTCAATATGTTAGTGACCTAAACGAATGTATAAAACAAATAATTATATGAATCATTCTGTAGTTAGGTGACCACCAAAATGGTTTATAGAGATGCACATTAGCTATTTTAGTGGCTATGTAATTGGGACATAATCCTATATAACCACAATAAATTTATAAGTGACAAACATGACTCACAATATTAATAGAGGCAAAATAAAATAACAGCATGACACAGAAATTCCTGTGTGGAGGGGTGAAAAGTGAAAGTCAAAATTGACCCGAAATTGAGTATAACTTTCGAACAGTACCACTGAGAGGAAAAAGAAGCCAACGTGACTGGGAAGTATGGAGAGTATTGTTGAGATGTGTTCAGTAGCACCTGTTTATAAACCTAGCACTGAGGAGGATAAGCCAGGAGAACCCAGAGTTCAAGGACAGCCTGGGATATTAGCAAGACTGAGGCCAATATGAGCTGTAAGGCAAGACCCTGTTTCAAAAGGTAAGGAGGGAGGAAGGTGGAAGAAATCCTTAAAATTAAATTTGGGTCATCACACCCAAATTCTGAGTTGCATTAATACCCATATAAAAGTGCAGAAAATAGTTAGAGATAAACCTAGCATGTATGATAAGAAAGTCCCTCCCTACTTTCCACTTGGGAAAAGCACTTTAAAATCTGTTTTAAATGAAACATTTGGGAGTGATGTCAAGAGAAATCCTTAAGAAGAAAGACACTGTGAAATCTTCTACTTTGTTTTCTTCTCACATGCTTAGACTTACAGAATTTAGCTGACAGCATTGACACAAGGTGTTAATCAAAAAGGAAAACTCAGTGATGTCCAGTAGGGTGGATTAAGCTCAAACTCTGTGATTGTAGGTGATTCTCCTCTTGTCAGTGGAATTGGCCTTGCTTTGCTGTACCTCTAGCTCCATGATTTTAATTCTGGGAGTGGGTGCAGGCACTCTAAGTCTTTATCCCCTCTTTGTAGTCTGAGCTGCAGGCAGGGGTTTAGCCATTGAGCCCTGGCATCCTGAGCCATGACCTTCACAGTCAACCATCCAGTGCTCTGGGGTCAGTAAAGCATTCTGATTTCAAAGCAAACTTTCGGGGGACTCTATGCCCCTATGAAGGGACGTACCACAATATTGGCATCTACTAGACCAGATTAAGTCGCATTTGCTTGCATTCAGGGTGGGTGGGTGCGTTATGTTTCTCACCAACTCTGGACTCTCTTCTTCCTCAGATGGCAAGCCCTTCCCACTCACTACATGGGTCCTTGCTTCCCAAACCAATCCCAGGGCCCTTATGACTGACCTAAAGAGAAGATCATTGAGTTTTTTTGTCTTTTGTTTCCACCAGGAAGCTGCCTTTGCCTGTGTTCTTGGGTCCCCTTCAGTGACCTAACTTCTTTAAACAATGGTTTTCTTTCAGCTCATCAAGGTGGCTTTGGAGAAAAGCCTGGCGACCATGGAGACCCAGAAAATAAGTCTTCAGCCCCCTTCCTCAGCTGGGGGGGACAGTAACAGGTGTCTTCAGGAAGAACTGCTCCACCTGAGGGCTGAAGTCCACCAGCACTTAGAGGAGAAGAGAAAAGCTGAGGCAGAACTCAAGGAGCTGAAGGCTCAAATTGAGGAAGCAGGATTCTCTTCTGTGTCCCACATCAGGTATGCCCCAACTTTTCCCAGGATGATGAGCGACCTCAGCCAAGAGCTCACCTTGCTACGTCTAAGATGTCAGTACTAACCATGGGTTATCCACAGCACAGGCTCCATGCCTTCATGTTTTTATAAACTCTTTAGAGAAAGGTTAATAGTGTTAGGTAATGACCACTTTTGTTACTAAAATAATCTGCTCTTAATTTGGTATACTAATGCTCACTATTGCTGCCCAGATACTAACTAAATAAATAAATAACTAAATAACTAACTAACTGAGCTAGCCAGCCAGCTGCACTCCTTCCTGATTGGTTAATACCCAAGCCTTTCTTCTATATTCTATGTTTCCTAAAAGAACAACCACAACAATAATAGTAATAAATAAAACAACTAAGATTCTGGAGAAGTGACTCAATAGGCAAAGTGCTTGTCACATAAGCATTGGGGGCTTAAGTTTGATCCCTAGCAGCCTCATGTACCAATAAATCCCAGCACTAAGGGAAAATAGGAGGATCCTTAGGACTTGATGGGCAGTCAGCCCAGCCAATTGGTTAGCTCCTGTGTCAGGTTCAGTAAGATGCCCTGTCTCAAAAGAGAAGGTGGAGAGCAATCAAAGAAGATACCAAATGTCAACCTCCAGTCTCCAAATGGACACACACACACACACACACACACGCACGCACGCACGCACGCACGCACACACGCACGCACGCACGCACACACACACACACACACACACACACACACACGCACACACAATTATTTTTAAATCTTGTTATTATTCTAGGTATCAGTTCTTTTCTGTTGAATTGTCATGATAATTCTTTCCTTACATTTTACCTAAGTTAAAATGTTAAGTTAATTTAGGCATTTATGTGTGTGAATTTAGTTGTGATGTCATGAAATATAGCATCTCTTTCTATATATACCATGTACAGATAACCTTGTAGGTTATTGTCATTTTTCTATAGAGTTATTAACCTGAAAATCTGAGTTATTTAACCCTCCACTCAACCTTAAACACTGATGTAAAAAATAGAATATACCTAACACTCAGTCCCTTGTTAAGCCTTACACTCATTAGTTTATAGTGTGAATACATCGGGCTTCATCACAAAACAGAAAGATTTAAAACTAGCTAAATATTCTATTCTATATACCTTCCTTTTTCCTCCTTCCTACATGCTAATTTTGGGAGCAGACCTATACCGTTCTCTCCTTTGAAAATCTCTCTGAGTTCTATGTCCCAAAGTATTTTCTCCCATGAGTCCACACCTAACAACTTCTGCTTGAAACTTTAGGATTCTGAGAAACCTAGTCTAGGTGCATACCCAAGTACTGATTTTTTTTAGCGTGTGAATCTCTCTCTCTCTTTCTCTCTCTCTCTCTGTGTGTGTGTGTGTGTGTGTCTGTCTGTCTGTCTGTCTGTCTGTCTGTCTTCTATCCCTGTGTTCTCAGTTTAGTCCATTTCATTACTTCAACAAATTGAGATGTTTTAGGTAAGTGTCAGGCATGTGTAGTGGTCTCAGAAATACAGATGAATAGGGCAAACACAGCATCTGCTCTCTGGAAGGTTATGTCTTATTGCATGGACCAGAAATATGGCAAATAATTAAATACATTTTTATTACAGTTCTGATTAGTATTATTTATTTTTTATATCCCTGAGCCCTAATTTATCACTCGGTGATTTAAAATCAGTGATAACTAATACAGTGATAAAATCCACAATAAAAAATCTGTCATAGGCAGAATCTATCTTTTTTTAAGCTAAAACTTAATATTGTAAGATTGCTTGTGTGTTCCAGAGGTCATGAATATTAAACCATGTGAAACTATGTGGCTAAGTAAAGAAAAATAGACCAGGGGTCTATTTTATGATCTTTTAGTAATGCTGCCATCAAACAGCTATGGAAGCATGTGTTGTGAGGCTACTCTTCCCCACTCCCTCCCTGGGTCTTCTCATGTATGAGTGAGGCGTGTTACAGGTCTCCGAGATTCAGTTACATACCTGAATGGCTCTGAGTCTGTCACACACTAAGATGTGTGTGAAAAGGTCTCTGCAGAGCTGTGGACCCAGCCAAATCTGGCCACTTATTGTATGCCCTTTGCAGGAACACCATGCTGAGCCTTTGCCTTGAGAATGCAGAGCTGAAAGAGCAGATGGGAGAAGCAATGTCTGATGGATGGGAGGTCGAGGAAGACAAGGAGAAGGGCGAGGTGATGGTGGAGACTGTGGCCGACAAAGGGGGTGTGGATGAGAGCAGCCTTCAGGCTGAGTTCAGAAAGGTCCAGGGGAAGCTGAAGAGTGCCCACAACATCATCAACATCCTCAAAGAACAGCTGGTCCTGAGCAACTCTGAGGGGAGCAGCAAGGTGATGCCAGAGCTCCTCGTGCGCCTGGCCAGGGAGGTGGACAGGATGAACACAGGCCTGCCTTCCCCTGGGAAGAATCGACACCAAGAGCAGGAGAATGTGACCACAAGGCCTGGCCCCAGACCCCAGAGCCTCAATCTCGGGGCAGCCCTCTCAGTGGACACCCACCAAGTAAGTGAGGGCAGGGTAAGGTGAGAAACCCAAAGAAGGGCCAAGGTTTCAGTTTTTGTGTTACACTGTTCTGCCACGTGGGTCAGGAAGTACTGAGGGGGGGTGTACTTTGATGCTGCAAGCAGGGCTCTGTAATTGGAGGCATCCATTCGGCATTATTAGAAAGGGTTCCATACCATTGAATGGGTGTTTCTGAGCATTTAATTCCTAGTTACACACTGCGTTGGATGTGGGTTATGAGTTGATGTCTGCCCTCCAGGTGCTCAGCATGTGGAGGAGAATGTTCAGACACTGACTTCTTGTTGGATGTGACTGCCATACTATTGGGATGCTCTGGGTCTTGATGGAGGCCAGACCAATGGTGTGCAATGCTATCTTCTTACCACTGCTGCTTCCTCGGAGGTTCTGGAGTGTCTGTGTGATGGCCTCGTGAGAGGTCACTGATACCCTTCTGAGGGAAGGAACTTTGCCTTAGATTTGGTGAAATAGAGAATTCTGAGAAGGGCTCCAGGGACAGAAATGCAGAGAGGATGGAGTGGAGATTTCCACATCTTCCTTGCAAGCGATTGTGTAAATGTTTACTACAGGCTGTTCTAGAAACTTGACTGGCACTGTGCTGCAGTGCTGCAGAGAGAAACATAAATGTAACATTATCCCAGCTGCCCGGGAGCTGCCTGGAAGATAGAGAACTGCCAAATGGCCTGAGAACTGCTGTGGCAAGCACGTAATGCATGCAGTCCACAGTGTTCAGAGACAGAGAGGTGGCTGTCACACATAGAGGGTAACCTAATACTTGTACTGGGTCCTTTCACAGCTGGAGAACAAACCCCAGGCCCAAGACTCTGGACACCAGCCAGAATTTAGCCTATCAGGGTCCACCAAACACCTGCGTTCCCAGCTGGCTCAGTGCAGACAACGGTATCAAGACCTCCAGGAGAAGCTACTCATCTCAGAAGCCACTGTGTTTGCCCAGGCAAACCAGCTGGAGAAGTACAGGGCCATATTCAGTGAGTGTCACCAACTTATGGTCATCAAAGTGTCCTCTCCCCATGAAGTCACCTGTTTCTCAGCTTTTATCTTTCTACCCCAACCTGTAAACACTTCAGCCACGACTATAGTTATAGAACTGTGTGTGAATATTTTACTCCAACCTGTACATGGATGTAATGAATAAAGGAAGAAAACAAGGTTTTAACATTACAGCGATGGGGCTGGGGGTGGCTCAGTACTTTAGAACACTTGCTTCTCTTGCAGAAGACCCCAGTTTTGTTCTCAGAACCCACCAGGTGTCTCACAACCCTCTGTGACTACAGGTCAGGGCATCCAACACTCTCTTCTGGCCTCTAGCTATGCACACAGTGCACATATGTACACACAGGCAAAACATTCATTACATGTGAAGTAAAGATAAACACATCTTTAAATCTAGGTTGAAAAATAAAGGGCTGAAACAGATTAACGTCTGTACTTGCTGATTTCCAGGGCTGTCAGTTAGCTGACTTGGTTCTCTGTGTGTTATGTTTCCCCTCCTTTGCACCGTAACAGATTCTTCAAAATCCCAGCATCCCTGTTGCTCTAGAATCAATACTTAACCCAGGGACAGTGCTGCATGAACTTAGCAAGCTGAATTTGGTTAGTTTGATAAAGAATAATCATAGGTAGGTAAGTGCTACCTTATTGGACAGGGCAGGGCTAGATGTCTCAAGACTCTTAATCACCTCAGCTCCATTGAAACTAAGACCTTATAGACACAGGGCCTAATGATTTCAGTGGAGCTTCCTGACACAGCAACATGTAACTCCTGACTTGTCCATGTCTAGTCTCAACTAAGCCTCAGTTTTCAGAAGAGAGCCTCTCCATGGCAACCATGGGCTCACCCAGGTGGGGAGGGTGCCTATAAACTATAACAGGCTGTATCTTCTCCCATCAGGGTCCAAGAAAACCTCTTCCCCAGCCTGGCTCTGACTTCTTGGCCTTACAGGCTAGGGTATGTGCCGTTGAGGTTGGGGTAACATGTGGGACCCTATTCCACCCACTGTCTCTTCCCAAACACAGGTGAATCCCTGGTGAAACAGGACAGCAAGCAAATCCAGGTGGACCTTCAAGACCTGGGCTACGAGACTTGTGGCCGGAGTGAGAATGAAGCTGACCGTGACGAGACCACCAGCCCCGGTAAGCACACAGGGCCCCTTTCTCTCTCTAGAGTCAAATGCTGCATTTGGACGCCTGAGGCCACTCCCACCCATGATGAGCAGTGGGGCAGGGGAGTTGTGACTGAAGGAGACCCAGGACCAGGGAAGGACAGGAACTTTGGAGAACTCTTCAAAATGGGGCAACCAGTTTGAACTTCTATAGCTTCTAGCACACGGCTAATAAAAAAGAATTCAATATAACTGCTATTATAGAGAAATACCTATGCTTTTTTATTAGGAAACTGATATGTGGGCTTTGATGTATACCTAAACTTAAGTTTAGAATAAAATTTTGGTTTTGTACTCACAAAGGACTATTGGGAACCACAGAATTCCTACAGATTTGAAGCTGAGGCAGTATAGTGGGGCAGTCAGGGACAGATATCCAAAGATCAGACTGCTTGGTGCAAACCCAGTTTTTCTTTGTGCCTCAATTTCTCCATCCGCTAAAACAGCAATAAAGCAATTGTCCAACTCACTGGGTACTCATATCAACCGAAATGAATAAACTCTAGTAAAATACCCTGACCAACATTTTACTAGTAAAATGGTGACTGACTGTCATCGTGGCTGCCACCGCCCTGGCACAGCTTGTGGTAATATACTGACTGATCTATTTGGAAGGTCTTGTTTTCCTGGGCCTACTTTTCTTGCTGTTACAATCCAATAGTTTATTTTTTGGTTTTTTGTTTGTTTGTCTGTTTTGTATTTTGTTTTGTTTGGTTTTGGTTTTTCAAGACAGGGTTTCTCTGTAGTTTTGGACCCTGTTCTGGAACTCACTCTGTAGACAAGGCTGGCCTCTAATTCAGAGATCTGCCTGCCTCTGCCTCCTGAGTTCTGGGATTAAAGGTGCATGCCACCACTGTCTGATCTAGCCCAATCATTTTAAGTTATAGCACTGTTCCGGGATGTTGCAGAAGCACTGTTGTTTTGTAGTCCTTATGCTCATTTTAAAGCTATGAGGCTTTGTTAATGTCTCACTTAGGAGGCACTGACTGACTTGTGTGTTAAGGGCACAGGGCACAGGAGGGTTTGGGTCTGCTGTGTGTTCTGCATGGTCTGTGACTAGCTAGCTTACCACCTTCACCGCCTCCTGGAGAGCTTTTGGGTTCTCCAGCCAACAAGATGAAAAGTGGCTGCACCTTGCTCACAGGCCTATTCAGGAAGGAATGCTAAACATGAGTGCCTAACATACAGCCCGACCTAAAGAAAGCACTGCTCTGGGTTTTACCCCAGCACTTGATCCTGTGACCAGCCTGTTCCCCACAATGGAGTGGCCACAGCAGCACCTCCAGCTCTTCTTCAGGAAGATGTCTTTCTCTCTTTCAGAGTGTGAGGAGCACAATAGCCCAAGGCCTGTGATGCTCCTGGAGGGGCTGTGCTCTGATCAGGGGTATCTGGACCCCGTCCTGGACAGCCCACCTGCAAAGAAGCCTTTCGGGAACAACCTGGGGAGGCAGGAGGAGTTTCAAGTGCATGGCAGTTCTGATGACAGCTCTATCCTGAGGAAGGACATCAGAGATCTGAAAGCCCAGCTCCAGAATGCCAACAAAGTCATTCAGAACCTCAGGAGCCGGGTCCGGTCCCTTTCAGCTACAAGTGATTACTCCTCCAGTCTGGAGAGACCCCGGAAGCTGAGAACCATTGCAACCCTTGAGGGGTCTTCACCTCATAGTGTCACTGATGAAGATGAAGGGTGGCTGTCTGATGGCACTGGGGCTTTTTACCCTCCAGGGCTACAGGCCAAAAAGGACCTGGAGAGTCTCATCCAGAGAGTGTCCCAGCTGGAGGCCCAGCTCCCAAAAACCGGACTAGAGGGGAAGCTTTCTGAGGAGCTTAGGTCTGCCTCGTGGCCTGGGTAAGGGGGGAACTGTTCAGGCCCCACTGATTGATGTCTAAGTCTGTGCTTGGAACAGCAGCCCTGGCAGTTGTAAGGGAGAATGTATCCAGGTAATCAGAAGGGCACTGCTTGAATAGAGGTTGAGCTGAGGGGAGACACAGGGCCAACCAGCACCACATCGGATGGTGGTGGCAAATCTCTGGGATGTCCTGTTAAAGATGTTAAAAATGTGACAGTTTAAGTGGTACAGGGTAGCGATGAAACTCAGTCTCGGAAGCCTGACTGGGAAACCCAGCCCTGCAATTTACAAGCTATGCAAACTATTTAACCTTTCCCCATCTATTTACTTATCTATGAAGTGAAGATAAGTGAGAACCCAACCCAAGGACAGTTACTGGGCTTAACTGAACATGTGCTTCTAGTATCTGGCACATATTAAGCTCTCAATACTATTTTCAATTATCAGGGTTACTAGTACTTTATGCTGAAAAATATTGAGTAGACAACTCAGCCTATGTCCTGATTCTACTGCTAAGTTAGGAACCTCTCTAAGGCATCGTGACTTTACCAACTCTAGTGGTTCTCTGGGATGACTGGATCTCCCATGTGGCTGCAGTCAGGTCAAAGCTGTGGCCAGAGTGACCTGATAGGCTGTTTTGAGGTGGGCATGGATTCTTTATCCACGCCTAAGCTCCTGCTTCTCCTTTCTCCATGTGGCTTTATTGTCAAGGCTGTCTCCTCCAACTTTGGTTTGTCTAGTATCTAGGACAGGAAATACATCTCATCAGGCAGCTAAAGAACTACCCCTCAACTTGGCACAGTGATACCCCCATTGTGTTATCTAGATTTACATGGTCACAGAGTCTTCCAGACCTAACTATGTAGAGAATAAATCTTTCTCGCCAGTGGAAACTGGCCAAAGCCATGTTGCAGGACAGCATATAACATAGGAGACTGTAATTACTATGTTTGCAAAATGCCATCTGCCACAGAATCAGAGCATAGAAGAAATTCATGCATCCTATGGCATTTGAAATAGAAGATAGAGAAATTCCTTGATAGGCTTATGATTAAAAAGTTGTAAATATTTATAGAGTATCTACTGTGTGTCCACACTACATGAAGCCATCTGAGATGTAAAATGTGGGGTTTTCTTTACTCTCATAAAACTCATGGCTTAGTTTTGAATAGAAGAGCTAAGAACAATGTCTCCCTAAACATTTTGGTGCCATAGATTTTAGCATGGACTTTACTTTTAAACACCTTCCATGGATAGTATGATTCCTGAGTTGGGGAGTCCCTTAGGTATGGTCTCACAGAGGACTCTGAGGAAGCCACCATAACTTACCATTCCCTCTTTTTCCATTTTTCCTCTCCTCTCTTTTCTACATTAGAAAATATGATTCCTTGATTCAGGATCAGGCCCGAGAACTATCATATCTGCGTCAAAAAATACGAGAAGGGAGAGGCATTTGTTATCTTCTTACCCAACATGCAAAAGACACAGTAAAGTCTTTTGAGGACCTCCTGAGGAGCAACGACATTGACTACTACCTGGGCCAGAGCTTCCGGGAGCAACTCACCCAAGGGGGTCAGCTGATAGAGAGACTCACCTGCAAACTCAGCACTAGTAAGTTGGTCACTGGCACAGACTTGGGCTCAGGTGGCTACCACTCCTTCACAACAGTATTTTATCCCACAGTTCAGGTTCCCTTCACGTCTTGAGGGTCTTTCTGAGTCAGGACTCCACGAGCAGCACCAAGCATGGCTGTTACATCTGTAGAGCTAGGCATAGTGGCACACTCCTATAATCCCAGAACCCAAGAGGTCAAGGTGTAAAATTATGAATTTGGATCAACCTACAGGAAAAGGGACTTGTCATCTCAGATACAAAAGAAGGCTGATGTGAAAGAGTTGGTGGTCTCATGGCTGTGTATGTAGAAGCCAGGCTGCCACAGAATGTGGAGGCTGGACTATTGCAGAGGATAGCTGGGGAGGGGTCTTGTGATCAGTGAGATTAAATATATTTCAGTTCTTAGCCCCAGTTTGGACATATGAAGTCATGATTGTGAGCAGTAGGTCAGGGGTGACTTCACTGGTGAGCTTCGGTGAGCTGCCTGCTCACCTCCCGAAAGACGAGTTATCATAGGGCTTCTCTCACAAGTGGAATCAGGAGATGAGCTGCCAGATGATAACAATGAGCATGGAAGCAGGAGGCCAGATACTAGGGAACAGAAGAGGGCCCAGCAGGAGCGGTGAGGATAAGTGGGAGCCACAGAGGAGTTTATGATCAAAGTATCTTATGTACATCTGTGGAAGTCTCATCATGAAAGCCATCATTCTGTATAGTTAATTTATGCTGGGGAAAAAAAAGGCATAGCCTATGGCTGGGGAAGCAGTTCAGTCAGTAAGTGCTTGCCTTTGCAAGCAAGAAGACCCGAGTTCAATCCTCAGAGTCTGCATAAGAAAACCTGTATATGGTAACACATACTTGTAATCACAGCCCTGGAAGATCCAGAGACACATGGGTCTCCTGGGCTTGCTGGCCAGACAACCTGGCTTAGTTGGTGAGTCCAAGTTCAGTGAGAGACTGTCTCAAAAGGGAAGGAAGAAAACGGTGGGTGGGTAGATCCTCTGAGAAATAATACCCAAGGCATTATTAATTAATAATACCCTGGCCTCCCTAAGCATGTGCACAAGTTCGTGCAAACACACACACACACACACACACAGACACACACACACACAGACACACACACAAAGACACACATACATGCACACAGAAAGAGAGAGACACATACACAGAAGCACACACACATACACACACACACACACACACATGCACACACACATACACACAGAGGCATACTCATAGAGACACACATACATATATACACACACATACACATACATATACACACAGACACACCCATACACACACACACACACACACACACACACACACACACACACACACACACAACTTTCCTGAACCTATGTGTAGCATAATCACTGTTCTGTGTTCTAGTGGGACTCATGCTTTCTAATGTGTGACATAGAACCTGCTTAACTTCTGTTTCTTTCTAAACTTGATTTTCAGAGGATCATAAAAGTGAGAAAGAAGAAGCTGGGCTTGAGCCGCTGGCCCTCAGGTAATTCAGAAGACAGTCTAGCAAAGGGACACAGACAGGGTAGCCCCAAGGTCACAGGCCAGAAGGGAAGACTGAATGATATTAATTCATTTGTTCATCGAACACTTATGTTTTTTCCAAATTCTTCCTTTTCTTTTGATATAATGTCATTGCCACCGTAATGCTTCGGGAGTGGTAAGCTAGAGGCAGTCTTGACTCATGAATAAACCATGTGTGTCTCAAGAGTCTCCTCCCTGTCCCTGCACTTCCCACCCCATGAGCTTCCTGCAAGGTTGGCCTGCCCTAGACTTTATTGACAGCTAGCTCAGCAGTCACTTAATGTCCCTGGAGAAAAAAGAATCCTTTGACTATATGCAGAGAAATAGGTAGAGATGGTGCCAGTCCCTGGAAGGCAACAATGTTGCCTTAGGGAAAATATTCAGTCTGTAGTGCTCTTGAAGACATTGGCTCAGGGTCATTTGTGGCCACTGGTTTGAGCTCTTTTTGCCATGTTTGTGCCTCAGATCATGTAAGTGTTTCTCAGAATATTTGTGGTGAAGGACACAGTGTTTGTGGACCTACACTTGCATCAGCTAGATAACTTCACTTAGCATAGTTTTGAATGTTGAGATGTTTGTTCTACAGTTTTCAAGGCTTCCTTTTAATTTTTATATTTATTGGAGATGCTAATAGTCCTCAGACTGCTGCTGTTTTAGGGGCCATCCATTAAATAGCCATGCCTTAAAGGACAGGCTGTGCCTCTGCTGTTGTCAGCATGTGACCTGGCCACTGTGTGGCCACTGTTGTCTATCCATTTTACACCACACATACCTAGAGATGTGTTCTTTTTATATTCTATACGGAATGGTGCCTTTGGCTTACGTCGGTTTTCCTGTAGGCTTTAGTGAGGGCTAGCTAGTCTGGGTGACCTTGGTTTCACCTGTGGTCTGCTCCTCTCCCCACCAGGCTCAGCAGGGAGCTACAGGAGAAGGAGAAAGTGATTGAAGTCCTGCAGGCCAAGCTGGACACCCGGTCTCTCTCACCCCCCAGCAGCCATGCCTTGTCTGACTCCCACCGCTCTGCCAGCAGTACGTCCTTCCTGTCTGATGAGATAGAGGCCTGC
Source organism: Cricetulus griseus (assembly GCF_003668045.3). NCBI lineage: Eukaryota > Metazoa > Chordata > Mammalia > Rodentia > Cricetidae > Cricetulus > Cricetulus griseus. The sequence goes on from NW_023276806.1 coordinate 58,770,305, forward strand.
TCTGACATGGACGTAGCCAGCGAGTACACACTCTATGATGAGAAGAAGCCTTCGCCTGGTCACTCAGGTAGCCTCCACTGTTGGAATGGCACCTCCTCTGTCTAGACTGAGAGGAGACCTTGGGATCCAGGCCTTATAGTCTACTTTGGTGTATCATACTGAACAGAACATGGCTTTGGGACCAAGTCCCAAGCCCAGGCTCCCATTGGTTAGATCCTCACTCTATCGCTGACTTTATAAGTAATTGTGTCACTCTGAGTTCTGCCATCATTGACATGTGACATGTAATCCCGAGTGAGAAGATGGTGACCAACCTTCACTGCTCATTGAATCTGTCTGATAGACCTCCTTCCTTGAGGTAGAATGCCTCATGGCCTTGCAGTTTCTGCACAGTGGCCCCTGAGTATCTGTGGTCTTCCACATGTTCTCCTTCAGGATTTCCAGGTTCTCGACTCCCTGTGTCACCCCAAAGGTGGTTCCGTTACTGAAAGAGATATCTAAAAAGTAAGAAAATGAATACTGCAAATGGTCCTTGTCCTTAGGGCAATTTATGACAGCCAACCTCTGGCCCTAGTACTCCTGGATAATATAAGGCCTGGGTTCCAGTTCTCTGAAGAACATCAAACATTTTCTTTCATTCATGGGTTTTGTAGAGTCCATCCATCATTCGAGTCATTCTACTGTGTTGTCTTCTAAACCATCAGCAACCAGTGCATCTCAGGGGCTTAAGGTCAAGTCCAGCAACAGCCCCATCATCTTGCCAACTCCCCAGAACACCCCCAAGGAGGCCCGCCAGGCCCATTCAGGTATGCAACAGCCAGTGGGGCAGGAGCTTCATCTCCCTCTCTCAGCTCTCTGCTTGGTTTTCCTTCAGAGATAAGGGTGGAAACTGTTAGAAGCCTAAATCCATTACATCCTAGATACATCAGGAGGCCATTCTCATTCACCATCTCTGTCTGATTTCTAAAAATTGGAAAACAAGCAATCTGCAACAAGCTTTGATCTGTGAACTGGTTTTGATCAATAGTTGACTAATCCTTTTTAATAAGCATCTTCATTTCTTTCTCTGACTCATGCTGGGGAATAGGAGCAAACATTTTTATAGAATTACAATAGCCAAAGAACAGAAAGAAACTCACATTTATTAATCCCACTCATGCCACCACCTCTTTCCATAGGTGATGCAGCTAACATCATAGCTAAATGCTGCTTCTTTTACATTACCATCAGTGGATTTATGAATGGATCGGTAGTCTATGATATGGACATGGTGCATATCCCGGAGACAATGAGAGGGGAACATTCACTTTCATGTCTCAGCATAGTTGTCAGTGGTTTTGTTGATCACTTCAGAGACGGCAGAGAAAAGCCAGTCCCCACTTCCTGCCTTCCTCTATGGCTGGCTACCTTCATGTAGTGTGTCAGGAGGTCTGATTCCTCAAAATCATAGTCCTAGTTTATGCCACCTTCATTCATCCCAAGAGCAGTTCAACACCAGTCTTAAGGAAGAGGGGTTATGTATCCTCTCTCTACCTGAGCCTGGACCCTGTGGTTTTGGGTCTGAGCACACAGCACCTGGAACAAGAGCTTATAAAGGATGGCTTACTCACAGAAATTGTGTCTAAATGCTTTCAGCTCAAACAGAGCCTGAGGTCAGGGGTTTGAACATCACAGTGCCTTCCTAAAAGATGTCTGGGCTACGTCTCTAGGCAGCATGGGTGTCTACAGTATCACTCTGATGCAGTATCAGCATCAGACCAATGGTGTATTGATGTAGTCATGGGACCAATGATGTATTATAGATATAGTCATGTCTTCTACATAAGACTCCTCTGCAGGATGGTATTGATTTCTGCCCTGCTCCCCACTGGAAAAAAAGAAATAGGTTAAAACATTAGGTTGTCATAGTGTTTCTAAAGGTTTGGTGGCACATGAACTACATGGATCACTGGGGGAAAAGCTTTTTTTTTAATTAAGCTTCCAGGTCCTACTCAGAGAATTTATCATTCTACTACTAAGCACTAAGGCAGTCTGTATATACTGAGTTGGTGGTGCACACCTTTAACCCAGCACTTGAGGCTAGTCCATGCTGCATAGTGAGATCCTATCAAGGCACACACACACACACACACACATACACACACACACACACACACACACACACACACACACACACACACACAGGTGTGTGTCACAATGAAGCCCATTCTCCTATACAGTTAATATAAGCTAATAAAAATATTAAATAGCTTTCTCAGAGGTTTGCAAGCCACTATCTCAGCCACAGTACCATGGCTGTTTCTCATCATGTGAATGAACACATTGCTTTGGATTTCTGAAGTTTGCTCCCTCCAGAGTCCCAGTGTACCTACTAGTAATACCTGGTCTAGCCTGCCCTCTTCAGGATGATCCTAACACAGCAACAAAGGGAGTTGTGGATGAGTAGATGTCTTCTCAGAGAGAAGGGCTGGTACAGGCTAGGACCAGCATCCCTGAGCCTTTAAGGAAATAAGCACAGCCATCCTGGTGGAGTAGGGGTGAGTCATGCCATCTTGCTCTGTAGCCAATCGCCTCCATGCTGAGCAGAGGATATTTATGCAGGCGAACCTGGCAAAGGGATAAGGAGGAGAGACCCGCAAGACAGCAAGTTATTCTTAGGAATAACATTCAGCCTGTTGTTGGTTTAGCCTGTACCACATTAGGTGCTGGCCACGTGACAGGCCCACATCTGATCAGGGAATGATCTGCCTCCTCTGTTTTTTCTCTTACTGTCTCTCTAATGATGTCTCCTTTCTCCCTAACTCTTTATTTCTAGGCTTTCATTTTCACTCCATACCCAAGCCAGCTAGCCTTTCCCAGGCACCAATGCACTCAACTCCACCCAGCTTCCTGCATTTCAGGCCCTCTGGCCCTCCCCTTCTTGGTTGCTGTGAGACACCGGTGGTGTCCTTGGCTGAGGCTCAACAGGAGCTGCAGATGCTGCAGAAGCAGCTGGGAGAAAGTGAGCTCTGCTGCCTTGGTGTGCTTACACGTGGCGGGCTGACATGCTGCTGCTCTGCATGGCTTTGGCTTGATGGGGGTGGCGAGAAAGCTAGGCACACGTCACAGGTGGCAGATAGAGAGCAGGCTTGCTTGCTTCTTGTCTGAAACATGTCTGCTGCTGTCTCTGGGCTGTGCCCCATAGGCTACAGGAGGGATTCAGAGACTTTGAACCTGGTGTTCACAGACTGTCAACAGAGTTAGGCTCACTGTGCATCCCTGGCAATCTGGCAAATGCTTTATGGCAGGCAGGATAAAGAAGGTATCCTTTGCCCTTGCAGGATAACACAACTGTTAAAAACATGGCCACATGCATGGACTGCTTTGTGGGCTCGCTATGCCTCTTGTTGCAGACTGCCCGTAGTGAAGCTGCGTACCTGACCTCTTCAGCTTGGGATGCAAAGGTTGATGTCAACATTCAGAGGCAGAGCAGGGTAGAGCCCCCTTTCTTATTGTTCAAGGTTCATTCTGCCTCCAGACCAGAAACAGGATGTGTAGATGGATAGAACTATAACCACAGGCTGTGACAAACAACTGTTGTGAATTCTGTCCCCTGGCCCCATAGAAAAGGATCCGATGTGTGCATGCACTGGGTACTTCATCAAGAGGTTTTATGCATGCAATCACTTTAGGTGTAGGAAAAAAAAAAAGCACTACTTTGTGGTAATGATTTCTAAAGACAATTAGAAAGGGTTTGAGAATTACACCTAGAGTATTTACTGACCACAGATCATAGCCAAGAGTTTCTATCTGCAAAGGCCCTGAGGGCCTTTTGGGGAGGGGTCAACCCCCAAAATGGATAGTTTGTCTCATGTGCACCCAGCTTAATTTACAGAATCCACTGGACCGTGACTTCAGGAGAGTTTGCTGACTCTGTAGGCTATGAAATCTAAGGGAATACATGTTCTATTATTAGCTTTCTCCAGAACATCAGTATAGGGCTTACCCAACATACCCATGGCCTTGTCAGAACCTCCCAAGAGTTCTGTGTAGTGGATGAGGTTAGAGCAGGCAGCTAAGACTCAAGGTAACTGCCCACTGGGAGAGGTGGGCTTGGAGCCTGTCTTCTGCTCCTGGTGTGTGGTCCTCCCATACCTTTGTACTAGGGTACAGATGCCCTGCTGCTTGAGCTATGGGTTGAACCCAGTGGCAACACTTTGATGATTTTTTTTACAGCTATTCTCTTTAGAGACCAGCAGATGGGCTAGTACTTAAGACCTAAAACTGTTCCACCAACAGTTCTGACACCAACAAATATGCCCCATGTCAGAATGGTGTGACATTCTTTGGCTTCCATTTCCTTCCCTCTATCCTTCTCCTTTATCTTTTCATGATTGTCAACAGATGGTTATGAAAGGAAAAAAACAGAAAGAGAAACCTGTGCATTAAATGTGTTTGTCTTTGCCTATTTGTGTCTATTAAAGCAAAATTCTATGGTATCTCGGGTGTGTGTGTGTGTGTGTGTGTGTGTGTGTGTGTGTGTGTGTGTGTTTACATTTCCTCAGGTGATTTTAGCATGTAGCCCAATTTGAGAACCAAGTATAACTGAGGATAAAAATTGGTCAGTGGCCATTGTACTAGTCCCTGCTCAGAGTCTGAATGGATTGGGGGAAATGAAAGACTCATTCCTGTTTGCTTAGAGGGAGCTACCTGTCTGCTTTGTCCATGTTGATAATCATTGGAAGAAACCAACTTTCCACATGGTCTCAATTATGGCCCTGTGCTTCTCTTTGCACCCCCTTCCTATTCTGGGCTTTAAAAACTGGAAGCAGAAATCTAAACTCTGTGTAGAGACCCTCCTTTCAGACACTCCCTACATAGGTCACAGGCTACATAAGACATCACCTGAACTCTTGCCTCTGATTAAGGGGCTCAAGGAGAAGCCTTTGGTTTCACAGAGTCTCTAAAAGCATCACCCTAGGAGAGAAGAAGTCCCACCACCCTCCTTGGAACATGTTTGATGATTCTTTAAGTTTGTCAAATCTTGTGTGTGGGGGGGGTGGGGGTCCAGATCACAACTTTCCTTACAGGGTTTTCCCAACCCAAGCCAAGAGTTCTGGGAACACCTAACTAGATTTTATACCCCATCTCCCTGAGGGAGGCATGGAAAGATTGTAGTGGTTAGATTGGGGGGGGATGGGAAATCCAGGCAAACAGATACTCCCATTTGTGGGTGTGGCCATCACATTCTTCACCCCTTCCTTTGGGATGACTCCTACTTCCAAAACTTTCCTGGATTCTATCATGAGGAATAACAGTAGGACAGAGAAGTGGAGCCCCCCCCCCCCCAGCTTTTCCTCTGTGTACCTGGGCGTCTTTCAGATCCTTCATTAGCCTTGGGCTCTTGGTGTCTCATGCTACAAAATGCAGAGGGTGAAAGTTGGGCTTGAGGTTTTGAGTCTTCGTCTAACTGATAGCCTGTGATGAACTGGGGTACTGACATTCCCCCATGTCCACCACTAGTCTCCCTTCTCAGTGATCTCATTGTCCTTACTGGTTCTTGGCTTCTGATACTGTTCCTTTCTCACTTGTGTTTCTTTCTGACCAGGTGTTAGCACGGCTCCTCCTGCCTCCACAGCTGCGCTGCTGAGCAGCCATGCAGAAGTTAACTCTCCCCGGTACCTCAACCCCACTCAGCCCCACTCTCCTACAAGGGGCATCATGGAGCTGGGCAGAATCCCGGAGCCTGGATACCTGGGTAGCAGTGGCCACTGGGACATGATGAGGCCTCAGAAAGGGAGCAACTCTGGGGACCTGTCCTCAGGCTCCTCACTGTACCAGCTTAACTCCAAACCCACAGGTAACCCACAGAACTGGGACTTTCTTCTTGGGGAATGTGTAGATGGGATACAACTTCTGCATCCCTCAAATATGTCCTGTGTACAGAACTCAGTCACCCCAAGTGGAGGTGTATAAGGAGGCAAATAGCATGATGTAGCTTAGTTCTAACAGTAAGGAACTGAATTTCCAGGAGACAGTCTGAAGTGAAAGGGTCCACTTGGAACCCGAGGGTACCTCTTCTCCTGGGTCCTTCTGGGTCCTATATCTATAGGGGACTCCTTATTCCTGACCTACTAAGAGTGATAAAGGGAAACATCAAGCATCAGCCCCTAGCTACAGTGGGTAGACATGTGGTTTTCACTTTACGCCTTCTTTAGGTCGGAAAGGATGGATTTTGCTAAAAAACTATCAAGTCAAATATCAATAAGAATAAAGGGACTGGACAAAAGGCAGTAAGACTTTCTCTGTCACTCCCCAAAACCACACCCAAGAGGTGGACATGCCTTGCCAGGTGGTAGTTGGGCTCAGAGCTGTCAGTTATTTCTAAGGGATATGTAGCTCCCTTTCCCTGTAGATGGAAACCCGTGTAGCAAGGGCATGCCCTGTGCTCGCAGAGCTCCCTTCTCCTTAAGCAAAGTTGCCTGTGTGAAAGAACACAGTGAGCAGAAGGAAGGTGACATTAGGGTCAGCCTGAGTGTGCACTGGCAGAGCCCACCCAACCTAGCAACCAGCCTTCTATCTGCCTTGTCTTGGGACGGCTGCAGGAGCCGACCTGTTGGAAGAGCATCTCAGTGAGATCCGGAGCCTGCGCCAGCGCCTGGAGGAGTCCATCTGTGTCAATGACAGGCTTCGGGAGCAGCTGCAGCACAGGCTCAGCTCCACTGGCCGGGAAAGCGGTAGGCAAGGCCCAGCCTCTGTCTTGACTGAAGAGTCAGTCCCTAGGCAGAGCCTCACAGTTTCCTAAGCACTCTGATACTCTTTACCTCACTTGATTGTCACAGTACTGTTGGATGCATCTGAGCTCAGAGGCCGACCTTCCTCAGGCAAAGACCTGGCCTCTTGTCCTTAATCTTTTATGTAGCTGGCGGGTTCTCCGTGTCCTTGTGGTTGGTGAGCACTAGAACCAGGTTTATGAAGACCCACCCCACCCGCTTAGGAGGCCATTAGTCCCCACCTCTGCCCACCCCCATGTTGTCATTCGAAGGTCACCCTTCATACAAGCAATTGGCCCTTCCACACAGCAGCCTCGGCTGGTTAGAGAGAAAGGCCTCCTGCACAATCATAGCGCCTGCTTGTGCTAGATGCAAACAGAGATTGCATGCTCTGACAACAAACACATAGCACCCAGCTCAGCAGTGTACTGGAGTTAATCCCAGGCCTTGAGGGCCAGAGATTTCTGCTGGGTCAGGACAGCAGATCTCTGAGGGAATGGAAAAGCATCTGTTACATGGGACGTATGTGTGTCTTCTGGGACAGGCTCCACCTCTCACTTCTACAGTCAGGGCCTGGAGTCTGTGCCTCAGCTCTACAATGAGAACAGAGCCCTAAGGGAAGAAAACCAAAGCCTGCAGGCTCAGCTCAATCATGCTTCCAGAGGTAGGTTGTGCAAAATCACAAACTACAGTTCCTCCTAGGTCTGTTTCTACCCTGCCCATGACAATTGCCAGCCAATTGGAAAAGCAAAAAGCAAAAAGCAAACAACTACCCAAATTTACCAATCCAAGATTTGCATTGCTAATCAGTCCCTAGAACAGTGGTTCTCAACCCCTGGGTCTTGATCCCTTTGGGGGTGGAACTAGCCTTTCACAGGGGTCACCTGAGACCATCAGGAAATACAGATTTTTACATTATGCTTCATAAGAGTAGCAAAATTACAGTTATGAAGTAACAACAAAAATCATTCTATGGTTGGGGTCACCACAACATGAGGAACTTTATTAAAGGGTCACAGCATTAGGAAGGTTGAGAACCACTGCTCTCAGTAATCACAACCCTGGCCTTCAGGTTGCTAGGTTTCAGAACTGAATGACTCTAGGAAGCCCATCCCTTCTGAAATCCCATCCACTTCGATCCAGCTGGCTACCTATGTAGCTGTCATGTCAGTTTGGAATCTGCTCCCTTCTACCTGCTCACAGTAACTGGAATCCACGACAGCAGGAAACATACGCGTCTATATTTTCTCATATATCTCCAGACAAGAACAGCTGTAGGCAGCTGGCTGGGTCCTGTTGTGCCATTCCTCTCCCATCCCACTACATCTGTCACTCAGGCTGCTCTCTGGAGGTCTGCCTATGGTTCCATGACCTCTCCTGTCTCACTACATCTGTCACTCAGGCTGCTCTGTGGACTCTCTGTCACTCTGGAGGTCTGCCTATGGTTCCATGTACTCTAGACCTTTCCCACCCCTACTTAAGGGTCTTTTATAAGTGGGCATCATTTCCCATCTGGCCTGGGTGACAAATTACTTTAGTATAAATTGACTTGATTAAATCAATGTATGACTAGTAACATTATTTTTATTTACAAATATCTATTGAATAGCTATTAAAAGACTGAGAGCAATATATGAAAGGATTAAGTCCAGAATGAAGGAATCCTTGTGGAGGCAAAGGCAAAAAGAGATATTTCTAAGGTAGCTACTACAGAACGAGAAGACTTGAGAGGCAAGGCCCCTGCTGGGGAAGGATAACTAAGGCTGATGGATGAGGGCGAGGCAGAGAAATTAATCTACCAGTGCATTCTGGGAGGGAGAGCAGCCTCACTGGTGAGAAATAGTAAGACATTCAAATGCAGACACTTGTACCCAAGCACTAGTCTCATAGAAGAGTCCCCATCTTCAAGGGATTTTGATCAGAGAGATGTCACATGGCCAGAAAACACCAAATGTTCCAATTTTCAAAATGATGACAAGAATATATTCTAAAAATCATAAACAAGAAATCAGTGCTGGTCTTTGATAAGACTGAAGGTGGACAGTTGAGCGACTGCCTGTGAGCACCTAGGAAACACTGAGCTTTAGGAACACCCTGCTTTCCCTCAGAGCAAGGGCAGGGATGCTTAAACAGAGGGTCAGATACCACAAAGAAACAAACCCACACCTCTCAGTATGTGGGGTCCCCTAAGCCAGACTGCTCACCCACGCATGACCTTCCTTCCCCTGGCCTCATGTATGTTTGGGGTTTGACTTTCTACTAAGGTTTAGGCCATGATGTAAATACCCCTGTGTCCTGCTCACCAGGACACTCCCAGGAAATGGACCGCCTGCAGGAGGCTCTGCTCTCCTCTCAATCCCAGCTTCAAGAGCTGGAGAAGGAGCTGGAGCAGCAGAAGGCTGAGCGGCAGCAGCTGCTGGAAGACTTAAAGGAGAAGCAGGAAGAGATCTTGCATTTCCGGGAGGAGAGGCTATCCCTCCAGGAAAAGGACTCCAGGTAGGCGGGGCCTTGATAAGGAACACCTTAATTTCAGTGCAGAAGTGATATTGACAAAACAGTAGTTGCCTCCTTTGGAAAACTCAGTCTCTCCACTGCTATTCCTGCCACACTGGTAACATTCAAAAGGCAGACTCCACTTTGGGCAAAAAGAAAAAAAGAATAGCTTTTGGTACTATCAAGTAAAGAGATGAAGCCCTGTTACAAAGGTTTCCGTATATCGGTGACTGACAGGAGAGCATTCCCATGTTTCCCATTAGATACAGGACATCACTTTCTCCATAAGCTGCTAGTTGCTATGCCGGTAGAAGCCCTGTATCTGTCTGCCTGTCAACATGGAGAACACTATAGGGCCACTGAGGGGCCTATGACATTGTTTGTACTGCCACTAGCAAATGGAACTAATGCTGGTACTTCAGGCTAATTTACTTTACCTGCCCCAGACTCTGCTGAGTGAAACTGATGGCCAGCCCACCCCAGGAGTTGACACCTGGGGCTAAGATTCCACAGACAAAGGTTGGCTCCCAGCTCATTTGCCCTGTGTGTCTCAGTGAACCCCTGCCTCTCCTTGACAGGCTGCAGCACAAACTGGCCTTCCTGCAACAGCAGTGTGAAGAAAAACAGCAGCTTTCCCTATCCCTGCAGTCAGAGCTCCAGATCTACGAGTCACTCTGTGGAAATCCGAAGACTGGCCTGAAAGGTATGAGGACTCTCTGCCCCTTCTCTGTCAAGCCCAGGGTTGAGGCACTGTTGACACAGCAGATCAAGCCTGGGTACCCTTAAGGACAGACCACAAGAATCATACTTCACCCACTTAACAAAAACAGTTTAATCAAGGGCAAGATTATAGCATGGTTTTATTTCAATAAAGAAATGTCCTAGGTAGGGCTGTCACCATGTGAAAAGATTTTAAATGTGCTAAAGGATAGCCATGGTAGCCTGGGCAATGGGCATCTACACTCCTCCCTTTCCCACATGGAGAAACGGACTCAAAACCAAAAGAAAAAAAAATACCTAATGAAATACCACTAATAGGTGCTACATTTCAAGTGTAGGTTTAAATATTAGGTATTTATTGAGCAGTTTTTCCATCTGCTGAAATAAAAGTCTAGTATTTGAGAATCTTAGTATATTTCTCTACGCAAATGGGGAAGGGTATGAGTTACATGATGCTAATGAATCATAGAAGGTTATAATAGGGCTGACATGTAATATGATCAAATGTCAAATGGAGAAAGGCATAATGAGTTACAATATGTTAATTAGTTACAACAGGTTATAACAGGGCTGATGTCAGCTAATATGATCAGCAAAGTCAAATCACAAGCTCGAAGAAAAGTGTCAGTGGTAGATGCATGTTCCCCACACCCTCTGTTGTTGTTGTTGTTGTTGTTGTTGTTGTTGTTTTTTCCAAGACAGGGTTTCTCTGTGTAGCTCTGGCTGTCCAGGAACTAGCTCTGTAGACCAGGCTGTCCTTGAACTCAGAAGTCACAGAGATTCACCTGCTGCTGCATCCCAAGTGCTGGGATTAAAGGCGCGTGCCACCACCACCACCTGGACTGAATTTCTTAAAGCTGGATCTAGTGTGTTAATTTGCTGAAGAGAAACTGAATTAAAACTTGAAGTATAGGAGCTCCCCAGGCTGTGAATGAGTGGCTAAAGTACAGAGCCTCGGGGAGGGGGGGGGCGGCAGTGGGCCAGTCTGCCTGGGGGGAGCCCCTTGCCTCGGGGGAGCCCCTTGGTGCTGGAGGAGTGAGAAATCAGGTTGGTGGAAAGGGCAGCTGCTGGCACACAGGAAGCCCAAAAATCAAGACCAGAGCTTACTTTCAAGGAAGACGGCTCCATGCTGAAAAAAGAGTTTTAAGATGCAAAGTCTGGAGCCAGGCGGTGGCGGCACACGCCTTTAATCCCAGCACTCAGGAGGCAGAGGCAGGCAGATCTCTGTGAGTTCGAGACCAGCCTGGTCTACAAGAGCTAGTTCCAGGACAGCCTCCAAAGCCACAGAGAAACCCTGTCTAGAAAAAAACAAACAAACAAAAACAAAACAAAACAAAACAAAACAAAAAAGAAAGAAAAGGAAAAGAAAAGAAAAGAAAAGAAAAGAAAAGAAAAAAGATGCAAAGTCTGGTGGGACATACTAGGGTTAGAAGACCTTAATCTGGGGAGCATCCTGGATGAATGTAGAGATTTTTCTAGATTAGGAGACAAAGTGTGATTGGAGAGTTAAAGGAGAGCAATAGCCATGCTAATATGGAAGGGAGCAAGCTCATGAGGCCTCAGCCCTGAACAGAGAGCCACAGGCAGCTAGGGAATGATGAAAGAGGGAGGAATAGTCTTCCCCAGGGAAGAGCACACCAGTTAGCTATCCAACATCAAATGGGCAACTCTGAAAAGGTATGTGTCTAAGTACAAGTAACATTGTGGGACCTAGCAGTGTGTGTGCGTGCGTGCGTGCGTGCGTGTGTGTGTGTGTGTGTGTGTGTGTGTGTGTGTGTGTGTGTGTGTGTAACAACAATTAGGCTATGAACTGGAGGGGGTGGGTTACATGAGAGGGATTGAAAGGAAGAAAGGGAAGGGGATAAATGATATAATCTCAAAACTAAAAGTTATAATAAAGAGATACATTGCTATTGGGAAGATAAAGGGCAATGGGTGATTTTTTTTTTTTTAAAGAAAGCAAAAGTTAGTGAGAATTTGGAACTCGGGAAAGAGAAAGTATAATGGACTTTATTTCTGAAGCCACCTCATCCTGATCCGCCCCCCCCAACACACACACCATGTGTGTGTACCCTCTCATGCTGTTCTCTTGGAGCATGGGTGTTGTGGGCTCATTTCAAATCTACTGCCACTAATGCTCCATAAGTCTTTATTTTGAATGCCAAAATCCAGCAAGGTAGCTCAATTTCAGGCTTTTTCCATGTATTCATTTGATGACAAAACATACACAAAGTGACAGGATGGTGTTCAGTGTTTATTTACTTGGCCATTCACATAGCTCATTGCAGCAATAATTATGTGTGGGTTAGATGTAGCAGAGCAGGGAGTGGAAGGCATATATATATATATATATATATATATATATATATATATATATATATATATGGGCAAAATCCAAAACTTACTCTGTCTTTCAAAATATAAGTGGCTCTTAGGTTTTCAGGTATTCAGAAATACCAAATTCTGGGCTGTTTATTAGCTCCCTTTATTCTTGCATGTAGAAATCCATGTGGTAAGTGGAGATGAGAAACATTCCTAAGTTGGAAATTCACTTAGGGATTATGAGTCCAAGTCTAAGGTACCTACCTTCCCATCTCCTATTGTCAGGATGCCCACGTGTTCCTGCTTTCCCTCCTCTTCTCCCTCTGACTTCAGTCTTCTCCAGTTCAGTGCTCCCCTGCTTCAGTGTAACCTGTCGGACGAATTTTAACATGGGGACACAGTCTGCTTATTCTCACCTGCCAGTCCAAATGCCCTGTCGGTGAACTTGACTACTGTAACCCTCGGAGGAATTCCAGACTAGTAACAGGCCACCTTGCTGTACTCCTGGTGCAATGTGAGAATGGTTGTGCCTCCCAGATGTGTGGCCAAACCCCTGAGACTCCAGTGGGACCTTAGGCTGAAAGGAATGTCATGGAGCATTATGTGGAAATACATGGTCAATGGCACTATGTTCCCCCTCTTTCTTCTTCAGCTTTTAGCCTAGATTCCTGCCACCAAGTCCCCAGTGAGTTAAGCTACCTGGTGGCTGAGATACGAGCTCTGAGAGGGCAGTTGGAGCAGAGCATTCAAGGGAACAACTGTCTGCGGCGGCAGCTGGAACAGCAGTTGGACTGTGGTGCTGGCAAAGCCAATCTCAACCCCTCCTCTGTTGGCCAGAACTTCTCAGCCAGTGTGGAGCCTGCAAGCACACAGCCACTCTTCCAAGGTAGGGAAGAGGAGGGAAGCAGGGCCCTCCCTCTGCCAGTGGAGATGTCTATGGCACAAGCGACTGTCTTGCTGAACTGCTCTGCCAGGTCAGGCAGGGACTGGAGATGCTTTGACATGGCCTCCTGGGTGACAACCTGGGATTCAGGATCAGGCCTGTCTCCAGATTCCAAGTTTGCTACTTACAAGTTATCTGCTTTGGGCAAAGTATTTAAACTCTCAAATGTTTAACCCTTAATTTACTCTACTTGAACATGGGACCGATAAATATAGCATGCATGGTTATCTGTAGCATTAAATAATTGTCAAGGGTCTGGAACAATAAGGATTGATTCCTCATATTCCTCATATTTATGTGGTGCTTTAGAACTTACCAGGTGTCCCCAAACATTGAGTTTCATTGAGATGGTGCAGCATTTCTCCATCTCTGTATTTCCCATGAGAAAATGGAGCCCTAGACCTTTACTAGACAAGCAAGGGTCACTAGGGCTAGGAGTCAGGATCAGGAGCCTGGGGAGGAGTCAGGATTAGGAGCATAGGGAGGAGTGACAATCAGGAGTCTGGGAGGGGGTGGTAAGAATCAGGAGCCTGAGGAGGAGGAGTCAGGGTCAGGACAGGTAACTGGACTTTGCTGCATGAACAATCAGGATGATAACCAGACGATGAATCAAAGTCTTTGGGAATCTATTCATTCTTTGCTAAACTTTAGTGCCAGGGCAAGTGCTCTGCTACTGAGTCTTTTTCTCTGCCCTATCCCAGCATCTTAACATCCATACTATGTACATTTATGCACAATTATATTTCATTTGAGGCATTGTACTAGATACATGCAAAATTATATCCCAAATTAGGCTTATAAGATATCTACCAATATTTTCTCCTAGAAATGACATTCTTCCGAAACATGCCCTCAGCAGATAAGTGTACACAAAGTGCTTTGCTGACTCTCTTTGTTGTGGGCTACGGGTGCTGGTTCCCTGAGGTCTGTCTCAAGCTATGCATGTGCCACACAGCTCAGTGTGCGGCATGTTGGCAGACCTGACTTGGCAGCTGTTTTGCTCCCTAGGTTCAGCCACTTCCCCTCCAGTCCGGGATGTTGGCTTGAATTCTCCAGCCATGGTCTTCCCCAGTTCTTCTTGCTCTGTTCCTGGCTCAGACCCAGCCATCATCACCAGGACAAATGGTAAATATAGCAATGAAAAGACTCAGATGGTGATGGAAAATTACTGATGCAAACAACCCTTGGTTGGCTCTCTGTATGTGCAGTACCTGTGTCTACAGATCTTTCTCGGTCTCTTGCCTATGCACGGTCTTCTGCCTTTCTTGTTCTTCTTCCTATACTTTCCCTGCTGCTCTGGTTTTTCTTTCTCATTCTGTCATTGCTTTGTTCTTGAGTGGGGCTCCTCTGTATTCAGCTGTTTTACTTCCAGGTTATCCTTTACCGAGAAACTTTCTCAGTAATAGTATTTATCCTGCATATTTCTCCAGTTGAAAAGTGTCATAGTATTTTCATGTGTGTGTAATAATGTTCCCAGAGAAAAGCAATGTAAGTGAGAAAGGTGTGCTTCTGGCTCACAGTTGCACGCTACACTCCATCTTGGTAAGGAAGTCGCAGGTACTCAAGGGAGCTGGTCACACACATAGCATCTGGCACAGGATCAGAGAGCAGTGAACACATGTATGCTAATGCTGAGCACACCTTCTCCACTTCATCCACCTCAGGATACCCCGTCTAGGGAATGGTTCCCACCCACAATTACGATGTGTCTTCCCACATAAGTTAATGCAGTGAAAATGATTTACCACAGGCATGCCCAGAGACCCACCTCAGGCAATTGTCTGTTGACAATTAACCACAACACAGTAAGATGTGTCTAACAAAGTGACATGAGAATAATTACAAACATGCAGAACATAGACTGCTCTGTGGACTCTGTATTTTTGAAGGCTGACTTGCTTCTTGCCTCTTAACTTGTCCCTTTGGAGTAGAGTGAACTGAAATTGTTATGATGTATAACAATGGTTCCTACTTTGTTTCTTTGCCAGAGCTGGGTTCAGATGATTCTACAATGATGACGAACCCTCCCAAGCTGGAGGGTGATGCTACTGATGGCTCCTTTGCCAACAAGCGTGGCCGACATGTCATCGGCCATATTGATGACTACAGTGCACTACAACAGCAGATTGGGGAAGGCAAGCTGCTGGTCCAAAAGATACTGTCTCTCTCGAGGCTAGCATGCAACATCCCTGGACCTGAAGCTCAGGGCACAGAGGTAAGAACATGAAGCTCTTGGGGACTGTCTTCTTCTGACTTTATCTTCTTTGCATAGTTCCCACTTCTCTGATTTACATCCCCCAGCCTTTTCTGTCTCCCATTTTCACTCTGCTACAGATCATGCTGACTCGATCCTTTGACTGAGAACCCTGGAAAACCCCATGTTTTATAGCGGAGCACTTGTGAAATGTTGATTACCATGTCACTATGTTCAGCATCTTTGGTAGCTTATCTGTAATAGGAATGCTGGCATGAAGCCATGTCTAACTAGATTAAAGTCAACCTGGTGGACTGGCATTCACATGAACCTGCACATACGGAAGGGAAGTAAAGCTGATAATGCAAGGTTCCCTGCAGACTAAGCAGAGAAGGGGAGGCAGCCGGTGAAACTCTTTAGTGAGCTTAGTAGTCAAGAGGGGCAGGCACAAGTGACAATGTTGTTTGAGAAATGGCCACTCATGGGTGTTTGCATAGGACAGCCTTGGTCTATAAGGACCCACTACTGAAGAGCAAGATAGAGTCGCTTGTTGATATGCACAATAAGGTGCCACAGACACACGTGAGGAGCTTCCCTCCAAGATTGCACTACAGACAAGGAAGGTACAGTTTCGTAGAGGATGTAATACAAGAATGAGGTTTGAAGGCTGGTAGGACATCCTGGGAGAAGGGTTCCAGGCAAAGGGACCAGCTTTCCTGGAAATGTAAGGAAAAGCCAAGGTTTCCACCAGGTCTGTGTCTTGTGCTTGTTCACATAGGAAGCTTGAGCTCTGTGATTGGAGAAATGGGATGCCCCAGTGATGGGGGTACCTGCCCTCTTTCTCCAGGTACCAGGTAACAAAAGCATCCGTGAGCTGCGGAGCAGCACCAGTGCCCTGAACCACACCCTGGAAGAGTCGGCATCTCTCCTCACCATGTTCTGGAGAGCAGCCTTGCCAAGCCAGCATGGGCCAGGACTGGTAGGCAAAGCGGTAAGAGGCTGGGTCTTTGGCTGGTTAAAACCTGCCTTTTCCATGCCAATATGGCCCTACTCCCAACTCCTCCAGCTTTCTTGATGGTCAAGGGTTATATGGCAGTTGGGATGGACAGGCTCTTCATGGAACATCGTGGAGGAAGACCTCTGAGCCAACGTGGCTGCCTTGCTGCAGCTCTAACACATTCTTTTCTCACCTTCCAACTCTTGATAAGACATCCAAGAGAAGGAAAGAATATAGGAAGTAGACATAATCAGCCTGGACACCCAGATTATGTCCAGTCTTGTACCCTGAAGTTTGGCCAAGCTTATCAAGAAACCTATTGACAATATGGCATTCTTCCTCCACCCCTAAGGTCCACCTGATCAAAAGATCATAGAATGTCACCATGAACATGAGAGCCTCTTATAGCCATGCTCTGTTGGTATCTCCGGCTCAAGCCTGGGAAAGCCAGCCACCTCCTGAAATCTGCTTGTCTCTCCAGCTATGGTTGGCAGACCCTTAGAGGTGTTCCAGCTGCAACTAACTGTTACTGATGTCTGTGGACCCAGTTACGCTAATTCAAGGTGTTTTCACATCTCCACAGTGGCAGATATTTCCAACTGTCCCACTGTCCTCTTCAGATATGACATCCCTGAACTCCTAAGTGTCACTAGACATAAGGAGTTCAGGAAATTCTACAGGACCAAACAGAGCTCTTGCTTGTGGTTGGGATTTTGTGCTGGCCTAGAGCAAGGCTCTCCCCAGCAGGCTTTGGTTTCTCCATGTCTCTCTTGTGGCCTGGTCCTCAGCTGTCTCCAGCTGGGATTTGAAAGTTTTGTTTGTTTGGTTTTTTGATAAAGGGTTTCTCTGCATATTTCTGTCTGTCCTGGAACTAGCTCTGTAGACCAGGCTGGCCTTAAACTCAGAGATCCACCTGCCTCTACATCTCAAATTCTGGAATTAAAGGTTCATGCCACCACTGCCCAGCTAAGATTTGAGAAGTTTTAAAGGAGAGAATTCAATACAAAATGTAGACAAGATGGATAGTATTCTGCTAGACCGTTAAGAGCTGCAAAGCACAGCATGTGTTTGGCCTTGTGAGTGTTGTCTGAGTCTATCCCTCTTCCTCAGGGACAGCTGATAGAGAAAGAAATCCTGGACCTGCGAGCCCAAGTGTCCCAGCAGGAACAGCTCCTACAGAAAACTAATGAACGTCTGAAGACAGCCAAGCAGAAGAAGAAGAACATGGAACAGTACATTGTGAACCACCGTAGGTGTCCCTGAGGGGCACATGGGAGCAGAGATGAGTAGTGACCAGAGGGACTTGAGAATGTTGAGGGAAGACACTGAGTAATGGTGGGTACAGAGGGAGGGGGTATGGCTAGCAATAGACTACACATTGAGTGAGAGAGAGAGTGTCTTAGGGCGCATATGCCAAGCAAGCCAGACTTAGCTGGTAATTTCCACATTGTGGGCTGTTTTATGTTTCCAGTGACCAGGACCCATGATGTCTTGAAGAAAGCACGGACTAATTTAGAGGTAAGGGCAACACAGCCACACTCAGCCACAGAGCCTGCCCTCAACCCACCACTGTCTGTCATCTGCGGGGCCCCTGGCTAGCTCTGACATCCTAAGAGGTTTCTGGTCCAGTGTAGGCCATGGCTCCTCAGCAAAGCCCACCCTACCTCACTCCCTGACCTCTCTGCTTGCCCTCATTGTGTTTTCATCTCTCCCTTTCACTGTAGATTTCACTGTAGCTGTGTGTGTGTGTGGGGGGGGGGTGAATAGGCTGGGGAAACAGAGCACAGGTGGCTCTTGAGGGCAGAGATATTTGAGTCCAACTATGAGGCCATTTGTGCACACTGGAGTTTCCTAAAAGCAGACAGAACCTTACAAATTGACCCCGCTGCCATTGCTGTGAGGTTGGGAGTATCCTTCTCTTTAAAGATCCCAGATGATCTTTGAGTCTCACTGATCTAGAAGGAAACGTGAAAATCAACACTGCCCCTAAGGGGGAAGACTCTCTCTCCCTGGCAGGTATTCTCCACAGTTACCTCAAATGCTAAGTGCTGGTCCTTTCCTGGGAAGCAGTGTGAGGGGAAACTTGGTATATGGGTTAAAGATCAGAAACGATTCTATGAACATAGACTCGACACTACCAGAGCCTCTGAGCAGATGCCCAGACAGCTCCTCATTGCATCTGCCTCAGTACAGGTGCAGAGGCCAGCATGGAAGGGGGTTGGGTCCTGATGTCGCTCACTCTTTTGTCTTGGTCTAATTCCTGCTCTCTGATGACTCCTTTCTTTCCCGAGCCCCTGTAGCACAGCTCTTACAAGATTGCCTCTGTGCAGCCATATTCCTGTCCCAGCAAAGGTAACCCAGCGGCCTCCAGCACCGCTGGCCCAGCCTGTGGACGCTTGCCTCTCCAGTTCCTAGGCCCCTAGGGAGGGCCTGTCACTAACTGGCTGTGTGGCTTTGGCTGGCCCCTTTATCTCTGAGCCTGCTGCCCCAAGTCTGTTATGGTAGAACCTGTCTTACATTATCTCCGAGGCCCTGATAACTACACCCCTCTCTGATAACTGGGACATGCATTTACCAGGGGGATTTCCTGCTGAATGTCCCCCCTTCTACAGAGGGCTTTCTGTGAGTGCTCATCTCCTGCTCAGCACTTCTTTTCTTGAGAGATACAAAAGGCCTTTTTGTTTTCTGTTCATTTGTTTGGTTCAGACCACTTGATTTGGAGCATGAACTGACTCCTGAAGGGAGAGTGATGGGGTCTGGCCACTCAGTGTCCAGTGGTGTAAGCAGGAAGAATCTGGGAGTGTGAAAGGCTTCCATCTAATCTGGGCTTTGGGAGCTTCTCCAGGCCAGCACTCCCCACCCCCGTGCTTGCCCTCCTAACCAGCTCTCAGACTCCTGGCTTCCAGCACATTTGCCTCTCATTCCAGCCTCCAGCAGGGTCTAATCACTCACTCTGACTAGATTTGTTTCCCTTTTGTCTGCAGGTGAAATCCTTAAGGGCCCGGCCACGCACCTCAGCCTTGTGACCCTTGCCTTCCAGGAGCCCCACAAGAAGCGAAGCCAGAAGCCCTTAAAACAGCAGGAAGGGTGGGCCTGCCCCTCTCTTGTGCAGCTGCCTATCTGCTGAGGAATACCTGGTTCCACTCCACCCCTGCTGGAGGTCCAGAAAAGGGCTCAGAGATGTGTCCACATGGGACAGGCAGGAAGGAGAGTGGCATCCTGGCAGCAGTGAATATGATTAGCTAAGGCCCACTGGGCCGGCACTAAGCAAAGCTGATGTAGACTGCACAGAAGGCCTTGTGGCCCTGCTTCTAAACAGCTTCAGTGGCATGGCACCCACCTCGTCACAGTTCTTGCCTCAGCATCTGTCCTCAAGACGGCCAACTCAGGGGAACTAGGACCTGGCTGCCCACAAATAGGATGTGTGGTTCCAACACCAAAGCTCCTCAGACAGTTGTAAAAGCACACTACTGAGCGGCAGTGCCCTGCTGGACAGTGTTGGGGTTCAGCAAGCTCCCCTCACAAACCCACTCTTGACCCAGGCCAGCCCTATGGGCCAAACCAGGTAGTACTTTGGTCTATACTACCACACTGGAGTTCTTTGAGTCTACACAGCAAACATGGTGACTTCTGGGTGCCCCATGCTTAGCCTATCACCTTCTGTTTCTTATATGATCTCAAGTTAAACTGGCTCCCTTAAATGTGCTGTCCCCCTATAATTCTAACTTCCCTCAGGGGGACTGGGGGCTGATGGCCACATCATACCTATTGAATGTCTAGCATAGAGCACACCTGTACCTCTTTTAATGGCATAGGCGAGGCTTGTTCTGTACTGAAGACTGTGTGTCTTCACAGTGCTCATATGATGTGGGTGTGTGTATAAATGTATAATATAGATAAATATGTTGCCATGGCCATGTGTTAAAGGCCATACTGTGCAGACAGGTGGGTGAGAGGATGCTACACAGTCTTTCTGATGGCTATTAAAGCAAACTGTGTATAAACAAGTTGTTCTCCTTAGCTTCTTGCTTCTGTACCAGTTCCTAGAATAAGGATATAAGAGTATGAAAGATGTAAACTGCCATCTGGCATCTCCATGTGTGTGTGCCTTTTCAGCTGGTCTCCCTGAGGCCCCCTGAGTTCAAACCCTAGTTTCCCACGAGGACCCATTTCCACTCCGACAAGATGAAAGAAACAATCATGAAGCAGGAAAAACTCGCCAAACTGCAGGCACAAGTGCACTTTGGCGGGAAAGGAACCACTTGCAGAAAGGTGGTGGTTCCCAGAACAGCCCAGCAGATGATAAAAAAAAAAAAAAAAAAAAAAAAAGTTCTCCTTAAAGAGCCTTTAACAGCCATAAAAGCTGAGGCTTCAATGGCAGCTCACACCTTCACCATCACAGCTCACACCTACACGATCACAGCTCACACCTGCACCTTCACAGCTCACACCTGCACCATCACAGCTCACACCTTCACCTTCACAGCTCACACCTTCACCTTCACCATCACAGCTCACACCTTCACCTTCACCATCACAGCTCACACCTTCACCATCACAGCTCACACCTTCACCATCACAGCTCACACCTTCACCATCACAGCTCACACCTTCACCATCACAGCTCACGCCTTCACCATCACAGCTCACGCCTTCACCTTCACAGCTCACATCTTCACCATCACAGCTCACACCTTCACCATCACAGCTCACACCTTCACCATCACAGCTCACACCTTCACCATCACAGCTCACACCTTCACCTTCACAGCTCACACCTTCACCATCACAGCTCACACCTTCACCTTCACTATCACAGCTCACACTTTCACCTTCACAGCTCACACCTTCACCATCACAGCTCACACCTTCACCATCACAGCTCACGCCTTCACCATCACAGCTCACGCCTTCACCTTCACAGCTCACGCCTTCACCTTCACAGCTCACATCTTCACCATCACAGCTCACACCTTCACCATCACAGCTCACACCTTCACCATCACAGCTCACACCTTCACCATCACAGCTCACACCTTCACCTTCACAGCTCACACCTTCACCATCACAGCTCACACCTTCACCTTCACTATCACAGCTCACACTTTCACCTTCACAGCTCACACCTTCACCATCACAGCTCACACCTTCACCATCACAGCTCACACCTTCACCTTCACCTTCACAGCTCACACCTTCACCTTCACAGCTCACACCTTCACCATCACAGCTCACACCTTCACCTTCACCTTCACCTTCACAGCTCACACCTTCACCTTCACCATCACAGCTCACACCTTCACTGTCACAGGCCACACACGCACTGAGACAAAGCAGTGACAGGTATGTTTCCTGCATCCTACACCAGCTTGGGGCAGACAGTCTGACTAGAGGAAGTAGACTGGTGAGTCTCTGCCAGTCTGAGGATGGGAAGCACCATTTGCTGCTGGAGAGGATGGTGATGATGAAGTCCCAGATCTGGTGAGGAATTTTCATGAGCTCCTAAGAGCCAGGCAAACTGAATTGAGACAACTTCTGAAGAAGGTGACACGTGCAGAAGTCAGGGGAGCTGCTTTTTTATATCATGACTGCCTTTTAAAATTCTTTTGTTTATGGATCTGATAAAATCTAGAGTTCTGATATTTTTAAACCCAAGCCTCCCTGGATACTGCAGCTATTTTCAGCTTTTGCTTATACACGGCTAATTATTTACAGCAAATTAAGCTGAAGAAGCCTGGAAATAAAATTTGGAAGGGGGTTAATAAAATTCTTTGCCTAGTTAGACAAAATATGAAAGATAAGCTGTCATTAGAAACTCAGAAGCAGAGCTGGAGAGATTGCTCAGTGGCTAAGAATACATGCTGCTCTTGCAGAGGACCCAGGGTCAGTTCCCAGCGTCCATAGCACACGATCTACAACCCCTATAACTCCAACTCCAGGGGGATCATGGCCTCACTGGGAAGTGGCAAAGGAGAGGAGGTAGGGCCTAGTTGGAGAAAGTGGGCCACTGGGGGCAGTTCCTTGTAGGCATTGGATCCCCTGGAGCTGGCACTGCAGATGGTTATCAGCCATCATGTGGGTGCTGGAAACTGAACCTGGATCCTCTGCAAGAGCAGCAAGTTCTCTTAACTGCTGAGCCATCTCTCTGCAGGCTCCTGCACTCATGTGTCCATGCCCACCACAACTACATACTTTTAAAACTAAACAAAACATCAGAGGCTTCTGTAATGTGAGCCTATAAGTTGAAGATATCTTTATTCAGATAAATACCAGCCAAACACAAGCCAGAGCGTGCAAGGAGCAGCAAAGCAAGGAGGCCAGAGTGAAGGGGTCCCCATGTGCTCATTGCCGCTTAAGAGCCTAGGTGGTCAAGGTAAGGTCAGGATGACATGTGTGGTCAGGCACACCTGTAGCCAGCCCTTAGGAGGCATGGTTATGGTGTCTCCCTACAGGCTTCAGTTTCACAGAATGAATGAGTTCTAGAGATCCAAAGGACAGCACTGCAACTGTAGTTAACGTTTTTCACACTAAAAATATGCAGACATTAGGTCAAAGTGTTGTCACCAAACACACACATGCACACACATACATGCACGCACACACACACACACACACACACACACACACACACACACTTGTGTACACGTGTGTGTGCTTGCTACTGATAATGTAGACACACTGGGCTAGAAGATGGCATTGGAGTCCCTGCAATCAGCAGGCTTCCTTGATACTTTTCCTGAAACCTCAGCTGCTCTAACTTTCTTGCATAAACCCTTCCCCAGTCATTCACCTTGGCAAACTAGTCCCTGATCACTTATTGTTACCTGTAACTCAGAAACTCATCATCAGCATCAGCATCAACACACAGAATCATCATCCAATAAGACCCTTCCATCAGCAATGTCAACACAATGAATCATCATCCAATAAGACCCTTCCATCATCAATGTCAACACACGTAATCATCATCCAATATGACCCTTCCATCATCAATGTCAACACACAGAATCATCATCCAATAAGACCCTTCCATCATCAATGTCAACACACGTAATCATCATCCAATATGACCCTTCCATCATCAATGTCAACACACAGAATCATCATCCAATAAGACCCTTCCATCATCAATGTCAACACACATAATCATCATCCAATATGACACTTCCATCGTCAATGTCAACACACGGAATCATCATCCAATATGTGTTACAATAAATCCTTCCACCAAAGCTGCCTGAGCCCTACAGCCACGTGGGCGGTCTCTGCCAGCTGCCTGAGTTCTGCCCGCCATGTGGATGGACAAAATAATACAGATTTATATTAGGTACAAATGCTGCTTGGCCAATGACTAGGATTTCTCATCTGCTAGCTCAGTATAAATTATCATAAATCTATATATTTTATAAGACTTATCTTATCGGACTCCTTCCATTGGCGCCCTCCCTTGCCAGTGGATCACATCACGATATTGGAGGATGCAAAGGGGAAAAAAAAAAGGGTAGACTTCCTGTTTTTCCTTGCTTAAATATGGGTCACCTTGCTATGTCACTTCCTGCCTGGATCACCACTTCTCTACTACATTTCCCAGAATCCTCTTTGACTCCTAGTCCTGCCTAACTTGCTGCTTCAAATATGACCCTTCCATCATCAATGTAAACACACGGAATCATCATCCAATATAACCCTTCCTCCACACATGCTCTCACATTGCATACATCTTGTTTTCAAGCTTAGGTAGGCCACTGCCTTGAAATGAGCCAAGTGGAACCACTTGATGACTATCTGGCTACTATTTAATCAGAGGAAAATTGTGCTATCTGTTAAGCCATCTAGCATATCCAATATCCTACCCCAACCCACCATCAGCTTCCACTACCTCCAGTCCCTAAGCCAACCCACTGTGAGTGGCCTTCTCTCCCTTAAAGTGCACTCGTGGGTAGTCCCTATCTGAATGCTACAGCTTCTGAACAATGCATGTAGTAGCCGTTGTAGAGATAGGGAAGAAGACGAAGGAAGGAATCAGCTTCCTGCCCACAATACAGTCAGCGTGCGGAAATCTGGAAAACTTCTATTCTTAGACTTGATTCAATCCAATTAGCTTCCCACGTCAGTCTTCTTCCTATGAGGCCACTGCCTGCTGTCCAGATGCCGAGCCACATCAGGTGGGAAGGTGAGCGTCGGGATACTCTAGCCTCTACCCAGGGTCTTTCTCCTCCCCTCCTCTTCCTCAGTCAGGCCTGGTCTCTGAAGGCTCCAGATGCAGTGTAGACAGGATAGCAGGTCAAAGGTCGATTGCTCCGTGGAGTGTCAGATGAGCTGAGCACCTGGAGGCAGCTTGGCGTAAGGAAAGCCTGTGGCCACTTCACCCAACTGAGCTTTAGGGTAGGATAATCAGCCACCCCGTGCCCCTGTCACTTGCTCTTGGAGGCCCTAATTGAAGGCTGTCAGGGTCACCTCAATTGAGGAGGTCCTGTAAATGTGACCAAGGAAGAAGGCCTCTCTCCCTTCCCTTAACTGCCTTAACTGGGTCAGCTATCATGCCTGAACTTCAGTTGGAAAATTGAATTCCCTAAGGTAGGACAGAAAGAAAAATACATAATTAAAACCCAGTAAATAAAAGGTTATTAGAACATTGACATATATGCTATGAGACTTTCTCCTGAATTCTTGAAAAGTAAGTTCTTGGCACTGTACAATAATTTTGAATGCTAATTATACCAGATGGGGTTGGGGGGCATCCTGGAGACCTGTGAATTCCAAGTGTTCTTGTACTTTACAGTTTCTTTTTCCCCTTGAATACTATCCAACATTAGTCAGGGTTCTCTAGAGGAACAGAACCTATAGAATGAATACATATACACACATACACAAGTTATTAGTTCCACTTACTTTAAAATAGTAACTACAGCTGTCTCTCTCACCTGAGGGACTGAGAACAGGTAGCTCACATGTGAGGGACTGAGAACCTGTAACTGAGGATGGGTGCTATCTTAAGGTTTCTTTCTGTTTTTCTTTTTCCTTTTTTTTTTTTTTTTTTTTTTTTTTGGTTTTTCAAGACAGGGTTTCTCTGTGGCTTTGGAGGCTGTCCTGGAACTAGCTCTTATAGACCAGGCTGG
Source organism: Cricetulus griseus (assembly GCF_003668045.3). Lineage (NCBI taxonomy): Eukaryota > Metazoa > Chordata > Mammalia > Rodentia > Cricetidae > Cricetulus > Cricetulus griseus. The sequence goes on from NW_023276806.1 coordinate 58,795,845, forward strand.
TCTCGAACTCACAGAGATCTGCCTGCCTCTGCCTCCCAAATGCTGGGATTAAATGCATGCACCACCACCGCCCGGCAATCTTAAGGTTTCTATTGCTGTGAAGAGATACCATGACCACGGCAACTCTTATAAAGGAAAAACATTTAACTGGGGCTGGCTTACAGAGGGTTAATCTGTTACTGTCATGGTGGCAAGCAGGGCAGCACAGAGGCAGACAAAGTGATGCAGAGGTAGCTGATGGTTTAATCCTGATCTAAGGATGAAAGAGTGAGCCACTAGGCCTGGCTTCAGCTTCTGAAACCTCAAAGCCCTCCCCCACTGACACACTTCCTCCAACAAGGCCGCACCTCCTAATAGTGCCACCCCCTTTGAACCTATGGGTGCCATTTTCCTTCAACCACCTACAGGTGCCTCAGAGTCCTAATCTGGTACCAAAACTTGAAGGGTTCCTGGGGAGCAGTTGGTCCTTGGTCCATGAAGGAAGTCTAGAAATGCTAGTTCTGATACCAGGAAGGTATCAGCAGCTGCAGCAATGTGGCAAAGCAACTTGGTCACAAGAGAGAAGGCCAGTTGCACAAAGGGCAGATGGCATTCCTTCTGCCGTACTCTTTCTGATCTGGGCTGCTACCAGAAGGCATGCCCATGCTTGGGAGGGATCTTCCTATATAACTAAGGCAACCATGCTAGTTCTTCAGTTGAGGATTCCTACGCAGGTGATCCTAGCTAATGGTGAGTTGACTTTAAAGCCATCACACCTGCACTGTGTCTACCCACCTTCCTGACTGTGAAATCCCTAAGGTATAATCAGTATGTATTTTTGAGTTCCTACTGTATGTAAGACAGCAGGTGGACCATGCTGGAAGGCAATGGCCTGATTGGGTGGGTTGAAATCAGTTGAGTCAACCGTCTATGTTTAGCCCTGTAATCATGCATGAGAGGCAGGCAGGAAGAGAGTGAGGCTGGGAACCATTGCTTCACTTCCTTGGCTTCCATGTTCCCCTGATTTTTACGAGATGAGGACTCAGCAGGAAATGTCTGACTTCAGTTGCTGCATTTGCCTGAGTTATGACTACAACAGACATGGCTGTGGTCACGGAGTGTATATGCCAACATGAAATGATAAGGACTTGATTAACCAGACTTGAAAGCTAGCCTCTCCCATCCCATCCATCTTTCAATTCCATGGGGATCATCAACGTCTGTTACATCATTTGAGGCAGGATCTAGACCCTCTCCCATGTATCTAGGCTGAAAGAGTATCCCTCCATAGGGAATGGACTCCCAAAGTTCACTTGTGCACTAGGGATAAATACTGGTTCCACTGGCATAGACCCCATAGACTGCCCAGGTCACCCATGTTCAGGGGGCCTGGTTCAGTCTTATGCTGGTTTCCCAACTGTCAGTCTGGGGGCTGTGAGTCTGTTCCTATTTTCATTGCAGACATTTAAAATCACTTAATCCTTTATAACTAATAAACTAACTCACAAAACAAAAAAAACAAATGAGTCTTTAAAAAAAATCAAGGTCATGTCATTCTTGGCTGCACAGTGACGCTAGAGTCAGACTGGACTTCATGAGAGGGAAAAGGAAGGAAAGAAAGAGAGGAGCCTGAAGGCAAGAAAGTGGCCTCTCACTGGGCAGTGGTGGCGCTCACCTTTAATCCCAGCACTCGGGAGGCAGAGGCAGGCTGATCTCTGTGAGTTTAAGGCCAGCCTGGTCTGCAGAGTGAGTTCTAGGATAGCCAGGGCTACACAGAGAAACCCTGTTTCTCCAGGACAGAACCATACATTTCCTCAGAAAACCTCATCCACACCTGATGTGGGTGGTTTTGATGAAATCAAAAACTTCTGAGACGGTGCTGTAAAAACCACCTACTTTGAACCGATGCTATGATTAGAAGGAACTAGAGAACCTGAGAGGAGAATATGCATTGTGTGTTCTTTGCACTGTGGTGAGACCTGGGCCTGGCACCTAACAACACCCAGGAAGTGTTCCATGAAGAGGTCCTGGGGGATCAAAAATGTCACTAAGTCAACTAAAGAAATGGCTCAGTCACTAAGACTGTTTGCTGCTCTTGCCGAAGATCAGAGTTCGGTTCCCAGTATACAAGTGAGATGCCTTGTTGCATGAAAAATAAAAGTCCCAGGAAGAGACACTGGCGTTCAAACTTCAAGCTGAATATTAGAAAAGCAAAGTAGATGGCCACTAGCTCTTACCACTGCCTCAGTGGTAATGAGGCTGATCCTGCTGCCTCTTAGCGTGGCTAGAGAATCCTGAGATTGAATGCTCCCCCCCCCCTCCGTGACTGGAGAATGAATGCCTGACACTGACTACCGAAGACCCTGCCCCACGTTTTATATCCCTCTAGTGCTGGGATTAAAGGTGTGTGATCCCAGGTCCTGAGATCATCTTTTGTGTGAGCTGTTTCTCTTTAGGACTGGATCAATCTTGTGTAGATCTGGGTGGCCTTGGACTCACAGAGATCCATCTCCCTCTTAATCCTGAGTCCTAGGCTTAAAGGTGTGTGCCACCACCTCCTAGCTTCTGGCTACTGGGATTAAAAGTGTACATTACCACTGCCTGATCTCTATAGATTGAGGATGACTTTGCTTTCTGAATCTTCAGGCAAGCTTTAATAAATCATAAATAATATATCACTGCAGTGGCTCACAGTTGCCTGTAACTCCGTCACCAGAGGATCTGACACCTTCTTACGCACAAATAAAAATAATAATTAAATATTAAAATAGCAGATTCCCACTTAGTCCTTCTGAGTGTTAATCCAAAAGAGTGCCAGAATTGGAGAGTCTGAATCTCAAAAGTGTGTATTCTTTAAAACCTTCCTACTGGTGGTTGAACCAAATTTCCCTGGAAAATTTAGAGGGTGCCATCTGAAATGGGATTGCATTTTCCACCTAGGATGGTGTCGGATGAGGGTGGGGGCAGCGTGAAGCATGTGGAAGAGTGGTTCCAGAGTGAGAAGGGAGCTAAAGGAAAAGAGGAGGGCAAGAGGACTGAGAGGATGGGGAGGGGCCAGGGTAGGGCTGCATAGAGTACTGTTCTCTCCTTAGGTCCAATGCTCTGCTCCCGACCACCACTCTGGAGGTCGTCCATAGCATGCCAAGGTCACAGTGTGATATGTAGGAGCTGTGGCTTCCACTGCCCTGTCATTTTCATTCTTGGGTTTGGCAGCTCTCAACTCTGTGAGCAGCTCTTGGCTCATCCCATCATGGGGATTCGGCATTCAGAGTCTCCCAGAGGCCCCGGGAGACAGCAACGTGGAGGCTGCAGGCACCAAAAGGTGGGAAAGAGACCATAGCTGGCTGAGAACCTATACCGCCTATACCTTAGTCTCTAATTAGGGCGACCCTCGCTTTTCTTTGGATATACCCGCCCGGGGGGGGCGGCCTCACTGAGGACCTGGCCTAGTGAAGCTGCATTTTGTGAGCTGTCTCCAACAGTCCGCCAGGGGGCGCCCATACCCTTGTCCCGGGGACTCTGCAGGGAAGGTTGTGAAAATTTCTTAAACTTGGAGAGTAGATTTCGCCTTTCACAGCAGGATCTTGCCTGTTTGAGGCTCACCCAAAAGTTCGGGACAAGAGAAAGTCGTTCCTTCTCATCGTCTCAGACTGTAGCCCATCCTACGTTGAACCTCTCTCCTTCTCCCCATCCTCCCTTCTCTTGGAAAAAGAGAAGTGTGTAGGAGCACAGGCGATGGAGAACTGAACCAAGCTGTGGAGAATGTGACAAGGAAAAGGCAGAAAGGAAACCAAGTGGAAGTAGAGATAAAAGACCCGAAAAAGCAGGAGGGGAGGAAGGAAAGTAGCATGGAAGGGAAGACCCGGATGCAGCAAAGTCCAAATTCTGCTCTAAACAATATCAACTGCCTAAAACGCCCTTCTTTGTGTCCGGTCCCAAAAAAAGGATTTGATCTCATTCGGGGATTTAGGTACAAACCTAAAGAACAGGCAGAGAGGACGTTTGCGGGGGCGACTACTCCTGTGAGTCTATCTCGCTTGGATCCAGTCTGGCAAGTTTAAGCGCTTGAGGAGGAAACTCTTGGAGGCCAAGCATGGATTCACTTACCTACAGCCAACTGAAAACAAGCTGGGCATGGTGTAATGGTGTGCACTCTAGACTGGGGATCTGGCGATCAGAGTTCAAATCTTAGTGTGACATTTTCTTTTAGGGAAACCAAAGCTGCTGTCTTATTGGGAAGCCGGCCAGGAGTGGCTTTGAAGGCAAGCCCGCTGTGCTTCCCCTCCGAGCCCGGTGGTTCAGGAGGCAGGGAAATTTCCGAGTCAGGAGCTGCAGTGATTCCAGGGTCCTTGTTGCTCCTCTCTACCATTTGTGACCCAAAAATGTATCCCTCAGGAGTCCAGATCCCAGTAATGCGGTTCTCAGTTCCATGGAGTCTATTGAGGACGTTGCTGGCCAGTACATCTTTGCAGCATGTGTGTGTGTGTGTGTGTGTGTGTGTGTGTGTGTGTGTGTGTGTGTGCGCGTGTGTATTATATTATACATTATATAGGTGAACTGCATATACTGTTTAAGCTTGTTGAAAGCACACCTTGGGAGTGAAGAGGGCTCTCTTGATCCAGCCTCCAGAGTGATTATTTCCTGTCCTGCGATGGCTAGCTACCTCATTTTGGAAATTACCTAGATGTGATTGTCCTGTGGACATGTCTGTGGGTCATTGTCTTGATTGTTAATTGATGTAGGAGGACCCAGCCCACCGTGGGCAGTTCTGCCCCTAGGCAAGTGTGCTTGGGCCGAATAAGAAAGCTGAACCAAACCAAGCCCGAGAGCAAGCCAGAAACAGCTTTCCTACGTGGTTCCTACCTTGAGTTCATGTCTTGGTTTTTCTCAATGATGGAACAAACCCTTTCCTCCCCAAGTTGACTGTGGTAAGAATGTTATATCCCAGCAACAGAAAAGCAGACTAGAACACCCCCAAGATGTCTGTCCTGGAGCAGGCTGCTCCCCTCACCCCCTCAGATTCCAGTAGCTGACTTGGGGGATGGGGTGTTTACCCAGTGTCAGAATTTGGTAAAGCTCAGGGTGCAGTCACTGTCCACCGAGCCACTATGGATAGGACTCCACTGGTAGCTAGAGGAGCCAATGAGAATGAAACTAAGTGCTGAGCATTAGTTTCATTAGTGCAGGAGTTACCACCTTGAGAGAGGAAACCCTGGTACTAAGACAGTGGTTCTCAGCCTTCCTAATGCTGCGACCCTTTACTACACAGCTCCTCATACTGTGGTGATCCCGGCCATTAGATTATTTCATTGCTACTCCATAACTGTAATTTTGCTACTGTAATGAATTATAACGTAAATATTTGTGTTTTCCGATGGTTTTAGGCGACCCCTGTGAAAGAGTCATTGGACCCCAAAGGGGTCACGACCCCATAGGTTGAGAAGCACTGGTCTAAGAGGTTAAGGAACCAGAGAAGTTTACTTTCTGGAGACACACTGATCCACTTATGAGGGGCTGAAGCCCTTTACTCGCAGGAGACCTGTCCGTTTACACGCTCCAGGGTACCTGGAGTAGGGGACTCAGCCAGTTCCGGCCCTCTTAGCCATGGAGTTGGGACCTTTTTGCCTCCCTTGCTTCTCTCAGCCACCTCTGCTGGGCCCTCCCTTTTCTTTTCGGATCCCAGGCTGAACTCTCTAAAACAACAGTTATCCTTTTCAGTACTTCGTAACTACCCAAAATTCCAACCACAGGAAAACAATTTATTTAAAAATTTTCAGGCAAGTACGTAGAAAGGCCCATTTAATCCCTCTTCTAACATTTCCATTATCTTTTCCAGGAGTTTTCCTGGCACAGAATTCTGGCAGAAGAAAACTGAAGTGATTTCCGACTCGAGGCCCGGGGAGGAGCCACCTGGGGCACTGAAATCCAGGCTCAGCTCTTTCTGTATAAATTAAGGATTTAAAGAAATTCTCCCCAACCAGACGCAGTGGAAGACAACTGCGGCCTCTGCTGGTTTCAATAGAAACTCGAGTTCAACGAATTGCAATGTGCTGAAATTGCTCAGACCGAAGACCAAGCCAAGAAGGGCTAGCTCGCGCTTAAATTCCTTTAAATTCCTTTCATCCGGTGCAGAAGAGGATGCCGCGGGGGTGCGAGCAGCAAGGACGCGGTTCGCAGCCTTGCCAACCCCAGCTCACCCTACCAACCCTACCAACCCCAGCTCACCGGAGGACAGGGAGGGACCCGCGAGTCCTGAGCGAGGAAGGTGGCCAAGGATGGCATGCCCTATTGCGGTGTCGGGGAAGCTATGCAGTAGACTCGTGTCTCTGAGCCGAGAGCTGGGACACATCTGCGGCTTGCAATGGCCTAGTGTAGGAGGGTTGCCGGGACCTTTCCCTCCTGTGCAAGGTCAGGGGTGTGAACGGGAAAGAAAATGGATCCTACTGTGGACTAAAGAGAAAGGTCCCACCGAGATTTGAACTCGGATCGCTGGATTCAGAGTCCAGAGTGCTCACCATTACACCATGGAACCACACAATTGGTAGCACTCTGACTCACTATAGGTGACCAAATCCATTCTCAGCCCCAATCATATCCCACAGTTTCTTCCGCAGGCACTTTTCCTATAGTCAGGTAGGATCAGAGCACCCTCAATTCACAACCAGGAGAATCGCCCGCGCTCAACGTTCGTTCTGTTCAGTACTTGGCGTGAGGAGTACAGTGGGAGAGAGACATGTCTCTCAGAGAATGAGAAAGTGGATTTAACACTTTAGAATCCGGGAAGTGAACGCCGGCTCTTCCTAGATTGCTGGTGTCTTGTTCTAACATACAATCCTTCCCCGCCCCTCCCCCGCCCCCGGAAAAAGGTTTCCTTATTTTGCTTTGCAGTTTTCTTCCTGTTGTCCAGATCCGCATCCCCTAGTTTCTCCTCCAGCCCCTCCCTCTTTTCCGCTCCCCCACTCTTTGTCTCTCTCTTTCCTGCTCCCACTTTCGTCTCCCATGCTCAGCCCAGGTCATAAGATCACGGAGAAGTTGCAGAAAGCAAGGTGAGGGAACGTTCACCCAGGCGAGGAGCATCATTGCTTCTTGGGTCAGAACGCCGCCGCCGTGGGAGTCTTTCCAAGACACAGAGCAAAACGCCCCGGGCAGCCCTCGGGACCGGGCGGCATTGGCCTTAGGTGAGGCTGAGTACTGGGCAAATCCAGAGCTGGGGACTCTGTGACACTTCCCGGAATCGCTGAGACCTGAGAAAATGCTGGGGCACAGTGAACCTTTCCTGCAGGGTTCCTGAGAGAAACTGGTGGCAGTTCCTCTCAACGCCCTTCGTGGCTACCTCAGCGCCGTTTACAGAGAGGAGCCAGCGGGGCCTGCGATGGGGAGAATTCTGGGTGACACCTTAAAATGAAAAGTTTAGCAAACTATGGCTGAGTTCGATGGACGAGGGAGATATGTATTTCCTTCAGGCAGCAAGTGGCAGCAAGTGGCAGCTGAGACAGCACCTACATCTTCCTATCCAGAATGTGGGTTGTTCCCCACATCTAGGGCCTGAGGTCACCGGAAGATGCACTGTGTCACAGAGGGCTGCAGCTAGAGCCTCTTCCCTCGCCTGTCCATGTGCCTTCTGCTGTGAAGATCCTGCCTTGGCTCAGGCTAAAAGCAATGGCGCAGCCAACCATGGGCAGGAACCTCTGAGTTCACAAGACCGAATAAACCTTTCCATGCTCAAGTTGTTTCTCTCTCTCTCTCTCTCTCTCTCTCTCTCTCTCTCTCTCTCTCTCTCTCTCTCTCTCTAAGAAAAGAAGAAACAATAGGGAATCACAAATGAACCACAGTTGCAGTTTTTATATAGTCAACAGTGATTGTTACCTTTGGGGGAAGTGAGTGCAGAGGGGTGGAATTCAATTTTTGTCAAAGTATTCTTTTATTATATGAATTAACTTAAGAGAAAAATAGGTAGATTCATGTGTTGTGTTTACAAAGAGGAAGGAAGAAAGTAAGAAGAAATGAAAGATGGCTCAGCTGTTTCCATATATGGAAGAATTTAATTTAACCTGGGGAAAAAAGAGTTTCTCCAAGGAGAGAACCCTGAGAACATGACAGAACCCCAGGAAAACACTAGGAACAAAGCTCCAATGTCACAGGGCCAGCTGGAGCAGGAAAGATAGTTTAATTAGGTGGCTAAAGAGTTTCCATAGGAAATCCTGCCTTCTTCTACTTGCCTCTCAAAACCACCATCTTCTTGCAGTTGAGAAATGGGGCTTGAGTTAATGATTTCATGATTGAACCTGTTATCCCACATTTAAGAATGACACCCCCCAACACACACACACACATACACACACACACACACACACACACACACACACACACACACACACACACACACGATTCAGGACCCTTGAGGAAGGGAGGCAGAAGGATCATAAGAGCCAGTGGTCAGGGAGAACCAGACCAAAAGTGTCTTCTGGATATGGCAGGACCCATGAACTCACAGCAGCTGTGTTGGCCACACAAGATCAAGGCAGGTGACATTCTAGAATAGAATGGGAAGGCCTTGTGTCCCCCCACCTTTATGTGAGAAGCCATCAGCAGTTGACAGCTTCTGGAGAGCAGTTTTAAGGGTATGACCCTGGGGGGGGCACGTCTACCACATTCTTGTGGATGGTCCAACACTCAGGAGTATACGGGTAGCACAAATTAGACTCCATGGGATTAAAAAGAAAAAGAGGACAAGTTGGGAAAGGGTAGAGAGCTGGGGATGGATCTGGGAGCACTGGGGATGAATATAATCAAAATATATCACACTCATATATGAAATTCCATAGAATAAAAACATTACTTTTAAAAGTGATTGAGAGATGGAGAGGTAGCTCAGTTGGTAAAGTGTTATTGCACTAGACTGAAGACCTGAGTTTGGATCTCTGGCATCCAGGCGTGTTCCCTCCCAGTGTTTCTAGCACCGGGGACACAAAGACAAGAGGACTACTGGGGCTTGTTGACCAGTTAGCTAGTCTTGTCCGTGAGTGAGCTCCAGGTTCACTGAGAGATCCTGTCTGAAAAATAAGGTGGAAAGCAATAGAGGGAAATATCTGACTGGCCTGGCAAGATGTTCACATTGGTGCAATAGTGGCACTGTTATCTTGGGGGTAACCAACAGCTGTCTAATTTGACGTGTGACCCACTCAACAGGAGGGTCTTCCTGTCTGGTACTGTAAACCTAGCCAGCTATTCATAACTGGAGAGGTCACTGACTAGGATTTCTAAACTAATATAATTTTTCAGTGTTCTCTAAATACCTGTCCATATACCCACAGGTAAGTGTAGCTTTCACGCACCCCTCATCAAACAAGTTTCTTTTTGCAAAAGATGGAGACAATTACAGAAATCTGCAACTGGTGAAAATTCAGAGTATAAGAGACTGTGGGGTGCCCAACAGAGAAAATGTATGCATAACTCTCCATATGGTTGCCTGAACAAGACTGACATAATGACCACACCAGTTATATGCTAACACAGACAAATTCCAATGGCCCAAACCATATATGAAAGGATACAGGTATCAGTGGCCTCTGAGAGAGGGAGAATCAGTCCCAGGCATGAGCTCCCACATAGGTTGTCTAATCCTTGTGGTCACCCTTAGTACATATATAGGAGCAAAGATAAATTGACTCAATAGTTATGTATATACTATGTATACACATGTGTGCATATATATGTGATATATATGTATCTATATCACAATAAAAGTAAGAAATCATGAATTGGGGGAGGGGCAGGGGTGGAGTTGGATGGGAGGTGGGAGTGATGTAGCAGTGTTCATGTGTGTAATCTAAACAAAAATAAAACCCCCAAATCCCACCTATGACAAAAAAAAACACAAATCACAGTATGTGATATTGGTATGAGCGGCCCTTAGATCAGCTGCCAGGATGATTAGAGCATTAAAAACAGTATCAGACAATAAACTAGGTACTGTCTCACCTTCCTTACACACACACACACACACACACACACACACACACACAATCACCTTAAAACTTCTAGTCTGTAGGTATATGCCTGGATGTATACATTTTGTACAAGGCTGAAAGACTTTAGAGGAACATCCTAGTGCTGTATCTGAGTTAAATGGTAGATGTGAAGCAACAAGCAATGCCTTTCAGGAAGGTATTTTTCTTACTTTCTTTTTGGTTTGGTTTTTCGAGACAGAGTTTCTGTGTGTAGCAGTTGCTGTCTAGGAACTCACTCTATAGACCAGGCTGGCCTCAAACTCAGAGAGATCCGCCTTCCTCTGCCTCCCGAGGGCTGGGATTAAGGGCGTGCACCACCACTGCCAAGAGAACATTTTCTAAATTCATGATTTTAATGCTTCAACTTGGTCCCAGTAGGTTTGGTGAGAAATAAACAACTAAGAAATGCCAGTAAAAATTAGCTATTACTAATGACCTTACACTCAAGTATTTACTGGAGTGAATTCTACTAATGGGGACTTTGGAGAGCACTAGGGACATGAAACCAACAGACAGGCCTACTCGTAGGGAGATCAGAAGATATTTAGGGGAGTTGGTTCTCTTCTTCTACCATGAGTTCTGAGGAATGGCCCTACTCAGGCTTACCCATCGAGTCATCAAACAGGCCCCTGTTGTTTTTAAATGGTAAAACCAATGAGCCCTGGCTCTCTACCCTCTCCCCCCACCCTCAGGTTCTGTAATACCTTGGCTTCTGACGACATAATCAGCAAATAACTCAGATATTATTGCTGTATAATGCTTTTATTAGACAGTTTTATGGAAAAAAAAACAAACCCACATTTTTGTGTTACATTATACAGTTTTTCAGGCATGTCACAGTCCAGTGTGAAATACTGAAATAGCTCTGCATGCCAGCATCAAAGGCCACAAACAGCACCGTTTAAGAGACTCAGGCATATGTAACTGTCTTCAAATTAAGTCAGCCCTGCTTCACAAGTGACAGAGTGTGAACAACCAACACCTGCCAATCAAATGTGTCTCAGATAGGCCACCACACAGAATTTAGGACAAAATTACCTAAAATGGTAAGCTGGGGAAGGTGCTGCACAGAGGAGAAGATGGTCAACACCTGATCCAACTCTTACTGTAGGTGTCCCTTGACTATGTAATCCCTAACATTTAGTATTTCACACCAATCTTAATGCAAAAGTGCTATACCACACACAGTTCATAAAAACTCCAACTGATGCTGGAACTAGTAAGTATTTTTACTGTTAATGAGACTTGCTCACTTCAGAGCAATAGTGAGAAACACAGCCCAGACCAAGTCCAGGTTAGACTCCAGTGGGAGCAGATCCTACAAGCAGCACACTTGAGATTTTTTTCTTCTTTCCTGTAATTGAAAAGATTTGTCTTTCTATCCCAAACACCAAGTTCACTGGAGAAGTTAGTCCTTTAGTCTCCAGCTGTGACTGTCACCTAAGGACTGACAAATGCCTAGACCACACTGTAGAGTTCTAAAAGAACCTTACTCCTCCCAGGTCTCCTGTTTGTGAATAACAGGAGTCTACAGCCCAACAGAAGACAGCAGAAACTTGGTTTTGAGGCTGAGTCATAATAGGAACAAAATACTTATCTGCTCTTATGCCCCAAAGCACAAGATGGCGAGGACAATGTATCTGAGAACAGAGTGAAACACACTCACTCACACACACAGCGACTATTGCATATTGTTTTGAGGTCAAACATTTAAAAGTCCCCCCCCCAATTTTATGTCACTTCACTTAAGCAGCATGCATGGAATACTGACACCTTTCAAAAGATAGTAAGATCCATTAGATCTACAAGAAATCAAAACCAACAGGAGTGGGTCAAGGTTCCTCTCAGAAACCCAGATTCTTCCTTTGTACTTCAGACTTACGAGGCTAGCTCTTGAAGCTAGCCTCTTAAGGGGTGTGCCCTTCAGGGGTGTCACCCTTCAGGGGTGTCGCCTACAGTGGCTAAATCCTACTCAAGTCTAGGTTGACAGGAAGCTAATGACCATACTGTGAAAGTTCTTCATACTGCTGAAGTCACAGACCAGTGTTTTAGGCAATAGCCGACCTGACACCCTGGTGAACTTGTCTTACTGATAAACAAAGTCAAGCGGAATGCAGAGAAAAGACAGAGAACAGGTAGAGGCTGAGAGAAGACATTTTACAGGCTGCTAAGTTTTCTGTACAATGAAATCCAAGGACCCAGGTTATGTCTGGCTTTAATTTTCTTCTTTTAAAGAGGGTATTTTCAGTTCCAAGCTACGTGACCCTTCAGTTTCCTGGTGCCACTTCTTAGCTCATTCATTCCTTCTATTCCCTCATAACCCTCATCTCTACCCCGGTGTTTAAGAGGCAGCCCTCCCTCCATAAGGGCTGTTTTTCTCTACCAACTTGACTGCAAAATTCCTATAGGTAAGGAAAAAAAGTAAATTTTAAAAAGACTAAAATGTTTTGTCTTATTTCCAGATTCTACCCACCTTTTTAGTGTAGAAAACAAACTGTCCCTTAAAGTAATCAATAGAAAAGCAGTAACCTCCTCTGCTTACTTCACCATTGTTTTCTGGTGACAGTGACAGAGCTCCCCAGGGCCAAGTACCATAAGGACAGAGGCAGTGCTGGAGTCACCAGCCAGCCCCCCTCACCCCACTCCTTCCACACCAGATAGAATTTCAAGTTTGGCTGGGATAACTTTAGAACTAGGGACTGTCATTCCAGATGAGAAAGATCTGAATGAAGGTCACCAGTACCCAAACCCTCTTGTCCCCACTGCCACACCTGATTCACAGAGTCTCAGCCGGAGAATGAAGACAGTTTCCCTACTCTTCTATTGCTACACCTGTGTGGAGTAAAAGTTTAATCGACGAACACACAGATGATTCCAGCTCATATGTTAGCAAGTGCAGATACAACAGAAGCCACTGTGTAACAATGAGACCCTAAATCCTCCTCCATGGCCCAACTTCTAAATGGGCACTGGGAAAACAAAACAAAACCCAACAGCCTTTCAGTAGAACTGAAGAGCCGCTAAGTTGGTTATGATAGGATTAGACCTTAGTTTCCAAAATGGCACGCTATCCAGAAATTCAATTGCACAATAAAGGTTCTCTACAAGAGAGGAGGGGAAAGTGGCTTGGGATGGCCGAAGCAGTACTCACCCCACCAATTACCTACCAAGGCATTCAACAAATCTGTATTCCCTGTGAAACATCCCCACACCTTCCTGCTTCACACTTGTGATCAGAGAGGTCTCAGGATCCCAAGAGGACGGTTGCGCCAATGTGGAAAGTCAGGAGGTAGCTAAAAACTGACCTGCAGGTCCCTCTCAATGTGGCTGGCTCATCTTAGCAGACATGAAGTGTCTCAACCATGAACGACACTAAATGCTTGGCTTGCATTTATCTGTAAAACGGAAGTGTCAAGATACTTGAAGAAAATATTTTCTTTGAATCCTGAGTGGGTTAAATACTATTCAGTCAGTGGTAACTAGTGACCCACTCCACAGTCAAACATTTAAAAGAAAGAGGCAAGAAAAAAAGCATCTTGTTAATACTTGGTGCAAAGAGCAAAACAGTGCGTGGTTATGAACACAGGGGTAGTTAAAGTTCCTCACCTTACACATCTTTAAGGGGGAATCTAGAATGTGCATCTATGAACTGCATGAACTCAGGTCTAAAGGAGAGGTTGGGTAATGAATGAGGTACACATGGCTGCCATAATAACCCAAGACTATAGGACTCCCTAGACTGGAGAAGAACCTCTTAAGAACCGCTGGTCAAAAGCCTGAGCATCTTTAATAGCTGTTAAAACTGATGGATTTTTTTTTAATTAAAGAAAAAAGGTAGGCATATAAAACTCTTTCAGGGATGAAAGATATGGAAGGCTCCCTAATTCTACATGACAAACTGTCTGCTCTGATGAAGAACAGCTGGAAACAGGGCCAAGCCTGGCGGAAGCCCGTTAGCATGTGCCATACAGTCAATCAATATACAGGGCCAAACTAAAACACAAAGATAGGCATTTCTCTTAATACTGAGCCACTGCTTTTGTTTAGACATCAAAACAAGTTGTAATAAAGTGTGTTGAGCCCGTGCTGGGCTAAAAAGGAGACCTCCAGTCTCCAAGGTGAGTCTAATCCCACACAACTTTTCAAGAGGGTTTCTCACCTTACTGGGTCATGTGTGAGATCTGAGGGAAACTATTAAACAGGGTACATAAAGTGAGGGTTCTTTGTGGGGCATCTAGTGTCATATAAAAACACGGTAGATTGTGTCACATACCATGAAACACAGAATCAATCCATGCAAGGAAAGCCACCCTCCAACGAGGCAGCTGGAGTAGGGCAGCAGCCTGGCACACTGCTGACCCTCTGACACCAGGGAACAGTGGCAGAACCTCTGCCTGACAAGGATCCTAGGAGTTTGCTATTCTTTCATTTTAGGAAAAGAAGCTTCTGTATACTCATTCCTGCAGCCGCAGCCTCCCTCTCAGGCCCTGGCAACTACCCACAGGCAGAGAACCTAGACAGCTGGGCTAGGAGGCTTCCAGTAACCTTCCCCTCATATGCATATATATGGTTTTGTTTTTCTTAAAATAAACTCCATGAACTCATAAAGCTCTCATCTGCAATCAAATGCAAAAGCAGAGCCCCCTACTCAGAGGCTCTGAAACACACAGATCAACCTCAACACAAATCAGCCTTCCAGCCTCAGAGGAGACCGGGTCAGTTCAAAGGCAAGGGAGACGCTTCTCCAGAATCCTTGGAGGCAAGGAGTGATGTCCTCTTCAAATGGGCTTATAGAGCAGCGTGGTGACATACTTCTTCTTGTAGCGATGGGTTGCACTAAGGACCATCACACTGTCCTGCAGGGGAGAAAAGCACATACAGCTAGTTCGTTAATTTGTGTGGCTGCTGGGTCTTACCAGCCATCAGTCTTCCACAGACACTCACTGTCTTGCTAAAATACTCCAATAAAAGCCATTTAATGGAGGGAAGGGTTACTTTGGCTCACAGCTCTGGGCTGTAGTCCATTATACCAGGGAAGCCAAGGCATCAGGAAGCTGAAGCAGTTGACACATTGCACATTTGTTAAGCATACTTTCTCCCACTTTATCCAGCCGAGGACACCCTGCCCAGGGAATGGTCTGCCCACAGTTAAGATGGGTCTTCCTATACCAATTAATGTATTCAATATAATTCCCCATAGGTATACTCAGACTCACACCTCAGGTTGTTGTAAATTTTTTCAACACAATTTTTCAACACTAACCAACACATTTACTTCTCAAGAGGCAGTCTGAAATAAAAGAGGCTGGCTTGGCTGTCAAATCTTACTCAGTTCCAGTCCAGTCTCCGGTTGTCGTGGTATCGGTTGGCAGCCTTGAGGAGTCTATATATGGTCTCTATGTCCCACCGCCCCCTTTAAAACTTCTTCATACAAAGGATAATAGCTACCCTTAAAGGGGTTCTGATTACAAGATCAGATGAAGTATCTGATACATAAAAGGCCATGAAGAAATACTATTTTACAGTTTTATCATTCCCCTTCTCATTTCAAATTACAATATTAGGCCTATGCCTAGCAAGGAAAAAAAGTGCTATCAACCATTCCCAGAACAAAATATTAAATGCAGTAAAAGGGAAATGATCCTTCTCAATGCTCATTCCTAAGGCCTGAAGCAGGTCCAATTGCCACTTAACGTCAAAGATGAACTGTGTGACTCAGAGAGCACTGTTGGAGTTCCTATCTAACCTTAAAAGTACAGCAGCTTCCTGAGACAGCCCATCTGACAGGTCAATTCCAAATGGCCAAACAA
This sequence comes from Cricetulus griseus, assembly GCF_003668045.3. Lineage (NCBI taxonomy): Eukaryota > Metazoa > Chordata > Mammalia > Rodentia > Cricetidae > Cricetulus > Cricetulus griseus. The sequence continues at coordinate 58,811,644 of NW_023276806.1, forward strand.
GCTGAGAACCCAAGTGGAGCTGAAGAGGCAGCCCCGTCCCTTGTATCACAGCCCCGTCCCTTGTATCACACAGGCACCAACTTTCAGGATGTATGAGAGCATGGTTTGCAACAGAAGAGATGACCAGGGACACCAACTGACAGCTACAGAGCAGTCACAGGAGGAAAAACTCAACCAGATCTCAAAGAACCCCAAAAGTCCAACATAGAGACCAGTGCAGCTAGCTGTCTTCCTTTACCCTGCATTACCTACAATGACGGTGTCCAGGACTAAGACTCTGGCTGGACTGTGCTGAGACAGACTGACAAGGTGGGAGCAGGCAGGGAAACTCAGCTCCACGAGAGCTGCAGATTTGGAGCAGGTGAAAGACAAGCATCTGGGAGAAGACCTTCATGGTAACAGACAGGAAAGAGCAGGGGGTGGGGGTTAAGAGGACTGAATCTCAGTCTGTCTTATACTTACTGGCAATCTGACCTTCTCTGAGTCTTAGTTTCTTTATCTACAAAACAGGGGTTAAAAATAATACTTCTCAAGGTTACTATGAAAATGAAGTTCAGTACATTAAAATTTTATAGACACCCACACACTCTATTAAAGGCAGCTCTATCAGTGGCCTCCCTGTTCTGTTCTCACCGCACATCTAAGCAACCTGAGCAGCTTCCAGAGAAATGGCTGGGGGTCCCCTAGGTGCCTGCATATACTCAGACTCAGGAAGGATACCTCTCAATCTGTTGCTCACCAACTGCTCCAAGGAGTTCCCTCAAGGACCGGCTTAGCCAGCCACAGAACTACATACCTTTATGCTAACATTCAAGCCACAAAGATACTAAAGCAACAGAGAAACTAAGGACTCTAGGGAAAGGGTGGGAAAAACATAGACGTCTGGTAAAACCAACTCCCTATCTACTATACAAGCGATAGAAACGTGTGGTATACACAAGCAGGGCATCTCATTGCAGCTGATTCCATATCTTAGGAAGCTCTACTGTCTTACTCAAGAACTTGTTGAAGGAAGCTATACCTGATTTTCTGCACATGGAATCCAACTACCTGAACTCCAACTTAAGTAAACAGGTGGTACAAAGGTTCCAGCCACCCACAGACACTGGGAAGCAGAAAGGTCCCCATCACTGACAGTTCAGCTAGCTTGAGCCCAGAACCAAAAACAAATAATTTGTTTGATGGGTGGTGGTGTGCACACCTTTAATCCCAGCACTTGGGAGGCAGAGTCAGGTGAATCTCAGTGAGTTCAAGGCCAGCCTGGTCTACAAAGCAAGTTCCAGGACAGCTAGAGCTATTACACAGAGAAACCCTGTCTGAGGGGTGGGGGAAGCTTCAAAGGAGACTGAAGTTTAAAATCAAACAGCCTTGAGGTATGAAAAGACGGCTCTTCTGTAACTTGACTGTCAGTGTCAACTGCAGCTTTAAAAGCCGCAGAAAGCAAGTTACCACCGAAAAGCATGTGTGACTCTTACCCTTCCACTCGGGAGGCTGTGGAGCGTCGCGGCCACCACTTACCTTAATGGACAGCGCATAGAGATGGTTCAGCATAACATGATTGGGTTCAGGAAGTAAGGCTGGGTCACACTAGGAGAAAAAACAGCCCCACCCCCCACAAATGTGATTAAATGCAGACAAAACCAAGTTAACTGTTCCTTTGAACTGTTAAGAACTCTAAATAGGTAACACTTTGTCTCCTATGAATTATGTATTCCCACATCATAAAATCTGGAAAAATCCTAAATCTAAGAGTGAAATGCTAAGCCCCAACATCTGCTAACTTTCCTTAATAGAATTAAAACAAAAACCTTGCTGACAGGTATAGATGGTTTGGGAATCAACCATCAATTAAGTAAAATAGAGATAAAATTTACTTACATAAAAAGTTGTGAATTCTGTATAACCCCTAGTGAGAGTACCCTTATCTTGTGATAGACTAGAAGTCATAGTAGACATTAATTCCAGCATAGTTTGGTTCTGATTTTACTAGAAACAGAAACAACTATAAATTCCGCTATTGGTACCTAAAGTTCAGTCTTGGAAAAAGTATTCTACAGTGCTGCTGACATGCACATGGCTTATTTCATTGCCTTGACAAAGCTGGGTCCTAATTCCAGCCCCAAGATTCCTGAAGTTTGGCCTCAATGGTCCTAAGATTCCCCAGACGCTTTAGCAACCTGCTCAGGATACTCACTGAAATATTAGTGTCCTTGTTAAGAATAACTTGGAGTAGGTGAGGGGGCAGAATGGGTGGGGATTTGAATCTCTCCTCAGATCGAAACACATACATTTCTTGACCATAAGGCCCTGGGGGTGAGCTGGATAGGTCTGAAAAATATTCATGCAAACGTGAAGGAAAGTTGAAGGGTTAGTAATAACGCATGAGGAAAACTATCAACACAGCCATTAATCTTAAATGTAATATAGGTCCTGAAGCAACGGACTTGTGACCTACTGGCCTGTAACTGTAAGCGAGCAAAGGAAATGTCTGAGTTGTCCTGAACATGGACCAGGAAGATTCCCAACAAGGCAACATGATGTAAGGAAGTGATGAGAGGCCAGCACCTAGGCTCCAGGAAACCAACTCCATTTGTCAGCGATATGTCCTTGGACAGATCCCTTTAATATGGTCAGTTTCCTCATCCTCAAGATAAAAATCTTCCCAAGTCATAGTGCTTTTGAAAAAAATCAAAGTGATAGTAGAAATAAAGATGCTCTGTGAACTCAATGTGAAAAGATTAGATTTCATTTTATTTCTACCAAAGTAACAGACAACAACGTTATACACTCTAAGTCTACAATGATTACAGCAGACAGAACACACTGTAGCTGTAGTCAAGGAAGTGTAGATGTAAGCCACAAAAAATACCACTTCATACTCAGTGGGATGGCTGCCGCTGAAATGGCAAGTACTGGGAAACACTGGCAAATACTGTGGCTTCAAACTACAGTATTTCCACCACTGGTAGAAATGAACAATAGTGCAACCACTTTGGAAAACAGTATAGTCATCCTCAAACAGTGAAACTTTGTGACCCAGTAATTACAATATTGGGTTTATCACCTAAGATAAAACATAAGCTACCCCCCCCAAAAAAAAAAATCTGACCATGAGTGTTCTTAAGCAAAATTTGTAAGAGCTCCAAGCAGAAAACAAATGTCTGTCGACAAGGGATGGACAACCAAGAAGGAACTGTCATACCGTGGACTTCTATTCAGCCACAAACAAGCAAAGTACTGATACATGTTTCAACAAGGATGAAAGCCCCAGAAGCCTGCTAAATGAAAGAAGCCACATGGTGCATGGTTACATTTGTATGAACTGTCCAGAACAGGCAAATGCATATGGCAGAAGCTTTGTGACTGACACAGGGCAGAGAGGAGAAAGAGATGGGTTTTAAAATTCAATAATCAAAAAAATAAATAAATAAAAGGATAAATTTTACAATTAAAAAATATGTGTTTTATGGTACCGGAATTCTACTTAAAAAATGAAAAGCATTCAGGTTAAATTTACAAAAATTAAATGAACTATGTTTTCTTTGTTTCACAATTTTAAAGTTCCAAAGAAAAGATTTTAGTAAGTCTATTTTAATAACTCAAATTTGCTTCAACATATAAGGCAAAAGGAAAGAAGTAGCAACAACATTGTATTAAATATCCACAAACACCATTGGTAAATAACACAGGACAATTTTCAAGTGCTGTCCATGGCACTAAAAAATCCAAGTAGGACATTGAAAAGTTATGTACATGCCTACACCCATTATCTGTATATTCCTAATAAATGGATTCTATGCCTTACATCACTGGATTAGGAAACTGGGTGAACCCGAAAGTGTTTTAGTCTTCCCATTACATAATTATGATTGACTGTCAAATATTCTTTGGTTACTTTGCAGATCATAATATAATCATAGTCCTAGTGGCCTCAGAATATAAACCTTTTAAGATCACCACCCCTCCAGCCAATAAGAATGCTCACCATAACTTTCTGAGTTTATATAATGAAACATTTTTTTTTTCTAAATTGGTAGTTACTGTGCTATGGACAATTTGTCCCTTGTCCTTGAGATTCTGCTATGTGCTCTACTTCAGACAATATGACAGAGGCTCACTGAGGGTCCAAGCCCTCAATTTTACTGCTGGGAGTCAGTTGCACGATGGCATAACAAGTAGCAGAGGCAGACTTTGTATGCAAGAGGCCATATGCTCAGTGCAGAAAGTGTGCAATTCTCCAGGCAGGCACAACTCCATCATACAGTAATGAGATAGTAACTATGGATATGGTTTGCAAAACGTGCCTCTGCTACTACAGCGAACAAGCACAGCTATAAAGACTTTGGGGAAAGTGGTATTACACCAAACAAAAATAAACAGGACTTTCACCCTGTATATTCAACTCCATGGAGAACAGCTATTGGTTTGTTTTTTTCTCTCTTTTCTCTTTTTCCCTCAGCAACAATTACACTTGTAGGCTCTCCTAAAACCATAATTGTCAGCTGAGCTCTCAAACTAGCTGATTCAGGTTAGGAAGACGTAGCCAGCCTTTACAGGTAATATTACCAGATGCTAATGGAAAAGTGTGAAATCTTACTGGAAACAGCTTTCAAAACCACAGGCTATGGGTGGGTTATATAAAAGCAAAATGGAAAACAGTGTATCCAAGTAAGAAAGGCAGACATTATACCAAGGGATTTGTGTTAAAGTGGGGTGTGTAGATGGTGTGATTATAAGATTCCTGATAAAACAAGAAACCACTTTGGGAAAGAAATATGCATTGTAAGAAAGAGAAAGCAATAGTGCAAAATTACCTCGACAAGATGTCTCAGAGCTTTCCATGGAATCTAACTTTAAAGCATCGAATACTTCAAAATCAGATTTCTTGACATGGATCAAATTATTAATTGTGCCAAGCTGACTGGTAACCACAGGCTGAAACAGTGAATAAAAAAAAAAAAAAATGATTGGATTCCCTTTTCAAATCCATCTTCTTCACCCAACCTCCACTCTACTTTTAGGAAAAATCTCTACTAGAGAGGGCTGTTGCCTACTGAATCAGAGGGCAGTAAGTCATAGTGAGGCCACTGAGGCTTCCCTGCAAATCAAGGCCTTACCTCTGATGGATCATGAACCCACTGTCCATCCACAAAGAACTTGTACTGGTGCTCTCCCTCTGGAAGATCCAGGATGGCAACAAAGTCATTATGACTAGGGAAGAAAACAGAAGGTCAAACTGGCCAAGTTCTTTAAAGAAGACAGAATGGAGAAAAGGGCAATGATGGCACCATCACAATCACCTTCCACATTCCTATGCTATACAGCCCTTGTGCCCCAACCCCCTGCAAAGTATAAATCCATCCTCTTTTTCTGTATCACTCAAGCCATGTACCTGTCAACCTCTCCCAATAACTTTATTCTTAACTAATCTGTGTGCGTGCTTGCACCAGGGTGTGGGTGTGAAGTGTGGGGTGTGGGGTGTGGGGTATGGGTGTAGGGTGTGGGGTGGTGTTGGGGTTGGGGTCAGAGGATTGATTGCCAAAATATTTTCTCTTAGTAAACTATTTTGTTTCAGCAGAACAGAACCTTGGGGCTGGGGAGATGGGCTCAGCCAGGAAGAGTGCCCGAGAGCTTGAGGACCTGAGTTTGAATCCTCAGTAGCCACATCAAAAGCTGGGCATGGCTACACATGCTTGTAACTCCAGCACTGGGGAGTAGAGAAAGCAGACCCAGAGAAACTGCTGCCAGTAAAGCTAGCTGAAATGGAGAAAATCTGGTTCAGTGAGTTTGTCTCAAGGTTAGAAGTCATAGAGGAAGATACTCAGGTCTTGCTGTGGCCTCCACATGTATATACATGGGCATACCTGACTGAATGTACATGTATGCACATATACATGTACACACACACACACACACACACACACACACACACACACACACACACACACACAGAGCAGAGCCCTCACAAGTATAAATAAGGTAAAAGGTAATATTTCAGGGTACTCTTTTCATATTTTGGTGAGCCTTTTCTCGAAAATAACCTATTATATAAAAGGTCACTCTGACAACCACATAAATCATTCACTACTGCTTTGCCAGCAATGAACTGGCATATACTTACAATATCATAATGCATTTTGCTTTAATACAGAAATCAAAGCAATGGGAATTTGCTAGTTGCAGACTTCCTCTGGACAAGAAATGGCTTGAGAAGCACAGTCCTGAAGAAATGCACCCATAATGCTGTTAGAGACTCCCCAGAGGCCTACTCTCTCCCCTGAGAAAGGGAATCAGGTGTCTACTCCTGCACTCTATAGATGCAGCGGAGACGCGTGTCCTCACCTCTTAATCAGTGGAATCTTGGTGCTCCAATTGTTGAAGGACCCAGAGATGAAGACCTCCTTGCCCCCTTCAGACCAACGGATAACAGTAGGCCGGGCCTGCTGGGTGGGCTTCACAGAATCATCCAAGTCCTGCTGCCAGGGTACAAACTCTTTTTCCCCGGGGAGCTGTAAGAAGGAGTAGGTCATCCCTAGAATAAATTATGACCCAAGGTTTTTTAAGAGGTAAGTTTCCCTGGGGTATTAAAGGTTCTAGGTTTCAACTAAAGATAGCAACCCTAATTCTAGCAATTAAATCAAGAGTTTTAACAAACTACAGAAAAGAACTAATATAGGGTCCAAAATGGTCAAATGGCTTATATCCTAGCATAGCCTAAATCACAACCTACTGCCCAGTGTGCGCATATCATTTTCTTTGCAGAACTTCTCTGGATCACCCCTCAAACAAACAAACAAAACCCTCCAAACCCTTCCTCCAGTCTCATTTGTGTGTAGCCAATTAAGATACACTTCTGACGGTCTCTTTTTTTTTTTTTTTTTTTTTTTTTTTTTTGGTTTTTCGAGACAGGGTTTCTCTGTGTAGCTTTGGAGCCTATCCTGGCACTCGCTCTGGAGACCAGGCTGGCCTCAAACTCACAGAGATCTGCCTGCCTGACGGCCTCTTAAGAGAAAAAAAAAATGTAAGAAAGTCAAGTATGGTTCTTTAAAAGAAAATCAAGCCAGATACATATTTTTTTCAGAAGCAAACAGGTCTCGATTGTCAATTGCAATTAAAGTTATAGATACCAAAATTCCTAAGTAGTTAACAATGCTGTTTTAGCTACTAGGTTATACAACGGAACATTAAAGGTGGAGATGTAGTTCCGTGTAGAGCTCTTTCCTACCAAGCACGAGGCTGACGGTTTCATCTCCAACACCATCATCTATCAATCGACATAAATTCCAAAGCAAGACCACCGATTCAGTATGGCTGAAATGGTTATGAGACCTTACTTGCTAACTGAGGCCAGGTATATATAATTGCCCCAAGAAGATGGATGATATTTTGGAGCTCTGTGTGCACAGGATCAACAGCAGCTTCCTTGAGCAAAAGCAGATCCATTACTAAACAGGGTTTATAGGATTCTGAGAAATATGAATTTCTTAGTTTCTTTCCATCACCAACCTTCAGGAAAAGTGTGGGCAAACTGTAACCAGTGAGCCAGACAGCTTTTTACAAAGCTTTTGTTTGGAAACAGCCTCTCACTTGTTTACTGCCATCCACAACTTTCTGTCTCAGTGGGCGGCAGACCTGGGGAGCTATGACACACTGTGTGACCCACAGAGTCTAAATTATTTATTATTTGTTCTTTGACAGAAAAGGTTTGATAATCCCTACTTTCATTGGCTTCAGGGACTGGAATAAGACTGTATGGCATCAAGTCAAACATTACATACAACACAGTAAAGGTTAGAGAAAGAAAAGACTAGCTGATTTGGGCTTTTCCCTGCTTTATCTAAAATGAAAAAATTTACCTTTCATTCTGTCTTCCAATAGTTCTGAAAACTACTGTACAAGTACAAACCAAAGTAAAAGGAGAAAGAACATGAAGGGACTTTTACATTATTCAGGAGACTGGGCTAAGACAAAGCTTTGGCTCCACAGTCTCAGAGCAATGCACTGGGGGTTGATGGCTGCATTAGGCATGTTTACCAATGCCTAAGAACAACCCTCAGATTCTAATTCCCAAACAGAACCTGAGAACATATTTTTTTTAAAGCTATCAGATAATTATACTGTACTTATATTACAATAAACAGGGAAAACGTGTTTTGTTTTTTCCTAGGGGGGTCAAATTCTCACTCCGGATTGGCAGTGACCCTCCTGCCTCAGTCTCTGAACAGCTGCAATTACAGGAGTGAGCCACTACTGTATCAGCTTTAAAGAACAATCACCTTTTTAGGTATACCCTAAAATGTTAGAAATACTATTTGTTGGCATCTGTTTCAGAGTAGTGGGTGGGACAATGGCTTGGAGCACAGAAAGCCACTCATTCGTGACCTTTCAGCACCATTTCAACCGGGTGACATACACACAGTTCATTGTACTGTTCTAGTTTATAAATGTGTCAGATTTCCCATAAGGTTTTAAAAACAATCTTAGGGATCCTAATGTTCAAAAGGGATGGAGAACCCTAGTGAGTCTACTAAAAAGCCTGACCTTTAGAGCAAAGATGCCCCCCACCCACCCCACTGTCTCTATCAGTTACTTTTATGACGGAGGATTTTCAGTTCAGGATTTGAAAGCTCTACACTATTAATACACCTGGCTTTGGAGCAAAGCCCTTCCACTTATGACATGACATTTCTGTGGTAGCAGGGAACGCAGCAAGACTGTTTACTGGAGTTGAACCACCAGCAACAGCAGCAAATCGGCAATTCAAATTACAGTCTGAAGATGATTAAGGAAAAAAAATCAGTGGGGGGAGGACATGTGAACTATAAAGTTTTTAATCTTCATGAGACTGGGGGGGGGGTTGTTGGAACTACTTTTCTCATTTCACAAACGGCAAGATGTGAGGGAAAGAATGTTCCAAAACAGGCCTGAATTCACACAGAGCAAGCTGGCTCCTATTCAGGACACCAATTACTGCAGTCACAGTTTGAATGTACCCAAATCCTGAGTCATCCATGTAGGAATGAGCAAAAATACACGGCCTGTCACCCTGGGTAAGCTTTGGAGAACAAAATCCAGGCTGAGCACAGAGCCCCAACGACGAGGAAGAAGTCCTAAAGTGGGGACAAAGAGGGAACCCCAAGAAACGCACAGCTCAACATCTCTTACTTCCCTAACGGAGTCCTCAATCAGGACTCAAGAAAACAAGCCATATAATCCAAATTCCACATGCTGTCAAAGAGGTAAATAAAACTCTATTCACTATCCTAAGCCTCAGTGCAGTGGGAAGGGATAAAGTGACAGGCGCCAAGTATATCCCAATCATCTCCAACCCTCTGGTTTTTCTTTTTCACTCCTGACAGCCTACTTGAGAAATTAAATGTTTTTAATGCTGACATTTCTAAAAGTGATTAGGAACATTAGGGTAGCAATCATACTGCTGTCGGCTCCATCTGCCTCTTCTTTTGGGTGAACAAAAATGGGCCTTTGGCTGGAAGTCTCTGGCATTGGTGGCAAAGTCTTCGGGCAGTTGTGGGTGGTTTTGAGCCTCAGGCAACATTTTGAACATTTCGAAGCACTATAGTGGAGTGAAGGGAAGTAACTTGCTCTCCCACAAGGCACAGCCAGGTGTGCAAAAAGCACAGTCACAATCGCCACGTTTATAAAAAAAACCAACCAAACAAACCTGAAGCCATTATCCAAATGATGCACTGTTCTGATCACCAAGACTAGGCGAAAGTATTCAAGTAACCAAGTGATAACTGCTGAGAGTCACGCAAACGGGGACGAGGATCAAAAAGGGGACGCAGGGCCCCTGAGAGCAAAGGTGATATCTACACAAAGGCATTTTCAGGGAAAAGAAATACATTTAAATATCTCGAGGCCAATGTGAGAAACGGAGCCCGAAGCAGCAGCTCAAACAAGGCAACCTCTTAAGTTTCCAAGCTCGCTCACCACCTATACATCCTGCAAGCTCCACCACAAGAAGGCAAGATGTGGTGCAGAACCAAGGATGGGGCGGGCAGGGGACGTGTCTCTGGTACCGGTCCTGAAAGTATGGCCCGCAGATCAGTCAGAAGGGCAGGAAAACAACTCCACGCCTCTATCCTCATTTGAGGCAGCACCTAGGAGGCATTCGTACTCAACATCCCTGTCCGCGGGAAAGCCCTCTAAAGTCATAAAATAAAATGAACCCGTAACCCTTGGGAGTGAGGAGGAAGAACCAAGAAGGGAGAAGCAGCCGGCAGCCCCGTGGACTCACCTTGGAGTCGGGCAGGTTGAAGACGCTGGGGTCGTCGGTGCTCCCCACCATGATCTTGTGCTCCTTGCCCGGGCCATGGCCGCCGCCCTCGGCTCGCGCAGCCTTGGCACCGTGGCGCTCCCCGGACACCCGCTCGCTGGTGGTGTTTCCCATGGCTGCAGCTCGAGTCGGGGGCAACCTGCCGCGGGGAACGACACCGGGCTGGGAACACCCCCGCGGCCGCGTCAGGGGCGTCCCGGCCCCGCCCCTGCGCCCGGGAAAGGGAATCCCCGCCGCAGGAGGCCGCGCCCGGGGTCCCCTCCCTGGTCCACTTCGGGGACGCCTCCGGCTGGGGAACCCGCCCGGGAGTCACCTCTACCCCGCGGCCCCGGCGCCGCACACCCTCGCGCCGCTCACCTCGGGCGATGCGCTCCGGGATCGCGGGGCCACGCGCACGCCGGCTGTTGGGCGCACAGAGAGACCAATAAAGTTATTGAAATTGAAGCCGCGCCCCAAGCCAGCGGCACGGGTGGTTTCCTCCTAAAATGGCTACAAGGCCCGCGGCGCGGACCCGCCTCTGTCCATGGCCCCGCCCACAAAACCTCTTTGTCCCGCCCCCTGCGTGCCAGCCCCGCCCCCTCCCCAGTCCTAGTCGCCTGCCGCTCTAGCCACCGTCGCCGGCCGCCGTCTCTGTGGTGAATGCGTGCGTGCCTGCCTCCAGTTTGGGGCGGGGCGGGCGCGGCGGGCGGCGGCGGGGGGGCGGGGCGGCGGTGGGCGGGGCGCGGGTGGGGCGGGCGGGGCGAGGGGGGTCAGGGTCCGGGTTGGGGGCCAGGCTCTCGCGTGGCGGGCGCTAGTATCTGGATGGAAGTCTATACGCTTTCGGAGTCATGTCTTCCTAAGTAATCCGTCCAGCCATGGGACACGGACTCGTCAGAGAAGCCAAATCCGAGGTCTCCTGCTCTGGGTACAGAATTAGAATCTGCACTTTAACAAGATCCCATCAAACTGCTTGACAGCGGTAGGGAGCGGTTCCACATTCGAATGGTTTTCATTATGCCGCTTACAGCTCTACCGAGCGACCTCGTTTTCATTGTCCCAGGAAGCAATGAAATGAAGGGTGGAAGAGAGAATTGACTAGACGCATGAAGTGTGCCTGGCAAGTACTGCAGAAGGCTTACTTATATGTGGTGCCCAGTTCACCATAGTGGTGTTTTCTCTTACTGTGATTAGCTGTGTGGGAGCATGCATTCAGCTCAAGATGAAGTTTGGCCAAGGAGGCAACAGAGGAGTTGGGAGCGCATGGTGGGCTGGGAATATACCGTTGGACCAGCGACTGGAAACCAGTAGACTAGAAAGTGAAGGCAAAGCAGGCTGATGGCGGGCCCAATGGAGTCTAAGATTGATGGGCATGAGGGTATCGGAGTGAGCGGAGAAGATGATTAAGTAAGTGGTTTTGGAGAGTAGGATGCCTGCCACTGAGATTTCAGAGGCCTTGGAGTTATCAGCACTGGCAGTATCTTGGACAAGATCAAGGGTGTAGGTTGGTGAGGCTAGGTAGACCATAAAGTCATCAGAGTAAGAAAATCAAAGAAGGGCCTGGAGAGATGGTTGAGTGGTTAAGAGCACTCGTTCTTTCCGAAGACCCAAGTTTGGTCCCCAGCCCTGACATGATGGCTCATAACCATCTGTTCCGGCTGATCTGACATCTTTTGATGCACATGCAAACATGCAGGCAAAACACCCATTTATAGATAAAACTGAAAAAAAATGTTTAAGTCATGCAACTGAAAAGTGAGATGGCAGAGATGGTTGGAGATCTGCCTTCCTAACTCTCATTTCTTTCCTCTTTCAAAAGCATTAATCCATCTCCATCTCCATCAGATGCCAGGAAAGGGAATCCCCGCCGCAGGAGGCATTAATCCATCTCCATCAGATGCCCATTTCCACAGAGATGCACTTCTTAGCCTCCCCAATACGGGGCGGGGGGGGAGATACCATGTAGAACTTCTGTTAAGTTTTTCTTCATGTCTTTATCCTTGTGTATAGGACGCTCATAGAATAGCTAGAGCTCAGCCTGGCATTGGTGGCACACACCTTTAATCCCAGCACTCGGGAGGCAGAGGCAGGCGGATCTCTGTGAGTTTGAGACCAGCCAGATCTACAAGAGCTAGTTCCAGGACAGCCTCCAAAGCCACAGAGAAACCCTGTCTCAAAAACCGAAAAAAAAAAAAAAAAAGAAAAGCTAGACCTCCAGCAGCCACTTTGGACCATGATGTAGCTAAAAACAACAGGCTAGAAAAAAACTATGCAACTAGCAAATCATCTCATAAAAGATGTCTACCTCCAGACATTTTTTTTTTTATGAGAGGGAAATAAATGTCAATCTTGTTAGGCCACGGTTGTTTACTGCTTTTGTATTAAATGGAGCTGGACCAAATCCTAGTTAATACATTGGATTGGATTGGTAAAGTACTAATTACATAGATATTAAATCACCATCAAGAAGAACTGTGTCTACAGACCTGAAGCATTGAGCTGGGTACTGAAGTCCTCACTGGATGAAGGGGAATAAATGAGTCAATAAATAATTATAAACAAGCCGGGTGATGGTGGCTCACACCTTTAATCCCAGCATTCGGGAGGCAGAGGCAGGCGGATCTCTGTGAGTTCCAGGCCAGCCTGGGCTCCAAAGCTACACAGAGAAACCCTGTCTCAAAAAAACAAAACAAAATAAAATAAAATAAAAATAATTATAAACAGTAGAGGTAGTGGGTGCTTCAAAAGAACTGGTGAGCTGGAGAAAGCAATAAAAATAAAAATAAATAGCAACAGGGGAATGGGTATCGTGAGAATCAAGAGAGAAATAAGCCAGGCTTTCTATTTTAAGGTCTAGACTTTGTAAGACCCACTTGACTGAGGAAATAAGTTGTGTACAACACCTGTTTCACACCATACTGTACATTAGAACTACCCAGACTTACATCAGTGTTCTACTCTAGTGTGTTTTCTGCAAAACAGTTTGCCCCAAAGCCAGTTCTAAATGATAAGCACTCTTTACTCTCCTTTTAGAAAACTGCTGTTCAATATTTTATTTAGTCCTTTAAAAACTCATTCTTTTTTTAACCTCCCTTGTTAAGTATGTTCATTCAATTAATTATCATTATTTTGCTGAAGCTCCACTATGCTCCAGGAGCTACACTGGGCCCTGGGAGCACAGATGAGTTACAAGGCATCTGTGTCTAAAGAGGAGAGAGTTAGGAGGTAAAGGAATCATTGTCTTTGGGTCTTGTGACAATGTCGTCCATCAAATGTGATTGAGGAATTGAGTATACCAACTATGATCAGAGCACAAAGGTCACAAATGTCATGTTCAGGAGCAGAAAGCTGTTCCTAGAAGGGATAACAGATGATCTGAATCTTGAAGATTGAGTGTTACTCGGCTGGAAAGGGGGCAGTCTATTAAAAACAGTACAGCAGAGAATGTGTGAGAAGTCTGGTGCCTTGGGGCGGTATAGGTAGAGAGTCTGAGGATGTTTATGTACCGTGCTGCTGCTAGGCAGGACTACTAACAGCAAATAAAACTACCTTGTTTGTGTATAACTTGTTCTTCACAGCCAGCAGTTTTCCTGCTGGGAACTACCGGTTTAATGTGCTCAGCCTGGAGGAACAACCTACCTGAGTGATTTTTAAGAAGTCTTGACCTTATATCACCAATGCCCCCAACCATAATTTGTATTTTTCCATCACAGGAACCAAAATTGTTGTAGTAAATTATATTATGCTTTATTAGAGCAACTTAATCTGAGCAGAACTGAAGAAACAGTAATTTAAATAGGTGCTCTCAGCTAATATTCTTTTTCAAAAAGAAGGGTTTTTTTTTTTAATTTTATGTGTTAAAAGTGTTTTTGCTTGCATGTGTGCACACTTGCAGTGCCCATAGGGGCCAGAAGGGAGAGGCAGATGCCCTGGAATTGGAGTTACAGACACTTGTGGATTCTGGGAACCAAACCCAGGTCCTTTGCAAGAGCAGCAAGTATTCTTAACCACTGAGTTATCTTTAGACCCAACTATCTAACATTCTTCTGAGAAAATTTTAGTATGCTGTAGTTCAGGTCAAACTCTGAACTGAACAAAACCAAAAAACTTTTAGGATAATTTTAGATTTAAGTTGTGAAGACAACATGGAGTTTTTAGATGCTCCACACCCAGTTTTTTTCATGGAACATGTCACTGTGGTGCTTTTACCAATTTAACACCAATATTTGATACAGCATTTTTAGCCAGAGTACATATTTATTAATAGTCCTTTAACTTTGACTTAATGGCTTTTTGTCTATTTTGGGATTCTCAGTATGAATACTTCAACCCTAAAGGCTCCTGTATACTACGAAGGAAGCCCTTCTTAGGAGTGTGTGTGTGTGTGTGTGTGTGTGTGTGTGTGTGTGTGTGTGTGTAAAATTCTAAGGTAGTAAGGTATTTGTAGATCATACTGAGGTTGCCTAATAACTTTTCTCATGTCTAGCCTGGGCTATAGTCTGAAGGAGGAACAGCACAGAGATATTGTCATATGATTGTCACTGCTTATTTTGACATGGACTACCTAGCTGAGGTAGTTTGCCGTCTTTCTCCTCCAAAGTTATCCCTTACCCCCCCCCCACACACACACACACACTTAGATTCTGAAGGAAGTTAATCTATGAGGGGAAAACACATTAATTATTTGGAATTCAGTACGGGAACTTTATCCATCCCATCCCACTAATGTTTTCAATCATTTATTTATAACAATATGGACTCTCAGGTACCTTTATGTTTCATGTTATAACCCAAAACTAAGTTATTTATTGCTTCAATAATTTTTTTTCCAATTTGGCCATTGGGGCCACTTTGCAATGGATTCTTGCCCTGTTGACACATGCTAGTCACTTCTTTTTGGCCACTTCTTTATTCTGTGGTGTTACAAGAATACATCTTTTGGGTAACCAGATTTATCATAGATGGGAAAGTGGTGTAACCTTTTAATATGGCCAGAAGAGCAAAATGTGTAAATCGATAAGTCAGTACACGTTCATCAGTGACTACACTTTGTATCCTAAGCTGTTTTAAGTTATTGGTCCCCCCTTCAGCTTGGTTTAGAAATCAATGATGTTTTTGTAGTTTTACACATTCTAAGTGGAATGAAGCAGTCAGTTCAATTTAAAATTGCAGGCTTTGAAGAAGCCTGCTATGTTACTGCTGCTAAGGAGAGATGGCATTTTTGGAGGTTCAGTACTTCAGTGTCTTCACGGGCTAAATGAGAGGAATTTTACAATGCAAAAGAAGAAAAGTTCAGATGCAGGACTTCAATTTATTCTTGAAGAAAAGCAATCTTCAGATTTAAAAAAATCCCAGATCCATTTTTAGTAGTAAGAAACAGTTTCAAAAGGATTGGGAAAGGACAAAGATCACAGGAACCATACCAGGGCACAGTGCTTAAGTCACAGGAAGTACACAGGGTGAAATGTTAGGTAGCTGTCCAAATACATGTAGGAATAGGAAGATTTTGAATTCTCATATATCTGTTTATGTATATTTGTGTTATTCTAATGCTTCTCTTTGAGCTGATCAAACTTAATCTCCTTCTTCAATGATTGGCAACCATTCATTTAGAAACATACTACACAGCAGTTATTTCTGAAGATACCCTGCCTGCACGACCTGTACCTATCCCCAGAGAGTTCAGTGAAGGCGTATTGCTGTGATTGCTGTAATAAAAAAAAAAAAAGAAAGAAAGAAAGAAAGAAAAAAGAGCGGGACAGCCAATAGATAGACAGGAGGTATAGGTGGGACCTCCAGGCAGAGAAAGAGAAACTGGGAGGAGGAATCTAGGTGTGCGATTTCCCCAGCAGCTTAGAAGGAAGTCAGATGTGCCATGGTAAGAAGAGGTAACTGAGCTGCGTGGCAGAATGTAGATTTTTTAAAACAATAGGGGTTAATTAAGTTATAAGAGCTAGTTTGGAAAAAGCCTAAGGTAAAGACAAGCTTCCACAATTAATATAAGTCTCTGGGTCACTGTTTGTGGGCTGATGGTCCAAAGATAGCCCAATAAGAAAGCTTGCTACACAGTTCATTTCCTGTTTTTCTGAACTACATTGAAGCATACAAGAAGAACTGATCTAGTCAGAATGTCCCTAGTCAATATTATTATCAGTAGAAATAAACTCTAACTTAAGACATAAATGAGCTCATTGATTCTTACTGTGTAGACTCTGAAGGAAGGAAAGGGTAAAACTAATTACACAATCAGACCCCCCACCCCCCAGCAGCTGGCTGTCACTTATTTCCTCAGCTAAAGTCTTACTGGATCCTAATAGGAGGCACTCACAGATCAAGCCAGGACAGCTAATCAAAACCCCAAAATTCTTTAGTCAACCTTTTGGAAGATGGCAAATTCTTTCAATGACTTTTAAACCCAAAGAGCAATTTCTTTTCTTGTTTTGTATTTTGCTGTCGTTGTCGTTTGAGGCATGTTCTCGATAGGCAAACCTGGTTGGCCTGAAATTCACTATGTAAACTAGGCTGGTCTTGAACTTGTGGTAAACTCCCAAATTCTGGAATTTCAGGTATGTGCCACTATGTTCAGTCTAGTAGTTTCCCTTTCTTAAGAAAGTAGAAGCAGGAGATAGAGGGATGGTTTGGTGAGTAAGAGCACTTGCTAATGAAAGCAAGAGGACCAGAGTTCAAATCTCCAGTTCCCGAATTAAAGATGGGCCTCTTTGGTTATAATATTAAGAATAAAAATCAGCCTTCTGGTAGGTAGTGAATTGTATCAGAAGAAGAGTTTCATGGAGTTGGTCATTTATTAGGTTGACTTAGGGATGTCATCTTATTTCACATATATCGGTGGGCATTTACTAAGCATGTACCACACATCAGAACTTAGTTGAGGACATGTTTTCCCATTCAATGCCCTCACTGTATTAATCATGAAGCCAGGAGTTCTTCATTGGCTGTACCCTTGACATTGAACTTCCAGCCCTCAGCACTAAATGGTTAATTCTTGCTGTAGGAATTCCTGAGATAGACATGTTGGCTCTGCTTACAAGGTCAAGTTGTAGCCACTATGTGTTTGATAATGTGAGCAGTCTTTTCAAGATGTATTATTACACACTGAAGTTTAGGTGTGCAAGATTAGGAACGCAACAGAGTCAAGCATTAAAAGAACCCTGCTAATGATATATGAAGATGACAAAAGAGAACCTGACTTTATCATCTGGGGATTTCTAGAAGGAAGAAGTGGAGGCTCAAGAGAGGGAGGAAGGTGAATTGATAAATGAAAACCCAGTATTGCAGAAGGAAAAGCAAGAAAGATTGAGAGAGAGAGAGATAGACAGAGACAGAGAGACGGACAGATATCGAGAGACAAAGACAAGAGGTAGAGAGACTGATTTCTGAGTAGTATGAAGCTGAGTTTTCAGTCTTGACAGGTTCTGAAGATGTTGCTAGATGAGGCTTTCCAGGGAAAGCCCAAGGACTGACACTGTCACATCTAAAAATAAGCCAGGATTACAGCAAAGAAAACAACAGCTAGCATGATGACACGCATTGTCATGAGTGAAGCCCCAGAATCACTCTTTTCAACCACTCTGGTCATCAGAGGCTTTCTTATACGATCTTCTGTGGTAAGAATAGCTTGTCGAGCTCCGGTCCACTTTCCACGGCCCTGAAGGCGATACTGGACTGGAGTACAGGGCCCCAGTAGTAACCGCAATGCTAGCTTGGGGTCAGTGAAGGCCAGAGACAGGAGATTGGGCCTGACACCCACCAAATCTGCAATCTCTTCCATGGTGTCTACATAGTCTCCCTGGATGGTGTGACGCTGGCTTTCCACATACCTAGAGCAAAGAAGACAGAAGCCTCAGGCTATCAGCAATTCCGGCAAACAGCCAGTCACCTGTTCATTCTGTGTAGATATTCTGGGTTGGGTGCAAAATGGGAATGCAGAGGGGAGGTAGTTAAGAGAGCTATGGCTGACAGATCCTTGGGGGATAAAGCCAAAGTGAGAACAAAGGAAGAACTGTGAGGTAAACAGCAGAGTGAAGGAGTGGGGGGAATGGGTATAGAATAAAGGTTTAGACTATGTGGCTATTGCCTACAGCAGTGGAAAACAAGAATGGAGATGGAGAGGCAAGCCTGGCAGATCCAGAGGATGCCATGCTACGTGACATGGAATGTCACTAAGTTCCTTAAGCATGGGATCCTCGGTTATTTTATGAGGACAAGAGTTAGTGGGGTGCACAGAATAGGGCTTCTCTGGACTGATGGAAATTTAGAAATCTTGAGAAGCTGAGAGACGATGACATCCTCCAAGAGTAAATGGTCCTCTGGAGATAGAAGGGATGGTTTTACCAAGCACAGATGTAAAGGGTTAAAAGAGTTTTCAGTGGGGAAATGTGAGAAACAGAGATATCTATGTAGACAAAGGGAGCCTGGGGAGCAAATGGAAAACCAACTTTTTGCTCTGTGATGACTGTAAAAGAATAGTAAGACAGAGAGGGAGTAAAGAAGAAGCCAAGCCAAGCTAACAGAGATTGAGGAATTCAAAATGGAGGAAGAGCTGGTGAGATGAGATGGCAGAGGGACTCTCAGATGACCACAGAAGAATTACAGAAATGAGACTGAATTTTGGCAGAGAAGAGACAGGGAAGAATATGGGGACTTGGCTTCCTGGTTGCTCCAGCGGCTCTGACTTTGTTAGCCTGCGCTCACTCACCCTATAGTTGGAGATAAGAGCTGTAGGATTCACAAAGGTTCAAGAAAAGGAAATCACCAATGCCACCTTGCAGGGCTGTCACAAGGAGTAAATCATCTCTGTGCATATGAAATGCTAAACAAAATTGACGCTCAGTAACAGTTAAGTGACATCCCTGGGGACCGCGCATACCCAGAATGTCTTTATAGAAGTTAGTAAGCCCCTGGGCGTTGGCGGCGCACGCCTTTAGACCCAGCACTCAGAAGGCAGAAACAGGCAGATCTCTGTGAGCTGCAGACCAGCCTGGTCTACAAGAGCGAGTTCCAGGACAGACTCCAAAGCCACAGAGAAACCCTGTCTCGAAAAAAACAGCAACAACAAAAAACAAAACAAAAAAACCCAAAACAAAACAAAACCCAGAAGTTAGTAAGCCAAAGGAATGAGGGCAGGGAAATTGAAATAAATTGGTTTCGTGCAGGGAGAGAAAACACTCCAAGAAGGAGGAATGCTCAGAAGTGTCAACCTCAGTGAGAGGACGGAGCTGAAGTGAGTTGTGGAAGACTTCCAAGAGAGCAGCTTCAGGGATGCCCAGGGGCTTTGGGTGGGGGGGGGGGCAAAGAATGAGAGCACAGGACCCAGCAACTCCACCACACATCTGCAGTGAACAGGAAAATAGACACCTGGGGAGCGAGCTGCTAAAGAAAGGGACAAACCCAGAGCCCCACCACTTAAGAAGTCCTCACCAAATAATATACCTGATGTTCCCTTGGTATGTTTTTTTTTTTCCTATTCAACTTCTTTTAGGCCTTAAACATGTCCCATCAGCTTCTCACCCCTTCCTCATCCACATGGAAACCACAGGTGCTATAATTCCCTCTGACACCACAGTATAATAGAAATCCTTAAGCCCACACATGCAAACTAAGTATAGCACAATATTCTTCTTACTGAGAAATACATAAAGTGTTTATGTGTCTTCCTGAAGAATTTCTTACCTTTTTTCCATTTCCTCTTGAGTTTTATTTATTTCTTCCATCATTTCACTTTGTGAGGGCAATTTCTTTAGTCCTGAAGAGAAAAAAATTAAAAATAGAAGTGTTAATTACTTAGACTGAGCAATAATTGTAATGATAATTACCACACTGTGGGTAATTATAGAATTACAGGGTCTAAGAAGACATAAAATGCATTCGGTCTCACCACTACCAGAATATGATGGTAAAAGGCGAGCACCCTAAATTTGGAAATCAGAAACCGGAAATGCTCCCAAATCCAAACTTCTTTTGAGCATTGATGAAGTTGCCATAAGTTAAAAAAAAAAAAATCCACAATGACACAATGATTTCATGTATCACTCAAAAGGCAGGCACAGCTATATTAAGTCCTATAAAATGGTTGTGTATAAAGGTGTATAGGAAAAAGTAATTAATTCCATGTTTAGACTTGAGTCTCAGCCAAGAGATAACCCATTACATAGATGCAAATTGTCAAAAATCTACATCTGGAACACTCTGGTCCTCAGCATTTCAGATAAGGAAATGCCCTTTTCACTCTCTGAAGTATACATCAGTGCATCACTTACTCTAGTCTGCCTAGTCCTTGCAAGATACTTTTTAATTATTTCTTCTATTTCTGAGATTATAATACAATTACATTTCCCCCCTCCCTTTCCCTCCCTTCAAAGCCTTTCATACACCCCTCTCATACACCTCTTACAAATTTATGGCCTCTTTTTTCATTTATTATTACATGCATATATGTATGTGCATATATATTCCTAAATATAACCTGTTAGTCTGTATAATGTTACTTGTATGTACATGTTTTCACAGCTGACCGTTTGATACTGCATAATGGATTGGTGTGCTCTTTCCTGGGGAAGACTATATCTCCTGCTCTCAGTATTTCTTAGTTGCCTGTAACTCTTTGTTTAGGGTTGGTCTTGTGGTCTTTTCCCTACCCACTTCGGAATGTCTGTTGTTTTACTTGTTCAGTTTGTTTAGGTATGTTCGTGCTGGTGAGACTTTATGGATATAGATTCTGACATCACTAGGATACACAATCTCACAGAAAACTCCCTGAGCCTCTGGCTATTACAATCTTTCTAAACCCTCTTCTGGAATGTTCCCTAAGCCTTAGATATGGAAGTTCTTTTTTTTTTTTTTTTTTTTTTTTTTTTTTTTTTTTTTTTTTTTTTTTTGTAGATGTATCCACTGGGACTGGGTACCACAATTCTGCATTTCCTTGGAAGTTATTTGCTTTTCTCTGACTTCCAACTGATCCTTTAATGTGGTCCTTCAGTTGGAAAATAAAATATGGATATGAGGAAATGATAAATAGCTTAAAAGCCTAGAAGAAATCAGTCATAATATGGAAGTTCAAGCGAGCAGGAGACAGGTTCAGCACGGTTATCTTGATAACAAAGAGGTTTTATATTTCATAGAAAGAAGGAGGTTAAAGATTCACCATAATATTTTATGCTAAAGTCCCATGGAAGGTAGCCCTCACCATCTAAATTCTGTTGTTTGATAAGAATTGAGGGCAAGGCCATGGGCAACTCATAATTTTCAAACTTCACAAGTAAGTTTAAGCTCTGACATGAAAACAGTTCCAAGAGTAGGAATTTTGACACCAGTGGTACAAACTAGATGAAGTCCAATTAGTATTTAATGACTCCAGATCAACCAACTTTCTTCACAGATAAATGGGCATTAGCACTACTCCATGAAATTCTGAAACATATACTTTCAGGATACAAACAGATCTTGCCTACCACAGTCCTCTTCTCTATAATATAGCTATCAGGCAGCTATCTCATTTCTCCATCTTGGGTCATGGAATCCTTATATATTCCAAGGACATGGCATAATTATTTGGCAGCTCTAATTGATGGAATATTCTTTGTATTTAACCCTCAAATCTACTTCTATGCAACTTGAAGCCCTGGGTCTAGCTCTGCTTCTGGAATGGGGGGTTGAGTTTTAACACTGGAGAGATCTTGAAACAAGAAACAGCTTCTTTAAGTCATTTCATTACGAGATTAACTCCAAGTCCCAGTATAACAGTTTTCACATGCTCTGCCAGCTGGGCTATCTCCCTTTTCTGAGCACACCCCAGTAACCCCCCTGGTAGTCTCTCTAAACACAGGACACAGAAACTCAGTATCCAGGAAGACCCTTCTGCGTCTTCCATGTGTCCTCTCATTTGAGCCATGGGAATTACATGATCATTGAGGAAACGCTGTAATGCTTCATGTTTAATCACAGGTCCTCAGGACACTCAAGAAACTCACTTGCAGAGTTGATTTCCAAGTTGCTTCTCATGATAAAACCAAAAGTGTTACTTTTAGTAATGGGACATATTATGGAGGGAGAGGTCTCTTTCTTGGCTGAGAGAGCCAGTTTGTTTTTAATAATTCTATAGATGCAGAAAACAAAGATGTGTAGAACAATCTGATGCAGTTCTTTCTTGATTCACCATCTCTATTACAGAATTCCCGTGTTTAAACATAATTTTTAAAAACCGTATTTAAATTTTTGCTGGCCCATTGTTCTCTAACAGTATATGACCCACTGGATAGAACTGGAAAGAAATTAAGAAGTGATAGAAATTGGAAATTTTTGATTAACTATCTGCCTCGAGAATTTTTCAATAGGGAAAGTATAATTCCAACAAAAAATTCTGAATATTTTAGATTAAGCAGTAATGATAATAATCTGTGCTATCACAACCACATAAAGAACCTTAATAGTTTTTCTCTGTCTTGTACTCCATCACCTCATCTCCCTACCCAACATATAACCAAATGGCCATCCAGCCATTGAACCTTTTCTCTATTTTCCTTGGACTCCTCACTATTTCAGAGGCCATCTGTTTCACGTTGAAATGGTACTGGCTGACAGAAAAAAAAAAAAAGTGCTTTTCAGGTTGTTGTTGTTAAACTGATGTTATCAGCCTTCAAGATCTCACTCCATGGTTATGGTTTGATCCTGGATAAATCTAATTCTTCTATAGGCCATCTATTTGCATATTTAAAGGTTTTTTTGCATATTCCTCAGGTTTTAACTTGTGTAGCCTAAACTTCTCTAGTTTCTCCTTTTGTATTCAGATGGTGTGCTTTCAAATCTCTTAAGTCCTTTTCATTTATGTGTATGATTGCTTTGTCTGTCTGTCTGTATGTGCACCATGCACATGCCTGATGCCCCTGGAGGTCAGGCATCAGATCCCCTGAAAATGGAGTTATGGATGCTTGTGAGCCACCAGGTGGTCCTGGGAAACAAACTGGAGTCATCTGCAAGAGCAGCATTGGCTGTTGAGTCATCTCTCCAGTAGGTCCTTAAGCCATTTTTAGCTCTTCCCCTGTTCATTGCAGTCTTGCTTTTGCTCCCCTACCAATTTATCTTCTGGTATGTCCTAATCAGATTAGAAAGGAACAATTATATTATTCTCGGACTCCATAATGATGCTGAATTTAAGGAGGTCTTCAGGAAGGTTTGCCACATGGCTGACTCATGCTGAGTCTATTACCCTAAACTCTAAAGGTTTTTCACACATAGCTGAAGCTGAAAGAGGGACATAAGAGGGAGGAAACTGGGGATTTGATAAATTAAATATTCCACATTCTGGATGAATCTCTAAGCATCTCTTAATCTATAGCTGAAATGAAGTCATGATAGTCTATATTAGATTTTATCTCTAATGAAAGAATCATTTAATTCCATGAGTACATACCAGCTGTACACTGGAGTTATCTGGAGCACCTTTTTCTCAAAGATCTTAAGCCAAACCCACCTCTGAATTGAACACTGGCAGCAATGGGATTAAAGCATGCCTAATTAAGAAAAATTACTGACTTGCTTTTATGTATGTCTATGGTTACACATTACTACTTTAGATTGATTGAAAATATTTTTTTTCTGGCACTAGCTTTGTTCTAGGCACTGTTGAACTCATACTTAGCCTGTAGGTATTTAAGAGCACTTGTACAGGTATAGGTAAAACATTTCACCTAGCTGTCAATGTACATCATCACTTACCTTTGAACACTTGAGTGGCCCAGCGTCCTTGGAGCTCTGAAATGGGCATAATGGCTCCCAAGGGTTGAATTAATCCGATGATCGCAAGAGTTGGCTTTTCCAGGTTAGGTGGAAAGACCTTTTTATACAAGGACACCTTGTTGTTGACCACTTTGACAGAATCTTCAAGAAAAGGAAAGGCAAAGCTATAGCCTGTGGCAAAGATGACAACATCAATGTCATCCTCCCTGGAGCCATCCTCAAATATGGCAGCTGTCTCCGTGAATTCCTTCACGTTTCCTTTCACCTTCACCAAGCCAGCAATGATTCGATTTGGCAGCTCATCATTTATTGTCGGATGCTGACTCAGAACTCTGTAAATGGTGAGACAGACGAAGAGATGAGGTGAGAGTAAAGGAGAAGGGAAAGAAGTCAGCACTAGAGTATAATTCTGCTCCAGTGCTCAAACCACATGTCAGTCTTTACCCCTCCTATCTGGCCAAAGATGCTGATGGTCTACTTTATACCAGCTTGGCATAGATCAGGACTTCAGGGCCGGGGTGGCTTGGAAGTGGGGGGTACTGCAGGAATGAAGGGCAAAGGGTTTTATCTGAAGAGTGTATGTGTGGGTTTCTCAGGTAACAGCAATGTTCTGAGGCATGGTAAGGCTACTGACCAACAGTTTCAGACAGCTCTCAATAAGCGGCAGAAATAGATTATGAACATTTCCAGTTCCATTTCCAGTTCTAAAAGCCCAAAAGATAGGCCAGTGAAATGGCTATTTAACATTTACCAGCAGGTTACTATCTCTTGGGTCAAGACTGATGACCTGACTTGAATTCCCCAGAACCCATGCAGCAGACAGAAGTAACTCTCACAACCTGTCTCTGGTCTCTACATGTATGTATACCTTGCATGGCTTGTGCAACATCGCCCCCCCACACACACAAATAAATAGATAAAATAAAAAGGGCAGAATCAAGCATTTAAAATTAGTCTTTAGAAATGCTTTCATAAAAGCTTTAACATTTATTGACTGATGGTGCGTATGAGAGTGTGTACGTCTATGTGTGTACACATATGTGCGCCACAGTGGCATATAGAGAGGCAGAGGAACACTTGTAGGGGCCAGTTCTTTCCTTCTACCACATGGGTCCTGGAGATCAAGCTTGGCAGCAAGTGCCTCTACCCTCTGAACCATGTCACCAGCCCCAAGTCCATTCTTTATACTATAATTTCATTCCATACTCCTCCTATGTTCCACGCTTCGCTGTTGCTGTCTCCCCTCCCCCACCCTGCACATTATGTTACTGGAGATCGAATGCAGGCTCTCACTCGTGCTAGCAAGTATTCAACTACTAAGCTATATCCTCAACTATTGTCTATTTTCTCATTAAGTTGCCCAGGCTGGCTGGCTTTGAACTAGCACTCATCCTGCCTTCATCTCCCCCGTAGCTAGTATTAAAATTGTGCACTACCAGATCTGTCGCTGTATAAATTTTCAAAAATCATATTGTCATTTCTCTTTTTATTGATGTTTTTAAGGAAACATTCATTTTCTTCCATTTCCATGCGGTTTCTTTTTGGGTTGACCTTGGACAAGTTACTTTGTTTCCTAAGATGCAATTTTTTTTAATATCCCTAGAAAATGGACATTAAACAAGCCCAGCCTCTAAGGTCATTGTAAGGTTTGAGAGAGAGCAGAGGACTCACTTAGCTCTACGCCTATAGAAAGTCCTCCAGAGGGCAAGGTGTTACGATTTGTATTAGTGTTACTATTACATCTTTTTCCCTCTGTATTTCATGCCCAGTTTAATGAAAGCCTGGCTTGCAGTTTGTTGGGTGGATGAACAGATGATACATTAACCTCTGCTGCCATGTCTTTGCAATTGATGAGTGCCATATGTAAAGAACTGAATAAGCGGAAAACCCACAGATCAGCAAGCTAGGAAGTGGATTCCTGATTCTGTGGATGTTCTTAATGTCTGGGTAAGGGTAGTTCTACTATGAGCCCATGTCAGCAGTCCTTATCTTTGTATCTTGGCCATCTCCAGCCCTTCTCCCATCCTGGGAACATACCTGTGTTTAGGCTTCAGGCCAAACATTTCATGATCAAACCTTTGGTTTATCTGTTTTTCCATAAAGCCATTTTTAAATGATGAACCAAGGATCTTTGACAAATAGTAGTTAAGTCGAGATGAGAACAGCACATCAATAGGATATCCATTTTTCCCTACACGGTTCAAGATCCAAGCTCCTCTCCTGGTACTGAGGAATACCTGGGGCATGGGAAACATTGTTTTGATCAGTCTGGCTCACCATCCTTCAAAAGCAGCCCCATGCTTTTGTACTCCTCCTACCCCACACAAAGCAAGTAACTGTAAAGGTTAAGTTTAAACTCATTATTGTTTTAGTCCTATATGAAAGCAAAATGCCCTGCTGTTTCCTTCCTAAGCTGGTATGTTCACTGGCCATGGATGCATCTTGCTGTAATTGCTAAACAAGCCCTTTTCTTATAAATCAGTGGTTCTCAACTTCCATAATGCTGGGATCCTTTAATACAGTTTCTCATGTTTTGGTGACCCCATCAACCATAAAATTAATTTTGTTGCTAATTCAGAACTAACTTTGCTACTGTTGTGAATTGTAATGCAAGTATTTGTGTTTTCTGGTGGTCTTAGGGGACCCCTGTGAAAGGGTTGTTGTGAGCCACACATTGAGAACCATGGATATAAGTCCCCCCACGTCTATGCACTTTTGAGTCTCAGATCAAATCTGGTCCCTTTATAGGAC
Source organism: Cricetulus griseus (assembly GCF_003668045.3). NCBI lineage: Eukaryota > Metazoa > Chordata > Mammalia > Rodentia > Cricetidae > Cricetulus > Cricetulus griseus. The sequence continues at coordinate 58,838,420 of NW_023276806.1, forward strand.
ACCGCCAACCTTTCAAGGTGATCATTTTCTCTCCATCTGCTGAGCCTTCCTAGTACTCACCATCTACAGAATGCATTAAAAATGATAGAATCAGGACTGAAGACATGGCTCAACAGGAAAAGCATCTGCTGCCAAGCTTGGAAAACTAAGTTCCATCCCTAGGACCTAAATGGTGGAAGGAGAGAACCAGCTCCTGTGGGTTATCCGCTGACCCCCACATATGCATCATTCCTTGTGTACTATCCCATACCCCACACAGAGCAAATAACTGTAAAGCACTTAAAAGCAAACAAAAAACAAAACTGTGGAATAGTAAAGCTGAAAGTAATGGCAGATCTTTTAATCCAAAACCCTCAGGCATTTTGCCACTGACATTGTTTGCAAATGTTACAAAAACCTTGTTTATCATTTGTATCATTTTTATGTCATTTATCATCAATAACCCTGTTAGAGGAATGGTATATTATCTATGTCACGTATTTATAAGCTCTTGACCTCTGACTCTCCCAGCGTGTTTGTCCACAGCAGGAGGTGTAACCTGTGCACCCTTAGTCTCCTTACTGATATCTGTGACTGGTAAGTAAGCCACTGCGACAGGCCCTTTACATTTTAATTTAACCAACACAGTAACTCTCGAGGAAGCAACTGTCGGTTCCATTTTATGGATGAAACGCATGGAAAGAGCAAGTCACACAGTCTGGGGTCATCTAGCTAGAAAGTAGCAAAGCTGACTTTTACAGTGTCTAACTCCCGAGTCTGTATACAGAAATGTTTCACTGACTGATGACAACTAGGAAGACTGCTAGTGGTACTATAGGGATCAGGCTTCCTATGTCCCCTATCGGCCAAAGTCCATGCTAAAAACTGGCTAAAGGCTGCTGTTCAGTTACCAGCAAGAGGATTCCATATCCCCCTCTGGAGGTGATTTCTAGAGCTGTAAGAAATGTCCATTGCTTCCAGGCCTTTTGTCTAAGCTCTCAAGCAGTGAGCAGCCTGTCTGCAGAGGAACAGTCCTTTCCTCCACACATACATTCTCACCGATGGGAACCCAAGGGCTTGCATATGAAGGCACTCAGCGTTGAAACCGCATACATATTCCGAGGAACCAGATGCTTTTGTGTATAAGCAGTACAACTTCGGGAAAGTAAGGTCAATGCTCAGAGGCTTAATTAAAAGTTTCCTCATTTACTCAACAGTGACAGTAATGCATGTCAAGGTAATTGTGAGAAATTGTGTTTTTGTAGTGGTGTGATATACAGGGAGCACTCAATAAATGTTTAGTGGCTGTTACACTTTAACTTCAGTTTGCCATCTCTACCTGTTTATATAAGGAAACTATTTACAAATCTTACTGTAAAAGGAATATGTAAGGAAATTATTTAATCAATATGATATTGTATCTTCATTGAGTCACTACTTCATTGGCAATAGGTAAATGCCTACCTGTTTTTCAGTAATTGTGATTATTCTGTTTCTCTACAAATATGCTTCAAATTATTTCAAGAAAAATCTTTAATGCTACAGTTTTGTTGAACGATATTTACCCAGCAACTCTGCCCCAACAATACCTCTGCTCAGTGCTCCTTCCATGTCTAAACAAGAAGGTGATTTCCTATATTACTCCATGAGTTGATTCTATAATTATCAGGAAATAAACAAGTTGGGTGGCTCACAGTCACGTGACCTTCAGGAGAATCTGATGCCCCTGTAGTCATGTATGTATACACACACACACACACACACACACACTCAATAATAATAATAAAAAGAAGTCTCTAAAGAGCATTATGTCAAACTTCCTTGACACATTGAAATTCATAGGTCCATTTGAAAATTTTGATTTATAGGTTATATATTCAGCATCAACCTTGAAGCTGCAATTTGGCAGTGAACAAGCCCCGTGTGTTTGCTGCTGGACTGGGTGGGCCATGTGTAGGTCTCTGTATGCTTTGCTGGGTCTACTATCTGGGTAAGAGTGAAGCAAAGTAGACCAATTATTGATGCAAACCTGCTTGGCTGTGTGACTGATCTCTACAGCCAGGTCCCCTCCAGAATTCCCAATGCCAATTACAATGACTCTTTTCCCAGTGAATTCTACTGGGTTCTTATAGTCTCGACTGTGAAAGTACTTCCCTTTGAACTTCTCAATTCCTACAAGACAAGGGAAAATAGTTATTGGGGGATGATCTGAATGAAGAATATTATTTGTCAAATAACATAACGTGTTTTGTCTTCTTTTGTGGTGTTTAAAGTTTAAACTTATATATTTTCCACATTCTCCCTTTATTAAGCAACTCTCTCACCTTTCTAAGCATGTTTGCTTCTTTTCTTCTCCTGTTGCCTGTGTGATTTCCCTATCATAAATAATTTGCATTTAGAATCTGAAGACACAAGTCCGGACAGCCTCAGAAAACCTCCTTTCTCCTTTATCTTTTTATCCTCACATTAAAAAATATTTTTAGATACTTTTTAAAAAAGGTTTAGTCATTATGTATACAGTGCTCTGCCTGCATGTAAGCCTGCACACCAGAAGAAGGTGCTACATCTCATTATGGATGGCTGTGAGCCACCTTGTGGTTGCTGGGAATTAAAACCCAGGACCTCTGGAAGAGCAGCCTGTGCTCTTAACCTCTCAACCATCTCTCCAGCCCTCATTCCCACATTTTTATGTGGATATAGGGCATATGTAGAGTATATTTCTAAAGATAAAAGTCCAGGCCAGAAACATGAAATGAAATGCTTTAAGCTCTCCATTCTTAGAAACTCAATATTTCTGTTTCTTCTTCTTCTTCTTCTTCTTCTTCTTCTTCTTCTTCTTCTTCTTCTTCTTCTTCTTCTTCTTCTTCTTCTTCTTCTTCTTCTTCTTTTGATGAAAAGAATCTCTAATCCCAACTAATACTAATCAAGAACTAGCCAGGTGGTGGTGGAGCACTCCTTTAATCCCAGCACTTGGGAGGTACAGGTAGGTGGATCTCTGTGAGTTCGAGGCGAGGCTGGTCTACAGATCGAGTTCTGTGACAGCCAGGGCTACACAGAGAAACCCTGTCTTGAAAAACCAAATTAAAAAAAAAAAACTCTTGAATTCTTTAGGTTCTGAGGAAAACATAGTCACCAGGAGTTTAAATACAGTCATTCAGCATGTTGAAAATAGATTTCATCACTGGACAGAGACTATACACATCTAGATGGCAGATGTCAATAGAAAGACACAATAAACCTGAATGTGTGAGATTGTTGCTGGTACAAGATGGCCTTATGATTGTATAGCACACTTTTTAAATGCATAGAAGAATTACACAAAGTACAGAATAGTAAATGCATAACGTGTGTTGTCCAGTGTTATGTATTTAATAGACCTAAATGCTGTAATTTTAAACAACTTGAGAATGCAGTAGATTGGTATGCACCACACCCCTACAAACAGCATTTTGTGCTTCAGTGTCACAATGGCTAAGCCCTTACAAAACAACAGGATTTTTTTCCAAGCTGCTTACAATATTATGGGGCTACCATTGCACATGTAGTCATTCAATGACCAAAAAATAAAAATGACATTAGTTTTCCTCTAGTCTTCCAAACTGTCATCCTCCTCAATTCCAAAATGGCAGCAATACCCATTACCCTGACATCGGCTGGGGAATACATTTAATTAGGGTAAGACTTTATTTATAAGAATCACTCTGACCCCGCCCTTCCCATTCCTCAGGTCAGACCACAGTCATGGCTGCAGTGTCTTCCCTCCTGGTAGGTTACTCACCAGGAAAGCTGTTCAGGGGTAGGTGAGCATCCGTGTGATGGCCTGTGCAAACCAGGACTCCATCAAAGACATCCACCTGTTTTTTCCCTCCACACTCAGTGACCACCTCCCATTGGCCAGAAGTAGAGAAATCAGGTTGCTTCTTCACGCTGCACACTGTGGTCTAAAAAGTGACAGGGAACTGTAACCACAGCCTATAGAGTATATGTCCTCCCTGACACAACTCCCTGCAGAATGGCACTTAAGGGGCTGTCACAGGCACTTATGGGGCCTCTGGAGGATATAACTGATTCACGTACTCCATGAATGTCAAAGGGGCAGGTCACAAAATTGAGTAGGCAATTTAATGCATTGTGTCCTCTGCTCCTGGAACGAGTATAAATTTCTAGGTCTGTTTCCAGAGCTTCTTCCTGGCATTAGTGACATATGCACTAATGACCCATTTCTCCTCCATCCCTTGATATCCCCCATCCCAAGCCACCCCTGTGTCCTGTTATCCCAGTCTGGTTTGCATATGGCTCAGATACAGGTCAACCTTTCCACTGGGCACAGCACACACACCCCAGTGGCCCTCTTTGTATGTATTGGAGTCTTTCTCTGCCTTCCGTAGATGTTCATTATAAAGAAGCAGTGAGATGGGGTAATTGGTGGCATAATTTTTATCTTGGTAAAATAAAAACATAAATAAATATGGGTTACTCTGCACAGCACAACCATCAAGAATGTGTTCTGATGTGCTTCTGGAGCCTTGGCCGTGACGTCTCAGTGGACTGAGAGATCCCACCAAGCCCCACCATCTTGAACCACTTGAAGTTCTCTCTGTCATGAGTATTTTCATAGGTCAGTGCTTCTGCCTGGATCACACTTTTGTTCCTTCTTTTCTTGGCAGATTCCTATTCATCCTTCAAAACTCAGCCCAGATATAATCTGCTCTAAATAAACTTCCCCGAAGCCTGGTATGTTGGTCCTGATGGGCTCAACAGCTTCCTCTGGGCAGCTGTGGGTAGCTGTCCTCAGCATGGGCTCCTTCATTTTTATTAGTCCTCTATATAATGCATTTTTATCTGGATTTTTTTTTGTCTCTGCATTTTTAGTGCTTGGCACAGTACCAAGCTTATTTGAGAGGTGTCTCTCTTAAACAAAGGACAATCCACAGGCTGCAAATGTCTGGCTTTGGAAGCTGTTGTTGAATGTTACCTTGGGCATGGTTTAGCATTCTGTTATTTAGCATTCTGACTAATAGCATTCTGACTATTCTAGTCAGGAGATGGTTTGTTTGGGCTTTTGCCGCATGTCATAAATATGTGTTATTTTATGGCCATGATTACAAATTATATAAACATGACAGAAAGAAGGAACCAGAAACCACCTGGGATAATCATGTTGTTTTATAGACAAGAAAATTTATAGAAATTAAAGGTGAGAAACTCATTTGTCCAAGACCACAAGCTAATGTGTGGTAGAGCAAGGACAACAACAACAACAACAACAACAACAACAACAAAAACATGTCTATTTCAAACCAGTCTTGGCACATAACACACACAAACCATGCTTCATTATTCATTGACTGATGAAGAATTTCAAGCAGGAAGCCAACGAAATTTCTTACCTTGAATTTGATGTATTTCAGAAGGTCAAACTCTTTAGCATACATCCTGAAGTACTCCAGGACCAGGGAGTTGTGCATGAAGTTGGGGTAACGGTCTGGGATGAGGTAGTCACTAAAGCACATCATTTCCTTAGAGGTGTTGATAATCACGGATTTGTAAATACTGGCCCTTCCTTCTTCAGGGTTTTCCTGTGGCAAATAAGAAGTATCTATGGCGACTTGAGAATCAACCTCATGATTTGTAAGTAGCCAAGGAGCATTTAAAAAGTTATCTGAGTGAAATGTATATCTTTTTTTTTTTTTTGAGTGAAATGTATTTCGAGCAACCAACACACACACACACACACACACACACACACACACACACACACACACACACACACCCCTTCCACATCTCCCAATATCTGTCTTCCCTGTAGTCATTTCTTTGCTCTTGAAACTGAATTGTCTTTCTAACTTTCTTTTAAGCAGCAGCATACAGTTGGCATGACATTGAATACCTAAGTCATAAGTAATCTTGCAATACACTTAGAAAGCTCACTCTGGTGGGAGCCATAACTCACTGAAGCATTCCAGCTATCCTGAGACCACTGTACTGTCAGGAAGCCCAACCAAGGCCCATGAAGAGAAGGAATATCTGAAGGTAAGAATTATCCCACCAGCTCCCAGTAACTCTAGCCATTCCTACTGGAGTTCTAACTGTGTGAAGGGTCAGTCTCAGCTGTCCTCTGTTTACAACATGTGAGAACCGCCCAGCTCAGTGGGTAAGTCATGGGAGTTTCCACACACATTGCAGCACCATCGGAAAACACCGTGTCATGCGTGAATCCAGCTGTGCAGTTGCGGCACTTGAGAGTACTTTCTGCTCTTGTAGAGGATCCAGGCCCAGCTCCCATCACTCACAGGGACTCCCACAAACATCTTTTGGCCTCTGCACACAGGTGCAAAGACATGCAATCAGGCAAAATACCCACCCACATTTAAAACAAAATCCAGGCTAGCTGGTGCGCATTTGTAATACCAGAACCGAGGAGGTGGAGGTCTCCGGAGCTCACTAGCCTGACCAGCAAGCCACAGGTTCCAGTGAGAAAACAAATATTTAAAAGTAAAGGGGGATGACTTCCATTTGCATGCAAAAACATGTGGATGTGCACACAAAAAATGTGCACGAAACATACATGCATATACACATACACAAAGCCCTACAAATTTCAAACCTATGTAAGAACATTGAAAGTAACCTGCTATAACTTTAAGTGAAAAAGTAATATGTACCATGAAATTAAATGTACATCCTAATTATCTATCTATCTATCTATCTATCTATCTATCTATCCGGTTTATATAATTACATATTGTACCTTTCCAGTACAATGTATTAATTATATATAATTTGTGCATGTGATTTCAATAGGGAAAATGGTTTACTTAAAAGGTGGGATTTTTCCTTTTTATGAAAATATTTGTAAAATATTCATGATAAAGTAAAATGCCCAACAGAATAGTATAGAAAGACACTTACTTTCTTGAGTCAATAAAAATAATTTAAAACATGCAAGCAGGTATCCTTATGCTTAACAGTGAGAGACTAAGTGCTTTAATTTTTAAAATAATTTATTTAACTTTATTTTATGTGCGCGAAGGTATCAGATCCCCTGGAACTGGAGTTACAGACAGCTGTGAACTTCCTTGTGGGTGTTGGGAATTGAACTCAGGTTCTCTGGAAGAACAGCCAGCGCTCTTAACCACTAAGCCATCTCTCTAGCCCCTTAAGTGCTTTAGTTTGATTAGGAACAAGGGTGTCCTTTCTTAACACTCATAGGCAGCACTGTCCTGGAAGTCCTAGCTATAGGTCCTACAAGTCATGAAAGAGGAAATACAAATTAACTTTGTGACCAATTACAAGACTGTCTATGAAAAAAAAAAACTCTCAAAGAATAAAAAATAAAACTGCAACTATTGGATACAGCCAGGCCATACAAAACAAGGTCAACCTACAAGTCACTGCAGGGCTAGGGGATGACTCAGTTGGTTCACTGCAAGCATAGGAACCTAAGTTCAATTCCCAGTACCTCCATTTAAAAATGCCAGGTGTAGTGCCATGTGCTTACAACTGTAACATCAAAGAGCTGGAAGCAGATGGCTCCCCAGGGATTGCTGCCTGGCAGCCTCCTTTTCTTAGCAAGCTCTAGGTTAGCGAGAGAAAGAGACCCTGTCTCTTAAACAATGGACCATGCCTAAGGAACAACACTTGAGGTTGCATACACGTGAACCTGCACATGAGCACACTTGTACATTTACACACACACACACACACACACACACACAGAGAGAGAGAGAGAGAGAGAGAGAGAGAGAGAGAGAGAGAGAGAGAGAGAGACACGCACGCATGCACAGATACAGAGACACACATAGGCACACACCAATCAGTTGCATAGCCAGGCTTGGTGGTGCAGGCTTGTAAGCTCAGTACTTGGAAGCTGAGTCAAAGAATCCTGATGTTCAATGCCAGCCTAAACTACGTAATAAATTCGAGGCCATCCTGGGCTACAGAGCAAGAGCCTCAAAAAATAAACAAGTAAGTAGACTACCTGTATGCAAGAAATGAACAATTGGAATTTTTAATTTTAAAAATACACCATTTACAAGACCACCCCCATTAAATATTTAGGCATAAATCTAACAAAAGATGTATAGGGGAATATGAATAAACCACAAAACAGAGATAAAGAAAAAATCAAAGATTGAAATAAATGAAAGCTGTTGTCTTCATGGATTGGAAGAATCAATACTGTTGAGATGCCTGATCTTCCTGCCTTAGCCTGAAGACAGTATGGTTCTGGCAGCAACCCAGAAACCCAGCAACCACTGCATAGCTATCAACAAATGGATTCTAAAGACTCCTGGAAATAGCCAACAGTCCTTAGGTGTGGCTGGCCAGAGTAACTTTCTTCTGAAGGTGGAAAAGGTGGTGAAACTCTGAAGAAGCCAAGCACACTCTGCTGCAAGTTAGGACATGAAGGTTAATGCAAACAGTGCCAGGTCATAACAAGAATGATTGCCCTTGGCATAATACACTGAGAATAGGATTTTACCTCCAAGATTGTCCTTCCCAAACTGAAGAACCTCAGGCTAGCCATGAGAAAAACATCAGACATATTCCAAGGAGGATATTCTACAAAATACACAACAAGTCCTCCTCAAAAAGGCCAAGGATATCAAAACTAAGAAAGTAAAAATAATGAAGCAAGGAAGACTAAGAAATCATCATAGCCAAAAGGGGCCTGAAGAGACACAACAATCCAATATTATAGGGATCCTGGAATAGAAACAAAACAAAACAAAAAAAACAAAGCCAGCATCAGGAAGAACTAAGTAAACCTAAGTGAAGCTTGGGCTTATGGGTAATGGCCCACAGATCATGAAAAACATGTCACATTAGTGTAAGATGCTAGCAATAGGGGACTAGCAAAGTCACAAGTGCTGAGGTCACAGGTGTGAGCCATCATGCCTTAAGAAAACTTAACAAATTAGCATCAGAAAGAATTAATCTATAACACGAAGGAGGCAACACTAGTTTAGCAAGCTAAACAGAAAAAGAGATAGGAAGATACAAATGGTGGTATCTGAAAGTATATTTAGTGACAGGTGAAACAATGAGGAATAGGAAAATATAAGTAGTGGCATCTGAGAAGGAAAAAAAACACCCAAATCCCAGGACTCATCACTTAAAAAGGGAACCCCAGTGTTCTTAACTGGATACTTGGTACCAATGGAAGAGCCCTAAAGTGCTGGGATCAAGTCTGTATAAGACATCCACAATTAATTGATCAATTAAGCTAACGGTATTGAGGGAAGGATAGCAAGACTGCAAATAATAAGCAAGGTGGTGACAGATTTCAAAAGATAAATTCTTAGGAAATCACTGTAAGTATTGAGATGGTTAGTAAACCATGAGTATTCAATATCTCAGCTTTTAGAACTATGTGATGCACAAGTGTGAGAATGAAGGTCCTAGTGCCAGGAGCATCCTGAGTGGAAACCAGGACAGCATTTTCCTTAGGGACTCGTTAGTCAGTTTTGTTTTTGAGACAGTGTTTGTATCTCTGGCTGTCCTGGATCTCCTTATATATACCAGGCAGACAATGAACTCACAGAGATCTGCCTGCCTCTGCCTCCTGAGTGCAGGGATCAAAGACATGGGTTACTGTATTTTAAATGGCCCAACTAGTACTTTGAAGTCTTATTTGTTTGTTTATCTCAACTCACAGAAATCTGCCTGCCTGTACCTCCCGAGTGCTGCAATAAAGGCATTGTGCCTGGCTCAGGCACTGATTTAAAAATAAGTATATTGGAAAGCTAATACATGGCAGGAATCCTGAGTGGCTCTAGAAGGTAATGCTGAGCCATGAAGACATGGCTGTTCTGATAGAAGCCAGGGCATTATGACGAAACATAGGTTACTGATTTTCATAATGTGGTGGAATTCTGCCAAGAGGACAATCAGAAAATAAATGTCATTAAGACCTCTAGAAGATAATCATTTCAAGCCACTTTAGCAATAGAAATCACAAACCTGATATTCGGGCACGATGTTGGATACTCTCCCAACTTCCTCCCTTCCTGTGTTGGTTTCATGCTTGTCTGGGAATTAGTAATCCTGGCTCTGAGACTTAGTAGAGATACCAAGTGTGCAGGTCCTAGTCAAGGCCTACTAGCATGCTGCACCGTGCACCCAGCATCATCAGAAATGGTCAGTACACTTACTCAGTACTCAGTATTCGCAATAATTTTGTAAAATCGGCACTATGTGAGCTCTTTCTTGCAGAAACAGCAGACATGGGAGAAGTTAAGTGATTTTCCCAAAGTCACATTCATTCTAGATGATAGACAAAAGCTTTGAAGCTGATATTGTGTTCTTAACCCCTACCATATGTTCTGACTGGATTTCAAGAATAGACCTTTGTAAAAATCCTAATTAACACTCTTTTCAGCCCATGCCCAGGCCGATAAAGGAATGGGGGTCTCCTGATGGGACCCTTCTCCCTCTGAATAAGGACCAATGCCAGAGTGGATGTCTCTCTGTCCAGAGCCATGATGCAGGGCTGCATTTCTGTCCAACTATGGAGTGGCATGCAGCTACTTCTAAGGAGGTGGCTGGCGCTACTAGATTTTATGAAAAATGAAACACACTCATGGCACTTCAATACTATTAAGAAAGTGAGTTCAAGATGCAAGCTCAGTGAGTGACAGTTTGGAAATCAATGAGGGTGGGTGATATTTATTGAATAAGCACAACTCTGACTCCAGCAGAAGCGTTTTCTTTAGTTTCTTTGTAGGTCTCACTACAAAGGCCTAGCTAATCTTGAACTCACTCTGTAGACCTGTCTGAGGTCTGGTCTCAAAGGGATCTGACTGCCTCTGCCTCCCTAGTGCCGGGATCAAAGGTGTCCAGCACTGTGCCCAGCTACTATTTTATCTCTTACTAACAACTTGCCCAGTTGTATATTCATAGGGTTCAAATAAAACCTAGAGGGAGCAAAGGCCAAGGAATTTGACCTTCTCTTCTCAAGGGAAGGAAAAACAGGGCAATTTTTTTTCAAGGCAGGGTTTCTCTGCATAGCCCTGGCTGTCCTGAGCAATTGAATTTTTATATTCTTTTCAAGGACTAGGATTATCAGGATTACCTTATGTGAAAAGAAATGTGTATGCTGTGTTTGTATGTGTCTCTCTCTGTCTCTCTGTCTCTGTCTCTCTCATGTGCTCACAGTACATGCACAGGCCAAAGATCAATGTTGGGTGTTCTTAATTGCTTTCCACCTTATGTATTTGAGACAGGGTATTTTACTGAGCCTGGAGCCTGACTCTCTGGGTAGCCCCCACGTTGGGATTGATTACAAGGGCATGCTGCTTAATTAGACTTCTTTCTTTGTATTCCATTTCTTCCTTGCTTCCTTTCTTCCTTCCTTCCTTCCTTCCTTCCTTTCTTTCTTTCTTTCTCTTCCTTTCTTCCCTCCCTCCCTCCCTCCCTCCCTTCCCTTCCTCCTCCTTCTTTCCTCCCTTCCTTTCCATGTGAGAGCTGGGATGGGACTCAGGGCTTCCAGCAGTAAGCCCTTAGCATTTTCTAGAAAAGCAATCTCCCCAGCCCCAGGATTTTTTTTAAAAAATTTCTTTCTTTTTATTTTATATGTGTGAGTGTTTTGCCTGCCTGCATGTTTGTGTACTATGTTCACACCTGGTGTCTGAGGAACTCAGAACAGAGTGTCGGGTCCCCTGAAGCTGGTCTTAGGTGCTTGCAGGCTTCCATACAGGCTCAGAGAAAGCGCTCCTACCTACTGGCCTGTGCCATCTCTTCGGCCCCATCCTGGGAACTGCTTTCAATAGAAAAGAAGACAGAAGGAATTGCAAGCAGACACTTGGCTCTTTATCTATTGTCATGGACTGGGAACAGGCAGCGAACTTCTAATGTTTGCTACTTCTCCACTTCACACATTGTTTCACATGCCAGGGAAGAAAGTTCAGAAGCACACACGCAAACAAAACCCTTGGTCTCTGTGCCATTTTCGTGGCAACAGGAAAAGGAAAATAAGTGACAAATGTGTTGCATTTTGCAACCAGCCTAGAGAAAGGAACAGGCCTAAAATCTCAGCTGCAAGGGCGGAATTCAGTCGCCGCCTCGCTCTTCCTTATTCCGTGAACGGGATAATATGAGTCGCACAGGAGCCGAAACGAGTCCTTCAGCTATAGGGGCTCAGGAGATTTACCTGGAACCTCCACAGTCCTCCGATGTCATCAGACCTTTCAAAGCAGACAGGTTCCAAGCCTTCTTCCAGACAGCTCTTAATGCAGGTGAGCCCACTTGCTCCTGACCCAATTACAGCGATCCTTTTCTTGGCCATGGTGTTTCAACCGCTGCCTGAGCGTCACTTGTCCTAGAGAAAGAATGACAAGAGAGTGAACACACACCAGGCCACATGCAAGACCTGGGCCATAGCACACGAATAAATATAACAAGAGGTCTGGGGGCCAGGAGGTGGGTCCTCGCGGGGAGGTACCGGCTCAGGGCGCAGCTCCACCCCGGGGCTTCACTCCCAGGAGAGCCGCAATGTCTCAGCTAAACACAGCAGTGGCCAATGGGGAGGGGCTGTGCCGTCCCAACTCCTATCCCGCCCACCCGAGGGCGTGCACCTTTCTTTCGCAAACTAAAACAGCTCAAAACACTTTGGGAAGAAATGAAAACAATAGTGTTGTATGTTTTAATCTACAGTTTCTCAGCAGCTCTGCTGCAGAGGGAGAGCGGCCCTCTATCTCCATTCCTTCCCACTTTTCTTTCTGTGTCGGCTTTTAACTTCCTGTTTTCTGTTTTAAAGTGATAAAGTCCCACTGAACTTCAGAAGCTAGCCTTGCTCCAAATGTTAACAAGAAGAAAGTTCATATAGCGTCCCTACAAACAGGTGCTATATCCTGACTCCTTCTCCTCTCTCCACTGCAGAGCTCAGCTGATTCTGACCCGCAACTACAGTAGAATTTAAGATTGCAGTGAGCTGAGCTGACGGGCTGGGGGGTTGGGGAGGGGCAGTGACAAGTGCTTTGTGTTTCCTAGGTAAAGGAGCTCCCAGGCCAGTGCCCAAGATCAAAGCATATTCACATAATTTCAATTAAATGCGTGCCTTTTTTTAATTTAAAGTGATTTCTCTCTCAAAACCTCCATTTTGAAATTTCAAGTGTAAAATCAGTTAAAACTGCCAATACAATGGTTATAAGATTTCAGGTACTGGGACAGCCTGTATATAGCCCAGGGGTGTAGTTCAAATGTACAAGTTCATAGTCAGCACAAACCATGTCTGAAGTCCTGAGCCAAGATTGGCCTTGTGTAATACTACTATTTGTGTTGACTTTGCTCAAAATGGTTTGGTGCTAACCAATGCCTGTCCTTGGTTCCGATTTGTTGTGTCTCCCTTCCAGGCCAATGGTCAACAGTTCTTGAGGGTTTACCATACATGGTTCAACTGGCTTAAAGGAAATCAATCATGTAAACAAGCGAGCCCAAACGGCAGGTACTACTATGATTACCTCCAGTGTACAGTCAAGCCCTTCTGCCATTTCCTTTACCTAAAGCCTGCTGCTACATGTTTGTATGTTAGTTCAACTGATATATATATATATATATATACATATATATATATATAACTTGTGAGATATATAAATATATATATATATATATATATATATATATATATATATAACTTGACTATCACATGGTTTATTTCAACTACTTTCAACTTAATTTAAAAAATAAGTCATTTACTTGGAGAATCATTTGGCTGCTCCGGGAAGCCTCCTGCCAAGTATGTGGTCTAAATCTTATGGAAACAGCAAACATGCATGGGGGAAATGGAGCCTCCAAGCCTGCTGTATAGAACTGCCCATGATCAGCATGGGGTTTGCCCCTCATTGAATCCTCTCTGGAAATGCTCTCACAGACATACCCAAAGTTGTACCCACCAGTCTCCTAGGTGATTCTAAAGCCAGTCAAGCTGACAATGAAGAGTAACCATAATGACTGTGCACACAGTTTCTGTAGAAGTCAAAGCAAGAGCTTTACCATAGTGAAATTTTTAAAATATTTATTTTTATGTTAGGAGTATGAGTGTTTTGACTGCATATCTGTGAGTACAGCATGTACATGTATAGTGCCCACAGAGGTCAGAAGACTATGTCTTATCTCCTGGAGCTGGAGTTACAGATGGTTGTGAGCTGCCGTTGGCATGCTGGGAATTGAACCCAGGTCTTCTGAAAGAGCAGCCAGTGCTCTTAACTGCTGAGTCATCTCTCTAGCTCCCATTACACTCTCTTACTTTTCCTAATTCTTTTTGCCAAGTCTGCATTTTGCTTACGTTCATTCAATAACTATTCCCCTTTGGAGGCTACTTTAGCTGTGTAAAGTGGAATGCTTTTGAGCCTTGACTGAAGGATGGCCGCTGAAGTCAGTTGCTTCCTAATCACTGATTGTGGAACTGCCTGACTTAACATTGGGAAAGTCATTTGTTAGAGTAGTAAAGTTTGCAACAGTCACAAGTAGTTCAGGAGTCACACGTGAATAACACCATACATATTTCACACCTGCTGTGTTGTAGGTACTTGGTTCCACAGAGAAGGGGAACGGGCACAGGAGGAACATCATGGACACTGTGGTAGGCTGAAAACATGATCCGCAAAGGTGTCCACATCCCAGCTCCCCACAATCTGAATGTTTCCTTATATGACAAAAAAACAAAAACAAAAAAACCTGGCCATTGTGAGTAAGCTGAGTGCTTGAAGTAGGGAGATTATCTTGACCACTAAGTGGTTCCCTTACAAGGACAAGGATGTGTTTTTTTTTTTTTTTTTTTTTTGACAAGGTTTCTCTGTGTAGCTTTGTTAGACCAGGCTGGCCTCCAACTCACAGAGGTCCACCTGCCTCTGCCTCCCAAGTGTTGGGATTAAAGGTGTGCACCACCACCCAGCTCAAGGATGCTTTTTAGAAGAAGAGTGGGAGATGTTTGGCAGTAGAACCAGAAGACTCTGTGAACAATGGAAGCAGGATGCTATGCTACTGGCTTTGAAGATACAGAAAAGTTGTAGGAACCAAAGCAATGTGGAGCTGGAACAAGCCAGGAAACAAACCCGTCTTATAGTCGCTGGCAAAGAATCGAGTCCCCAAGATGCTGACCAAGGTAATAACATGTTTTAAGTTTGAGAGAACGGTAGGATGACCACTGTAAGTGTTCATAAAATTAAAAACAAAACCCAAAGTGAACTGAATAACTCCCAAATACCCAAATAACCCAAAACAGGTTCAATAGTAAAGAGGCAGAGGGGCTGGAGAGAACACTCAGTGGTTAAGAGCACTGGCAAGGCATCAATACGCATTAAAAAAATAAATCTTGTCTTTTAAAAAAGAGGCAGAATATAAAAGCAACTGTTTTTCATGGTCTGGAGAATGATTTACGAAAGTGGAACTTTTGTTTTTGGTTGAGTGAATATATCAAGTATGTAGTAAAACAAAAAAAGAATAAATAATGAGCGATAGGTAAATAGCAAAACACCATCAAAGTGGGTGCTCAAAATACCTAACAGAAACCAACTGGGAAAGATCTGCTCAGGCAGCCAGCTGGAGTTTCCAATTGAGAGTTCAAAGGGTTCCCGGTGAGACTGCTAAAAGAACAAATATAGATAACATTATCAAACTGGATGCTTGCGATATCTAGTAGAATCCAACTGAGGAAGCTGAGTCAGCTGGAGTTTTGGATTGAAGTTTCTAATGGATGAGTATTTTATGGTTTAACTTTCCATTATTTTTAAGTATATTTTAGGTTTTTGTTTTTTCATGTTGTGTGGTGTGCACAGCTGCATTTGAGTGTGAGTGTGTGTGTGTGTGTGTGTGTGTGTGCTGGTACGTGGGTGGGTGTGAATGTGGAGTGGGGGCGGTTGGCCAAGTCGTCTCTCCTGATTAACACCAGAGGGACTGGAGTGGGACAGCAGGGGACCCACAGCGATGCAGCACTTCAATGTAATTAGCAGGACAAAGCATATTCTTATTATTACAGTTCCTTTGATAACAGAGTAAGGAGATTACAGTTCAGCAGAGAAGAGATGATGGGGGATGTCCTTCTGTATGCTGTGAATATATGTTTCTCTTACTGGCTGATGTATAAAGCTGTTTGAACCAATGGACAGGCAGGATGTAGCCAGGCAGGGTTACCAGACTAGAAAAATGCTGGGAAGACGAATGCAGAAAGTGAGTCTCTAGAGACAAACCATGTAGCTGTCGAGGAAGAAAGAAGCCCGGGCATCACCGGTAAGCCAAGATCAAGGGGAAATATATAGATTAATAGAAATGCGTTAATAATTAAAAGAGAGCTAGCCAATAAGAAGCCTGAGCCATCAGCCTAACAGTTTATATTTAATAAAAGCCTCTGTGTTTATTTGGGACTGAATGGCTATAGGACAGGGCAGGACAGAAACTTCCATATACAGTGAAACCTGCTTTACAGCCCAGCATGGTCAAGGTTATATAAAGCACAACAATGTTATTTGTCTTCAAAAAAAGGCCTGAGGTACAAGAGCATCATTTACCCTATCTACTCTCTAGAAATTGAAGAAGGCAGCAGGCATTCCTGTGTTCCTGCTTACATTTGTGGACATTCCAAATTCCTTTCTTGAGAGATATCAACATCAGATGATTCCACAGCCATGTCACAAATTCATTACTTCTTCATATAACCTCAATCCAGACCCCAACACTGGAGGCCTAAGGCTGAAGCTGAGAATTATCCTTGTTCACTCTCTTCTTTATTCAATGGGGCAGGGTCTCTCAGTTAAACCAGAGTTTGCTGGTCTGGCTAGTGTTGCTAGCCAGCTTGCTCTGGGCATCCCATCTCTGCCTTTTGTGAATGGAACTATAGGCAGACCATCGTGCCCACCTGGCATTTTACATGGTTTCCCGTCCTCAAACTTTTTCGACAAGGACTTAGCCACTAAGCCATCTCCCCAGTCCCTTTAAATTGTTTCCAAGTGATGATGTTTCTATTTTGGAGCTGGTGTTTTTGTTGTTGTTTTGTTTTGTTATATAGTTAGAGGCTTTGGAGGATGCTTTGAGATAAACATGTTTGAGTCTGAAATGGCGTTTGGGAACCATGTTTTTGGAGGAAGATAGCTTTTATAATTGACTAATTTAATAAATATTATATTTGGCCTTTAAGATGCTCACGCATTCTTACATGTTTATCTCTATTCCTATTTGTTCATTTACTTGGCAGCCTCACCACAGGGAACACACTGTTCTGTCTGGGACCGTATCAGGAACGTCAGCTTACTGCCTCAATGGGGCTTTCCCAGTTGGTTTCAGCCAGATGTTTTCATCACTCACTGTGACGGTGTTTTGTGTTTTACGATCTGTATATTTCGCACTCACTACTCAGTCTTTTCCGGCCCGGCGTTGGTGGCGCATGCCTTTAATCCCAGCACTTGGGAGGCAGAGGCAGGCGGATCGCTGTGAGTTCGAGGCCAGCCTGGTCTCCAGAGCGAGTGCCAGGATAGGCTCCAAAGCTACACAGAGAAACCCTGTCTCGAAAAACCAAAAATAGAAAAAAAAAAAACTCATTCAAAACCAAAATATGACAATAACAAATCATTCTCCAGATCACACACAACATAAATGACATAGTCTCAGCATTTATGAGATGCCACAGACTGTTAAATGTTACCAGGTAATTGCAGTTTTAGATAACAAAGACATTTACCCTCCTTATTCTTGCAGTGAACACGTGGGGACACCAGGCATCTATGGGGTACACCACCACTCCCTACATCATCAGTCTTATCATCACTATACAGCCACTTCCACCTTGATGAGTTACTTCTTTAAATCAGATATAGCATCTCATAAATTTCACAGTAAGTGTACAGGTGATCTTAATTTGCTACACTTTGCCACATATGCAATTTAGATTCAACTTTTCTTTACAAAAATAAAATTAAAACACAGGAAGTAAGCAAGGGAGACGTTGAAGAATATACATATAAGACCATATTTTTGATAAAAATGGTAAAATACTTTAAGTAAAGACAAATTTTATCTAATAAAATTTTCATCCTAAAACATAAAAAATAAAAACAGTTCCCCAAAATGTATAAAGCCAAGTCACAGAAAATCTGACTTATGCAAGGTTTAAAGAGGATGGGACTTAGATAAGATGTGGTTAATGATTAAAGGTTATTAAAAATGCTAAGGATATATTGATCTACTCATGCTAACATTTACAAAGACTAACTTAAAATATAAAAATGTATGCCCAGTCAAGCTATTACCTTCGTCTTTTGCTAACGTGGTAGGTTTGACCACTTGAAAAACAGTCCAACAACAACAACAAAAAAAAAAAATTAAAAAATCAAGATTTTTTTAAAAGGGAGCTTTCTTTAAACATTACACAAAAGTTAAAAGTACAAACTGATAAAAACCATCTGAGTCTTTAACTATACTGAAGCTTGGAGGCTCACACCAATGATGGTAAGTCACTGGAAAGGATAGCCAATATGCTGACCCTTGACTCTGGGATCAACCAAGACACAGGAAACTATGGGACCTCTGTGGTAACTCACTTGTCCTCTTGATCAGGAAGATCATAGTCCAAAGTCTGGAGTGTAACCAACATACATACTTCATGGAAAATTGTCAACAGAGAGGGAAATGTCCCCTCATAAATCCTAACTCATCTCCAGCAATGATACAACTTTTAAAAAGTAGCTAGAAGTACCTAAGTACTGAAGAGTAATCTCTGAGAGTCTCCACTAACTTTTACTAAGTGGATCTGTGGCCATTTATATGGTCTAAACACCCCCCTCCCAAATAACCAAACAATAGCTGTCCTTCAGATAACTACTTTTAGTAAATTAAAACAGGCAATCTGTCAAATTCCACAAAGTTATTAACTGGTCTCCAAAATCCACTCAAAGGGAAAAGAAGAAGGCTACTAAAACAGTAAACCAATTAAGCACACTTTCTCTTCAAAAGCCACACTCCCCCAAACAAATTTTGCTTGGAACCCACTGTGGATCAGAAGTTCCAACTAACTGCTTTGGTTCCTGAGGCTTCCTCAGTTGGTTTCTACTAAATGGCTCAAATGTAATCTGATACAGCACTGTCTTCCTGCTGCTGGCTCAGCAAAACTCCTGCCAACACCAAATGATGGGAGATGTCCTTTTGTAGGCTGTGAATATATGTTTCTCTTATTGGTTGGTGAATAAATGCTGATTGGCCAGTAGCCAGGCAGGAAGTATAGGTGGGGCTACCAGACTAGGAATGCTGGGGAGAGGAAGTCAGAGAAGAGTCCCAAGAGAGATGCCATGTAGCTGCTGAGGGAGCAAGAGGGCCCGGCATTAACGGTAAGCCAAGACAAAGTGGAGATACATAGATTAATAGAAATGGGTTAATAATTAAGAGAGAACTAGCCAAATAAGAAGCCTGAGTCATCCCCCAAACAGTTTATAATTAATTAGCCTCTTTGTGTGTATTTGGGACTAAATGGCTGTGGGACCAAGTGGGACAGAAAACTCTGTCTTCAACCAAAACCACAGCTAGCACCGACCACCTTTCCACACACAACACCAACATACACGAATCTATGATGTCAATCTAAGAAGATGTGGGACTTGTTGGCAATAGCAAGCAAGAATATCCCTAAAAGAAATATTCAAGAACTATACAAAGAAAACAATAATCTCTTAAAGTCATAGAACATCACGAACTGTACTCCCACACAGGGAATTTCCATGCAGAGAAGACGCTCAAGCCGTTCATTTTTCTAGCATTATTTAGTAATGTCAAGTTAGCCTAGTCAAAATTCCAGCTAGGTGTTTTAAATGCAACTTGATGATTTATCAAATTTGCATTGAAGATTTGAGAAAAATATTAAATGTTTTTTCAAAGCAAAAACTGAAAAAAATTTCTCAAAACAAACCACACCATTATAATGCTTGAAACTGTGTGACACCGATATGGAGAAAGTCAAACAGATAGCAAAATTGTTAATAACATACTCCTATATAAGAGAGTTTAGTCAGAAGTAAAGTTTTTTTCCAAGATGTCTGCTTCCTATTTGGGAAATAAAGTTAAATTCTGATTTCATAAAGAATAAAAAACAAAGTAACTGTACAAGTTGGCACTCCCACCAGCAATGGAAGAGTGTTCCTCTTTCTCCACATCCTCTCCAGCATAAATTGTCATTGGTGTTTTTGATTTTAGCCATTCTAACAGGAGTAAGATGGTATCTCAGGGTTGTTTTGATTTGCATTTCCCTGATGGCTATGGATGTTGAACACTTTCTTATGTATCTTTTGGCCATTTTAGATTCCTCTATTGAGAATTGTCTATTTAATTTTCTGTTCCCCACTGAAAAATTGGAATCAATCTACCACAAATCCAGCAATTCTACTCTTAGACATATACCCAAAAGATGCACATTCATACAACAAGGACATCTGTTCAACAATATTCATAGCAGCACTACATATAATAGCCAGAGCCTGGAAGCAACCTAGATGCCCCTCAACTGAAGAATGGATAGAGAAAATGTGGTACATTTGCAACACGGAGTACTACTCAGCAGAAAAAAAAAAAAAAAAAAAAAAAAAAACAATGGAATCCTGAAATTTGCCAGAATTTGGATGGAACTAGAAGAAACCATTCTGAGCGAGCCTTCATTCAGCAGCTGGTGGAAGTAGAAGCAGACACCCACAACTAATCACTGAACTGAACTGGAATCCAGTTATAGAGAAGAACGAGTGATGGGCAAAGGGGTCCAGACCAAGCTGGTAAAACCCACAGAAACAGCTGACCTGAACAACAGGGAGCTCTTGGTCCCCATTGATAGCTGAGATACCAGCATGGGACTGATCCAGACCCAAGGAACATGGGTTTCAGTGAGGAGACCTCAGAATTCTACAGGACCTCCTGTAATAGTTCAGTACTTATCCCTAGATAGGTGTGGATTTTGGGAGCCCAATCCACATTGAGGGATACTCTCTGAGCCAAGACACATGAGGGTGGGCCTAGGCCCTGTCCCAAAGTATATGATAGACTCTGATGACCACCTATGGAATGCCTCACCCTCCCTAGAGAGCAGAAAGGATATGTGATAGGTAGGGTATTAGTTGCGGGGTGGGGATGTGTGTTAGGGGAGGAGGGAATGGAGTGGTAACTGGGATTGACATGTAAAACAATCTTGTTTCTAATTCAAATAAAAAAAAGGACAGGTTTAAAAAAGAAAAAGAACAAAAACAAAACCCAGAGACAAATGTTTTTTTTTAAAAAAAAACTCTAGATACATAACTAAGAAAATACTGATGTAATAAAAAGCTTTTCTTACCAAAAGACAAAAATCCATAACTATGAAAATAGTTTTATATGTAGAAACTCAAATGTCTATCCACAAGGCATATTTAACAAGCTATAAATCAAACCAACATCATAAATTTCTACTTAAAAAACATTTACAACATATTCAACAAAGGATTAAGATCTAAAATATTTGATCTGTAACAAAAATGCAACAGAAAAAGTGAAGTATATGAACAGCCATTTAAAAAAATATTGGACAACCAGTTTATAAAATGATATTCAATTAGATAAGTAGTCAGAGAAATTTTAGACCATGAGATATTCTTCAGTCATTAGATTGGAAAACAAAAGGTTGACTCTATTCAGAACTAGAGAAGTGAATACAGGCATGCTTACGTACCATGAGTGGAGAGAAAACTTTGTGTGCTTTCCTAGAGAACAACTTTTATCCAAAGTGTAAGCTCCATTTGCTCATGGATTCCTTTGCAAGATTCTTGCAAAAATAGTTGCACATATTCCCGAACAAAACTGTTTCTCAGCCCATGAGTGAGCTAGAGTTTAGGTGCAGCCGTCAGGCTATGTGGAGTCTACAGCAGTACCTTTCAGGAGACCAACATTTTTGCAATAATTTATCACCTCTGAAATGAGAAATAAGAGCCCATGGAGACGGCTCAGTGGGTAAAGGCTCTCACTGCCCAGCCTGACAACCCGAGTTCAATCCCTGGGACCCACATGGTAGAAGGAGAGAACCAATTCCTGCAAGTTGTCCTGACATCCACAGTATGCAGCATGACATGTGCATGGGCATGCAAATAAATGTAAAAACAAAACAAAAACATTGTTAACAAGGAATAGGATATTGCCTACTAGAAGCTAATACAGGAGCTGGCAATAGCCAGTTTGCCATTAGTAGTGAAAATTTTGAAGTGGTTCCACATAGATTCAATATATGATAGGACTCTATTATCGTGGGAAACCCATACTAATCACACACACACACACACACACACACACACACACACACACACACACACACACACCTACCTTTCTTGGCACAGGAAAGTTTTTTTTTTTTGCCATTGAATTACTCTTATAAGTAAGTTTATATGTCATACAATGCAAGTATTTGGGGTACTTTTTGTTTCCCTCCCCTTTTAAAATTTATTTAAATTTTTCTATTCATTTTACATACCAACCACAGTTCCCCCCTCCCTCTTCTCCTCCTGCTTCCCCTTTCCTCCTCCTCCACCCCCCATCCACTCCTTCCTTAGAAAGGGCAAGGCCTCCCATGGGGAGTCAACAACGCCTGGCATATCAAGTTGAGGCAGGACCAAGGCCCTTCCCCCTGCATCAAGGTTGAGCAAGGCATCCCACCACAGGAAATCGGCTCCAAAAAGCAGGCTCATGCACCAGGGATAGATCCTGGTCCCATTGCCAGGGGCTCTACAAACAGACCAAGCTACACAACTGTCACACATATGCAGAGGGCCTAGTTTGGTCCTATGCAGGCTCCCCAGCTGTCTGTCCAGAGTTCATGAGCTCCCACAACTCAGACCAGCTGTCTCTGTGGGTTTCCCTGTCATGATCCTGACCACCCCCCATCCCTCTTCCCTCTCTTTGATTTGATTTCTGGAGCTCGGCCCAGTGCTTGGCTGTGGATCTCTGCATGTGCCTCTATCAGTCACTGGATGAAGGTTCCATGATGACATTTAGGGTAATCACCAATCTGACTATAGGAGAAGATGACCAGCCAGGCCTCTTCACTATTGCTAGGAGTCTTAGCTGGGGTCATCCTTGTGGATTCCTAGGATTTTCCTAGCACCAGGTTTCTCCCCAACCCCATAATGGTTCCCTCCATCAAGATATCTCTTTCATTGCTCTCCCTCTCGGTCCCTCCCACAACTCAACCATCCTGATTCCCCCATGTTCTCATCCCAATCCCATAACCACTACTACCCCCCACCCCCAGTTTACCCAGGATATCTCATACATTTCCCTTTCCCAGGGCAATCTATGGGTCCTTCTTAGGGTCCTCATTACCTAGCTTCTCTGGGGCT
Source organism: Cricetulus griseus (assembly GCF_003668045.3). Taxonomy (NCBI): domain Eukaryota; kingdom Metazoa; phylum Chordata; class Mammalia; order Rodentia; family Cricetidae; genus Cricetulus; species Cricetulus griseus. Next base: position 58,861,726 of record NW_023276806.1, read on the forward strand.
GTGGATTGTAGTCTGGTTATCCTTTGCTTTACTTATGAGTGAGTACATACCATACCATGTTTGTTTTTCTGGCTCTGGGTTACCTCACTCAGGATGATTTTTCTTTTTAGTTACATCCATTTGCCTGCAAATTTCATGATGTGATTGGTGGTTTTTTTTTTATTTTTTTTTTTACAGCTGAGTGATACTCCACTGTATAAATGTACCACATGTTCTTTATCCATTCTTTGGTTGAGGGGCATCTAGGTTGTTTTCAGGTTCTGGATATTATGAATAATGCTATGAACATACTTGAGCAACTATCCTTGTGGTATGATTAAGCATCCTTTGGGTATATGCCAAGGAGTGGTAGGTAATGCTGGGTCTTGAGGTAGATTGATTACCTATTCTCTGAGAAACTGTCATACTGATTTCCAAAGTGGCTGTACAAGTTTGTACTCCCACCAGCAGTGAAGGTGTGTTCCCCTTACTCCACATCCTCTCCAGCATAAGCTGTCATCAGTGTTTTTGATCTTAGCCCTTCTGACAGGTGTAAGATGGTATCTCAGAGTTGTTTTGATTTGTATTTACCTGCCTAGGATGTTGAGCAATTCTTTAAGTGTCTTTTGGCCATTTGAAATTCTTCTGTTGAGAATTCTCTGTTTAGATCTGTACCCCATTTTTATATTGGATGATTTGGTATTTTGATGTCTAGTTTCTTGAGTTCTTTATATATTTTGGAGATCAGCCCTCTGTCAGATGTAGGTTTGGTGAAGATCTTTTCTCATTCTGTAGACTGATGTTTTGTCTTATTTACTGTGTCCTTGGCCTTTCAGAAGCTTTTCAGTTTCAGGAGGTCCCATTTAGGCACAGGAAAGTTTAACCAACAAAGCCTTTACTGGATTTGGATAGTTTTCACTGCAGAGGGTAGGGATGATCTACTTAAAACTTCAACTCATTCTAGGGTAAAACTTCTGGATTCTCTCATGGAGAAACTGAGGTATCCCAGACACTCAATATGATTTTTATATAGAGCTGAACAGAGAGGAAATTGCATACAGCTGCACAAGGAGGGCAGCCTTACAGTATGCAGCTGAATCAAGGAGACCAGTGTAGCTAATCTTGGTAGGAGCAGTCTATGTGCAGGAGCAGTTGTCAGGCCATAAATATCCAGAGGGAGAAAGCTACTGTAGACATTTTCTGCACACACTGTTGACATCCACTCATGGATCATAATGGAAGGCTCTGCCATTTTCCCATGGGTCTAAGACTAGGGGTCCTTGACATGGCTGTGCCTATGTCAACAGCACGCATTCACTCAGGACTTCATTCATTCCCTGCAGTCCTCTGTTCCTCACATACAACATATGCATCCATTTGCATGACAGAAAACAAATCTCTCCTTTGGAAGACACTTGAAGTCACATAAGTAAGGGCTTGACTACTCAGTCATATTACAGAGAAGAATGTGGATGCTTGAAAATAAGTAATATGCCAAATCTGGCTACCGATGACTCCATCATTGTGTGTGTCTTCAGAGTCTATATTAAAGGCAATGAAAACAGGGAACTTACTGTATCTATGGACTTCCCCACAGCTAATGAGATTATCTCGGAGTCTCAACAATGTGGGATATGGGATAACTTTTTTTTTTTTTTTTTTAATACAAGGTTTCTCTGTGTACCCTTGGTTGTCCTGGAACTTGCTCTGTAGACCAGGCTGGCCTTGAACTCACAGACATCTGCCTGTCTCTGCCCCTCTAGTGCTGGAATTAAAGGCGGTCCCTCCCTACCGGTGCTGGAGGGATAACTCTTGATTGCATTGTCTTCACTGGTGAAATCCAGACACTGTGTGATTCTCAACTAGAGCCATTGGGTCCTTCACAGTACTCTTGGACATTCAAATTCACATTTAGTTCTTCCTTCCTTCCTTCCTTCCTTCCTTCCTTCTTTCTGTCTTCTCTTTCTCTCTCTCCTTTTTTAACTTAAGCAGTCTTTAATGAAAGCTGTGTATAAGACGCCCCTACTCCTGCATCATTTCTCCCCTGTGGTAGCCCTTCTCCTTTCCTATTGTCCAGACTTGGTATTCCTTTACAGGATCTTTTTGTGATCGTTGTTCAGCTTTAGCCCGGTGATAACCACCTTGCTTGGGTGGATACCTACCGACAGTTGTGTCATTAGCCTTTTTTTCCCACTGCACTCATTCAATGTATATGCTGTATTTCTTCCTGTACACTTGGACCACTTTGCCAATCTGCTAGCCTTTGTAGTATCCTTAGATAACCTGAACATTATCACCCTTTCAAATGGACATAGATGGAACACTGTGCTTCTGTTTCAGCTCTCTGGAAAGAGGGGAAGATATGATCTTTTTCTGAATGTGAGACAGTTCACTGAAATGTTGTTTGTGGTTCTTGCTTCAGTTGGAAGTCACAAAAGGGATTGAATTTCATTTTGACCTCTGTGATCCGGCAATGACCACCAGGTTTAGTTCCTTATAAATCAATTTCCCCCCTCATATTATAGGTAACATTATTCTCCCCATTGAAATGACCATGTTCCATTTCAGAAGCATTTTCCGATGGCTAAAACTCTCTTGATTATAAAGATTCTAGTATACGGAAGTTTTCAACATTTGTAAAGACAGAGAAGTCCCTGGGCTCCACATTCCAGTTATGGCTTAGGGATGTGAGCACGTGTGTACCAGGTGTGTTCAGATTTCAAAGCTAAGATTTAGGCTTTATGGGGTAGAGGCATAGGATATCTTTGGGTTCCTGCCAATTAGGAAAAAGAATAGGAAGGTTGGAAGAATCCTTAGGGTTGTGGTCTTTGTTAGAGAAACCAGTGTCCAAAGACATTTAAGGGCCATTTTGCCTTCTTTCAACCTCATTGTTTAGCTAACCTTCTCTTTATGTGGAAATACGTTTGAAAAGCTAAATTCCAAAGTCAACAAACTGAGAATATTCCAAGGCTAGTAAAATGGGCTGCACGGACAGTTTACTGCTCGACAGGGAACAGAATATGTGAAATTGCATAGAACTAATTCCATGGCAAGGAATGACAGTCAAAGGAATTAAGTGAAAAAAAGAAATCAGGCCCTGCCATGGCAAATGAAAACCCTGAAGGTAAATCTCAGTTCAGAACTGCCTACAATATGCGAGCTGTGTCTGTAAACATTTACTTGATGGCATTCCAGTGTCATGCCCTTAATAAAGAGGAATGATTCTCAATTTTCTGAAGTGACTGGCTTTTTAAATTTGTTATGCGCTATTTTCCTACAACTCTTCCAGGCAAGAGTTGCCTGACGGTGTAATAGTGGCATGAAAGTTGTAAGGGAAACCAACTGCTTTTGTTTTGGATTTGGGGCCTGCAGGAGGGAATTTACACTTGGTGAAAACTCTGTGGTTTGGGATGTCATAGACCCTAGTGGAAAATCTAGGAAACTGTTGCCTTGCTAAATGGTCACATTACTAAACTGCCTTCTAACTCTCTGTTTATAGGTTAGTGTTCCTCTCAACCTTGGCTAGAGAAGCTTCCCTCTGTAGTGGCCAGCAGTCAATGCACAGACTTTTAACTAGTCAAAATGTTGAAGTGAGTGAGTGCTGAGTACATTCATATGGCCATCTATCTATCCACTGAGAAGGTTCAAGGGACATCATGGAAGAAGAGGTGGAAGGAATCCAAGAGCCAGAGGATGGGGACTCGTGCACGGAATGCTGTCCTTTGGATATGGTGTGGCTACTGCACTCAGGAGCTCACAACAGCTTTGGCTACCTGCATAAGACCAGCACAAGGTCAACAGCAGGATCACTACATGCCATCAGGCAGCACTAATGGGACTCAGTGTTTCAAAAGGGAGTATGGGGGGGCAGGGAGTAGAAGGGGATGTCTTGTTGGTATCCAGGAGAGGATATGATTAAGATACATTGTTTACATGTGTGAAATTGTAAAACCAAAAATAACAACAAAAAACCAAACCAATCAGCAGACAACCTCCCCCAAATATACTATATGTTACCAATCAACAAACAAACAAACAACAAAAAACCCCAAATATATTATATGTTATTTGATGCCAAAGATGTATAATTACATTAAGGTCAGAATGCAGTTTTTCCATTTTTTTTTTTAAAGAAAACCAGTGTCTTTCATTCTAATTCACTGTAGGACACTGACATCATCCAAAGTACAAACTTTTCCCTGTGGTTGCAGCTCTGACAGCCTCATGTCTGCCTCACTGGATGCTGCCTCACTGGATACTGTTACCTCACAGAGCAAGGACACAGATGAGAGCAAACATAACCTGTGTGTGACCTCTGCTTGACCACGGACACAGATGAGAGCAAACATAACCTGTGTGTGACCTCTGCTTGACCACACTTGTTTTTGTAGGAGTTGCAAATGCTATAGCTATCAAAGGGTTGATTCAGTGACCATTAATCTCATTGAGTTGCTGCCAAATGTTTGCTTACTTCTGTGTAGGAATATAGGAAGAACTAAATATGATTGCACAACCAGAGCACCAACCACAAAAGCATTCAAACTAGATCTTATCTGCCCCTTAAAGCCCACTCATTAGAATCATGAGCAAGCTTCTGAAGCTTTCTGTGCCTTGGCTGGCCTACCTGTGTTGTGTCTTCTGTTTCTCAAAGTTTTAACAAACACAGGTCTTAAATTTGGAACTGCTTCCAGGCACCTGGCTCAAACACTGAACAAGTACTTACTGAGGGCTCTTAACTTTGGGGCAGGAACTGTTTCGTAACTGTAATGCAAAAGTAACCAACACGTTGGTATATTTCAGTCATGGTCAGAACAACGAAAAACACATTGCCATCACCTCAAACATTAGTTCTTTAGAGTTAGAAATAGTCATAATTCTTTCTATTGGTTCATTTGAAATATTAATTAATTGTTGTCAGGCACTGGTACCTTGCTGTGCAGAACATTAAAGATTCTTCCTGTGCCACTGTCCCCTGGCCGTCTCTAACTGCCCTACCTCCATCCTTTCTCCATCTCTTCTCTATGTGGTAGTTGGAATGAGAATCTCCCCAACAAGCTCATGATTTTCAACACTTGGTTCCAGCTGGTGGTGATGCTTGGGGAGGGTTAGGAATTATGGCCTTGATGCCAGAAGTATGTCACTGGGGAGACTTTTGAGAATTTAAAGACTCAGATGACTGTTGTCTCTTTGTGCTTGTGGTTCAAGATGTGCACTCCACGTGATAGTAGCCACCACATGCTCTCTGTATCTATGACATCATCAGGTTTAGCGTCTGCCTTAACAGATGACTTTCAGTATTTGTCTTCCTGTGCCTGATTCATTTTATTTGCCATGTCCTGTAAAGGACAGGATTTCATTGTTTTAACAACTTAATGATACCCTACCATGTGTGTGGTAGCACATGATTGCAATCCTGGCACTCAGAAAGCTGAGGAAGTAAAATCATGAGTTCAAAGCCAGCTTAGGCTACATAATGAGAAAAGCCTGGGCTATATAGCAAGACTGCCTCAAAATAGGACATCCATATATGTACATATACGTGCATGTATACAGATATTTATATCTGCACATTACACATGTATATACATGTATGTAGACTATGTATGTATATATGCCACATTTTCTTTATGCATTGATCCATGAATTGATCTAGGCTGATTCCACATTTTGGCTATTGTGGGAAAAAAAAAAAAACCCAGCTCCAATGAACATAGAGATGCAGAAGCCCTGAAACTGATTGTCTCCTCTTTAGATATATAATTGTCTCCTCTTTAGATATATAATTAGGGGAACTGCTGGATCATATTGCTGTTCTATTTCTAGACATGTGAAGAGCCCATCATTTTCATGACTGTGCTAATCTGTGTTCCCGCTAATAGTGAATGGGAATCCCTCTATCTTCACGCCCTTGCAGCGCACATGGGAATTCCTGACCGTCTCCAAATCCCTCCTTTTGTCTTGCTCCTTCACGTGACCTCCTTCTAGCATGTATTCAGTCTGGATCCCAGATGCCAGCCTTCTCCATTCCCTTTCTCTGTCGGTGACTCCTACTGCCTTGACCTGTTCAGTGTCGCTGCTCACAACTTCCCTGCATCATGCTGACTACAAACCACCATCTCCTGCCTTTGCTTTTGTAATGGCCTCCTGTCTCTGTGCTTCCACCCACCCTGCCCTCTACAGATTCATTTCGTGTGAGACCCGGAGTAAGTCCTTCATGTGAATATCCCAGGGTTTCTCAGTTATCCCTCTTAGCTGTGTTTTAAATGTCGGGCTCAAAGCAACAACGGTCTACTTAGCTTAAAGCCAGCATCTTATCTCTGGATTATTTTAAGTTAAAAAAAAAAATTAAGAAGGCTTTTGATTAAGTGGTTGACAGCATGGCTTTAACAGATTAGAATCTGGAAGGTGAAGTCAGACATTGAGACCAGGTGCCAAATCCTTCTATAGAGAAGATCCTGAAAGTTACATATCTGTCACAAGGTTTTGAGGGAGCACTCACAGAAAAGATCCTACAGAATCAGTCTAGCCCTACTATGCCATACTGCTTGCTTTTGCTCAGCATCAGCCATTTTTTTTAAAAAATTCAGTTTTATTTATTATTGAATTGAGGGGAGGAACATGCACCACAGTGTGTGTGTGTGTGTGTGTGTGTGTGTGTGTGTGTGTGTGTGTGTGTAGGTCTGAAGCTCACCCATGATGTGAGTGCCATGGATGTAACAGGTCTTCAGGCATGGGTGGCAAGCCTTTTTACCTTCTGAGCCATCCAGGGCCGGTACATCAAACAACTAATTAAGCCTAAGGCCAAAATACATGGCCTTTGAGTTCTCTCACTCCCAAACTGGAACTCTGTTCCTCATGGAGCTCCTAACAGTTCATTTGCACAGAGAATGATTTAAGAGAAATAAGTCACCCAGACCGATTTAAAACTCTGTTTAATCCCTGAAGGTGTCTGTAAGATACATCTTTTGAGCAATGTAACCCCAAAGCCACATAAACCATGTGGCTAGCTATTGTTGACACATTCAGGCAAGTCTGTCTCAATTCCCAAGCTTAAATCTACAGTATACACAATCACTTTCTCAATAATCTTAAACTTGGCTTCATACAGACATTTTAAACTTAAGCAAAGACAAGAACCCATTACACATGAGTGAAGAGCACTCCAGGAGAACTAGAATACCCCAGGCTACGGCTAGCATTGTCTGCCTGGATGTTACTGAATTCTATTCCCTTAGGACAGGAGAAATCTGGCACTTTATAGTCACCAGTTGGTTAAATAAACTCACATGCCAAACCCTTGGTGAACATTTCAGCCAATAGGTGACTCGGGAATGCAAGTGAATAGTCAGGGGTACTACCATACTCCTGATTTTTGGGCCTCTCAACAAACCAGGTCCAGCCATTTGCCTCCAAAAAATCAAATGGAAAAACATAACAGTGACAAAGGAATTTATTCAATACAGCTCCATTAGAAATCCGTGGGGGGGAGGGCGTGTGCTCAGCTCCACTGGTAAGGGACAGATGACACACTATATCCATGTAAGAGCACACTCATATTTCATATTGTAAAAAAAGAATCTGCATGTACCCACTGAGAACAGTTTCTTTGTTTTGAGTTAATCTGTAACCCAGATTCCAGAGAGATGCAGGGATTTGAGATTCAGTGTCCTCTCCTTTGCCCTGCTTGATAAATACCTCAAGTCTGGTTCTGTGTGTTCTTGAAGAAGCCTTTATAACAGGAAGGGTCAATTCCCTTAGCCATTACAGGACTGCTTCTACATTCTGTCTGCATGGTTACTCTTGGAATCTTGAGGGGAAAAAAAGCTCTCTCATATCTTATATATTTTTAAGACAAGGTTTTCTGTACCCTAGGCTGGTTTTGAACTTGGTGTGTAACCGAGGATGACCTTGAGTTTCTGGTCTTCCTGCTGCCACCTTTCCAGTGCTAGGAGTACAGGTACCCGCAGTCATGCCCAACTAACACGGCACTGAGTATCAAACCCAGGACTTGGGGCATACGAGGCAAGCATTCTGCTCACTGAGCTTTGGTATTGATTATTTATTGACACATTCCTGCTACGTAGGCCAGGTCAGACTGACCTCTCAATTCTCCTTCCTGTGTTAAAATTATAGGAAAGTACCACCAGGTTCTTAAGAGTCTTGTCACTAACATATCTTAAGAGATCAACGTTAGTCTGATCTTGGTGTTTTCCGTCATAAATGTGGTAAGAGGTTAGAGCATTCTACGACTAATCCACCTTGTATTACCAGTTTTTAGGCATACAAAGAACACATGCAGACCTGCTCAGAATCTGACTCAAAGTTTAAAGGAGACAGATAAGAAATGAGGGCGGAGATTGCCAAGCTTGGCGCCTGCTGTTAGCTACCCACGGAGCCCAGGCTAGCCTCTGAGCCCTTAGTCACAAAAGCAAGCCTAGCCTAGAACCGAGGCCTTCCGCACCTGCGTGCTTCGGCGGCGTGGGAACGCGCGCGCGGTGCGCCCTCTGGCGGCGGCGGCGCGCTGCACCCGGCGCGCGCGGGAGCGAAGGCGCGGGGCCGCGGGCGGAGCTTCTTTGGGGATGGCGGGTGACTTGCCGCGCTTCCTGCTGGCGCTGCCGGCCGAGAGCGGACCCGAGGCGGTGCGGACGCGGGTGCAGGAGCAGGACCTACAGCAGTGGGGCCTGACGGGTGAGCCAGCCGGCGAGGCGGGGGTGGGCGGGAGCCGGGCAAGCGCCGGGCGACGCAGGCCTACGTGGGGACGGGCACGGCAGCTTGGAGCGTCCCGGCCACTCTAACTCCTCCCAGTTGGCGTTTCCCCGCCAACAGTGCATGCGCACTCACTTGTTGCAGCTCCATAATTAACTCTCCAAGCCGCGTCCGACGTTGTGCCCCCCAAAGTTTGTCCTGTGGTTACCCCCTGTGCTTTCGTGTTAATCCCACTCGCCCTTAGGAGCTCCAGATATGGAGACCCCAGAAGTGCAGATCCCAGGTGTGCAGACCCCAGGTGTGCAGACCCCAGATGTGCGGATTCCAGATGGACCCCCGAGCCGTCGCTTCGGGGGCGCCCACTCTATTCAGCGTCCCCCGAACCCCCCTTCCTTATGTATTTGCTGGGACTGTAGCGCTGGTTTAACGGAAAGTCAGAATGGCTCGCCCAGTCGTCACCATGTGGTCGTTATGTATTGCTGTCTAGAGCGGACTGTGTAAGGTATAGGGTGCAGATAAGCAAAATAAAACCGGCCCTCGCACCCAGTTTCTTAACTGGCGGGTAGATTCTTTTGAAAGTATACAGAAGCGTTCACTTAACTTACACGATTTGCAAAGTACCACGAAAATGTGAGGGTTTGTTCTGGAAAGGCAACAGAAGGTGCCTTTCTGCCAGGCAGTGGCTCACGCAGGTGGCTCTCTGAGTTCCAGGACAGCCAGGACTATATAATAGAGAGACGCTGTCCTTAAAAAAACAAAAACAAAAAAACAAACAAGCAAACAACAACAACAACAAACCAAAAAACAAGTGCCTTTCCTTCGGCTTACAGAAGGACGGATGCAGATGATGAGGTTGAAGAGAAAGGTGTCTCCTAGGGTCCTGCAGACCAAGCAGTTCATATCAATGTTTTTCCTTTATATTCAACTTTAAAAAGTTTATTTTTGAGATTGTAACAATCCTCCTCCACGTTCTTCCCTCCAAACACTCCTATATACCCTCCCCTGTTCTCCTTCAAATTCGTGTTCTCTTCCCCTACCCTTAATTGTTATTGTACCCATACACATTTGTACGATATTGCTTAATAGTGCTTGTTCAATCTGTATTAATGTCACTTGTATGTATGTTTTCAGGGCTGACCATTTGGCACTGGACAACTAGTTGGTGTGCTGTTCCCTGGAGAACACTTGTTTTTGCTCCCAGCATTTCTTAATTGCCTGTAGTTCTCTGTGTAGGGTTGAGGCCTCAGGGGCTCCTCTCTTTCCGTTTGGCCCATTCATTGGTATCGTCTCATGTTTAGGCAGTCATGTTGGTGAGACTATGACTGTAACTTCTGGTGTTACTAGCAGACACGATTTCACAGTAAAGACCCCTATCCACTGGCTCCTACAGTCTTTCTTCCCCCTCTTCCACAGTGTTCTCTAAACCTTAGGTGTAGGAGCATTTAGTAGATGTATCCTTTGGGAACTGGGTTCCACAAATCTCAAGTCTGTTGCAAAGAGAAGTTTCCTTGATGAGAAGTGAGGACTACACTTATCTGTGGGTACAAGACAAATGTTGATAGAATCGTTAGGGATTATGCTGGCTCAGTAAATTAGAAGATGTACATTGTCATCCAATAACTGATTTCACCAGCAGTGAGCAGTTAGCTTGGTTTCCAGTACCAGGCATGGTCTCTCCCTTGTTGAGCAGGTTAGTGAGCTGTTGGTTACCACCAAGGTCTGCGTGCTAGTACTGCATCCTTAGGGTTTATTTTACATGCTGGTTGTAGATGTGGTTCCGAGGTGGCATAGCTGGGTAAGACTGTTGGTTGCCTCCTTCAGTTGGAAGCCTGCATGGTGCATTCTGGTACCATGAAAGCCAGTCCTAAGGGAGGGGGGCCATTCAGGTCAGGTCCAGCTCAGGGTTCCCTGGGTCCTGTTTCTGAAGTGTGTGGGGTCTCCAGCAATAGGGACGTACCTTCTCCTTTGGTGGGCAACCAAGGTCAACAGCAGTAGGCTGGATGTTTTGGGAATCTCCTGGAAAGACTGCTTCTCATGTCTGGTATTGGGGCTTTTGTCAGGTGGTCTTTGGCTCTGGGAGGGAGCATTGTCAGCCCAGATGAGGCTTGCTAAAGCTATCTATGCATATTTATACACATAATTATGTGTATTATGGGTCTGTTTTGCTTTTAGATAGTTAATAGTGTGATTCTTTGTTGTTTTTTTCAGAGACACTTAACTGTTTTTTACCCTCCCCTCTCCTTATGAGTAGTTAGCCATTGTTTCCAGTACCAGACTTGTTTTCCTTCTTGTTGAGCAGGTCTTCCCCCAGCCCCACAAAGACCTCCCCCACTTTACCTTTCCCCTTATCTGTGTATCTAGTTTAAATCTGGCTTTGAGGACTGGCCTTTGTGTGTTCAGCATATCTTAATTTGTCTGTGTATCTTCCTATTTGCTTGCCAGTGGCCTTGGGAATGATACTTTGAAATATGCAGAAGACCCAGAAATGTGTGCAGATCAAATCCAGCTGCATATAACACACCAGGAGAGCATATATGTGTAGACGCATTCTTGTTGAAAGGAAGTGAGCAGACAGGAGGTTATAGGTTTGAACACATGGGATAGAGCAGTAAATGCAGAAGCGTGTGTTGGAGTGTCTGCTTATGAATGGTTAGTACAGGAAAAGACGAAACATAGATTGAGCCAATCAATACTGAATAGTAAACTTACAGTTGCTTTTTCTGTTTGCCAGAATAAATGCAATATTCTGAGGTGTCCATCCATTGAAAACATTTCTGGTCTTTCCTTCCAGTATGTGTTCATGAAATAAAATTTATAACCACACACAAAAAAAGAAATTTTAGTACACAATTCTATTGCTGCCAACATGTCCTCTGTCCTGCCAGTCTCTGGTCTTCATACACATTTATTACCTGTGTATGATCCCTGCCGCCTACCCTGTGGTTAGGGAGGTCCAAAACTGGGGTTCCATATAGATATATTATGGAATAATATTGGATGATTTGGATGATTTCTTATATTAATCCATAGTTTAGGTAGCCCTTCTTGGCCATTAGGTTATTTTTAATTTTTGCTTTCATAGATAATACTGATAGATATTCTCACAGCCAGATATTTGTTATGGTTATAGATTTAATACTACATTAGATTTTTTTATTATTTAATGTGTGTGAGTGTTTTGTCTGCTTATATGTGTATGCACATGAATGCCTGGTACCCATGGAGATGAAAAGAGAGCATTGGATCTCCTGGGACTGGAGTTACAGATCGTTGTGAGCCACCATTGGGTGCTGGGAATCCCAGGTCCTCTGCAAAAGCAACAGTGTTTTTAACCCCTGAGCCAACTCTCCTGGCCATAGTTAAGGACTTTTAAATCCTCCAGATAGTGTATCTAAAATAGAGACGGCAAAATGTTTGTACATTTCCTCACATTGAGCAACACTGGTAATTTCTAATTTGAGAAGTTAAAGTGGCTATTTTATTGTTTACCAGAATTTTTATTTGGTTACTAGTAATGATGGAGGACATTTGGTTATTTGTCTTTGGATTCAAAAGGCATCTTAGGGACTTTTTTGGTATGATAATGTACAGACCAACTTTTTTGTTGTTGTTTATTTGTTTGGTTGTTGTTCTGTCACTTTGGTCCTCTGTCTAAGAGTGAGAGAAAGACTAACCCAGACCCAATTCCTGTGGTTCTGTCATGACCTGACTGTATGAAAGCAAGCGCGTGATTTGGAGCAGGGCAGCCACAGACAGCTTGAAGTGGCGTTGATGTGTCCTCCTGGCTTCTGTCATGACTCTTCCCTGTGGGTTTTGGTTAGGATGTGGAATATCTTTGTTGGCATGGATTAAAGTGGGAGGGGTAGGTTTTGGGAGCTGCTGGTGCAGTGGCCTGGTTTTTGTTTTTGTTTTTGTTTTTCTGGCTTCCTGTTCATGTAGGTAGACATGTTGATGGTAGGCCAGTTCTGTGGTACTGGTACAGCATTCTACCCAGATGCTAACCATAAGGCCACTCCTCCATTCTTGTAATAATTTTATGGAGACCTAATTCTCTGTATTAAACCCATTTCTGTCTAAACTACTTAGGATAATTTCTGTCTTTGTATTTGACTCTTGAATGTTAATGCTGTTATCTGTGTGTAGATAATTTTATATCATTTTTAAAAAATTAAACTTTTAGGGCCCGGAGAGACAGCCTGGAGCATGTACTACTCTTGCAGAGGACCAAGTTCTCCAAGCACAGACAGCGCAGCAGCTGCCTATTATTCTGACTCCGTGGGGCTGATACCCTCGTCTGGCTTTTATGGGCATCTGCACTCATGGGTGCATACCCAGACACAGCCACACACATACACACATAATTAAAATCAAATCTTTTTTTTAAATAAGAAAATTAAGCTTTTTTATTACGGCAGACACAGAATCAGTCACATGCAGTAGCAGGAAACAATACAGAGAGCTCTCCTGTGGACTCCATCCAGTTTTCCCCAGTGATACCAGCTTGCAAAATAAGATGTTAGTTAGGAGTTGACATCTGTCTACACAGTCAAGATCCAGAACATTCCCTCTACCATAAGCACCTCTGGTTGCCTGTTGATAGCTATACTTGTTTCCTTACCACCGTTCTCTTGATCCTTTGCAACCACTGTCTTCTGCCTTCCCATTCCTTTTCCAGTTGTGCCCTCCCTCTCTCCCCTCCCCTCTCCTCCCCTCCCTTCCCTCCCTCCCTCCTGCCCTCTTCTTCCCCCAGTGCTGGAGATTGAACCTGTGGTTTTGCTGATGTGGGCAAAGCACCCTGGCACTGAACTACCTCCTAGTCCAGTCTTCTCTGTTTCTGTAATTTTGTCACTTGGAGAAGTGACATACACAACTTCTGTCACATGGTGTGTAATCTCAGGAGGTTGACTTTTCCCACTATTGTGTTTGGTTCTTCTTCTTGGTGAGAAGCATGGTTTTCCCACAGGCTGTTTACCATCTATACACGGAAATTGATTTGAATGTTTCTAGTTTTTTTCACTTTTACCCTCCTGCCTCTAGGGTTGAAAACATTTGTATGCTGGTTTGATGTCAAGATAAGTCTTATTTCCCTGTGACAAACACTGGGGAGCACTGCACCTGGGGCATGGGCTGGTTGCGTGTTTAAAGAAAGCATCTGTGCCAATGTTTGCATAACTCCCCCTCCATTCTAATAGTGGTGGTGACATCTGTAGTGGTTTAAACATGAATGTCCCTATTGCTTTGTCTCTTTGCCCTGCCCCCGCCTCCCCCTCTTCTGTTTTTGTTTTTGTTTTTGTTTTTTTAAGACAGGGTTTCTCTATGTAACAGGTCTGGCTGTCCTGGAACTTGCTTTGTAGAGCAGGCTAGCCTCAAACTCACAGAGGTCCACCTGTCTCTGTCTCCTGACTGCTGGGATTAAAGGCATGTGGCCACAACTGCCCAGCATATTTTGCCCAGTTTTTAACTTGGTTATTTTTTTTTCACTTGACATTTGAGTTCTTTTTATAGTCCAGATAATGGGATTTTCTTTCAGATATATGGATTTGCAAGACAATTATTTTGCTCAGATTTACCAGATTTATCTTACTATAGTTTTTTTGCTTGCTTGTTTCTGGTGTCAAAATGTTAAGAATTTGGGCCAGCAAGATGGCTCAGCGGGTAAAGGTGCTTGCATGCACAGACCCAAGTTCAGTTCCTGGATACCACAGGTGATAAGAAAACTGGCCCTAAGAGTTATCCTTTGACTCCTTTAAGTATTCTACCATTCATGTGCTCGAATTCACACATACATAAACACATACATGTACACATAAGCACAACATGAAAATAACAGAATTTGTGATGTCTCTTTATAGATCCTAAACACTTTTGTTGTCCCCTCCCCTGACTTAATTTTTGTTCCATAAGAAATTGCTAGATTTCTGTTTTCGTTCAGATTAGTGTAGTTCTCTCCCTTGAGACTGATGCAGTGGATAATTTAGAAGATTTGTAAGTATGTTGTTTAGTTTCCAGGAGCTCGGAAGCTTCCTTCTCACATTTCTATCAGCAGGTTCCAACTAGCCTGCACTGTGATCAGCCCCTCTACATCTTCTGAGGCTCATCTGATGACCTTCAGTTTGGTATATGTGTTCTGCAGCACTGAGGAGAATGCATTGGTACTGTTGGGTGTCAGTGGGCCTGTGGTCCTATTGGGAGGTGCTCTGGGAAACACATTTTCTTGTTCTTTCTAGCATCCTGAGGCTGACCCTGGTTTTTGGGGAATGCCTTTGTTCACGCGTAGAGCCAGCATCTTTGCATCTCTTGGCTTCTTCTTCTTCTGCATCATTGCTAGTGTTCAAGTGTTTCCCCTTTTTATTTGGTCTGACAGCTAGGGTGGGTCCTCCCATCCCAATTAAGTTAATCTAGAAAATCCCTCACAGGCTTTACCTTTTCCTTAGTAGCCCCAAGGTAGTTCTGTGTCTTTTCAAGTTGACAGTACAGTCCAAAGCACTTTACATGTTAAAAGTTATGATGCCTTCTCCTGTTTGAAAGTTTTAAAGTCTCCTAATGATCTGCAGGGAAAATAGTCTCAAAATGAAAGTTTTTCAAACAGGCTTTTAGCTTTATACCCCAGAGGCTTCCACAGGGTTGCCTTTTTCTGTCTTATCTAAACTTTAATTTGCTCATGCACCCTTTTTTGCCAAAGTGTACATTTTCCATGTTCCTGCAACTCTTTTTATCTCTAGATTCTTATTGTAACGCTGACTGAAATCAGCAAGCAGAGTCCATGCCACAGCTTAAATGCTGGGCTGTCTTGAAATTCCCTGTTGAAAACTTTAATCCTTCACTTTTGAGTTTGGCCTCAGGACCTTGACAGAACAGAGCTGGGTTGATTTCCAAGCATGCACCAGGTAGAGTCTTGTCCCCCTGGCACATCCATATCCTGAACTGCACCCCTGGATTCCTTCTGTCTTCTGGACGCACAGCAGC
The DNA here is from genome assembly GCF_003668045.3 of Cricetulus griseus. NCBI lineage: Eukaryota > Metazoa > Chordata > Mammalia > Rodentia > Cricetidae > Cricetulus > Cricetulus griseus. The sequence continues at coordinate 58,877,377 of NW_023276806.1, forward strand.
ATCCAGCTTACACTATACTCGGGCTCTCTAGACCACAGCTCTTAACCTCCCTCCTGCAAACCAGTTCTACAAACAGCATGCCCAGATTGGCATAGCAGTGACCTCATTTCTTGGTATCAATTTTCAACGTTAGATGCTTTTCTTATCTCTGTGACAAAATATCTGATAAAAATAATTTAAGGGCGGAAGGAAGGACTTACTCTGACCTATGATATGGATATAAAGTTCATTGTGGGAAGCGTGGTAGTCTGAGCAGGTCCCAGAGATGGCAGTAGGAGATTCCAGGCAGCACTTAGTATGCGTCACAGGTGAGCTTGGGTCAAAGGTGGAACCAGGCTATAACCCTCCTGGTCTGCTTCCTAGTGCCCTCCTCCACCTCCTCCACTTCCTCTAGCTAGGCCACACCCCCTCAAGCTTCCACAACCTACCTGAATGGGAGAAAAAAAGAAAGAAAGAAAGAAAGAAAGAAAGAAAGAAAGAAAGAAAGAAAGAAAGAAAGAAAGAACGACTGCTCCTGGGTATGGTGGAGGGGAAGGTTTATTGTAGGTAACAGGGAGAGCACAGGAGAGTCCAGAGTGGTCATGACCCTGAGCCATGTGAGGAGAGGGGGTGAAGAGCCAGCTTGCCTCTGTCTTCGTAAAGACAAACTAGGTTCCTTTCTGCTTATGATTAAACTCCCGTTTCTCAAGTACTGGGCTCCACCTTACCTGCAACCTTAACTATAAATGGTTCTGCACTGCCTGTTCTAGGAATGGCAACCATGTCTTTGTTTCAGAAAGTTGTTTATAAGCATCTTGCAGCCCCACCTTTTTTCCCAAAAGGTTATATAACTATCTGTTGCGATGACTACCTTATTATGCCCACCTTGCAACCATGTCTTTGTTTCAGGAGGGACTAATTTGTTATGTTTATGTTCTGCTCCTGTAACTCACCTACTTTGCCCATCAACCCCCCCATTTGGAGACTCCCTACGGCTGAACTATAAAAACCGTGTCTTCCTCATAACCAATGCTGACCTCTCAAACACACCTTATGGGGGAGGCAGCCCACGTAAAGGAATAAAAAAGTTTGTTTTAATTCATTGCTCGTCTTAACTAATTTGGCCATGATGGTTTGGAGCAGTGGTCTTCCTCCTCCTGTCTTGGGATTAACGGGGAGGGGAGAGTGGCTGCTGACCAAGAGGGGCAGCCTGGCCAAGAGAGAGGCCACGAGAGTAGATGAAGCACCCAGATAACCAAAATGGCTGAATTATATAGGAAAGGGTGGCTGAGGAAAGGGCAGCTGGAGAAATTTAGGGTAGGGGGTGTGGCATGCCAGCCAGGAGGGCCATGTGATGGGTAGGGACTGAGGCTTGCAGGTAGAACCTGGCACCAGGGTCTGCTTTGATATGTTAAATGGGCACCTCAGCCCTTGGTCCCAGGTTTGAGACCTAACACTACCCAAACATAAGTATCTCTTGCTGGGTACCACGGAAGACTTTCCACATCCAGACACTGTGGCTACTCTTTCTGAAGGAGCACTGTTTCATGTTGAAGCATGGTGTGAAGTAATCCTGTCTATGTCTTTCCTTGGCACGCACAGTCTGTGTGCTGTTTGTTGATGAGCAGCTTTGGTAATGTTCATTTCTGGGAATGAGTAGTGGAGACTCAGGCAGCAGAGGTCAAAACCTTAGAAGACTTCTGTCAGGGGGTTAGGTGGCTGACAATGGCAGCGTGCTTTTGGAGTTTGAATAAATGATAGATGGTGACCTGGTCTGCATAAAAAGTAGCCAGTGGGAAGTGAGCCAGTGCTACCACAGGTCAGGTTTGGTGTGTGGGAGATGAGGCCGTCTTAGAACCCGAAACCTGCTGAAATTTCGGCTCTTTGGACCTATTCTGTTTTCTATTTCTAGGGATTCGTCTACGCTCTTATCAGCTGGAGGGAGTCAATTGGCTAGCCCAGTGCTTCCATTGCCAAAATGGCTGTATCCTGGGAGATGAGATGGGCCTGGGGAAGACCTGCCAGGTACGCCCCCGTGGAGTGAGCACAGTTGACCTCCACACGATTCATGGTCATCTTTGCCCCCTCATTGCAGCAGTGTGGGTTTCTTACCGGGTGTGGAATACGTAAAGTAACATGATAAGAGATTGTGATCTTGGAGTTGCTTTTTCTAGTTTGGGCTTCAAAAATTGTGCCACTACCCTTGTTTGACCTGTTTTGTTGTTTTATTTTATTTTTTAAACATGTGTCTGGGATAAGGCATGCCTCAATTAGGAGGACATTTAAAATTGGCCTGGTCCAGGGCTTTTCTCTATAGAAGAGAAATTTCCTGCCCTAGCATCAAGTTGGCTTTAACTTCCTTAGCGGTATTTTATGTGGTACCTGCTTTCTGGGTCTCTCTTGGGATAGCATAGGGTGAATATAGTTCCCTGTGGTTTCCAAATTCACTTAGCCAACTGATGGCCTTGACCTGGAGAGTCAGATGTGGTAGGCACCGTTAGGCAGGTGGAGTATTGATATTGACATGTCTGTCAGGATGATCAGCCTTGGGTTGACATGTCGTTTGTGGGTTTGGGTTGATAGAGAGTCCAGTTGCATCATACCATATGGTTAATCACATAGGTTTCCTCATCTATAGAATATTAAAGTCAGTGTAGTCAGTATACACAGCAAAGGAAAGCCGATTAAAAACCATGGTGATAGGCATTTCCCAATCCAGAGAGGGTTCACACGTGACCATAAGGAACAGCCAGGGTTCTTATTAATCCTGTTAGAAGCTAACCAACCCCTTCTAAGACTCATGATGTTTATACAAACCTCAGTCTGAAGCTGTGCATAGGCTAGCCCGGTCTTAGGTTGGAGACCACCTCAGGCACACCTTGCTCATCAGTCTAGGAGATGCTCACAGAGCAGCATGACCTCTGGAGAGGGTACCCTAGCTGGCTGCCTTATTACCCAAACTTAACAGATTCTTGAATCACTGAAGGACCCTCCATGTGTCGCTTTTGTTTTAGTCATTGGCTCTGTCCTGTGGGCCTCATTCAGCACAAATTCTCCTTGTCACTTCCCCCAAATATGCCACCTCCAAATCTGGTTTGGTAAAAGTTTATTTAGAATTTATGCATAATGTGAGGTTTGTTGAATGAAAGTTTCCGCCCTGCCAGCCTGGTCCCACAACCGCTTCAGCCCCAAATAAGCACACGGAGACTTATATTGATTATGAAACTGTTAGCCGATGACTAGGGCTTCTTATTTGGCTAGCTCTGTCTTAATTATTAACCCATTTCTGCTAACCTATGTATTTCCATGTGGTCTTATCTTACCAGAGAAGGGTCTGGACCTCTTACAGATGTGAGACTGGACTACATTTCCCAGAATTCTCCTCATCTCTTAGACCTGCCTATCTTGCTGCCCTATTGGCCAACAGCATTTTACTCATCAACAAATAAGAGAAACATATACAGAATAACAGCTTCCATCATTTATGCATTTATATCATGAAGGTTATATTGGTCTGATGGGCTCTTATAAAATGTCTGGTGTTCACACTGGGTTGTGCCAGCCTCATAGAATGAGTCTAGGTGTGTTCAGTTTTCTGGAAGAGTTTATGTAGAATTAATGTTCTTTCTTCATTTAATGTTTCCCAGAACCCACCTGGGCCTACAGACTTGTTTTGTTGCCCTCTCTGGTGGATGGTGATAGATAGACACATTCTCAAGTGGCGTCTTGCAGGCAGCTAAAGAGAACTGCTTAGATGCAGCTGAGTCACTCTGAGAAGCTTGCTCTGTGCAGCTTGCACTGAGAGGTCCAGTCACATAAATAATTTTAAAAGGACGTTATTTCTGTTATAAAACTAATATATTTTAAAAACCAGTCGTTTCTCATCACAGCATTCCAACCATAGTCTTGAACAGTAGTGCACATGTAGCTCTTACAGTTTGAATTTTGTCAGTCTGATATTGCCATTGTAGTTTTGCATTTTATGTTTTGCAAATATCCTAATTTACTTAAACGTTTTATAGGTAAGGAATGAGGGATCCTTATTGTGCTGTATAAATTAATCTTGATAAAATCTTTAGCATGCAGCTTTCTCAAGGTTTTGATTTATGTTTACAGTGTACCGCTCCCCCCCCCCCCAAAGAAATACCTCAGCTTTTGGGCACAGCATCTCCTCATGTCTTTATTTTTCCTATTCAGTGTAGCATCTTTCAGAAGTTATACAGGAGTGTCCTGAAGGAAGCCTTTGAGCTTTACAAAGGTTTTCATTTTATACCCTTTCTTCCACCTATGAAGGTAATTTATTGGGATATCCCTATTACAGTATTTGCTCCAGGAAAGCAAGGTATCACGTCTGTTATATAACTGGGATCAGAGACTGATCAGCCAAATGAACAGACTCTCAGTAGGTGTAGGAGGGAAGAAAGCTGTAGGGAAAGAGGGGACGGGTTTAGGAAGGAGGACCTATCCTCGTTGGGTGAGCCCAGCAAGCACAGGCAGCCACCATGTGTGGGCCATTCTTATGGTCATGTCTTGGCACAGCTGGTGTTTTATTTCAGAGCATTGCTGAGCTGACCTCGCCCATCAGGTGCCTTGTTGTCTTTGATTTCTATTCTTTCCTGGCTTTTTTCTTTGCATTAGAGGTTCAGTTACATAAATCCTCACGGCTTGGTACCTACTTAAGTAACTGAATGCCTTAAATCCCTTTGGCAAGTTTACTGAGGCTTCCTTGATTCCCTCCAGGAAAGGTGTACTCCCTGACACAGAAACGATCATACATAATTTCTTTGTAAATCAAGTTGCTCATAGAGGTGTGTGTGTGTGTGTGTGTGTGTGTGTGTGTGTGTGTGTGTGTGTGTTCTGGTGGCTGGGAGGACTTTGTGGTTATTTTTCATGAGGAAATGGGATCAGAACTGACATCCTTTTCTGTGTTGCAGACTATCGCTCTCCTCGTTTACTTGGTGGGAAGACTGAACGACGAAGGGCCATTTCTGATTCTTTGTCCCTTGTCTGTTTTGAGCAATTGGAAAGAAGAGTTGGAGAGGTACCGAGTACAGAGTAAATTCAATGAAATTTTACTCTTTGCATTGGTTAAGATACTCTGGCTGGTGTAGAAAATATGATAAATTAGTAGTGTCTTAAACAATTAATGAGTCTATTCTAGAAAGGCCTGAAATGAAGCAAGGTGGGTAGACACTGGGCATCCAGCACAGGAGGGTCCAGGTGTTATGACTACTGTTTGACAATTTAAAGGTCAGTACTCATTTTTAGTGACGTTTAATAGACTGAAGGAAAGCCATCCTTCTCATATGGATGTAAGGAAGTGACTCTTGTGGGAAAAGTTTCTGTTTCAAAGTCCTTTAGACATGACACTAATGGGTAAGCGTTTACATCAAGGCCTTACCTGAGGCTTGGCTGTGACCCTAGGCCTGATTTGGAGTTCCCAGGACTCTTTCTGATGGCCTCCCAGGGGCTACACATAGCACTCTCATGAAGTGTGGTTTTCCAGGTAACCTGCAATGTTCTGTGGCTCTAACATTTGCTCTGTTCATCTCTTTTCTCTGCCCCAGATTTGCTCCAGGTCTTTCCTGTGTGACATATGTAGGTGGCAAGGAGGAAAGAGCCCACCTTCAGCAAGGCCTACAACAGGAGCCTCATTTCCACGTGCTGCTGACTACCTACGAGGTAACATATACTTCTCCAGCAAGAACTCCTGACCTGGGCCGAAGAAGTTGTTAAGGCCACTACAATTCTATTTAAACGGAGTGTCCTTTGGGGGTCTGGAGGGAGGGAAGTGACACTTCATCACATTCTCAAAGAGGCTTTGTGACCATCGAAGTAAAGGATCATGGGACTTCACGTTGGTTAGTTTCCTTCCCTCTCATTCCTGCTGCTTCATGGGGCGTGGCACTTGAGCTGCCTCTTGATGGATGAACAGAAGTGGTGAGGGAAAGGGGCTCCTGTGTGGTAACTGGAGCACAGGAATGGAGGTCACCTAGTGTCTTCGTTAGGGTTTGTTTCTATTTCTGTGATAAACACCATGACCAAAGCAACATGGGGAGGAAAGGGTTTATTTCAGCTTACCCTTCTGGGTAACAATTCATGGCTGAGGGAAGTCAGGATGGGAACTCAAGGCAGGACCTGATGCAGAGACCATGGAAGAATGCTTCTCACTGGCTTGCTTCTTGTGGCTTGCTCAGCCTGCTTTCTTACAGAACCCAGGACCACCAGCCCATAGTGAACTAGCCTCCCCCACAACATATTAATCATCAATCATGGGAATGCCCACAGACTTGCCCCCAGGTCAATCTGGGGAGGGGCAGTTTCTCTACTAAGGTTCTCTCCTTCCAAATGACTGACTTGTGTGAAATAAAACTAGCCATGACACTTAGCTACACTCTCCTGTTAAGTTCTTGTTAGATAAAGACTTGGACCCTGTGAGCTAGACCTTCCTCTTAGCCAGACTCCCCTTTTGTTTGGACTTAGGAAGGATGCTTAGAGCTTTGTGCCTTACTCAGTGAGGGTAAGGCAGGACTGGACTGCTGTGATCGGAGAGAGTAACTGAGACAGGAAGCAGCTTGTTGGCACTGGCGTTTCCTGGCACTAACCTTTTTAACTTGTCTTCCTTACTTTTTCAGATTTGCTTGAAAGATGCCTCGTTTCTAAAATCGTGAGTAGGTTGTATGGCCCCAGGAACTGCTGCATGAACCATACAGTCATGTGTTACATTCATACTGTGGTAGTCTATCCCGCTCCTGTCTTTGTTTAATCTTGAAGTATTGATGGCTCAGGCTTCTGATTAGTGTTTTATTTCATTTAAGTGAGCATATTATCATTTCCATGAGAGGAATATGCTTTCCTCTCTTTTCCTTTCTGCCTGTTTTAATGCAATTTTATTTGGTAAGGGTACTAGAGATTAAAACCAGGGATTTGCATATGCCAGGCAAGTGTCCTAGCCTTTCTCTTTTTTAAAAGTGGCCTGTCTGTCTATTTGTCTGCCCTGTGTGTGTGTGTGTGTGTGTGTGTGTGTGTGTGTGTGTGTGTGCGTGCAAGTTAATTCTCTATCTCCCACTGTTTCATTTATTCTCTTTTTCCTGGCACTGTGTAGCATACTCCAGACTAGCTGGCCCTCAGCTGTCTAATTCTTGTCTCTCTATGGCCCGTTTAGCCGTAGGGGTGCTGGGACCACAGATGCTCTACTGTTATTGGCTTCTTACATGCTTTGCAGGGATCAAACTCAGGCTACCAGGCTTGCACACCAAGTGCTTTTACCTGCTGAGTCAGCTCCCTCACCGAATCAATGTGTTGGTTGGTTCCAGAGCAGACCTACAAAGACCAAGTCCGGGAAGGGAATGAGAAATGGACCAAGAGACAGAAGAGGTAGCTCAGTGGTTAGAGGGTTTGCTGCCCTTTCAGCACTCACGTCACTGGCTCACAACCACGTGTGACTCTAACTCCAGCCGCAGGGGAATCCGATGCTCCCGGTCTCTGCAGGCACCTTGTACTCATGTGCACGTGCATGTAATTAAACAAAAGAAGACATATATGGATACCTAGAAACCAGGCGATAAATATGAAATCTTAAAGGATAGCAGACTAGGGCATACATGTTGAGTATTTTTTATAAATTATACCATTTAAAAATCATAAAAACCAGGCCAGCCAGATGTGAAAGCACTTACCAGGCAAGCCTGACGACCTGAGTTCAGTCCCCAGAACCCATGGTGGAAGGAAAGACCCACCCCTAAACTTTGACCTCTGACCTCCACAGGTGCACACACAACAATTTTAAGAATTCAAAAAGCCCCTCCAGGGCATGTGTCCCCTGCTTTACAGATGAAGAAGATGAAGCTCAGAGGCCCCTGTCCTACTTTGGTTTCTGTTGCTGTAATAAACACGTATCCAAAGGCAACCTGGGGAGGAAAGGGTTTATTTCATATTACAGCTTACAATTCATCGCAGAGGGAAACCATGGCAGGAGCTTAAAGCAGATATCATTGTGTAACTCTGCTCACTGGCTCTTCCTGCCGTCCTCAGCCAGTTTTTCTTATACAGCAGGCCTAGGGATGGCACTGTCCACAGTAGGCTGGGCCCTCCTGTATCAATTAGCAGTTACAAAAATGCCTCACAGACTCTGGCCACAGTCCAATCTGACAGAGGTGATACCGCAGTCAAGGTTCCCTCTTCTTGGATGTGTCAAGTTGACAACCAAGATTAGCTATTTACTATAGCTAATGTCAATAAATAGCAAAGCAGGCCTTCAAAGTCAGCACTCAGTACTAGCAAGCCTCTCTGTAAGTGTGTAGCTGTACCAGAGTGCCGCCTTTCTCAGGAGAAACACGGTCTTTCTATCTGAGGTAATCTGTTCTAAGCACACTGGAAGGAGGATTTAAAAACCTAAGTAACCAGCGGACATTTATAATGCTGACTCATAGTGTGAATCCCACAACATAGATGTTTTCTTTCAATGTTAGCTAAGATTGTATTTCCCATCGCTGTGTTGTACATACTGAAAATGGCAGGGGAATGTACGTCTGTACTAAAGAGATACATTATAGACATTTAAGACTATGCTCGCCAGCAGTAGAAACAGCTCGGAATCTGTGGGTTACAGATTTACAGAGTCTCTCCGGTGGCCTCTTAAGAGCATCCTCTGACTCATTTTCTTTTAGTGTGTCCACATTCACCTTCTTGCAGCCTTGTTTCATTTAATAAGGACTTTTGGGTATTTGCGTGTATAAAAATGTGCCACCTTCAGGGAACCAGCCACCTGTTTGTGGTGGCACCGTACTCTGGGCAGTGGTATACCTTCTCTCATGACCACTGTCCAACTGTGGAGACCTTTAACCTTACCAATCTTAAGTGCACCCTGCTCCTGGTCTCCTGAACTCCTTGTGATCTTTTGGCCCCTAGTCCTCCCTCTGTCTGCAGGCCCCTGTGCTCCCCATTCGCTCGCATAGCTGTCCTCCTCTTCCTCCTCCTTTTGTACCTCCAGGAGAAGACTTCCTTTTCATAGGTCAGCCTCTGCATAAGGTCTTTCTCTAAGTTCTGAGGGATGTCTTTTTCACCCCATGGTTTGTCTGTCTGTCTGTCTGAGATAGAATCATCCTAATGTAGACCAAACCTGAGCATCTGAGTTCTATCCCAGAACCTACCTGGGAAAGAAAAGAATTGACTCCTGCAAGTCCTCTGACCACACAGACTGTGGCACACTTGTGCCCCCCCCAATAAATTAATGTAAGAAATTAAAATATAATGCAATATTCCATAATGCTCACTAGCAGAACTAACAGTCTTAATATGTTCTTCATTTTACCTTATATTTGATTTTTTTTTGCAATTTTCAAGAACATACAATATTTATGTTTTGCTTGTTTGGTTTTTATTTATTTTGAGACAGTGTTTTGCATGTAGCCCTGGCTGGCCTTGCTGTGTAGCTAAGGCTGGCCTAAAAGTTGTGATGTCCTTCTACCTCTGCCTCCTGAGTGCTAAGATTTCAGTTGTGTTCCACCACACCCAGCCATCATTTGTATTACGGTGACCATATATGCCTTTTTATATAGCCATATATCTTATTGCATATTATTAGATATTTAAGTTAATTTCAGTTTTTTCCTGCTTAAAGTAATAATCCTAGAGCATGTTCACACATATATATTTACCATATTTGGGGGTGGATTCCAACAGTTTCCCAAAAATACTCCTTAAAAAATGTGCTTCTATAGCCAAAGTGTAGTAGTGGTCTATACCTGTGAGCCTGGCCAGCACTTGGCCTGGGAGGCTGAGGCAGGAGGATCACAAATGTGAGGCCTGTTTGAGCTGCATAGTATGACACATGAGGGCTGGAGAGATGGCTCAGAGGTTAAGAGCACTGACTGCTCTTCCAGAGGTCCTGAGTTCAATTCCCAGCAACCACATGGTGGCTCACAACCATCCTTTATGAGATCTGGTGCCCTCTTCTGGTGTGCAGATATACATGGAAGCAGAATGTTGTATACATAATAAATAAATCAAATCTTTTAAAAAAAATGCATGCATGAGCATATATGTATGTGCTCTATGACCGAAAGTTACCCATCAGTTGCTCTTGCTAGCTACCGTGCAGCAAATCACCTCTGAGTGGCCACTGAAGACCTCGGTGTCAACAAAGCAGGAGACACTGGGCCTGGTCCCGTTGAGCACTTCTCATTTAAATCCTGCCTCTTTGTCTGTTGTGGCACAGCTGTCTTTCATATTTCTTATGGGTTTGACTCTCATTTCTGCTTTCTGAGCCTGACCAAATCACCTGACCTTTCAAAGCCTTCATCTCCCTATTGCCCCGATCCTGTCTATTCCTCGTGTTCTTTTGGACTAAACACACAGAGCTGCAAGTTCAGTACCTGACACATGGTTACAAATGTTTCTCCTTTCTCTCTGGCTTTGGCTCTTTCCTTCCTGCCACCTTTTCTGCCTCAGGGGGGCTTGGATGTAACCCTTTATGCAGCTGTTGTCTATTCACACGGCTGCGTCTCAGTGGGGAGGTGATTCAGACATGTTTCTGAGGCCGTGTCTGTGGTCAGCCTGTCTAACAGTAGTTGTAGCCTCATAGTGAATGAGTTGCACAAAGCTGAAAGTGGATTTTTCTCTCACAGCTTCTCTTGGAGTGTTCTTGCTGTGGACGAAGCTCACAGATTGAAAAACCAGAGCTCCCTGCTGCATAGGACACTTTCAGAGGTAAATTCACAGGGTAGCCTCAGCTTTCTGGTAGAAACAATCCATGTTTCTGGTACCATGTTTCTGGTACCATGCCTGCTGGTAGAGACAATCTTTAAAGAGTGGTTTTAGTTTTACAACAAGATTGAGCAGAAGATACGGAGATGCCCTCTTTCCGCTTCCATTCATATCTCCCCTCATTTACCAGCATCCCGTCAGAGCCGTGAATTTGTTGCGGGTGTTGACATTGTCACTGAGAATCTGTAACTCACAGATCTACTTTTGATACTGTAGATGCTGCTTGGCTGGGAGAAATAGATAATGACATCTATCCGCCATTGCAGTATCATGCATGGTAGTGGTAATTTCACTGCCCTAACAGCACTCTGGAGCCCTGCTTACTCATTCAACGCTTCCCTTTAAGAATGTTATCCAGGTGAGGTAATTCTGGTACTCGGCAGGGGTAATGGAGGAGGGCTGCACCATCGAGCTTTTTAAAAACTATTTTTTTAAAATAGTTTAGGCTTGAATAGTGTAGATTTAATTGAAACTTTTCTTTTTTAGTCGGATTACTGCTGGGCTAAATGAACATTCATTCGGGGTACCAGGAAGTATGCAATGTCTTTCATCCTATCTTTCATAAGATAATGTTTGGGAACATTTCAGCTCTCTTTGGAGCATCTTGGGTTTCCTTACAGAGACAACCTCACCATAAATCTCTGTTTGTGGTAGCAGAGATATTGGGCATATTGTGCCTCCCTCCAATTTACCCGTTTAAAGAATTTAATAACTCACATGAAGACCAACTCCATACCATTGTGTATCGCCTTCATCCTCTATGGTCTTTGTTATAAAATAGGATTCATTGTTCTCATCCTCCCTTGGCTTCTTCCACTGTTCTGGAAACATGGGAATGACTTTTTTTTCTCTGAGGTACCTATGGAAAGTGTTATCTTTCTCCTAGTTGAAAGGCGTGTTCATTCATGAGACTACACATTCGTTTTTGTGGTGATTGAGTTTGGTCCCATCCCATGATAAACCACTTGAACTTTGATCTGAGTTCTGTAGTTACTGACCTACAAGTTGCAGTTTGGGGAGTTTGAGAGAAGATACATTCTCTAGATTGCTGCCCCCTCATAGGGCATCCTCCCTGTTGCTCTCTGGTGCCACCACCTTCTTTTTAGGGACTCTTGGCAGTGTCTCCTTCCCAAAAGGTTTGTATTTTAGTCTATTTGTGCTGCTTTAGCGCAATACCAGAGGCTGTGTTATAATGAACAGACATGTATTCATCACCATTCTGAAGGCTGGAAAGCCAGATCAAGGTTTTAGGGAGTGTGCCATGTGGCGGAAGGGCAAGAGAAAGAAGTGAAAGCCAGCTCACTGGTTCTTTTAAAAGGCCCTTGATCCCATTCAAAAGGAGCTCCCGTGGCATTATTACCTCTCGGAGGGACACCTCCTGATACTGCCAAGTGGGCAGTGCCTGTACATTTGAGGGAGCACATTCGAGTCACAGCAGTTGTCATATTCTAGGTGTCTCTCCTTGTAAGAGAATGCTTCATAAACTCCTGTGCCAATTTACCGATGTGCAGTGTGAGAAGAGACGGGTACTGTAAAGGGACCCTGGACTTGGGGGTTTGAAATGGGGAGACTGAGTTTTGTTGCCATCTTCAGAGCCTGCACATATTATTCATCAGGAAACTAAGACTCAGAGGGATGGAGCAAGAGAATTGCTCTGGGACCTGTCAGCATTCCTTTTTAGGTGAGGATTTGGATTGCAGATCACTAGAAGGTTGAACAGAAAATACATTTATTTAGGTGGGACACGGTGGCACAGGTCTTTAACCCCAGCACTTGGGAGGCAGAGGTGGGTGGATCTCTGTGAGTTTGAGGCCAGCCTGGTCTACAGAGTAAGTTCCAGGACAGTGAGACATGTTCCCCCCCCCCAAGAAAGCAAAAAGACAAACAACCAAACAAAACCATTTATTTATAGGACTGAAAGGTGGGATGGGGGGATTCTGTCTGTCTGTTTTTTTTTCCCCCCTTAATATTGTCTATGAAAGTTGGAAGTGACCTAAAATGTGAAAATGGAGAGTTGGTGCTGGGATTTATGTTTCATACTTACAGTGCTTTTACAACCAAAGCTGCCATAAAAATCTATGTGGAAGAATATTTAATATTTAATAAGGAATGTGCTTATGCACTATTTTATGTGCAAACCTTATAAAGTACTATAAAGACAGATTGTCTCTGTTTTTTTTTTTTTCAAATGTAAGTTTTGATGCCAAAATGGACAGTACTTTGAATGGCAAACTTCACTCGTGTCTAGGAAAAGCCAAATATTGTGACTGGCGGTCACCTGTGTGACCCTCTGTTGTTTGACCACCACCGCAGCTCTTTACTGAAGTGCTCAGTCCACATAGTTGAAATATTTAGGAAACATCGTCCAGCAAGCAGAACAAGCCTGGCTGGGTAGACAATGAATGAGCATTTTAGAAAGAGCAAAAGGAGATTGCCAGGATGTTTGCCATCAGTTGTAATTTGATGTGTCACATCACTTTTTCTTACCACAAAAGCAGAGTGGTGTCTTATGATCCCTTCCCAGCCAAAATCTAGAAAGATAAGAAAAGGGAAAGACACCATAGCCAATCCTGCATTAACACTTCAGTATATCTAATATGTACTGTGTGTGTATGTATATGCTTAGTGCCCACCGTATTTCTTTATTTAAAATAACATGCATATATGGTGTATGGCTTTTCCATATTGTTACATTAATTTTGATGGTTCTTGTTTTATGAGTTCGAAGGTTGAGCATCCTTGATTATTTCATATCTCTTGTTAATATTTTTCTTTCTCTTTTTGAGCAAAGCAAACAGACTTAACTAAGGAAGATGAGAAGGAACTCCCAAGAAAATGAAGTGTTCCAAAGGGAGGAATACTCCACTGTTACCTTTTGTCTTAACCTTTAAATTTCATTACTAATTACTAGTATTTAATTACTGATAGGAAATTTCTTAGTTTTGGTTCTCTCATTTGTTTCTGAAAATTTCAAGAAGTCCCTTCTGTTTGGGGCAGAGTCCAGAAACATCCATAAAGTTTTACAAAAGGCACTGTTTTAGTATTGATCTTGCGTCTTACCTGTAGGGGAGGGGCCTGGTATGTTAGCTTTTTGCTTCTTCAGCTCCGTGTGCACATGCTCCCCCATGTATCCTGTAATTTAACTCTGCAAGATGGAGTAACCCTAACACAGTGGCTACTCTGTAACCCTTGTGCAGGAAGCGATGTGACTTGCATCCTTATAGCACTGTCTTCTTTGTAGGGCCGTTTTCTGCTTCTTAGAGCTGAAACCAGAGTCATTTCCTTCGTCAAGTAAAACACACAGCCTGCACCCGAACCCCCTTGTGTCCAGTGCTGTTGGTCATTCCCGTTACATCATACTGCTCTCTGTTGGGCAATCCCCAGTCTTTCCTCCCGCTGTGGGGGACTTTTAATTTTGTTGGTTTGTGTTGTTTAAGTTCTCAGTGGTCTTCCGTCTCCTGCTCACCGGAACTCCCGTCCAGAACAGCCTCCAGGAGCTCTACTCCCTCCTCAGTGTCGTGGAGCCTGACCTCTTCTGCAGGGAGCAGGTGGAAGATTTTGTTCAGCGTTACCAGGACATTGAGAAAGAGTCCAAATCAGGCAGGTTTCTCTGTTCCTATCATCCCCAGGAGGGCTTGGTACCCAGACAACCAGAAGACCAGGGAGGTAAAGAGCCACAAACAAAAGGCTGGTGCTAGATACCTCGTTGTCTTCAGTGGTCTGACTCTATGCTCGACTCTCTGGGACTCATAGTTAAGTTTTGGAAGAGGTAGGAGGGTGCCTACTAGAGGCGCATACGGTCATTCAGTGTTCTGCAGCACTAATGTTCCTTTTTAACCTTGCACCAAAGCCAAGAGTTTAAGAGAGATGGGATGTGGAAGTGTGTGTGTGTGTGTGTGTGTGTGTGTGTGTGTGTGTGTGTGTGTGTGTGTGTGCGTGGGAGGGGAGGGGAGGGGAGCAGCTTCATCATCCTTATGTGGGTGGCAGCTTTTTCTTGTACCTTTGCCCCTCAGTCTCACAGAATTATCTGAATATCCCTGTGATATTCCCCTATGAGGCTTATACAGAATTTTGCTTTTGTATGTATTGGGTAAGTATGAGTTGGAGGGGTGTTTCCCAGTAGAACACCCCAGACTATAGGCTAAAGACTTTCCCCACGTGACTCCCATGGTTAGAGTTGCCAGAGAAGTGTGAGACATCCAGTTAAATATTACATGCACATACCGTATTAAAATATTGTTTGGTATGTGAAATTCCAGTGAAGCTGGTTACTTTTCCTGCATGTTTTATTTTCTGTATCTGGCAATCTTAACATGGAGTGTAATTCTGATTTGGAATGGTTTTTGGCATTCAAGATACCTAGTGAGGGAACAAACGATTTAAAGTCAAAAGAACCAAGTTTGAATGCTGACAGCATTGGCCGTCGGCTCTCTGGCTTAGATCAGAGGCTTGGCTCTTGGAGCTGCACCTGACTCTGCTGTTAAAACGGGGCAGCTACTTGCCCACCTTTTTAAACATTAATGCTGGTCAATAAGAATGAACGCAAAACCACCCTGGGAATAAGAGAGCCTCTGGAAAACAGGATGATTAGTAAGACTAGAGTTCTTAGGTGTTCCCAGTTCCTGAGTTCAGGGCTAGTGACAGGTAGAGAAGGAGCTGGGGACTCAGAGAAGGAAGAAGGACAGACTCTCCTTGGGTTTTTTATGTTGCAGAGCAGTTGCACATTTAGTGGAAAATGTGTGTGAACTTTGACCTGCTGTTGACACCTAGCATTAGTACAGGGTTTTGAGGTACAGTGTAGTGTTTTTAATTATGCATACATTGGGTAGTGGTCAGCTCAGGTAATTGGCATATCATTGGTTGAACTTTTACCATTTCTTGGTGAAGAATGCTTTCAAATGCTTTTTTTTTTTTTTTTTAACCAGAGCGCATTGCATATGTGTATGAAGTTGTCAAAGAAGGAAACCTGGAGAGGTTTACAATTGCTTTCTTCTTCCTACTTTGAGCTATATAACAGCATTATTCTGTATGTCTAGGTGCTCAGTATCAGTAGTTGTTACGGAAATGTAAATCACAGCCACAGTGAGGACTAGAAATTGTGATCAGTGGTTAAGAGCTCTGACTGCTTTTCCAGAGATCCCAGGTTGGGTTCCTAGCACCCACACGGCAGCTCACAACATCTGTAACTTCAGCTCCAGGGAATCTGATACCCTCGTCTGATCTCTGTAGGCATTTCACACACATGGTACCTTTACATACATGCCAGCAGAACACTAATACTCATAAAATTAAAATAAGTATAAAAATATAAAAACGACAATGAGGTACCATTCACCCCAGTGGAATGGCCGTTATCCCCCTACCCAGCATGGGGTGAATATAAACTAGTGTAAATAATACAGTGCTGAGGTACCTCAGAAAGCTAAAAATGCACTGCTATACAATGTAGCAATCTGAATTGGTTCCAGCTTTCCAGTCAGCCATGAGAGTGAGACTTCACAGTGCTCCGTGTTACCAGAACTGCTTGAATAGAGCTGCCAGTGAATTATATGAAATATTCAGCTTTTTGAATTCTCTCCCTCCCTCCCTCCCTCCCTCCCTCCCTCCCCTCTCTCTCTCTCTCTCTCTCTCTCTCTCTCACTCTCACTCTCTCTTTGTGTGTGTGTGTGTGTGTGTGTGTGTGTGTGTGTGTGTGTGTGTGTGTGTAGCACATATATGGAGTCAGAGGACAACTTGTGGGGGTCTGTTTTTTCCTGCTACCATGTAGGTTCTAGGGACCAAGTTCTGCTCATCACATGTGACAGCACACACCTTTACCCACCGACTGTCTTGCTGGCTCTCAGCACTGAATTTATTTATTTTATTTTAGTAAATTTGGTTTATTTTGCCTTAGTGAGGAATAATGAAGTGTTCAGAGCATTTTAAAGGTAGACCAGAATAAGTCATGATGTTTGGTAGATTAAGTATATTAAACACATTTTTCAACTAACAATATTTTTAACTTGGAATGAATTTACAGGGACATAAACCCTGTTGTAAGTTCAGGAGTATGTGTAATATGAAAAATCACTTTCCTAACTCAGAATTAAGACTATGCTTTTTGGTTGTTGAATATTATCGATTCTATACTATTTTTTTTTTCTTATGCAGCAAATGAGCTACATAGACTCTTGCGGCCATTTCTCCTAAGGCGAGTGAAGGCTCAGGTAGCCACAGAGCTTCCCAAGAAGACAGAGGTGGTCATATACCATGGCATGTCAGCACTACAGAAACAGTACTACAAGGCCATCTTGATGAAAGACCTGGGTATGGGCATGTGTCTGTTGAGAAGCTGGATGGGTGTGGTTTTTCTAGGAAGTGCTCAATAATCAGGCTCCCTCCCTCTGTACAGCAAGGAGGGGGTGGAGTCCTAGATTCTGAGTGAATCTCGGGTCAGCTATAGTGAGTATGGCAGGGGCTCCCAGACAGTTTCCCTTTCCCTCTGGCCCCATTCCCCTCACTGCCTTGAAGCAAGCACTTCCGAGCCCCTGGTCCTGCCCTCCTTCTTTCCAGCCCATTGGACACTTAATGAGCTGCAAAGTGTGGTTGACTCAGATTCACTGGGAGGAATTGGGAATGAGAAGGGTGAGGCAACAGCGTGATCTTTTGATTTCCATTTTGTAGTTGTCCCTTAGATGTCTGAAAAAAGGGTAACCAGGTTGGCTACATTCAACTTACAGTTTAGTTAAAAGAAAGAAACAGCTAAGCAAATTTCACACAGGTGTCCAGTCCAGTCTGGGCATTTACACAGGTTTGAGGTACGCATGATTAAACATCTGAGGCTGTGGAACCTTGCAGGGCAGGAGTTGCTGTGGTAATCCAGCTTTCTTCCCGTTGTTTTTACGGTTTCAGATGCGTTTGAGAATGAGATGGCAAAGAAGGTCAAACTGCAGAACGTCCTAACGCAGCTTCGGAAGTGTGTGGACCACCCGTATCTGTTCGATGGTGAGGGGGCGCTGCATCGTCCCTCCACATCTCCATTTCGTGGGCCGTCTGGGCCCTTCACCATGTCATGCTCAGTTTGTCCTGTCAGTGTTATCTGACGAATCGACTCAGATTTAGTTTCTTCTTAATATCTTTTGAGGTTATGTTTTCCTTTTTCTTTTTTACTTCAAGATCCAGTCACAGATCTTCTGTTGTGCTTGTCCCATCTCTTTATCCTCCCAGAAGGTGACTTGTTTTTCTCACAGTATTGGTGGTTTTGGAGAATCAAAACCAGTGGCTCTACAAAGCCATCATCGGGGTTCGTCTGAGTATGTCCTCACATTTCATTTCTCCCTGTCCTGAGCCCACTCAGACAGCTCATCTCCACCACTGAGGATGGCCTGGAGCTTGCTGTATAGACCTGACTGGCCTCAAACTTGTAGAGATTTGATCCACTTGCCTCTGAGTTGTAAGTGCCTTCTCCAGCACACCCAGCTAAGCTGGGAATTTAAAAACATGCTGTGATTGGAAGCCAGGGACAATTTGAGGACTTGTGGACATGGAGTCTCCATCATAGGAAGGCCTAGTGCCGAGGTTGTTACAGTCAGGTGGGCTTCCAAATGCTGGACCTGTTTAAGCAATTCACAGGATCTTCATTCAGTGCACATTAGGGCTTTGTCTTAATGGATGGAACACGTAGGTTTTAAAGGAATCTCTGCCAGCAATTCTGACTGCTAGCCCATACCTTAGAATGTGCATGCCCTCTCTGAATTTGTTGGTTGATCCACTTCCTTAGACAGCCCAGACTCCAGTTTGGGTTTTCTTGACTGTTAACATCAAGGTGGGTTTGCTCCTTAGGTAAGCTTTGAGGTTTTCTGTTGTTGTTGTTTTTTCTTTTGGGTGTGCTTGCCTTTGTGATTGGTATCAAGAAGTATTGGGGTCATCATACAAACATATAATCATAAAATTCCTCAACCACAGATGATCCTTGACATGTTATCCAGTGTAAGGAGTGTGGGGTTCCTTTACTGGTGGCCAGCAGTCAGCGTTTCTCCTCAGGGAATCTGCTCCCAGGGGGCCACACTCGTGGAAATGGGTTCTTTCTTTCCTAGGTGTGGAACCAGAGCCCTTTGAAATTGGAGAGCACCTGATTGAGGCCAGTGGGAAACTTCACCTGCTGGACAGGCTGCTGGCATTTCTGTATTCGGGGTAGGCAATGGGTTTACATTTACTACTCTGAGCTAATAAAACTAAGTGGTGAAGAGTTGGCAGATTTCTCTAGAAGGATCCAAGTTTTCTTTCTTCAGAGCCTTGATTAAGGTTCCACCCTCTATGCAGTAACGCTCCTAGCCCTGCCACCCCCCTCGCCCAACACCCCTCTATGGTCACCCTTTTGTTAGGATTCCTAATTCAGTATCGACAGTGTCCTCCTGTCATATAAACTGACTCATGAGTGTTTGGCCACCTTACCACTCGGCCTTTCTGTTCCTCCAGGACAGAGAAGGCGCTGATCTTTTCCTCCTTGATTGTCTGCTGGCACCTGGTGCTGAATCAGTGTCTGTCATAGGGTTCAGTTAATATTCCTTCTTGTTAACCTAAGGATCTTGGTCTAAACTCAAGGGGATCTTGGGGGCCATTTTCCCAGAGCCATGAATTGGGCATCAGAAGATCCTGTGTAGTAGTGTTTGGCTGATGGTTTAGCTTGTTCTCCATCAGGAAGAGGGGATCTAGACAAACCCCAGATTCTTGAGAATTTCAATTTATCCCTTTGAAGGAACTATGCCAGGTATGGCCTGAGATTTAGCAAAATTGCCCATTAAGAAAAGTTGCATGTTAAATTATTATATGCCATGCACTATTTTATTGATTAGAGCCAATAAAGTATATCTATTTGTCATACCTGAGGAATTTGTGAACTCTTTATGCATGATTTTTCCATTTCACAGACCCAGAAAGCTTGTATGTCCAAGGTCACCTGGCCAGCACATGGCAGAGGTGAGATTAGGACCACAATCTGCCCCCCTCCCCCACACACACACGGATGCCAGAAGATAACTTCAGGTGTCATCATAAACAGTGTCCACATCCTTTGAAGCAAGGTCTCTCACTGGCTTGGAGCTCACCAATTAGGCTGGACTAGCTGTCCAGCAAGTCTGGGGATGCTTCTGTCTCTGCGTCCCTAGAGCTGAGATGCTGTGCATGCTATCATGCCTAACATTTTAAAATATGGGTTCTAGAGATCAAGCTCAGGTTCTCATACTTGTGAGGCAAGCAAGTACTTTACTGACTGAGACATACCCCCTCACCCCAACTTCATTTTATTTATTTATTTTTTGTTTCTTTGTTTCTTTTATGTGTTGAGGTTTTGTCTACATGTATGTCAATGTCAATATACTGTGTATGTGCAGTACCTACAGAGGCCAGAAGAGGGCATCAGGTCCCCTGGAATTGGAGTTACTATTAGCTGCCATTTGGGTTCTGAAAATTGAAACCAGGTCCTCGAGAATAGAGTAGCCCGTGCTCTGAATCGCCAAACCATCTCTCCAACCCTTCCTTCATTCTTTTTTTTCCTTTTTTCTTTTTTTCTCTCTTTTTCTTTTTTTGTTTTCATTTTTCGAGACAAGGTTTCTCTGTGTAGCTTTGGACCCTGTCCTGGAACTAGCACTTGTAGACCAGGCTGGTCTTGAACTCACAAAGATCCGCCTGCCTCTGCCTCCCAAGTGCTGGGATTAAAGGCGTGCGGCACCACCACCGCCCAGCTCTCCTTCATTCTTAATCCATTATTTTATGTTGTTCTTTTTCTTTTTTTCATCGTGTATTTTGGGAGATGAGATGCCATTTGTCCCTTTCTAAAGTATTACTTCTCTGAATTTTCAGTGAAATAGCTATAAACTATATTGACTTTCTTCCCAAGTAAGATTAGTGGTAGGTGACTGACCATGGCTTTCAAAGTCTTGAGGTGTGTGTGTGTGTGTGTATGTGTGTGTGTAAGTGTGTGTGTGTGTGTGTGTGTGTGTGTGTGTGGGTGCATGTGCACGTGCATGTATATCTGAATTTTGCGTTTTACCCCTTATTTGTGTGTATTTATCTTGCTTTTCACATGAAAGCGTGTATTTCTTTCAGTTAACTGAGTTGACATTCCCGTGAGTCCTCTGGCTCTTCTGGGGCTTCCTGTAGCCTGCGGTGTACTCACAAATGCCCCTGGGAATCTCTCCACTATAGTTCAAGAACTGCCACTTTGAAGGGGACAGTGCCAGGTTTACTTATATTCTTTACATAAAGTACTTAAGAGTTTCCAAGGAAGTCTTCAAATTGCATTTATACTTTAACATTTCGTTTATTTATAAACTTGGATTCTTTTTTGCCAGAGAGTTTTGTTTGAGGGAAATATATGTTACTATTACTAGAATTTCACTTTCTCCTTTTTTTCTTACTAGGGGCCATCGGGTCTTACTTTTCTCCCAAATGACCCACATGTTGGATATTCTGCAAGACTATATGGATTACAGAGGTGACTCCCCTTGTGCATTTCGTCAACTGAATCATTTGTAGCTGTAACGATCACATGTGTAACATATGTAATGGTCACATGTCTAATATATGTAACAGTGAGTCACCGGAGGTGTGGGGATTCCAGGGGAAATTACACCACAACGTTACTCAGAGTCAGAAGATGAGGCATGTGCAGAGTGGTGTGTGGGGTAAAACTTGGTGGCATGGAGAGGCGGAAGGGCAGAAATAAGCAGCAGTTTATTTCCGGTTATTTATAAATCGCCACAGTTATGTGGTTTCTGGCTATGGGCACTGGGGCAAATGCTGTGGAAACCTTATTTGTATAATAGACGAGTTTCAGTGACAAGAGCATTGGAGTTATAAAACATCCATCTCAGCAGCTGAGCACTTACTCAGACTCACTAGACAGGAGCAACTGCAGATATCCCACAGCCCAAACCGGGAGAGCGGGGCCAGCTGTCTCTATTTAACAGTGAGGAGTGTGGCTGTTACCTGAGTACTGTTTAATATGTCATAAACGGATGTGAGATGATTGGGAAAAACTGTACGTTCTCAAGCCCCCTGGTGAAGAAGCGTGAGCTTCAGACCTTTTAGTTTAAATTAATCCAGACTAGGCCTCAGAGCTATTCTTGACACTCCTCAAATACTGCGGGAGACCTAGGCCGGGTCAGCCTTGCAGGGACCCCAGAGTACAAGCAGAGCTCAGGTTAGAGCTCTGTGGGTCTGGAGCATGATGTCAGGAGGGAGACCCTCCAGCTTCAGAGAAGTAAGACCAGGGCCACCAGA
Organism: Cricetulus griseus; assembly: GCF_003668045.3. Lineage (NCBI taxonomy): Eukaryota > Metazoa > Chordata > Mammalia > Rodentia > Cricetidae > Cricetulus > Cricetulus griseus. The sequence continues at coordinate 58,899,385 of NW_023276806.1, forward strand.
CACAGTCCCTCACACTCCCATACTTCGGCTTGCGTCTCACCAAATGCACTCTGCCATAGAGCGAGCTTTCGGGATTGCTTGGGAATGGTCCAAACTACATACTAACCTTACTTCAACCATATTTAGGAGTATGAATGTGTTATGATATGTTCCTTTGTAGAATGATAGCATTGCCCCCCTAAATTTAGACTCTCCCCCTCATACGAATTATTAGAAGTAGGGCTTTTTCCTGTATCTGAAAAGGGTAAAACTGATGTCTGCTTTTGGATTGACTAATTTTTTTTTTGTTTCCCAGAATCCTTGAAAAAGAATTAACATGCCCATTTTCTCCTTTGTCAAGGCTATAGCTATGAGCGTGTGGATGGCTCCGTGAGAGGAGAAGAGAGACACCTGGCCATTAAGAACTTTGGAAAAGAGCCCATTTTTGTTTTTCTCCTGAGCACCCGGGCAGGTAGGCCACACGGGTCTTGAAAGCAGGGAGAGAACTTTTTTTTTTTAAGATTTTATTTATTTACTATGTATACAACATTCTGCCATTCTGCTTCCATGTATATCTGCACATCAAAAGAGGGCACCAGATCTCATAATGGATGGTTGTGAGCCACCCATGTGGTTGCTGAGAACTGAACTCAGGACCTCTGGAAGAGCAGTCGGTGCTCTTTACCCCTGAGCCATCTCTCCAGCCCCAGGGAGAGAACTTTTTACATCCTAACCATTAGTGCATTTTGCCCAATTCTCTGAAAGGCGAGGTTATTGCCAAAGAGTTAAGGGGGAGAGAATTGAGGCCATTGCCATGGTGGAATGAGAGGCTGGACTTCTAAAAGCATGGTGACTTTTTCATGTTTTCTACCCAAGGGCCTTCAGCTGAAGTCTTGCGTTCTTAGAAACTATCCTAACTTGTGTTGACTCCTGGCCTGGGAGTGTCCTGAAGATTCCTGTGGAAAGTTTTATTTATATTCAGGGGGTGCAGATCTTCTTCCCAATTGTGATTTGAGGGATGAGATAACCTCTTTGCTAGTTGCCTTCCTCCAGAAATACTTCTCTAACACAGCAAATGCTTAGTGAACATTTAACTGCTTTAAAATATGATTATAGTAAAATTGCTAGCCACTAAGAGTTATGACAATGTCTGTATAACTTCAGTCATAAATATTACCATCACATTTATGGTATGTTATCAGTAAGGGTGATTTTTTTTAATGTATTATTAAACATTCTGACATTAGCTTTTTGAAATGACTTTTTTTTTGTTTTAAGATTTTGGATCATCCTTAAATCACTTTTTAACTCATAGGCTTAGTTTCATTATTTTATTTCTTTAAGAAAACTTTTTCTTTATGCACATATGCCTGCTTGTTTCTATGTGTATCATATACATGCAGGTGCCCTTTGAAGCAAGAAGAGGGTATTAGATCCCCAGGAACTGGAGTTACAGGTCATTGTGAGCCACCAGATACGGGTTTTGGGAACCAAACCCACATTCTCTGCCAAAGCAGTGCATGCTCTTCCCTACCTCTCCAGCCCGTTACCTTATTTCTTATAAATTGGAACCCTCCTGGAATAAACATGGTGAATACAGAGATGTGTGTTCCTCTATTAAAGAGAGATCAGCATCTCAGTGAAAAAGCTTCAGTCTTAATAGGAAGCATTCAGTGAGTGACCAGTACGATAAGGCCATATAAAAGAGCACTAGATACAATCCTTGGTAAGGAGATTATTCTGCCAGCCTTTGCCTTATCAGTCTAATAAAGATAATAATGCATGATGTAATCAGATTCTCTCAGCCTCCCTCTCTCAGCCCTTCACAAAGTAGTCTCAGAAGGGATGTGAAGAGTCAGGTCACATGTACCGTCAGAAGGAAAACAGTCAGTTCTGTTTGTGATATTTCAAAGACTTCATCATTTCCCTACTCAGAGGACAGCCTTTTGTTTGAGATGTCTAGAGTTAAGAAGGATGAGCCGTCCACATTTTAGTTAATTTCCCCAGAGGACCCCGAGCAGATCCTGGAGGAGCAGAAGCTCTGGGCATTGCCCTTCCCAGAGCATCCCATCAGGCTCGCCGTTATGTTTCTGCTGCAAGTCTGCAGCATTCCCATGTGTTTAGCAGTCCACCCTGTGCTCAAGTGTTTCTGTGAATTAATCATGTTGCCACCAGGGGGCAATGGTAGCTCATGAATATGAGCAGAGATTGTTAAAAAGGTGCCACTCATGGCCTGGAGTGTAGCTTACGCACATGCTTGTGTAACACGTACAGGGTCCTGGGCCCCTTCCCTGGCACTGCAAAGAAAGGGGGAGTCACCCTTTGGGAAGAGCTGCATTCTGATGGCCACAGCCTAGGAAAGATGGCATACATTTCAGCATGGTGTGGATCCCAGCCGCCAGACCATGTGGGATGATGCTGCACATTTTTAAATGAGACAGGTACCTGGCAAGTGTTAGAGTGTAGTGAGCAAAACAGGCTCTGGAGCTGGTGTGATGGAGCAGCTTGAGGGACTGGCTGCTTAGCAAGTTCAGTAAAAAGGACTGCTCCAGCCCAGAAGTTGGAGGCCATCCTGGGCAACACAATAGGACTCCTTCTCAGGAAGGAAGGAAGGAAGGAAGGAAGGAAGGAAGGAAGGAAGGAAGGAAGGAAGGAAGGAAGGAAGGAAGGAAGGAAGGACGGACTACAATAGCAACCTCCACAAAAGCCCAGAAAATGTAGCCAACAGGTTCAAGAAATATCCATGGGAGACTGAATCTTAGCTCCTTTGCCTTCTAACTGTGCAAATTCAAATAAGTGTTTGACTTCTCTGTGTTTCCATCTCGGTATCAGCAAAAAGGGTGATGATGGATAGTCAGAGCCCATAAGGTTGTTGTGCAAGGTATTGGTCTGTATAAAATGCTCAGACCCTTGCTTGACAACTGGCAGAGAAAGCATAAATGTACTGGTCGTGTGAGGTAACCCAGCACTGATCAGAAGTCAGTCCTTATCAGTTCTTTATTCCAGATTTAATTTTATATGAAAGCTTAAACTCTGCCTGGTGTGTCTTGAGACCCGGTCTGGCATTAGTAGTCCTTCTGAGAAGTAGCCTTTAATTCAAGCTCTTGGAACAGGCCCCGTCAGGCTCCCTTGTTTCAGCAGTGATCTCTAATGACTCTGGCAAGAGCCAGTCTGTTTTGCATTAGTTTTCACATTAATCAAAGAGAAGGATGTAATTTGCCTTCATGGTTCTTTTAATTCCCAAAACTGATGGTCCCGCCTCACCCATTTTCCAGGAGCACCAGAGAAGACCCAGAAAATTGCTGCGGGAGGTGTTGGCTTTGGTTTTGTCACACTGGGTCTGGTCGGCGTGGCTTAGGTTTTCTGCAGAGCAGGGGAGGCAGTTCATCCTGCCAGCAGCAGCAGCCCTCCTTCAACAGCATGTCCGAGATCTTGCTACCTAGCCTGGCCTGCAGGTGTGGGCGAGGGCTCTTCCCTTAGAACGCCCGCACAGCGTGCCACGCTCACAGCTCTTTTTTTTTCCCAAAGGAGCACGCTCCCCTTTCCTTGTAGACGGTCCTAGGCAAAATGCAGCCAAGTGTTTTAGATTAGGGAGAATGGAAACTGCTTTGCGCTCCTAAGGTTAGCATCTCCCTTTGCCGCTTGTCCCTACTTCCCCGTTCTGTGCAATGATCACATTCTCCCAAGTCAGGCAGCAGGAAGTTAAGGGAGCAAGTGTGACCACGCCAGGCTCTAGAGTTTCGGATGAGTGTCTGACTGACTGACTGACTTCAGTACACTAGTGTAGCCTTGTCTGGACCGTCTTTATTCTTCAGATCCCTGTGTGTGCCTGTAATGACTCTCTCTTGCCTTACTTGCAGGTGGAGTGGGCATGAACTTAACGGCAGCAGATACCGTTATCTTTGTCGACAGTGACTTTAATCCTCAGAACGACTTGCAGGCGGCTGCCAGAGCTCACCGAATTGGCCAGAACAAGTGAGTGAGTTCAGCATCATGGATTTCCCACTTCCCTGGTTTGCTGGACACTTCTGGGTTGGGAAGGCGAGCAGAACATAGTCGTGGTGACAGCACCAAACAGGAATCGAGAGACCCCCAGTGTGAACCAAGCTTTGCTGCCGGCTCCTGCAGCATCATTGACTGTGCGGCAGTATAGTCCAGACTCATTTTGTTGAGCAAAAAGCCAAATTATGAAAGGATTAGACGGAATCTTTAGAAGCTATTTAATTCAGTGAGCTAGAACAACCCACCTCACTAAAAACAAATGAACAGAATAATCAGCGAAGGCCAACATGAAATGAACTCAGTGGTGTTTTTGTAGATTTGTCTGATATTGCTTTGTTTGGATATTTTTTATCTTATTGGTCTTTTGCTTGTATATTATGTTTCCAATGCTGTTTATTTTTATGGGTCTTATTTGTGTGTGTGGTACGTGTTTCTTGTGTTTGTTCTAGTTGTTTTTAATTTTTTCCTGTTTATTTTATTAAGAGACAAAGAAGGCCTGGAGTTGGAGGGGTGGGGAGGATCTGGGAGAAGAAACAGTGATCAGAATATAATGTATGAGTTGCCCCTGCCCCTAACAAGTGGCCACCCGATGTTATAGAAATTTGCCAAAAGTCCTGTGCTCGCCTTGAGCCTCAGAATGACATGTGCCTAAGGTTTTTTCTTAGCTACAGGTGACACATCACAGTCTAGGTCATCTCACCATCCTTACATTCACTATTTGGGAGGATCAGAGATAACCAAAGGCCAGATCTCTCTTGCAAGTACTCGGGCTTCCTTCCAGGTGTGTCCTTTCCTGGCATCATATGCACTCATCCACACTGCTGTCATTTGACTTGAACACAGGTCTGTTAAAGTCATTCGGCTGATTGGCAGAGATACTGTGGAAGAAATCGTGTACAGGAAGGCAGCCTCCAAATTGCAGCTTACCAACATGGTCATGGAGGGGGGCCATTTCACCCTAGGAGCCCAGAGACCGTCCGCTGAGGCCGACTTCCAGGTTAGAATCTGTTCTTACCCATAGGCTCATCGTGATTTGTTCCTGCCTTGGTGCCTGCCATGTACAGGGGGCTGCTGGAGTCAAAAATAGGTACGATAGATATAGAGTAAATGAGAGAGACAGAGACAGAGACAGAGACAGAGAGACAGAGACAGTTGCTGGGCTGTCTATGTTGGATTTAAATCCAAGCCTCATCATCACTCCATACATTACCTCAGGGCTCTTTCTTTGCTTAAAGTGAGGCTTCCACTAGTTATGTCTGAGGATGCTTAGAAAATTAGAGAATTAGAAAACAAACAAATAGTTAATCATAGCAGGCAATTCTGTACCTCTGTCTTGGTTTCTTTTCTTCTTGCTTTGACAAAACACCGGACAGAAATCAACTTGAGAACAAGTATATTTTAGCTCACAGTTCAAACCCAGCATGGCCAGGAAGTTAAATCGGCAGGAGCCTGAAGCAGCTGGTAACATCCTATCCACAATAAAAAGGCAGGGAGCCATGAACGCTTGGGCCTAGCTCACCCTCTTCTTATACAATCCAGGAGCCACACCCAGGAATTGGTTTCCCATCTCAGTTTAACCTAATCAGTGTGAGCTCTTCCGCTATGCCTGGAGGCATGTGTCTGGATGCTGTTTTCCAACATGAACGAATCCTTATCACAAACAGTTGGCTTTCTTTGGGTTTTGGTATCAAATGCACAGCCAGTTGCATTGGTTATATCTAACAATGTTAAACATAAACGTTCCAGATGTTGGTACCTCAACGAACTATGTAAGGAGTTTGCATGCTATTACAGCTTACCTTAAAGGTTTCCAAGTTACAGAGGAGATGTCTAGAGGTAAACAGTCCAGTCCAAAAGGGCAAGATGCAAGTGAACCTGAGCTGTTGTTTGAGAATGAGCAGAGTTGGGAGCTGCAGGTGAGCGCTAGGAAGTGCCTCCTGAGACTTCTGTGTTTCCTCTTGTCACTATGAGTGGATGAGGAGCTCAGGGAGAGACCAGCTGTTGGTGCTGGTCTTTGCCACAGTGGTGTCCACAGAGCACTGTGATAAGAAAGCAGATTGCCAGAGAAGTCCACCAATGATGAGATCAAGAGGTTTTAGCAGTGAGAGAGCTGGAAAACAGCTGAGTCTGACTTCTCTTGCAGTTCCTGGAAAAGCTTGGGATGATGAGTTGGTGAGAAGTGCTATGGGAAATGTTTGGAATTACCGTTACTCTTTAAAAAAATCCAAATAAAACATCAGACACTTATCCATATTGTATTGTTACAGATACTGTCAGAGTCAATAACTCAGATAATCCTTTATCACCATCTGCTTAACCATCATCCAGCTGTTAAAAGCCTGCTTGGTGTCAGCTGTGATGGACAGCAAGTGCTGGCTGTCTATCAAAGAAGGAATGTCTTAGCCATTAGCAAGTCACCCACATCCCCATGGCTTTTTTCATCAGAACTGACTGGATGTCCTTTTTTTGTCTTTGTTTTGTTTTGTTTTCCATTCAAGTTAAGCGAGATACTTAAATTCGGCTTGGATAAACTGCTGTCCTCTGAGGGGAGCACCGTGGATGAAGTAGACCTGGGATCCATCCTGGGAGAAACCAAAGATGGCCAGTGGGTCCCTGATGCTTTGCCTGCAGCAGCAGAAGGGGGAAACAGAGAACAAGAGGAAGGAAGTGAGTTGGGAACCAGATCTTACTTCCTCTGTGATCCATTTTGAGTTGATGTTTGTGCAGGGTGAGAGATGTGGATTCTGTTTGATTCTGCTACATCTGGTTTTCCCAGCACTCTTTGTTAAAAAGACTGGTTTGTTTGTTTGTTTGTTTGTTTTCTCCAAAGTGTGTTCTTGACCTTTGTGAGAATGAGGTACCTGTAACTGTAAAGCTTCTTTTGTGTTCTGTGGGTCCACGCCTGTGCCATGCTGTTTTGTAACTATAGCTCTGCAGTATGATTTGAATTTGAGTATTTTGACACCTTTAGCATTCTTTCTGCTAAGGATTATGTTAGCTATTTGGGGTCTGTATGCTTCCACATGAATTCAAAATGTCATTGGAATTTTGACGGGGATTGCAGTGAACATGTTGATTGCTAATGTAGCTATTTTTACAATATTAGTTCCACCAATTCACAAGCAAAAGAGGTCTAGTGTTTCTCGGGTTTCATTCTTTAGTGTCTATGTTTTCATTATGGAAGTCTTTCACCTCCTTTGTTGGATTTGTTTTCCTGGTTCCCATGTATTTGTGTGGTTTATTGAGTTCTAGTTTCCTCGTACTGTACTATGATCTGATAAGACACAGGACAGTATTTTTATTCTTTTACATTTGGGAAGATTTGATTTTCGAGCTGGGTGTGGTGGTGCACATCTTTAATCCCAGAGCTTGGGAGGTAGAAGTGTGTGGATTTCTGAGTAAGAGGTCAGACTGGGTTCCATAGCAAGACCTTGTCTCAAAAAACAAAAACAAACATATGATTTGTGGCCTAGGATGTGTCTATTTTAGCGACTGCCCTATGTGTATCCTGTTCTGTTGGATGGAGTATTCCATTTGTTCTGTGGGATGGTTTAACTCTGAGGTGTCTGTTGTTTTTTTAGTTTGGATGACCTCTCTAGAGATGAGAGTCTCCACCAAAGTCTCCACTATTATCCTATCAGGTCCTTTCTGATCTTCTGTGTCTGGTTGTGTTTGTTTTACTAAGTTGGGAGCCCCAACATTGGTGTCTATTTAAATTGCTTTATCTTTTCGGTGAACTGTTCTCTTTAGTAATATATAATGGCCTTCCTTCCTGACTAATTTTGATTTGAAGTCTTCTTTAATCAGATATGAAAATGCCCATGCCAGCTTGCTTTGACTCTCAGTTTGTGGGTATCTACCAGCCTGGTATATTTACTGGAGACAATTAATAGTTAATCTTTTTAATTTTAATTTTATTTACCAGCTAGCCAATCTGTGATTCATTTGGTGAGTTGAGTTCATTTGCATTTAAGGTTGTTATTGAGAGATATATACTACTCCTGTAATTTTGTTGGCTGTTTTAATTACTATTTGTTCTTTGCTGTCTTCTGTTAGTACTGGGAGTTGACTTGTTTACTGAGGTGGACATGAAGGATTCCTTCTTAGCTCTCCTTTGTTCGGGCAGCCTTCTCATTCTGTGCTTTCATGACTGAGCCTTTCTTCCTTCCTCTTCTGTGTAAAGTGTTCCTCTGTCTTCTACAGTGCCGGATTGGTGGTCATGAACTGCCTTAGTTGTGCTTGCCTTGAAATGTCCTCCATTCCCCCCTCCCTCTCCCTCCCCCCCCCTGTCTCTCTCTGTGTGTGTGTGCATATGTGGATGTGTGGGAAGATAGAAGAAGGTATTGTCTTCCTGTTTCACCCTCAGCCTTATTCCAAGGCAGGGTCTCTCCCTGAATAAAGAACTCACTTTTTTGTCTAGGCTGGCAGCCAGCAAGGCCCAGCAATTCTCCTCTCTTTGTCCCCACAGGGCCAGGGTTACAGGCATGCAGGGGACCTTACCCAGCTTGTTTGTAAATGCTGGGATCCCAACTCAGTCAGATCCCCATGCTTGAACGTAATGTTTCTATTTTAGGATTTATTTATTTTTGTTTCATGTGTTTGGGTGTCTGTACCGAATGCTTGTGGAGGTCAGAAAAGGACAACGGGTCCCCTGGGGCTGGAGTTACACATGGTTGTGAGCTGCCATGTGGGTGCTGGGGATTAGTTCTGGGTCTGCAGGAAGAATAGCAACTGCTTTTAACCCCTGAGCTGTCTCCAGCCCCCAGCATTTAGTGTTTGTTGACCTTGTCTGCCATTTTTGATAGTCTTTCTGTCTGTTTGAATGTTTTGGTGATACTTTGTGTTGTGTTTTTATTTTGTACATTGAGATTTTCATTTTCAAATGTCTGTTTTCTGTTTTCTTTTTCAAAATCTCTTCCCTCAATTTTTAAAAAATTCATATTGCAGCTTTTCTCATCCATTTTGAAACTTTCCCTCTGTGTTGCTGACTTTACTGCAGGTCCTGAATTCGTCTGTTTGGTTGTAGCCTCTTTCGGGTGACTGATCATTTTTACCAGAAAACCTTTGCAGTCTTTGTCTGGCGTTTTCCTCAGTTCGGTAGTTGAGTTGTGATTGTTAGGAGAGGTGTGTTGCCTTGCTTGTTCATGTCTCTTGTTTCTGTGTTCAGATCTCTCGGGCCATGTAGCAGTAGATGACTAATAGGTGGCTTCAGAGTTTGATCTGTCAGCTGGCCTCAGACTGTCAGAACCCTAAGGTAGTCTCAGTTGATGAAATCTGTCCTGGACCACCAAGGGCAGGGCTTCTCTCCCTGTGCACTTCCCAGGCTGACCCTGCCTTCTGCCATCCCCGTGCTTCTGCTGTCAGTGTCAGGCCCTCCTGCTTGCCACAAATGCCCCTCATCTGGGTTGTGGCAGACCACATTGAAACTCCCCACCTGTACACGTTCCTTGATCTCAGACCTGTGGATTAGTCCCTACCCTGTAAGGATAACTCTTTCCACCAGCCGCCCCAGCCCCCCCTGCCACATTAGGACCCCCAAAAGAACACACAGAAATTTATATTAGGTACGCTGCTGGCCAATGACTAGGATTTCTTATATGCTAGCTCTATCCTAAGTATCAACCATAACCATTAATATATATATAATATATATATATATATATATATATATTGGTTTTTCGAGACAGGGTTTCTCTGTGTAGCTTTGGAGCCTATCCTGGCACTCTCTGGAGACCAGGCTGGCCTCGAACTCACGGATATCCACCTGCCTCTGCCTCCCGATTGCTGGGATTCAAGGCATGCGCCACCAATGCCCGGCTCAATCTATATATTTTATAAAGACTTATCTTACCGAGGACACCGGTGGCAAGCATCCTCTTTTGCCAGCAATCACATGGTAACCCTCTACTACATTTCCCAGAATCCTCCTCAATTCCTAGCCCCACCTATCTTGCTTTCCTATTGCCCAACAGTGCTTTATTTATCAATCAATTAGATAAACATATACACAGAAGGACCTCCCCCATCACCACCCTCTTTTTTTTTTTTTTTTTTTAGTCAGGAGAGTCTTAAGATGGCATTCATGCTGCTGCCTTCCAGGTCCTACAGTGTGACAGAATGGACTTTTTCTTCCAGGCTGCCCTGTGGGCTGGAGGAATTACAGTCTCTCCAAAGCCTGCAGTTGGATTTGAGGCTTCTGAGGACTGAGCTTGTCCCCAGGGTCTGCTAGCTTACCTTCATGAAGAGGCTTCTGCCCTTCCCTCCTTCCCTCGCTCCCGCCCTCACCTGCCAGGGAACTGCCCACTGAGACTCTACTGGCTTTGCTTTCTTCTCTCTGCTCTTTTCTGGGAGGCTTTCACTTAGTGAATTTCCAAAGCTGCTCCTCTGTTTCTGTCTTTGGGATAAAGTCTTTCCCCTTCCTGTGACTGCATCACAAAGAGGCAGCCTTTAGTCTGTCAGCCCAGAGTGAATGGCTTACCTTTGGGTTTTATAAGATGTATTCATTTTGATTTTATGTGTGTGACTGTCTTGTGTGCATCACATGCATGCAGTGCCTGAGGAGGTTCCACGATCCCCTGGAACCCCAGTTATGGACAGTTGTTAGCTGCCCTGGGGGATGTTGGGGACTCAAGAACAGCAGGAGTTCTGAAGTGTTGAGCCATCGGCCAACCCTGAACAGTTTTACCTTTTAAATCTAACGTCTGCTGATAAACAGTGCGGGTTGTGTTGTGCACTTGACATGTTTGTGGATGGATTTCTCCTTTGTCCCCCCCAGTCCCTTGAATTTTGTCAGTGTTCTGAATTTTTGAATGTGAAATGTTGGTTTGTTTGTGGTCTTGTGTGTCCCAGGCTGGCTTCAGATTCACTGCAGAAGCTAAGGATCATTAGCTTTGGAATTCTGATCCTCCGAATCCATAGCCAATGCTGAGATTGTAGGCATGTGGCACCATGCTGGTTTGTGGGGTGTTGGGGATTGGCTGCAGGGCTTTGTGAATGCTGGGCAAGTTCTCTGCTAACTGAGCTACATCCCTGGCCCCCTGGAGTGTTTTTGTGTAAAGAATGCTCTCAGGTGTCTCATGACAGTTGTCAATGACTGTTTTCCTGTACCAGCAGCGACAGGAAGTTGGTGTTTCAAGCCCACCTGCCACCTGCCTTCTGCCTGAGAACTGGGCCCTTATAAAATGGTGCCTCCTCTTTTGGGTGCCAGGTAGGCTGGGCACGGCACCAGCTTTTGTCATCCCCCTTTGTTTCTCCAGATGCTGGTTTCCCATTGCTTGCTTTCTCTTTCCCTTTGCTGTAAGATGGTGAGAAGGGGAGAGTTACCCCCACATCCCTGGCACAAGGCACAAGCACACAGGGCATGGTGCCTTCCAAACTGTCTGGCTACATTTACTTTCTAGTCCCTTTTTCTCTTCCTTAGTAGTCATTGCTCTGGTGGCCCCAGGTTTTAGCCGTCCTCACCACCTCTGTCAGACACTGCTAGAGTCCTGCAGATTGTTTGTCCATTCAGTGTATGTCTGGTATTCCAGTTGTGTGGGCACTGGAGCTGACATCGCTGGCTTGGATTCCTGTTTCTCTGTTCGCTTGCAAATGGGAGTTTATAGTATTTCTTGACTCCTCATTCTGTGGTAGGCATGGACTGGTGAGATTTTTATGGGATATGTGGAGAAATTGGAATTCAGGCAGCTGGTCATTTCAGGTGACACTCCTCTTTGAAATTTGTCACGTTTTTGTCTTTAGATTCCGCATGATACCATCTCATTCGTATTCTTCATATGCTTTCTGTTCTCGTTTTAATTGTATTCTGCTGTCATTTCAAGGGCATAATATTATCCTGATTCTTCTTTGGGAACATTTGGTATAGGTTTAGAATGTACATTACAGGAAGGACATTTGTTATATTTTTTTAAGATTCCCTACCACCTGCATTGCTTCTGTTTCTTCCAGTTGCTTTTCTTTTGCCTTTTTTTTTTTTTTTTTTTTTTTGGTCTTAATTTTGTCTTGGAGCCTTTCGTTCTTATTGGTAGTTTTCTAGAAATAACTGGTGTCCCGAAGCTGAGACTGGCAGCTCTGCTATGAGCAGACAGGTGCTCCTGGGGCCTCACTCCAGCCTTATGCCTGGTGAGCCAGATCTAGCCCTGAGGGAACCTTCCCTTCCTATGTACATACTCATGTGTGAAGTCTTTAGTTGGCCTGTGTCAGAGACAAATTCTCCAATGTCGTCCATGGAAGAGTGAGGGTTAAAATAAACTCGTTGGTTTAAGCTGAAAAGCAGGGCATATCAGAGGTTGTGTTTCCAGTGTTTTGGGTGTGCAGATATTCTCTTAGGCCCCCACCTGTGAAAGGGTCTGTTCTCCTGCTAACATAGCTGAGCATCCGGGCTCCACTTCCACGCACAGCTCCTGTTTATCTGTTGTTCCCTCCAGCCACTTTACATTCTCAGGAGAGTGCTGAACTTCCCCACTTACGGTTGCCTCATATGTCTTTCTTAAAATCCCGTTACTGTCACTTAGAGGTTTCAGGTGAGGCGGGAAACAGATGCATGCGGTCATATTTTTAAGTTATATTCGATTGCCTTAAATACCAAAGCTTACATCCATTTCTCCACTCAGATTAATTTCAGCTTATTTTTTCAACATTTGCCAGAACAAACTAAAATTGCAGTGTTTTCAGAAAGATCATTACACTTCTAAGTCAATGTGACTGCTAAAAAAATTACATAGTTTTAGACAGGCCAACTGCTAGGAAAAAAACAAATCCCCCATAGGATTCACATTTGGAAACTTGTCTTTGATGAATGGGTCTAGGCTCTCTGTGTAGTAGGTGGCTGAACTGGCAGGGTATATGTGAGGGTCTAGGACTGTGGTTCTCAACCTTCCTAATGCTGCAACCCTTTAATACAGTTCCTCATGTTGTGGTGACTGCCCCCCCACGCAAGAAAATTATTTTCATTGCTACTTCATAGCTGATTTTGCTACTGTAATGTAAATGTCTGATACAGAGTCTATCTGATACGCAAACCCTGGGAAAGGGTCTCAACCCCAGGTTGAGAACCACTGGCCTAAGGTGTGGTTTCAGCCTCCTCTTGGCTGCAGTGTGAGAATGCACAATTTTTTTTCTTTTTTATTAGTTTTTTATTTAAATTAAAGACAATCTTATTTTACACACCAATCTCAGTTCCCTCTCCTGAGGGTGCACAATTTAAAACAACATCAGTGGATATGAAAGACTAATCATTAGCACAGCCCCAGTGAAAACCCCAAACACCATTGGTTTATCTTGGATGCCAAGGTTTTTGAAAGGCACATTTATGTTAGAAGTTAGAATTTCATGGTGTATGTAGCTACCTACATATGTTGATGGTGTTTTGACACTTCTCAGATCTTTATTTTCTTTTCCACTTGTTGATAGAGCATCTCATTGAAAGCCCCCTGCTGATTTAATTAGCAAATGCCAATTAGAATTACAGCTGGTTAGAGTTTGGTACAAGTGTGAAGCAATTGATCTCCTGGGAATGAAAATGTTTTGCTTTCGTACTCTCCGGGGAAAGCATACTTATAGCTGACTTCACAATGCTCTGAAAATACATTACTTGTAATGTGCGCTATTAAGTGAGTGCACTTTAGTTCCTGGTCATTCTGGACTCTGGTTGCTGACCCTGGATGATTCTCACAGGATCCCTGACCTCGGCTGTTTATCCATCCTCACTGAGCCTTTGTCTTTATCTGTCCGGCCTTATGAATGTGTGCTCTACAGCTCCCAGCACCCATGTTGGGTAACTCACAGCTGTGTGGAGCTTCGGCTCTAGGGGATTTGACACCCTCCTCTGGCACCCACAGGCATGTACTCGAGTGTACACACCCGTACCCACACACACACATGTATACACATAATTAAAAATAAAATCACAGAGTGATCTCACAGAATGAGTGCTGCACTTTTCTGTGTACAGTCAGTCATCGACTGAATAAAGCACTCTGGCCTCAGAGTCAGAATCCTCCTTCATCATTCAGCTGTGGGAACCGAGGAGCTCCTCTGTCCCTGTGCAAGCTCAGTCAACCAGGGAGTAGGGGAGGGAGCAGGGGAGAGGCAGGAAGGTGCAGGGTGGGAGCTTCAGCTCTCCTCCATCCCCCTGCAAAAGCTCAGTCAACCAGGGAGCAGGAGAGGAAGCAGGGGAGAGGCAGGAAGGTGTACTGTAAACACAGGGATCATTTCTGTGATGATTCATTTTCTCAAACGACATGCCATTTGTTTCTTTACATTTGTTTCTTTATAGGAAAGTGGGGAATGGGCTGAATATTAAATGTGGCTTGACATTAGAAAGTGGGATTTATTACGGAATCGTCAAGTCCATGAGATTCATGCTGAGGAGCAGAGTGGGATGAATGAGTGGCTGGAGACTCAGCAGGGTGAAAGGATTCTCTAGTCACTGGTCACCAAGGATGGACCAACCCAGTTATGAACCATGTTCTGTCCTGTGAAAAGAGGACGTTCAGGACTCCCGTGTGGAGCCTAAAGGTGTTCATGACAGGAATGAAGCATTGTGGTAACAGGCTGGTCTTGGCTCATTTTTAGAGTGTGGGTCATTTCCTTGTTCACCTCCGTAGCTGCTTGGAGTAGCATTAATCCGATTCCCTGTCTGACACTCCTCTCTTTGGTTTTATGTTCTTAGAAAACCATATGTACTTATTTGAAGGTAAAGATTACTCTAAAGAGCCCAGTAAGGAAGACAGGAAGTCCTTTGAACAGCTGGTGAATATTCAGAAAGCTCTGCTAGAGAAAACAAGTCATGGGGGCCGGTCCCTCCGAAATAAAGGCAGCAGCGTAAGTGTTATTGCATTTCTATAAAAAAACACATAAACTATTCCCAATTGTTGTTACCTTAAGAAAACCAAGAGCGATGGTCCTCTTTGGATAGATTGTTAAGAAACAAGTGTGTGTTGATTGAATGTAATAAGTGGACTGCACTGTTAGTATAAAAACTGTGAAATGTTTGAAAAGCATTGGTCAGGCTGGGGAGGGCTGGAGAGATGGCTCACTGGTTAGGAGCCATTACTCTTCTCAAGAGGATCCAAATGGCAGCTCATATCCTTGTGTAACTCTAGTTATGGGGTACTACCCAACACTCTCTTCTGACCTCCACAGGGTCCTGTACACATGGTACACATAACATATATTACAAGTAAAGCACTTATGCACATAAATTCTAAAATTCAAAAGACATCAAGGGACTGACAAGATAGTTCAGTAGGCTTGCTGTGCAAGCCTGATCATTTGATTCCCAGAACCCATGATAGAAGGGGAGAACTGACTCCATGACAGTCTCTCTCTCTGTCTCTCTCTCTGTCTCTCTCTCTGTCTCTCTCTCTCTCTCTCTCTCTCTCTCTCTCTCTCTCTCTCTCTCTCTCTCTCACACACACACACACACACACATACACACAATAAATAAATAAAATAAAAACTTATTTTAAAAAAATGAAGACATTGAGGATGGTGGGACACGCCTATAATCCCAGCACTTGGGAACTAGAGACAGGAGTATCAGGAGTTCAAGAACAGTCTAGCTCCATAGCAAGTTCAAGGCTAGCCTGGACTACATGAGACCCTGCCTCCAAACATAGATTAAGATGGTAAGTATATTATATGGCTTCATGCAGGTAAAACAGCTCTTCATCCTCTAATGGGATCACCTTGTTACAAGAAAATACCATGTCTACCTTTGGCATTTGTCATAATTAAGAGGATGGCAGTCATAAGTGGCACTTCACATATGTTCTCTAGAGCTGTCATTTAAGTTCTGAGGCTGCTGAAACTGGGAGTCATGTGATGCATTTGTAGAAAGTGTTGGATTAAAGTTGTTTAAACTAAAAATGGCTTCCTACAAGCTATGACTTCAATCAAGAAAGAAGGTTATCTGGAAGTACCTTGTTCCTCACGAAATGACTGCGAATGCCTCTACCAGCCTCGGCAGTGTATTGGCTGAGTGTAGTGGCCAGTGGGAACAGTGTCTGTGAGGTGTCATGTGAACCAGTCAAGTACAGTGACAGGCAGTGTGGAGGTTGGTGTTTCCCTTGCTCCTGCACAGAGTGCTGTAGACATTTGCAGTGGAGCAGGCGGGCCCTGACTTCCTAACTGTGGGTCTTCATCTCCCTAAGGTCCTTATCCCAGGCCTGGCAGAAGGGCCCATCAAAAGGAAGAAACTTCTGAGCCCAGAAGAGCTGGAGGACAGACGGAAGAAAAGACAGGAAGCAGCAGCCAAGAGAAAGAGACTAATGGAGGAGAGGAAGAAGGAGAAGGAGGAAGCCGAACACAGGAAGAAGTGTGTCTGCATTATACAATACTGGGGCGGAGAGGGGGGGGGGCTTCTTGCTAAGGGGGGGTGGTCTTGTGTAGTGAGTCCACAGCTGACGTGGTTTTAATGCCAGAAACTCAGGGTCACTCTGGCAGTTCTTAATGGAGTCGGTGTATTTTTAAAGATTAAAGTTTTACATTTAGTCCTCAGTGCCAAGGTGATGATGCATTCTATTGAATAAGAATCTATTTATTTGTTTAGTGTGTGTGTGTGTGTGTGTGCATGAGCCACGACACACACACACACACACACACACACACACACACACATGAGGAGATCAGAGGACAACTTGGGGGAGTGTCTTCTCTGCTTTCACCCTGTGGTTTCCTGGGATCTCGCTGGCCCTGAAACAGGAATTTTAAAAGATTTTATTGTAGCTGTGTAATGAGGAGTCATTTATTTGAACAGTCCCTTTCAGGTAGGTTCTTACAAACAGACATTTGGTGGCTTCTCCTAAGAGTAGCAGGGAGGCAGTTAGGCCAGTCAGTAAAACTTGCTTATTTACATGTAAGTAGAAATGTGGGAGGTGCTGTTCCGGTTCCACTTGTCACTGTCCAAGGGGTCTCTAATTGCCTCCTTCTCTGGTCTCCTGAAGGATGGCCTGGTGGGAATCCAACAGTTACCAGTCCTTCTGCCTGCCCTTGGAGGACAGCGAGCCCGAGGACCTTGAGGATGGAGAAGACGAGACTTCTGGTGAGCTAGATGATGAAGACCTAGACTCAATGGCTATCAAGTACGTTAGCGGTGACGTCACCCACCCACAGGCTGATGCCGAGGATGCCATCATTGTTCATTGTGTAGGTACGAAAAGTGCACTGGGACCCTGGGGATGTCTAGTCTTTGTGATGCCAAGAAGTTGGAAGGATAAGGTCAATGTGACCCAAGAGTGATGATCCCAGTGTAGCATCGTATGGGCAAGGGGCGTGGCTTTTAGCAGTGAGACTTGACTCTGTCCTTTACTGGGCTGAATTATGCAACCTCCTTGGTCTGAAACTTCCTTACTCCATATGGGCTTTTGGTGTCAGCTTTGTCTTCTGCACAGCATATTTAGGGGGGCGAAATGAGGTGATGCTTGGAAAATAAATACATTCTATGAGGAAAAGCAGTACTCCCCGGTGACCTCCTGATGACCGTCACACCGTAACTTCCTTCACCTAGAATCCTCTAGCCCCAGCAACCACGCTGGGCGCTGTGCAGATGTCTGCTTCTCAGGTTGCTCTCCCCTGGCCCCTAGGCTCAGCAGTCTCCATCATCATCTTCTGTCTTATTCTGTCCTGTTCTTTGTCATCACCTGGCATAATAACATATATTTGTTTATTTGACTATCTCATTGCATTAGAAAATTAGCTTCATGGAGCAAGGACTTTTGTTATTGTTGTTCATTGGCATAAGCCTGGTGCTTAGAAAAGTGCTTGACATGTAAGATATATGAGCCAATATGTGTAGAATAAATGAGTATAAATACAAGGTTTAACCAGCTGTGCTGTACCGGCTTGCACTGCTTGAGTCCTGCTTTTCCTCCTCCTTATTGTGTTTGGGGGTATGCACTGTAGGCTTACAGCACCCACTCTCTTATATCCTCTACTCTGTCCTTTACCCTGCATCTCACCTCCAGCCGGTACAGGTGCACCAGAGCTTCCCCTCCGTCAGCACACTTAGCTTCTGAGGTTCCTGTTTGGACCCTTCCTGACACAGTGGCCAAGTATGCATTCTAGAATATTCCTCGGACGTTTGTTACGAATGGTTCTTTGTCCCCACTGGCCCTGCAGCCCTTGAGCCCTCAAATGAACACTCGGAGACTTATATTAATTATGAAACTGTTGGCCAATGACTAGAGCTTCTTATTGGCTAGCTCTGTCTTAGTTACTAGCCCATTTCTATTAATCTAAGTATTTCCATGTGGTCTTAACAGAGAAAGGTCCAGGGACCTGTTACTCTTCTGGTGTCCTACTGTGGCGACTGCTCTCTACCTATATACCTCCCAGAATCCTCCTCATCTCCTAGACCCACCTATCTTGTTGCCCTATTGGCCACAGTGTTTTATTCATCAACCAATAAGTTTTACAGAAAGACATCTCCCATCAGAGATTAGATCGACTTCCTTCTCTAGGAAGTCATTCCCCCAAAAGCCTATTTTGCGTGCCTTTGGTCTTCTGAGTTGTGGACTGGACTTGCCTCCCATAGATGGAAATTTTCTCTCTCCCGTCAGATGATTCTGGCCGCTGGGGCAGAGGTGGCTTATTCTCAGCTCTGGAAGCACGATCAGCAGAACCAAGAAAAATATATGAGCTGGCTGGGAAAATGAAAGGTAAGTGAAGAGACAGAGAGGGTCAAGGGCAGCATAGGACAGGAGAGGACACTTAAAATCCTGCATCAGATGGGGGTAGCAAGCTCTGCAGGATAGAGAAGAGCTGCCTGGGGCCTGGCGTCCGCCATCAGTGTATCTCTGAGGCAGCTCTCCCTCGGTGTCTTGTTTTCTCATCTTGGCTAACACTTTCTCCACCTTCTTTGGAGCTGTAATAAGGATAGTGGATTCAAGTGTTCTGCCTAAAGATCTTGTCCCTGTTCATCCACCTGACCCCATATACATAGAGGAACACGAGGCCTAGTGGAGACATTTTAAACTGTTCATGACAGCTCAGGTGCCAAAGGGAAGGGGGGTATCTTTTGAGGCCACCATAGCCAGGACTACCACACTCCCTGAAGGCAGTAGTAAGATTGTTTGAGGAGTGGGGAGGGACCTTGCTGAACAGCATTAGTCGTTGGCACAGGATGAGAAAAGGCCCTTTCTTTTTAAGTGCGGCAGTCACAGTGTGGTGGCAGGAGTGAAAGCTTTTTTGTTCTCCCCTGAGGTGGCTGAGAGGGAAAGAGGGTGGGAGGACCGAACACCTGCCAAAGTTCTCAGTGTCTGGGTTTAACCTTTGCTTCTGTCCAGTTCTGTAGGATGGGAAGAAAGGGGTACACACACACAAACAAAGTGAACACAGCTCTGGGGACACAGATGGTTGGTGTATGGACATAGAGTGAACACAGCTCTGGGGACACAGATGGTTGGTGTATGGACAGAATGAACACCAGCTCTGGGGACACAAGATTGTTGGTGTGTGTACAGAGTGAACACAGCTCTGGGGACACAGATGGTTGGTGTATGGACATAGAGTGAACACAGCTCTGGGGACACAGATGGTTGGTGTATGGACAGAGTGAACACAGCTCTGGGGACACAGATGGTTGGTGTATGAACAGAGTGAACACAGCTCTGGGGACACAGATGGTTGGTGTATGGACAGAGTGAACACAGCTCTGGGGACACAGATGGTTGGTGTGTGCACACAGAGTGAACACAGCTCTGGGGACACAGATTGTTGGTGTATGCACATAGAATGAACACAGCTCTGGGGACACAGATTGCTGTGAAAGGTCCTTCCAGATCTGGACACTGATCTGGGACCCCGTGTGAGTGGGATGAGAGTGTGGATGGAGGAGTCCCTGTGTGAAGTCCTGGATTGTAATCACAAGGGATAAATGAGGTTACGGATGACAGAGCCTGGGATGCATCCACTTAGTCACTGAGGCAGGAAGAGGAAGCGGGTGTTCAAGAAAAGAGGGAATGAGAATGTAGATTTTTCATGTCCAGGTTGAGTAGACCTTATCCAAAATGCTTGGGACCACAGTGTTTTAAATTTCAGATTTTTTAGAGATTTTAGAATATTTGCATTTACATTATGTTATAGTCTGTGGGGTTGGGATCTGAGTCTAAATACAAAATCTGTGTATGTTTCACATACAGCTAATAAGCAACATGAAGGTAATTTCACACAGCAGTATTGTTAATGACCCATCATCACATGACGTCAAGTGGGCAACTTTCTACTTTGGTGACATCTGAGAATCTGAGTTCCAAACTCAGATTTTGGCTCATTTTAAATTTTGGATTTCTAAATTAGAAATATCTACTTTGTACAAGAAAAGAGAGGGAGTGAAGAAGGCAGAGAAATCCCCAGTATGGAGACACTGAAGTAAGAGTGAGAATTGGGAATACTACTGGATTTCACCCTTACCAGTGGCCACATTTCCTTGGAACATTTGGGGGAGTTTGAAGACTCCACTGTGGCTTCACAGACTTACAGCGTCATGGCCAGTGGAACTGGAGATGGGCTGTGCCATCATCCCTGAAGAGGGATTGACATGGGGCCCAGCAGAGTAGAGGGGCCTGTGCTAGAGCTGCCAGGGACATCCCAGAGGGTGAGCAAAGTCTGGAAAGATGAGTGGAATTCAGATTGTTGCCTAGAGGTGGCAGGCAGTAGAATTCCCAACAGTCTCATTCTTTTTTTTTTTTTTGTCTTTGTCACACTTAGCAGGACTGAAGGACCTAGGCAGTTACACAGCCCCAAGCAGCCTAGGGTAGAGCTGTTGTCCTAGGAGGAGAGGGAAGCTGCATTTTAAAGAGAAGCTTAGCCACATCATAGAGACCATGTGGGTGGGTGGGGGGCAGTCCCCTGGATTGGGAGTCTGGTATAGCAGGGCTGCTGGTGTTTTAGAATGCCTTAAACTATTAGGGTATGTGGGATATTTATCATTTGTGTTTTACCATTTTTGTTTGAAGAGAAAATTCAAACTAGGTCTGTAAAGCCCAGAGCTAAATTGGCCCATTTGTCTAGAGCATCAGCTTGACTTGATTTGCACGATAGGGAAATATACAGATAGAAATAGAAGAGTGCAGCATATGAGTTTTTTTAAGACAAACAGGAGTCTCCAGCTCAGAGCTCATCCACCCTGTTCCTCTGCCTTTGGAATCACCGTGATGACCACAGGGGCCCTAGGCTGGTAACAGGTGAGGGTCAATGAGTTTGGAGGGCACCAAAATGCAGGAAGAAAGTAGCTGAGTGCCATACTAAGATGATGACAGGTCAGGAGACAGAAAACAGCTATGAAAAAATCAGAGGGAGGCGGAGTGCAAAACCTAATTGGAGCAAGCCATGGTGGCCTATGCCTGAAGTTCTGGCACCAGGGTAGTCAAGGCAGGGGGATTGCTGCAAGTTTAGGGAAAGCCTGAGCTACAGGGTGAGATCATATTTCAAAAGGCAAGAAAATAACAAAAAAAATGTGATTGGACTTAGAAAATGAACATGTGAGGAAGATTCAGAACAGCCCTTCAGTGAACTTAATGGTCTTTTGTCTCTCTTTAAAAACTCAGACTTGAGTTTGGGAGGTGTCCTTTTATTTCCTGTTGATGATAAAGAGTCACGAGACAAAGGGCAAGATTTGGTAAGTGAAAAACCTGTCATATATCAGAACTAAAGCTTGGCTCCTAAGACCTTCTCTTGAAACCTCCCCTTTCCACCCCTTAAGTGCTCACTGCCCAGCCTGTGTAGTAGTAACACGGTAGCTTGTTAGGGCTACCACACCTATGGCACTGACTGGGTGGCTTCAGCCTTGGAAACATTGCAAGGGTTGCTGGAGACTGTATGACCACATGGGGCAACAGTGGGTTTGGCTTCTCTAGTGGCTTTTCTTCTCAGCTTGCATGTGACCAGCCACCTTCTCACTGTGTTCTCATAGTCTTCTGTGTTTCTGGGTATGCACATCTTTGATGTCTTTCTTTGCATCCTAGTTTCCGTCTCTCTCTCTCTCTCTCTCTCTCTCTCTCTCTCTCTCTCTCTCTCTCTCTCTCTCTCTCTCTCTGTCTCTCTCTGTCTCTCTCTCTCTCTCTCTCTCTGTGTGTGTGTGTGTGTGTGTGTGTGTGTGTGTGTTGTGTACTTGCCTGTACATGTGTGTTGGTTTAGAGGGCAATTTGAAGTTGTCTCTCTTTCCACCATGAGGGTCTCAGAGATTGAACTTGGGTCATAGGCTTGGCAGCCAGCCCCTTCTGTCTCTTTTTATCATTAGTACTCCATTCTGTGCTGGCTCATAGAATGTGATCAAAAACATTTCCTGAGTAGAATAAGAAAAGATGATGCAAGATTCTGGAGGTTCATCATTTGTGTTTATATAGGAAATTTGTGTGAAGGATTATACTTTCTAGCCGGCAGAATGCAGGAGGCAACCCACATCTCCCCTGCTTTACATCTTAATTATTTCCCGTGTGCCTGTCACACAGAGTATCTGTAGTTGAGTTTTATTTTTTATTTTTTATCATGTCCATCTGATTGTCTGAGGCCCAAATCCACATTTGAATTTCAAGCCAGATCATTGCTGGCTTGGAAAAAGAGTTAGAAAGTGAGGCCAAGAGACGCTCACACCCAAAGACCTGGTCATCTGTGTGGCTGACAGCAAAGTGTTTTCCGTTTCTTCACTCAGTAACTTCTAAAACACTGCACAGAGTGGGCGGAGGGCGACAACTGTGTCTGTGCATAAAAAACAGAATCCAGTGACTCGGCTGGTGGCTGTGAATGTGGCAGTGATAGACACTTGCCTAGCTTGTGCTGGGCCCTAGGTTTAATCCCCAGCACTGCAAAAGAAAGCAGAGTGCTCACAGTGGACAGCAGCTTGCCTGAATAGGATCCTATTGCTTTGGCCTCAGCAGTTCCCTTGAGGACCTCTGGGGGGCACTGTCTTCACAGACTTAGGACAAGATGAGATGACTGTTGTCCTGGTTTGGGGGAAGGGGGTGTGGATGAGCACCAGCTGGAAGACTGAAATCTAGAACTCCTGGCATAGTATTAGCTGAGTTTTCAGACAGTTATCTTTCCCCTGGAGAACATTTAGGAAAGTCCATTCTTTGAACCTGTCTTAAAACAAGGAAAAAAAGCCTTTACAAGTTATCACAAAATAAGATGGGCCAGTTGTGCCGTGCGTTGTAGGATACCGCTGTCCAGGTAGCATCCAGGAGGGACAGAGCTCAGCCCAGGTCCTCTGTAACAGTCCATGTCTTCTCTGTGGTCAGCTCACTTGTGGCCAATGTGACTGCCTTGTGCCCTGACAGCTGTTTAATGGTGGTTCTTTCTAGTTGGCCTTGATTGTGGCTCAGCACCGTGATCGCTCCAATGTCCTGTCTGGCATTAAGATGGAGGCTCTAGAAGAGGGCCTCAAGAAGTTATTTTTAGCAGCAAAGAAAAAGAAAGGTAAGCCCTTCCCTCTGCCCAGGGTGGGAAGAATTTCTGTCCAGACATATGCTGTGACTTTTGAAGGGCAGCAAGAAATGTTAAGACGCCCCTTGGTTTGCACAGTAAAAGCAAACCAGGTCGTGCCCACATCGTTTTGTATTCACATAGCCTTTTCCTTGTGTACTGTGTCCATCTAACGGGCATTGTTCTCATGGATGAAGATGAGATGAAGATGCAGATGAAGAGGTGGTCATCGGCTTCCTTGTCACACACTGTAACTCACAGTTTTCTGAAAGAGTCTAGCCTGTCCCAGCCTAGTATAACTCATGTTTGTGGAATTTCTTTACTTTTTGGAGAATTTACACTTGTTTTAATTCATGATTCACCCATCAGTCATTATCTATGTCCATCATGTGTGCTTACTTCTAGAACCTGTGGGTTCTTGTGTCCCACAGAAAATCTTACTTTTTCTCTCTTTCAATTCCTCCCCAGAACATTTTTGACATTGTAATTGTATACTTTGCATGAGACCATCAATAATTGATTTCTTCTTTATGTATATTTTTCACTGATTATCAGAATCTTTTCTTTTCCTTAGCAAGTGTCCATCTTCCACGCATTGGACACGCTACAAAGGGTTTTAACTGGTACGGCACCGAAAGGCTCATTCGGAAACATCTGTCTGCAAGAGGCATCCCAACATACATGTATCCTTTTGTGGTCTGAGCAGTGTGCTCTTCAACCCCAGAGAGAACTTGTGTTGTATTTCCTGGCGTTGCTACTCAGTCTGAGGCTAAGTCTTCTGCCATGTTCTTCACTCTGTCCCTCTTCAATGAGACACAACTAAGAATCTCTAGTTGTAGAATCTAGAATAAACACCCAAGGAAATAAGTACACCCAAGCATTTCTGGGTGCCTAGAAGTAGATTAAGATAAGGCTCACCAGATAAAGATGCTTGCTGCCAAGCCTGATGGCCTGAACTCAATCTCCAAAATGCACAGGTTGAAGGAAGGAGAACTGACTCCTGCAAGTTGTCTTTTGAACTACGTGCACACGTATACACACACACACACACACACACACACACACACACACACACACATGCATACACACTCGAGCATGCGCACACACAAATAAATACACTTTAATAAAATTTTTTTCATTGGAAAAGGATATATGGTAGCTGGGTATGGTGGTGTACACCTTTAATCCCAGCACTCCAGGAGGCAGAGGCAGGTGGATCTCTGAGTTTGAGGCCAGCCAGGGCTACACAGAGAAACCCTGTCTTGAACAATAAATGATGATGATGGTGATAATAAAAGGATAGTAGAGGAGAGTTAATTGAACAACTGCCATTTGATAACGTATCTTTTGTCACTTCTCTTGAGACCCTTCAGGTCTGTGGTGGAGGCCTAATTCTAGGAATTTCATTCTGTTCATTCCAATAAGTTAACTTAAACAAGTGAAGTCTCTTATTTTAGAATCTTTGAGGTATTCTTCTTTGTGTTTTGTTTTGATTATGGTGCTGGGGATTGAATGGAAAGCACACCACACTGAGCTGTACCCCTAATCCTTTTTGAAGCACCCTTAAGAGGCGGTGTAAAATCCATTGTGAGCTTTAAGTCACCATTAACATTTGCTACACTGATATTCTTTTCTTAAGACCTGGCTATATAGGTCAGCATTTTTGAATTGCAAACTGCATCCAGAATGGCTAGAAACAGCAGAATTAACCTCCAGGCTCTAGATACAGAAATCCCATCTTCTTACCTAGATCCTTGCTGCACTATGTGCACTCCGTGTGGTCCCTAAAGCATTTATGTCCCCATAAAACCTTAATAAAAAAAAGGCACGTTTTATGTGCTTGCACAATGTCAAGTATTTTACTGCACCACATAACAATGACAGTTGCATGTTCTAAGAATAGTAGAAGTGTTTCTAATATGAAGACAAAGCGTTAAGACATTGGACCTCTAGAGTGTTTTGTAGTGATTACCTGAGAACTAGTAGTTGGGTAAAGTTGGGTTAAAGTGATGAGATGTGTCTTCCTTAAGCATCTTTGCAGATACTACTTTCCTAGAAAGAAGTAAGGCTGCTGCCTGCCATTCACGGTCTGCATCTCCCTCTTCAGCACCGCTGGTTTCTTAGCAATCAGCCCAGCATAGAATCCAGTTTTTAGCAACTGGCTAGTAAATCCATGGCGCAGAGTGACTGTTAGTTTTCATGGAACAAGGCTGTTTTTTGGCTGCATCCCCTACTCTGGAACCTCTGGATAGTCTTTTATGAATTCTAATTTTGTTTCACTGCAATTGTTACTGTGATACAGGACTGCACAGCTTATTTGGGGAAGCCCCTTGGCTTCAGATTATATAACTTTGTATAAAAATAAATTTCCTATCATTAATAGTTGCATTGTTGTTTTTTTTTACCCCCTGGATCTAGTTTTCTTACCCTCTATCAGACTGATTTACAGAAGAAAGGGCTGGCTGTGTCATTAAGGAGAGCTGAGTGATGACAGAACAGGGAGGCCCCGGGGGAAAGAAGGCGCATCAGCCAACCGTGCCTTCAGAGATACCCTGGGGCTGAGGACAGGCTGTTGGTCGACTCCACAGGGATTCCTCTGCCCTTCTCTACATTGCTCAGTGTAGGGATCTTGAAGAAAGCCTATTGGTCTTGAGGCCTGTCGAGTGACTTTAGAAAACCCTGAGAATAACCTGTCCCCCACCTACAAACCCAGTTCAGTTTCAGTGTGCAGCTCCTAGCTGGCTTAGTGTGACCTGTGAATGGTACTAGAGAAGGCCTGGGACAGAGAACCCCTGGAATAGGAATCCTGGAGGAAAGCCGGGTGAGCTGTTGTTCATTGCTCCCGTAAGTGAACTCTTGGCTTTGGACAGCTGTCTTCAGGCTGGACTCAAACTAGTTGTCCATAAGTGAATGGATAGATAAAATGTGGTGTATTACATGAATGGAACATTACTCAGTCATAAAGAAGAATGAAATTTTACCATTTTCTGCACAGTGGATGGAACTAGAGGCCATGGTATTAAATAAACAATACACAATAAGATAAACACCACATTGTTCTCTGTCATGGGTGGAAGCTACAGAATACCTGAAAGTAGAGGAGTGGTTACAGACAGTGAGGGTATATACAGCTAAATTTGATCAGTGCACCCTATATATATTTATGTAAAAGCACACTGAACCCCATTATCATGTCAGCTAATATGTGTTGCATTAAAAAAAAAAATACCTCTGTATGTTAATCCCACAGATGTGAGCAGAAAGACCACTGACCCAAATTATGGTCAACTCAAATCAAGCTTTATTTGTATACATAGGAGCTGGCCAGTGACTTTCTCCCCTTAAGAAGATGGAGTTGAAGAGATCAGCCCTGAGCCAGTTTCTCAAGCCCTTTTTGTATGGCAAAACCTTAGGGTGGGGGATTTTGCAAGCAAGGTTGTTACAGAAGCAAGACCTGGCAGTTAAGAAAGTCTCTCCTGGTACAATGGGTACAGAACATGCCTGGGAACAGATGGCCCTGGGCAGTGGGTTACAGTTAAACTGCCAGGTCAAAGTAGGTCAGATTCCAAGAAACAGGAACCTAAGTGAGCTAGAGTATCAAAGTGGGCCCAGACTACAGAATGGAGACAGGCTGGTTTCTCGTAGGCTTTGTAAGTGTATACTAAAAACACACTGGTATACCAACTAGTTCCTTGCTTAGGAACTAAGGACTTTGAAAATAATCCTCCCCGTTTGTTTTCCACATCTCATGAAACAATTGAGACACACAAATGTTTGTTGATGGTAAAGAGATGTCTAGCTCTCACTATGAGAAAAGTATTAGACTTCTGCCATGATTAATAAACTGGAAATACCTTAGATGCTTCATGAAACCTGAAAAATTTAGAACCTTGTCTTTGTGTGTGTGTGTGTGTGTGTGATTCTTGACGAGCAACAAACAGCCACTTAAAGCTTCTCCCCAGGTCTCACTAACATCAGTGGCATTAAAGTGAAAATTCACAACCGTGCTGAAAATAGATGGCTGGCCAACTGCCAACCCAATGGAGGTTGTAACAGGAAATGTCCCTGCTTACAAGGTAAAGCTTAGCTGAGAATCCGGGAAGAAAAGATCAGTTAAAACTAAGAACCTTTGAGTCAAACGGAGAGTCTTCTGGAAGGATCGCCGCGATGGCCGCCCAGGGAGAGCCGCAGGTCCAGTTCAAGCTCGTCCTGGTGGGCGACGGCAGCACCGGGAAGACGACGTTCGTGAAGCGCCACTTGACGGGCGAGTTCGAGAAGAAGTATGTAGCCACCCTGGGCGTGGAGGTGCACCCGCTCGTCTTCCACACCAACAGAGGACCCATTAAATTCAACGTGTGGGACACAGCCGGCCAGGAAAAGTTCGGGGGCCTGCGCGATGGCTACTACATCCAAGCCCAGTGTGCCATTATAATGTTTGATGCAACATCAAGAGTCACCTACAAGAATGTACCTAACTGGCAAAGAGATCTGGTCCGGGTGTGTGAAAACATCCCCATTGTATTGTGTGACAATAAAATGGATATTAAGGACAGAAAAGTGAAGGCAAAATCTATTGTCTTCCACCGAAAGAAGAATCTTCAGTACTATGACATTTCTGCCAAAAGTAACTACAACTTTGAAAAGCCTTTCCTCTGGCTTGCCAGAAAGCTCATTGGAGACCCTAACTTGGAGTTTGTTGCCATGCCTGCTCTTGCCCCGCCTGAGGTGGTCATGGACCCAGCTTCGGCAGCCCAGTACGAGCATGATTTAGAGGTTGCTCAAATGACTGCGCTCCCCGATGAGGATGATGACCTGTGAGACAGTGAAGCCGGAGCCCTGCGTCAGAAGTCTAGTTTTATAGGCAACTGTCCTGTGATGTCAGCGGTGCAGCGTGTGTGCCACCTTATTTAGCTAAGCAGATCGTGTACTTCATTGGATGCTGAAGGAGATGAATGGGCTTCGGAGTGAATGTGGCAGTTAAAACATACCTTCATTTCTTTTTTTTTTTTTGGATTTGCATATTTAGCTGTTTGGAACACGGTTGTTTCCTTCCTGAATTTCAAAAATAAGACTGCTACGGTCACATCACACTATTCAGTCAGTGGTAAAATCTTGTTTGTTACTGTCATTCCCATTCTTTTTGTTTAGAATCAGAATAAAGTTGTATTTCAAATAATCTTTAAAAAAACCCAAAAAACTAAGAACCTTCACCAGCCAGAAAGTGAGCCACCACTTCTTTATTCCCAAAGACTATACACCTAAGTTTAGTCTTTCCCATTAGAAACTTTTTAATTACAAAAATTTTAAAAATTGTTTATTTTTCACCGGGCGTTGGTGGCGCATGCCTTTAATCCCAGCACTTGGGAGGCAGAGGCAGGCGGATCTCTGTGAGTTCGGGGCCAGCCTGGTCTCCAGAGTGAGTGCCAGGATAGGCCCTAAATCTACACAGAGAAACCCTGTCTCAAAAAACCAAAAAAATAAAATCTTTAATTTTCCATTTCCTTTTCAGTATGCAAATTTAAATGTTCTCCATATTTAGTTTTCATTTCACATTCACACTTACATACACACACATGCAAAAACAGACACACACACACACACACAATGATAGAGATACATACACATTCCCACATGCATGCCAAGGCATTCTTATACACACATGCAAGAACACATTCACACGCACTCACACACTCATGCACTCACATCTATATATACATTCTCTTATACACGCACTTGCACACTCCTCATGTATATGGATTTTACTTTTGCTCCCCTGAGAGAATCAGTAGAAAGGATACCATTGAGTCTGGAGAGTATTTGGGGGGTTTCACCATGACCTTCCAGTAGAGTTCATAACTGTGACTGTCTTGCCTGTTGAACCACTCTTGTTTTGGCTTCTGTGGCAAAATTATCTCAGCTTCTCTTATATCATGTTTACACATTTTTTTTATGTCACATTCTTCTCTATACCCAGCTTCCTGGAGTTCCTGTGACCAAATGTCACAGGCCAGGTGGCTTTAACAACTGTCTGTCACAAGTCCAAGATCAAGGTATTGGCAGAATGGCTTCTTCTGGGCCCACAGCTTTGTTTGCAGACCACATCACATATTGCCTTATCACACAACTTTCCTCTGTACATGTTCATGGTTGTCCCTCTGTTCAGTGGAATTGTTATCTGAGAATTCCCCAAATCTAAAGACATCCAAACACAGGAAGAATCTAAAACTGCAAATAGACGTGACCAGATAAGAACCTCTCCAAGACATGTTCTGGTCAATATGTGAAAATTAAGCAAATAAACACTACAAGGGCTATCAGCAGAAAATGTCAACTCATACATAAAAAACATCAGAATAACATCAACTCTTTCATCACCAACTCTAAAAACTAGGAAAGCATAAACTGGTGATACATTATAAGCCTTGAAAGTAAATAACGAACCCAACAAAGTTATCTATTAAAATTGGTGGGGAAATCAAAAGTAAAATATTTTAAAATAAGCCTAAGGGGCCTAAGGAGCAATGGCTAAGTGGTTAAGAACACTGATCACTCTTCCAGAAGACTGGGGTTTATTCCCAGCACCTATATGATGGCTCACACTTGTTGGTAACTTCAGTTCCTGGGGGATCCAATGCCTTTTCTGGCCTTCTCGGGTACCAGGCACATGTGAGTTGCATGTAGACATATATTCAGGCAAAACATCCATACACATATAAAGTAGCAATTAAAAATATAAGTTAAGGAAATTACTAAAGGAGTTCTGTACACAGAAGAAAAAGACAGTTTCATCCATGAGAACACAGAAAAGAGTGTACATCACATGAGAAGAATGAATGGAAGTCAGATGGGAAGGAATCACATCCAACACAGCCAATCAGAAAACCTCCAGTACTACCAGGAGAAGGACTACCAATGAGCCAGCCAACCAGAATAACAGCAACATGAGGGCCATCAGTAATCACAAACATCTCTCAATATAACCTTGACTGCAAACACCCTTAACTCACAAAAGACACACATTGATTGGGTTGAAAAAACTAAATCCAGTGACATAGATGACATCATCAAGGCTGAACTTGGGAAGCACACAAATACTTGGAGCTTGAACCAACAGTGGGTCATTGAAGAAATCAGGAGAGATTTTTAAAAATAACTAAAATGAAAGTACAATCTGCCAGAACCTTTGGGATATAACTAGGTCAGTCCCAAGAGAGAAGTTTATAGCTGTACGATGATCAGAGAGATTTCAAACAACCTAGTGATATACCTCAGGCTCTAGTAAAGATTATGGCAGCAATGAATGAAACAGAATAAATGCATAGAATTAATCAAAGAGCTGTTTCTTTTGAAAAGACAAATGATGACAGACCCAGAGCTAAACTAACCGAATGAAAGAGAAGACCAAAATTAGTACATTTAGAGGTGAAAGGGAAACTGTGGCCTTGGGAAATGAAGTCTTAGGGAATGCTTGTTCTGCAAGCCTGAGAACCTGAGCTCAAATCTTCAGAGGCCATGAGGAATGGCAGCCACAGCTGAGCATACTGGTAACTGGGGTCTGGTGACAAGCAGATCCAGAGATCTCACTGGCCAGCCAGTATAGCTCAAAACGTTGGTATTACCATCAATGAGAAACCCTGTCTCAAGACACGAAAGTAGAGCAGAATAGAGGAAGCTACCCAGTGCCCTGCTCTGACCTGTTTGTGCGGGTGCATGGGCAGACACACCTTTACACTCCTGCTCACTCACATGCTTTGCTAAAATTTCTTCCCAGGGGAGATGTAAACAATGTCTAACCTCCTAAGGTTCCAGTGACAAACAGGTACAATTGCATTCTGGGGAACCAGTGGGTTTATTGGGTTTACAGGGCATAAGAATAAACCTAACCAAGGAAGCGAAGGACTCCTATAATGAAAACATTGAGACACTCAACAAATTGACAAAGACACTAGATCAGTGGTACTCAACATGGGGGTCACAGACCCTTTAGGGGGTCACATATAAAATATCCTGCATATCAGATATTTGCTGTATGATTCATAACAGTCACAAAATTACAGTTGAAGATAATTTTATGGTTGGGTTCATCACAGCACGAGGAACTGTATTAAAGAGTAATAGCATTTGGAAGATTAACACTGCTCTAAACAATGCTAAGAACTTCCATGTTCCTGGATTGGCAGAATTAATACTTGAAAATGGCACTTTACCCAAACTTATCTATAGATTAATTGTGATCCCTATCAAAAAATCTAATGACATTCTTCACAAAATTAGAGAAAAATCCTAGAGCTCATATGGAAAAACAGCCATACCAATCTTAAGTAGAAAGAACTATGCCAAAGATGTCATAAAAACTGATGTCAAACTGCTGAGCGGGTTGTTGTGATGTACAACTTTAATCCCAGTGCTTAAGAGGCAGAGGCAGACAATCACTGTGAGTTTGAGGCCATCCTGGTCTATATAGCAAATTCCATACCAACCAGGGCTGTATAGTAAGACCATGTCTCAACAAAACTATACTACAGAGTCATAATGATAGAGATAATATAGTAATGGAATAAAAAGAGACATGTATAACTTGGTAAAAGGAACAATGGAGAAAATAAATACCCAGAAATAAACCCATACAGCTATGGACACCTAATTTTTGACAAAGTTGCCAAAACATGCTGGAAACATGACAGCCTATTAAGTAAATGGTGTTTACAAGACTATTTCCACATGCAGAAAAATGAGTTTAAATTAATATCTGTCACCCTTAAGAAAGTCAGTTAAAAGTGGACCAAAGAGCTTGATTTAAAACTGTAAATGCTGAGTTAGGCATGGTGTGTGTCACTATATATATATATATATATATATATATATATATATAGAGAGAGAGAGAGAGAGAGAGAGAGAAATAATAAACTAAAAAATTTTAAAAACTGGTATCTCTTACCTTTTCTTCTATTCTACAAAGCAAGGGACATTATCAGCAGAGCAAACAGCACACAGAATTGAAAAGACATCTTTTCCAACTATATTTAAGATGGGGTTAATATCTAAAACAACTGAAGAACAGCAAAATTAAACACCAATACCCCAAAACTGCTAATCAAGAAATTGAACAATGAACTGAAGAGACAGGTCATAAGAGCTACAAACAGCCAATATGTATTTTAAAAGTATTCAACATCCTTAGCCATCACTAAATTGCAAGCTAAAACTGTGTTGAGGGGGCTGGGAAGGTGGCCCCTTTATATGGTAAATAAAGTGTTTGCCATCCAAGCACAAGGACCGAAATTCAATTCTCAGGACAAAAACAAAACAAAAATAAAAATAACAAAACAAAAAACAGGTGTGTCATATTCTTAGACCCCAAGCACTGGGGAGGTAGAGACAGTAAGATCTCCCTGGAACTTGCTGGCCATCCAGCCTAATGTAATTGATAGGTCCAGCCCAATGAGAGAACCTATCTCAAAACAACAACAACAAAACCCAAGGTGAACCGTATCTCCTGAGGAATGACACCCCAGGTTGTTCTCTGGCTTCTACGTGCATATATGTGTACACACAACAGCACTGCTTTGCAGTTTCATCTTATGCCGGTCATAATGACTATCATCACAAAACTAGTTGACAATTACACCCAAGAGGATGTGGAGAAAGAGGAGCACACTTGCTCACTGTTGATGGGAACAGAAACCAGTACAGCAACTATGGAAATCAGTGTGAAGAATTGTCAAAAAGAAAGGACCCAGCTCTACCCTCCTGGGTGTAAACTCAAAATACTCTGTATCCTACCCCGGCAACACTGTTCATGTTTATCAATACTTTACCACAACAGCTAGGAAATGGAATCAGCCTAGACATCCACCAACTGATGAATGGGAATGAAAACGGGGTATACATATATACAATGAAACTGGATTCATGAATAAAAAAAGATAAACTTTGTAAGAAAATGAATGTAATGGAAAGATATGAATCGAAGTAATTCAGGCTCAGAAATAAAGATAAAACTTGTTCTCATGTGGATCCTATCTTCTGATTTGTGTGTGTGTGTGTGTGTGTGTGTGTGTGTGTGTGTGTGTGTGTGTGACTGTGAGTAGAAGACAGGAAACTGGCACGTGTCCATGAAAAACACTAAGGAAGGAGGAGGGAGAGGATAGTTGAACACGTGTGAAATGAAAGTGGAAAGGGAAATACAGGGGGACAAAAGATACAAGCAGGGAATGGGGAGCACGGGGTGAGAGGTATATATGGTGTGGGAATCAGTTAAAACTAAGTATGCATGAAAATGCCATAAGGAATCCTGTTGTTTGTGTACTAATTAAAAAAATAAAAATAAGTATCTTCATAGTTTGCCAGTCATCAGAGCACCAGATTTATCTACCAACTGAGTGCATTTCTCTAGAATTTTGAAAAACCATTATTTTTAGTTTATTCCTTGAGAATTTCATGTATGTATACAGTGAGTTATGATTATATTTACCTACTGTTTTTCCCCTTTCATCTCCACTGGATCCCTTCAACCCTCTTTTCTTTTTAATGTCTCTTGGAATCCTCTTAGTGCTGTCCATATGTGCATAGCAAATGAGCATGGGGCCATCCACTAGAGCTGGTGCAACCTACAACTGGTCACACCTGATGGACCAGTCTGAGTTCATCTTAAGATGAGAAACCATCATATCACAAGGTCAAAATAACTTTATTCTTGTTTTCTGTAAAATTTCAATTTGACTAGGCCTTGACCTATTTTCTGGAATTTGACATGTTCCATGCCCTATACCCTAACCTCTACCCTGATAAGATGATCTGCCCAATAATTTTGAATTGTTCAGCCAAGTTCCTCTGGACATCCCCCAACTCTTGAAACCAGCCTAGTCTTGCAGCTTTTGGGTCTGTATAAACCCCACTGTCTCATGTTCAGTGCTATTTTCTCAAACCCCACTTTAGGGAGATAGCCTTGTCTAACAGAAAATAAAGCTTGCTTAGTTTGACCAAAGAATTTGGGTCATGGTTTTCATTGGGTTTAACACACCCTCAAGAAAAAGTGGCTCTCCCTCCCCAGCAGCTGTCAACTGCCAATAGCTTCTCATCTGTGTGTGAGTCTTCATTATGCCTTTCCTCAATCATGCCTGATTTCTGGCTCTCTCAACCTTTTGCAGGTCTTGTGTAGGTAATCACAGCTTTTTTGAGTGCATCACTTTCCATAGCCATGCTGTGTTCTAATGACAGCATTTCACAACACTCCTCACCATTTCCCAGCTGCTAGATCCCTTCTGATCCCTCTTCCAGAATATTTCCAGAGCCTTTGGGGGTGGGGCTGATATAGATGTCTCCCACTTAAGGTTGAACACTCAACAGTAATTTATTCTCAGCACTTTGAACAGTCTTTGTACTAACCATTGCCCACTGCAAACAGTTCTCTAACTAAAGTTGAGAGTAAATATTTAGAATGAAGTTTCACAACATGATCATTTAGCAAAATAACAATAGTAGGTTCTCTACTAGGGCCTAGAACCTCCCAAACCACGGGCTTTTGACCAGGCTTACAATATCGAGCATGGTTTCCCTCCTATGGAGCATTTCTCAACTCCAATCAGAAAGCAGCTTGGTTACCCCTATAACCTTAATGACACTATTACACTAGTGGGACCTTCTTACTTAGCAAGTTGGTATTGTTGGATATAAGGTCCAGTGCTAGTAAGACTGTTGATGTCTTTTCTCCTTCTGTGGCCTGTATAACACCTTCCAGCAGTATGAAAACCACTCAGCAGGTAGGAAATTTCATGGTCATTTCACAATTGATTTCTTTATATCTTGTAACCAAAGTGTGTGGTGTCTTCAGTAATAACATCTAACCATCTAGTTATCATGGGCAGCTAAGATCAATGGCAATAACTTCTTGTTTTGGAGACCTCTGATGCCTTCCTGACTAATAACTCACAGGGATGTATCCCATGCCTGGCATGAAGATTTTCATTTAATAACCCGTGTCTTCTGGGAGCAGCTCTGTCTACCTATGCAGGGTACTTCAGTTTAAACTCTGTGTATTTGTGTGTGTGTGTGTGTGTGTGTGTGTGTGTGTGTGTGTGTGTGTGTGTGCGTGCATGTGTATTACATCTTCAGTCTTAGTTAACCCACTCCCTACCCCATCCTCTGTGCCATCTCCTCACCCCTATTTAAAACTTTAACTCCCAGTATTCTATAACCCTCTTCTTCCATATCACATGTGTTCCATCCTCTCCTATTTTTAAGAGAATAATTTACCCCAACCATATTACTTTTCTATTTTATAATTATAGAAAAACTTTTGTTACTCATCTCTAGTTCATCTTTCTTTTTTTTTACCAGTTTGATATTTCTTGCAGTAAATCTGGGGACAGAGATGCTGATTCCCAGCTAGTACTCTGTACAGCCATATTCTTTGCTAACATTAGATATTTCCACACCAGTTAGTAAAGGCCAAAGCACAGCAACAACCCATTAGTGAAATAAATGTGCACTGTTACATGTCACTAGAATTTGCAGTTCTTTGCTATGAAGCAAATGATGACTAACATAGACAGTGAGAAAACAGACATTTCATTGCAGTAATCATAGATGCTAGGCATAATAAAAATAGAATATCTGGTTGGGCAAGTGGTCCCATACCTGTACTCTCAGCACTTGGGAGATCAAGAACTCAAATTCAGACTTAGGTACCCAGTGAAACGCTGTCTCAAAGAGAAGGGGAAGAGAGAAAGAATGAGGGTGAGCAGAAAGCGTGAAGGAGCAAAGCATAATAACATGGTTTAGGCATAATTTGGGATTTGACTTTTCACCAATGAAAAATTGCACAGGTTGAGCAACACTGCATTAGATGAGAATCCACTGCTCTTATGTAATACTAATGCTTCTATGATACTAAAGCAGAATACAAGAATTGGAAAATGGTAACTAGACAAAATAGAATTCATTCATAGCAAAACATTAGGAATGTTGCCTCAGTTTACAGAAGGTATAAAACGTATCTAATTGTTATTAACATTTTTGTATACATAACTGCAGGTTTAAGTAGGTTTATCATCATCCAATACTATAATTAGCTCTTGTACTACTAAAATTGTATTATCACTATAGACTTTAAAAGAACTTCAACAAAGAATCATTTCGTATTCTAAAAAAATGAAAATATTAATTCATTGGTACATCCTAAACAAGATGAAATAAAGGTACCTCACTGCTATTAATATTTAGCTGAGGAAGCTTTGAAGCCGCTTCCATTATGTCAGGAACAAAACAAAGAAACCTATTAATACTACTACGTCCTCTGTGATTTCATACCATCCTGGAGGTTTCAGCTGATGTAAAAGGAAAGGAAAAAAAAAATGAGACTCAAGGATCACAAAGACAACAAAATGATCTCTTTGTAAAAGGAGAATGATTTTTGTGTCTGTTGTGAGACTCAGCAAAGCAGAAACATTTGATGTTAAACAGCAGGGTTCCCTCTAGGAGACGAGAGCTACAAGAATGCCTGAAAAAGCACCTGAGACTGGAATTAGAAGTGTCTAAATGAGTTTACAGGGGTTCTTATCATTAAGTTTTTAGGTTGACATATGAAACAACAAGGTTCATTATGGCACCGTTGCCTATGTGTCATCATACCTTGTTCTCATGTGTTTCCTGTCCCCACTCCCCTCCCCCATGTCCCCTTCCTTCCTATTACTTTCCTTTCTTCTCCCACTCTGTGGATGAGAATGGTCCCCATAGGCTCTTGCATTTGAATACTTGGTCCCAGTTGGTGGAACTGTTTGGGAAGGACTAGGAGGTGTGGCCTTGATGGAGGAAATAATCACTGGGGGTGGCTATGAGGTTTCCAAAGCCCACACCAGGCCCAGTTAGCTCTCCCTGCTTTCCACTGACAGGTGCTTTGTAATCTCTCAGCTGCTGCTCCAGCATCGTGCCTGCCTGCTTGCTGCCATTCTCCCCGCTATAATGGTCATGCACTCACCCTCTGAACTGTACACCCCCAATAATCTCTCTTTTCTACAAGCTGCCTTGGTCATGGTGTCTTCACAGCAAAAAAAAAAAAATTAACCAAACCAGCCCCCCTTCTTTTTCTTCATTGTGTTTCTCCATACCCTACTTATACCTCAAGATCCCTGCTTCCCTTCTCCTGATCTCCTTTCTAGCTTCATGTCCTATAAGCACAAAGTACAACCACACACACACACACACACACACACACACACACACACACACACACACACATTTAAAATAAGGTTCTATGTAAAAAAGAAAACATGCAATGCAGGATATGCAGTATTTGTCTGAGTCTGGCTTATTCAGTGATTTCTAGGGTCATCCATTTTTATGATAATATTATTATTTCACTTTTCTTTATGTGAAAATAAAGTTGCAATGGGCATGTGAACCATTTCTTCAATGCCTCATTTCTTCATGGACATCTAGTCTCACTTGATTTCTTGGCTATTGTGAATGGTGCAGGAGTAAACACAGACTGTGTACGTATGTCTCAGAATGCCGACTTAGAGTCCTTTGGGTACGTGCCTGAGTGATATTGCCACGTTACATAGTAATTCTAGTTTCTGTGCTTTGAAGAACCCTGTACTGATTTCCACAGTGGCTGCACAAGTTCAAATTCTCAGCAGTTCTTTATATATCCTGGATACTAATTCCCTGTCTGGTGTTAGTTGGCAGAAATTTCTTCCCATTCTGTAGATTGTCACTTCACTAAGGTGACTGCTTCCTTTGCTGTTAGGTGTATCTTCATTTCAGGTAATCCCATTTGTCAGCTGGGGGAGGGGGTTCCTGTAGTATAGGAGTCCTGTTCAGAAAATCATAGCCTGTGCCTGTGTCTTTTTTGTTTGTTTTGTTTTGTTTTGTTTTTCCGAAACAGGGTTTCTCTGTAGCTTTGGAGCCTGTCCTAGCACTCTCTCTGGAGACCAGGCTGGTCTCAAACTCACAGAGCTCCACCTGCCTCTGCCTCCTGAGTGCTGGGATTAAAGACTTGTGCCATCACTGCCTGGCTCTATAATATAAATTGGACTTGATATTATTCCTTCTGTAGCATTGTCTTTTCTGCTATTAATTGCTGTAGTTATTTTGAGTCTTTTAAATTCAGTTTGAAAATATGTAATATTTATACATTTGATTTTGAATTGTATACATAAAATTGCAACATTGTCTCTGCTTTGTTGAGCCTATAAATGATGTATTAACAGTGAATAAGTGTTTCTAAATATTTCCCACTAAAAGGTTCCAGAAAACAACTTAAAATGGCTCCCAATGGCCTCAGTATGAATTTGAACATCAAAATAAATAATGGGTAGCAAAGAATTATGACCTATTTTAAAATGTCCTTTTTGTGCCACCAATAATAGATGAACTACAGAAAGATTCCTTCAGAAACATTTTTGTTTTTGAAACAAAAATTACCATTCTCTGAAAATCATATAAATAAGCAAATCAAGCAAAGATAATGAATGCTACACAGCAAGTTCCACGTCAACCAAGGCTACATAGTGAGACATTATCCCAAAAATAATCATCAATTGTCATTAAAACTCAAAATTTAAAAGGAACAGAAATAAAATTATCTACCAATTAAATTACTTATTAGTTACAAAGCAGGAAATGGGAATTTTGTAGTTTAATAATCTAGCAGACACAGGATCAAAAAGAAGAGAGCTGAGGTGTTGCTAAGCATCACATATGAATGCTTTCCAAACTTAAGGCTGGGGAATTCTCAATACAGGAAGAGAAACGTAGGTACCTTGATGAGAGCTGACATACAAAGTGCTCCATCAGCCCACAATGGCAGAGACCTTCCTGTCTCCTGTTGCTCCCAAATCTTCCACCCATGATACCTGTCTTAGTTAGCTTTAACTAGCCTTGGCACATTGTAGAACATCCTGAGGGACTGTTCAGATCACACTTGCCTTTGGGAATGTCTCTGGGGAAATGTCTTGATTGTTAATTGACACAGGAGGACCTAGATCACTGTGGACAGCACAATTCCAAGGGCCTATGGTCCTGAGATTATAAGAAAGCTAGCTAACCAGGAACCTGTGTGAAAGCCAGCAAAACAGCATTCCTGCCACAAGTTCCTGCCCTGACGTTCCTGGACTGTAACCTATAATATGAAAAAGGCCCTTTTTTTCTCCTAAGTTGCTCTTGGTCATGGTATTTTCTCACAACCACAGAATGAAACTAGAATAATAGCAGAAGAGCATAAGCCAGTTTCAGGAGACCAGGAGAAATGAACAATGCTCTAATGAGGGACCAGAAGCCAGAGGAATGAAAGAATATACAAACATTCAGAAAAGGCCATTTATCACCACACCTTGCCAAAAAGACAAGTAACAGCTTGAACACGAAAAGACTATACCCCCAAATATTAAAAAAAAAAGAACTGTTGTGAGGTAAGCCCACCAGAGGCCATAACATGGACACTCCTAAAACCGAAAACAAAGTCTTTATTGCCAGCCAACAGATAGACAGGGAACTTGCCCAAATCATACAGCCTCAAACCTTACAGCTCTTTATTTTTTATGCCCAAAACTACATCCTGGTTGTCACACTTCAGTTAGCATCCAATTTACTCACCTCAGCAACATCTCAAATATTTCTGCATCTCTTGTTGTCTCTGAGTGGTAACCATCATGTCTGTTGAGCTAAAATAAACCCCTCCTAAATTGCTTTGGTTGTATACCTATTACAGCAACAAGAAATGTAAGTAACATATATAATTGGTACTAAGAATGGGGGCTGTTGCTATAGTAAACATGATCCTGTGAGTCTGAGGCCTTTGCAACTCATTTGTTGGAGACATATGGCAGTGTTAGTAACATTGGTCTAAACAGTCCTAGGATGCTACAAGCATTCGGCCATTCTGATGAGGATGAGAAGAACAGAATACTGAGAGACATGCAGATACTGGAGGTCTGGATGATGAGATTTCAGAGCAAAAGAAGGACTCTCTCAGGAACTAGGCTTCAGAGACATTCATGTGACATTCTGGTAAAGCATCTGGCTGCATTCTGCCCATGATGAGAGAACTTGGGTAAGGCTGAATTAAAAACAAGTGGATTATTTTGTTTGCTGGAGGAAGTCTCAAGATAGGCTAGCATTCAAGTTGTGGTGTGGTCATCTCTCACGGCCCTTACCCAGGCCATCATTGACAGAGCAAGGGGAGGAAAAGGATAGGAAAAATGTGCATCATTAAAAAGAAGCCCCCATTCTACACTGAGACAACAGGAAAGGTAAGACCTGATCTACAGATGGCTCCATCTATTGAAAACTCAAATTTATTTGAAGGGAAAAAAACCTCAACTGAGAATGCTGCTAAAAGTTTCCTGATTATTTAGTTAGCCTTACATCAACATCTACTTGACACAAGTAACAGTCATCTGGGAAGAGGACTCTGATTTGAGAAGAATGTTTCCAGAAGACTGGCCCTTAGGCAAACATGCTAAGCATTTTCTTGATTATTGATTGATGTGGGAGGGCCCACTCCACAGTGGGAGGTGCTACCCCTGGGCAGGTAGGCCTTCATGGTGTAAGAAAGCAGGCTGAAAAACAAAACAAACAAACAAACAAACAAACCACGAAATGCAAGCCAGTAAGCAGTGTTCCTACATGGTCTCTGCATCAGTTCCTCCCTATAGGTTCCTGTGTTCAGTGCCTATCCTGACTACTTGATTTCAGTTATAGACCGTGACCTGAGAGTTATAAGATGAAATAAACTCTTTATTACCCAAGTTGTTTTTGGTCACCAACTAAAACACTGATTAAAAACAACTCCTAGAGAGTTGCTTCCTCAGGTCAGCACACAAAACCATTGCAGTTATGGCCCAAAGGAGCCAGACTACATCCTGAGCTGGCAGCAGAACTGACATTGTGATCCACATGATTTTATACACATGGAGATCACGGAGGCTTGATCATGAAGGCAGTGTTTGACAGGGTTGGAGTCCTGCATGGTGTCCTTGAGAAGCTATTGTGTGAAGATGAAACTTCGGTTGCAATGGAAACACCATGATATTGGAGACCCCAGAATTATGGAAAATCTGCTGAGGAAAGATGCAAGAGCACAGTGAACCAAGGAGAGGCTACGTGCACTATAGGAGGTAGAGAGGGACCAGAAGGGGTGCCCTAGCCCATTGGAACCCAGATGATTCCATCATGAGCTCCAGATGACAGACATGGAATGGCAGAATTTTGTATTTACCCTGCTGTGTTTCAGTCTTGCTTCAGTCTGATATTTCCTAGTTATGGCCCCATTCCTCTCTTGGAATTGGATCGTTTACTTTGTGCCATTGTGTATTTCTTAAGAGACTTCCAGAGTCTCTAAAGAGTCTTTGCACTTCCACTTCTGAACTGTATTGGAACTGTTAGAGACTACGGGGACTTGTAAAGTTGGACTAAAGACATTTTGCATTGTGAGATGTCTCTGACCCTATGAGGACAAAAGTAGAAATTCACGGCTTACAGGCAATATATTTTGGTATAAAGTTGACAAGGAGTGGACTTGCGCTGAATACTGATTGTCATCTTGACAGGATCTCATGTCCCCCAGGAAGCAAGCTTCTAGGAATGTCTGTGGAGGTGTTTCTAGATTAGCTTCACTGGGGTGAGCAGTCCTGCACTAATGTATGTAGCACCAGCCTGTGGGCTGGGGTCCTGGACTGAACAGAATGGAGAAGGCAAGCTCAGCTAGCTTAGCTCTCTGCTTCCTGCTGTGGATGCAATATGAAGAGCAGCTCTTGCTGCATGGCTTCCCCACTATGATGTACTGTGTCTCCAAACTATAAATCATAATGAACTTTTCCTTCCTAAAGTTGCTCATGTCAGGCATTTGTCATAGCAATGAGAAAAGTAACTAATATAGACAGGGGGAAAACAATTTAAGACTATTCTAGATTTTTTTCAGTTTGAGAGCTGTAGATAAATCTTCTCAACATCCAAATAAAAAGATAAGAAGTTTTTCTTTGTGTTTCATTTTGTTTTGACACTCTCACTATGTTGCCTAGGCTGGTCTTGAACTCGAAAGGTCACTCCCCCACCTCCTTAGTGCTGAGATTACAGGTGTACAGTACTATGCCTGGCATAGAGTTATTTTTTAATTTTTAACAGGCTAATTTATAAGGGTCTAAAACCTTCTGTGAGCAGCCTCTCTGGTGTGGATGGAGAGCCAGCTCCTTAAGCCTCAAACTCAAACTTAAATTACTGTGGGTCAAAGTCCTGGATGTAGCCATCTTCATCACTACTGCTGTAACTCTTGTCATCAGCATGGAAAGCAACACTGTTGATAGGTCTGAGGTGGCCCTTGACTCTTCTAAACTCTTTTTCAAAAGCCAACTAGAAGAACTTGCCTCAAATCTACCAATCCTGGTGGAGATTGTGGTTACATTCATGGCTTCCTGACCTTCTCCCAGAACCACACGTCATAATTGGGAGAGAGGGCAGCTGAGCTGACAAGGTGTTCTCTTCAGAAAGTCTTCTGATGTTCAAGATTTACGGAGTCCTTGGATGCAGTGACAAATACTGTCATGTCTCTAGACAACTGGATGCCATTGATCTGCCAGGAGTATTCCTCAGCATTCATCAACACTTCTCCAGATTTGGCACTATACTGGTTGAGCTCTTCATGGCCTGAAATGATACATTCTCTCAGGGGTCCTCAAACGGCTGTTGTCAGCTGAGCCAGTAAGGACATGGTTGGGGTCCCAGTCA
The DNA here is from genome assembly GCF_003668045.3 of Cricetulus griseus. Classification (NCBI taxonomy): domain Eukaryota; kingdom Metazoa; phylum Chordata; class Mammalia; order Rodentia; family Cricetidae; genus Cricetulus; species Cricetulus griseus. The sequence goes on from NW_023276806.1 coordinate 58,942,513, forward strand.
GCATCCACTTACCACACAGCTCTAGTATGGCCCATGTAGGTGCTCAGTCTCTCAACATTCTTAGAATATCACACATTGATGATAGGTCTTTGGCCACAGTGACGAAGGAGTCTCCTTTGTGGTTGTACTTGATTTGTGTAATGGACCACTCATGACCCTTCATTAGGATGGGCTTCACAAGGAGACACAAGGAGAAAAGCAATGTGAGGAGGACTGAAAGAGGACTCAAGGCTCTTCTTTTTTCTTTTCCTTTCTTCTTTTTTAAGATAAGGTAAAATAATTGTATCAGACTTCTCCTTTGCAGCCTGGTAAGCTAACAGCAATAGAATAACCATCACAGACAGTTAAGGGAGGACTGTGATTTGAGACTCTTCCCTGGCCAAGGTGATACTGTTTACTTCTCAGACAGATGCTTGTAAATGCCCAGGACTCAAAGGTCATGTCATCCCCATCATAGACCTAAGGAAGATGTTTGAAGAAGGTACTCTGACCGAAAGCTTATGTCCCCACAACTCCTATGTTGACATCTCAATTGCCAAGTGATAGCATCAAATTTGAAAGGGCAGAACCTTTAGGAATGGAATTATGAAAGAGAGCATAGAGTCATCCCTGTCTTTTTGCTATGTAAGATCTCAGCAACAGTGATTTTTTCCAATCTGGTTCTTGTCTTCTCTTCCTTCAAGAAAGGAGTGGGCAGAGAGCAAAGGAAAAAAAAAAACTAAAAAAAGCAAGGGACCATTTATTTGACACTTGGTAACATTTTACATGTATTAGGGAAATTTGAATAGGAAAGTAGAATCAAGACTCCAGGCAGTTGAAAGAGAGTGGTCACGGGACACCTCTAAGTTCTCAGTAGGCCTGGGGTGCCTAGCTGAGAGGCTGCAAGTGTTACTGTGCCAGTAGAGGGCAGTTCCTTGCAGAGCACACCCACAGATCTGTGGAGGGTAGGGTTATAGGTCTCTCTTCTCTAGCAGGTGTTGAAGGCTGGAGCAAGTCCCTCTGATTACAGCTCAATTAGCATGCCTTGACATCTTTGGGGATAGGGTTCTGTCTCTGAAGCTTGAGAGCTAAAGCAGTTTCCCTTCTCTTCCCATCCTGATAAGTACAAGTTTGGCTCCAAAGTTCTCATTCTTTCTCCTCTGGAAAGCACCAAGAACTCAACCCTGGCCAGAGCTAGACTAGTAAAAAACCTGCTGTGCAGGTTTATATATAATCAGGTGGGTTCTGACTGGCAATATGTGTATGCAAATAAAGACCAATAAAGACTTGTCAAGTCTGGGAATGGAAAGCAAAAGCCCACCAAAATCTGGGAGAATTACCAGTCCAGGCACTGACTGGAGAAGGTGGAAGGCAGCCTCATGACTGCCACAAGGCAGAAGTAGCCTGCTGGCTGCAATGAGGTATTAGTGTGTATGTGAGTTTGTTTTTAGCTGCCAGGGCCTTTCACTCCCAGCTGGCCAAACCAAAGCCCTGATCTCTCCCTGGGCCCATCCATTTGTTGCTGTGAATTGTCAGACATGGCTGGCTTTCTGGGACTTTAGAAGCCAATCCGGGGCTGAGGGGAGCTCCTGTATCTTTCATTAGGACAAAGACTGATCCCCATGAGACACCAAATATGAATGCACTCTGATCTTGGACTTCCCACCCTTCAGACTGTAAGAAATCCTTTTCTGATTTTATTTATCTATATAGTTCATAGTATGCGGTGATGCATTGTGGGTGTCATCTTGCCTGGATTGAGGAATGACCCGAGGATTGGTAAGATACTTCTGGCTGTTTCTATGAGAACATTTCTAAAGGAGATTGCATTTGGATCACTACGGGGAATAGGGAAGACCCACCCTGATGAACTAGTGAGCAAATGGAACAAATAGAACGAAATTCAGAAAGGAGAAACTCATTCTTGCTTATTCTAACCCTTCCTTTTAGAGCAAGTGTAATTTCCTGCTGTTCCTACTCTTGAACATCAGACTCAAGCTCATCATCCTTTAGATTCAGATTGTACCAGCTGCTTTGGGGTTGGGTGGGGACTCTTAAGCATTGAGTCTCGTGCTGGGCAGCATGCCTGGTCTCCTCTTACCTTGTGTTCTTGAGTTGGGGTGCAGCTTTCCATCTTGTCCACCATTGTGGAGCTGCTCAGTCAGCTGCTGGTCATATGAGCTGTTCTAACAAGCCCCTTCTCACACAAGCACCTATACTCTATTGATTGTGTTTCTACTAAGTATTTTGCCATAACAACTTGAATGGATGCAGACAGAATCTCATGATAAACTGTTATATTCGTTACTTGTTTATTTATATCATTCTTGTTGTTTTAGTATTATTGCAATGGGATAAGAGTCCATGATGGCAAAGCTGGAGCATGGTGGCTGGAGTCAGAAGCCAAGAACTCACATCTTAAACTATCAGTAGGAAAAAATAGAGTACCAGATATGTCATTAGTCTTTGAACTCTCAAAGTCCATCCCCAGCGGCATACTTCCTATAGTAAGGTCACACCTCCTAAGCCTACTCAAACAGTGCCACCTACTGGGGACCAAGTGTTCAAATTCCTGAGACTATGGGGGAACGTTCTCATTCAAATCCCCACAAGTTTGTTGAAAACAAAGTGGATGAATGAGCACATAGTTTGAGCTCTACCTCTAGGTCCTGGTGTCTCTTTCCCCAGCTACTTTATCCTCCTCCATTTCATTCATGTATATTTACAACTAACTGGGTTGTGGTGGTTTCTGGATATGTTCCATTTAAGTGATAAATAAGGACACTTGACATAAGAGACATTTTGCAAAGCAAATTCTAAACTCATTGCAGCATAAAAATTCTAAACAGTCTCAGTAAGTCAGAGGGGATGGCCCACAGAAGTGGAGAGAAAGACGAGGGCAGCAAAGTAAGATTGAGGAGGAATAATCTATAATGGAACACTTTATTGGGCATCAAAGAACAAAATTACAATAAATTGAGCTTCAAAGGCTAATTAGCTCTTTTTAGTAATTAATTCATCATTGAAAAGCATTCTGCCTACAAGGTAGAACTCCAGGGAGCTTTGTGAGGGAATAAACTTTACAGCAGAAAAGGCTGAACAAAGCAACAACAGGGAAACATGGGCTCCCGCCCCTAACCAAGAAGCTCTCTCCACTGACATCTGTTTGCAAAGGAAAAATTAGTTCTCATCAACAGACCCTCCATGGAAGCCCTATGCCAGTAGATGACCAATTCAAAATAAAATCAAAGTTATTTTTGTTGATTTTTTTGTCTCATATTGTTTTTTGGAGGCATTTTTTTCTGGTCTTTTGCTTGTATATTATGGTTTTCAATTTTTATGTTGTGGAATAACCTTTTTGTAAGCTGTGAAGATATGCCACCCAGATTGGTTTAATAAAAAGCTGAATGGCCAATAGCTAGGCAAGATTTTCAGGGCACAGAGGATGACGGGAAGAAGAGGGCAGAGATACAAGGGAGCCACTGAGAGACAGGGAACAAGTAACACATGCAGGAGGAGAGGAAACAGCATATAGATGAGTAGAAATGGGTTAATTTCAATTATAAGCTAGTTAGAAACAAGCCTAGGCTATCAGCCAAGCTTTCATGATTAATAGTAAGTCTCTGTATCATGATTTGGGAGCTGGCTTTTGGGACAGAGAAAGTCAGACTACTTTTTTTTTTTTTTTCTTTTGAGGTAAGGACCTGAAAAACCCAAGGGAAGCAGAGTGATTTGCTGACCCTCTCTCTATGTTCTCTGGATCCTCCAGCACTGGAAATGCCCCCTGAACTGCTCCCAAGTCTCTGCCTGTGCTCTTTAGCTGCCCCCCAAAGATTTATGGCTAATCCCAGTCAGTCAATCCTGGACTCCATTCTAGATTAAAGTTGCTTTATTGGCACAGCGTACTGGCTGTGTGGACAATTCTCCTGCAACAGGTGTGTGTTTCTTGTGTTGTTTTTCCTTTGTTTATTTTGTTAATTCTGTTTTTATTGTTTGTTTCCTAAAGAAAGGATGGGCATAGAGTTGGGTGGGTGGGAGCTGGGGAGGATGTGGAAGGAGTTGGGAGAGGAAGCTGTGATCACAATATAGTGTATGAAAAATAATGTTTTGTAATTAAAAAAAACAAGGGGGAGTAAGATGATAAGATGATTGGTCCAGTTGAAGTCACTTTCTTTATAGAGGATATTGTTTACTTTATGGGAGAGATTGTTACCTTCTTACTGATTTGTTACAAAGTAAAATTTAAGTTTTAGTTAGGTGGTGCAGAACCTTATGTTAGGCCTGATATCTTTAAACAGAGAAAATTAACATAGAACACAATGTTTTGATTACTAGTGCCAGGAAAGAGAAGATAGTCACTAAATGAATTGAAAAATAAAGCCAATTAACATGGGACAAAAAAGAATGAGCAGCAATTTCATAAGATTGGCAACATTAGGAAGAGGAAGATTAAAGCATACTGTTAAATACAAGAGCAAGACAGTCAACTATATCAGCCATTACATTTTATAAGGATGGACTGAATTTTCCCATTAAATATACAAAGTGACAGATAAGATTTAAACTGCCCACCTATATACTATTTATAAGAAGAAAGGTCAAAATTAAAGTCATGCAGAAAGAAACATGTGATACACACACACACACACACACACACACACACACACACACACACACACACACACCCCTCATAGATGGTCTTTGTCACCAATTTCTGGCACTGGGCTTCAAAACCCTTGAGATTTTCTGAGTAATAGGAATGTCTTTGTTATGCTAATAAGGCAACTCCAGGTGGAAGCCTTAGATAGCTTCAAAATGGTGACTGGCAGAGAAACCAATCACATGATTAGAAGGCTGGAACTTTCAGTGACTTGACCTTGGGAGAAGGAAGGATGTTAGAGATTAACTTCAATCATAAGGCTAGTGATTTAATCAATCCTGCCTATGTAATGAATGACAGATAAAAATATGAGGACACTGAAGCTTGCAGGCGCTTCCTGGTCGGTGAACACATCATAAGGGGGTAACTTGGCTGGATCTCACAGGGGGCTCCCCCTTCTCCCTACCACGCCCTGTGTTTCTTATGTTCTTGAATTGTATCTTTTGTCTTTTGTAACAAAATGTTTCTTATGTTCTTGAACTATATTTTTTGTCTTTTGTAACAAAATGTAATGCTTTTGGTGAGTTATTTATTTTTATTTTTCTTAATACATATGTGTATAAGTGTGTACACATATATACATATGTGTGTGCCATATATGGATACCTGTATGTATATATGCATGCATGTATGTATGTATGTGGGTGGTGGTCAGAAGACAGCTTTCAGGAGTTTATTATCGCTTTTCATCATGGAAACTCCAGGGATGGAACTCAAGTTGTCTGCCTTGGTGGCAAGAGTCATTTCCCATTGAGCCATCTTGCTGAATTTTACTTTTGGTGAATTTTTTGAGTCATTCTTCTGAGTTATTAAACCTGAAGTGGATGTTTAGAAATCCCCATATTTGTAGACAAGTCAGACAGAAGTGTGGGTACCCACTTATCACTGGCGTCTGACATTAACTCTAGTTTGTGTCATAACTGAAAATAGGACTCCAGGTGGCATCACAAGATCAGATGCTGAGTAGTAATAGTACTGACATAACAGGGTGGGATTGAGATTAAAGCCACCAAACAAGAAAAAGATAACAATATATACTTTATGGCAAAAAGAAAAGAATGAGCTAGTGTGTACCAAAAAGAAACAGAAGGAATCCAGGGAGGTGGGGTAAAAATATAGTTGTAGGGAACAACAACAAAAGAAATCTTTCAGGGTTGCTGAAGCCGGTAGACAAAAAGAATCTGGAGAAATTTAGTGATATAAACTCAATTTACTAGATACTACTTAGAAACTACAATGTTTCAAAAGGGCATAGAATATACTGTGTGATGTGTGTAGAGTTTTGTTGTGTAATTGACTCTAGAGAAAGTCACAAATTTAAAAGGAGAAGAGGATAGCGAGAGAAGAAAAGGGATGGAAAAAGAGAAGAAGGACTGAGAAGCTGGGCATGGTGGAATATGTGTAATCCCAACACTTGAGGATTGGAAACTGAAAGAGCAGAAGTTCTTGGCTAACCTTAGCCATAGGTCTCTCAGGACCATCCTGGGCTACTGTTTCAAAAAGAGATATGCAAAATTACTCCATCTTCTCAGACTACAGTCCTCAGGAATTAGAAACAACAACAACACCCCCCCCCAAAAAAAACCATCAACAACCAAAAAAAAAACAAAAAACCCACAAATGATGTAAGTTAAGAGCAGCCAGCTATTCTGGGCCCCAGAGTTGGGTCAGTGGTTTTAAGAACACTTGCTGTCCTTCTTGAGGACTGGAGGCTAGTCCCCAACACTCACATAGAGTGGCTTCCAGCCACCTACAACGCCAGTTCCCGATCTGACACTTCCTTCTGGCCACCATAGGTACCTGAACAGACGTGGCATACACTCAAACAGACCCACACACACATACATGTAAATCAATATAAGAACAAATCTTAAAACAAAACAAACAAACAAAAACCCTAAGCCACCCTTAGTATCTCAGGACAGTCCCAGAATCCCCCATGGATACCAAAATCCACATATGGTCAAATCTCTTACATGAGATGGCATCGTAGTTGAATATAAGCCACATGTCCTCTTACATATTTTAAATAATTTCTAAATTTCATACGAAGCTTTCTGTAATACCAATGCTATGTAAAGGGATGTTATATTGTGTTGCTCAGGGAATAGCATCAGAAGAATTCTGTACTTGATTACAACAAACAGTTTTTACTAAAAATACTTCTCATCTGAGGTTGGTTGAGTATGTGACTTTTAAACCCACAGACACTCATGGCCTGCTGTGGTAAGAAATACATTTAAGATAATCCTTGGATACGTACACACACACATACACACACACACACACACACACACACACACACACACACACTCACAAACACATATCAACCCTGAGACTAAGATTCCAGAAGACAAAGAAAAAGAACTGTTGTCCACTAAAATCTGCAGTACAGAGCACAGTGAGTACTCTAAATAGAGCTTAACGTTAAATATCTTTATCATTAAAAAATTTAAAGTAAAATAATGTAGTACTCACCTTAAGTTAAAGTGAACATTAAAGTAAACACAAAGAAGGAATGGACTAAGGCAAAGTTGAAATATAAAATAGGATAAAAGGATAAACAAAAGAAAGCTTCCTTGAGAAAGAAGGGAAACAGGAGTAAGAAAGCAGACAGAATCAGAGAGGACAAGCAGCTTTATGTTGTTGTGGGTTACCCACCAGAGAGGACTACTCAGACACAGGGTTAAGTCAGTAGAAAGTCTTTATTAGCCAGCTATATACTGGGTTCCCTTTTACAGCTTCTAAATTGTTTACACTGAAGGAGAACCCACTCCTTTACATCCAAGGGCGTGTGATACCACAGGTGTTCATCTATACTGAGAAAAAGGGCATGGCCCACCTAAATCTAGACTCTGAGCTCCCTCAGAGCTCACTCTGCAGCAAGCTGAGCTCACTCTCATTCCCCTGTTGGTGGGAGCAGGCATCGAAGGCTCCATGGCAGTTGGACTTTAGCCCTAGTTATGGGGGACAAGACTTTTAGGAACTTGGTGCTCAAGTAGACATAGTCCTGAGCCATTTAGAAAATACTGCTTCCTGTCTAGAATCCCAGTTAGTTCCTTAGCCAAGGTTGTTCTTCAGGATCAAAGAGGGCTGGATCTCCTCTTTAGGAGATAAGGAGGTCTCTGTATGATCCTGGCAGAAACTTGTTATCTCTATGCCAGTCAGTCAGGGTAATTAGAGAAAGTTTAGCCATGATCAAAAATAACCTTCAAGAAAAAGTAGACATTAAACATCTAACAACCGGCACCAATTTTTGATCTCCTGGTCCCCCTGGTTAATCATTATACTTACAGCCATGGCTGGGCCATTCATTAATCCTTTTGCTCCTAGCTCTAACTATAGGAACTGGCCTGCTCGACTGCCTACTTATTCAACAAATAAATTCTATTAAGCAACTAATGCGAAGGAGATGATCTATCCCTGCCCCCATGAGTCCACAGTTTGACTCATGCCCATAAAACCAGGGAATAATGTTACAGGCCCCCAGGCCCTAGCACAACCAACACCATGAAGGAAATGCCATTCAGGCCTTGAAACTCAACACATAGGCAGCAGCTGACAAAATGAGAATAAAGACCTAATCCGTCAAAGTCCATAGTTCTGAGTAAGTGACTAAATGTACTAGCCTTGCTTTCTGGTTCTGTAGTTCTGCTTCTGGCTAACTGTTCTAACTGAGGTATGTCAAACCAGAACATGTTTTTGTGCTTAAAACATGTTTTGTGAGAAAGGCTCAGGACTGCACTGAGCTCCTCAACACCCAGGGTACTCACTGGCTGGATAATAAAGACTTGGCTTGAACTCCTGCCCAAGTAGTCTTCTCTAGTGGATACCTCACAACATTGTCGCTGTGTCAAGCTTATGGCAAAAGGGAAATGGATGTTTTTTTGTGAAAATGTTAATGATTAAAATCATGACTTAAAAAGAAACCGAGATATAAACCTAGAATACATAAGAACATGTCTATGGTGGTTTGAATAAAACTGGGTCCCATAGGCTCAAAGGGAGTGACACTATTAGGTGGTATGGCCTTGTTGGAGTAGAGGTGACTTTTTTGGAGGAAGTGTGTCAATGCGGGTGGGCTTTGAGTTCTTAGATGCTCAAGCCAGACCCAGTATCTCACTCTCTTCTTGCTGTCTGACGATCTGGATGTAGAACTCTCAGCTACCTCTCAAGCACCTCATGTGCCTGCATGCTGCCATGCTTCCTGCCATGATGACAATGGACTAAACCTCTGAACCGTAAGCGAGCATCCAATCAGATGGTTTCCTTTATAAGAGTTGCTGTGGTCATCGTGTCTCCTCACAGCAATAGAAACCCAAACTAAGACAACATCCCAAGGGAAAAAAGTCAGCCCAAAGTTCTAGTAAACAGAAGCAGGGCTTTGCTCTACTAGTCGTCAAGGAAACAAATTGAAGTGACAATATGTAATTCTCACTTGTGCTAAAACTCGGGAGTGCCGATGTCTACTGTAGACAAGAGGACAGCTGCTTTCTTACATTTCTGATGGAAATCTGATTCATTGTAAACTCTTTTGAAAAGCATTTGACAACAGTAGTGAAAGCACAATGCACCAGGGCTGGAGTGGTGGCTCAGCAGCTAAAAGAGCCTGCCACTCTTCCACAGTACCCTCAGTTCCTAGCACTTACATAGAGCCCCAGTACCTACATGGGGCCAGTAACTCCAGTTCTAGGGGATCTGATGCCTCTTACTGGCCTCTTTGGGGCACTGCATGCACACAGTGCATATGGGTACACACCCAGGAGTAAAAGAATCTTTTTTTTAAAGCATAATGCACAAATGCCCTCCTATCACACGATCTCAATTTAAGAATGTATCAAATAAATGTAAAATACAGGCTTGCACACATAAGCACATAACTGTTTTCTTCCCTAAACATGAGACAAAACATGCTATTTGCCTACAGCTACATCTGTACTGTGTGAACTAGATATCATTATTGCTTTAATTATTGAGGGTGGAAAGATGGGTGAGAGAATCCAGTATGACCCCAGAAAAGCTAAACCTTGGAAGCAGTGTCAGTACAGTCTTAGTAAAGACTGAAAGAGCTACTCTGGAGGAACTTAAAAACAAGTACACACTTTACTCTCAACATCTGGGAGGCAGGAAAGGGTATCTCTGTAAGTTCAAGGGCAACACAGCAGGTTCCAGGCCAGCCAACGTTACACAGTGAGATACTGTCTAAAAAAACAAAACAAAAACCAAGTCAAAACAAAACAAAACAAAAAACACTGAACGAATAGCTGCAGCTAAGAATATAGTTCAAGAACCTTTTTTTTTTTTAATGGAAAAACAGAAACTAAGCAACCAACAACCTGTAAGTCACAACATACAGTTTCTAATAGGACATATTCCACACAGGGCAGCAGACAACCAAAGCTACCAGGAGAGAATCCGACAGGAGGAATAGATTTCAAAGGATTGGGGAGGTTGAACAAAAAGGAAAAGATGTTACAACAGATGCTATAAATATACCCATGTATTCAGGAATATAGAGAAAAATGAATACAACTGAAAAATGGAATATATAAACACAAACGGAAAACCCCTAGAAATGCTAAGCAACATGCCAGAAATGCACATTTCCCTGACATTTGATTAAGAGAGGGGCAGAGACTATAAGAGGAAATGTTATGTAGAAAGGTATTGCAGCAGAATTTATTGAAAGTGCATTGGGAGAGCAAGAGTACAGTGAAAATCTCAATGGCTCTGGGAATATTGATGCAGCATAGCATATTGCCATAAGAAAGAGATGTGAGCAGTCAGGGCAGGAAAATGTTTGAGGAAAGAATGGCTCAGTGTTGTCTGATGTTTGTGAAAGCTATTAACACAGATTGAAAATTCTCAGGGGCTAGAGCTGCCGTTCAGTGGGAGAGAACTTGCCCAGAATGTATACCGCCCTAGGTTAGATCCCAACTCCACAAACAGACAAACAGCAAAATACGGAAATGCCAGACATGGTGCCTCAGCTATGAAGTCCTAGAACTTAAGAGGCTGAGACAGGAGGATGAAAAGTTACAAGCGAGCCTGGGCTACATAGTGAGATATTGTTTCAAAAACTAAAAACAAAAGGAATCTCAGCCAGCCCCAAACAAAACACACACACACACACACACACACACACACACACACACACACACACACCACTTCAGTGTGTTGGGATAATCTTTTGTACATTGTGTGAAGATATGTCCCTGTTTTACTTCACCTGCCCAAGGCACCTTCAGATTAGTTTAATAAAGAGCTGAACGGTCAATAGCTAGGCAAGAGAGGATAGGCCGGACTTCTGGGTAGAGATAGGAACTCCGGGAGTCTGAGATGCAGAGATTTGCCAGCATCTGGAGGGAGTTGAATGTACAGCATTGAGAAGATGTAATGAGCCATGTGGCAGAATGTAGATTAATATAAATGGGTTAATTTAAGTTTTAAGAGCTAGTTGGGAACAAGTCTCTAAGCTAAGGTTAGGCTTTCATAATAAAAAGTGTCCATGTCATCATTCAGGACATAGCTACCCAAAGAAAGACCCATTATATCAACACATATCACAATTAAGCTATTGAAGAACTAGAGACATCATCAACCTGAAAAGGAAAATCAGAAAAATATGTTATATACATGCAGGCAAACATGGAAATAGCAAAGATTAGAATTTCTAAAGACTACCAGCAGTATGTCAGTTCAAAGCCAACACAGCAACTTTCAAGTGGGAAAGGAAAGGGCAAAACACCCTGTCTACATAGAATTTTCAATCTTGTGAAATTATCTTTTAAAAATGAAAGCTAAATTAGAACATATTTTCAGAGAAACAAAAGCTGAGATAATTAAACAGATGCAAAGCTACTCGAAAAGTGGCATGTGATAGTTTCCAGGCAAAATCAGAATGATGTCACTATATTTACACAAATAAATAAAATGTTGGAAGTGGGATACACTTGGGTTAATTAAAAATTCCCTCCTGATTGTGAGGTATTTAGTGGAAAACTGCTTATTAGTATCAAAATAATAATTTAGTATGTTGTTTAGAACATAGAAATAAAATGCAAGGCAATAGTAGCGTCAAGGACAAGAGAAAGATTTGGAACAAATATTGTAAGGTTTCAAATCATATATGAAGACCAAGAATAGTAGTGTACACCTTTAATCCCAGCACTTGAAAGGCAAAGGCAGATGGATCTTCAGTTCAAGGCCAGCTTGGTCTATACCCACCAAGCCATCCAGGGCTACACGGTAAGACCATGTCTAACCAAAGGTAAGACCATGCCTAAACAAAACAAAATCAAAAAAGGAACCAACTAAGCAAAACAATCAAACACACAAAACAAACCCCCAAATCAAATGTAAAATGTTATGACATTTCATAAAGTGTACCATAATAAGCCAACGATGTTTATTTTAAACTATATAGTAATATTGGCAAATGACATGTAATTTGAAATTTGCTAATAGCTACATTTTAAAAATCTAACAAAAATACTGGAGACACAATTAAATTTTTAACATAATCTTTTATTGATTCTTTGGGAATTTCACAGCATGCACACCAGTCCCGCTCATCTCCCAGTTCCTCTGATTCTGCCCTTTATCCTTGTAGCCTTTTCCCAGGAGAACTTAAAACAACTAATAAAAACTCATAAAGATATAAAAATACAAATAAGAATATTATTTAAAAAACAAAAGATACAAAAGCAAATAAACAAAAAATTACTTCACTCCTCCACCTTTTCTGGTTCTTCATTGTCTCTTCATTCATCTTTTTTTTTTAAACAGATTTCATTCACTTTATTTATTTTTTTTAGAAGAAAGTTGAATTTTTATTATAAAAAGAGAAACACAAAAATTATTTGGGGGAAGCTAGAGAGACAGTTTAGCAGTTAAGAGTTTAGTGCTCTTTTTTTACTTAGAGAATACTTTATTAGTTTTTGTAATCAAATCCATGTAGATAAGACCTTACATATTTAATACAGTGTGTTACCCCTGTACAGATGGAAAAAAAATTAAGTTCAACATTTCTAGACCAATATGGCTGTTATTTTCTGTACAATGCCAACTAAACATGGTAAACTGGGATACTTTTTTCCAAAGTTGACAGCACAGCTAAAGTTTCCAAAAATTCAAATTATAAATATATATATATACATATATACATATATATATATATATATATATCAATAAAAGCAGTATGTTATGCATCAATAGCAGCAACAGCTTTTCCAGGTCCTGCAGTCATTTGAACAAAATTGTAGAGACATCCAGCACACTCCATTTAAAAAAACAAAGTAAAAAACAAAATCTCAGAAAACAGCACAGTTCTGTTACTCTTGTGGTACCTGGCACCAGTTTTTTTTAAATTAGCTTCTCAATCATCATCTGGAAGGAAACCATTCTGAGCAACATCATTAAAAAGAGCTCTGATAAAGCATGGTCACGACTATGTATCATAAAGCAGGTCCACATATGAGTGAGTACATATCATGTTTGCCTTTTTGTGATTGGGTTACCTCTCTCAGAATGGTTTCTTCGAGTTCCATCCATTTTCCTGCAAATTTCAAGATTCCATTGTTTTTTTCTGCTGAGTAGTACTCCATTGTGTAAATGTACCACATTTTCTCTATCCATTCTTCGGTTGAGGGGCATCTAGGCTGCTTCCAGTTTCTGGCTATTACAAATAATGCTGCTATGAACATGGTTGAACAGATGTCCCTGCTGTATGAATGTGCTTCTTTTGGGTATATGCCTAGGAGTGGAATCGCTAGATCTTGTGGTAGACTCATTCCCATTTTCTTGAGGAGTCGCCATACTGATTTCCACAATGGCTGTACAAATTGGCACTCCGATCAGCAGTGGAGGAGTGTTCCTCTTTCTCCGCACCCTCTCCAGCATAAACTGTCATTGGTGTTTTTGATTTTAGCCATTCTGACAGGAGTAAGATGGTATCTCAGAGTTGTTTTGATTTGCATTTCCATGATGGCTAAGGATGTTGAACACTTTCTTATGTGTCTTTCAGCCATTTTAGATTCCTCTATTGAGAATTGTCTTTTAGTTCTGTGCCCCATTTTTTAATTGGATTGGTTGGTGTTTTGGAGACTAGCTTCTTGAGTTCTTTGTATATTTTGGAGATCAGCCCTCTGTCATATGTGGGGCTGGTGAATATCTTTTCCCAGTCTGTGGGCTACCGTTTTGTCTTACTGACTATGTCCTTTGCCTTACAGAAGCTTCTCAGTTTCAGGAGGTCCCATTTATTAATTGTTGATCTCAGTGTCTGTGCTACTGGTGTTATGTTCAGGAAGCGGTCTCCTGTACCGATTAATTCAAGGGCATTTCTAATTTATCTTCTAGTAGGTTCAGTGTGGCTGGATTTATGTTGAGGTCTTTGATCCATTTTGACTTAAGTTTTGTGCAGGGCGAAAGGCTTGGGTCTATCTGTAGTCTTCTACATGTTTGCATCCAGTTATGCCAGCACCATTTGTTAAAGATGTTCTCTTTGTTCCAGCGTATATATTTGTATTGTTTGTCAAAAATCAGGTGTTCGTAGGTGTGTGGGTTAATATCAGGGTTTTCAACTCTATTCCATTGGTCTACCTGTCTATTTTTGTGCCAATACCAAGCTGTTTTCAGAACTATAGTTCTGTAATAGAGCTTGAAGTCAGGGATGGTGATGCCTCCAGAAGTTCCTTTATTGTATAGGGATGTTTTGGCTATCCTGGATCTTTTGTTTCTCCATATAAAGTTGAGAATTGTTCTTTCAAGGTCAGTGAAGAATTGTGTTGGGATTTTGATGGGGATTGCATTGAATCTGTAGGTTGCTTGCCATTTTTACTATGTTGATCCTGCCTATCCAAGAACATGGGAGATCTTTCCATTTTCTGGTATCTTCTTTAATTTCTTTCTTTAGAGACTCAAAATTCTTACGGTACAGGTCTTTCACTTTTTTGGTTAGTGTTACTCCAAGATATTTTATGTTGTTTGTGGCAATTGTAAAGGGTGATGCTTCTTTGATTTCTTTCTCCACCAATGTGTCATCCGTATATAGTAGGGCTACAGATTTTTTTGAGCTAATCTTGTATCCTGCCACTTTGCTGAAGGAGTTTATCAGCTGTAGGAGTTCCCTGGTTGAGTTTTTCAGGTCACTTATGTAGACTATCATATCATCTGCAAATAGTGAGAGTTTGACTTCTTCCTTTCCGATTTGTATTCTCTTGATCTCCTTTTGTTGTCTTATTGCTCTGGCTAGAACTTCAAGGACAATATTAAAGAGGTATGGAGAGAGTGGGCAGCCTTGTCTTGTTCCTGATTTTAGAGGAATTGCATTGAGTTTCTCTCCATTTAGTTTGATGTTGGCTGTCGGCTTGCTGTATATTGCTTTTATTATGTTGAGGTATGTTCCTGTTATCCCTGATTTCTCCAGGACCTTTATCATGAAGGGGTGTTGGATTTTGTCAAAAGCTTTTTTGGCATCTAGTGAGATGATCATGTGATTTTTTTCCTCAGTCTGTTTATATGGTGGATTACATTGATGGATTTTCGTATATTGAACCATCCTTGCATCCCTCGGATGAAGCCTACTTGATCCGGATGGATGATTTCTCTGATGTGTTCTTCGATTCGATTTGCCAATATTTTATTGAGAAGTTTTGCATCAATGGTCATGAGGGATATTGGTCTGTAGTTCTCTTTCTCAGTTGTGTCTTTGTGTGGCTTGGGTATCAAGGTTATTGAACTCATAAAGAGAGTTTGGTAATGACCCTTCTGCTTCTATTGTGTGGAATACTTTAAGGAGAATTGGTATTCGATGTACTTTGAATTTCTGGTAGAATTCTACACTGAAGCCATCTGGCCCTGGGCTTTTTTTTTTTGGTTGGGAGACTTCTAAGGACTGCTTCAATTTCATTAGAGGTTATAGGTCTATTTAAGTTGCTTATCTGTTCTTGATTTAATTTTGGTAAGTGAAATCTGTCCAGAAAATTGTCCATTTCCTTTAGATTTTCAAATTTTGAGGAATACAGGCAAAGTATGACCTGATGATTCTCTGGATTTCCTCTGTGTCTGTTGTTATGTCCCCCTTTTCATTCCTGATTTTACTAATTTGCATGTTCACTCTTTGTTGTTTGGTAAGTTTGGATAAAGGTTTGTCTATCTTGTTGATTTTCTCGAAGAACCAACTTTTTGTTATATTGATTCTTTGTATTGTTCTCCTAGTTTCCATTTTATTGATTTCAGCCCTCAATTTGATTATTTCCTGGCATCTGCTCCTCCGGGGTGTATTGGATTCTTTGTTTTCTAAAGCTTTCAATTGTGCTGTTAATTCTCTAGTGTGATTATTCTCCTGTTTCTTTATGTGGGCATTTAGCACTATGAACTTTCCTCTTAGCACTGCTTTCAAAGTATCCCATAGGTTTGGATATGTTGTGTCCGCATTCTCATTGAATTCTAGGAAATCTTTAATCTCGTTTTTTATTTCTTACTGGACCCATGAATTGTGCAATTGGGTGTTACTTAATTTCCATGAGTTTGTAGGTTTTCTATAGTTTGTGTTGTTGTTGAATTCTAATTTTAAAGCATGGTGGTCTGAGAAGACACAGGGGGTTATTTCAATTTTTTTGTACTTGTTGAGGTTTGCTATGTTGCCGAGTATGTGGTCGATTTTAGTGAAGGTTCCATGTGGCGCTGAGAAGAAGGTAAATTATTTTGTATTTGGGTGGAATGTTCTATAGATATCTGTTAAGTCAATTGCGCCATAACTTTTATTAGTTCTTTTGTTTCTTTGTTAAGTTTCTGTCTGGTGCTCCTGTCCAGTGGTGAGAGTGGGGTGTTGAAATCTCCCACTATAAGTGTGTGTGGTTTTTATGTGTGATTTGAATTTTAGTAATGTTTCTTTTTCAAACATGGATGCCTTTGTATTTGGGGCATAAATGCTCAGAATTGAGACTTCATCCTGATGGATTTCTCCTGTGATGAGTGGGAAATGACCTTCTTCATCTCTTTTGACTGATTTTAGTTTAAAGTCCAATTATTGGATATAAGTGTTGCTACCCCCGCTTGTTTCTTGGGTCCATTTGATTGGAAGATCTTTCCCCAACCTTTAATTCTTAGTGAGGTTGAGGTGAATTTCTTGTATGCAGCAGAAGGAAGGATTCTGTCTTCTTATCCATTCTGCTAATCTGTGTCTTTTTATAGGGGAGTTAAGACCATTAATGTTGATGGATATTAATGACCATTGATTATTATTCATTCTGTTTGTTTTTGATTTGGTGATGGTGGCAAGATTATGTGTGGGATTCTATCCCTTTTTTCTTTTGGCTGTTGGTAAGTTGGGATTATTTATTGCCTATTTTTTCTGGTTGTAGTTAACTTGCCTGGGTTGCAGTTTTCCTTCCAGTACTTTCTGTAGGGCTGGATTGGTGGATATGTATTGTTTGAATCTGGTTTTGTCATGGAATATCTTGTTTACTCCATCTATAATGATTGAAAGCTTTCCTGGCTATAGTAGTCTGGGCTGGCATCCATGGTCTCTTAGTGTAGGAGAATATCTATCCAGAACCTTCTGGCTTTCAGAGTTTCCAAGGAAAAGTCAGGTGTGATTCTGAAAGGTTTTTCTTTATGTTACTTGACCTTTTTCCTTTGCTGCTCTTAATATTTTCTCTTTGTTGTGTATGTTTGGTGTTTTGATTATTATGTGGTGAGGTGACCTTTTTGGTTCAGTCTATTTGGTGTTCTGTAGGCTTCTTGAATTTTCATTGGCATGTCTTTCTTTAGGTTGGGAAAGTTTTCTTCTATGATTTTGTTGAATATGTTTTCTGCGCCTTTGAGTTGGATTTCTTCACTTCTTCTATACCTATTATTCTTAGGTTTGGTCTTTTCACAGTATCCCATATTTCCTGGATATTTTGTGTTAGGGATTTGTTGGACTTAAGATTTTCTTTGGTTGATGAATCTATTTCTGCTAGTGTGTCTTCAACTCCTGAGATTCTCTCTTCCATCTCTTGTATTCTGTTGGTTATGCTTACATCTGTAGTTCCTGATAATTTACCCAGCTTTACTATTTCCAGCATTCCCTCAGATTGTGCTTTCTTTTTGTCTCTATTTCAGTTTTTAGGTCTTGAACTGTTTCCTTGAGAGATTTGTTGATATCTTGTATTTTTTGGTTAGTTTTTTCTTCCATTTCTTTAAGGGATTTTCTCGTGTCCTCTTTGAGGTCCTCTATCATTTTTCTGAAGATGTTTTTAAGGTCATTCTCTTCTGGTTCATCTGCATCGTGATGTTCAGGTCATACTGGTGTATGGTTCCTAGTCTCTGGGGGTGTCATGTTGGGTTTTCTGTTGTTGGATGTGCTTTTACCTTGTCCTCTTCTCATCCTTTCTTCTGGTGGGTGTAGCAAGAGTTTCTTGTTCTCCTGGTGGGTGTGGGACCAAGGTTCTCTTCTGGTAGATGCAAACAGATCCAGTACTCTGATGTCAGTCCTCTTCTCGTGGATGGAGGTGTCACTGTTCCCTGGATGTCTGCAGTGTTTGGGCGTGCCGGGTCCCGCCAGCCAGCAGTTGGAGGCAGAGCTGTCACTGGGCCTCGGTGTGTAGGATCCTGTCCCCCCCCCAAAAAAAAATTGGTCCAGCATGCAGGTCGCTTGTGTCACATGACTCTGAGCAGCGACGCCAAACAGGAGCCGGAAACAGCTCCTGGCCTACCTGGGCTGGTGGATGGAGGCCGGGCTGCCTCTGGGTGTTCAGTGTTCAGAACTCGCCGCTGCCGAACTCGGTCTGGCACAAAGGTCGCTTACGTCAGATGATTCTGAGCAGCGATGACCCACTTTATTTTTCTTGTATAAAAACCCTTATGTGTTGTCCACAGCTGGAGCCTGGATCCTCCGAACAGAGACTCTGGTGTGGGCTTTCACAAGATGATCAGTGAATTCCTGATAAGGAGACTTGGTGAACACAGTCTCTTTCCAGAGTTCAGGGGTCATGTAGCTGTAGGTCTTGGAGATGGCATCAAAGGTGGCCCTGGCAAAGTTGCCCAGAGTGGCAGTGCAGTCCCTGGCTGATGTTTAGCAGTCATCAATACCTGCCATCATCAGTAGCTTCTGGGACACAGGAGCAGAGATGATGCCAGTGCCTGTGGAGGCAGGGATGAGACACACCATCACAGAGCCACAGTGGCCTGTCACTTTGCATGCAACAGTGTGGGGCTTGCCAATCTTGTTCCCCCAAGTAGCCTCTCTGCACAGGGACAATGGAAAACTTGGCCAAGATGATGGCCCCTCGAATGGCAGTGGCTACCTCCTTGGAGCACTTAACACCAAGACCAACATGACCGTTGTAGTCCCCAATAGCGACAAAAGCCTTGAACCTGGTCTGCTGGCCAGCCGGAGTCTGCTTCTGTACTGGCATGATCTTTAAACTTCATCCTTTAGGGATGTGCCCAGAACAAAAGTCAATAATCTCGGATTCCTTAATGGGCAGGGAGAACACGTAGATCTCCAGGGACTTGACCTTCATGCTCTTAACCAGGCGACCCAGCTTGGTGACAGGGATCCATCCACTCCTAGTCTTCGGCTTTACCTCCACGAGCCCTTCAGACTCGACCATGGCCATAAGGCCATGGCCTCGACCTCAACCCGGCCCCTGAGACCACTGCTGAAGCCTCCACTGCCTTCTAATCCTGGGCCCCAGGGTCCTCTGGGACCTCCCACTGCAAGTTGTCTTCTGCCATTTGGTGTTTTCCTACAGTAGAAGAGCGTGGAAGGGAGATTTTATAGTGCACACCTCTTCATTCATCTTAGTGGCACTGGGAGCTGCTATGTGTCATTCAGTGTACCCTTTCGTCCAAACAGCTTTACTTGCAAATGTTCATTGTGTAATGTGAGGTTGGTCAAGTTCAAGGCCTCTGGCTTCTAGTACACCGTCAACGCTGGACCCCCGCTGACATTCCTCTCCAATATCCTGCTGTTGTCCATGGAGATCCTGCAGCTATGGTTCCACAGGATTAGTCCCTACACACATGACAGCAGGTCACAGAGGAAGTAGATGTTGGGGTGTGCCAACTCCTAGTCCTGTGCATATGACTCGGTAGCAGCTGAGTTGGTCATTCTGGGCTTCCGGGAAGACCCCCTTCAGGTGAGAGGTTGCCCATGGTGAGGGGCGGGGCCAGCTCTCCCATGCTGGGGTCATGGGGTCTGCTATCCCAGGGCCATTGAGGGGCAGGGTAGCTCTCCAATGAGGGATGAGTGGCTTTCCCTGGCTTGTAGGGCCAGCTCAGCATGGTCCCTGTACTTCAAAACGTGGCTCAACATAAGTTTCAATGCATGGTTCACATGGGCCCTGGTGGAAACATGGGCAATGGACATCCACACAGACCCCAACTGCTGCAGGACCACACATCCCAACAGGGCCATCTTGAACCTAGCCCTGCGTGTGTGTGTGTGTGTGTGTGTGTGTGTGTGTGTGTGTGTGTGTGTGTGTGTGTGTGTGTGTGTGTGTGCAGGCCTCTTAGATCCAGATAGGCCCAGCAGCAGCATGGTCCACAGACTACAAAATGGCCCCAGGTGGTGGCTCAGACCCCTGACATCTACAGAGCCTTTGATGGCAACAAGAAACATGCGACATCAACACAGACCCTGGCTGTGGTAGGGCCATGATAATTTTTAGATTTTATATATCTATGTGTGGTTATATGTACCACACATATTCAGAGGCTATAAGAAGGCATCATATTCCCTAGAGTTGGAGTATCAGGTAGTTGTGAGTTGCCATGTGGGTTCTAGGAATTGAATCTGATCCTCTGCAGGATTAGCAGATGATCTTAACTACTGATCCATCTTTCCAGCCCTTGAAAACATAATTTTAATGTTTTTTATTTTAGCCAATATATTTTTTAAATTATTGCGATATAAAATCACAAAAATATTAATGAGGCATCTTTACCTTCTTTTTATATTCTAACACTTAGAATATGTATTTTATATTTTAATTATCTCAATTTGAATGGCACATTTTCATTGGAAACATATAATCTATATATGGATTGGATAAAATTTATAATTAAAAAATAGGTTCCTATATTCAGATTGTTCTAAGCAAATGTTAGATTTTCCAGTAGCTCATTCAAGTGTCAGTTTTTATATTTAAGTTTAAATTAATTGAAATGAATTACTAGACTTACAGATTCAGCTCTGATCGTTACAGAGCTCAGAAATCATTGCACTTGTCCTTTCAAGAACATAAAACAAAAAATATTGAAAATTGACTGTGTGGTTTTCTATTTAACCCATCATAAAATTGAAGTTGAGCTCCACAGAGAAATATGGAGAAAAAGCAGAAACAGAAAACAGCAGGCAAGATCTACCCACTGCAGAAGAAGCTTCCAGCTATAAACTAGTAGACACCTTAAACTACAAATTCTGGGGGCTAGAGAAATGGCTCAGTGGTTAAGAGCACCAATTGCTTTCCCAAAGGACCCAGGTTCCACTCCCAGCACCACTCACAACTGTCTGTAACTGCAGTTCCAGGGGATACAATGCCCTCTTCTGGCCTCCATAGCCACTGCACACATGACACACACACATGCAGGCAAGACATCCACTGATGAACTGCTGGAGTGTGTTCTAAGGGAAGCAAGAAACTCCTGGGGCCACCGTCATAGGGCCCACATTTTTGTGAGTTTTCCCTCTAGATACTGTATTGTCTTTATTATGAAAATCCAAGAAAATATTTCCTCCTGGTGAGAAAAACCATTTTGGAATAAGCCCTAGACATTATTTCCATTATAAAGATCTGTTCTCCATGGGAAAACTTAAACACAGCATCACCCCTCCCAGATATCAGGACTCTTACTTCTGTCTCCTCTTGCTTTCCTGTCCCACCTCAGAGGAAGCTAAAAGTGAATGCAGAGGTCACATCTAGAGATGCAAGCCCTGTGAAAGAGTGAGGTATGATCACAAGATTTTTAATGTTTCTTCCTCAGACTTTATCAACATATCAACGGGCCACAGTGTAATAACATCAGATTACAGCTACAAGAGCCACAAAGCACCCCAAACAATAATATAAAATTCATCTTAAACAGTCAGAAGGGACTTAAGCATTTATTATCATTAGACTCCAGTATGATACAGATTTTGGAATAACTACGAATATTAAGGTGAGGAACTCTGATAGAAAGATCAGAAAATATGCAAAAACAGATGGACAATGAAAGCAGAAGGAGAAGGTACAAGGGGCTCAGCTGCTGCAGCTGGCAGAAGGCCCTGGCATTGTCCACATGATAATAATTTTCCAGGCTTGCATGAGTTATGAGATCACAGAAACTTCCATTCGGATTTCAGAGAAAAGTCCTAGGAGCCCAGGCAGTGTACAGTAAGAACAAGATCCCTGCAGGCAGGTCCCGAGAGGTCAACCCAGCAAGTGCTGTGAGTGTGAAATGGAAGAGATGACAGAGACACCAACATGTTGGATATACCAGACACATGACATTCTGCAAGCAAAGGTGCAGGGGGCTACTATAGAGAGACGCCATGTGGGCTGCACTAGGCAATGCCCTAGGCATGGGGCTGTTCAAGCCCCCGGAAAGCTCACATCATGCCATCTACCTTGGATACTGGACATGAAATTTCAGGGTTTGATGTTTGTCCTGGTGGACTTCGGTCTTGCTTTGGTCCCATCTTTCCTTTCTATAAATCCCTCTCTGTTTGGAATGAGAATTACTCTGTGCCGTGTACTTTGGAAATAAGCAACTTGTTTTTATAGGAACATATTTCAAAAGAGTGTGTCTCAAGTCTCAGAGGAAACTTTGAACTTGGACTTTTGAAAAATATTTAACTGTTAATATCACGGGCATTCTTGGACACGTATTTTGCATTATGGGATGGACATGAGCTTTTAGGGCATAACTGGTGGTATGTTAGGTTTAAGAAGATAGGAGAGGTGTTTGAATGGCAACTTAAGAGGGAGTGGACTTGCTGGACTTAATGATGGTTAATCTTCGTTGTCAACTTGAATGGCTTGAGAAGTACGTGGGGATTAATAAAGCACATCTCAGTGCGTTTGTGCTGGCCTCTCAGACTCAAAAATGGATGTTAGATTTCTGAGACAGCATAGAAGACAGAAGGCAAAAGATAGTAGAGTCTGAATGTTGTGGGATATTATTTTAAGATGTGTTACATTTGTTTATGCTGTGGAACATTTGTTTTAATGATGCAAAGATATGTTGCAATTTTTTGCAGATTTTTTTTATTTGAATTAGAAACAAGATTGTTTTACATGACAATCCCAGTCCCCTTCTCCCTCCCGTCCTCTCCTACCACCCCCCCAACTAAAACCCTACCTATCACATACCCTTTCTGCTCCCCCTGGATGGTGAGGCCTTCCATAGGTGTCATCTGAGTCTATCATATCCTTTGGGATAGGGGCTAGGCCCACCCCCATGTGTCTTGGCTCAGGGAGTATTCCTCTATGTGGAATGGGCTCCCAAAGTCCACACCTATGCTAGGGATAACTACTGAACTACTACAGGAGGTCCTGTAGATTTCCAAGGTTTCCTCACTGAAACCCATGTTCCTGGGGTCTGGATCAGTCCCATGCTGGTATCCCAGCTATCAGTCTGGGGACAAAGAGTTCCCTGATGTTTAGGTCAGCTGTTTCTGTGGGTTTCACCAGCCTGGTCTGGACCCCTTTGCTCTTTACTCATCCTTCTCTGCATCTGGATTACAGTTCAGTTCAGTGATTAGTTGTGGGTGTCTGCTTCTACTTCCATCTGCTACTGGATGAGGGCTATCAGGTGGCATATAAGTCAGTCATCAATCTCATTATCTAGGGAGGGCATTTAAGATAGCCTCTCCTCTGTTGCTTAGATTGTTAGCTGGTGTCCTCTTTGTAGATCTCCAGACATTTCCCTAGTGCCTGATTTCTCTGTAAACCTAAAATGTCTCCCTCTATTATGGTATCTCCATTCTTGTTATCTTCTATTCTTTGCCTGACTCAACCTTTCTGCTACCTCATGTCCTCTGCATCCCTTCTCTTCTCCCATTCTCATTCTCCTAGCTCCCTCTCCTCCTCTTCCCATGCTCCCAATTTGCTCAGGGGATCTTGACCCGTTCCGGACCATGTATGTCTCTCTTAGGGGCCTCCTTGTTTACTCGCTTCTCTGGCAGTATGGATTGTAGGCTGGTAATACTTTACTCTATGTCTAAAATCTGCATATGAGTGAGTACATACCATGTTTGTCTTTTTGCGATTGGGTTACCTTGCTCAGAATGGTTTCTTCGAGTTCCATCCATTTTCCTGCAAATTTCAAGATTCCATTGTTTTTTCTGCTGGGTAATGGGTTTTTTCTCCATTGTGTAAATGTACCACATTTCCTCTATCCATTCTTCGGTTGAGGGGCATCTGAAGCTGCTTCCAGTTTCTGGCTATTACAAATAGTGCTGCTATGGACACCATTGAACAGATGTCTTTGTATGGATGTGCTTCTTTTGGGTATATGCCTAAGAGTGGAATTGCTGGATCTTGTGGTAGACTCATTCCCATTTTCTTGAGGAATCAATCGTCATACTGATTTCCAAAGTGGCTGTACAAGTTGGCAGTCCCACCAGCAGTGGAGGAGTGTTCCTCTTTCTCCAGCATAAACTGTCATTGGTGTTTTTGATTTTGGCCATTCTGACAGGAGTAAGATGGTATCTCAGAGTTGTTTTGAGTTGAATTTCCCTGATGGCTAAGGATGTTGAACACTTTCTTATGTGTCTTTCAGCCATTTTAGATTCCTCTATTGAGAATTGTCTATTTAGTTCTGTACCCCACTTTTTAATTGGATTGTTTGGTGTTTTGGAGACTAGCTTCTTGAGTTCTTTGTATATTTTGGAGATCAGCCCTCTGTCAGATGTGGGGTTGGTGAATATCTTTTCCCAGTCTGTGGGCTGTCGTTTTGTCTTGCTGACTGTGTCCTTTGCCTTACAGAAGCTTCTCAGTTTCAGGAGGTCCCATTTATCAATTGTTGATCTCAGTGTCTGTGCTGGTGTAATGTTCAGGAAGCAGTCTCCTGTACCAATTAATTCAAGGGTATTTACCACTTTGTCTTTTAATAGGTTCAGTATGGCTGGATTTATGTTGAGGTCTTTGATCCATTTTGACTTAAGTTTTGTGCATGGCGATAGGCTTGGGTCTATCTGCAGTCTTCTACATGTTTGCATCCAGTTATGCCAGCACCATTTGTTGAAGATGTTCTCTTTGTTCCAGCATATAAATTTGGATTGTTTATCAAAAATCAGGTGTTCGTAATGGGTTAATATCAGGTGGGTTAATATCAGGGTTTTCAACTCTATTCCATTGGTGTTGCATTCTTTTATGCCGCATTTGTTTAACTCTGTGAAGCTGTCTGAAACACCTGATGGTCTAATAAAGAGTTGAATGGCCAATAGCAAGGCGGGAGAAATGATAGGCGGGGATGGCAGTCAGAGAGAATAAATGAAGGAGAAATCTGGCATGAGAAAAAAAAATGAAAGAGCAAGAATAGATGAAGCCAGCCACATAGACATCCAGCCAGCTACAGAGTAAGATTACAGAAGTAAGTGAAAGTAAGATTACAGAAGTAAGAAAAGGAAAAAGCCCAGAGGCAAAAGATAGACTTGATAAGTTAAGAATCAGAAACAAGCCAAACTAAGGCCAGATATTTATAAGAAAGAATAAGATTCCATGTGTGATTTATTTGGGAGCTGGATGGTGAGGCCCTCAAAAAACAAAACAAAACAAAACAAAACAAAAACAAACAACAACAAAAAAACCCCAAAAGAACCAAAAAGAATAAAAAGAGTAAAAACAATAGCATCTTACCTTCAACAAATGAGACTGTGTTTATTAGCACACACAGCAAAGGGCAGCCTTTCTCCCACAGGAAATTGAAGGGTCTGCCAGGGGAAAAAGCTGACTGCAACCCTTTGTAGGCAGGAAGAAGGGCCTGGGAATGAAGAAGTTGTTGCAGGTATAGGGTAACAAGAGCCTTTGTGGTCCAGCCCCAAGACTTTCTTCAAGGTTCAGACTGTGAAGGGGACTTTGATTATCTGAGGGCGAATAAATTCTCTCACACACACCGTTCCAAACAAGTCTCTTTATTCTTCTTTTTCTATTTGAATTCTGTACCGATTTTAATTCTGCCTAGCTTCTTCTTCTCTAGTCTAAAAGCTGCCTAACAAGAGCCTTGAAGTGATAAAGAGTTACCTCTCATTGGTCAAAAGCACATTCCTAGGGTGAACAATAGGTAGCTGAGCCATTGCCATGGCAACACAAGGCTCCAAGGTTACAGGAGTAAGACTGTGACCAGAGGGAAGGGGTACAGTGCCCAGTGACATCAGCTTTGAGACATAGGTCTTTTGTTAGCATATTTGCAAGCAAAGAATTGGCATTCTTTTCTTATGGTGCTTTGTGTAGCAACCTAGGTTGAATATCTGCAACTTTAACCTTGTGCATAGCTGTAAAATTTTAACCTTATGACCTATTTACAAAAAGCCTTTAGTCTAGTTTGAACTTTTTCTGAGATGAAAGGGAGCTAACTGTGTGCAATTATTCTGAGCAAAAGGAACAAGCAGGCTTTTAAGTGTCTACAGTCCTCGTGGGACAAACAGATCCAGGTGTGAAGCATGTCCCAGTGTATTTTCTAAATATCAAAATTATACAGTAAATTAAAAATCATCTTCCTGACTACTCACAGGTATATGTGCCCAGCAGATGGAATATTTTCATGAGATAAACACACAAGCAGTGGAGAAACACCCAAAGCTCTTCTAGGGGAGAAATGAAGTGGCACATGAGAGAAATTATAGATACAGGCAACTGGTTTTCAGAGTCAGTGGTCCTGTAAGCCTTACTAGACAGGGTTATTTCCATCAGAGACTGGTGGGTCTACACATGAATTATCAATTGCCATATGCTGTGTATTCCTACAGCCTCTGACAACAGAGTCTGCTATGTGTATTTCCTGTAGATTCTCCTTCCTGAAATTGTTTGCTCAAGGCAAACACCTTGGGAGACATGTTATCTCTACAGATATCCCTTTTGGACTGACTAATAAGGTTGAATTAAGTGCATCTGTAATCTCATAGGAATCTTGTTTTATGACCGAAGCCCTATATCAGAAGATAGGCCCTGAAACTAGGTGTCTATCTACTACTCTAGAGCCCTAGATGTAATACAAGAGGAAGAAGCCTGCTAGTGTGGGCATCTTATATCTGTTTCCTTGGTCATCGTGAACTGAGTCATTGTGTTTTCATCATGCCCTCTCTATCATGGCGGACTAAAAGCTCTAAAACCCTAAGCCAGAACAAACTGATTTACTCTTAAGTTGTTTTTCTAAGATATTTATCATTGCAATGCAAAGTCTATACAATTGCAATTGCAATGAGTAAAGGAGAAAGAGGACACACATACACGTACACGGTAGGTGGGGGTGTGGAGTGGGTTATGTATGGGGAAGAACCACTTTGAGAGGTGGGAAGTTTTGCGAGTCTAGAGCATACAAGAGGGAGTCATCTTAGAAGGAGCTGTTCTTCCCTTGGTACATTAATGTGGTCAAGTGGGTCTTCCAGGGGGTAGGAAGTTGCAGAAGTACCTCATCATAGACTCTGATTTCTCTTTGGAGTAACAGGCAAGGCTAAGAGATTTTTAGTAATTACCCTTGGATTGTATAGCTTCTAAAGGATCAAGGACCACTTAAAGAAGGGTCATCAGTGTCTCAGAAGCATTTTCCAGATATGGCTTCATGCTTGTATGTTGTCATTCCCATCCCCACAATAGGAAAAAAGCCAAACAAAATGAAAATCACCGAGTTTTCATTGGTTCATCAGAAAACCAAGATTACCAGAGCAATCCATCACTACTGAAAAACTAGATAGACAATTACATAGAACTTGCAGCTAAAAGGGACTGAAACTGCCAAAGCCAGTGACCAGTAAAGGCACACACTAGTAACTGACCAACCAAAAGGCTGGTCAAAGACTAGCCTGGGAATTAAAACTCTTGAGGATGCAATCTTAGAAGGGCTTCCTACTTTTACATGATTTTACCTTCAAGGAGCCAACCAAGTTCTCTCAATGAAAATGGAACTGTTTTTGGAAGTCACCTTGTGTTTTGGGTAGTATGCTGGGGTGGTGGTGGGTGTCAGGGGGTGTAACCTTTTTTAAAAAGATCTCCTAGGGATGTGTTCACCATAGAAAAATTTTGTCCTCCAAAGAAACTACTTTATTAGAGACTTATGGTCATTCTAAACAGCCTGTGTCATTTCAAAGACCCACCCCTCCCTGTTGACTGTCATATAAAAATCAGCTTGCTTCTCTACCAATTTGCTCTTCTCTCTGTCACTGGAGAGAGAGTCTTGGCAGTTTGATTCCCAATAAACCTTTCTTTCTACCCATGGAGTGGCCCAGTCCTGTGGTTTCACTGTTCCCTCACTTATATTACTAAGTCATTTAAGAAATGGTGAAAAATTTCAAAAGGAATAATACACATAATTTGAATGCCACATGAAGGCATATGTGTCATAAAAATGGCCAAGAATTTTCCAGAAGAATAATGGACACTAATCCTCAGGAGCAAGAAATTCATAGACCAAGGACTGGGGAACATTGTCAGGCTCAAGGCCCTGGTTCATTCCAGGCCTTACAACAAAACAAGATCACCGATCAAACAACAAAGCTCTGGCTGTGTGATAGTCAAACTTCAGAGACACAAACATGGAGGGAACTTTAAATGAAAGGGAAGAAAAAAACCATAGCCAGCCTGCAAAGAACTAAGGAGCAGGATCACAGATTAGTTCTCACCAGAAAGCTGCAAGCAAGAAGAGGGTGGGTACAGTAGTTAAATCACTGAAAGAGGCAAATCTGACAGCTTAGAATTCTATATTTACTGAAATTATCCTTCCAAATACTTGGCCTCTTGTTAGATTTCTGAGGCAGCTTAAAGGGCCAGGATGCAGAAAGAGACAGAGGCCTGGACCTTCCCACAGAGGGAAATGTGTTTATTGGCACACTCTCTCCTTGGGAAATTGAAGAGTCTGGTAGAGAAAAAAAGATGACTGTGACCTGTTATTGGGGGTGGGGTGAGGGTCTTAGGAATATGGAAATGGTTGCAGCACAAAGCCCACATTTCCCCTCCTGCAGTCTCTCCTTCCTGAAGCTGTCTGCCCAAGGTGAGACAGGCTGTCCCAACTGACAGTCCTCTCTAAAATGACTGAGAATTATCTGTAACCTTGTACGAATCCTGTACTACAGGCAATCATCACTTTTAGACACAATGGGGAGGACCCAGCAGCAGACCCAGCCTGCCACAGTATTAAAGATGTTCTCAGTACGACAGGAAGACAATTTGACCAGAAATTTGGATATAATAAAGTATCAAAGCACTAAACAAAGGTATAATCAAATGTATTGTTTCTCTTAATGTGAGTTGACAGTAAAGTTAATCATTTAATGACAGTGATAATGCATTGGGTGACTATATGTCATGGGCCAGAGAAAAGAATGACAACAGAATCATTAGAGATGGGCGTGAAGAATTGAGAAGAGTCCATGATCTGATACTTATTCCACACAAAAAGAGGTAGATGCATTAATTGCAAAATTACATCTCAAACTCTAAGGCAACCACTAATACAACAGAAAAAGATAAATATGATTGATGTGCTGCAGAGGAGAAAAAAAAACAGAATAGTATAAACTCAAAAATGTAACAAAAGGAAGTAAGACCTTTTAAAGGCAAAGTGTAACAGTTAAAAACCAACAGATATTAATTAATTTAATGGCATCAATAATTACTTTTAGCCCTCTAGATCTGAGTGCTTTTTAAGGATCCAAACTCATTACTCTTCTGCCATCCCAGAGACACAGGAACAGTTATCATTTCCTTTTAGCCCTGGGCCTGGTGACACATACCTGTAATCCCAGCACTTGAGATGCAGAAGCAGGAAGATCTTTTTGAGTTCAAGGCCAGCCTGGTCTACATAGTGAGGTCTTAGTGAACCAAGACTGCACAGTAAGGTCCTGTTTTAAAAATGGGGATTGGAGGAACTAGAGTCCTCTTGCAGAGGACTTGGGTTCAGGCCCCAGCACCTATGTGGCTACTCACAACTGTCTGTAACTTCAGTTTGAGGGGATCTATAGCCTTCTGGTCTCTACAGACACTGCATACATATGGTGTCCTTACATACATGCAGACAAAACACTCATACACATAAAACAGGAATAAATGACTATAATATTTTCAGGAAATCCACCCCCTTCTCATCTAGTCCAGCACTTAACCTCTGCCTTGCAACTCCCGTATTTGTTAGTCCCAACACCATCATCCATGCCCAGTCCCATGGTGGTTCTGTAGGAAGTGGGTGCTGTTCTCTGGAGATGTGAACTTTGCATCTTTCTTCATCTCTAAAAGATGAGGGCTGGACCAAAGGGTCCAGCAAATTACCAAGAAGCAAGGATGCTTTCTGGAATTCTCAGCAACTTGGTCTGCTCCTCTTTCTTTCTTGGTCCTGTTCAGAGTTGCCTTGTTGGCAGGCAGCCGCCTGTGAAATGTGCGCATTTCAAAGCAAATGGCTCCAGGAGCTCATAATTGCTGCCAAACGTGTGTGGATTTTAATAGCCCATTTTCATTAGCCTTGTGTGAAATCACCTGTCTCTGTGTTGTTACCCAACTTAATTGTCAATTATGGTGATTAAGCTTGGCTTTCACTACCATCTCTGGTAATCATTAGTATTATCTCCGAGGCTGAACTAAGGAAAAGAAAATCATCCTGGAGGTGCAGGTGAATATTTTGGAGTCAGTGAATGAAGCAGCATTTTTCTTTGGGTTGAACCAAACCTGAGCAGAGCTGTCATTTCCAATCTGTGTCATAGGACAGGTCACCTCCCTAAATCACTGTAATTCCTGTCATCAAACAGTTCTTGGTTCCTTTCCCCTTCTCCAGAGATGCACACCCTAGCTAATTAAGGGCAGTAGGTCAGACAAGTACAACCCTTCAGATGCTTTTAGCAGTGTTGATGACCTGAAGTTCAGGAAACATGTTTTTAGGATAGTATAGAAAGTCCAGCATTGGGAAATTTGAGGATTTTGATTACCATTTTTTTTTGTTCATTGCTTGTTTTTAGATTTATTTTCATTTGTGTGTATGTATTTTGTGTATGAACAAGAGCACAAAGCACCCACAAAGTCCAGAAGAGGGCAACAGATTCTCTTGAAGCTAGAATTACAGGTAGCTGGGAACTGAACTTGGGTCCTCTGAAAGAGCAGCAAGCCCTCCTAACCTCTGAGCCATCTCTCCAGCCCTATTCAGATTCTATTTCTCCATATTAAACCATGCTGATTTTAAGCATCCTGCCTTAGCGTCTGTTATGCAGATTCATTTAACTGTACTTCCTGAGCAATATTTTACTTCTGGAATTTGAAATGAACAGTACTGAAAATGGAGGAAGCCATCATCCCATTTCCTCCCCCTTTACACATTTCACGTTAGTAAAATTCCCAAGCCCATTTCTGTTATGAGATTTCAGGACATGACAAAATAATGAAAGATGTTTTAAAAAATGATATCATTAGACATCATCTCCAGTAGTTGAGTGCCATGTGTGTCCCCGAGGTTTGTGACACTCTTAAGATTTGATGGCTTTCTTTATCTCTCCAAAACCCTTTGAGGAAACTAATAATACATTTTTTTGAAAATTCTAATTTAATGGGAAAAAAGAAATTAAGTCATGTAAGCTTAAGGGATATGAAGAGTGAATCAGTGATTGCTGGCTGCCTTCTGGGGTAAAGGAAGAATAAAGCTGTATCTCACACAGTCTTAATAAAAACACCCGGAACCACAACCAGGCAGAGTTCATCTCTCAAGCTGGGCTGAGGCCCAGAGAGATAAAGGAATTAACTCCCTGGATGTGTCTTTTCCTCCCTCGATAGTTTTATTCATATTTAATCCTGTTTCCAGCTCTTTGTTTTTAAGGCCTGGTGATAACAAACGGTTTTCTTCATCCCTGAGCCCCTGTCTGTACCCATCATCACAGGCAAGGCGTCTTTGTCACCTTCGTGCTCACTCATCATGCCTGGTGAAAGACTGGAACTTGAACGCTTAGGGCAGTCTTCTAACTGCTGTGAATAAATGTTTCTCTTGAAATAGAAATATTTGCTATTTTTAGCTTTCCCAAGAGGAGAACATGATTTAAAATACCATCTAGAAATAAAATTTGAGTACACGTTGCTATTTATCTTCCCTTCTATGAAGCTTTGCCAACTTTATTTCCTAAGTCCCTATG
Source organism: Cricetulus griseus (assembly GCF_003668045.3). NCBI lineage: Eukaryota > Metazoa > Chordata > Mammalia > Rodentia > Cricetidae > Cricetulus > Cricetulus griseus. The sequence goes on from NW_023276806.1 coordinate 58,974,444, forward strand.
GACTGTGTCCTGCTCTTTGTCCTTGCTTGGATTACCCATTTTCCTTACACGGGCTGCCAATTGTTCTCTTAGGGTTTCTGTGGCTGTGATAAACACCATGACCAAAAGCAACTCGGGGAGGAAAGGGTTTATTTCATCTAACCCTTCCAGGTAACTAACAATTCATCACTGCGGGAAGTCGGGTTAAGGAATTCAAGGCAGGAGCTGATGCAGAAGTCATGGAGGAACACTACTTCCTAGCTTACTCCTCACAGCTTACTCAACCTGCTTTCTCACACAACTCAGGACCACCTGCCTACGCTGGTACCACCCACAGTGGGATGGGCCCTCCTACATCAAGAAAATGCCCAACAGATTTGCCTGTAAGTCAGTCTTACTGAGGCATTTTCTCAGTTGAAGTTCCTCTTCCCAAATGACACACACTCCTTGTGTCAAGTTGGTATAAAACTAAGCAACGCACCTACTTAACATATTTCATTTATTGGTTGTTGAGCAATCCCAAATTAGTACCCTCAATTTTAGCCAAGAGAGTTCTTTCTCAGCTGCTGTGCAAGCAAGAAGAAGCTGATGAGGGGATGAGAATTTTCAAACACTCACATGTGTACAAGGTAAGTGCCTCCTAGGGGAATGCATGGTCTTTCTGCGGACCGATTCAAAACAGGATGAAAATCTCTAGTTGCTCCGAGGTGCTGTTGAGGCTCAGAGGTCTCTACTGCACAGGGCTCTCCTAATCCGTGCTGTCCTCTTGCTGGTATTCTAATGGTTTGCTTGAGCTCTGTGATACAAGGCCTTTAGAATAGCTGACTATGGTCTAATTCGAAAGCCTTTTCTTTCTTAGAGTGTGCTGGCATCTCCCATTAGGGCTGAGACTGTGTTGTAGTCCTTGCTTTCCTGTAATGGAGCACAGTGTCTGGCCTGTATTGCCACTCTCCACCCACATCACCCAGGGCATCAGCTCTGGAGTTTCAGTGAAGGCAGAAGCAGTGTTAGATGCTCACTATCTCCCTTTAAGGTGCTCGGCCTCCATGTATATTCAAAGCATTGAAGCTAAGTGTGATAATGCCTCTGATAGCCAGCTCTCCTGGCCTGTACTGTGTTTTCATAGACCCTGTAACGCCTGTCCAGCAGCTAGCAGGACAACAGAGTGCTGACTCTAGACCCTTCTTGGCTTATCCTTTGAGCTTGGGGATCAGTTTCTTTCCAGTGATTTAAATTTGGGGCTGCCTTCAAGATTTTAGCCTCAAGTATCAAAAGCTCTGAGAATTTTCCTGCAAAAGTTCCCTGATTCAACCATCTCTGCCAGTTGGGGTTTCTGAGGAAATGAACCAAAGCCGGCAGTGGTTGCCATGGTGACTGAGTCTCTCTGGAACGAAGTCAGGGGAGCATCCATTTAAATGAAAGGGGGAGCAATATTGAACTAGAATGGCCATCTGTTAAGAATGAAGTGGTCTTGGAGAAAGAATTGATTTGAGGGAGGCAGCCTTAAGGAATGTGGAGTCACTGGAATAGACATTTCTCAACAACTCAGGGAGACGTCAGGGAAGTGACTGAATAGCAGTGACATTCCAGTCTAGGAGAGAAGGTGCACAGAATGGACCCTGGGAGGAAGGCTTTGTGTTTCCTCAGACTCTGCTCAGCATCCTGGGAGTGGCAGCAGAGAAGACAGAGGAATCACCCAAGGTTTGGCACTGGCAAAAATCTATGTGTAGATGAAACACACCTGTGCAGCCGGCACACCTGCGGTGACTAACAGCTATTCTCCCGGCAATATTTCCTTAAACAGTTCACCACAGCTTGAACAGGAGTACATCCCTGCAAAGCTGAAGTGTACCGGAAAGCAAAATGTGTTCATCACTCTACTGAGAGTCCCTAAATCACAGAGTTTTTATGAGAGTGAGCTTGATAATTTATTGATAGGTGCAGAAGTGCTTGCTGAATAGTTTATGCTCAGTCAAATCTCTTCCTGACATTTTTTTAAAAGTCATTTTCTCAGAATCTGACGAATGTTCAATCTTAAGCTACAACACACTAGCACATTTCTTCAAGGTGCTTGCAGGTGATGGACAGGCCACATGGGTCTATGGGGTCGCTGGAAAACAAGTCGCATTTGCCTCGTGATGCAATGCGTCACTGCTGACCTCCAGAGGCAAGCCAACGGCCTTTTTGGCTTCTCTCTTTCACCTCTCCCCTCACTGTTGCCCTCTCCCAGGATGACGACGGATCATAAAAGCTTTGCCCTGAGGAGGGGATCTAGCTTGAAGTTGGCCAAATCTTTACCAGCAGGGTAAACTCTTGAGGACAGCCTCAGCACACAGATGTGTCTCCTGCTCTTTCCTTTTCCTTCCTTCCGTGGGAAGCTTCAGCTACATTCCTTTCTCTCTTCCCATAGGGTGGCAGAGTCCAGAGCTCTTGGGTGTGAAGACCCAAGGTTGGCAGCAAAGGCTAAGTTCCCACAAAAAGCCAGAGCATAGGCTTTTCTCTTCTTTGTTGTCCATTATAGCTGAAAGGTCTAGGATGAGGGTTTGGGTTGGGGAAGGTGCACGGGGGGGGGGGGAGGGGTGGGGGGGTGGCAGCAGCTGGCTTGGTTTTCAAGCCATTCAGACAAGCCTAACTCAAAGGAAGAACTCAAGGTATAGTATAGGCCATGGGAATCTTGTGCTGGGAGAGATCCTTACATTGTAGAGTGTTGCTTTACTTGCTTTGTCTACCACCCTCAGAACCTATCTATTGAGAGTTGACAGGTGAGGGCCAGGGTTTGATCATGGCTGCATCTGCTGAATTAAGCACCACTTTAATACAATTCCAATGTCATTCTTGATAATATCTCTGTTCTATCCCGAGAAATACCTGGTTTAGTATTTCTAATCAATTCAACCTCAATTTTCTCATCAAGTGGATACAAAAATATTAACTAATTTCAGCTATGCAGCGGGGAAGTTTGAACAAGCATATATATATATATATATATATATATATATATATATATATATATGTATATATATATATATATTCTTTATTGTTATGTGTTGTGAATTTATTTATGTATGGGCATCAAATACATGTCTGATACACACAGAAGCCAGAAGAGGGCATCCAATCTGAAGCAGAGATGCAAGACTTGTAAGCTTCCTGATGTGGGAGCTGTAGAGTAAAAAGTCCAGCCAAAGGAACCCACCCCAGCCCTAAAACCAGAGCCAGTGAAAAGGCATTTTAGTCCCGAACCCAGAACCTAAGAAACACACCCTGACTCTGAAACCAGAGCCAAAGAAACACACTTTGGCCCTGGAAGCTGAGCCAGTGAAAGAAATGCACCCTGGCCCAAAACTAGAGCCCAAAAGAAAAAAAAAAAAAAAAAAAAAGGCCAGTGAAAGAAACACAGTTTGGCCTTGAAACCAGAGCCAACTCTACCCCTGACCAAATGAACATGAAACCAAACAATCCCTGAGCACCCTGACTCTGGACCCAGAGGCAGTGAAAGAATCTGAAACCTGAACCAGTGAAACACGTTAGCCCTGAACCCAGAACCAAATAAATGCACCCTGACTCTAAAACCAGAACCAAACAAACACACTTTGGCCCTAGAACCAGAGCCAGAGAAAGAAATATGCCTTAGCCTTGAAAAGAGAGCAAAAATACTATAAAGGGCCAGTGGAAGAGACACAATTTGGCTCTAAAACCAGAGCCAACTCTACCCCTGCCACACTAACACCACCAATCCCTGAGCAGGAAAACTAACCAATCCCTGAGCAGAAAATCTTCTCCCTGGGAAAACTCTGCCCCTAAGAAACCGTATATAACTTTCCCTGCCAGTTCAGTTCGCTGTCTGTCCTTTTCCACCCTGGCTGAGGCAGCCACCCTCCTGGACTCCCCCTTCCCAGATAACTCTCTTTCTTAAAAGAGTTTTAGGTGCAGCACTCAGGAGGCAGAGGCAGGCAGATCGCTGTGAGGTCGAGGCAGCCTGGTCTCCAGAGCGAGCGCCAGGATAGGCTCCAAAGCTACACAGAGAAAAAAGAAAGAAAGAGTTTTAGGTGAAGACCTGCCTTCACCAGCGCAGACCCGAAGAACCTGCGATGAGACATTCCCTTAGAGGGGTTGAGCAGAGAAAAACAAAACATTCGTTGAGATGTTCTCTTAGGGGGGCTGAGCAGAAAAAACAGAAAACTGTTCAATCCTTGGGAGTTGAACAGAAAAAGTAACTTTTCACTGGAGCCAGAGGAGATTGCTACATTTCTGCAAGAGCTTCCCCTTTAGCAGAGTGAAACAGAAGAAGTAACATCTTGGACCCGAGCAGAGCAGAAGAAGCAGATAGCTCTACTAGGATGTTCCCTTAGGGGAACAGAGCAGAGCTCAGCTGTAACGGCCCTCTCAAGGAGAGGAGCAGGATCGCTATATCCTGCGGGGAGACCATCCCCTACTGTACCCCAGCTTCGGGTATAGCCTGATTTCCTGACAAGTCAGGTTACCTTATCCAGCCTCCTGAGCTCCCCATTGAGTCAGGATACCTTTCCCTCCTGGGCTGTTCTATTGTCCTCCACCCTCCAGAGCTGTCCCTTTGGGGCTCCAGAGCTATTAACACTCAAGACTCACTTGCAAGAGCAAAGAAGTAAACCCAGGTCCTCCACAAAACCAGCAGGTGATATTTAACTGCGGAGCCACCTCTCCAGCCCCATATCTGTTTTTAACGTTTTAAAAAATCTATTAGCCATCTGAGAACCATGCTTTACTTTTGTCTGTGAAAGCATGAATATAGTTTATCTTGCATAACTTCCCTAATGCATGCCTTTTTTTTTTTTTTTTGCACAGGAAAAAATAATTCTCAAAGTTTAAAGGGGCCCAAGAAGTCACAGGATATGACCCCACATCCAGGAAGGAATTTTCTTCAAAACTTCACAACAGGTAGGACTGATTCACTTTACAAGTGATGGAGAGCCCACTGCCTCGAATTTAGTTCACTTACTATTGGACCAGATCTGTGCTGGGAAACGATTCTCTGTGAGGACACACAATGAGCCATTTGCAGCTCTTGTTGCTACACAGTTCCTACTTAAGTCCATTTTATAGTCACACAGTCCACACAAGTCCACCTATCAGCCCTTCAGACATTCAAAGCAACTTTTATGTTACCTGGAACTTAATATCATCCATAGTCTTATATGATATTCAAAAAATGCCCTTTGAGATGTCTGATCCTCCATCTCTTCTCTGAGGATATGGTTGGATAATTGTTCTTGAGTTGTGATACCTGGGAAAACCCACACAACAGTGAGGCAAAGTGGCAGGTAGCACTGGCCTTCCTAGTAGTGGATGTGCCAGCTCCTTGTGTATATACCACTGGGGAGAGACTCTTACTCATCCCAAACTCAGGTAGTGGGTTTACAGAACAGGTAATGGCTTTCTGTTTATTTCTCTTCATGAATGTAATGTTCACAGTGACCAGGAAAGCCCATCAAGATGTATTTTAGATGCTGATTACATCAGGACAAACATTCCATCAGTGTTGCTGTAAGGATTACTCAAACTAATATGTGCAAAGAAAGCACTAAGAGTACCCTACACATAGAGGTACTTAATAAATAGTAGTTTATGTAATTGCAACCAACCAATTATAAATTAAGACAATCTCTGAGTTGGCTGATACATCTAGATTGCTGAGATTTTGTGAATTTTTAGAGTTTATAGTTAACTTTAGGACTCCGTATTCTCTATTACTCAACCAAATGCTTATTACAATACACCTTGCTCCTGGAAGAGTAGACATAACTTATATTAGAAAGCAAAGCATCCTTATTTTTCCTTCGTGATGGTGTTGTGACCAAATGATGAAAATAGTATAGTCATCAGGTGTTACCAACAATAAGTTCATGAATAAAAAAAATGAATTTGCTGAGATATGGTCTGAAGTGTCTATCAAGGATGAGCAGGAAGTGTCAGTTTCAATGTTGAGAGTGAGATTGGTCAATATAAATAAAACATGATTCAAAAGAGGTAGATGTCTATTGCAAATTTGAGTTAAATCAAGCAACTTGATAATATAGACATATGAAGTGAGTTAAACATAACTATAAGGAATGGCTGTGTTGGCTGCATTATTGGGGCCCTGACATCATCAGGCCTGTACTGCCAACTTCCTGAAGAGTGTGGCTTAGGGAGTTTGTGCTTTGGATCACTGGGGGGTATTTGTATAAAATGAGAAGTTGAAGGTATTGCCTCAGACCAATGAGTTTCACTAGAGGCTAGGCATGGGAACCTAATATTAATCTCTCCAGTTTATTCCCAGGTACACAAAAGGGTGAGAAAATGGGAGGGCAAAAGGTGGGTGCTGCGTGGAGAAAGTGGGAACATCAGTCCTCTACTTCAGGGCCACACAGCTGGCTTAGACTATAAGTCACTCGCCGGGAAGCCTAGAAGCTCTGTACTTTGAAACTAGGGTCTTTCCCTTGCTCTGTCTCTTCACTCATAGTGCATACAGTACAAAGAACATGGCATCTCCATAGCCATTAGACTTTAAAAACAAGTATTAAAGTATATTACTAAATCATTCATTGTGTGAAATGATGGGTGTTAAATTTTTATTTAAATTAAAAATAAAGAAGAAAAGAGGCGGATGAGACATAAGACTAAGGATATATTAGCCAGTTTATTATAGGCCTGGCAGAGTAGGGAGACTAAAAGAGAAGAGAAACAGGGTAAATGACTGACCACCGTGGCCGGTTGCCATAGAGAAAGAGAGAGAAGAGAAGCAGAAGCAGACAGAGAAGAGGAGAAGAGTAGAGGGTGTATAGAGAAGTGTAGAGAGAGCATAAATGGTCAAGGATTTGTCTTTTAAAGGGGTCCTCTGCACCTGCGTGCAGACTTAGTTCCCATGGAACCCTGGGCTGACCAGGGTACTGCCTGTTTCACCAGGTAACAGGGACAGGCTAGCATAATGCCTGAACCTTTCAATGGGTTCATAATGGCATCTTCATTCCGATATGCCATGGGCTGTAGCATATCTCCCACCCATGATGCTTTCTTGTTGTCCCTCCCGCCAAATGCTCAGATTTTTTTCTACTTTCTTGTCGGGGTTGAAGCCATTTGTTGTCTGGCTGGCACACCCCAGCATGCTGGAATAAACAATGCTCTTGCTGGTTGCATATGTGAGTGGCTGTCTTTGTGGGATACTCCAAGGACCCTAACAACTCTACCATCTTAACAAACTATAAGCTATAATGAACCTTTCCCCCTTAAGTTACTTTTTATATACACTGAGAATGTGATACTAGCAACAGAGAATTTTATCTTAGCAACAGAGAATTTTATTCTAGCAACAGAACATTTTATCACGGCAAGACACAAATCATAATATTCTAAAAAAAAAAAAACCCATCAGCACATGCTATCTGTATAAAAGAATGGGTTCCATGACATTTTCAGACATGCATTCAATGTATTCAGCCATATTTTCCCTTCGCCTTCAGTATTCCCCTCTCCCTCCCATTGCCTCTGTTTCTTTCCTTACTATTTTATGTGGTTTGTTTTACAGAATTGTTTTTATTTTGAGACAGATCTCATCATGTATGGCAGGCTGGCCTTAAATATGGGATCCTCCTGCCTCAGCCTCCTGAGGGACCGGACTCAGTCATGAGGTATTGTATAGGCTGGATGAGGGCTTTCTTTTCCTGAGATTAACTGGGGAACTGGGGTTCCCTGAGGAACTTGGACTTTACCTAGTAAGAAGTCAGAGATTGGTTGGTGGGTAAGCAATGATTTATGTCTGATATGCATCCTCCTATCCCTCCCCATGTACACACACGCGTGCGTGTGTGCGTACACACACACACACACACACACACACACACACACACACACACACACACCATTCTCCAGCCATACTGAAGTTCTTTGCCCAGTGGACTTTTCCATATCATGTTTCTGATGCCTGATGATCTTTCCCTGATTACTCCCTTGTACTTTCTAAGTCTCACTTAAAATATCTCTTACTCTGGGAGGTGTTCTCTAACACTCCCCTGAGTCTGGAACCCTAACTCATTGCCGTGAACTTCCATTGGGTTTGCATTTCTAAGTCATAATACTGTGCCTTTAACTGACATTCTTCCTATGGCATCTTTCTCAGGGCATATAGTAAGAAGATAAGGGATGCTGTTTCCTTATCTTTGCATTCTGTCACTGGAACAATATTAGGGTCATCATGGCAGAACACACTGGTGGGGTAAATGAACAGTCTACTCCAGTAGGCCTTAGGATATACTGACTACAGTTTCCATAATTCAAGGTTATGTTTGATCTCCTGAGAGACAAAAAGATTGCATATAGATGCCAAAAGAGGAGACGAAGGAGTCTTGTAGTCACAGAAGAATAAGACATTGTTTTGTGATGAGCTCATTATAGAAGTTGGGAAGTTTCCCAGATGGCACTAACTCCTGACCTGAATGTATGAGTCAGACCCAGGAACTGTCCAAGGGGTGTGATAGGGCCTGATGTGGCTGAGCTTGTGCCATCTGGACTGATGAGAGCTTTTCTCCTTCCCTCCTCCTGTTTGGGTCTTCATATATATATATGAAAATCTCTGCTTCTGAGCTCTGTCTTCTAGCCTAACCCCCTCCTTTCCTTTTTCATGATTTTACTGCTCACCCCAAACTGGCTTCCAACTTAGTTACTGTTTTACTGCTATGAAGAGACATCATGACCTAGGTGACTTATAGAAGAAAGCATTTAACTGGGGGTTTGCTTACAAACCTTGAGAGGATGAGTCTATGACCATCATGGAGTGGGGCATAGCAGCAAGCTGGCAGGCAGGCATCGTGCTGGGGCAGTAGCTGAGAGTTTACATCTTATTTGAAAGTTAGAGGCAGAGACAGAGACAGACAGAGAGAGAGAGAGGGAGAGAGAGAGAGAGAGAGAGAGAGAGAGAGAGAGAGAGAGAGAGAGAGACTTGGCCTGGTGGGGAATTTTGAAACCTCAAAGCCCACCTGCAGTGACACACCTGCTCCAACAAGGCCACACCTCCTAGTCCTTCCTAAAAGATTCCATCAAGTAAAGACAAAACATTCATATATGAGCCTATGAAGGCCATTCTCATTCAAAATATCACACTCTGTTTTATGCATATTTATATAATTAATTGAATTTATATGGAACAAGATGCTTTTGGTTAGATTCCAACCTGCAAGGGCAATAATAAAAAGAGATAATAAGGACCAAATAAGAAATAAGCAATATAATAAGGGAGAAAAATCACAGAATTCTGCATTTGCCTTAGGCTTTGCTGAGGTGTGGGTGTGCAATCTCCAGTCAGATGGTGTTGAGCAGGGAGAACCTTCCAGAGACAGGTAGCAGAAAGTAATTAGGTCATGCGGAAACCACTATATAAATAAATGCATTAGCACTGTTTTTTGGGAGGGAGTTAGGTCTCTCTTTAGCCTAGATTAGATGTTGGTCCCATCTGCAGGACCCCATTCACCTCCTGCTTCTTTGTCATGCTGTGATGCAGCCAGAGGGCCCTCACCAGGGTACTGGCTGCCAGTCATTTAGACTCAATAGCTCAAAGAATCATGAATCAAAAACCCTAACTAGATACCTCCTAAGCCATAGTAGTACAAAGCAGATTAAACCGTCTTTTTCACAGAAAAAGCAATGTAGGCCATTACTTTCTTAAACTTTCATTCCTATCCTTGGTTTCACAATTGTTTATCTCATAGTCCAAAGAACCAGATAACTGTAAGTATAGGCTGTAAGGAGTCTTTCTCTATCCTGCCAGCCAGCTCCCAAATAACAACATGGAGACTTACTATTAAGTATGAAAGCTCGACTTTAGCTTGGGCTTGTCCCACTAGTTCTTATAACTTAAGTTAGACTATTTATTTTAATTTACATTCTGCTGCATGTCTTGTTACCTCAGCTCTCCATACTTATCATTCATATTGCTTCCTCTGAGTCTGTCTCGTAACTCCGCCTTCTTTTTTCCAGATTTCTCTCTGTTCCCGGAAGTCCCACCTAACCTCTTCCTGCCCAGCTATTGACCATTGGGCTCTTTATTAAACGAATCACAGTGGCACATCCTCACACAGCGTATAAATATCTCACAACAATAGGCAACTGAAAAAGAAAGATTGCACTGTTCTTCATTTAAAAACAAACAGGCCAGGCATGGTGGTGCACACCTTTAATGTCAGCATTTGGGAGACAGAGGCAAGTGGATCCCTGTGAGTTCCAGCCAGGACTATATAGTGTTTAAAACAAATAAATGGAAACAGGGCTTGCAGGGCAAGTCAGCTAGCCAGCAAAAACTCTTGGGAGTACAAGTCTGATGCCTTGAGATCAATTCCCAGAACCATGGGGGAAAGAGAGAACAGACTCCTGAAAGTGACCCTCTGACCTCCTCTGCACACGAGTTATGGCAGGCACACTTTAGGACACATGTTCCTGCACTTACAAACCCCCTCTACACAACAACAATAAAACAAAACACGATCCTGACACTCCTTGTTCCTTAATCGCTGACAGTAAACATACCTGTTTAAAATGATGTGAGGAAGATACTGAAGGGACCAGCTCCCCTTTCGGCAGTCATAACAGCCGAACACGTGCTTGTCTGACCTTGTCCTAGACACTAGAAAGTCAGATGCCTGCCTCGTGACAAGGAACCAATCAGAAGTTAGCTGGTGGTGCTATGCTTTACAACCCTGGGTTTACTTACGGACAAGCACACAGCAATGACTCAGAGCATAGCAACCATCCTGGGAGGGCCTATGGGCCATAACAACCAGTTGGCCAATCAACACAGGGCAAGCCCTCCAAGGCTGGAGGCACACCAATTGTGAGCCTGTGCATACCCTTAGACACTCCCCTTACGCTGTCCTACAAGATCTCTTGGGAGGCCCTAGGTCTTGTCTTTGCTAGCCATCCGCCATGGCTGGTGCGTGAAAGACCCGAGCTAACATGGGGTTAAATTACAATAAAGCCTCGTGCAGTTTGAATCAAGCTCTTGAATCCGCCTGGTGATTGGGGTGACCGCGGTCGTGGCCTGGGACCCCAGATACCTGAGTTTTCCGGGGGTCTAACAATACCAACGATACAAGATTCAAACAAGTCAAAGCTCAGGTGTGGTCAGAACTTTCTCCCATGGCTCTCGGTCAGGGCTTGGGGGCACCTAATTGTTGTCCTCTGAGTTCAGTAAACATTTTGTTCTAACTCATTTTGACTTCTTATGTTGCCCTCATCCCTGGACTGTCTTACTGGGGTAAGGCATGGATTTCAGACTCTCATAGTATCAAAAGTTTACCCGTCTGCCACCGCCAGAGGCCTTCCTTCCCCACCCAACTGTCAAGACTAAATATAGAGCCTGTCCAACTCCCACTCAGGCTCACCTGCTGTTTCTTTTACTAATAAACAGCATACGGAGAACAAGAACAATTAGCCTTGTTAGCTGTCACCGTCAGGGGCAGGAACCTCTGTGACTTTCTTTTTCATAAAGGACTCATGTTTTATCCTTTCAGAGAAAGGGGGGGGGGCGGCATTTCTCTTCCTGAACAGCTTCTCCTCACTGGGGAGCCTGGAGTTTATGAGAAATGGCTTCTCTCAGTTCTCCATAAAGTGGGGGAAGGGGCAGGGCACTTCCACGAAAAGGAACTGTGCACATATTATTTTGAATATAATATTTTCATTAACTCCTTGAGAATTCCATACAACGTATTTTGCTCATATTCAGCCTCAACTCTTACCCCTAACTCCTCTTCTATCCACCCCTAGCTTCCTACCACTCCAATTTTGTGTTTTCTTTTTAAAATAACTATCAAGTGTAAATTGTGCTGTTCATTTACTCCTGAGTGTGGGGCTGTGCACTGCAGCATGGTCAACCTACCAGGAGCCACACCCTTAAAGGAAACTGACTCTCCCTCCCCCAGAAGCCACCAGCTGTCTGTCCACAGCTCCTCAGTTACAGGTAGGGGCTTGTGAGCCTTCCCCCCCCCTTCATTCTAGAATGTTGACCGGCTTGCTCTTGTACTGGTCTTGGCACACATTTTCTTATAAGGCAAACTTTTTAAAAACCCAAATTGAGACTTTAGGGATACTTAACAAGAAAGACCTTCAGTAATTGCTTGTTTGTTTTTGTTTTTTTGAGACAGGGTTTCACTGTGTAGCCCTGGCTGTCCTGGAACTCACAGAGATTTGCCTGCCTGTGCCTCCTGAGTGCTGAGAGTTGCATTCTACCACAGTCTCCAAGAAGAAAACCAGAGAGACTCGTGGCTGTGAATAAACGTTGCAGCATTTTGTTGGCTTTCCATTGTTAATTTTCCCACCCAACTGCAAGAAGTTGTTAATACCAAAGGATCTGCTGGGCCAGCCAGCCAATCAGTTGTGGATCCGTCCTTACAAAATAAACCAATCACTTCTGTAACCATGACCATCCTGGGAGCAGAATGGCTAGCCCGGAAGGTCTCTTTCTTACCACTATTCTACAGTCAGCTCCCGCCCCTGAAATCTGAAGGGCACAAGGGACAGGCCAGTGGAGGGCTGACACCACCCTGTGGGTCAGTTTAACAGTGAGGTTTAAGTGAAACAGGCCCTTGCATCAATTGTGGGTTGTTCACATGATTCACAGGAAGTGAATTCCAGAAAGCACATTGACTCATGAATTCAATATTAGTCTACATTTACCAAATGCAGTCTAAAATTACAGTAGAGTTTGTATTCTGGTTGTATGTCATTATCTTTTGCTGTTCTCAGCTAATGGCCAAATCACCTCCCCTTCCATGATCAGTTACACCACTGAACCCTGTGTGCACAGAACTCATGTCTCATAGTGCCTAGTGCTCTTGCAGAGCAAACACGGATGCCTCAGTTGCATGCTTGATGAAGCTGAGGCCTATAAACCTGATAAGCATGCCCATAGTGAAATAATTTTCAGGACTTGAATATACCTGGGTTCAAAACTGTATTCTGTCCCGCTCAGCAATTTCACAGCTCCTGTCTGGTGTTATTCAAGGAGAGGTGCCTCTACCAGAAAGGTAGGAATGACTTCTATGTCATTCAGCTTTCTATCACTAACGCAAAATGCAAGCGCCAATAACTTAGGCTATAAAGAGATATGAGTTATGATTCTGGAGGATTTTAGATGAGACTATGAGTGGACTCTCTTGCTTTGGGTCTCAGACAAGAATGACCTACTTGGTGGGTATGCATGGATGAGGAAAGATGCTCACTTCATCCACAGAGTGAACAGAAGAGGGGTGCTCCTGTGACCTAAGAGTTCCCTAGACCCTGCCTCCTAAATGTCTACAGTTTACAATAGAACCACCCAAGGGGCAAAAGTCCAAAGACCTTGGGGGGGGGATTCTGAGCTTCCGAATTACAGCAGCTCTCTTTGTGCCCTCACCCATGGCTCACAGTTTCTCTCATTCCTCTTCATTTCACTCTGCTTGGAAAGATAGGGGGTGGGCTATGGGGGTGGGCTGCTCTTTTTTTTTTTCTGTGGTTTTAACTTTCTGCAGAGACCGTGTATGTATGGCTCTTTTGTTCTTCATGGAAAACCTGGCTGTGGATGGAAGTTTCTGTCCCACCCAGTCCAGCAGCCATTTAGTCCCAAATAAACACATAGAGGCTTATATTAATTATAAGCTGTTTGACTGGTGCCTCAGGCTTCTTATTGGCTAGCTCCCTCTTAATTATTAACCCATTTCTATTAATCTTTGTATCTCCACATCTTGACTTACTGGTGATGCCTGGATCTCTAGCTTCCTAGGCAGCCACATGGCATCTCTCTGGCTCCACCTACTACCTTTCCTTATCCCTGTTTGGAGTTCCTGCCTGGATAAATCCTGCCTGTCCATTGGCTGAAACAACTTTATTCATCTCAGCCAATAAGAGAAACATATTCACAGCATACAGAAGGACATCCCCCATCACCTGACCTTGAATTCTCTTTTTGGAATGAACAGGTCAAAGAAACATAATCACTGTGGTAGGTTGATAAGATATATTAGTAATGGAGCACTACAAAAATGTCTCCATCCTGAATCCTTGTGGATCACATCTTTCCTTGGGCCTTAAAAAAAAAAAAAAGTTGCCACAGACAAGCAAATACCCCCACCCATCATGCTGAGTCATCTCAGAAATGCAGTTCTGACCGGAATCAATATAGTTATCTTGGGTACAGTCTTTAGCCAGCACTCTTGTTCATACATCCATATTCATCAGTTTTATCAGAAGATAATCCATTCTGGAATGGCAGTTGCTGCCTTCTAAATAAATTGCCATTCCTTAGCAGCCTGTTCAAACAGGCTGTTTTTCTCACTTGGGTGAATTTGTTGTGACAACAGAGCATGCCAGTCATTTGCTCTTTTCCTTTCATGATTTGATTTTATTATTTATCTATTCATTATGTTTATTGGCTCTGTGCATTATTTGAGAACCTCAATGCATATTTACAAGTGCAATAAAATAGCCAGGCTCAGCCATAATAGCACCCAGGTTTAACGGGTGGGCAAGGCAGAAAGTGAACTCTTCTCCTGCTGAAGCTAATTGGGGAGGTTGGGTTGATGGACCACATCAGCTCGCAAACAATCCAGACCAAACAAATAATGGCGTCAAGCAACTGATTAGCTTCAGTGTCTCTCTACTCAGTTCAACTCTGAGAGTAAACTGTTCTTCTGAAAATAAGCAATTGAGATATAATTCTGATACCATGAAGTTGTCCCTTTACAGGGTGTTATCCAGTGACTTTTAATACATTCAAAAGTTGTGTTGCTGTGACCTCAAAGCACAGACCACCCTAAGAAGAAATTCATACTATTTGTAACCCAGCACCTGGCATCCTAGCAACCACTCCCAAAATAAATGTCTCTCTCCCAGTGTTATGCATCTGGGATCGTTCAGAGATTAACCAATCTGACCATGAATAAATTTAAATGAGGAAGAGGCTTTTATTCAGATACTAGCACCAGATCTACACCCAGGACTCTGGATTCCTGAATGCAGCACCCTATGGCCTCAGTCAGGGGCTTTTAAAGACAAAAAACACAAAGTTACATTCCCTACCAGGAAAGCAGAAGGTCTTCTTCAGCAAGCTTTTGTTTACAGAAGCAGAAACAGCAGCTTTTGTACTGAGCCCAGGCAATTACAAAAATTAACCCTTAGCAGCCCTTAACATTTGGAAGCCCACTTTTGCTCCATAGTTCTCTTAAGCACAGAAAATTTTAAACCTTTAAATATAAAGTTAGCCATCAACATAACATTAGCCATCACACTAGTTTCAAAGTAAGATCATTTCCTCTTTCTTTTAGTTTATACTCAATAAACAACAGTTTATTCATTGCCTAATTTATTAATTAGGCAAACTGCGGATGACGAAAACCACGTTCAAAAGAATTCTTGCAGAATTAGAATGTGTTTAAGAAACCAGTCATACTTGGCTAAATTGGACTTGAACATGGAGATGATGTCTCCATGTTGAAGATGGTTGCCTTCTTCTAATAAAATAAATTAAATTTTTAAATAAAAAGAAAATTAAATACGTTTCCATTTAGTCAGAGAGGAAGACATTTTTCTTGATGAACAGATACTGCTTCTTTGGGAAGCTCTTTCCTTGGTTTTCCCTTTCCATGTGTTGTTTAACATAATTCCTGCAAGATTGAAACATTCTATCCTACCAGGAGATCTTTAATCAGGGAGGTAAACAACTCAAAACAGCTCTAGGAAGTCCCCGAAACTGGCCAGATTCACTAGGACCTCCCTGCTGGAGTAAGCAATACTGCTGCTGAGTGTGACTTTCAGACAAGCCACTCTGCAAAGGAGACAGACACCAGACCACCTACCCCGAAGAGGTTTGACCAACTGAGTCACTTGGAAGGGATACTATTTAACCTATTGAGCTACCCGCAGACTGTATCGTGTGTTTCAGGTTCCCAGGTTTTGTGAGCTGTCACCTATGTTGGTGTGGGCTCAAATGACACATCTGTCATTGAGTCATTTCTTCTCCTGTGAGTGACCCCTAACCCATACTCCATACTTGCAGGGGTAAGTAACCCCAATAAAACTCATTGGTTCACCAAGCTGGATTTGATGGTATCTGGACTTTGGTCTGTCATAGGCTCCTTATCTGGGTTGAGTAGACATGTGTGTGGCATCTCCTTAGGAAAAGTTTTGTTCCACAACACCATGGAACGTCTCATTTTTATATGAAAAGTTGCTTTTGTCTTTTAATAAGTGCTAAAATTGTATATATACCAAAGAATTATGTAGTTTTAAGATTTTATTTATTTATGTATTGTGTGTGTGAGTGTGTGTGTGTGTAAGAGACAGAGGGGTAGGGGTGAGGGTATATATTTGGGTGCCTGTTTAGAGGCCAGAAGACAGAATTAGATCCTCTGGAACTGGAGCTAGTTTACAGGTAATTGCAAGCTGCCAGATGGGGATGGCAACTAAACTGAGATCTTCTGAAAGAGAAGCAAGCACTCTTAATTGCTGAGCCATCTTTTGTTTCATAGTAACTTTGTCATTTAGTATTAGTCCTTTACATACACATCTGTAGAGTTGCACAGTGCGTTCATAGGTGCTTCCCAGTGTGTCCAGAAAACTTAAAACCCCTGATGCTTTCCTCCTAGAATGCCAAAAAAGAAGTGTCCACGATGTAGAGAAAGTGTGCTGTGACTGGACATGACTTGTAGGTCTTTTTCTTCTTTGCAAAGGGCTGATCATAGAACAGATTCACCCACTGTGGGGATTTGGGACCAAAGAGTCTGGCACTCAGACAAGACCTGTGTGGCAAGTATTCTCAAAGGTAGCTGTTTCTTGAGAAGTAAGATTCCCTGTTTCCGACCTTTCTTACTCACACACTGCCCAAGTTTTTCCATCTTAAGAACCAGCTCCTCAAATTGTATCTCTCTTCCTTTGCCAAGAAGATTATTTCAAGAAAGCAATCACTACCCTATTAGTATTTCTTCCTGTGATTCTGGTGTTTTGGCAAGTGTTGAATGGGTTCTATTGGTAAATTGTCATGTGTTGCTTGAGCTCAGTGAGAAACTGGCTCTGGAAATAGATTTGTCCCTCACCCTCTGTGCAGATCCAAACACATTGTATCAAGCATACTTCAAGGCTTCTTGCCTGGGGCTGAGCTTACCCCGTCTAACTCCATGACAGAGAAGACAGAGCAGCTGAGTGGTGAAAACCCTGTGCCATTGAGAATAGCTAGAAGGTGAACCATTTCTAATAGATGCTACTACTGTTTATCCTGTGATGGCATGTGCTACAGTGGGAAAGGGAAGCTGGAAGTTCAGCAATTGTGAAGGTCAGTAGCCTGCCTCAGCTTCCTATGGAGCATGTAAGAGCTAGTTAGTAATAAGCCTAAGCTATTTGCTGAGCATTTATAAGTAACATTAAGTGATGGGGAATGTTCTTGTGTATATATTTCTCTTATTGGTTAATAAATAAAACACTGATTGTCTGATTGGCCAGACAGGAAGTGACATAGCTTGGCAGAATCAGGATATAAGCAGGGACAATCAGGAATTCACTCTCTTCTCTGCCAAGATGCTGAGCAGTCATCATGTAGCAGGCAAAGGAGTTGCAGGTCCAGCATTCTCCAGTAAGATAAGACCACGTGGAAATACATGGATTAGTAGTTATGGGTTAATAATTAAGACAGAGCTAGCCAGTAAGAAACGTAAGCCAACGGCCAACAGTATTATAGCTAGTATAGCATCTGTGTGCTTCTTTGGGGCAGAGAAGGGCAGCAGGACCTAGCTGGGTCAGAAAACTCATATTACAATTAAGCCTCTGTGTGGTAATTTGGGAAGTGGCTGCTGGGTATTTGGGAACAGGCAGTTGGGACTAGAAAACTCCCGCTACAAGGGTATCTGCTGGATGTTGCAAATGCCAGATTAGAAGATGTCATCACTAACTGTTGCTATTTATTCTTTTAACTCCGAAGCCTCAACGGAGGGGACATTCTGTTCCACTTGGACTCTCTATTGGAAGAGGCAGCTGACTGCTTTAAAGGGGCTTCCCCAGTCAATTTGTGATAGATGATTTTTGAGTACCTGATCTGGAAACACTTTGCTATCTATCAATTATTTGTTATTAATTCTTTAAATTTGGCTTGCTATATACTTAACAAACTCATTCATTTGAAACATACAATATAGTCATTCTTCAGACCATATATCAGTGAGGAATATTAAATTCAGATATGAAAGAAGAAAAAATATTATAAATTTCAAATCAGGTAAAACCAAGGTTACATTGTTTTCCCCACACTACATTCAGGGTTTCAAGTTGGGAGATGAAGGAATCAGAGAAGACAGGTTAGGTTTGAAATCTCCACAGATAGAAAAACCAGTGCTTTTGTCTCATAGCAGGGAAGAGATGTAACTTTGTCTTCAGAGGGTCTGAAGCAGAGGAACAGGTGTTGCACTTCCTGTCTGCTTGTGATACTGAAAAACTACCCAAAGCCTTATAGACTGCAGCCTTGAGAAATACTGAGAAAGGCACCATTTATACCCAGAGATTCCAAAAAGGAACCCCAGGCATGTTTGCTGAGTTCATCACAACAGTGTGTAGAGCTACCCAACTTCTTTTTCTCTCTCTTTTTTTAATTTGAGTTTCAATTAGCTTATATATATATATATATATATATATATGTTTGTGTTTCATATATATATATATATATATATATATAGAGAGAGAGAGAGAGAGAGAGCGCAATATGTTATGCATCAATAGCAGCAACAGCTTTTCCAGGTTCTGCAGTCCTTTGAACAAAATTGTAGAGATATCCAGCACACTCCATTTTAAAAAAACAAAAGACAAACAACAACAACCACAAAAAGTAAAAAACAAAATCCCAGAAAACAGCACAGTTCTGTTACTCTTGTGGTACTTGGCACCATTTTTTTTTAATTAGTTTCTCAGTCATCATCTGGGAGGAAACCATTCTGAGCAACATCATTAAAAACAGCTCTAATAAAGCACGGTAACTACTATGTATCATAAAGCAGGTCCACATATGAGTGAGTACATATCATGTTTGTCTTTTTGTGATTGGGTTACCTCGTTCAGAATGGTTTCTTTTAGTTCCATCCATTTTCCTGCAAATTTCAAGATTCCATTTTTTTTCTGCTGAGTAGTACTCCATTGTGTAAATGTACCACATTTTCTGTATCCATTCTTCAGTTGAGGGGCATCTAGGCTGCTTCCAGTTTCTGGCTATTACAAATAATGCTGCTATGAACATGGTTGAACAGATGTTCTTGTTATATGAATGTGCTTCTTTTGGGTATATGCCTAGGAGTGGAATTGCTGGATCTTGTGGTAGACTCATTTCCATTTTCTTGAGGAATCAATCACCATACTGATTTCCACACTAGCTGTACAAGTTGGCACTCCCAGCAGCAGTGGAGGAGTGTTCCTCTTTCTCCGCATCCTCTCCAGCATAAACTGTCATTGGTGTTTTTGATTTTGGCCATTCTCACAGGAGTAAGATGGTATCTCAGAGTTGTTTTGAGTTGAATTTCCCTGATGGCTAAGGATGTTGCACACTTTCTCATGTGTCTTTCAGCCATTTTAGATTCCTCTATTGAGAATTGTCTATTTAGTTCTGTACCCCACTTTTTAATTGGGTTGTTTGAGGGACTAGCTTCTTGAGTTCTTTGTATATTTTGGAGATCAGCCCTCTGTCAGATGTGGGGTTGGTGAATATCTTTTCCAGTCTGTGGGCTGTCGCTTTATCTTGCTGACTGTGTCCTTTGCCTTACAGAAGCTTCTTAGTTTCAGGAGGTCCCATTTATCAATTGTTGACCTCAGTGTCTGTGCTACTGGCTACCCAACTTCTTACATGAAACATTGACAGATCACTTCAAGGACACTGTTTCTGTTACAGTGACTTCAAAATCAAGTTTATGACATAACTAACTACAACTAACAAAATTTTTTACATTCCCAGAGGGCGACAGCATTAGTAGGGGCAGAGAAGGCACAGGTCGAGCTGCTTGCTGCTCTGTCTTGCCTCATGCTCACAGGTTACTGACTAAGCTGGATCTCCACCACCATTTAGAATAGCTGATGGCTCCATAGTGTGAACACGTTCGAGGGAAGCTTTGTCAGGGTTTTAAGGGAACATTGCTTTCTCAACTCAGGTTGTCCCTCTTAGTATTTAAAAAAAATTAATCTTATGTATATGAATGTTTGCCTCCACATGTCAGTGGACCATGCTTGTGCCCAGTACCCAAAGAAGCCAGAAGAGGGCATCTGAGCCCCTGGAACTGGAGCCACAGTGTGGTATCTGGGAATTGAACCACCGTCAAATCTTTCCTTCAGAAACAAGGGGGAAAAACCTTCCAAAGTTGTACAAAGTAAATATTTTGTTATAACATTTCCAGCATCCAAGAAATATGCTTTGATTTTTATACACTTTCTTTGTTACAATTTGACCTTCCCCCGCCCTTCACCCTTCTCCTACTCCTTTGCATCACTAGTGGTTTAAAGCACTCCAGACACCTGCCAATCACTACTACTATTGGAGTGGTATATAGACGTTCCTAAAATGTGATGAACCAGGAAAATGTTTTTTGGTTTGAAAGCATTAAGATATGCATTATAATACTCCCTTATTTTGTTCATTGCAACTTATGAGTCTTCAATAGAGACCAAATTGAGATGCAAAGGGGGTATTCTCTGTCATCTTTTAGAAACAAAATTATTGCTATAGATTCGCTCTAAAAATTTATTTTTATTATTTTATCATTTTAGAGTATATGGGTGTTTTAACTGCATGTATGTCTGTTTACCAGACACATGCCTGGTGTCCACAGCACTAATGAGCCTGGAGAGATGGCTCAGCAGTTAAGAGAACTGGCTGCTCTTCCAGAGGACCCAGGTTCAATTTCTAGCACCCACATCGCGGTTCACATCTGTCTGTAACTCAAGTCCAAAGTTATCTGACCACCTCTTCTATCCTGCATGGGCACTGCATGCATGGTGTACCCATACATGTACTAGTAAAACACCCATACACATGTCATAAAATGATAACTTAAAATCTAAAAAGATTGTTGACACATGCCTGTAATCCCAACATTCAAGTGATTGAAGCAGGAAGACTGTTTGTTTAAGTCTAGCCTGTACTATTCAGACCCTACCTCAAAATATCAACAAAAATTCATGAAAAAGTATTTTAAACATTTATTTGAAATACCATTGTTTAGTCTTTATTAAGTAGGAGCATACATCACTTTTCCAGGCATGGTGTTATAGTGGGAAATTACCAATACGGAGTCAGGTAGAAATATAAGGGTATTTAATAGGGAAAAGTCTTACTTACAGAGCGACCTAGCCAGCCAGCGTGGCGGCTACATGGTGGTATACATCTGTATGCCAGTACCTGGAAAGCTGAGACAGGAAGATACAGAGTTTGAATCCAACTTGGGCTGCTTAGCAATATCCTGACCCCTGCCAACACACAACACCCTTCCTGCCCCATCCCCCCCCAAAAAAAAAACAAAAGGAAAAGAAAGGGGAAAAAACATGACTGAATAAGGGACCCATATTAGTCAGGGTTCCCTAGAGGAACAGGGCTGATAGAGTGATTATACATTGCAAATGGGGTTTATTAAACCACCTGAGACTGAGAACCTGGCTCACTCCTTGAAGCATTTCTCTTCTGTAAGTGTCTATCCATTCATCACTTGGTGAACAGTGAGCATGCTCAGAAGGGCTTCACACGAAGATGCTTTGAACGGCTCTTTGATGTTTACTAGTTAGAGGGGATTTCGATTGTAGCAGAGTGGTGAGTGTGTGTGTGTGTGTGTGTGTGTGTGTGTGTGTGTGTGTGTGGTGTGTAGATGCTTAAGAGGGAAAGATTGTCAGCAGAGGCTGATGAAAGGTATTTGAGGGACCGCAGAGCCCATGTAGGGGTGAGGGTGAGGGTGGTGCAGGGGGAAAGTAGGCTGGAACATGGGCTTCTGGTTAGGCAAGGAAGGGTTTTGTGCACCAAACAGGGGATGGGCAGTGACCAAGATAGGGCCCTTCAAAATCCTGCTGTGTTCTAGTATTTTAACCTGGTTTGGGGCACAAGCTTTGACTTTAAGCTGTATTTTGTGGCCTGTGGCTCTTTGTTGAATTATAGATAGAACTGTCTTTAAGAAGAAAAAACACTCCATACTCACTTGCAAATAAAGCCCCATCCCAAAGAAAAAAGCTTTGAAAACTGTTAGTTATTTAAAGACAAGCTCTGTGCCACCCCTTGTTTGTAGGGGGACACTGTAGCCCCGCCTCCTAGTAGCCGGGACAGGTGTGCTGGGACACGCCCGTGAGACGGGGGAGGTCTAAAGGTGACGCGGGGAGGATTCTTAAGGGACTGCACACCTGGATAGCCCTTCTCCCTTCTCCTCTCTCTGGCCTGGCTGCCTTGCTGCCCCTGGCTTGCGCTTGGCTGGTGTTTATCTGAATAAAGAAATCTTAGCCTTATGGACTTGCGGATGGATCTCTTCACTTATTCCCACATGTCTCTCTTAAACAGCTTTAACAATCTCATTCAGAAGACTTCCAGGGATCTAGTGATGCTTCCCTGCCCCTGTCTATACTCCAATCTATACTATCACCACACTGTCATGATGGACCAGCATTATCTTCTCTACACATAAACTCTGGAGGTCATTGCTGGCAAGTAGCCTGCATTCTATCTCCTGCAGGGCTTATCCCGGGACTTTGAATGCAAGGAAAGTTTAGTGTATGACTGTGAAGGGGAAGAGTGACCTTTTCCTGCTTCAAACCAAAGCTCTAAGGAAGACAGCTTCACACTCAGCATCTGTGTTGGAGGCTCAGCCTCAGACACAGCCCCTCTTTGCTAGAGAGCAATACAGAGTGGCTACATGGTGACATGTCCTCATTCCTGCCCTCATTCCTGTAGCAGTCCTTCTTTCTTTGAAAGTCTATCCTGGGTAAACTGCATAGACCTCCAGCTACCGGATACTTTTGGTATAAGGCTCATCTTAACCTCTGTGTGTGTAATGACACTGAGCATCCCCAGGCAGAAGGGCTAAAGGGCTTTATGTCTCATTATGTTAGTTTTATCATAAAACTGTTATTGAGGAGGCGATGGAAATACCAGGATGCTTTATGAGAGCTCTGGGCTTCTTAAGCTCTCCCGTGGCTCCTAACGAGAGCATAACCACAAAATTATTATAGGGAATTTCTTTTTTTCTTCAACCAATAAAAATGACACATTTTTTTTTACCCGAGCCTGAACTAGAAAACAACTTTTGCACGTCCCTGCTGTCATTTACCTGCACATGGCAAAAGCACTTATTTTTGGTTCTTAATGAATGCACGGAGCTTCTAATTATTTAGGGATGTGATTAAATTAGTTTCTCAGTGACTTGGTGTCGCAGGAGAAATCTTTTAATTTGCACACTCCTACGGCTGATGTATCTTGCAAACAGTGACTATTTAGCAATCCCCATTGCCACTCATTTGCCACTGCTACTCCAACCCGTTGACTTTGAAAGTTTTAATAGTGCCCAGTGAAACTTTTAATTGCCACTGATTAGTATTTAGCCTTCCTGAGGCAGGCTGTTAGGGGATGGAGTGTGCTCTGTGAAGGAGTGCCTGCATAGGTCTTAGGAAAAGAGCTTATGAAGAGCAGTTCCCCTGCTTAGTGTCCCTTGATCCCCCAACACACACAAAGCACTTTTGAAGACTCACCTGATTTAGTTTTGATCTTACCTTCTTTCAGATGCTTGTTGGAAATTCTGAAAAGTAGACCAGAAATGCAAACAAAGCCATAATTTCATCTTAAATTCTGGCAATGTAATTCAAAGTTCAAAGACGTTAAACTCCTTAAAAATGACAACAACAACAAACTAGGGCCTAGAGAGAGATCTCGGCTTAAGTACGCGGTGCTCTCATAGAGGACCAGAGCTCTGTTCCCTGCACCTGTTTTTTTTGTCAGATGGCTCACAACCACCTCTAACTCCAGCTCCAGGGGATCCAATGGCCTCTATAGACACCTGCACTCAAGTGCACATACCTAATGCATGAGTGCATGCACACACACATTTAAAATAAATCTTGAAACGTTTGCTTCTTCTTGCCCAAGTCTTATACACCCTATTTTTCTACTGCAGTGTGAGATACTACCACAAAACTTCAATGAGCTCAACAGCCAACATCAGAACATGAAAGTCAATGTATCTCCTATGTCAAAATATTGCCATGTGATTGACAATGTTCTTGGAGTCATTGTAGATGATGAGACTCATGATTAGAGCTGATTTTAGGGAAAGGAGTCAGGGCTTGTGGTTTCCTTCTTAGCTGTCCATGAACACCCAGTCTTAGGAGATTTCATCATTGAAACTTCTAATCAAAAATGCTTTGACCATGAGTGTGTGTGTGTGTGTGTGTGTGTGTGTGTGTGTGTGTGTGTGTGTGGGTAACTCAGTCACCAGAGGATTGCCTGATATGCACATGGTCCTGAGTTCAATCCCCAGCACCCCACAAAGTAGGTGTGGTGAAACACTTCTATCAGCACTTGAGAGATGGTGGCAAGAAGAACAGTAGTTTAAAGCCATTCTTTGACTATTTAGAGACTTCAAGGCCAGTCTGGCTTCCTTGAAACCTTAAGAAGAAAAAAAATTACCATTTTTCATTTCTGTTTTCATTAATTACTCCATTAGTTAATTTAAATGATACCCAAACTTGATACCATGAGCAGATGATGGTTCTGTGGTCAGCAAATGCATTGTCAGTAGTTCCATAAACATTCACTGAAATGAACTAATGACATTCGGGTAGTCATTGGTATAGTCTTTTCTGGTATTTCTACCTTGAATATTGGTTTGCTGTGCATAGATTAGCTGTGTACTTACAGATTCGGCTGCCGGTAGCCCATGGTGCTCTTCATTATGGCCACTCACTCAGCTCAGGGAATGCCACTTATTCTGCACAGGTAAGATTCCATGGCTGAAGGCTTCCTATTGTTCTCCCTATGTTTACCCCAGTTTTATGTCTCAAGGAGGTGCATCTTTGCCTCCATCTAAATGAGCTTCAGGGTCACTTGCCAAAGGACAAGGCATAATAGTTCATACTGGAGGCATCTCACTGCAGCCATCTTCAGTCCCCATTCTTCCATGCATCTCTTTAAAAGAGAAGCTACACGTTAGTTACTGTCATCTGGCTAATCTCAGGTTAGAGATTTGTGCCTGTTGCGGATGCAGCAAAACCAAACAGTTGCATCCTAGTCTCTCGGTGCTAATCCCTGCATGGCCTTCCTGAAAGTGACCCTGTGCAATGTTAACAAGGAGGGTGCCAGAAGCACAATGAAGGCAGCAAGGGTCCTTCCTGGAAAGCCGATGCATATCTTGTGTACGCTCACTTATTGTAGGATTAAGAGAAAGGAGTTGTGTAATTTTCATGAGCATGTGTAGTAGTATGCTTATTTACATTAAAAGTCAGTTTTCCCCTAGTTTGTCTGATAGATTTGATAATAAGAACTGGATTAGCCAGACAGATTGCATAGTGGATATTTACTATGAATTAAAGGAGATGGGTATCAAATTGAAGCCCTAAGACTCCAGTGAAAGCATATGATAAATCAGAACATCTTTAGAAAGAGCATTTCATTGGGAAAGTATATTAAATGAATAATGATTTGATTTTCCGAACCCTGTCAAATCTACTCAGTAAAAGAGGTTCCTAAGTGGTTGCTGGCCACAATTAATAGTAATTTGACAAGTCTTGAGATGCTTGCCAGTAAATGAGAAAGCAAATGACTATAATTAATAGGCAGCAAATCAATTTTGCAGGTCAGTGTCTCAACTGCTTGCTTTCAACAAAATTTAGGCACTAGCTGATATAGTTCAGTATTGTTGATTGCATAATACTGTGTGATTTGGGTGGTAGCTCAGGATGAAATTGAAAGAACTAATGGCAGTAACAAAAGTCTATTTATAGTGGCTCATTTTCTTGGACTTAGCTGCTCGACACTAAAAGTTATGAAGGCCACAAAAATGATGGAGATAGAGTTGAGGTAGAGTTGATGTCAAACTCTGTGTTGTCTTGGCAATAAGTAATATTGGATACATGAAGCAGCCTTTCTGTTTCTTTCCTTTCCTCCTTCCCCTCTTCTTATTTTTAAATGGGTTCTCATTTTGTAGCTCTGGCTGTCCTGGAACTCTGGTCTCAAATTTGCAGAGATCCACCTGCCTCTGCCTTCCAAGTGCTGGAATTAAGGGTGTATGCCACCATGCCTGTCTGATCCAGCCTGTCTTAAAAGTCCATTTCCAGTGAAATTTTACATTCTTGTGATAAGCAGTACTTTTCAAAATCTGAAATTGCCCAATTAATTGTGTACTATATTCTTAATACTGAATCTATAAATAATTTTTGATACTTAGAGTTTTGTGGCAATAGGTAATTTACATTTTTTAATTTCATCAGAGCATAACATATGTTGCACTAAGATATAATTCTTATAAAATACAAATTGAGTATGAAAATTAAATAATTTATATAAAGGTCCTGGAGAGATCAGGAATAACAGGAACATACCTGAACATAATAAAATCAATATACAGTAAGCCAACAGCCAACATCAAACTAAATGGGGAAAACTCAAAGCTATTCCTCTAAAACCAGGAACAAGACAAGGCTGCCCACTCTCTCCATACCTCTTCAATATTGTCCTTGAAGTTGTAGCTAGAGCAATAAGACAACAAAAGGAGATTAAGGGGATACAAATTGGAAAGGAAGAAGTAAACTTTCACTGTTTGCAGATGATATGATAGTCTACATAAGTGACCTGAAAAACTCTACCAGGGAACTTGTACAGCTGAAAAACACCTTCAGCAAAGTGGCAGGATACAAGATTAACTCAAAAAAATCAGTAGCCCTACTATATATGGATGATAAATGTGCTGAGAAAGAAATCAGAGAAACATCACCCTTTATAATTGCCACAAACAACATAAAATACCTTGGGGTAACACTAACCAAAAAAAGTGAAAGACCTGTATCATAAGAATTTTGAGTCTTTAAAGAAAGAAATTAAAGAAGATACCAGAAAATGGAAGGATCTCCCATGTTCTTGAATAGGTAGGAGCAACATAGTAAAAATGGCAATCTTGCCAAATGCAATCTACAGATTCAATGCAATCCCCATCAAAATCCAGCACAATTCTTCACGGACCTTGAAGAAATATTATATATATATTTGAGAATTGTTTTTTATATATAAACCAGGATAGCCAAAACAACCCTGTACAATAAAAGAACTTCCGGAGGCATCACCATCCCTGATTTCAAGCTCTGTTATAGAGCCATAATCCTGAAAACAGCTTGGTATTGGCACAAAAATAGACAAATAGACCAATGGAATTGAGTTGAAAACCCTGATATTAACTTGCACACCTATGAACACCTGATTTTTGACAAAGAATCTAAAGCTATACAATGGAATATAGAAAGCATCTTCAACAAATGGTGCTGGCATGGCTGGTTGCTGGAATGAAGACCACAGATAGATCCATGTCTATTGCCATGCACTAATCCAAACTTAAGTCATGGATCAAAGACCTCAACATAAATACAGCCACACTGAACTTATTAGAAGAAAAAGTGGGAAATAGCCTCAAATTGGTATAGGAGACTGATTCCTGAACATAACACCAGTAGTGCAGACACTGAGATCAATAATTAATAAATGGGACCTCCTGAAACTGAGAAGGACACAGTCAACAAGACAAAACGACAGCCCATGAATTGGGAAAAGATATTCACCAACCCCACATCTGACAGAGGGTTGATCTCCAAAATATACAAAGAACTCAAGAAGCTAGTCTCCAAATCACCAAATAATCCAATTAAAAAATGGGGTACAGAACTAAATAGACAATTCTCAATAGAGGAATCTAAAATGGCTGAAAGACACATAAGAAAGTGTTCAACATCCTTAGCCATCAGGGAAATGCAAATCAAAACAACTCTGAGATACCATCTTACACCTGTCAGAATGGCTAAAATCAAAAACACCAATGACAGTTTATGCTGGAGAGGATGTGGAAAAAGGGGAACACTCCTCTATTGATGGTGGAACTGCCAACTCATACAGCCACTTTGGAAGTCAGTTGTTTCATATGTGGATTTTTAGACATAGAGTAAAGGATTGTCAGCCTACAATCCACACTGCCAGAGAAGCTTGTAAACAAGGAGGACCCTAAGAGAGACATAAATGGTCCCCTGGAGAAGGGGAAAGGGACAAGATCTCCTGAGCAAATTGGGGAGAGGAGAGAGACCTAGGAGAATGAGAAGGGGAGAAGAGAAGGGGTGAGGAAGACATGATGGGGCAGGGAGGTTGAGTTGAGAGAAGAACAGAAGAGAGCAAGAGAAGAGATAACATAATAGAGGGAGACATTATAGGTTTAAAAAGAAATCAGTCACTAGGGAAATGTCTGGGGAACTACAAAGATGACACCAACTAACAATCTAAGCAACAGAGGAGAGCCTACCTTAAATGTTCTCTTCTGTATTTCTAACACTTTTTAAGAGCACATATTGCTCTTTTAAAAATGTGTTTTTAGATTATAATATAATTACAACATTTCTTCCTTCCCTTTCCTCCCTCTAAAACAAGTCCCATAAGCCCTTCCCTGACTCTCCTTCAAATTCATGGCCTCTTTTTGTTTTTTTTCTAATTGTTATAATTTCTAACTCTTAATAAATAATATGTTAATGTATACTTTAATTTTTTGTTTTGTTTTGTTTTTAGACAGGATCTCACTGTTTTACCTAGGCTAGCCTTGAACTCACAAACCTGTTGCCTAAGCCTCCAAGCATTTGGGATTACAGGCAGGTGCCACGGTGCCTGGCTGGTATAGTTTTAAAATGAATCACAACACTTGTAAAATTGCTATTCAAAAATTTATAGAAAAATCTTAAAGTAGTCTCTGTTAAGTGAGACATTTTATGCAAATATGACAGCTGAAATGACCCTGGAAATTGTATCCTTTTCAGTCTCTTAAAATAATGAGGAAAAAAATCTTAGGTGTTCTTTAAAAATATGAGTGATGTAATCACTCCCCAACCCTTTGGCTACGATCAAGTGCAAAATATGGATGATATGACACTGGTTTCAAAACCCCAAGGCCTCATTAGGAAACATGTTTGAAGTCCACTTCTCCTTTCCTGAACATGCGTGTCTCCATCATGATCATCTGTAAGAAATAAAATCACCCTTAGCAACATATGTTGCACTAAGTGTAATTCTGATGAAATGTCACTGTGTCAGTGAGTTGGAATGAGTGATCTCAGATTCTTGGTTCCATCTGTTGTTAATGATATGAACCAGGGCTTTCATCTTATGAGCCTTGATGAAAGTAGAAGCTACTAATGGAAGATTGATTCTCTCACCCTCAGTGTCTCCCAGTCAGCACACTTCCCTAAACTGCCTCCTCCCCTAAAGCTCCATCTCCTCCTGTCTTTCTCAAGAACTCTGCTATCAGTTCCTTTCTCTCACCTTGTTATTGTTTAGGGTTTTTGTTTTTGAGATAAGGTTTGCTGTGTAAGCCAGGCAGACCTCAAATGCAAGATTCTCTTGCTTCTGCCCATCAAAGACTAGAATTATAAGTATGCACCCTCACATGACTTCCACTGGGCTTTAACATTTAGCCTTCAGAAAACTCAAGCCTTATCAAAACCAGAAAAACAAGACCAGCAAGATGGCTCAGTGGGCAAAAGTATCTGCTACCAAATTCTGAGGACATGAATTTGAGTCTTGATGCCACATGGTGAGAGAAGAGAACCACGCATGCACTATAGAGCACACACACACACACACACACACACAAAGACCAAATGTCAACATCTAGAACACATCAATCATCATGACTCCAGATGCCTATACCCCAGTACAAAAATGAAAATATTAACAGCTAAGACAATGGACCACCACAGAACCAAATAACCCCATTACCCTGAGAAATGCAATATGGCAGAAGTACAAGACAAAGACTTCAAAAATAGGAATTGTGAATGTGTTCAAGGACCTTGAAGAGGATATGAATAAACCCCTTAATGAAGACTATAGAAACATACACGAAAAGTTTGAATGAAACTATGAAAACAATTCGAGACATGTAGTAGAATTTAATAAAGAGATAAACCCCATCTGTAATAAAACTGGGAATGGCCAGGTGTTGGTGGCGCATGCCTTTAATCCCAGCACTCGGGAGGCAGAGGCAGGCGGATCTCTGTGAGTTCGAGGACAGCCTGGTCTCCAGAGTAAGTGCCAGCATAGGCTCCAAAGCTACACAGAGAAACCCTGTCTCGGAAAAAAAAAAAAAGAAAAGAAAAGAAAAATTTAGGGTGTCAAAAACTTCAGAGGTAAGCCTCACCAACAAAGCCTCACCAAAAACAAATTTCCCCCAACACGTAATAATTAAGACATTAGATGTACATAACAATGAAAGGGTACTAAAAGCTGTGAGGGGAAAAGACAAAGTAACATATAAAGGCAGGTCCATTAGAATATGACTAACTTCTCAACAGAGACTCTTAAAGCCAGAAGGCCTGGATGGATGTTCTACAAACACCAAGGACCACAGATGCCAACCCAGACTACTATACCCAAGAAAACTATCATTCACAACCAGAAAGAAAGAAAAAATTCCATGATAAAACCAAATTTAAGTAATATCTACTGATTCAACTTTACAGAAATCACTAGAAGGAGAACGTAAGTCTAAAGAGGTTGACCAAACGTAAGAAGACACAAGAAATAAATAATCCCATACCAGTAGATCAAAAGAGGGGGAAAAAACTTACACCATAGCAACAAAATAACAGGAATCAATAAACCCTGCTCATTGAAAAGTCTCAGCATGAATGGTCTCAATTCCCCAATAAAAAGATGTTGACTAACAGATTGGATTAGAAAACAACCCATCTTTCTGCAGCATCCAAGAAACACACTTCACCCTCAAGGATAGACATCACCTCCGGCTAAAAGGATAGGAAAATATATTCTAAGCAAATGGACCCAAGAAGTAAGCTGCTGTAGCAATTGTAATTTCTGACAAAATAGACTTCAACCAAAACTAATCAGAAGAGATAGGGAAAGACACTTCATATTTATCAAAGGAAAAATCCACCAAGAGGATATTGCAATTCTAAACATTTATGCACAAAATATGAGGGCACTCAAGTTCATAAAAGAAATACTACTACCATCTAAATCACATACTGATCTTCACATAGTTGTACTGAGTGACTCTAATATCCCACTTTCACCAATAGACAGGTTATTCAGCCAAAAACTGAACAGAGAAATGCTGGAGTTAAATGTTATAAATCAAATGGATCTAACATATATCTACAGAACATTTCACCCTAGCATGAAAGATACTTTCTTCACAGCAGCTCATGGAACATTCTCCAAATTTAACCAAATCCTTGGACACAAATCTCAACAGATACAAGAAAATTGAAATCACACTGTGTCCTATCTGATTACCATGGAGTAAAGCTGGTTAGCAACAACACAGAAATAACAGACAGTCTTGAAACTAAACAACTCACCACTGAATGAAAAATGAGTCAAGGCAGAAATTAAGAAAGAAATTAAACATTCTTTAGAATTGAATGAAATATTCATTGTGGGGTATATACACTCTCTCCATACTTATTCAGTACAATATTTGAAGTCTTAAATACAGCAGTAAGACAACTGAAGGAGATCAAGGGGATACAAGTAGGAAAGAAAGAAATCAAAGTTTCTTTATTTGCAGATGATATGATAATGGCCCTAAAAATTCCACCAGGGAACTTCTATAGCTGATAAACACTTTCTGTAAAGTAGCAGGAAACACAATTAGCACAATCAGTACCCCAAAAAAATAGACAGCAAGAAATAATCAAATTCAGGGCTGAAATCAATAGAATAGAAACAAAATTACAAATAATCAATGAAATGAAGAGTTAGTTCTTTAATAGAATCATCAAGGTGGACAAATACTTAATCAAATTAACTAAAATGTGGAGGGAGAAGATCCAAATTAATAAATTAGAGATGAAAAGGGGACATTACAACAGACATTGAGGAAATTCAGAGAACCATAAGGACATACTTAAAAACAAAAACAAAAACAAAAACAAAAACAAAAACTCCAACAAACTTGAAAACCTAAAAGAACTGGATAAATTTCTTGATATATAAACAACCTATCAAAGTTATATCAAGATCAGATAATCAATTTAAACAGATCCATAATTCCTAGTAAAATAGAAGCAGTGATTAAAATCTCCTAAGTACAAAAAGCAAAGGGCCAAATGGATTTAGCACAGAATTCCTTTATTTTATTTCATTATTTTTTTGAGACAAAGTCTCTCCACTATGCAACTCTGGCTGTCTTGGAATACACTATGTAGATAACCAGCATTGCCTCAAACTCAGAGATCCATCTGCCTCTGCTGCTGGGATTAAAGGTGTACACTACCACACCCACCAACACTGTACAGAATTCTACAAGACCTACAAAGAATAATTAATGCCAGTATTCCTCAAATTATTCTGCAAAATAGAAACTGAACAAACACTGCCTAATCTTTTTGCAAAACCACTATTACCTGGATACCTAAACCACACAAAGACCCAACCAAAAAAAAGTTCATAAGGACTAATATCCCTTATGAACATAGTTGCAAAAATTGTCAGTAAAATACTTGCAAACTGGATAAAAAACATATCAAAAAGAATATCCACCATGATCAAGTTGGCTTTATCCCAGAGATACAGGGATTCTTAAACATATATAAATTGAAAATATAATCCATTGAAAATACAGACTAAAACACAAAAACCCACATGATAATCTTATTGGATGCATAAAAAGCCTCTGAAAAATCCACCATCCCTTCATGATTTATAGAGAGACTATAAATCCAAGGGACATATTTCAACATAATAAAGGCAATTTAAAGCAAGCCCATTGACAATTTCAGCATAAATTGAGGAAACTAAGAGCATTTCCACTAAAATCAGGAACAAGACAAAAGTGTCCATGCTCTTCACTACCATTCAATATAGTACTTGCTATATTGCTAGAGCAATATGACAACTGAGGGTGATGAAGGGAATACAAATCAGAAGTGTAGAAGCCCAAGTATCTTTATTTTCAGATGATATGATTGTATGTGTAAGTGACCTTAAAAATTCCACCAAGAAACTTCTATGGCTATTAAACACTTTCAGCAAAATATCAGAAAACACAATCAACAAACAAAAATTAGTAGTCTTCTTATATAAAAATGACAAACAGGCTGAGAAAAAAGCAAAGGAAACAATAACTTTCGCAATAGCCTAAAATAAATAAATAAATCTTGAGATAACTCTAATCAAACACAAAAAAGACTTGTATAATAAAAACACTAAGACATGTAAGAAAGAAATTGAAGAAGACATCAGATGATGAAAAGATAACCCATGCTCAAGGATGAACAGAATTAATATTGTGAAAATGACATCCTACCAAAGCAATCTACAGATTCAACATAATTGTTGTCAGATACAACATAGTTCTTCACAGAAATTAAAAAAAAATAGCTTCATATGGGAAAAAACAGGACAGCTAAAACAATCCAAATAATAAAAGAAATGCTAGAGGCACCACCATCCCCAATTTCAAGTTGTACTACAGAGCTATAGAAATAAAACCAGCAGGTATTGGCATAAAAACAGACATATTGATGAATGGAATTGAAGACCCAACATAAGCATCTATTGACACCTGATTTTTGAAAGAAAAACCAGAAACACACATTAGGAAAAAGGTAGCATTTTCAACAAATGGTTCTGGTCAAACTGGATGGCTGCATGTAGAAGAATGCAAATAGATCTGAAATTACCACCCTGAACAAAACTCAACTTTAGACGGAACAAGGACTTCAATATAAGACCAGATACCCTGAATCTGATAGGTGAGAGAGTAGGGAATAGCCTTGAACTCATTAGCATAGGAAACGACTTTCTGAACAGAACACCTTTAACACAAGCACTAAGAACAACAATAAATGGGATCTCATGATTTCTGTATGGCAAAACACACCATTATTTGAACAAAGTGTGAGGCTATATAATAGGAAAAGATCTTTTCCAATTATACATCTGATAGAGGCTTAATAGTGAAAGTATCTAAAGAACTAAAAAAAAAAAAAGATAACAAATAATTCAAAACTGGGGTGCAGAACTAAACAGAGTTTTCAAAAGATACAACTCAGGTGACTTAGAGGCACTTAAGTGTTCAAAATCCTTAGCCATCAGGGAAATGCAAATCAAAAATTATTTTGAAATTCTTACACCAGTGAGAATGGCCAAAATGAATAAAACAAATGACAGCTCATGCTGGCCAGGATGTTGGCAAGGGGAACACTTGCTGGTGGGAGTGCATACTTCTACAGCTAGTATGGAAATCAGTGTGGCAGTTCCTCAGGAAGCTGGGAATACTGTTACCTCAAGATCCAGCTCTACCAGTCTTGGGCATATACCCAAAGGACCTATATCCTATGCTCAATCATCCCTTACAGTCAGAAACTAGAAACAGCCTAGTTGTCCATAAACTGATGAATGGATAACAAAAATGTGGTACATTTACACAATGCGATATTGCTCAGCTTTTAAAAAATAAAACTTATGTGTTTCACAGGGATTACATTGGGGGTGGGGAAACCTTGAGGGAAGTAATCTGGACCCCCAAACAAGTATTTTAAGCTTTCTGAGGCTTGGTAAGAGCTCGTGGAGACAGGTTTAGCCCTTTCAGCCTGAGGTAAAGGTAGGTAGAAGCTTGGTTGCTTTGCTTTGCTCAGCTTGATGCTTGAACCCCAATATCAGTCTCTGGTCTTTTATTTTTCATGTTACACAAGCCCCTAGTTAAGTGCTTTCTTTTATAAAAGTTACACTGGTCATGGTGTTTCCTCATAGCAATAGAACAGTGACTAAGACAATATATGTATGTGAAAGAAATATAAACAGAGTTATCGAATAATGGGAGAGACAATGCTCCAACTGGACATCTTCTGCCACTAAATGAAACCTCCAGTGCCATGAATGGGTTACATCTGGTTGAGTCGTTGACCAAAGGGGCCCAATGGAAACCCTCAAACATCTCAGGTTACTGCCAAGGCTATTGGCTGTTCTCTGCAAACTGATGGTAAGGCCCTATTGCTGAGGATAATACATATGTCACTGAACATGGAAAAGTAGAGCTCATGCCTATGTAGAGGTTTCACCCCACTGACTAGCATTCATGGTACTGGAAGGTACTCAGCATGTTACCAGAGGAGAAGGGCAAGCATCAACCAGCTACAAACCCTGTGACCTACAACAGCGACCTGCCTGTAAGACATGCTGGTGCAGTAGTAGTACAAACATTGGTGAGCAAGGAACCGGGACAACTACTCTCTGAATGGATTTAAGGCCCATTCCATGAGACAGAAACCATGCCTGACACTGCTTTGGGTGGTCAAGAACTTAAGACATGATAGGCCTTGAGCCTAAGGGGAAAACCGAATGTTACTGTTTTCCCAAAGAACATAGCAATAAAATGACTCCTAACAACATTCTGTTATATCGGCAGATCAGTTTCCCACCCAACCATCATCAGAGAAGCTTCCTCTTGCAGTAGATGGAACCTAACACAGATCCACACAGATCCAATTTTCAGGGACTGAGAGATTTTGGAACACTCTTTTCTAAATGGGATGTTTTCATCAAACCCCTCTCCTCGGGAATCAGGGATCTATGTATAAGATAAGGCTAAGAGATTGCAAGAGCCAGAGTGGTTGGAAGACATGGAGGAAACGAGGCCTTGTAGACATGGCAGGACCGATGCATATATGAACTCACAGAGACTGTGGCAGCGTGCACAGTGCCTGCACAGGTGCAAGCCAGACAGGATTCCAGCTCTGAGAGGGGGGAGTATACACAAGCTCCAACAGCTAACCAAGACACTATCTGCAATTGATACCCACTGGCAAAGGAAAATCCAGTTTTTTTTTCAACAGAATATCGCTGAGTACATCAACCATATTCCAGGGCCAACCCCATGCCCAGCAGTGATGGCCAACACTAAAGGAACTCAATGGTATTACTGTAGACTTTTGCCTCATATTGCCTTGTTTAGGTATTTTTTGTCCTTTTTGGTCTTTTGCTTGTGTATTTTGGTTTCTGATTGTGTGTTTCTTATATTTTTTGTCTTTTGTTTATTTGGGTTTTTTTGGGGGGTGGCCTGAAGTTGGGAAGATAAGAGAGGTTGGAATATGGGAGGAGTTGGGAGAGGTGAAAGCATGATCGGAATCTACTGTGTGAAAAAAAATTCCAATTAAAGAAAAATAATAGATAAGATGAACCTAGAATGAGGACAGACATCCTGACCAATGCAAGCCAAAGGAAGGACCAGAAATAAATTCATTACTTTTATCATTCATTAAGATTGTGACTATCAAGAATACACAACTGGGGCTACAGAATTAGCTCAGTGGTTAAGATACTTACTGTTCTTGCAGAGGATCTGGGTTCAGTTCCCAGCACCACATGGTGGTTCATAACCCTCTATAACTTTAGTTCTAGAAGATCCAACAGTCTCTTTTGACCTCTACAGGCCCCAGGCACACACATGGTGCAATGCTGACATGCCAACACACACATGGTGCACATGCTGTCTTGCAGGCACACACATAATTCACATGCTGGCACGCCGGCACACACTTGGTATACATGTTAACATGCCGGCAAAGCACCTATACACATAAAATAAACCTAAAATAGTTTTCAAAAGAAGGTAACACTGACAAAATACTTGCAAGGATGTGGAGAAGATTGAACCCTGTGCATTCCCTGTGAGACTGTAAAATGGTGCCTCTGTGTGAGAAATGATCAGTCAATTCCGTGGAAAGTCAAACACGACATCCACAAGTTCCATTTCTGGAAGTTATTAGAGCAGACTCTAATGTGGGAAATTACCAATATGGAGCCAGGTAAAAATACAAGGGAATTTAATAGGGAAAAGCCTTACTTACAGAGCGACCTAGCCAGCCAGCGGGGCAGCAGTAAGTACGGCAAGCCGAAAATGAAAGCAAAAGAAGTGCCCGCCATATGAGCATCCTTCACTCTTAACCTTTCCTACATCACCCTGACCACGCCCTCGCAGATATGGTCAGGCACACCTGTAGCCAGCCCCTAAGCAGGTGTGGCTACAGCATCCCCTACAAGACTCAGAATTCAACGTTCACATAGCAACGTTGTTCACAATAGCCAAAGTGCAGAAATAACCAGTAAAAAGCTGGTTCCAGGAACAAACTAATGGATAAACAGAGGCAGAAAATTCATACAATGAATATTGTCCAGCTTCAAAAAAGGAACGAAATTTTAATAGATACCACAGCCTGAGTACATTTCAAAAGCATGATGCTATGTGTAATAACATAGACACCAAAGGACACATATTACATGATCCCACTTATCTGAGGCAGCTGCAGGAGGCAAGGTCATGAAGACAAAAAGTAGGAGAGAGGTTCCTAAGAAGGAGGGGGAAGTGGAGAATTACTTTAACAGAACCTCTCTCTCTCTCTCTCTCTCTCTCTCTCTCTCTCTCTCTCGTGTGTGTGTGTGTGTGTGTGTGTGTGTGTGTGTGTGTGTGTGTGTGTACATGCCATAGTGCACATGTGGGACTCAGAGGGGTCAGAGGTGAGGCTGTTGGAATCAGGCCTTACCTTTCTTTCACCTGGCTTGTAAGCTTCCAGGGATTCTCTGGTGTCTACTTTCTCTCTTGCTCACAGTAGGAGCTCTTGGATTACAGATGTTTGACACAGCACTGCTTTGCTGTGGGTGCTGAGAGTCTGAACTCAGGTCCTCAAGTTTACACAGCAAATAATTACCAATAATGCCATCCACCATTTTGTTAGTTTCTCTTTGTGATGACAAAAGTTCCAGCAATAAACAATCATATCAACAATGTTTGCATGACTCTGTGTGCTGTCTCCAGTCCAGCTCAGCCCTGGAAACCTGATTGGAGCAGCAAGGGGATGAAGAAAGGACAGACACACAGACTTATGTGCACAGAAAAGCTGGAATCTCGTTGGCTATGCTCATGGGGCTGGAGCACAACCTGAGACCTCAGGGTTGTTATCATGAGCAGCACTGGGAGATGTGTTAGCTCACCTCAGTAGGTGGGCTCTGTGGGCCAGAAGTCTCACGTGGCATTCATCTGGGAGCAGGAAGCTACAGCTGCTAGCTTTTCACACCGCCAACTTTCACACTCAGACCAGAGGAGGGCTTCTCTAATTTCCTCTGAGCCTAAGGGGACAGCTTTGGTATCCTTCTGAGCCTCACCAACCCCCTCCTGGTGAAGGCTTTCGCACTCTGTATTAGTGAGGGTTCTCTACAGGAATAGAACTTATAGAATGAATATACACATATATTATATTATATGTTAATTATATATTTTGCATATATTATGCACTAGTAGAACTATATAACATAAATGTTATATAAAATTATATATATATATATATATATATATATATATATATTTATTTATTAGAATGGCTTGCAGGCCCAGATAGTCTAATAATGGCTATCTATCAACAAAGGTCCAAGAATCCAATAATAAATTATTGTCTCATCTGGTCTTTACTATACACTGGAATCCTGAAGAAGTTAGCTGTAATGCCAGTGAAGGAATGGACTTGCCAGCAAGAGCAAGAGCAAGCAGGCAAAGAGAGAGAGAAAGCTTCCTTCTTCCATGTCCTTTATATGTAGTCACACCCATGTCAAACATTATACATTTACTCAGGATTTTATCCACTTTTTACATGTTCACTATAGGTTTCTTCTGCTCCCCATATTTGTGAATGTATCTAATGTCACTATGTTGTACACATCAGGTGATTAAAGCATTGTATATTTACATTGTATATATTTGGTTACAACACAGTTGTTTTATAAGGGTATCTGTCTGAATCCACATGACTGTTGGCTATTAAACAAATGCAATGTTTTAGACTGATACTACAAAGGCAGAGCTTGAGATAGCTAGATTGACAGCTGCTAATCACTGCTTAGTAAGAAGCTAGAAACTACTGATTCCCAGACTACCACCAGGAATCTCAGGACCAGATGTGGCGGGAAGGTTCATCCATCTGTCAGAAACTTCTATTAAAAGCCTCTGCTAAACAAAGCCCTCATTTTCAATGAGATAAACAAATTCTCAAAGACCCCCTAGGTAGATAAAAGCCAAAATGTGAGCAGCTTTAAGCACATGGTCAGTCCTTAGTCCCAGCTGCAGTGCTCCAGCCAGGGAATTGGTTTGGTGCTTCTGTTAACACAAAGAGGGTCTGCAGGCATTATTTCTAGCTATGAATTCTTTTAATGAAGAAACTGCATGCCAAATTCTAAACCGTAATACAGGTTACTGAAGGGTTCCATGGGGTGTCAGGGGTGGGGAACCTGCTGTTTCCTTAATCCCAGTTTGCTTTCACTGTCTTGGAAGTTGGTATTGGGAGCATGGTCAGAGAACAGTCCATTAACTGCTGGTTAGCATACATTTACATGCTCTCTTTGTCCCTCTCATCAACACTGGCATCCAGAACCCCAGAGGACCCTCAGATAGACCAAAGGCTACTCTGGCTGCCAGAACTTCAGCTCTCAACTCAAGCAGAAGCCCTCTGCTCGACCAGAGGCAACCCTGGCCATCATCAGAAATCGAGCCTCCACTTTGGGCAGATACCCTCTACTCAGCCATAGGCCACTCTGTCCAGAAAACCAGAGAGGAAGCAGAAACCAAGGAATAAAAGCATCCATTCAACAAAGACAAACTCAGAAATCAGGTCCTAGACCTATAATCATCCCAAACTCAGATGCCTTAATGCCAATGTAAGAACACAACCAACAACAGTCAAAGCAATGTCACCTCCAGAGCTCAGTCATCCCACTACAGCAACCCCTGAATATTCTAACACAGTTAAAGCACAAGGAAACGACCTTAAAACCAACTTTATAAAGATGATAGAGGTTCTTAAAGAGGAAATGAATAAGTCCTTTAAAAAAATCAAAGGAAGCCAAGAAAGAAAAAACAAAAACAGTTGAAGGAAACAAATAAAAATGAAAATGGAAATAGAAGCAATAAATAAAACACAAACTTAAGGAAATTCTGGAAATGAAAAATCTAGGTAAGCAATCAGGAACTGCAGACATAAGCATAATCAACAGAACCCAAGAGACAGTGTTGAAGATACTATTGAAGAAATAGATACACTAGTCAAAGAAAATGATAACTCTAAAATGTCCCTGATACAAAGCATCCAGGAAATATAGGATACCATGCAAAGACCAATACCAGGGATAGAAGAAAGAGAAGAATTCCAGCTCAAAGACCCAGAAAATACTTTTAACAAAATCACAGAAGAAAATTTTCCTAAATGTACCTAAAGAAGGACGTGCCTATAAAGAACACCTACAGAACACCAAATACATTAGGCCAGAAAAGAAAGTCATCTCACTACATAATAATCAAAACAGTAAACTCACAGAAAAAAGAAAGACTATTAAAATCTGCAAAAGAAATAGCCAAGTAACATATAAAGGCAGATCTATTAGAATTACACCCAACTTCTCAATGGAGACATTAAAAGCTAGAAGGGACTTAATAGATGTCCTGTAAATGATAAGAGACCACAGATGCCAGCGCAGAGTACTATACCCAGCAAAACTTCCAATCACTATGGCTGGAGAAAACAAGATATTCCATGATAAAGTCAAATTAAAGCAATATATATCCACAAATACAGTCCTACAGAAGGTACTAGAAGGAAAACTCCAACTAAGGAGAATGCAGGCAATAAATAATGTAACACCAGCAAAATCCTAAAAAGGAAATCCCTCCCCACAACACACACATACACACACTACCACCACCACCACCACCACCACCACCACCACCACCACCACCAATAACAATAACAATAACATAATGACAGGAATTAACAATCATTTGTCATTGATATCGCCCAGTATCAATGGACTTGATTCCCCAGCAAAAAGACACAGACTAACAGAATGGATGGGAAAACAGGACCCATCTTTCTGCTGCATACAGGAAACACATCTCAACATTAAAGATAAATATTACCTCAGAGTAGGGCTGGCTACAGGTGTGCCTGACCACGCCCTCACAAGCTTGCCAGGGCGTGGTCAGGGGACGTAGGGTGACTGTGTTTGTTCTTTCGCTTTCACTTTGCTTCTTGCTGTACAGACTGCTGCCACGCCGGCTGGCTAGGTCGCTCTGTAAGTAAGGCTTTTCCCTATTAAATACCCTTATATCTCTACCTGACTCCATATTGGTAATTTCCCACTATATCTGGTGTCAGAAGTGGGATATTGGATGCCTACACCCGATTTGGGACAGGCTGTGGGTTCCATCCGGCCCACGGCCTAGCCCGGAAAGCGCCCTCTCTCCACAGACATTCCCGGCTAGCAGCCGACCCGCTGCAGCTGAGCTGCTCAGAACCATCCACCCAGCTCGGAGACAGTTTCTAGCTGCCTAGAGTCGAGGTAGGCCTCGGCTTCCCCTGG
This sequence comes from Cricetulus griseus, assembly GCF_003668045.3. Classification (NCBI taxonomy): domain Eukaryota; kingdom Metazoa; phylum Chordata; class Mammalia; order Rodentia; family Cricetidae; genus Cricetulus; species Cricetulus griseus. Next base: position 59,016,049 of record NW_023276806.1, read on the forward strand.
CCGCTGCTGCGGGAGAGCCGCATCTGTTTCAATGGTTGCGGCCGCAAGGCCATATACTCTCTAAAATAAGCGCAGCCGCTTATCTTAGAGACCTCTCTCCACCACTGACTGACTGCTGCCAAACGCCTCGGACTAACTGAACGCCGGTGCTACCTGCTGGTCAAATATATTTACTGCATCTGGAGTAGAAATCAGGTAAAATTATGGCGGAATATTTATCATTTGCTAAAATTGGTAATATTTTTGCTTATTACGTGAATTCACTGTTTGAGGAGGATGTTAATGTGCCAATTACTGGCCTATATGCCATAATGGCAGTTAGCTTGCTGGTACAAATAGTATTACTAGCCAGAGCACTCAGGAATAGGGATAAGGATAATCTCACCACCTACTTACAGGAAATAACAGCTTTACGCAGTGAGGTTTTGGAGAACAGATTAGGTCAGACCACAATTGTGCAGCAAGTGGAACAGAAATTGGATGATAAGCTTGGCTCTGTGTCCAATACACTAAAGACAGAGCTGTCTGATGAGATGCAGCGTATTTATGATAAGATAAACACAGAGAGATCCTCCATGTCTGAGGCCTTAGAGGCTAGGCTGTCAGAAGACCATGACCAGCTAAAGAATATCTGTAGCCAGCTAGAAACTCAGATAGGCAATGTTACTTATCAACTAGATACAATGGTGCAAAATACCCAGCATAGGGTTGAAGAATTGGACAATGCCATTCAATCAGTTATTGAAGCATCCAAAGTAGAAAATCAGAAATTTGAGTCTAGATTTGAATGCTTGGAAGATAATTTACAGTACAGGGCTGACAGATTACATAGGTCCATACAGTCGATTGCTGAGGACTCAAAATCAGCAAATCATGACCTCGAATCTAGACTCCAATACCTAGAAGGCAGTTTCCATGCCATCCAGATGCTGCCTAAGGATGATCGTATTAAAGACCTAGAAAAACATGTAGATGAGCAGTTAGAGCAATTTACAGATTCACTAACGTGCTTAGAATCTTTTATGATTAAGGAGATTGAAACTTTTCAAAAGGATATCATTGCTAGGCTTAAAGATCATTGGGATGCCTCAGAAGCAGAATCACTCCAATCCCAGGCACCTACTCCACCTAGGTATCGTGACTATTCTTCTAAGGTTGTTACTCGTACACCATTAGTGTACCCAGCTACCATGGTAGAAAAGCCAGCTTCTAAGAAACACCCTCATGGACGGATGGCTTATGAATGGCAACCTATACAGCTGAAGGATCTTAGGAATATTAAAGAATCAGTTGTCTCATATGGTCTCCATAGCCCATCCGTAAAACAGCTATTACATTCATGGGCAACCTTTAACAGGGTGACAATCACAGATTGGGAACGATTGGTAGCAGCTGTACTTGTGAATTCATGCCAAATCCAGTGGAAGGCATTAGTAAGGGAAGAGGCAAAGATCCTTGAGCGTCAGGGCATAAAGGAAGGTTTTGAAGCCCCTCTAGATAAGCTTCTTGGTCAGGGTATTTATGCTGACCCACAGGTTCAGGCTGAATATGATGACGATATACTGTCTCTATGCAGGAAAGCAGCATTAAATGCCTGGGATAAGGTTCGTGAGCCAGGAGAACGCCTAGAAGCTTATACCAGAATAGAACAGGGACCTACAGAACAGTTCCAGGACTTCTTACAAAGGTTAACTAGGGCAGTAGAATTACAGGTAACAGATCCAGAAACAAGACAATCAATTATATATACAATAGCTTATGAGAATGCAAACCCAATATGCAAAAGAATACTTTTGCCTTTAAAGATCAGATCAGCTCCGCTAGAAGAATGGGTTTTGTATGCAGCCAACATTGATTATAATGTACAAGATACAGGAGCTTGGGTAGGAGAAGCCATCTCCAAAGGTTTAAAATGGCAACAGGAAATTAAAAGGTCTAGAGATGAGGATGTAAGGGCTTGGCAAGGAGAAGCACCTTACAGAGGTCAACATAGATACCAAGAGGCTAGAGGTTAACTATGAACCAGAACCTTGGGTAGGAAGAGCCTTCCCCTGGAGACCACGAAGGCTCCAGGAACCTAGATGTTTCAACTGTGGTAAAATGGGACATACTAAGAGAAATTGTAGACAAATGAATTCTAACAATGCCTCATATGGAAGGCCACTGCCTTCTGGATTGTGTAGAAGATGTGGTAAGGGCAGACACTGGACCAATAAATGTAGATCGACCAGGGACATACAAGGAAACCCCTTAAGGGCGGGAAACCCCGAGGGGGACCTCAAGAAGGCCCCCACATCGAGAAAGGGTCATTCCCAATAGCAGTGGAAGACAATCTCTCACAGGAACAATAGATAGTTCATTGCCTATTGTGAAAAATGATACTGCTCTAGATGGTAGTTTGAATAGTGATAAAGAATCAAATGTGAATGGACAAAATGAGAATTGCATATTTTGGCAAGCTTCTATTAATGATAAAAGGCCTCAGTTAAAAGTAAAAATTAATAATAAAGTTATTTCTGGCTTAGTGGACACTGGGGCGGATGTAACTATTATTACTCAAAAGTCTTGGCCTCAGAAATGGCCTCTTAGAGAGGCAAATGTACAATTTTTAGGAATTGGAACTCTAGAGTTTGACAGAGTGTTAACTCGGTGGTCTACATTAGACCGGAAGGACAGAAAGGGATACTAAAACCATACGTGGCAGATATAGCTATAAATCTCTGGGGTCGTGATCTCTTACACCAATGGAATACTCAGATTAATATTCCTCCAGTGTCAGATACAAATTAAGTACAATCTTTAGATAGTAGAAAAGATCTGGTAACATGCTATGAAAAACGGTTACCAACCATCCATACTGTACAGAAACTAGGTACAAATGATGGAACTTCAGAGGAGCCAAAGGCCCTGCCATTGAAGTGACTTACAGATGAACCAGTTTGGCTAGGACAATGGACTGTGACCTCTGAGAAGCTAGAGGCTTTAGAAAAGTTAGTACAGGAACAGCTAGACGCTGGACATATAGAGGAATCTACCAGTCCTTGGAATTCTCCTGTATTTGTTATCAAAAAAAAGGTCAGGTAAGTGGAGAATGCTGACAGACCTGAGAGCCATAAATAAGGTAATTCAACCAATGGGACCTCTGCAACCTGGAATGCCATTACCTTCCTTAATACCTAAAGGATGGCCTATCATAGTCATTGATCTAAAAGAATATTTTCTCACAATACCATTACAGGAAAATGATAGAGAAAAATTTGCATTTACTGTACCAACTCTTAATAATTCACAGCCAGTTAGGAGATATCAGTGGTGGGTTTTGCCACAAGGAATGCTACATAGCCCTACTTTGTGTCAACACTTTGTACAGCAACCTTTGGAAATAATTCATAAGAAATTTTCACAATCTCTTGTTTATCATTACATGGATGATATTCTTTTATCAGATTCTAATAAGGAAACTTTGGAACGTATGTTTGAAATGGTGAAGGAAGTTCTTCACCCAATCTTCGTTGGGGATTACAGATTGCCCCAGAAAAGATACAAAGAGGAGATTCTATTAACTATTTAGGTTACAAGATAGACTTACAGAGAATCAGACCTCAAAAGGTACAAATTAGGAGAGATCGGTATCAAACTCTTAATTCTCTTCAGAAATTATTAGGGGAAATTTCTCAATTACAGACGATTATTGGTGTAGAAGGACATGACTTAAAGCATTTAAAAATGGCCCTTAAAGGTGATAAGGACCTAAACAGTCCGAGAATATTATCTGCTGAGGCAGAAAAAGAGTTACAATGGGTAGAAAACAGAATATTGGATGTGCATGTAGATTGGATAAACCTTGATTTAGACTGTATTCTGGTTATCTTGCCATCCAGAGAATACCCTTCTGGAATTCTGATGCAAAGGGAAGACACTATATTGGAATGGATATTTCTGCCACATAAACAGAATAAAAAGTTAAAGACATATATAGAAAAGATTTCTGATTTGATTTTAAAGGGTAAATTAAGACTTCGTCAGCTGACTGGAAAAGATCCAGCAGAAATTATAGTACCTTTAACTAATGAAGAAATTTCCTCCTTGTGGAAGGATAATGAATATTGGCAAATAGCTCTTACTGACTTTTTGGGAACAATTAGCAACAACTATCCCAAAACTGATAGAATTAAATTCATAAAAAAGACAGTATGGATTCTTCCACGTATTGTAAGACAAACTCCCATTTCTGGAGTTCTTACCTTCTACACTGATACCAATAAATCAGGTAAGGCAGGTTATAAAGCAGGTGAGGTAAGTAAAGTAGTTCAAAGTCCATATACATCTGTACAGAAGGCAGAATTATATGCAATTCTCATGGTACTTAAGGATTTTACAGAACCTCTTAATATAGTTACTGATTCTTAATATGCAGAGAGAGTCGTATTACACATTGAGACTGCAGAATTTGTTCCTGATAATACAGAATTAACTTCTCTGTTTTTACAATTACAGGAAACTATCAGAAACAGAAGTTCCTATATACATTACACATATCAGATCCCATACGGGTCTGCCAGGCCCACTAGCACAAGGCAATGATGAGATTGATCGCTTATTAATTGGAAGTGTGCTAGAAGCCTCAGAATTTCATAAGAAACATCATGTAAATAGCAAAGGTTTGAAAAAGGACTTCTCCATCACTTGGCAACAAGCTAAGGAGATAGTGAAAAACTGTCCTACTTGTTCCTTTTATAATCAAACTCCATTGCCAGCAGGTTGTAATCCTAAGGGCATTCGGAGAAACGAGGTTTGGAAGATGCATGACTTTCACTTTACAGAGTTTGAAAATTTGAAATATGTGCATCATACTATAGACATATTCTCAGGGTTCCAATGGGCTACTGCTCTTAACTCTGAAAAAGCTGATTCTGTTATTACACCCCTGCTAGAGGTGATGGCAGTTATGGGTATACCTGCACAAATAAAAACTGACAATGCTCCAGCATATGTCTCTACAAAATTGGAACAATTTAAACCACACAATCCTACAGGACAAGCAGTGGTTGAGCGATCTAATAGAACACTTAAGGAGATGCTCAACAAACAAGCTTGGAAGACTAAACCCCCCAAACATAGGTTGCATAATGTTTTATTAACACTAAACTTTCTTAATGCCAATGAAAAAGGACAAACAGCTGCAGAAAGACACTGGACTACGGAAAAAACTGCTGAACTCAATCAGCTGGTATACTTCAAAGATGTACTAACCTCTGTATGGAAACCAGGGCATGTGTTACGTTGGGGTAGGGGTTTTGCATTGGTTTCTACAGGAGAAGAAAAACTTTGGATACCATCAAAGGTGATCAAGATTCGAGTGGAAAAGGAAAAACCTCTCGACAAGGACAAATGACAGGTATTCTACTAAGGTATATCTTATAAACTAAATAGAAACTCCCCCAAAGGAAAGGGAAGTGTTTTGCTTTTATCTTCACAGGAAAACTCATCTTCAGAAGGCAAAGGACACTGCATGGGTAGATACTTAAGAAGAAAAGATAGCTATAACCATCAAACAAAAGGAACATGCCATATGGTAAACTTTACAGCTGTCTCTCAAAAAACTCTATTTCTCTTTATTTCCTAGTCCCTATTCAATTAAACCAATGCTGGATTTAGTGGTGGATTTGGCTTTCCTCCTCTAAAATCCAAGCACGTTATTTAACTAAGCTTTAGAGTTTCTGTATTGTATCAAGAAGCCAATTGATGTAATACAGAATAAAAGAAGAATTTGGGGACTGTCTTTGTTTTTTCTTGGATTTTTCTCTCAAGGTACACCCTCTCATAATTGTTATGCTCTCATGGTTGCATTCCCCAGCATGTGTACATACACAAGCAAACATTTCTCTGCTGTTTATGTTTGATTCCCACACAGCCAATGAAGACCTGCCTGACAGCAATCCCTGGACACCCTGGAAAGAAAATGGGCCACACCTCCTCGACTGCACTGGATCCAACTTGCTCCATTTCAACTGACACTCCGGCCAGAGGTTCGGGTACTGACTTCAATCAAGTTGAGGATTTCAAGAGAGATCTTCAATCAAGTGAAACCCATCTAACATGGACTGGATACAATTCATTCAAGACTTTCACTATACTAACATTTTCTTCCTACAGGACCCCACATGACTATCATCGTCCCATTTCAGCAGGAAGTAACTTGGAGAATGCTACGCCCCCTTTCCTCATTGTTGTCACTTAGGATAGTGTATATACCTAGTTAGGGATAGCTTCCTATTGTTTATGGTTGGGATTGGAAGGAGGTGTTCAGGCTTGGACACCTCTTTCAGATGACTTTAGGGTTTAGTTAAAATAGATAGGATGTGACATAAGCAGATTGTTGTATCTTCTTATATTTTACCTTTATGATTGTTAATTTTGGATACTTTAAACTGTTAAGAAGGGGAATTGTAGGGGAAGCCGTAGCCACGCCTACTTAGGGGCTGGCTACAGGTGTGCCTGACCACGCCCTCACAAGCTTGCGAGAGACCTTATAAATCAAATGGACCTAACAGATATTTACAGACCATTTCACCCATACACAAAAGAATACACCTTCCTCTCAGCACTGCATTGTATATTTTCCAAAATCGGCCATATACTCGGTCACAAAGCAAGTCTCAATATATACAAGAAAACTGTAATAACCCCCTGCATCTTATCAGACTACCGTGGCTTGAAGCTGAACTTCAACAACAATGGAAATAACAGAAAACCCACAAGCTGATAGAAACTGAACAGCTCTCTACTGAATGACTACTGTGTCAAGGAAGAAATAAATATATAGGTAAATAAATAGATACTTGCTCAAATTTAATGAAAATAAATGCACAACATATCCAAGCTTATAGGACACAATAAAAGTGGTGCTAAGAAGAAAGTTCATTGTTGTGGAATATTAGCTTAAGATGTGTTACATTTATTTATGCTGTGGAATGTTTGTTTAATGATGTAAAGATGTGTTGCTCTTTTATGCTGCATTTGTTCAACTCTGTAAAGCTGTGTTACTTTGCCTGCCTAGAACACCTGATTGGTCTAATAAAGAGCTGAATGGCCAATAGCTAAGCAGGAGAGAAAAATGGGCAAGGCTGACAGACAGAGAGAATAAATAGGAGGAGAAATCTAGGGAAGACAGAGAAGAGTGAGAAAAGGAGGAGATAAGGACACCAAGGGCCAGGCACCCAGCCACACAACCAGCCATTGAGTAAGAAGGAAAGAAAGATATATAGAATAAAGAAAGCTTAAAAAGCTCAGAGGCAAAATTTAGAAACAGGATAATCTAAGTTAGAAAAACTGGCTAGAAACAAGCCAAGCTAAGACTGGACATTCATAAGTAAGAATAAGTCTCTGTGTATTTGTTTGGGAGTTGGGTAGTAGGTCCCCAAAGAGTTAAAAAGAAAACAACTAGTTCATAGTGCTAAGTGCTTACATAAAAAATGGAGAGATCTCGTACTAGCAACTTAACAACACACCTGGAAGCTCTGGAACAAAAATAAGTAAGCACACCCAAGAGGAGATGGCAAAAAATAATCAAATTGGGGGGTAAAATCAATAAAATAGAAACAAAGAGAATAATACAAATGATCAATGAAACAAAGAGTTGGTTCTCTGAGAAAATCAACAAGATAGACAAACTTTTATCCAAATCAACTAAAAAGCAGAGAGAATATCAAAATTAACAAAATCAGAAATGAAAAGTGGGGTATATAAGGACATACCTTAAGAATCTGTACTCCACCAAATTGTAAAATCCAGAAGGTGAGGGGGGATGTTCTCTATAGGTACCACTTAAGTTAAATAAAGATCAGGTAAACAATTTAAACAGACCTATAACCCCAGTGAAATAGAGGCAGTCATTAAAAGACTCCCAACCCCCCAAAAGCTCAATGCCAGATGGTTTTAACTCAGAATTCTACCAGACTTTCAAAGAAGATTTAACCCCAATACTCCTCAATTATTCCACAAAATAGAAACAGAAGTAACATTGCCCAATTAATTTACAAGGCCACAGTTACCCTGATACTCAAACCATGTAAAGACTTAACAAAGAAAGAGAATTACAGACCAATTTCTCTTTTGAACACAGATGCAAGAATAATAAAATACTTGTAAACCCAATTCAAGAGCACATCAAAAAGATTATCAACCATGATCAAGTAGGCTTCATCCCAGAGATGCAGAGATGGTTCAACGTATGAAAATGTGTCAATATAGTCCACCATATAAACAAACTGAAAGAAAAAAACCACATGATCATCTCATTAGATGCTTAAAAATCCTTTGACAAAATCCAACACCCCTTCTTGATAAAAGTCCTGGAGAGAGAAGGGATAAACACAATAAAAGCAATTTACAGCAAGCCTATAGTCAACATAAACTTAAATGAAGAGGAACTCAGAGCAATTCCATTAAAATCAGGAATAAGGCAAGTTTTCCACTCTGTATATATCTATTCAACATAGTACTTGAAATTCTAGCTAGAGCAATAAAACAATTGAATGAAATCAATTGGATACAAACTGGAAAGGAAGAAGTCAAAGTGTCACTATTTTCATATTACATGATACTATACTTACCATACATAAGTGACTCCAAAATTCTACCAGAAAACTCCTACAGCTGATAAAATTCTTTCAGCAAAGTGACTGGATACAAGGTTAACTTAAAAAAAAAAATCAGCAGTCCTCATATATACAAATGACAAATGGACTGAGAGAGACATCAGGGAAACAACACCTTTTAAAAATAGCCTCAAATAACATAAAATATTTTAGGACAGCTTTAACCAATCAATTTAAAGACCTGTATGACAAGAACTTCAAGCTTCTGAAGAAAGAAATTGAAGAAGATATCAGAAGATGGATAGGTAGGATCAACATAGCCAAAATGGCAATTTTACCAAAAGCAATCTACAGATTCAGTGCAATCCCCATCAAGATCTGAACACAATTCTTTACAGACCTTAAATTAACAATACTAAACTGCATATGTAAAGACAAAAAAAAATCCAAGATAGCTAGAATCAATCCTGTACAATAAAAGAACTTCCAGAGGTATTACCACCCCTGACTGCAAGTTCTACTACAGAGCTATAGTAACAAAATCACATTGTGTTTGGTATAAAAACAGATAGGTGGATCAATAGAATTGAATTGAAGACATAGACATAAATCCACACTCCTATGGACATATGAATTTTGATAAAGAATCCAGAACTATACAATGGAAAAAGGAAAGCATCTTTAACAAATGGTGCCAGTCTAACTGAATGTCAGCATGTAGAAGAATACAAATATATCCATATCTACCACCCTACACAAAATTCAAGTCCAAGTAGATCAAAGACTTCAATATAAAACCGGACATACTGAACCTGATAAAAGAGAAAGTGGTAAATAGTCTTGAATGCATTAGTATAGGAGACAACTTCATGAGCACCAAATAGCAAAGGCACTAAGATCAACAATTAATAAATGGGACCTCATGAAACTGAAAAGCTTCTATAAGGCAGAGGACACCATCAATAGGACAAAGGCAGTCTACAGAATGGGAAAAGATTTTCACCAATTCCACATCTGACAGAGGGCTGCTACCCAAAATATATAAAGAACTCAAGAAACTAGACATCAACAACTGAAATAATACAATTAAAATGGCATACAGATCTAAAAAGAACCCTCAATAGTAGAATCTCTAAAATGGCCAAGAAACACTTAATGAAAAGTTCCACATCCTTAGCCATTAGGGAAATGCAAATAAAAATGACTCTGAGATTCCATCTTGTACCTGTCAGAATGACTGAGATCAAAAATATAAGTGACAGCTTATAATGATAAGTCTTTACGCTATCCGCTCGAGCCCCGCCGCCATGTGGATGCACGAAATAACACAGAGACTTACATTAGGCACAGTGCTGCTGTTCAGTGACTAGGATTTCTTATCTGCTAGTTCAGTCTTAATTATCAACCATAATCATTAATCTATATATTCTATAAGACATCTTATTGAGGACGCCAGCCATATGCATCCTCTCTTGCGGGCAGATCACATGGTGGCTCCACAGAGAAGAAAGGAGGAAGAGGAAGAGAAAGAGAGAGATTTCCTGTTTGTCCCTGCTTATATTCTGAATCTGCCTGCTATGCCACTTCCTGCCTGGATCATAAGACTTACCTTTACTACATTTCCCAGAATCCTCCTTGACTCCTAGTCCCACCTAACTTGCTTCCTCATTGGCCAACAGTACTTTAGTCAACAACCAATAAGATAAACATACACAGAAGGACTTGCCCTATCAACAGCTCATGTTGGTGAGGATGTGGAGCAAGGAGAACACTCCTCCATTGCTGGTGGGAGTGCAAACTTGTATAGCAACATTGTAAATTAATATGGTGGTTTTTCAGAAAATTGGGAACTGATCTTCCTCAAGACCACTCGTGGGCATATACCCAAAGCATGTTGTACCATACCACAAGGACATTTGCTCAACTATGTTCGTAGCAGCTTTATTTGTAATAGTCATAAACTGGAAACAACCTAGATATCTCTCAACCAAAGAATATAAAGAAAATGTGGTACATTTACACAACTATTTGAAAAATTTAACATCATGAAATTTACAGGCAAATGGATGACCTAGAAAAAAATCATCCCGAGTGAGGTAACCCAGACCAAGAAAGACAAACATGGTGTGCACTCACAAGTGGACATTTGTTGTAAAGTAAAGGATAATTATGCTATAATTTACAGACCCAGAGAGGCTAAGTAACAATAAAGGCTCAGGGGTGGGGCACACGGATCTCCCTGGGAAGGGGAGGAGATTTTATGGGTGGACTGGGGGCAATAATGCTCAGGTGTGGGGAGTGGAGAGGGTAAGTGGGATTTGGAGCATTTCAAAGGTGAGGTAGAAACCTAATGCAATGGAAACTCTCAGGAATCTATGAGGGTGACCCTAGCAAAGACGCTTAGTAATGGAGGCGACAGAAACTGAACCGGCCATCTTCTATAACTAGGCAAGACTTCCAGGGAGGGATTGGGAAGCCAATCCAGCCACATAACCTTCAACCTACAATTTGTCCTGCCTACAAGATGTACTGGAGTAAAAGTGGTATAGAAATTGTGGGAGTGACCAACCAATGACTGGCCCAGCTTGAGACCCATACCATGAGAGGAAATCCATTCCTTACATAGCCAGGAGGTCCAGGACCCAGAGACAGGATAGCCCAGAGACACAGAATAGCAAACACAACTGGCAAAAAAGAAATAGTTAATGAAACGACCCTGAAGATGCTCTTCTATACTTGTAGGCTGGAGCCTAGCACAATCATCTTCAGAGAGGGTACACCCAGCAACTGATGGGAGCAGATGCAGAGACCCACAACAAACATTATGTGGAGTTTGGGGAATCCTGCTGAAGAGGAGGTGCAAGGATTTGAGGAGCCAGAAGGGTGGAGGACACCATAAGAAACCCCACAGACTCAACTAGCTTGGGCTCATAGGGGCTCACAGAGACTAAACCGACAATCAGGGAGCCCATATAAGTCTGACCTAGGTCCTCTGCATATATGTTATGATTATGTAGCTTGGTGTTCTTGTGGGACTAACATTAGGAGCAAGGGCTGTCTCTGACTCTTTTGCCTGCTTTGGGACCCTTTTCCTCCTACTGGGTTTCCTTGCCCAGCTCAATATGAGGGATTGCACCTAGTCTTACTATAACTTGTTATGCCATGTTTAGTTGATATCCCTGGGAGGGCCTGCCTTTTTCTGAAAGAAGAGGAGGAGTGGATCTGGGAGAGACGAGAGGAGGTACTAGGAGGACAGGAGGAAGGGGAGGCTGAAGTTGGGATGCAATATGTGAGACAAAAAGAAAAAAATGGATTTCTCTGTGTTGTCAGCTACAGCGGTCACTGTGTCTGTCAACACACTCACATTTCTTGTCAGTTTTTAGCATCTTTTCTTTGATGCTTGAGTTTGTAGGGTCCATGTCCTTTAAAAAATGCTTCTGAGTCGGGCGTTAGTGGCGCACGCCTTTAATTCCAGCGCTCAGGAGGCATAGGTAGGTGGATCTCTGTGAGTTCGAGACCAGCCTGGTCTACAGGAGCTAGTTCCAGGACAGCCCCCAAAGCCACAGGGAAACCCTGTCTCAAAAAACCAAAAGCCCAAAACAAAAAACAAACAAACGAACAAAAAAACCCACAAATGCTTCTGTTTCTTGGTTACATTTTCAGGTGTTTACTATTGGTGGGAATCTAGGACCCCAGAGAAACGGTATGTCACCATGAGTTGTTGATTTTTTTTTTTTTTATGACAAGAATAGGGAACATGCAATCCAGGTTCAAGAGCTTGTGCATATCAGGTATATTTGGTATGTAATATACACTTCGTCTATATATTTTGTAATAAAGTAACTTTATTGTAATGGACTCACAAATAAGTGCATTACATAGATAGATTATGGTACCGCTCAAACACATGCTTGCTCCGTCCTCATGTTCTTCTTTGCAGTGAGAACAACCATTCAGGAGCCATGGACTTTCACTTGAAAAGTTTTACACATTCCCCATCAATTATATATTTATGTACTTATCCACACAAAGAGCATAAATATGGCTAAGTTAAAATTATAAATACAATTAGCTTTTTTGTCATCTTTCATGACTCACGTACTTTACCCTGCATTTCGTCCTTCTTCAACACCTAGTATTATCCTTTCTTTGTGTCCTTTCTAAATGTTACACCATCCCCTCCACTGTGCTGGCTGGTCTTATGTCAATTTGACACAAGATAGAGTTATCTGAAAGGTGGGGATCTCAATTGAGGAAATGCTTCCATAAAATCCAACTTAAGGCATTTTCTTAATTAGTGATTGATGTAGAAGGACCCAGCCCACTGTGGGTGGTGTCATCCCTGGGCTGCTGGTCCTGGGTTCTATAAGAGAGCAGGCTGAGCAAGCCAAAGGGAGCAAGCCAGTAAGCAGCACCCTTCCATGGCTTCTGCATCAGCTCCTGCCTCCAGGTTTCTGCCCTGCTTGAGTTCCTGTCCTGAATTCCTTTGCTGATAGACAGCAATGTGGAAGTGTAAACCAAATAAATCCTTTTCTCCCTAACTTGATGTTTTGTTGCAGTAATAGAAACCCTAAGACACCCACTTATAGCTGTTTAGGTATAAACACATATACTTTATAGACTAGGATCTGAATATGAGGGCGAAATGCAAGATTTTATTTTATTTTTCTGTATGAGTTTGGATGACCTTTTGATATCGAACACTCCAAGTCCATATGCTTTCTTGCAAATTTTATGATTTCATTTTTATTTAGAGTTGAATAATATTCCATTTTATTTTATTTTATTGGTTTTTCGAGACAGGGTTTCTCTGTGTAGCTTTGGAGCCTATCCTTGCACTTGCTCTGGAGACCAGGCTGGCCTCGAACTCATATAGATCTGCCTGCCTCTGCCTCCCGAGTGCTGGGATTAAACGCATGTGCCACCAATGCCCAGCTAATATTCCATTTTATATAGGTACAAGATTTTCATTATCCATTCATGTGTGGCTAGACGTTTAGGTTGGTTCTGTTTCTTTGCTGTAGTGAGTAGAGCAACAATAAACATGAATGTGCAAATATCTTCACGATAGGGTAAGGAGTTCTCTGGGTATATGCTCAGTAGTGAAATAGCTGGGTCATATTTTTTAGGAGCCTCCAAACTGATTTCCTTGATGTCTGTATTAATTTGCATGACCACCAGCACGATTCCTCTTTCCCATCTCCCACATTTGCTATCAGATTTCTTGATGACAGCCATTCTGACTGGGGTGAGGCAGTATCTCAAAGTGGTTTCAATTTGCATTTCTCTGATGACTTGGGATGTCAAACACCTTTTAAAATAGTGATTGACCATTTGCATTTCTTCTTCTGAAAACTGTTCTTTTTTTTAAGTTTATTTATTGGTTGGCGATTTTATTTCATTGGTATTTAATTTCTGGTGTGTTTTGTAAATTCTGGATATTAGCCCTTGTCTGGAGTATAGCCAATGAAGACTTCCTCCCATCCCATGAGCTGTCTGCTTGCTCTGCTGTGTGGAAACTTTGTACTTTTGTGAAGTCCCATCTGCTGATACTTGGGGATGGTCCCTGTGCTGCTGGTGTTCTGTTCATAAAGTCCTTGTCAGTGTCTTAAAACATGTTCCCCATGTTACCCTCTAATAGTTTCAGTAAAGGTCTTTCATCATTTTGAACTGATTTTTGTACAAGGTGAAAGATATGAACATAACTTCACTTTTCTTCAGGTAGATATCCTGTTTTCCACACACCATTTGCAGTATTTATTTTTTCTGCTGTGCTTTTTTTTTGCCCAATTTGTCAAAAATTTAGTGGCCATAGCTGCTTTGTTGGCTTATTTCCCAGCCCTCCACTCTGTTCCACTGGTTTACCCATCTGTTCTTATTCCAGTTCTATGCTGTCTTTATCACTGTAGCTTTGTAATTTAATTTGAGGTTAGGTATTGTGATACCTCCAGCTCATTCTTACTCCTTAGAATAGCATTAGAATAGCTTTGGCTATTCATGGCTTTTTGTGGTTCCATATGAATTTTTTTAAGATGGTTTCTCTGTGTAGCCCTGACTGTCCTAGAACTCACTCTGTAAACCAGACCGACCTTGAACTCTCAGAGATCCATCTGCCTCTGTCCTCTGAGTGCTGGGATTAAAGGCATTTGCCACCACCACCAGGCCCATATGAATTCTTATAGTGCTTTTTCTAGATCTTTGAAATATGACATTGGAATTCTAGGCTCCAGCAGGACCAGAGAGCATCCCAGGACTAGGTCCATTCTTTCAGTGGGACTGAAGAGAATCATGTGTCAACTTCTTTAGCTCCAGGGAGACCAGAGACCATTGAAGAGCTAGAGTCCTGCTCCAAAGGACTAGAGAGCACCAAAGGACCTGGCCTCTAGGCCCAGAGGCCCCAGTGCAGGACAAGAGCTGCAGCTCCAGGTGGCCTAGAGTCCCCTGAGAGTCTGGGACATTGGCTCCAGTGTTCTTAAGGGTCAGTGCAGATCTGGGATTTGATTTCTGATGTTCCAGTGGTTTCTGCAAGAGTGATAGTCTATAATCTTGGGGTCACAGACAGTTTTACATACTTTAATGAGTTTGGCATTTCTTTCTTCTGCCCCCAGGGTTTCGCAGAATCCAAGTGATGATCAGGATTTTGACTCTATCTGGGTGCCTTGGTTCTGTGTTTAGATCTGCTCTTGGCCCTGTTATCACGCAGCTAATACAGCCACTCCATGTGAAAATCAACACCAATCCTTATAGAATTCATTTCTCTTATACACACATATATTGATATGAGAGGGAGCAGGAGGTCTTTCTGTGACTATCAGGATTGCTCTCTCTTTTCAGTATATGAAATAAAAGTTTTTCTTTTTAAAAAGAGAGACGGAAAATTAAGGGGCATAAAAAAGTGTGAGGTACTACCTAGAGAATACAGAGAGCCAAAGCTTCACCAGTGAGACGCCTTCATCTATTTCCACTTCCTTGAAGCCTCTAGACATCCTTTAGGGTGATGTCAGGAGCAGGGGAAAGCCATCTCTCCCAACAGATGAATGATAGAGAGAATACAGTAGGCACAGTAGGCAGAGTCAGGTGGACATGAGCCAGAGCTGATAGAGACAATTGCCTTTTTATTTACATGAGCAATGTAGCTACAGTAGAGGCAAGCTGGCCGTCAGGCTCAGGCCTTTCTGACTCTTAAGCTTGAGTGTTTTATGCACAATCATATGGCCTCTGCAGTTATCATGCTCATCCTATTCGAACTGTGTTTGCTGGGTGGACATCCAGTCCTGGGCTGATCATTCTCATACGTGTACACACACACACACACACACACACACACACAGGTGGGGGGAGCAAGAGTTTGCCCTTTCTCTGAGTCAGAGATGTGGTCAGGTTTCTTTTGCTGTGATTCTGTAGATGGAGATCAATAAACACATAGCAACATCCCTGTAGGGAAACCACACCACGGGCAAAGATAACCAACGTGATTTGCAACTTGAACCAAAAAGACAAACAAGCAAAACAAATCCCTCCTGTTGTGGTGCTGAAGGCAAGAAGTGCATCACCTGGCTGTTTGTATGTGATTCTGTGTGCTTTCCCTTGCCCAGCTGTCTGCACTGAGAAGCAGGGTTAATGTGAGGTCATAACCAACTCATGATAGTGAGTTCTGAGAGGCTTGCTTCAACATAATTTATTGTCAGATTAACCGAGAGTAGCCCATCACTTATAATGTCCCTTTTTATACATCTATTTTCATTAAAACAGTCTTTACTGTTTAACAACTCTGGCCCAAATATTTAGAATGAATATTGTTGCCTTTACAGATTGCACGCCCCCACTAAAAATAGCATGGAACTCTGCTGGAGAGATGGTTTAGTGGTTAACAGTACTTGCTACTCTTGCAGAGGACATGTTTTTCTGTCCTCCATGGACACCAGGCGTACATATGGTACACGTACACGTACATGCAAGCAAACACTCATTTGTAAAACAAGAATAATTAAATATTTTTAAATAGCATGGAGAAACAAATACAGGAGAAATCTCTGAGTGGGGACTTGAGGGAAGGCTCAGTTTGTCAGCGCTGCTATGCACTTGCCTCGAAAGCACTAGGAACCGTGTTCGGTCTCTAGCACCCTAAGAAGATGATGGGCATGGTAGCACATGCTTGGAATGCTAGTGTTGGGGAGGGGGAACAGAAGTATTCCCCAAGTTTAGCCTAATGGATACACTTCAGGCCAGTAAGGGACTGTCTCAAAGGAGCCGGACAGCGTCCCGAGGATGTCACCCGAAGTCATCTGGTTTCCATATGCATGCACACCTGCACACATATAATGAATGCAAGTATGTAAATGTAATGCAACACTTTGGTTGCATTTGGAGAAATGCTCAAATAGCTTTTGTACAGAGATCTAAAGAATACATTTTTGTTTCTCTAACTCTGTCTTCAAAACAGCAGCCCTACTTATGTACATGCTGGTGTCATGAGAACCACCCATTGATTGGAATTTTTTTTTGCTTATATAACTTTGTAAGTACATCATTCTTTTCCCCATCCTCCCTCTCTCTCTCCCCCCCCCTCTCTCTCTCTCTCTCTCTCTCACACACACACACACACACACACACTTCTACACTCTCAAGAAAAACACATCCGACAGCAAATGTAGGAGTGTTCCATAGGAACCAGTTCTGTGACACTTGTTAGGGGGCCTCCAATTTAATTCAATTCTGACACCATCTACCTGGAGCACAAACATCAGATCTCAATCATACAGGCAGCCCACAAGAGGATACCACTCCAAATGCTGCTCATAGGCCTGGCCCTCCCATACTTCTAACTGGTTATAAATTAGAGGTGGCTAATATCCCTTCCTCAGCACTAACAAGCGGATGAGGTAGTTATAGCATCAAGGAAATGACTTACTCATGTGAAAGCATTTGTTTATTGCTTTTTTATTTACTCATGTGTTTACTCAGCTAGATGGAGGCAAAGCACAGGGCAGGGGAGAGGGTATCGAGGTGTGGCATCCATGTTTTTTCTGGGTCAGGCTCCCTCCCAGAACCTTGCTATGTTCTTTGCCAGCTCAGGAACTCATCAAGTCCCTTCTCTTAAGAGTTTTTCTGGAGTCTGATCTTCATCTCAAATCCCCTTCCCAGAGTCAATAGATGGGATTGAATATTTCCCGCCATCTGTCTCATGACTGTCTTCAGCCTGTGGCTAATAGGGGCCCCATTCCAAGCATCTCAGTAGACTGACTCAGGTGTGGTCAACATAGGAATCACCAAGGACTCTTCTGTCACCTAGGAAATTATAAAGGAACTACATACTAAGACTGTGTAGGGAAGCCAGATATCTTTGTTAAGTCACATTCATGTTGACCATAATGTTGA
Organism: Cricetulus griseus; assembly: GCF_003668045.3. Classification (NCBI taxonomy): domain Eukaryota; kingdom Metazoa; phylum Chordata; class Mammalia; order Rodentia; family Cricetidae; genus Cricetulus; species Cricetulus griseus. The sequence goes on from NW_023276806.1 coordinate 59,034,027, forward strand.
GAACATGCTTTCTAGGGTGCAGATGAGGTAAGCTCTAGATCTAGTGACATCATAGAAAGTCAAGGAGAGATGGTCTCTTTCTTTCAAAGTTGTCAGCTTTTGACATGTTTTTAAACTTGATTTAAAATTTCTGCTCATGATCTTGCCTTGTCTACTTTTATTGGATTTTCTTGTTTTTATTTGATAAACACTGGACTCAGACCTTCAAGAGAATCTGTGTCTGGAAGCCAGGCAGATCTGTTCTGTACAGGGAACTCCAGCACTTACTAAGTGTGCAACCTTAGCCATCTTCAGTTTTTCACGCCGGTACATTAGAGATAATAACAGAAACTACCTTACAATATTGTTGTTAGGACTGAACAATACCATGCACATAAAACACTCAGCATAAAGTCTGGCATAGAGTGGGCACTATAAATATCAATTGCTATCATTGATATTATTAACAAATATGGGTGATTGGCTCTTGCCATTGGTCTACTGTGCCAATGAGTATTGTTTTGGATTCCTTGCTGAATTTTGAGAGTGTAAAGAGCACTTGTACAGGGCATACAGTGTTCTTATTTGTTGAATTTACATAGTTAAATGTAAACCTTGAGAATTAAGGGTCTCTGAAATCAAAGTGTCTATCGAGCTAGCACAGTGGCTCACTATGAAGAAAGGCCTAGTGATGGGACATAGAACTACAGCATCCAGCAGCCAGGCTAGGAAGCATCTGGAAATGTCTGCCATCCCTAGAGCTAAGATATTTCCGTAAAACTGGGGTGGCAGGAAGAAAGCACACACTGCTTACATTGAACTTACATTGGCTATAGATAGCAGGCACAATAGAGCTTGGAGCAGGAGGGCAGTCTTAAGAAGTGCATCACTTCTGACTTGTGTAGGGTACAAGTTTGGAAAGTTTATAATAACATACACAGGGAATGTTGTCCTAGTGGTTGCCTGAATGACCCCTCCAGGTACAGTACCTATGGCATAGCCCATGAACCACACACTCTGCTTTCAAGACAAATGACACAATAAACACAGGAAGCATAATATTGTAAAGGTTCTGCGGTCATTGGAAGACACCAATGGGCAGAGAAGGAAGAGCAGGATAATGTGGCAATGAGTTCAGTTCAAGTGAGCGACCATAGGCAGTCTGCACCTGTGCTCAAGTGAGTGACCACAGGAGTCACCACCTTCCCTCAAGTGAGTGACCACAGCAGTTACCACCTTCCTTCAAGTGAGTGTCTGCAGTCATCTGCACCTGCACTCAAGTGAGTGACCACAGGCAGTCCCCATCTGGGTTCAAGTAAGTTACTACAGACAGTCTGCACCTGTGCTCAAGTGAGAGATCACAGGCAGTCTGCACCTGCACTCAAGCAGCTAATGTAATAGAGAGTCTGCTCTGTGATCAGGAGATTGACTACATAGAGAATCTATTTAATACCTAATTTTATATCTGTAGACCACTCTGACATACACTATTCCTGTCTCCCCTGCTTTTGAGATAGAGTCTTCTAAAAGCCCCAAGGGTCTCTTTGGCTCAGCCTCCTGAATGTTGGTATTGTTTTAAGTTGCTGGTTATATTTTACTCTTTTCTCAACTTATTTTCCTCCTATCCATACCTTCATTCACTAATGCTATAGTATGCATTGTATCATTGTTCTACTTTATCCAACAAAAGTAATTGGAGTTGAAAGGGAGATTGTTTCTAATTGGTTTTTACTCTAATTTCGGAATGGATTTTTTTTTGCAATTAGCATTTTAGTCTCCTACTGGTGCTAGAGATTGTGACTAGTGCCTTGAGCTACTCTCCCAGCCCAGTGAGGAGGAACCATGCCTCAACCTGAATACAACACAGTCCCACTTGAACACTGAAAATACCTCCAGTGAACCAATAGACATAATTAAACATCCAAACAATGACTAATCCCAGATGTGCAAGTCCCAATGCAGAAACATAAGACACAAGAAAAACCAAAACATGAAGCTTCTAAAAATTATAATCCCTAATAATGGATTCAATGAGAGTGAATTAGGTGAAATCTCAAACAAAGAATTCAAAAGTATGATTATAAGAATGTTCAATGGAGTCAAAAAGGGCATATGTAAACTCCTATATTGATCTAAAGAGAATATAAACAAACAACTGGATTCAATAAGTCAATACATGATATGAAAGACCTAGAAAGGAAGATACTTTCTTTATTCTGTTATGTAACAAAATAGGCATTAAACTAAAATTAGTTAGAAAAGACAAAGAAGGTCACATCTTTATGATTAAAGGAACAATCCATCAAAAGAGTGTAACAGTCTTAAACATATACATACTGAATATCTGTGCACCTAATTTCATGAAACAAGCAATTCTGGATATAAACGCACAGAGCAACCTCAGCACAATAATAGTAAATAACTTCAGCACACCATTCTCATCAATAGACATGTCATTCAGACAAAATAAATAAATAAAAGTAAACCAAAAAGAAACATCAGAGTTCAATGGTATTCTGTGGACTTCACAAATTCTGTGGACTTCACAAATATCTACAAAATGCTCTACTTAGATGCTTCTCAAAAGTCTATAGGACTTTGTCCAAATCAGATGATAATCTAGTACATAAAAGAAATATCAAAAAACCCCAAGAAAATTGAAGTAACTTCCTGTATTTTATCTGATCACAATGAAATAAAACTAAAAATTGATAGAAAAAATTCATAGAAACAATAGAATATATTCAAACTCATGGGTGTTAAACAGTACATTATGGAATAATGAGTAGGTTGTCTACAAAATTAAGGAATAAACTTTAAGTTTTCCAGAATAAAAAAAACCCACAATACTGAACCTGTAGAATGCAATTAAACCAATTCTAAGAAGGAAATTTATATCAATAGATACTTTAAAAAGTCAAGGGGCTGGAGAGATGGTTCATCAGTTAAGAGCACTTGCTGCTTTTCCAGAGGACTTGAACTCGGATCCCACCACCCACATAAGGCAATTCACATCTATTGTAACTCCAGTTTCGGGGCATCTGATACCCTATTCTGGCCTGTGCAGGTACTGCAGGCATATGGTACACATAAATACATTCACACACATACATTCATACACCTAAAATGATTAAATTTTAGTTGAACATTTCTCAACTAAACAGACAGATGCTGATCCTTAATGTGTTAGAAAAACAAGACCAGGCCAAATCCCAAGGCATAAATAAATAAAAACATCAGAGTCAAAATGATTGAAGTTGAAGCAAAAAGGACTACACAATGAATCAATGCAACAGAGAGTTGTTAGTTCTTTTAAAAGACAAATAAGACTATTGGTTGATTTATCCAAAAGTCAGAGAAAACACAAATGAGTAAAGCTAGACACGAAAAGGGTGACATTACAACAGATACCAATGGAATTCAGAGAACCGTTGAAACATATTTCAAACTGGAAAATTACGTGCTAAACAAACTGAAAAATCCCAATGAAAGGTATTGATATTTCCATACACATATGGTCTATAAAAATTAAACCATGACCAAGTTAACTCTGATAAAAGAAAACATTTAATTGGGGGCTTGCTTACAGTTTCAGAGGGTTAGTATATTATCTTCGTGGCAGAAAGCAGACAGGCATGGCACTGGAGCAGTGGCTGAGGACTTTACATCCTGATCCACACACAGAGAGAGAGAGAGAGAGAGAGAGAGAGAGAGAGAGAGAGAGAGAGAGAGAGAGAGAGAGAGAGACAGAGAGAGAGAGAGAGAGACAGAGAGAGAGAGAGAGAGAGACAGAGAGAGAGAGAGAGAGACAGAGAGAGAGAGAGAGACAGAGAGACAGAGACAGAGAGACAGAGAGACAGAGAGACAGAGATGCACACACACAGAGAGAGACAGAGAAACTAGCCCTGGCATGGGCTTTTGAAACCTCAAAGCCCATCCCTGGTGATACATTTCCTCCACCAAGGCCTTATCTCCTAATCCTTTCCAAGCAGTTCATCAACTGTGGAGGAAGAATTCAAATATATGTGCCTACTGAGGGGGGGGGCAATTTTCACTCAAACCACCACGGGGAGGTTTAGGAGGTGTGGTCTTGCAGGAGAAAGTATTGTTAGGTCTCCAAGAGACCTAGGACGAGTCTCACTTAGTATGTATGGCTCCTCCCCAGCACTTCTCACCCCCTACCTTAAATCCCCCCCCCCGCCCCCGGGGCTGGGCTTCTGCTTCTCTTCTCCCAGCCTCTCTTCCTATTGAACTAAGTCATTTTGGCTAGGAACCCTCTTGGTCTCTTGGCTCCTGGCTGGCTGGGCTCCTGGATCTCTCTTGGTCCACTTGCCCCTCCCCCACCTTCCCTACCTCTCTTACTCTCTCGGTCTCTCTCCTCTCATGTCCCAGTTCAGTCAGCAGGCCATATTTAGTCTGGACTCTTCCAATGCCTCCGACTGTTCTTACCCTCATATCTACAATAAGCCTTCTTCTCAAGCATACCTGTGTTCATTTGTAATTCAAGTATGTCACTAGCTTCAGGCTTTGAGCTTTCAAAAAACCATGTGCTGTTTCCAATGCATTCTCTCTGCCTCTTGCTTTCAGTTCAAGATAGGAGCTCACAGCTGTGCTCCAGCTGTCGTGTCTACCTGCCTGCTGTCGTGCTTCCCCACCGTGATGGTGTTGGACTATTTTCCCTCTGGGATGGTAAACCCCAGATAAACTCTTCTAAAGGTTTGCCTTTGTCATGTTTTATCACAGCAATAGAAAAATAATTTAGACATTGGTCGATGGAATAGAATAGAGGACCCAGAAATAAAACTGCACAGCTACAGGCACCTGATTCTTCTTAACCATGGCAAAAATATTCTTTGAAAAAAAAAAAAAAGATAGCCAATGGTGCTTACAAAACTGGATGTCCGTATCTAAAGCAGTGAAAGATCTGTATCTCCCACTTTGCATGATAACCTGTTCAAAATGAACCAGAGACCTTAATGCAAGACCTTAACCTCTGGAACCATTAGAAAGACTGTTCAATATCCTTAGCCACTGGGAGATGAAAGTTCAATCTTCAGATCCCATCTACACCACTGATAATGGCTATTATTAAGAAAACAAATACAAACAAAATACTGTTAAGGATCAGGAAGAAAAGAACACTTATACATTACTGGTAGAACTGCAAACTAGCCCAACCACATGGAAATTTCTCTAAAACTTAAAAATAGAGCTATCATATGACCTAGCTATACCATTTGTGAATATATACCCAAAGAACTCTAAGTCAACAGACTACAGAGACACTTTTGTATTCATGCTTATTTCAGCAACATTCTCTGTAGCTGTCACCCAGGCATAGTAATGCACACCTACCATTCAACCCTTGGGAAATGGAGGCAGGAGGATCAGGGGTTCAAGTTCATTCATGGCTTCATACTGAGTTTGTGGACAACTTGGGCTACATGAGAGCCTGTTTCAATAAGCAAATAAGTAAATAACAAATAACAGAGCAACTTTATACTTTATAGAATTGTTCTAGGTATCTGTACAACTTAAATGGATATAGAAAATTCACACACACACACACACACACACACACACACACACACACACACACAAACACACCTTGACACAAACTATAGTCATCTGGGAAAAGGGAACCTCAACTGAGGAACTGCTGCCACCAGACTGGGTGGGTATATCTGTGAGACATTTTCTTGATTAATGATTAACGTGGAAGGACCCAGCCCATTTATGGGTCCTTCTCCGGACCAGTAGGCAGGGGCTTGTAAGAAAGTCAGCTAAGCAAGTCAGTAAGCAGCCATCCTCCATGGCTGTTGAGTTCCTGCCTTGGCTTTCCTTGATGATGGACTACAATCTGTAAGTCAGATAAACCCTTTTCTCCCCCAAGTTCATTTTGTTTAGTGTTTATTTGCACAGCAACAGAGAAATAAAGTAGAACATATACAAAAGTTTTTATTTAACCATAAAAAAGAATGAAATTATGCCATCGCCAAGAAAATGGATGTGATTCAGAAAGACATGTTTTTCAAATACATTTATTTATTTATTTTACATCCCAGCTTCTCTTCCCTCCTCTCCTCCCAGTCTCCCCCGGCAACAGCCCTCCCACTCTGTTCCCATCCCCCAATCCAGTCCTCCTCCATTTCTGCTTAGGAAAGAACATGTCCCTCATGAATATCAACAAAACATGGCATGTTTCTATTTAGAAAGGGACAGGCTTCCCATGAGTATCAACAACGCAAGGCATATCAAGACTCATCAAGACTAAGCACCTCCTATCCACCCAAGTATCAAGGCTGTACAAGGCAACCCAGCATAAGGAGTAGTGTCCCAAAAGCCTCCAAAAGAGTTGGAGACAGTTCTTCTTCCCACCCTCATGAGTCCTACAAGAGGACCAAATCATGCAACTGCAACATACATGCAGAGAGCTTAGGTTAGTTCCATGCAGGCTTTCAGACCATTGGCTCAGTCTCCGTGGGCCTCTAGGACTCTAGGCTGGTTGACTCTGTGAGGTTTCCTGTAATGTCCTTGACCTGGCTCCCACAATCCCTTGTCCTCCTCTTCTACAGGATTCCCGGAACTCCATCTGATGTTTTGCCATGGGTCCGCACCCGTCTCCACCAGTTGCTGGTTGACACCTCCCTGATGACAGCTGCGCTAGGCACCAATCTGGTTGCAGAAGATGACCAATTCAGGTTACATGTCGGCTATTTCTGCTAGGAGTCTAAGCTGGGGTCCTTCTTGTAGACTTCTGGGAAATTCCCTTGCTCCAGGTTTTTGCCTGACTCCAAAGTGCGTCCCCCAGTAGTCTCTGCACTCTCCCCCTCCGACAGCACCCCAACCTAATCGTCCATGTTCCCATCCCCACCCATGAAGTCTCCTCCAGTTCCCCTTCCCAGGGAACTTAACAATTCTTGGGAAGGTTTTTTTTCCCCATTTGTATATAAGCAAATTTTGACTATGGTCAACCCACAGTGACTGGGTTAAGTTACAAAGAACAACACTAATGAACTATAAGTGGGCTGATTTTCAAGAAATCACATGGCTCGCTTAGCTTCTGGTATATCACAGAAACTGGTGATTAAACAATGTAGGATACAGGGCATCAGTGGTTTCAGGGGAGCAAGGTTGTTAGTTGTAGGCAATTAGAGAACATAATATAGAGCCAGTGACATTAAGTGAAGGCTTCTGCAGCCAAGCCTGGTGACCCAAGTTTGATCCCCTGGAATCCTCATGGTGGACAATGAAAACTGACTCCTGTAGGTTGTTTTCTGGTCTCCACATGCTGCAAGTTATAGGGTGTGTGTGTGTGTGTGTGTGTGTGTGTGAGAGAGAGAGAGAGAGAGAGAGAGAGAGAGAGACAGAGACAGAGACAGAGACAGAGACAGAGAGTGTGTGTAATAAACAAATATAACTCAAACCTATGTCTTCAAATGATCCGTGATATTAATGAAAGGCCTCCATTGGACTACAGTTGCCTCTGCTTGTCTCTCTAGGTGGCCTCCCTCCCTCCCTGGTAACTAACTGTCCCTTCCCCTGGCCAGTTTTTCCAGTTGTGTACACCTGTTTTCTGTTGAAATTCATCCCTCACATTCCCTCACAATCCCTCATTTATACTTAGTCCTGACTTAAGAATTCTAGCAGAGAATGTGATTATTTCTGTGTCCAGCACCTTAACAGACTGCTAAAAATTATGAATAAACAGAATTCACTTCTTTCACCTTTGTGAAATCTGAAAAACTGCTTCTCCTCATCTTCTCCTCTTCCCTTTCCTGCTCTCCCTCCCTCTATTCCTCCTTCTCTCATTCTTCTGCTCCTCCTCCTCTTCCTTCTTCTCCTCCTCCCTCTGCTTCCCTGACACAGAGGAAGAGGGCAAGTTTTGAAACTCAAAATAATTCAATAGCCAAAGGAAACATTTTCCAGAGCATGTGGACAAGTTATCGGCGACATGGTCATCAATGATTTGAAACCTATTCTGTCCCTGTAATTAAGATGGTTCCAGAGGGGGGCAATAGAAATATTTTTTCTTGACATCTTTGTAGGCAGGAGAATTCAGGTGTGGATGGACCATATGTTCAAATATTCTCAAATAGCTTAAGAGTCAGGAAAGTTCAGGAGCTATAGATATAATCAAAATGCACCTCAAATGCATTCAGCATGCCACCTTTATTCTTCTTTCTCTATTTCAGATAAGTACAGCAAAGACAGACTTTCGGTAGGGAATGTGCCCTTTGATTGATGGCCAGAGGTCAGACTTCCGCAGCAATTCTGATGAGCAAGTGTAACTTCCTGGTTTATCTCTATTGTTTCATCTGAAATTCTGTAAATGAGATGACGCAGATGAGCAGAGCTGCAGCTCCCTCTCATCTGCATTTTATTAACTTTATGGGTTTCCTTTTTGCATGATATTACCTAATTACATCCTTCAAAGACACACTGACATACCACTCTCCACTTTCAATTATTCACTCCATCGAAGGGAATCATGAAACATCCACCCCTTCCAGAAAATCCACCCAGCAACTGGGTCACTGTGGGAAGAGGATGATGGGAAGTTGAGACTATGAGCCCAATTAGGAGGTCTCACAGAGAGTCTGGCTTTGGCCCTCTTTCCATTCAAGCCAATTTTCTAGGCACACAGTAGCTCAGTTCTTAGAGCCACAGATGCCCACACAGTATTATTACCCAACTCCATTGCTCATGTTCCTCACTGAGCGTATTCCAAAGCATCCCAGTAACTCTGGGATGTTTTCAAAATCCATTCATTTACAAAGAATCCTGTTTCCCCTGATGTTTCATGGAAAGCATGAAACATGAAAACCTTTAATGGGAGCAGGTCCAGGCCTGCTTCAATGGTGTAGTCCCTTAAGGCATCTGGTATTCCACTTTGAGAGGGGATCAACTCTATGCAGAAACCTTAGCAGCACGTATCCAACATCCTTCTTTGTCTCTCTTCTATCTTGATGGCACCTTTACTATCTTCTTTAGGACTTGTCCTAGCCTGCTGTCTATTGTTGGGATGAACATCATGACCAAAAACAACTTGGAGAGCAAAGGGTCTGTGTCACTTTACACTTTCAGGTCACAGTCCCTTGTTAAAGGAAGTTTGGGCAGGAATTCACACAGGAACTGAAGCAGACACCATGGAGGAATGTTGCTTACCAGGCGGCTTTCTGTCTCATCCTTAGCTAGCATTTTTATACAGCCCAGGTCCACCTGCCTAGGGATAGTGCCACCTGCAGTGGGTTGGGCCTGCCCACATCAATCATCATGCAGGGAGATCCCTTGTACACATGCCCACAAGACAATCTTGTCAGGCAATTCTTCAACTGAGGTGTCCACTTTCCAAGTGACTCTAGGTTTGGGTCAAGGTAACAATAAAGATTCACCAGCACTGTACCCACTCAGGAGGCCTGTCACGTCAGCACTGTACCCACTCAGGAGGCCTGTCACACCAGTGCTGGCACTCGCACACCAAGCTTCCTTCTGCCTCTATTCAACCTCTGCCTTATCCAGGACACCTTGGCTTCTACAAGGAAACATTTACAGTTCAATTGTTTAAGTTGTCTAACTATTTCGTTGTGTCTGCCTACACTTCCTCTAAGTATTGATGATGCGGATATAGTCAGTTGGCTTACTAAGCCCAGAGGTTGAGAAATAGAGTAAAAAGCACAGTGTAGACTAAATATGATAGTGTGCAGCTACTGTGATCCCAGCACTAGGTAGGCTGAGGCAGTAGAAGTGTTTTAGACTGCCCATAATGAATTTAAAGCTAACCTGGGTTTTGTTGTGAGAACTTATTTCAAAGCAAATAAAGAGCACAGCATCACAGGAAAATGTGGCTCTGTTATTTGATGCCTTGTGGAACTAACTCTGTTAACTTGCTGGATAACTGCTCTAAGCCCATGTCTCCTTATTTGTAAACTGGGCTTAACAATGTTTAATTTGACCTCTGCTGGATGCCTGTAAGCCACAAATGTTAAAACTGGAATCACCTCACCCATTCCCTCCCTGGTTGTGTAGCTTTCAGTCATCTCTCTTCCTTAATCTTTTTAACTGCTGCTCGTCTTCCCTGTCCTTTGCTTATTATCTTATGATTGATCATCTAGAAATCTGAACTTCATGCATGGCTGTAAGAGGTGCCATCTCTAAGTGCAGCCTCCTTGTCTTCCAGTTCTGTGTTTGCTGATGACAATATTTTGTTTATTTCTTATAAAAAATCAAAGCAGTCCAGGGAATGAATAATTGCAGACTAACTCCAATGGCCCGTGGAAATTTTTCCTGGACCATAACTAATAAAGAGTTTCACAGAAAACAGTATGCACCTGGCTGAGGTGCACAATGGGGAAGACCTAGAGAACACACATGGAATCTGCCTCAGTATCTTGATTACATACATCTTCATTTCCTGAAGGAAGTTTATGCCAGTCTTAGACATCTAATCTAAGACACAATTGCTCTGTGGTCAGGTAAATCTGAAGATGCTAATTGAGATCGGCTCAAGCATGGGCCTTTGGTACATCCCAAGTCAACCCACTCTGCTGTTGGAGACACATTGCATACTCCTTGGCTTTGTCAAATGCCAACAGTTCCATACAGTTCAGCCAATAGTCTTCAACACAAAAGCTTTCTAAGATGCTTCTAGAATTGGAGTCATTTTCATGGTTCTCATTGCAAAGGACATATTAGGCTACCCCAGCCTTTGTGCTGGCTGTGTGATGATTGTCTGCCATCTGCTTTCCTCCTTTCTTAGTCTGAACATTATAAATCGCTAAGACTTGGTTTTGTCCTGAAGATAGCCCATCACTCTTGCCCAACAAGAGACTTTTGTGGAAGTGTTGAACCCCTAAGGAACTCTGACCATCTTTTTAGATGAAAGGTGGCAGAGCAATGTGTATTGTGTTGTGTTCCCGCTGAATTTCTTTCTTTTTTAATTAATTATTTTTTTGTTTTTACATTCTGACTGAAGTTTCCCTTCCCTCTCCCCTCTCCCCCTCCCTCTCCTTCTCCCCCATCTCCCTACCCCATCCACTCCTCCTCCTTCATTTCTCTTCAGAAAAGTGCAGGCCTCCCAGGGGTATCAGCCAGCCATGGTATATAAAGTTGCAGTGAGACTAGGTACTTCCTATCCTATTAAACATGGACAAGGCAACCTGGTAGGAGAAAGGGGTCCCAAAACCAGGCAACAGAGTCAGAGACAGCCCCTGCTCCCACTGTTAGGAGTCCCACAAGAAGACCAAGCTACACAACTGTAGCATATATGCAGAGGGCCTAGGTCAGTCCCATGCAGGCTCCCTGGTTGTTGGCTCAGTCTCTCTGAGCCCCTATGATCTCAGGTTAGTTGGTTGTGTGGGTTTTCTTGTGTTGTCGTTGGTCCCTCTGGCTCCTGCAATCCTCCTCTTCCACAGAATTCCATGAATTCTGCCTAATGTTTGACTGTGTGTCTCTGCATCTGATTCCATCAGTTGCTGGGTGAAACCTCTCTGATGACAATTGGGCCAGACACCAGTCTATGAGTATAGCAGAATATCATTAGGAATCATTTCATTGACCTTTTTCATGTTTGGTTCTATCCTAGATCTCTGGGCTATCTGGCCTCTGGGTCCTGGCCCTCCAGGCAGTGTCAGGGATGGGATCCTTCTCATGGCATGGGTCTCAAGCTGGATGAGTCATCAGTTGGCCACTCCCACAATTTCTGCACTACCTTTACCCCATCACATCTTGTAGACAGGACAAATTGTAGGTTGAAAGTTTTATGGCTGGGTTGGTGTCTCAGTCCCTCTACGGGAAGCCTTGCCTGGTTACAGGAGATAGCCAGTTCAGGTTCCATGTCCCCCATTGCTGGAGTCTTAGCTAGCTAGGGTCACCCTTCTAGATTCCTTGGAGTGTCCATTGCAATAGAAATGGATAAAGAAAATGTGATACATTTACACAATGGAGTATTACTCAGCTGTTAAAAACAATGACATCATGAAATTGGCAGGCAAATGAATGGAGCTAGAAAGTATTATCCTGAGTGAGGTATCCAGACCCAGAAAGACAAATATGGTATGTACTCACTCATAAGTGGATATCAGCTTTAAGGATACCCATGATACAATCTATAGACCCAGAGAAGCTAAGTAACAAGGAGGGTTCAAGGGGTAGGGTTGGGATGCATGAATCTCACTGTGAAGGGGAATTAAAATAGACATTGCCAGTGGACAGGGGGTGGGAGGTATTGGAGAGTTGTGTGTCTGGATTGTGGGGTGGCACCAGGAGGAATCAGGTGCAGGGAATGTGGGGGGTGGGAGTACTAGGAGAGACAGCTGAATGAGGGGCATCTCTGGGAAGATCGAGCTAAATTTCTTATAAATGAAATCTCAGGGTTCCATTCTCCAGCTTAACACTGGCTCCTGACAAGTTACAGAAAGCTAGATGTGGAGGCACACACTTTTATCTCAGTACTCAGGAAGCAGAGGCAGTTATATCTCTGTGAGTTCAAGGCCAACCTGGTCTACATTGTGAGTTCAGGACAGTCAAAGCTATGCAGAGACCCTGTCTCAAAAACAAACAAAACAACTAGACACATAAAGGAGAAGAAAGTCTGTAGTGATTACTTTCTGTTGCTGTGATAAAACACTGAACTAACTTGGGGAAGAAAAATTATTTCAGTTTGTAATGTCCAGGTCACAGTCCAACACTGAGAGAAGCCAGGGCAGGAACCTGGGAGTAGGAAGTGAATCAGAGACAATGGAGAAATATTGCTTTCTCGCTTCTTGTTATGGCTCACAGGGCTTGCTTTCTTCTACCACCCAACTCTGAACATCATATATACAATATGTGTCACATATAAATAAATAGATTTAAAATTACTTAATCTCAGTAGATTGACTCTTGTCATAATATATGGTCCTTGTGAGTGTTTTGCTTTCACACACACACACACACACACACACACTATATATATATATATATATATATATATATTATATATATATATATATGTATGTATGTATATTGACTCAGTATCAATAGATTGACTCTTGTCGTGATATATGATTCCTGTCAGTCTTTTGCTTTGGTTCTGATAATAATACACCCCCTCTTTCTCTTTTTGGCTTCATTTTTTTTGACTCTCAGAATACCTTTATATTTAATGTAAGATCCTTGTAGACAAATATAATTAGTGGATCACTTTTGTTTGTTCTCTTTAAAAATAAAAACATTCTACAATCTTTGTCTATTACTTTGAACACCTATACCATTTAAATCAATATTCTTAAATGTTAATATAACCAGTTAGGTATTAAATATGACATTTTATCTTTATTATCTATTTGCTCTTTTTTCCTCCCTTTTTATGGATTAGATAGTCCATATTGATTTACTTGCAGTGCTTTAGTGTGTTTCTCAGTACAGTTTTAATTATTGCTTAGATTGTTTAATTTTTTAGTTGTTACATTATTTGCACATAATTTATCATTCTATGTATTTCGACAATTTGTCAATCCAAGAGCTTTGGGGGGGGAGCATTGCCTCCTTTACATCTTTTCACCCTCCATACTAATACCTTATTTATATCCAATACTTGGTCTACATACATTGAGAACTACATGCATTGACACATTGCTATACTTTATTGCTTAAAGGGCTTGTGTGGACACACAAAGCCTACTTATTCATATTTATGCTCTCTCTATTTCTCTTCCCTCTTTGCACTGCTAAGATTAGTTTCTTTTAGTTTCCTTTCTCTTTAGAGACATTCCATTAGGAACTTTTAGAGGGTATCTTGCTGTGACAACACCAGCTGACATCACAGCATGGATGGAGGAACGCTCATAATTTTACACCCAGATGAAGAGCTACAGGCAGTTAGGAACTGCTGAGAGAGGGAGAATCAGTCTTCCCTGGGGGTAAGCCTCCTAATTAGCTACCCAGTGCCAGGTGGTCATCCCTACAACATATACATACAAACAACACTAAATAAACTCAACAGGTTGTAGTTATATATTTACTCACATATATATGTACACACACACACACACACACTATATATATATATATATATATTATATATATATCAACAAAAACTTATAAGAGACCATGAATTTGAGAGGGATCAGGGGGACACAGAGTGCACTGGAGAGAAGACAAAAAATGATGTAAATACAGTACACACATATAAAAATTTAAAAATAAATTAAAAACAACTTTTAAAAAAAGGCTTTCTGGTGACAAAGTCTCATAGTTCTCCTTCATCTGAGAATGTCTTTATTTCTCCTTCATTGCTGAAGGGTTAATTTTGATGACTACGTTAACTGGATTCAGAACTACAGTTCTTTCAATACTTGAAAATTCTAAAGTTGAGTGTCAGTTTTCCCATTACTATAATGAAATATCTGGGCTAATAAATTTAAAATAGAGAAGCTACTTTGGCTCAAAGTTCTTGAAGTTTCAATCCATGGTCAATTAAAAAATACCGAGCATGACAGCAACATTCAAGAATTTCAGAACTGATCATCATACCAAACCTAAGAGTCTGTAGGATAGGAGAAGGAGCTGATATATAAACTAAAGGCATAGGGAAGCTACTGAATGAAAGAAAAGTAGATTTCCTAAACCCAGGGGAAGATCTGCTGTTACAAGCATTCTTCCTGCCACCCTGGGCCCACAGCTATGTCAGCCCCAAATGAACACACAAGACTTATATTAGATATGAACTGTTGGCTGTTGGTTTGGGCTTTTACTGGCTAGCTCTGTCTTAATTGCTAACCCATTTTTATGTCTTATCTTTCTGAAGAAAGAGTCTGGACCTGTTACTCCTCTCGTGTCCTACATTGTGACTGACTCTGCCTATGTTTCCCAGAATCTTCCTCATCTCCTAGCCCCACCTATCTTGCTGCCCTGTTGGCCAACAGTGTTTTATTCATCAACCAATAAAATAAACATATATAAAAGACCATTCCCCATCAATCTGCACTCAAAAATACAAGGGCATTTAGAACCCCAAGTGACATGAGCAAAGAAGACATTCCCCAAGATACACCATAGTCAAAATGCTAAGACTATAGAACAAATGAACAAAATTGAAAAACTGCTAGATGAAAATGGTAACTTATTTACAAATTAGCTTAAATCCATATCACATCAGACTTCTCTGTTACTATGATATCAATCTTTGTAAATATGTAACTACCAATCCAAGTTATTATACCCAGAAAAAAATTGTATTTTCAAATTGGTGAAAAAATACCGGCCTTTGAAGAAAACTGCAAATTAAAACAACTTATGACCTCTAATCTAGCATTACAGAAGATACTTTGGGGAATTCAATACACACAGAGAAAGAAGAAAAAGGTCATCAGGCTAAAGCATGAACCACATATTTAATAAAATTATAACAGTAAGCTTCTCCAAACTAGAGAAAGACAAGACCATTCCAGGGCTGGGAAGTACATAGAACACCAAATAGACATGACCGTGAGGGAACCTCCCAACATATTCTAATCTAAACAATAAACACAGAGAACAAAGAAAATGTTGAAGCAGTAAGAGAAAAATATCAAATAATTAATAGGTTTTTCTGCCGCCCCCCCTCCATAATAAGTTTCTCCACCAATGCAGTAATCCAGATAAAGCTGAACTGAAAAAGTACAACAACGGGTATATCGAAGAAAGAAACTCCCAGGTGGGTTCTCCTGTCCCAGAGATAGAGGCTGGAGAAGTCCTGCACCTGAGCCAGGGCAGGAAAGTTTTATAGACTGGAAGCAAGGAGTGATAGCATGCCCACCACAAGTTGGGTTTGTGCCCAAGCAGGGACAAAAGCTGAATGCTTAGGCAGCTCACAACTTCAGGGGAGGAAGCTGCAATAGCTGCCAAGAATGCAGAACTGGGCTTTTTGGTGCCTTTTTGTTTGGAGACTCTCTGAGCAAGAGGAGTTTGGAGAGAGAGGGAGGGAAGGAACAGAGCTTAAGCCAGAGGAGGCTCCAACTGAACAATAATATATAAAAGCCAAACTGTCAGAGTTATAGCAATTTCTCAGCAGAACTCTGGAAGCCAGGGAGTGTGCAATGATGGATTATAAATTCTGAAAGACAATAACTGCCAACACAGATTCCTATTGCTATAACTGAAGGAGAAAGAGCCTTTTATAATTAAAAGCCAACTGAAGGAATTTATGACTTCTATAGAAGACACTCTTCAGGATGAAGAGAAAAATAAACATGTCTATAAGACTACAAAAAAAAACATTCTAGAAGACTAGTGAAGGAATAGGGAGAACCGAACACTATAAAATCAGCAAAATGACAGGAAATAATACAGCAATAAGCACTCTGAATATTAGTGGGCTGCAATGATTAATCTTGATTGTCACATTGATTCCATCTGGAATCAGTTCAGAGGCATGCCTTTGGGCAAGTCTCAAAACATTTCTGGGAAAGATTTGCTCAGGAAAGAAGACCCACCTAGAATGGGCAAAACCTTCTGGGAACAGTCCACATATAAAGATCCGAAGAGAAAGCTTGCTTGGATACCTTTTCTTTCTCCTGTGAGAGTATCTGTCTTGCTGTTGCGGCTGCCATTCATCGATGGCCTCAGAACTCATCTTCTTCAGCCTGCAACTGTGGACTGATAACCAGAAATTCTCCAGAAATCTTCCCACTCCAGTACCAAGCTAGTAGTGAAGCCTTCAAGATGGTAGACTGAATAGTTAGCAGGTCCTCAGCCCCTCCAGTGTGCAAACGGCCACTGTTGGACCCCCCAGCCCCTGCTGTGTAAACCCAGCCTAATAAGTCCCCTTTTATAGTATATACACATACATATCCATCCTATCAGTCCTCTTTCTCTAGAGAACTCTGACTAATGCCAAGAGTGGTTCTAGAGAAACGGAATAGTAAAGATAAATTTCTCTGTAGGAGTTGGTGGCATCTGGAGACGGCTGTCCAATTTGTCTAGTAGACACCTCTAGCAGTATGGAGAGCACAGATAACTTATAATGTGAACTATTTAAGTTCTATTCAAGACCTAACTTTTTCTCATCGTGTATTACAGTTTTAATACTCCGTGGCTAACTAGATTTTTAGTTACATTACTCCAAACTACTCATTCATCATGACCTCATTTGTGCACCTCCCTCCTTCCCTCCCTTTTCTCCCGGCTTTCACTAAGGATTTGCTACGTGTCAATCATGTGCTGTTGATGTATTATATAATCAAGTAATATTGTTTACAGTTAGATTTTAGGGAAGGACAGGGAGGAGATGTGGTTCAAAAGAGAGACACAGCATCTGTCTACTCTTTAGGCAAATGATTTATTAATGTTGACAGCAGCATTAATAAACTGGATTTATTTATTTATTTATTTATTTATTTATTTATTTATTTATTTATTTATGGGAACTGGAGTGGATCCACATTCCACCTGATGGAGCAAGGTGTCTTCTTTCAGCACCTCTTAGGAATAGGTATGGAGCCTGGGAGAAAATTTTCTGAACTAGCGATGACCTTCCCTGAAGGAGCTGACACACAAGGAAATGCAGATGCCACTCAGGGCCCACACTCTCCACCCATCTTTGCCTCTGAGGCTATAACCAGATTGATGAATCAAAAGGCCCTTAGAGGTGAGGTGCAAAGCACAAATCATGAGGAGGTGTGCTGTGAACGGAAGTTTCTTTCTCACCTGGTCCCACAGCCCTTTAGTCCCAAATAAACACTCAAAGGCTTATATTAATTATAAACTGTTTGGCATATTGCTCAGGCTTATTACTATGTAGCTCTTACAACTTAAATTAACCCATAATTCTTATCTATGTTTAGCCATGTGACTTGGTACCTTTTCTCAGTAAGGCATTCTCATCTTGCTTCCTGTGCATCTGGCTGGAAACAGAGTCTCTTCTCAGAATTCTCCTATCCTGGTAGCCCCGCCTATACTTCCTGCCTGGCTACTGGCCAATCAGCGTTTTATTAAACCATTACGAGTGACAAATCTTTACAGTGAACAGGAGCATTATCCCACATCAGTGTGCCACAACCCTGAGGAACTAACTGAGTTTTCTATTTCATTCAAGCACAAGCATGGTGAGTCTGTGTGGAAATGGAGTTTAAGGGTGTGGGATAATGGTAGAAGGAACATAAAACTAAATTGGGCTGAGTTTACTTGGCATGGTCTCACTTCGCAGACTCTAGGTTTAATGTTGCAGCCATAGGGTTTTCAAAGATGTTAAGAATGCTTTATCTGGTTGGTTGAATGAAGTATGGGTCAAAAGATGGCCTAGTTGAGTGAGCTGGAGATTACTGATAGCCCTGGGCTTAATAATGAAGGTAAGAATTTTGAGTACTTTCTTAAGTGTTTTCAGCCATTTCAGATTCCTCTGTTGAGAATTCCCTATTTAATTCTGCACCCCACTTTTTAATTTCATTGTTTGGTGTTTTGGTGGCTAAAGCTTCTTGAGCTCCTTATATATTTTGGAAATCAGCCCTCTCTCAGAAGTGGGGTTGGTGAAGATCTTTTCCCATTCAATGGGCTGTTATTTTTGTCTGACTGACTGTGTCCTCTGCCTTACAGAAGCTTCTCAGTTTCAGGAAGTCCCATTTATTAATTGAAGATCTCAATGTCTGTGCTACTGGTGTAATGTTCAGGCAGCAGTCTCCTGTGCCAATTTGTTCAAGGGTATCTCCCACTTTCTTTTCTAGAATATTCAGTGTGGCTGGATTTATGTTGAGATCTTTGATCCATTTGCACTTAAGTTTTGTGTGTGGTGACAGATATGGATCTATCTGCAATCTTCTGCATGTCCGAATCCAGTTATGCCAGCACCATTTGTTGAAGATGCTATCCTTCTTCCATTGTATAGATTTAGCATCTTTGTCAAAAAATAAGGTGTTCATAGGTGTGTGGGTTAATATCAGGGTTTTCAATTCGATTCCATTGGTCTGTCTGTCTATTTTTGTGCCAATACCAAGCTGTTTTCAGAACTATGGCTCTCTAATAAAGCTTGAAGTCAGGGATGGTGATACCTCCAGAAAATCCTTTATTGTACATCGTTGTTTTGGCTATCCTGGGTTTTTTGTTTTTCCACATAAAGTTGAGTATTGTTCTTTCAAGGTCTGTGAAGAACTGTGTTGGGATTTTGATGGGGATTGAGTTGACTCTGTAGATTATTTTTGGCAAGATTGCCATTCTTGCTATGTTGATTCTACCTATCCAAGAGCATGGGAGATCTTTCCATTTTCTGGTATCCTCTTTAATTTCTTTCTTTAAAGACTCAAAGTTCTTACTGTACAGGTCTTTCACTTTTTTGGTTAGCGTTACCCCAAGATAAATCCTTGGCCATCAGAGAAATGCAACTCAAAACAACTCTGAACTACCACCTCACACTTGTCAGAATGGCTAAAATCAAAAACACCAATGACAATCTATGCTGGAGAGAATGTTGGAGAAAAAGGAACACTCCTCCATTGCTGGTGGGAGTGTGAACTTATAAGACCACTTTGGAAATCAGTATGTCGGTTGTTCAGAAAAATGGGAATCAGTCTACCTCAAGATCCAGCAATTCCTCTGTTGGGCATATACCCAAAAAATGCACATTCATACAACAAGGACATGCGTTCAACCATGCTCATAGCAGCATTATTTGTAATAGCCAGAAAAGCAACCTAGATGCCCCTCAACTGAAGAATGGATAGAGAAAATGTGGTAATTTATACAATGGAGTCCTACTCAGCAGAAAAAAGCAATGGAATCTTGAAATTCTCAGGCAAATGGATGGAACTAGAAGAAACCATCCTGAGTGAGGTAACCCAGTCACAAAAAGACAAACACGGTATGTACTCACTCATATATGAATTTTAGACATAGAACAAAGGATTACTAGCTTACAATCCACTTCACCAAAGAAACTAGGAAACAAGAAGGACTCTAAGGGAAAAATACATGGACCCCAGGAATGGGAAGGGGCAGGAACTCCTGAGCTAATTTGGAGGATGAGGGTAGGGGAGAAGGAACTGCCAGAATGAGAGGAGGAGAAGAGGAGAGGAGAGGAGGAAATAGAGGAGCAGAAATATTGAGTTGGGGGAAGAATAGAGGAGAGCAGGATGAGAGACACCATATTAGAGGGAGCCATTATAGGTCCAAGGAGAGATCTGGCACTAGGGAGATTTCCAGAGACCTACAAGGATGACACAAACTGACAATCCAGGCAATGGTGGAGAGGATAACCTAAACGCCCTTCCCCTAAAATGAGATTGATGACTACTTTTTATGCCATCCTAGAGCCCTCATTCAGTGGCTGATGGAAGCAGAGGCAGACATCCACAGATATACACTGAACTGAACTCTGGAACTTAGTTGCAGAGAGGGAGGAATGAAGATCAAAGGGGTCAGTACCAGGCTGGTGAAATCCACACAAACAGCTGGCCTGAACAAGGGGGAGCACGTGGACCCCAGACTGCTGTCTGGGAGGCCAGTACAGGACTGAACCAGACCCCTGAACATGCATATCAATTAGGAGGCCTCTGCCCTCTGGGGGGGGGCTAGTAGTGCATTAGTATTTTTCCCTGGTGTAAGAAGGGACTTTGAGAGCCCATCCCATGTGAAGGGATGCACTCTTGCCCCGGACACATGGGGAAGGGCCTACAACCAGCCCAGGATGATGTGGTGGACTTTGGGGAGCCCCCATTGAGGGCCCTACCCTGCCTGGGGAGTGGAGGGTGGATGGGGTGGGGGGTTAGGTGGGGTGGGGAGGAGGGGTGGGAGTGAGGGGAGGGAGAGGGAGAAGGGATTGATATGTGAAACAAGTTTGTTCCTAATTTGAACTAATAAAAATAAAAAAATAATGAAGGTAAATAGAAATGGTGGAGCAGATTTACCTTGTAAAACCTAATAGGATAGGTGGAGGATAGACCGTCCACTAATATTCTTAAGAAACAGGTTTCTGCCATTCCTCTTCTCTGTACACCAGTCCTTACAGTGAAAGATACAAATGCTCAGATGACGGCTGTTACTCCCTGGTGGTCTAATGGTTAGGATTCAGTGCTCTCAAATGACCTATGTTTTAGGCAGACATTTCTTTCCTACTTGCCAGCTCCCGAATAATTGACACAGAGACTTAATATTAATTATAAATGCTCATCCAATTGCTCAGGCTTGTTACTGGCTAACTCTTACATTTAAATATAACCCATATTTCATATCTATGCTTTGCCGCATGGTTTGGGGCTTTACCTGTCCTCAGTGTGTCTTGCTCCCTCTGCATCTCCGGCAACTCCTCTGACTCTGCCCTTCTTCTTCCCATCATTCTCAGTTTAGCTTTCCCACCTAACTTTATCCTGTTGAGCTATTGGCCAGTGAACTTCTTTATTAAACCAATCACAGTGATAAATCTTCACAGCGTACAAAAGGATTATTCCACAGCAATATGTCAAATTGGATACAGGGCAGCTAGAGCCAAGTGGAAAGACTGACTCGCCAAAGACAAGATAAACATACTTACTATAATGGACAGAGTAAGCACAGTAATGTTCATAATGACCTGACTCATAGACCTTGGCATGGGGTATAGCTCATGATTTTGGTTAGATAGTAAAGGACTTGGAAAGGGTATGATTAGAAAATTGGTGAAAAAGGTATTTGGATGAAGAATATGTGGATAGAACTCTCCAAATGAGCAAAAGATTTAAGGATATTTTTCCCACATAAATGCTCATCAAAACGTCACCTCATGGGGCTGGAGAAATGTCTTGATGGTTCTCCTCCAGAGAACCAATGTTTTATTTCCAATACCCATATGGTGGTTCACACCATCTGTTACTCCAGTTCCAGGGGATCCAAAACCTTCTTTTGACATCTGCAGGTACTGTGCATGCATGTAGTACACAGGCATACATGTGAGCAAAACACTCATGTACATTAAATAAATATTTTGTCGTTGTTGTTTTACAAGACAGGGTTGCTCTATGTAGCCTTGCCTGTCCTAGAACTCACTTTGTAGACTCTGAACTCACAGAGATCCACCTGTCTCTGCCTCCCAAGTGCTGGGATTAAAACTACATGCCACCACTGCCCAGCTAATAAATAGATATTTTTAAAGGGACTTCACTATAAGAGGGGTTCAATAATTAAGCAGATATGGTGATCCATTCTGCAGGTAGCAGTCAATATCTTTCCTCAGTCATTCAGCCATCTCTGCCATTAACCAATGAGCCTATGAGCCTATGACCCTGGTGACAGGGTCAACAGCAATCATGAGTAAGGTGACTCACGGGGTCAACAGCAATCAAACTGATTTAGGGAATATCTTCATTAAGAAGATACTACAAACTTAAGCATACCATTCCAAACCCTGATGCACTCAATTTCATAGGACAAACATTTACTGAATATAAAAACAAATTTAATCCAAACCCAGTGATATAGGGTGACTTTAATAGTCTACTTTTACCAAATAGACAGATTATCCCAACAAAAAACAAACAGAAGTGCCGGAGAAATGGCTCAGTGGACAAAGCACTGGCTCTGCAAGTGTGAGGACCAGAGTTTCGATACCCATGTGAGAGACCCTGCCTCTTAGTACAAGGAGGAGAGTGATCAAGGAAAGACACCCAACGTTAATCCCTGACCTCCACACGCATATGTGTGTACATGTACACACACACACACACACACACACACACACACACACACACACACACACGCATGCATGCACATACACCACACACAATTGCACATAGAATACACACACACACACACACACACACAGAGAGAGAGAGAGAGAGAGAGAGAGAGAGAGAGAGAGAGAGACATCTGAGTTAAATTACATTGTAGATAGAATAGGCCTAGCATACAGTCACAGAATAGTCTGCTCAAGCCCTGTAAGCTTTGGCATGCCATAGAACTTTCTATAAAATAGGTCTTATAATAGGATAACAAACAAGTCTTAATAAATACAAGAAGAATAAAAACCATCTAACCAGGGCTGGAGAGAAGGCTCAGAGTTTAAGAGCACTGGCTGCTCTTCCAGAGGTCTAGCGTTCAATTCCCAGCAACCACATGGTGGCTCACAACCATCTGTAATGAGATCTGGTGCCCTCTTCCAGCCTGCAGGCATACATTCAGGCAGAACATTGTATACATAATAAATAAAATCTTTTAAAAAATCTAACTACAATGGAATATAGGTAGAAAACTATAGAACACACACAAACTCATGGAGACCGAACAACACATTACTGAATGATGAATGAGTCACTGAAGAAATTAAAAAAGAAGTGAATTTTCTTCTAGAATTTGATGAAAATGAAAACACAGCATACAAAAAACCTGTGGGGTAGAATGAAAGTAAAAATAAGAGAAGTGTGCATAGCTTCAAGTATCTTCATAACAAACCAGAAAGTCCTCAAAAGAATAACCTACTCATATACTTTAAGGGCTTGAAAAGCAATGAACGAAACTCAAGATCAGAAGATTGGGCCAGTGATAAGGATCAGTGGATAAAGGAGCTTGCCACCAAACCTGATTATCTTAGTTCAATTCCCCAGTACCCACAGGGTGAAAGGAGAGAAGCAGCTTCTCTAATGTGTTCTCTGCCCTCCACACATGTACTGTGATACACTCTCTGCCTTTGAAATTAGTTAATTAAAAACCAGTGGACAGAAAGAAGCAAAGTCAGTGGAGAAATTCATGAAGCAGAAATGAAAAAAACTATGCCAAAAATTAGTGAAATAAGGAAGTGCTTGTTTGGAAAGGTAATAAAAATGAACAAGTCATTAGACAAACCAATCCAAAGAGAGAAAAGACCCAAACTAATAACATCAAGACACAAAAAGGAAAATATTACAATAGGTACCTATGAAATTCAATAAATCTTTAGGACATTTCTTAAAAATACATTACACAAAATTGGAAAATCTAAAAGAAATGAATAGATTTCAAAACTCTTGTGAGCTACCAAAACTAAACAAAGAGGAGATAAACAACTTAATCAAGAGCCAGTGATGAAACTAAAGCAACCTTTAAAAAATATTTCCCAACTGAGAAAGATGTGGACCCTTGTGGATTTGCTACTGAATTCTACCAGATCTTTAAAAAGCAAACATCAGCATTTCCAAAAGTATTTCCTAGAATTGAAAGGAAAGGTACACTACCAAACCCCTCATTTTATGTCAGGATCATCCTGATATTAAGCCAGAAAAAGACAAAGTTAAGAATAGTTATAAACCAATACCTGATGAGCATAAATGCAATTTCTCAACAAAATACCTGTTGGGGATATTTAACTATGTAAAGATGTGTTACGTTTACTTATGCTACAGACTATTACTTTAACTGTGTAAAGGTGTGTTATATTTGTTTCTGCTGACTTTGTTAATGACATAAAGATGTGTTATATTTGTTTCTGCTGTATTTGCTTAATTATATGAAGATGTGTTGCACCTTGCTTGCCTAAGACACCTGATTGGTCTAATAAAAAGCTGAATGGCCAATAGCTGGGCAGGAGAGGGATAGGCAGGCCTGGCAGATGGAGAGGACAATTAGGAGCAGAAATCTAGGCAAAGGAGAAGAAGGAAGACAGAACACGGGAGAAAGAGAGGGACATGCCTGGGGCCAGAAGCCAGGCAGCTGCCAGCCAGCCAGACACTGGAGGAAGCAGGAAAGTAAGACATACAGAAAGAAAGAAAATTCCGAGGCAAAGGGTAGATAAAGAGAAGCAGGTTAATTTAAGTTAAAGAGAGTTAGCCAGAAATGAGCCTAAGCTAGGCAAAGCATTCATAACTAATAAGTCTCTGTGTCATGATTTGGGAACAGGTTGGTGACCCAAAATTAAAATATATGCTACAAATACCTGCAAAAAACATAACTCTAGAACATATTCAAAAGATCAATCAGCATGCGTGTAGGTATGTACACAAGTCAGTGCATACAATATATCACATAAGTAGAGTCAAAAATAATAATTTCATTAGATGAAGAAAAGGCTTTTTGACAAAATCCAATGTCTCTTCATGATAAAAGCCCCGAAGAAACTAGCAATCAAAGGAAAACATAATAAAGGCTGTATCTGATAAGCCTACAGTTAATAATATACTAAGTGGAGAAAGGCTGAAAGCACTTCCACTAAAGTTGGAAACAAGAAGAGAGTGTTAATTTTCTCCCTCTTATTCAGTGTAGTATTGAAGTCTTATCTAGAGCAATAAGAAAAGACAGTGAAATAAAAGGGATACAAATTTCAAAGTATCCACATTTGCAGAAGATGTGATTGTATGCATGAAAGACCCTGAAGTCTTCATGAGAGTACTTACAGAACTGCTAAACGTTTCAGCGAAGTGGAAGGAGGCAAAGCTAATCTTTAAAAAAATCAAACCAACAACCCTGTAGCCTATCTATCCATCTATCTATCATCTATGTCTATCTACAGTGTATATGTATATATATATATATATATATATGAAACTTATTTATTTTTACTTTATGTATGTCAGTATTTTGCTTACATGTATGCCAGTGTACCACATGCCAGCCTAGTGCCCGAGGATGCTAGGAAAGGGCTTCAGACCCCTCGAACTGAATTACAGAACATTGTGAACCACCATGCTCTTACTGGGAATTGAACTCTAGTCCTTTGGAAGAGCAGCCAGTGCACTTATCCACTGAGCCATCTCTCTAACCATCAAGTCTCATATATATTAAGAATAAATATTCTGAGAAAAAATCAGGGGAACAATTCCATTTACAATTCTTTTTCACACAAAAAAAAATAAGAATAAATGTAACCAAGGAAGTGAAAGATCTCTACAATAAAAACTTTGAAACACTGAAGAAAGAAAATGAAGAAGCAACTAGAAGATGGAAAAGCTTCACATGTTTATTGATTAGAATAATTAACATCGTGAAGATAGAAGTACTACCAAAGCAATCTACAGATCCAATGCAGTCTCCATCGAAATTTTAGTAGCATTGTTGACAGAACTATAAAAAGCAATCTTAAATTCTTATGAAAGCACAGAAGTCCCTGGAGAGTCTGAGCAATCCTGGGTGGCCACAGCAAAACCCAGTGCCAGAGTAGCCCCATGCTTGAGTTCAAGTCATGCTGCAGAGCCATAGTAATGAAAGTACATGGTACTCCCATGAAAACAAACATGTAAATCAATGGAACAGAAAAGAAGGCACAAATATAACCCCTCATAGCCTCAGTCACTGATTTTTGACAAACAGATACAGATACACATATTGAAGAAAAGACAGCAGCTTCAAAAACAGGATTCTGGAAAAACTAACTCTCCGCATGTAGAAGAATGAATCGAGTGGCTAGAGAGGTGGCTCAGCAATTAATAGCACTCGAAGCTCTTACAGAGGACCTGGGTTTGGTTCCCATCACCCCATGGTATCTCGCAGCATCCTTAAATCTAGTCCCAGATGACCTCTTCTGACCTCCATGGGCCTGTGCAGGCAAAACACTGACACACATAAAATAAAAACAAGATAAATGTAAAATAAATGATACTAGATTCTTAAGTCTCATTCTGTACAAAATAAACTTCAGGTGGATAAATACTTAAATGCAAGATCTGAATCTCTAAAACTGATAGAAGGAAACTCAGGGAAACACTCCAAGGTTTAGATCATCACTTTCTGAGTGTCTCTAGCTACTCAGGGAAAAGTACCAGCAGATGACAAACGGAATTTTGAGAAATTAAAAAGCATCCTTATCCCTAAACTAGAGGCTATCTCCAATTGATAACTGCTCGCAAATGTTCCTCCCTTCAGGCCCTGTGTGTGTGTGTGTGTGTGTGTGTGTGTGTGTGTGTGTGTGTGTGTGTGTGTGTATAACTTTTTTTTCTTTTGGCTTAGTATTTTTATGGGATTTCTGTATGTGTAGACATGTGTGTCTCTGGGTTTATATGTGTTTCTTGTGCTTTCCCTTTGACTTTTTTTCCTGTTTCTTTTGTCTTATTCTTGTCTGTTTGTTTTTATTTTATCTTATTTTTAGATGCCTGTTCGTATTCTAATATGAGAGAAAGAGAGAGAAGGGGGATATGGATTTGATTGGGTAGAGAAGTAGGGAAAACCTGGGAGGATGTGGGGGAGGGGAACTGTAATCAGAATATACTGTATGAAAAAAATCTATTTCCAATAAAAGAGAAATTGAAAAGCTTATGAACCAAAAGCAATTAATTGAGTGAAGAAACATCTACAGAATAGAAGAGAAATCTTTGCTAGCTATACATCTGACAGATGATCGATAATTAGAATACACAAAGAACTAGAAAAACTAAACACCAGAACCCAAACAACCCAATCAATAAATAAAGCGGACAGTTCTCAAGAGATTAGATGTAAAGGGCCATTAAAGAAATGCAATACAACTGGCACAAAGATTCCATGTCATCTCAGTCAGAATGACAATCGTCAAGAAAACAGATGACAGGTGCTGGAGAGGATGTAGGCAAAGGGAGCCCTTATACACGCTGGTGGGATTGTAAACAAGCCCAGCCACTGTGGAGCTCAGTGTGAAGATTCCTAAAAAAATAAATGTAGATCAAGCTCTATTAATCCCGGGGAAATTATGCAAATGTTCGAAGTCAACATAACACAGAGACAGTCATCAGTGTTTACCATAATGCTCTTCAGAAGATCCATTTTCAAGAACCAGCTATAAAGACAAGGTGGCTGGAAGCTGGGGAGGTAGCTCAGACAGTGAAGTATTTGCCACACAAGTTTTAGGGCCTGAGTCGGAGCCCCAGACTCTATGTAAAGAAGTTGCGGGTGTTAATGTGTGTTTCTGACCTCGGTCCTGTAGAGATGGGGACAGATAGTGTTCTGGACTTCCTGAACAGTCTATTCTACTTGATGAACTCTGAGGCCATTGAGAGACTTGTGTCAAAAAACAAAGAGGGTGGCATCTGAAGAATGACCCTCAAGATTGACCTCCAGTCTCCCCAGGCACATGTGAATAAATGCAGACCTAAATTCACACACACACACACACACACACACACACACACACACACACACACACACACACACACACAAATAAATTTAAGTGTGGCTCATAATCACAGTGGAATTTTTCAGCCACAAAAAGGGTAAAGCTTCGTTATTTACTGGAAAATGGATTCAACTGAAAATAATAATATTAAGTGACTTAAGTCGGCCTTGGAAAACCAAATACTGAATTCATCCTCAGTTATTGTTCTTAAACTTTATAAAGCCCATAGAAGCATATACGTGCATGTGGCCCAAAAGTAGAAGTGAAAGCGTAGGAGAACAGGGGGACTAATGGGAGGGAGAATGGGACAGAGAAGGTCTCAAGGAAAGGGGGACATGCATGAAAATGACCTGTGTAACCCTACCTGATGCACCTTAAAAATCTCAGAAAAGAAATACTCAAGCTGAGACTTGAAGAACGAGAAGGATCTAGCCTGTAAATTCTATTTATGTTTGGTCACAGGAATAGAAATAGACTCATAAATTGAAGTATATTTGTGAGGGTGAATCAACAGCACTCGCTGAAGATTTAGATCTGGGCAGGGGAAGAGAGAAATGAGCCAGCAAATGTCAGTCTCAGGCTTCCAGCTGGGAGGGAGTGTTGTGAAAGGAAATTTAGAGGCACTAGCCCTAATTTTATTAAACACTTTATAGTGTGACTTGCAGAGTCATATTTCCATCATTTTTTTCAGAGGAAATCATATGACTAAAAACTTGTCAGTGATGAAATCTGCCTTCCCTTCTCAATATGTTCAGAATGCGTAACCATGACACAAAGACAGAAGGTAAGAGTTGTTCATGAGTATTTGTTTTATAAAAAGGCAAAAATGTGAGGATTTAATTATGTACTAGTTGCTTCTGGGTAGAACTGGTAGGGGTGATTAAAATAGTAATGAATTAAGATGGAGAACAAACATTTCAAAAGGGAGCTTGAAGTGGGGGTGTGGGCAGAATGGAGAGAGAGTATGTGTGCTGGCTGGTCTCAGGTCAACTTGACACAAGCTAGAGTTTTCTGAAAGGACTGAAACTCAATTGAGAAAATGACTCCCTTAATGTCCAACTGTAAGGCATTTTTTAAATTAGTGATTGATGGAGGAGGGCCCCGCCCATTGTGGGTAGAGCCACCCCTGGGTTGGTGGTCCTGGGTTCTATAAGAAAGCAGGCTGAGCAAGCCATGAGGAGCAAGCCAGTAAGCAGCACCCTCCATGGCCTCTGCATCAGCTCCTGCCTCCAGGTTCCTGCCCTGTTTGAGTTCCTGTCCTGACTTCCCTTGATGATGAACAGTGCTATGGAAGTATAAGCCAAATAAACCCTTTTCTCCCCAACTTGCTTTTTGCTCATGGTGTTCCATTGTGGCAATGGAAACCCCAAGACAGTCTGTGTTCCCCAACTGAACACCTCCCAATATTTCGTTGCTCCGTTATTAATTTCTTAACTTAATTTTCACAAACATTCTGTAATTCTCACATTATTTCATCTTAAACATGACAAAACTCAAACTTTAAAAAGCTAAGTAAACAGCTTAAGGTCAAGGTTAACAAGTGGCAAAATGATGATTTTGAAATTTAAATTAGATTAAACAGTACTGTCAAAGTCACAACCATCCCCAAAATTACTTACACAAAGACTTGTGGAACTTTCCTCTGTAAAGGGTGAGAAGATAAATACTAGATTTTTGTGGGCTTTTAGATCTCTTACTTAACTGCTCAGTACTTCCCTTGTGGTGTAAAACAGCCACACAGCACGTACTAAGTGAATGGGTGTGACTGTAGTTCAACTAAACTTTGTTTTAAAATTAGGTAGTATTGGCTGGCCATCGGCCACCAAGCCAAAGGGCCAACCTCATCATCACTAGAACCCAGAGTTGAAGGAAAGAACTGATTTCTAGAAGCTTTCCTCTGAAGCTTTCCTCCTCCACACATGATTTCTGGTACAATGTACATGCTTGTTCATGAGTGTGGGTGTGTGCTAATGTACGCATGCATGTTCTCGTACACATAGACACACACACACACACACACACACACACACACACACACACACACACACACACACACACACACACACACTGTGGTGGCTTTAACTGAAAACCACTGATATGGATGAAGGTCCCAGATCCCAGCTTGTCTTTCTGCACTTATGGAGCTACTAAATAGGAAATTGAATGGTATAACTTTGCCTTTTTCATATTCTCTTTATTCTCTGAGAGGTAAAGCTGGGGAGAAAGGAAAAGAAAATGGGGGTGGTGAGTATTTAAAAACTCTCTGAGGAAGATCCCACTTCCAAGTTTCTTCAAGCTGGCAAAATGCAATTTCTCATTATTGTGTGACAAAGGCCACCTTTTCCTTAATGGTTAGACCCTTTTATTTAGAACTAGCAATGGCGTGTTGAACCCTAGGTGTGATTCTGACCTCAGACTTCCTCTTCCTCTGGAGAACAGTGTCTGCATTTACCTGCTCCTTTCATTAGAGCAGTTAGTGTGGTTTAAGTGAGGAATGCTCCCATAGGCTCAGGCATTTGAACACCTGGCCGCCATTGCTATTGGGGATGTTCAGGAAGTGTAGCCTTCTTGCAAGAGGTATGTCACTGGAGGTGGACCTAGAGAGTTTAAAGATTTGTGTCACTTCCATTTTTTTCTCTGCTTCCTGCTTGAGACTGAGGAGGTGAGCTCTCAGTTTCTTACTTTGGCAGCCATGCCTGCCTCCTACTGTGTCTCCTGGCCTTGGTGGACTTCTATCTCTCTGGAGACATGAGCCAAAATACACTTCCTTGGATATGTGGCTTCTGTTAGTGATATGTTATCACAGTAACGGAAAAGTAACGAATACAGTTACACTCAAATAATCCAATCCAGTCTCTGCAGTGTCCTTTTTTACTATTTAGATTATGTACATGTGTGTATATGTTTTCCTGGAAGTATGTACCCTCAAGTCCAAATGTCCTTGGAGAACAAAGAGATGTCAGATCACAATGTAAAGCCAGGGTGCCACTCAAAATTGCGGGCTGGGAACTGAACGCCAGTCCTCTTCAAGAGCAGTACACACTTTTTTTTTCATTTTTTTAAATTTCCTTTTACATTCCAACCACAGTTCTCCCTCCCACCCCTACTCATAACCCCCTCGCCTCCCCCCAGCAGGGAGACATCTCTCCGGGCCTCTGTATTTTAAAGTCATATGATCAATAATCCTTTTTCTTAATTCTTCTCTCATGCAATATATCCCGACCACAGCCTCCCCTCCTTCTGCTCCTTCCAGTTCCCCCACTCTTTTCCCTCTCCCCCAGATCCGCTGCTTCTCTGTTTCCCTTTAGAAAAGAGCAGGTCTCCTAGTGATATCAACCAAACATGGCTTAACAAGATGCAATAAAATGAGGCACAAACCTAGGCTGGATGAGACAACCCAGCAGGAGTAAAAGGGTCCTAGAAGCAGGCAAAAGGGTCAGAGATACCCCCTTTCCCATTGTTAGGAGTCCTACAAACACTG
Organism: Cricetulus griseus; assembly: GCF_003668045.3. Taxonomy (NCBI): domain Eukaryota; kingdom Metazoa; phylum Chordata; class Mammalia; order Rodentia; family Cricetidae; genus Cricetulus; species Cricetulus griseus. Next base: position 59,065,457 of record NW_023276806.1, read on the forward strand.
TAAGCTAAACAATCGCAGCATGTGTGCAGAAGGGTTAGCACGGATCCATGCCATGTAGGCTCCATGATTGTTCTTCAGTCTCTGTGAGCCTCTTTTAGCCCTGCTTAGTTCATCCAGTGGACTGTGTTCTCCCAGTGCCCTTGACCCCTCTGGTTCTTCACAATCCTTCTTCCCCTTCTTCCATAGAATTCCCCAAAGCTCCACCTAATGTTTGGGTGTGGTTCTCTGCATCTGCTACCATCCTGCTAAAGGAAGCATCTCTGATGAACACTGAGCTAGGCACCAATGATCAATAATCTTAATGATCTGCAAATGACACTATGCGGTGTTACTGTATGCTCACATGGGGTATGGAGGTCATATGGAGGTGACCTCATAGTCTATAAGGCAGAAATTGGTATTGTGACTTTTCTCTTGGAAGGAGACTGGGGTGAAATGTATTTGAGTTGTACAGTGACTGGTTTTTTATACTTGGTTTTAATGTCAACTTGATACAAATTAGAACCACCTGAAAAGCATCTTTATTACCTTAATAGGTGTGGGAAGCCACGTCCCAATGGTGGGTGGCACTTTCTGGCAACATCCCAGATAAAAAGTGGGGGACAAAAGGAAGATCATTTCACCTACTGCTCGCTGGGCTCCTGCTTGGCACTGAGTTAATTTTCTTCCATTTCTTTTAAGCAGTTTGGAGAGCATGTATGAGTTATCATAAACTCTTGCCTATTAGAATTTAGCTACTTATAGAATGCAAAAAAGCTAATAGACAGTGATGATATGTACAAGAAGAAGCATAGAGCTAGGGAATGTAGGAATGACCCTGTTCTCAGAGTCAAGCTACAATATCTTGAGAATGCTGCCTAATCCAAGAAATGAAGGATCAGTCAGCTCTCTCAGTGTTTGTCACCATATCTTATGGTTTTAGATTTTTACTTCCAAATTATCACTTCAGTTGAGACAGAATTCAATGAAATGGGAATTCAAACAACAGTGACTAAATCAGGATTATGGAATTTCCTGCTGTCTTGAAGTAAAGGAACCAGTTTTCTTGGTCTTAGCGGACTTCATTCATTTAACAGTCAATTTCTCTGGGAAATGTGAGTATTGTCAGCCTTTCCCTCCACATTCCAATGCGTTCTTTCACCCATAACTTGAATTTCTTAGGCATGAGCTATACCAGAGTCAAAGGAATGCTAGAAAACCATGACCAAAGAAGACCTTGTCTACCCATCTTTTTACTTGTGACAGAAGCAGCCAGTGAGTATCTGTTGGCTGCCATGGCCTATGACCGCTATGTGGCCATTTGCCGCCCTCTTCAGTATCCAGTTCTCATGAGTGTGAAGGTCTGTGTCTGCTTAGCGACTGGCTCCTGGCTCTGTGGCCTGGTCAATTCTGTGACTCACACAACACTGATAGCCACACTCACTCTGTGTGGACCCAATCAGATCAATCACTTTCTCTGTGACATCCCACTGCTCCTGAAGCTCTCCTGCTCAGACACCTCTGTCAATGAGTCTGTGCTCCACGTGGCCAGTGCCACCATTGGCCTGAGCACCTGCCTGTTCACTGCAGGCTCCTATGTGCTCATCATCTCTGCCATCCTTAGATGATGATGATGCCCTCTACCTGGATAGAAGAAAGGGGTAGAAGGGAAGCCTTCTCCACTGGTGCTTCCCCCTCACTGTGGGGGTGGTTTTCTTTGGAACAGCCAACTTCAACTATGACAGGGAAGGCTACTCCCTAGACATGGACGTCTTAGTGTCTGTGTTGTGACTCCCATCTTTAATCCCATCATCTACAGCCTAAGAAACAAGGTCAAGGGCAGTCTGAGGAAGCTTACTAGAAAACATGGATTCTCTGGTGAGATAATATTTTTTTCTGAGAACATTGTTAGTTGTGGAAGAAGATGAACATTCCATGCAGTTTTACAGTGCTTTCTCCACTTAGTCCCTCTTCACAGCTGTTTTGCCCCATCCCGTGAGGACAAACGTTCCATTCCACACACTGATCTCATGTACCCTGCCAATGAACTGGTGTTCCAGAGTGCTTTCAACACTGGACCCCAAAGGCCCTATCCATTAGCTATTACTTATGTTTCCTGAAAAAACTTCAGCTCTGGGAAACTGCTCATCTATTTTATGTCCTTGTGAATTTGTATATTTTGTGCTTTTAAGGTCAATGTAAATATATAATAAATACATGGCATTTTCTGTCTTTTTTTTTAACCTTTGGTACAATGTGTTCAGTCTTCACCCACGTTGTAATGTGTATCAGAACTTCACTCCTTTATATGCCAAGCCATATTCTATCGTACAGTTACATAACATTGTTCCACCTGTTCCTCTGAGAAAATTCCCTTCCCAGACTAGGCTTCATTTCTTGGTTAGTCTAGAATCTAGCAAGCTCCCAAGACCCAGCTCTTAGAATCTTAGATTACAGGGGTTCATGGGGCTTTGCTTGCTTTGTGGGTACTGGGATCTTAACTATGGTCCTCATAATTGTGTAGCTCAGAAAGTAACCAACTCAATAGTTTCAGGATGTACCTGAAACAGACCAGATTTACCAGGCCCCTCCCTCTCCAAGCATACGTAATCTGTAAAGAATGCTGAAAGTCTGGGAGAGGCTTGGACTAGAATTGTCTGGAAGAAGCAGAAATTGGCCAAGCTGCTTGGAAGAGACTCAGATCACATGTGGTGCCTTAAAGAGACACCCTCTGCCCCAGTGTGCTTTCTTTTGCTGTGATAAAGCACCATGATCAAAGTCAACTTGGGAGGGTTTATTTGGCTTACATGTTCCAATCATAGTCTACCACAACAGAAGTCAAGGCAGGAACATGGGGCAGGAGCCTGGGGCCAGGAACGTGGAGGCAGGAACTGAAAGAGGGGACATAAAGGAACACTGTTTACTAGTTTGCTTCTCATGGCTTGCTCAGTTACCATCCCCAATAAGCTGGACCCTCCCACATTAATCAAGAAAATGTCCCACAAACATGCCTGCAGGCTATCTTATACATGCATTTTCTCAGTTGGGGTTCCCTCTTCCCAGATGACTCTAGCTTGTGTCAAAAACCAAACCTAACCAGCACATTCTCTGGACAGCTGATCTGCTTGTGTGCTATACCATGCTTTCTAGTTTTCCAGCTTTTGTGAGCTGTTGCCTATGGTGGGTGGACTTTTGGTGGTGCAGCTGTCTTTGAATAATTTCTGTTCTTGTAACTAACTCCTCTCCATACTGTTGAAAATAGTCCCCCTGCCCCACCTCAAAAATTCATTGGTTCACCAACTTAGACTTGGGTGACACCTTTATTTTGTCTATTGTCAGGAATAGTGTCACACAACAGCAGTTCTTGGCACGGTGCTGCTTTGATTCAGGGTGTATTATCCATCCATGAAGCCTCTCTGGGAACCTCACAGACAAGCTCAGAGGTGTGTCTCCTAGGTGACTCCAAAGCCAGTCAAGTTGACAATGAAGATTAACTTTCACAGATGATCAATGCTGTCTATTTTAATTTAAAAAATGATGCAATAAAAAATGCAGTATTTTCAGACTCATAGCTCTCTCCCTGATTGTGTCCAGTAAAGCCATTTGATAACTGTGATTTCTTTCCTTTAAACTTTACAGGAGTAAGCAGTGTCAATACTGTTTTATGAACAATGAAAAGACAAGGAATTGGGCATAATGGTGCTGTTAAGAAGGAGCAGAAGTCTTCTACCCAAAAAAGCTGCCCTGCTGGGATTTATTAAAAGCTAAGAGAGCAGCTATGCTGTTAGAACTATGGCCATATGCACACCCAACTGCAGGATGCATAGCATTAAGTCTAGATCCATAGCTCTTGGCCATGGCTGCTAGTCACCTGTACATTGGAGAAACCAATCAAATGAGCCTATGTGCTTGGGTGGAGGACAGACAGGCCTTCAGGCTTTAACCACCAATAATCCTAACAATATATTTAGGACTGAAATTCACTAACAAATGTCCCAAAAGAGATAGGAAGCTGTTCTCATTGCATGTTGGGAAAAGATGATTTTTTTCATGACCTTAATGAATGCACAAGAGAGTTAATTGTACTTCATTTCCACTGCTTCTATTTAGACTGTTGCCCTTGTATTTGTGTGCTAATGCGTTCGAGACAGTTACTGAGAGAGAGATTAGCCAGGCTGCTCCCTAAAGGTTAGTGTGTGGACCTTTATAAGTCACCATTCAAGAAATGTGTAATATGGAGAAATCACAGGCTTTGACTCCTCCCTGAAGCAATGAGTGCGCAATAGGCAGACCTCAAGGATGCCGGGTCATCATGATGCATGAAGGTTAATGACCACTTCTACCAAAGCCCAATGTTGTGGAGGGCACGGATGCCCACTCACACCACAGCCAGAGACACGGGCTTTCAACAGGCGTCGGTGGTAAGCAGTTTGTTTATTAACTATCACACATGAGAAACACTCTGCCCAGCTCAGGATATCAACCCTGAAAAGCCAATTATGAAGCCTGGTACATATTTTTATCATCCTTTTCATGACATTTATATAATAGCAATAGTCTCAATATCATTTTTATGTAGGTCAGTTACTAAAGTAGCAATAATAAAGCCAGAATTGAAATGACACTAATTGTTTACTTAATATCTTAAGGGATGCCCGAATTCCTTAAATGAGATAATATGGTGGGAAATATACTCACAGTAAACAATGTATAATACAAAATACTAGTCTTACGATGAATCTGATAAACACAGTTGTGGTTATAATTTTCAGGGAAAGAAACATAAGGTCATATTCCTCCTTTAATTCATTATGCTTTGACAGTAGGAGCAGACAAAAATTTGTTTAAATAAAATGTAATTGAGTTTGCATAACACTTGTAATCAGAAACCTTTTTATTCACTCAGCCAAGGGCTCTTATGTTGATTTCAAAGCACACTGATCCTTGGGAAATATGCTGTGATCAGCTTGTTTGCTTAATAAAGCTCTGAAGTCTGCAAATTATTTTCTTGCCCTCCATCACTTTAGGAAAAAATTTCCTAGACTGGGTTATTTTCATTTTCTCAATCACTTATCTTCTGAGATGATTTGGTGATTGGGAAAGAGAGAAGAACTGTTTTGGCTTGGAAAAAGGCTGCCACCATTACATGGTCACTATGGGGGACTTGGCTCATAGACATTGAGCAGTAAGATGTCACTTGTGCCCATGGTGTCAAACTTATGTGTTCGAGAGCTGTTATATTTCTCAAGTGTTTTTTGAACCAAAATTGCTGAATAGGGCTAACCATTACAGTTCAACCCAGTTGTCTCCTTTCAACCTCTTTGTTCCTCCATGTGTTTGGTGGAAGAGTTTAATTAACTAAGTAATTAATTAATTCTCTCTGAGTGTGCATGTGTGCGTACACACACACACACAGAGAGAGAGAATACAGTGTGTGTGGAGATTAGGGGACAATTTGTGGAGATGGCTCCTCTCCTTTCACTGTTTGGATTCTGGGGGTCTTAACGTTAACCTGGGTAGTTAATTAATAGGCTTTGTACCTCAGGCTTTGCATCCTGGGAAGCTTCAGATAGGCATGGAGATCAGGCACCATCAGGAATATACAATTCCATGGTGGCAGGGTCAAGGACCCGAGGGGATCTCTCACAAAGAGGTGATTGGAAGCCACTTCCATACTCTGACATATGTATCCATTGGAAGGGACTCAAATTTGTTGTTGTTGTTGTTGTTTTAGGATCTATTCTCATTTATATGTATTGTATATCTGTGTGAGTGTATGCCACACGTGAGCGGATGCCCACAGAGGCCTGAAGTGGGTGTCGGATCTCCTAGAGCTGGAGTTACAAGTGGTTGTAAGCCATCCCACATGGGTGCTGGGAACTCTGGTACTCTTACCAAGTGCTCTTAACCACCAAGCCATCTCTCCAGCCCCACGAGGTAAATCTGAATATTAGTTCTGTCCTATCTAGGCTGTGAGCTTGTGTAGAAGTATAATTTCCCATAGAGTTGCCCTCTTCTAAATCCTGAGACTAAATACACTGGTTAAAAAGCAGCAGTATTTATCATGATTGAGATGGGCACTCAAGAAACCCATGCCCAGCTAGCACTCTGTGGTCGGCTGCCTAAAGATAAGGACCATTGATAGAAAGTACAACTGCTAATCGTTCCATTGTTTTTTATAGTTACAATTCTAAGAAATGAAAAGTGACTGATATAACCAATAACTTTATTTGTGTTTGTTTTGTTGTTATTGTTTAGGGGAAAGGATGGTGATTTGGTTGAGCTCTCAGAAATTTTGAAAAATTATAGGTTTTCCCTTATTTTCCACTCTTCTGTTTCCATCTTCCTTTCTTCTCCTTCCCCTATTCCCTTCCTTCCTTCCTGCCTCCTTCCTTTTTGTTCTCCCATTTCCTTCTTCCATGAAATGTTCTTAGAAAGACAGAATAATAGGTCAGATGGACTCTATAAAATTCCAGTCCCAGTAGTAGTCCTTGTGTAACGTTAAGCATGTTCATAAAGATAGACATTCAGCATAGCATCTGGTGCAGCATTAGTGTTCAATAAACAGTACCTACTATGCTGCTATACCATTGTTGTTGCCAGTCACCGGACTTGTAGAGAAGTCTGTGAGGGAAAGGACTGAGACCTTTTGTGTAAGTGTCTTATTTGATTTTTGCACATGCATATTAATACAAGTGATGGAAATACACACACCAAACAGGAGACGTAGCAGTATTTTCATGTTTGAGTGGGTGACAATTGATGAGGGTAATCACAAAGACTGCCTGATGGATAGGGTATGTTAAACAGGATCCAAATGGGAGACTAGCTACAAGTACAGGAGGATAGAGACACAGTGCCCCAATTTCCAGTGGAAATTTATTAAGAGACCAAAGCTGCACAAGTGAGAACAAAAAGGTCAGTTCATCATCCAACCACTAGCCATTTGAGATGGGAGGGGCCTCCGCCCACCTCGCCTGGTGGAAATGTTCCAAATTTACATATAAGGTTTAACAGATGCTCAACTACATGACATTCAAATATTTCATCTGGTCCAGCATGCTCATGTCATGTGACGGTGTACAAACAGTAACCCAGATCAAAGTGAAAGTAGTTTATATCCAAAGACGGTAAATCAAGTTGGCCAAAACACCTAAAATCTATCTAGATTTTCTTTTAGAAAAACTCTTCCTAATAGTGTGTGTCTGTGTGTGTAATAGAAAAGCAATTTTCTTAGTGCCATGAAAATTAAACTTAAAAATATTGATTTGCATGGCACAATCAGATATGAATAATATGTCATTTCCTTGTGTTCAACTGATTTAATCACCAAACAAATTACCTTGGCTTATTTTATGCCAGGTCTGTTTCCTTCAAGGACACAGACACCTACAATTAGCTGACAAAGCATTCTTGAGTGCTAGCACTGTTACCTAATTTGTGTCCCTACTCATCACCCAATTTGGAAGATCCCAGTTGAATTGCAGTATGTTAAACTAGATTTTTGTCATTCATTTGTTGAGTTCATCTTGTGGTTTTAATTGGATGTTTTGCAGTGGATCTATTTTAATGTTTAAAGGAAAACATACTTCTTTTAAACTGAATTCAAAAAGCTTTTTGTCAAGGGGTCCTTGTGTGTGTGTATAGATTGAGCCTAGGAGAACTCATTCTTTGTCTACTGTGAAATCTATCCTCCCCTCCTAGGAAGAGGAAGGTGATCACCATCAAGAAGGTTTCAGATGGAAATCTATCTGTGTGCAATGGAGTGTGGTTTCCAAGAGGTGCTCAACACCCCAGGGTCTCATACAAACTGCAGTGCCTATGGGGAGTTGTTCATAGAGGCTTCCCATGATGGTAAGTCACTGTTATTGCCATACACAAACAATATGAGGGTGAAGAATGTGGAAAATCTGGTAGATGTCACATCTCATGTTGTCCCCATCCACAAAAAATTAGAGTAGCCAATGAGATTAAAGAAAAAAACACCATCATTGTGTTTCTGCATCTACTGTATGTGTATATGAACGTGTATATTAAATGCTTTATGGGTATATTTCTCAAAGATTGCCTTCAATCCTTATTTGAAGTCATTTAAAACAAGCAGTGTATGTAGTTTCAAAGGCAATGGTTTGTTGTTGTTTTTAATCTCTGAGTATTAAAAACGTTCACTTTCATAATTTAGTTATGCACAAGTTATGTATCACTTGCTCTTTATAGTTTGCCTTCCACAAAGGTTTTCATTTCTTTCTATGAATAACCCTCAACATGCACCTACAAAAGGGGAGTAGAGAATTTATCAGTATTGTCAGTTAAGAAAATACGTGTTGCCAGGTGTGATGGCTCACTCCTTTAATCCCAGCACTTGGGAGGCAGAGGCAGGCGGGTCTCTGTGAGTTCCAGGTCTAGAAAGTCAATTCCCGGATAGCCAGGGCTGTTACAAAGAGAAACCCTGTCTCGAAAAAACAAAAAGAAAATGCATGCCCCAGTTCCAAGGAATTTAGATCTAGCCATGCAGCTGATAGAGAAAACAGAGAAGAGTGCAGTTGTAATAAACAGTGCACATAAAGCTTGTCTAAGAGGATGTGTGGTTCTCTGTACTCTGTATGCTGCTTTATGCTGGAGTGATGGCCACAGCTAACCTACAGGGATAGCACACCTATCTTGAAGTCTCTTTCTGGCATGCCTCTTACAACCATAATCCCTACAACTCAGGCGATTACAAGGCTCTCACCTTTGCCTTCTCTTCTTGCTCTGTCTTGTAAATTCATGACTTTAATAGTTCTCTTTAAGGCAATGACTCTCAGGTTTGTGTCTGAAAAAGATTAGCATGTCTCCCCAGTGGTGTGTGTGTGTGTGTGTGTGTGTGTGTGTGTAGGTAGGTAGGTAGGTAGGTAGGTAGGTAGGTAGGTAGGTAGGTATGTAGGTAGGTAGGGAAGTGTGCCATTGCCTATTGGGATACACAAGTATATACCCCATAGGAACTAGCATCAATATTACCCAACTCTCCACTCTCTCCCCTCCCCACACCTGCAGCAATTCTTTAATTTCTGTTTTAATAAATGACTCTGCCAATGGTTCAACCTGTCCAAATCAAGTCAGACCCTGACTATGTCCTAACCACCCACGAACTTTAAAAGTATTCCAAGCTTGGCTCCTCCTAACTATGGCTTCAGAGATTCTCTCCAAACTCCAAAGCCTGATAGACAACTCGAACTGCAGACCATTCCATGTTGTAGTTCTCAAATGACATTTCTGGATTAAAAACCTTAAGGTAATTTAAAAAAAAAAACCTCAAGGTACTCTGGGGCGGGTTTCCCAACTACATGTCCCTTTTGGGATAAAATGGAAGATTCTGTGCCTGGCTACACTTGTGTTTCTTGCCCATTTCCCAAAGTTGAAGATTTCCAAAAACCAAGCCCAGGTCCCTCCAAGGTGCCCTCACATTCCATGGCCATCTTACCTATTGCCATGCCAAAGGCTCGCTTTTAGACAGCCAAACATCTCCATTTCCTGACCCTCTCTGATATGAGAAGGAATATTTTCAGAGGTCTCTGCTGGATTATTATCTATCTGTTTTTATAAGAACCTTGCTCACAGAGTGGTTCTGACACAGTCTTTGCATCCCTGCCTTGTTCATTGGTTGACTCCTCAGGAGTAGCAAAAGGAGATTGTACTTGAAGCAAAAGCTCACCAGGCTTTTTAGAATTAGCTGTGGAATTTGATATCGACCAGTCAGGCTGACACACTAGCTCATTGCAATTAACAGAATGCCCCAGTGACCAGGGACGTGGTTAAGTGGCTGCAAACAGTACTCTACTGGTGACTCACGGAGAAGTTGTCTAGAATCCCAGAGACCTCTGGGGCCTTTCTTCTATACACCTGAATACAAAAGACTCTCTTGCCTTCAACTGGACAAACTCGGGCTGTCTATTTTACTTCTGGTTCCTGCTGTTAATATTTTCTGGGTCACTAACCTGTTGTCTTCTCACAAATGTGCCCAGTAAAATACCCACAGTACATGCCTACATTAGGAGGGTGGTGTCTGATTTAGTGCAGGGCTCATGGAATTACTGATGAGGTTTATGTCTCCAAATTAATCTCGATGAGGGAAGTAAGGTTCGTTTGTACCCACTTGAAAACAGAAGACATTAGGCAGGGAAGTGATTCAAATATAGTCACAGAAGTCTAGGGGAGGGAGGGGGCAAACTACTGAGCTCTCCCTGTGGGGAGGAAGTAGGGGGATGAGGAGAGTGGCAAATATTGAGGTCTTAGTCTAATCAATTAGGTTAGACTTGCATCTCATCAACCCGAAAAGAACACCGCATGAAAAACACCTCTTGCTTTTGTCTTCCCTTAAAAAAAAAAAGAATTATATTTTGTATAAAGTAAAATGGAAAAATCTATTTTCACAAGTTTCCAGTGCCAAGAATCAAACCCAGGGTCCCAGGCTTGTTCTACCACTGAAATACATCCCACATTTTTGTCCGTTTGTTTCATTTTTCTTGTTGTCATTAGTGTTTACTTACCTTTTCATTAGTTTGTCAACGAACAGTTTTCCTTATGGCTTCTTCATACATACTTACTTTCAGCTGGTTCTCTCCACACACGTGTATCTCTCTGCCTCCCTTTCTGGGGTGTACCCCCTACCCTGGGATTTCCCTGTCCAGCTCCATCTCTCCTGTGTGCTGTCGTCTTATCCCACTCCCTCTGTCTTTCATCCCTAGACCCCTTCCCAGTTCCCTGGCCTCCACTCTTATGTTCTCCCACACAGATACACGTATCTAACAATGAGGGGTAAGATTCCAACAGGAGTGAAAACGTACAGGATTTTTCTTTGTGATCTGGGGTTCCCTTGCTTGATATGTCTTCCAGTTCTATCCACTTTTCCCTGTGGCTGAATAAGATTTTTATTGTGTATCAGCACCAAATTTTCTTTACCCATTCATCCATTGGTAGACATCCAGGCTGGTTCAATTTCCCAGCTGGTGTGACTAGTATGGCAATGAACATGGCATGCAAGTACGTCTAGGTGGTATATAGAGTCCTGTGGGCATATGCCTGGGTGTAGTATAGCTAGGTCAAATGGCAGCTTCATTTTAGTTTTTTGAGAAGCCCTCACACTGATTCTTATAGTAGCTGCACCAATTTACAAACCCACTTAGAGTGAAGAAGTCTTCTTGCCCTACATCTTCATGTGTAGTTCCTTGCTTTCTTCCCTTCCCTTGGCCTTTTTTCTTTTTTCTGTTATATCCTACTAAGTCCATTTAGTGTTTTTTGCTTGGTTTGGTTTTCAGTTTTTTGAGACAGGGTTTCTCTGTGTAGCCCTGACTGTCCTGGAATTCACTCTGTATACAAGACTGGCCTCAAACTCACAAAGATCTGCCTGCCTTTGCCTCCCAAGTGCTGAGATTAAAGGTGTGTGCCACCACTGCCTGATGTCATTTAGTGTTGCTTATATATTTATGTTTTTACAGATGACCCTTTGGTATTGGATAGTCAATCAGGGGGGCTCATCCCTGGAGAAAACTGATTCTCTCAGCAGTCAATAATTGATTTCATGGCCAGGCGTTGGTGGCACACACCTTTAATCCCAGCACTCAGGAGGCAGAGGCAGGTAGATCTCTGTGAGTTTGAGGCCAGCCTGGTCTCCAGAGCTATTTCCAGGATAGGCTCCAAAGCTACACAGAGAAACCCTGTCTCAAAAAACCAAAGAAGAAGAAGAAGAAGAAGAAGAAGAAGAAGAAGAAGAAGAAGAAGAAGAAGAAGAAGAAGAAGAAGAAGAAGAAGAAGAAGAGCCTTCATTTGTAGCTCTTCATCTAAGAGTGAGGCCCTGTGAGAGTTCTCCCATACATGTTGGCATGTCAGTGGTGTTGTCATTGTGCAGCTCTCCTGTCATGTACAATCTCACAGAAGATGACCCACTCACTTATGTGTAAAATGAAAGCAAGAAGACCCTACAGTGCAGTGTGCTGAGGAGGAACACTAATCTGGCCTGTAGATGACTGAATTCTTGTGATTTTTTTTTTTTTTGGCAATGAAAATTCATGCCTTTTAGAGAAAAGTTAGATGTTTACAAGAAAGGACGATGATAATGGAGGGGTAGTATTGAGACTGTGAGACAATAAGCTTATAACAATGCAATCATTGGGGAATTAGTGTTGGCTTTCCCTGTGCTTCCACTTATTCTCACCTGTCATCAACCAACTAAGTTGGCTCACTTTAAGGTTAACCCCACAGGTGACCTCCCATCCAGACTCCTTTATGAGTCCTCAATGGAGATGGCTCTGGTTTAGAAACATGTTTGACAGTGCCTTCAGCACATTTATTCTGGATTCTTTGTTCTCTTTGTAGCTACGACTCTGTTTGGAATGAGCAATCAAACACACATCACAGAATTCATCTTCCTGGGATTTTCCAACCACTCCAGCCTACGGGGCTTCTTCTTCCTGATCTTCCTGGCCATTTACCTGACAACTCTCCTGGGGAACACGCTCATAATGTTGGCCACCAGAATCAGCCCCGCCCTCCACACTCCAATGTACTATTTCCTCAGCAACCTGAGCTTCTTGGACATCTGCTACACGTCCACCACCATTCCGGTCATGCTGGTCAATTTCTTCAGGGAGAAGAAGACCATCTCCTATGAGGGCTGTCTCTCCCAGATCTTCTTCTTTGTGACATGTGCTGGCACGGAGGGTGTTCTTTTGGCTGCCATGGCCTATGACCGCTATGTGGCCATTTGCCGCCCTCTTCAGTATCCAGTTCTCATGAGTGTGAAGGTCTGTGTCTGCTTGGTGACTGGCTCCTGGCTCTGTGGCCTGGTCAATTCTGTGACTCACACAACACTGACAGCCACACTCACCCTGTGTGGACCCAATCAGATCAGTCACTTTCTCTGTGACATCCCACTGCTCCTGAAGCTCTCCTGCTCAGACACCTCTGTCAATGAGTCTGTGCTCCACGTGGCCAGTGCCACCATTGGCCTGAGCCCCTGCCTGTTCACTGCAGGCTCCTATGTGCTCATCATCTCTGCCATCCTTAGGATTCCCTCTGCTCAGGGCAGGAAAAAGGCCTTCTCCACCTGTGCTTCCCACCTCACTGTGGTGGTGGTCTTCTTTGGAACAGCTAACTTCAACTATGACAGACCCAGGGAAGGCTACTCCTTGGACATGGATATCCTGGTGTCTGTGCTTTTCTGTGTTGTGACCCCCATGTTGAACCCTATCATCTACAGCCTGAGAAACAAAGAGGTCAAGGGTGTCCTGAGGAAACTTATTAAAAAGCATGACTTCTCTAGTGAGATCAACAACTAGATTATTTACCTGTCTTTTCTTTCTTTCCTTTTTGCCTAGTACACTAAAACATTTTTGAGTTCTTTGATAATTTTATACAATGTATTTTTATCATACTTTATCCCTCTTCTACCTTCTCCAAGATACACCCCTTTGCCCTACCTACCCAATTTTCTGTTCTCTTTTTCTTAATTTTTTAAAACACCCATCAAGTTCAATTTGTGCTGCCTATATATTCTTGGGTGTGTAGCCTTCCACTGGTGTGTGGTTGTCTTACCAAAGACCAAACTCTTAAAGAAAACTGGCTTTCCTTTTCCTGGAAGTTATCAGTTGCCAACAGCTCCTCGGCTAGGGGTAGTACTTTATGGCTGTGTTCCCTCACCATCCTGGGATCTCGGCTGTACTGAGCTTGCACAGATCTTGTGCATGCTGTCACAACCACTGTGAGTTCATGCAGTTTCCTAGCTATGTCCAGAAGACACTGTTTCCTTGTAGTCATCCACCACCTCTGACTCAGTCTGCTTCCTCTTCTGCAGTGATGGGAGGAGATGTGATACAAATGACTCACTTTTGTTGAGCATTCCAAAATCTCTAACTCTTTGCACCTTGACCAGTTATGGGTCTCTGTTTTAATCACCATGTACTAAAAATAGAAGTTTTTCTGGTGAGAGATATACTAATCTATGTCTATAATGGTAATTTAGAATTGTTTAATATTATATCCATGTATCAGACTGACAGTACTAGGTTCTCTCCTAGGGCCTAACACAGACCTAGCCACAGGTTCTTTGCCCAACAATGATTCTGTGAATGGGTTTTAACTTGTGAAACCGGACTTATATCCAATCAGAAATAGATTGGTTGTTCCCATAACATTTGTGCCACTATTGCAGCAGTTGGTATGTCTTTCCAGGCACGTTGTTTTCACAGCTCTCAGGGTTCACAAATAGGTAAATATTGAAGACTACTTTTACCTCCATGGCATGCACAGCATCTTCTGGCATTATTAAAATCGGCTGGTAGTGACGAAATTTCGAGGTCAATACTAGCTTGGCATCTCAATATTCTAAGACTCAAATATATGTTGTCTTCTACAATAGGTTTCCACTTTCAACTTCTTGAGGGTGATAAACAGCACTGGAAATTAATGTTTGGATTTCTATGGGACATCACTGGCCAAAAATTGCAAAAGAGATAGCACATTCCTGACACTGGGCTTTTATTTGTTAGCCTTTTATTGACATGTTTTAATTATACAAACTAATCCATTTCATTATGACTTCTTATGCATGCATGAAACAATGTTTGTTCATATATACCTCCTCCATGGTCTTGTCTCTTTTTTTACTTTTTCATTTCTTCTTGAGGCAGTGTTTCATGTACCTTAACTCACTATGTAGCCAAAGATGATCTTGAACCTCTAATCTTCCTACTCCATTTCTAGAGTGCCAATATTACAGGTAGGCATCATCATGCCCAGTATATGTAGATACTGGGATTGAACCCAGGGCTTTGTGTATGGTAAGCAGGTACTCTACCATTGTGTAACGATAAGTCTTTATGCCAGCCACCTGAACCCTGCCACCACGTGGGCATCCAAAATAACATACAGAGACTTATATTAGGTACAATGCTGCTGGCCATTGATTAGGATTTCTTAATCTATATATTTTATAAAGATTTATCTTATTGAGGATGCTGGCATAATGCATCCTCTTTCCAGGATCACATGGCAGCTCCACAGAGAAGAGAGGAGGAGGAAGAGAGTGATTTCCTGCTTGTCCCTGCTTATATTCTGAGTCTGCCTGATATGTCATTTCCTGCCTGGATAACAAGAATTCTCTTTACTACATTTCCCAGAATTCTCCTCCACTCCTAGTCCCTCCTAACTTGCTTCCCTTTTGGCCAACAGTACTTTATTTATCAACCAATAAGACAAACATACACAGAAGGACATCCCCCATCACCTACACCTAATAGGCTACATCCCTAGCCTCTATAACCATTTCTATCTCCCTTATTCCTCTCATTCCTGTCTCCCCATTCCAAATATGAAATAAAATATGTGATAGTTGTCATTACAAGCATGTCTTACTTCTCTTAATATAATGGTCTCCTGTTCAATTCATTTTCCAGAAAACAGAGAATTTCATTCTTCATTTCTGATTAAAACTCCATTGTGTATATATGCACCATGTTTTCTTTATCTATTCATCTGTTGGGCATCTACGCTAATTCCACAACTTGGCTCTTTGAATAGTGCTATAATAAACACTTGGTATATTTTAAAAAGTTTAAGTAACCCAAATCTAGTTGTGACTATATTGTCAGAAGCTGTGAAACTTATCATATGGAAGTTCTATTTTTAAGTTTTTGAGGAATCTTCATCCTAATTTCCATTGATGATGGATTGATTAACATTCCTAGCAATGGTGTATAAGGTTTCTTTTCCCTCTTCACTCTTGACAGTATGTTATTTTATTCCTTGTTTTTTTCTTGATTCTAAACCATCCTTACTGGATATGATGAGATATTATTATAGCTTTCATTTGTAGTTCTCTATTGGCTAAATACATGAAATTTGTACTTCTTTATTTGAAAGTGTCGGTTCAGTTCATTTGCCCATTTATTGATTGGCTTATTTAGTTTTGAGGGCTGGGTGTTTTAGTTCTTTATATATCATGGATATTAATCCTTTGTCAGATGAATGACTTGTGAAGATATTCTCTAATTCTGTTGTCTGTCTCTTCAACCCCTAAAGTGGGGCACAATTAATGTGTACCTCAAATGAGTCAGACCAAGTTTGAAGAACAGATGTTTTAATAGGAAAGTACTCACGCAATGAGTCAGTCCTCTAAAGCAGGCAAACCATGGAACAGAGAGAGAGAGAGAGAGAGAGAGAGAGAGAGAGAGAGCTGCCTGCGTGCGACCCTCATATTTAAGGTCTTGCTACATCACTGACCATGCCCTAGTGTGTGTGGTCTGTGTCACCTGTACCAGCCCCCAAGAGGGCATGGCTAACATTTCCCCTACAACTCCCCTTTTAGTACAAAAGAGGATTAAACTTAATGGTATAAATTATCTATCATTAATAATCATAAGGGTAAATCACACAAAGTTATAATAATCTACTAATGTCACATCTTCACTATAACTATTCCAACTAAACCTTAAAGTCATCTGAAAGAGATGTCCAAGCTTGAACACTTCCTTCCAAACCCAACCTTAAACAATAGGAAACTAGCCCTAACTAGGTGTCAACAGTGGGGAAAGGGGGCATAGTATTCTCCATGCTACTTCCTGCTGAACTGGCACGATGACAACCTCATGGGGTCCTGTGGGGAAAGAAAATGTTAGTGTAGTGAAAGTCCTGAATGGGTTATATCCAGTCCATGTTTGGTGGGAGATGCTTGATTAAAGGTTCAGGTTGAAGTCTTTATCTTATTTGAAGTTCTTGTGTTGATTGAAGTCAGTACCCAAAGTTCTGGCTGGAGTGTCAGTTGAAACTAAGCAAGTTGGATCCAATGTACTCGAAGAGGTGTGGGCCATTTTGTTTCCAGAGCATCCAGGGATTGCTGTCAGGCAGGTCTTCATTGGCTGTGTGGTACTCAAACATAAATGTTAGCAGAAAAATGTTTGCTTGTAGATGTATGCATACCCTGAAAGGCAACCATGGGAAAATAAGAATTATGAAAGGGTGTACACCTTGAGAGAAAAAGCCAAGAAAAGACAAATGACAGTCCCTAATCTTTCTCCTTTTCTGTATTATATCAATGGTTTCTTGAATTAGTACAGAAATTCTTAAGCTTATTTTAACAATATGCTTGGATTTAGAGGAGAAAAGCCAAATACAACTCTAAAACCAGAATTGTATTCTGTATTATCAGGAACAAATTCTGCAGTCTCAATGTGTAACATGACTCTCTCTGCATGATGGCGGAGGTCCTTCTGTGTATATGATTGTCTTATTGGTTGCTAAATAAAGTACTGTTTGCCAATAGGAAAACAAGATAGGTGGCACTAGGAATGAAGGAGGATTCTGGGAAAGGTAGTAGAAAGTGCAGAGTCACCATGTGAGCCCAGAAGACAGGACACTTGTTGCTGGCATCCAATAAGATAAGTCTTATAAAATGTATAGATTTATGATAATTAAGACTGAGCTAGCAGATGAGAAATCCTAGTCATTGGCCAAGCAGCAATTGTACCTAATATAAGTCTCTGTGTGTTACTTGGGACCATAACGTGGCGGCAGGCGGAACTCGGATGGCCTGGCAGAAAGAGTCCACATGGCAGTGGGGCTTGGGTGGTTTTGGTGGACTTATTGTTACAAATCCCTAGCCATTTCTTTTACCTTCAGAAGTTGTTTGATTAGTTATGCATATGCCAAGTCTTGCTCTTCTTCTCTAAACTATCAGAGTTCTATTCAAGCCCATGCCTGCATCCTTATCTTGAAAATTCTTTTTTCTGTTTTCCTTGAGTAGATTCAAATCTTCAGATTTTACACTGGGGCATTTGGTTTATCTTGAACTAGTTCTTGTAGATAAATATCTAGTCTCAGACTTTAATATGTGGGTATCCAGTGCCTCTTTATGGCACCTTTGTAGAAAATTGGGTATCTATAGCTGCGGGGACTTATTTCTGAATTGTCTATTCTGCTCCATGGGTCTGTTTGTGGCAATACCATGTTGGTTTTGTCACTATAGCTGTGGTAGTTTGAATGAGAATGATCCCCATTGGCTCATAAATTTGAAGCTGAGTCACCAGGGAGTGGCATTATTTGAAAGGATTAGGAGGTGAGGCCTTGTTGGAGGAAGTGTGTCACTGGAGGTGGGCTTTGAGGTTTTCAAAATCCCAAGCCAGACCCAGTGGCTCTCTCTTCCTTCTGCCTGCTAATCTGGATGCAGAACTCTCAGGTACCTCTCCAGCTCCATGTTTGCCTGCATGCTGCTATGCTTCATGCTGTGTACTAAAACTCTGAAACTATAAGCGAACCCCAAATAAATGTTTTCTTTAATAACTGTTGCTGTGACCATGGTATCTCTTCGCAGCAATAGAATACTAAGACAATAACACTGCAAGGAATTTGAATTTATATATTGTGATGCCTCTCACGTTGCTCTTTTGGCTTAGAATTGGTTTGGCTAACCAGCTTTCTTTGTGTTTCCAAAATGAATGTCATGATTATTTTGTCTATTTCAAATATATATATATATATATATAATTATTATATATATTTTATATATTATATATATTTATATATATTTGTATATAATATATATTATACACATATATATAATATATATATTATCTTGTTGTTCCATTTGCTATTATACAGTGGCCTTATATCTCTTCTGATTAATTTTGGCTCGATGTCTGCTCTGTGAGACGAGTATTCTACCCCACCTTACTTTCAGATCCTATTAGTCTGAAATATTACTTCCCATCCTTTAACTTTCAGTCTGGGTGGGTCTTTGCCTATCAGTACATGGGTGTTTCTTGCAAGTACAAACAACTGGGTCTTATTTTTATTGAACTTTTTGGCTGATTTGAGGACTCTGTTCTTTTGTTCCTACCATAGCAATCTTAGAGACTGCATGCACATTCTCATTTGTCTCTTATATTTTTACTTATTTTATTTGTATTTATTTATTTATTTATTTGGGGGCATACACATTCTACAGTGCATTGTGAAAGTCAGGGGACATCTTTCAGGAGTCTCCTTCTTCCACTCTCTTCGCAGGGATGAAATTCAGTTCTTCAGGCTTGACAACAAGCACTTTCACCGAGTCGTCTCACCCATCTCACCCATATTGATCTCTCACCTTAACTGTGTTTGTTAGTGGGCCAGCCAGACTGTGTGTCTATAGAACTCACCAAGGCTTTCCTTTGCTCTTCTGGGAGAGTCCCACCTGCTATGGGTTTCTTCTCTCCCCCACCACGTTATTTAGTGCCTGATGTTAGGGGTCCTTTGATTGGTTTTTTAGATTTGTCTGGTTTCTGTCTACTGTTCACTACTGCTGTTCTGAGCCTTTCCATCTGCTTAATGGTCTATTTCAGACTCCTGGATGTATAAGAAAATTGTAGGTGCTCTTAATCCACTGTCTCCCTTCTCTGAATTCTAGATAGTTTTTCACACTCTGGAGATGTCCTCAATTTAAGATAACCAAGAATGTTTAAGCTATAATTATAACAATGATCATTGTATAGAGTGAGTATATCGACAACTGCACATACTAGGACAGACAATAACACCTGCGCTCATTAGTTTGCAGGTTGTATATATCACATGTTCTGTGTCCTCCAGTCCTTTTAGAATATTTGCACCATTTTCTCCCTAAAACCCTATATTATAATTCTTTCCAATTTTTCCAATTTTGCTGCCACCACTAGTATGTGTGAAAGTTATAACAAATGTAATTTTGGGTTGTGTTTCCATGAAGTCTTTATTGCACGCCTATGAAAAAACCTATGTCTGTATGCTGGGTGTGTTGATAGTGCTATCGTATCAGTGAAATACTATGTGCCTTGTGGATCTGACTTCTTTCACTTAGAATGATGTTTGCAAGTTTCATCCATACTAGGCTGGGGTTGCAGATCAGGCCCTGATGGCCAATAATCATCTAAAATAGTTTTATTATTTTGTTTTGTTCTTTATTTTATAGTTTATTCTAAAAACACTTGTAAATGAGAAATGTTTTTTTAAGATTTAGTGTGGTGTGTGTGTGTGTGTGTGTGTGTGTGTGTGTGTGTGTGTGTGTGTGTGTGTGTGTGTTAAGGTGCCTCTGAAGGCTGGAGGTGTCAGATCCCCTTGGAACTATGTTTACAGGTAGCTATAAACCACCCAATATGATGCTGAGACCCAGAGTCCGGTCTTCTGGAAAATTAGCACACATTCTTGACTGCTGAGCCACCACATGTATAAAAACCAAGGTATTAATGAGATTGTTGGGCTTTAGAGACATGACTTTTAGCGTGGCTTGATGTTTTTATTTTTATTTTTGTTCAGTAAAATACTGCAAGACTTAAAACCTTATAGGCTTTTTCTCCACGTGTACTCCACACAGCTGCTCGATGACTCTGGCTTCCTCTCCTTTAGACTCCATCCACAGCATGTAATAGAACCAGCAGGTCAGGAGAAACAAAGGGACCAAAAGTCAGGGTGGGTAATGGCATAGTTGGTACTGGCAGTGAAGTCAGAAACATTGTGTCCAGATGAACAGTCCTTACTAGGAAAGATACGGCTCTAAGACAGCAGGCATACTGCAGTACTGTAGTTGCAGATGCCTGTCTAAGTAAGAACACATCTGTACTTACATCCTCTCTCTAATGTAAGGGGAAGCCAGCCTCATGGTTTTAGCAGCCCACCACCTCTTAGCAAAAATCTGGAAGTGAACTTCATTTACCAATGTCCCAAAAGAGATAGGAAACTGATCTCCTCACTGCAGACTTGGGAAAGATGATTGCCAAGACCTTAATGAATCCAAGAGAGACTTGCTCTCCATTTCTCCAATTTCTATTCCGGCAGTTGCCCTTGAGTTGTGCTTGCACAGCCAGGAGTCCCAGAACAGCTGCTCAGAGGCAGATTAGATGGGATGCTCCCAAAAGGCTGGTCCTTTATAAATGGCCATTCTGGAAAAGTGAATTGTGGAGAAAGCAAAGGATTTCCAACTCCCGTGTCAAGCGATGCATATGCTCTATGAAGCTTCCAGAATGAAGAATCTCCTTCCTGATGCTTGGAGGTCAACTGTCAGATTTTAACAAAGAATATATTTTCAAGGTAGGTAGATACTAGTTTGAAAAGCAGCAAGCCTCACACCAAAGTCCGAAATCTAAGGCTTTTGGCAAGAGTCGAGAGTGTTTCTTTATTTATTGTCATTATTGAAAAAGACTTCAAGTATCCAGATATAGCTAACCCCTTATGAAAACATTGTAGGATATTATATGTATTTCCATTACAATTTTGGTGGTATTCATGGAAAATGACATTTTAAATATCCTTCTGTATATGTATAAATTTCTGAAATGGTGCTTACAAAACCAGAGTGGATTTCACTTCAGAGATTACCTAGTTTAAAGCTCAAGGGATATTTGCATTCCTTAAGTGAAATAGTGTGAATGGAAAATTTATTTGTGGTAAATAATATGCAATGCTAAGTGTTTATCCTCTGCTTTTGAAAAGCAGGGCAGAAAGAATTAATTTCCACGGAGAAAGCACAGGGACACATTTCCACCAGGATCCTATACAGTATGGTAATATATGCAAGCAAGATGTTTGTTTAAGAAAATATAATTAACTTTGTACAAATGGGTTTAGAGATATATTTATTCACTAACTAAAAGATATTTTCTTTTATTAAAATTTTTCATGTAATATATTTTGATGATGTTTTGCCCTCCCCAAATTCCTCCAAGATCCTTTCACTCCCAACTTCTGTACTCAACTAACCTTATGTTCTCTGTCTCTCACTCTCTTTAAAAAATAAAACAAACAAACACACACATCCACGAAAAACAAGAACATATATATATATATATATACATATATATATATATATATTAAGATATGGAGGAAACACAAACGCAAAATGAGACCAAAAGAAGTCTAAAGACTACAAAAATACCATTGGGTTCATTTGTTCATCTATGAGTTTCATCTTTTGTTGAAATGCAGTGATGCTTAGCCTATGGGTGGCAAGCATCTTATTAGCAGCTGTAAAGCCCCAAGCTCTTAAGTGACTGATTTCACCCCACATCATTGTTGCTAGAAATGTCATCTATCTGGAGTTTCCCATCCTCAATCATTTCTCCTTGAGATGATTGTTAATTAGGAAAGCAAGAAACGGAATTGCTGCTTTTGATTGGGAACCGAGCCAATGCCTCCAGACAGTCTCCACTAGGACCATTGCTCTTGGAAGGGACTGGACCTAAGTCCTTCACAGACCAAAGGGTCAGAGTGCCACATTTATGTCCACACCAGCCATTAAGTCAGGTCTATAGGATATTTGCATGCAAACTGCTGGACAGAAATGTCCCCCAGCATTCTCAAATCTCTCTCCAAATCTTCCCGTGGTCATTCAAGGCTGCCCTTAAAGAGCCTTTTGAGATCTCTAGTCCATAAATGTGCTGGAAAGATCTTTATTCATCAGAGACTCATTGAGTGCACATTCACACAAGGTCCTTTTTAGTTTTTCCATACAGAATTGAAAGACCCAAGGTTAGACCTCAAGATGGAATGTGGGGCTTCAGGCAGGAAATCCGTGCACTATTCCTAGAGGTAGTCAAGTAGGGGCTCTCTAGCAAAAGATAAACAGGCAATAACTTTAAATTACACAAAAATAGCATCAAGATTCATGATTCATGCTGTATTTTATTTTCCTATTAGATGGGGTCAAGGATGAGGTCCAGATCCTGGATTTCTTCATAATACTAGCATAGGGCTGCATTAGAGTCTACAGCAGAACTGAATAAATTTAAATTGAGACTTGCCAATATCAGGGAAAGATTTTGGGAAAGAGCTGAAAGGAAACAAGAATTCATAACTTGAAGAATGTTGTAGCTCGAAGGATCTTACATATCAAAGGAAATAGTCATTTATCTTCCCTTCCCCCGCTCCCATACATGGAGAAGCACAAATGAGGTATGGAGTTCTGGAAGAATTAAATGCTAGGATAAATCTCTGAGAAACATTATGAATTTGTTGAGACTTTTAACCCACTGGTTATTAGTAGGTGTATCTCTGTCTGTTAGGTGGGACCAGCTCAGGCTCACCTACCAATGTGTGGTCCTCAGACCAGCTGCATCAGTATTACCTGAGAGCCCATGAGACCTGCAGGAGATTTACACAAATATTTAAGGTGGAGCAGTAGCATTGCGGTATGCTCGCTGAAGGTTCCATCTGGTCCTCAGTACCCATGTTAATGGAACTACACAGATTTCTGGGCTCAGCACCCCCACACCCCTCAAAAAAATAGTTCATATATTCCAGAGAATAGGTTAAATTTGCTACAAACACTTGAAATCATTTACGTTTTCAATTAGATAAATTGATGAGCATGTGTGGTGGTGGTGTGGGGCTTGTGTGTGTGTGTGTGTGTGTGTGTGTGTGTGTGTGTGTGTGTGTGTGTGTGCGCGTGCGCGCGCGCGCGTGCACACACACGTGCATGTTTAAAGTAGGTCAGCAATTTACTGGACTACATGAGAATTAGATTTAAATTTTTTAATCATTGCTTTGTGCTATTGGAAGCAAATATTAATAGATGTTTCCCAAATGTGCTGTAAGGGTTTCACAGTCACCAGTTCCTTGTTTCGTTCATGCCCATTTTGTTTCCTTTGGGGAAATGAACCCCTTAAGGTTAGTCAACAGAAAATTTCATTTGTTGCAAAAAAAAATCTCTTTTAAGACCTCTAGGGTTATTTATTTTCCACAGTTTGTTTATATTTAGGTTTGAAAATTATGCTTAACTTCAGCAGCAACTTTCTATTGAAATTTAAATACTTTAAGCTCCTTAAGGCCCTGAGACTTGGAATTTCTAATGAAAGCTGTGTTGGACTATTAATCATGTGCATTGAATTCTTAGAACCAAAGATAAGAATTCTTGGGCTTTGAAGATTACAAAACAGTTTACAAATATACTATTATCCATAGCAAAATATTGTTATAAGTCATGATTGTTATGAAATAAACTCTCTCTGTACCCCAGTTTATTTGCAAAATGGAAATAGTACCCATCATCTCATAGGTTCTTGTGAAAGCCCAGTGAGTCAAAGCATATACATATCATAGATAAAATTCACTTGAAAGATTATCACAATATGTGCATTTAGGCACAGTATTATTATTTACTGTATTCTCTATTCTCACTCAATTTGGAAAATCCTGGCTAAATTCAGGTACATAAAACATAACTTTTCAAAGTAATACACTGAGTTTTTGATTGGATAGTTATACTAAATTCAATTTTAATTTTTAAAGAAAAATTTACCTCTTTTAAACTATTATACAAAAACTTTTGGGGGGGTTGGTTTTTTGTTGTTGTTGTTGTTGTTGTTTTGTGTGTAGCTTTGGAGCCTATCCTGGCACTGGCTCTAGAGACCAGGCTGGCCTTGAACTCACAGAGATCTGCCTGCCTCTTCTGGGATTAAAGGCATGCACCACCAATGCCCAGCTATACAAAGCTTTTTAAAAAGCCAGGCTTTTACATATACTGAAACACCTTAGGAAAACTCACTATCGGGGCTAGAGAGATAACACAACTCTTAAGAGCACTGGCAGCTCTCCTAGAAGACCTGGGTTCAATTATTAGCACCCACAAGGCAGCTCACAACTGTCTGTAACCCCAGTACCAAGAGATCTGAGATCTGGCACCCTCACACAGACATACATGCAGGCAAAAACACCAATGCACACACAAAAAATATTAAAATCTTAAAGAAAAAGAGAAGAAAAGAAAACTCACTTCAGGCTGGAGAGATGACACAAGGGTTAAGAGCACTGGCTGTTCTTCCAGAGGTCCTGAGTTCAATTCCCAGCAACCACATGGTGGCTCACAGCCATCCATTATGAGATCTGGTGCCCTCTTCTGGCCTGCAGGAGTATATGCAGGCAGAGCACTATACATAATAAATAAATCTAAAAAGAGAGAGAGAGAGGAGGGAGGGAGGGAGGGAGGGAGGGAGGGAGGAGGAGGGAGGAGGGAGGGAGGGAGGGAGGAGGGAGGGAGGGAGGGAGGGAGGGAGAAAAGAAAAAAGAAAACTCACTCTCAAATTCCCTTTTCTATTATATGCACACATCCTATGACTGAGGAAGTAAAGTCACTATTACACAGCAGACAGCTTACCATCGAGGTTACTGAACACTGCAGCAGCATGTAAATTCCAAGGGTTGAATGTACATCGTCTCAGAGTGTTACCTGTAACACTTGTTACATTTTGGTGATGATTGTTCGACCTAGTTGCCCTACGCTGACAGAGTCAGCATCAGGGCTTAGGAAAAAGATCAGATGTCACCACCTACCACACCTCAGGAGAAATTAAATTAGACAATGTAATCAATGGAAACAAGCATAGGGAGATACAGATAAATAATGCCTCATGAAGGAATTCCTCGGGAATTGACAGCAACTAATCAGCAGTTTCCAAGAACTTTACAGTGGATAGGCTGTGAAACTTCAGAAACCGGGGTATTCTAACTCTAGAAGCTGATCCAGAAGGACTTTAAGTCCTGGGCCAGTCCTACGTAGTGAGAACTTACCACAAACCAAACAAAAGGAAGAAATATATTTATTTTTGAACGCTGAATGTTTATTTACACTTTCCCCGTTCAGATTCCCACAGCTTAGGTTCCGATTTCCCCTAAGTGATAAACAGTGGGAGAAAATGTGGTAAGGGCTTCCATTTCTTTCAGTGTACACATCTGGACATCTTCCTATAACGGGGGTATCATGTCTGTGGTGTTCATATGCAAAGCATAAACAAAATAAATACCTGCCACTGGTTTTAGAATAACTTGAAGCTCATCTGTGCAGCTGGCAAAAGAAAACACACACGTGGCATAAGAATAAGAACATGCAGGTCCCAGTGCAGTTTCCGTGTTGGCTGACTGTAAATCAGTGCTAACAAGGGGCGCGTTCATTAGTTAGGGAGACTACTTAGGGACCGCAATGCAAACGGCTAACCAAGACAAGCTGGTGTTTTTAGTCCTTCCTCTGCACATGCTCAGTACATCTTATAGATGCTAAGCTCCCAGTCCTCATCTTGGCTTTCCTCTTTAGCGGTTCCATCCACTCTCCCCAGGACGTACCCACTGCTATAGCCTCTGCCTTTGAGATGAGCAATCTCAAACCTACATCTGCAATTCTAGCCTATTTGGAAGTAATTTTTGTGAATATCCCATGCTGACTAGAATTCAGCATCACTCAAAGCTAATCTACCATGTCCTCCTAAACACACTACGTCCCGCGTGATACCCATTTTAACGAGTGATCCCAAACTGATGGTGTCTTCCCCATGTCCTTGTGGACTCTATAGTGTTTACAAGTTTTTTTTTTCCCTGAGCTCCCAGATGCTATACTTTTAGTTATGGACCATTTCATTTTGCTCTTGTTTTAGCATTCAGAAGATTCTCTTGGACTAAATAAAGCAGTTTATATCTGAGGCACTGGAACAATGAGGGATTCTGGTCATTGGGTTTCACAATTTCATGCAAGATTTAATGAATGGATGTTCGTGCATTTTCTAGGCATGCAGGATTGTTTGTTTGTTTTTCTGTTCTCCGAGCTGATGATTTTCTAAAACTCAAGATGTTTCCCTTCAGGTGTCCCCCACTTTTCAATCTGCCCTCATCTAAAGAGTTGTCTATGGTCCCCTACTGTTGACATTCTGCATTCCTGCCTATTCTCACACCAAAGCCTAGCTTCCAAGAAGACATGGTAAGCTTCCCATAGAAGAGGAACAATACTTTCTGAGTCCCTATAGCAGAAATATTTAGCTGGTTTTGTCCTCATTGACCTTGCCTGACAGAGCTCCACACATTTTGTTTCTATACTCAAGAGGCTGGTTGGCTGCTACCTACCCTGGGGTGGCCACCAATGAGGTTCTGCTTAAGTATAAGTTACAAGGCTCTTAAGAATTAATAGAAATGCTAATGGCAATCAGCTAGATTGGCTTAGCCGCTCCTACAAAACTAGCAGGACTCTCAGTGTCTGAGGGATACAGAGGCAGGGGCTTCCAAGACCCAAAATCTAGAGCCAATGCAGCTCTCATAGAAGTTCACAGATGTCCCAGAGACCTCAGGGTCCTCATTTCATAGCAGTCAAGCCGACAGACATCCTCTGAATTTGCTTGGCCTTAGATTATTAGATCCATATTGTTTTCCTTGAGATTTCCACCTTAACAACACCTAGGAGGCCAGCTTACCTCCCCTTAGCTATGGACCAGTGTTCTCAGACACTCTCGTTCAATCAATGAAATACACATAATATGCGTGTTCACACACACACACACACACACACACACACACACACACACACACACACCATGTTACCCAAGTCCCATTTGCCCACCAATCACATTTAATCCTCCAAATAGATCATTGTCAGGAAAGAAGTAGAAATCATTTGTAAAATGTGTTATGTACTGAAATATGGTAGAAAATAAATAAATAATGCCCCTAAAAAGGAAAAGAAAGTGTTAATGATCTTTAAAAAGTAAGCCTGAGTCCAACCAATTTTCAGAGGAAAACTGCATTAAAATTGCCTGTGTTTATTTTATTCTTTATCTTATTTTGAAATTTCAAGTCATACTTTTTATTTAGTAAAATTATAAGCACATACATTGATAAAATTTTACACATATAAGCCACCAAAATTAAGATGCAGAACATTTTCCTCAATCTAGAAAACACCTTCATTCTGTTTTCCAAATAATACCATTTCCAAGTTCTAGAAATAGTCACTATTCTTACTTGATTATCATATTATATTTAGCTACTTTTGAACTTAATTTTAAGGAAAAAAATACAACATGTATTCTTTTATGCCTTGCTTCTTTCATACATCCAAAACTGTTTAGGCTTACAGTGCTATTAATGTTTTGGCATTTTGTGCTTTTCTAAATTGCATTGATTATTCTACTATATAATATGCCACAATTTGTTGTCTGCTTTATTGACAGACATACCATTTTCTAGGGTTACTGTAAATTGTCATACAAATTTTTTGTGAGCTATTCATTTTATTGAGACTATTCTAAGACTGAAATTGCCAAGTTGTAGAATAACTATATTTATAACTTACTGGAAATTGCCAAGCTACTTTCTAAAGTTATTGTGTAGACTTTGATTCTACTGGGAGATTTGGAGATCCAAAAATAATGGTGTTTCAATCATTACAGCAACCTCAAAAAAGTCTGATGACAATGCATATCAATATCTTTTCTTGGGCTTATTGGAGAATTGAGATTGCAAAGCAAATAACTAAGCTGAAATTCTGAGAGACATCAGCAACCAAAATAATCCATGTATGTGTTACCTAAATTAGAAGAACTAGATGTCACACAAGTTAATAAGACTCAAATAAGAATAATTGGTGAATTGCTAGGCTAAATATAGATTAACATCAAAACGTGGAGTCCTTGAGAGCCATCTGAGATGGCTTGTATGTACTTTTTTAATTTTTCTCTATGAATTCTACCATATGCTCACGGGGAAGTCAGGGAGATATTCGGGGATGTGTCTTTCAAGGTGCGGTTTCTTGGAGAGGCTAAGGAGGGAAGGACAGCTGTAGGCAAGACTCCTACCAACAACAACTCATATTCATATTTCCAAACATGAATTTTTTAGAATAAGAGAACAGAAAGTGCCACATTAAGGTACTGTGAGAACTGCTGCAATGTGGGAAAGAGAACAGAGCAGCTGACCCTGAGGGAGGCGAGGAACACACAGCAGGCACAGTGCGATAGCTGAAGAAGGGTTAGGATCACTTGGAAAGGCGATGTACCCAGGAGGTGGTATGAAGTGTCCAAGGCTGAGGCTCACCTAGAACAGGACTCTCCTCTCTTTTGCTCAGAAACAGTCTACCAATGAGATTATGTCTGGAGAGCCAGGAAACAAGAATATCCAAAGCCAAGCAGAAGCATGTAAGTGGATACGCTCGTCTATTCCCTAAGAGTCAAGTGCACTACTACTGAAGCTCGTGACGTATTCAGAGCGATGACGAGAATAACAAACTTCAAATTTAACCCACCTACTGTCTAGATTAAATCTCCTAAGAAATGTCTCAAAAAGGAAGAGCATCTTTAAGCCAAAAAAAAAAAAAATGTAACCGCAGGATCTGTCTTTTACGATTTGACTAGCTTTAATTCCAAAGTTACGGTGCAATTTTTAAAAGTAAGGAAAATAGTCTACAAGACATATATCAGAACTAGACTCAACTGTGAGAGATTTGCAAACTATCTGACAAAGAATTTCAATAATTAATAGGCTACTGCCTTTAATGGAAACGCTAAGAAGCATCTAAGATGAAATAGGTAATTTCAAAAGAGATTTAAAAACTATTAAAAATATCTAATAGAGAGCAGCAATATAGGAACAAGAGCAACAGATGTACTGCCAAGTTTGACAGAGTAGAAGAAAGTACTGGTGTTGGACCCAAAAGTGAAGTCCAACTCCGGGAGACGCACCCCACAGAGTCACTCACAGGACACAAGTTCGATGCAAAAGCAAAAGGATTTTATTCCCATGAGTTGGAGTAGTTCCCTGGGAAGAGAACAGCCCTGAGTTTCCAAAGCAAGCAGTTTTTATGTCTTTTTGGCCATTCGGCAGGAGTATGACAACATATTGATTGGCTATAACATACATGAGTCATTTACTGATTGGTTGGGAACTGAACTTACAATTTTGCCCATGAGGGTTTTGGAATGTTATTTTGGTTTTTACACCTGCAAGGCCATGGGACAGCTAGTGGTTTTTCTGGGAACAGAGTGACATACTTATTTTCAAAACTTGAGTGCTCTGGAGCAGAGTAACCCATAACAATTTTTAGAAACTAGACAGTTGTTGAAGATAATAGAAACCAGTAATAATAACAATTTCCAGAAACTAGTCATCATGACCGACCACTTCATGTGTTCTTTGTACCAGAGCTGTGTGTGGCCAAAGTGATTTTTAAATATATGCTGGTGGGTATCAAGCTGGGTTGAGTTGGGGTCTTTCACTGAAAACTTGGAGACAGGTCAACAGAAATTACCCAAAGCAAAGTACAAAGGAAATGGTTAAAAAATTAAACCAGAATGTACAAGAGACACGGTGTAATATTAAGCTGTTAAAAAACACAGAGAATTATAATTTCAGAAGGAGGAGAAAGATGAACACAGCAAAAGATATATTTGAAGAAATATTTCCAAAATGAATGACAGACACCACCAAGCAAAATTACTAAAAAAGGAAAAGCCTAAGTATATTGTGTTCAAATTGGAAAAAAAACACAAAAAAGAAAAAGAAAGAAGGAAGGAAGGAAGGAAGAAAGAAAGAAAGAAAGAAAGAAAGAAAGAAAGGGAAGTCTTAAAGGTAATTGAAGAAAAAATAACTTTATTTCATAAGAATTACAACAAACTTTTTATCACAAAAAAAAAACTATGTAAGCAACAAGACAATGTCATGGCCATCCCTAAAGCACTTGTACAATAGCCCTATTAACACAGAAGATAGCCTTCAACAGTAAGACACAGGATTTTCTTATGTAAACAAAACTGAGAGAGTGTACCATTAGCAGATTCCAAAAGAAATGTTAAAGGAAGCTCTTCAACTCTCATGGGGTAACAACAAAAGATAGATACCTGGAAATCCCTTAATATTGAAACAATAAACCAATACATTTTATAATAATTTGTGAGGCAAAGAGAACGTTTCAGAGAAAACTTTTTTCTTTTTTCTTTTTTCTTTCTTTTTATTTATTTTTATTAGTTCAAATTAGGAACAAGCTTGTTTCACATATCAATCCCTTCTCCCTCTCCCTCTCCCTCTCCCTCTCCCTCTCCCTTTCCCTCTCCCCTCCCCCCCCCTCCCCCCACCCCACCCCCGACAAACCCCCACCCCATTTACCCTCCACTCCCCAGGCAGGATAGAGCCCTCAATGGGGACTCCCCAAAGTCCACCACATCATCCTGGGCCAGTTGTAGGCCCTATCCCAAGTGTCCAGGCCAAGAATGCATCCCTTCACATGGGATGGGCTCTCAAAATCCTGTCTTACACCATGGAAAAATACTAATCCACTACCAGGGTCCCCCTAGAGTGCAGAGGCCTCCTCATTGACATCCATCTTCTGGTCTGGATCAGTCCTGTACAGGCCTCCCAGATAGCAGTCTGGGGTTTATGTGCTTACTGACTGTATCCTTTGCCTTACGGAAGCTTCTCAGTTTCAGGAGACATTCAAGACATTCAAGATCTCAATGTCTGTGCTATTGATGTAATGTTCAGGAAGCAGTCTCCTCTGCTAATTCGTTCAAGGGTATCTCCCACTTTCTCTTCTAGAAGATTCAGTGTGGCTGGATTTATGTTGTCTTCTTTGATCCATTTGCACTTGAGTTTTGTGCATGGTGACAAATATGGATCTATCTGCAATCTTCTGCATGTCCGAATCCAGTTGTGCCAGCACCATTTGTTGAAGAAGCTATCTTTCTTCCATTGTATAGATTTAGCATCATAGGTGTATGGGTTAATATCAGGGTTTTCAATTTGATTCCATTGGTCTATCAGTCTATTTTTGTGCCAATACCAACCAGTTTTCAGAACTATGGCTCTATAATAAAGCTTGAAGTCAGGGGTGGTGATGCCTCCAGAAGATCTTTTATTGTACAGCGTTGTTTTGGCTATCCTGGGTTTTTTGTTTTTCCATATAAAGTTGAGTATTGTTCTTTCAAGGTCTGTGAAGAACTGTGTTGGGATTTTGGTGGGGATTGCATTGACTCTGTAGATTACTTTTGGCAAGATTGCCATTTTTACTATGTTGATTCTGCCTATCCAAGAGCATGGGAGATCTTTCCACTTTCTGGTATCTTCTTTAATTTCTTTCTTTAAAGACTCAAAGTTCTTACTGTACAGGTCTTTCACTTTTTTGGTTAGCATTACCCCAAGATATTTTATGTTGCTTGTGGATATTGTGAGGGTGATGTTTCTCTGATTTCTTTCTCATTGGATTTATCATCTGTATATAGTAGGACTACTGATTTTTTGAGTTAATTTTGTATCCTGCTACTTTGCTGAAAGTGTTTATCAGCTGTAGGAGTTCCCTCGTAAAGTTTTTCAGGTCACTTATGTAGACTATCATGTCATCTGCAAATAATGAAAGTTTGACTTCTTCCTTTCCAAATTTTATCCCTTTGATCTCCTTTTCTGGTCTTATTGCTCTAGCTAGAACTTCAAGTACAATATTGAAGAGATATGGAGAGAGTGGACAGCCTTGTCTTGTTCCTGACTTTAGAGGAAATCGCTTTGAGTTTCTCTTCATTTAGTTTGATGTTGGCTGTTGGTTTGGTGTATATTGCTTTTATCATGTTTAGATATGTTCCTGTTATTCCTGTTCTCTCCAAGATCTTTATCATGAAGGGATGTTGGATTTTGTCAAAGGCTTTTTCAGCATCTAGTGAGATGTTCATGTGGTTTTTCTTTTTCAGTTTGTTTATATGGTGGATTACATTGATGGATTTTCATATGTTGAACCATCCTTGCTACCCTGGAATGAAGCCTACTTGATCATGGTGGATGATTTTTCTGATGTGTTCTTGGATTCAATTCGCCAATATTTTGTTGAGCATTTTTGCATTGATGTTCATGAGAGATATTGGTCTGTAGTTCTCTTTTTTAGTTATATCTTTGTGTGGCTTGGGTATCAAAGTGATTGTAGCCTCGTAGAAAGAGTTTGCAATGTCCCTTCTGCTTCTATTGTATGGAACAATTTGAGGAGTACTGGTAATAGCTCTTGTTTGAATTTCTGGTAGAATTCTGCAGTGAAGCCATCTGGCCCTGGGCTTTTTTTGGTTGGAAAGCTTTTGATGACTGCTTCTAGTTCATTAGGGATTATAGGTCGATTTAAACTGCTTATCTGTTCTTGGTTTAATTTTGGTAAGTGGTTTCTATCCAGGAAACTGTCCATTTCCTTTAGATTTTCGAATTTTGTGGAGTACAGGTTTTCAAATTATGACCTGATGATTCCCTGGATTTCCTCAGAGTCTGTTATTATATCCCCCTTTTCGTTTCTGATTTTGTTAATTAGCATGCTCTCTTTCTCTCTGCCTTTTGGTTAGTTTGGATAGAGGTTTGTCTATCTTGTTGATCTTCTCAAAGAAACAACTCTTCGTTTCGTTGATTCTTTGTAATGTTTTCTTAGTTTCTACTTTATTGATTTCAGCCCTCAGTTTGATTATTTCCTAGCATCTGCTCCTCTGTGATGAGTTTGCTTCTTTTTTCTCTGAAGCTTTCAGTTGTTCTGTCAATTCTCTCGTGTGACTATTCTCCAGTTTCTTCGTGTGGGCACTTGGTGCTATGAACTTTCCTTTTAGCACTGCTTTCAAAGTGTCCCATAAGTTTGGGTATGTTGTTTCTACATTCTCATTAAATTCTAGGAAGTCTTTAATTTCTTTTTTATTTCTTCCTCAACCCAGGAATGACGTAATTGGGTATTATTCAATTTCCACGAGTTTGTAGGTTTTCTGAAAATTGTATTGCTGTTGAATTCTAGCTTTAAAGCATGGTGATCTGATAAGATACAGGAGGTTATTTCAATTCTTTTGAATCTGTGGAGGTTTGCTTTGTTGCCAACTATGTGGTCAGTTTTAGAGAAGGTGCCATGTGGCGCTGAGAAGAAGGTATATTCTTTTGTGTTTGGATGGAATGTTCTATAGATATCTGTTAAACCCAGTTGGGTCATAACTTTTGTCAGATCCTTTGTTTCTTTGCTAAGTTTCTGTCTGGTGGTCCTGTCTAGTGGTTTAAGGGGAGTGTTGAAGTCTCCTACTATAAGTGTGTGTGGTTTTATGTGTGGTTTGAGCTTTAGTAATGTTTCTTTTATGAAAGTGGGTGCCTTCGTATTTGGGGCACAGATTGAGAATTGAGAGTTCATCTTGATGGACTTTTCCTGTGATGAGTATGAAATGCCCTTCTTCATTTCTTTTTATTGATTTTAGTTTGAAGTCTAATTTGTTAGATATTAGGATTGCTACACCACTTGTTTCTTGGGCCTATTTGATTGGAAAATCTTTTCTCAACCCTTTACTCTGAGGTAAGGCCTGTCTTTGAAGTTGATGTGTGTTTCTTGTATACAGTAGAAGGATGGATTCTGACTTTGTATCCATTCTGTTAGCCTGTATCTTTTTATGGGCAGGTTAAGACCATTGACATTGAGGGATATTAATGTCCATTGATTGTTAGTTCTTGTTTGTTTTGGGTTTATTGTTGGTGGTGATTTCGCCCTCCTGTTTCTTTTCCTGTTTGGTAAAATTGGATTATCTATTGCCTATGTTTTTGTGAGTGTAGTTATCTTCGTTGGGTTGGAGTTTTCCTTCTAGAACTTTCTGTAGTGCTGGATTTGTGGATATGTATTGTTTAAGTCTTGTTTGGTAATGGAATATCTTGTTTTCTCCATCTATGTTGATTGAAAGTTTTGTTGGGTGCAGTAGTCTGGGTTGGCATCCATGCTCCCTTGGTGTTTGTAGGATATCTACCCAGGACCTTCTGGCGTTTAAAGTTTCCATTGAGAAGTTGGGTGTGATTCTGATAGGTCTGCCTTTATATATTACTTGGCCTTTTTCCTTTGCTGCTCTTAATATTTTCTCTTTATTCTGTAAGTTTGGAGTTTTGATTATTATGTGTCGGGGGGACTTCTTTTTGTGGTCCAGTCTGTTTGGTGTCCTGTAAGCTTCTTGTACTTTAATAGGCATATCCTTCTGTAGGTTGGTGAAGTTTTCTTCTATGATTTTTTGAATATGTTTTCTGTACCTTTGAGCTGTATTTCTTCACCTTCTTCTATACCTATTATTTTTAGGTTTGGCCTTTTCACGGTGTCCCATATTTCCTGGATATTCTGTGTTAGGAATTTGTTGGAGTTGAGTTTTTTTTTTTTTTTTTTTTTTTTTTTTTTTGGTCGATGACTGTATATCCTCTAGAGAGTCTTCAACTGAGATTCTCTCTTCCATCTCTTGAATTCTGTTGGTTATACTCACATCTTTAGTTCCTGATCATTTATCCAGCCTTTCTATTTCCAGCATCACCTCATTCTGCGTTTTCTTTATTGTTTCTATTTCAGCTTTCATGCCTTGAACTGTTTCGAGTGCTTCCTTCACTTGTTTGGTTGTTTTTTCTTGGCTTTCATTAGATTCTTTAAGAGATTTGTTTACTTCTTGAATTTTTTGGTTTGTCTTTTCCTCCATCTCATGTAATTTTTTGCTTGTTTTTTCTTCTATTTCTTTAAGGGATTTTCTTGTTTTCTCTTTAAAGGACTCTATCATCTTCCTAAGATAATTTTTGAGGTCCATCTCTTCTTCATCCTCTGTATTGGGCTTTTCAGATCTTGCTGGTGTGGAGTCCCTAGATTCTGGTGGTGTCATATTGGTCTTTCTGTTGTTGGGTGTGTTCTTACTCTGTCTTCTTCCCATCCCCCTTCTTCCGGTGAGTGCAGGTAGGGTCTCTCTCTCTCTCTCTCTCTCTCTCTCTCTCTCTCTCTCTCTCTCTCTCTCTGGTGGCTGGCAGAGGGCTCTGCCTCTGGTGGCAGCGGGATGGCAAAGGATGGTGGGTGGACAAGGGTGGGGTGTGTCTGGACTCAGGGTGGGCCTTCCTGGTCTGGGCAGGTGCACTCTTGCCCCAGTAGGCTCAGGCAGAAGCAATCAGGGGTTGATGGGGTAGGTTGGGGGGGCAGAACAGCGCCCAGACTCACCTGAGGCTCGGGCATCCACCGCAGGAAAGAGGGCGGAGTGTGGACAGAGGTGAAGTATGTCCAGACTCAGGGTGGGCCTTCCAGTCTGGGCAGGTCCACTCTTGCCGGGGGCAGAGGGCGGGGATTCAGGTAGAAGGGAGCAGGTGCTGATGGGGGAGGTTGGGGAGACAGAGCGGCACCCAGACTCACCTGAGGCTTGGGTACCTGCCGAAGGACAGAGTGTGGACAGAGGTGAGGTGTCCAGAGAAAACTTTTAAATATTTTGGGGGGGGAATCAAAATAATCCAATATATCAAAAAGCCAGGTTTTACATTTATTTCTTTAATATTGATGTTAGAAAAGCTTATACTTAGCCAAACATAATGTAATTCCATACTAATAATCCCAGAGTTCAGATGGCTGAGGCAAGAAGATTGAGAGTTCAGAACAAGCTTGGGCTACATCTGCTTGTCCACCTTTATGCCAGAAGAGGACAGCAGATCCCACTATAGATGGTTGTGAGCCACCATGTATGTGCTGGGAATTGAACTCACGACCTTTGGAAAAACAGTCAGTACTCTTAATCCTGAGCCGTCTCTCCAGCCAGCTTGGAGTACATAGCACATTGAAGTTTATACTGTGAGAACTTGACTTTAAATTTTTAATGGCTGATGATATAGCCCAGTGGTACAGCACTTGATTAGCATATGCAAGACTCTGGGTTTGATTCTCAGAACTGAAAAAGAAAAAGAAAAAAGAAAAAGAAAACAAAACAGTATCTAAAATCAGTAAGCTGTAGAGCAAGAGACAAATTTAGACAAATCAAAGGGAAGAAATGACGGTTATTAGAGAAGCAACAACAAATTAAATAGCAAAAAAATTATCAAAGATACACTAGATCCTTAGTTGGGTTCATACTTGTAGATCTCTGGACATTTCCCTAGTGCCAGAATTCTCTTTAAACCTACAATGGCTCCCTCTATTAGGGTATCTCTTTTCTTGCCCTTCTCTATTCTTCCTCCGACTCAATCTTCCTGCTCTCTCATGTCTTCCTCACCCCTTCTCTTCTCCCCTTCTCATCCTCCTAGCTCCCTCCCCCCTCTTCCCGTGCTCCCAATTTGCTCAGGAGATCTTGTCCCTTTCCCCTTCTCCAGGGGACCATGTATGTCTCTCTTAGGGTCCTCCTTGTTTCCCAGATTATCTGGAGGTATGGATTGTAGACTGGCAATCCTTTGCTCTGTGTCTAATGTCCATATATGAGTGAGTACATACCATGTTTGTCATTTTGAAGGGCACAGATTATGAAAGTAAGGTCATGTTTCTTTTCCAACAGTTATTAACAAACACCATTCATAACACAATGTAGTGAATGGCCTGAGGGACAGAACAGGTACTGCCCCACTGTCAACAAACAACCGGTGTAGGAGTTCAAGCCACTTTGAGATCAGAAAGCCACAATTCCTAATGTCTCTCACGTTTAAGACTGACAGAAATCAGTGGTTCCAACAATGACTCAAAGACAAGAGCAAGAGACCTCAGAGAAAATTAGTAGTTTAGTTGGTTAAAATTTCTTATAAATGCTGAAAAAAAAGTTCCTATTAAAAATGACATCAACGTATTTAAATGGCTGACTTAAAATTCCATTCTGGAGAAGCAGTAAGCAACATTCCCAAATGTTCTGCTTGTACCTTCTCCTCCCAAGATTTATAACGAAAGGAAGGGAGTCATCTGAATGTTTAGTCAGCATGGAGATGAAATTTCTTTTGTGTTATAAAGGACAATGCAACTTAAGAGACATGCAAAGAAGAATTTAGCAGCCACTTTCTGGGTTAGGGAGGAGATATTGCAGACCCAGGGAAACAAAGAGGTTAGCAATTTGTTGTAGACTTTGCACCACTCTATTTGTTCTTACCAATCAGCAGCTGCGCAAAACCCCTGGGAAATCAGCGGACACTCTCTTCTAAATCTCTCCCCATAGCCCAGATGGCTGTTTTACCTGATGTTACTGAACATGGCTCGGGTAATTCAGAAATGTGTTTGACAGTGTCTTCAGCACATACTTACTCTGAGTCCTTTGTTCTCTTTGTAGCCACAACTCTGTTTGGAATGAGCAATCAAACACACATCACAGAATTCATCTTCCTGGGATTTTCCAACCACTCCAGCCTACGGGGCTTCTTCTTCCTGATCTTCCTGGCCATTTACCTGACAACTCTCCTGGGGAACACGCTCATAATGTTGGCCACCAGAATCAGCCCCGCCCTCCACACTCCAATGTACTATTTCCTCAGCAACCTGAGCTTCTTGGACATCTGCTACACGTCCACCACCATTCCGGTCATGCTGGTCAATTTCTTCAGGGAGAAGAAGACCATCTCCTATGAGGGCTGCCTCTCCCAGATCTTCTTCTTTGTGACATGTGCTGGAACTGAATGTGTCTTGTTGGCTGCCATGGCCTATGACCGCTATGTGGCCATTTGCCGCCCTCTTCAGTATCCAGTTCTCATGAGTGTGAAGGTCTGTGTCTGCTTGGTGACTGGCTCCTGGCTCTGTGGCCTGGTCAATTCTGTGACTCACACAACACTGACAGCCACACTCACCCTGTGTGGACCCAATCAGATCAGTCACTTTCTCTGTGACATCCCACTGCTCCTGAAGCTCTCCTGCTCAGACACCTCTGTCAATGAGTCTGTGCTCCACGTGGCCAGTGCCACCATCGGCCTGAGCCCCTGCCTGTTCACTGCAGGCTCCTATGTGCTCATCATCTCTGCCATCCTTAGGATTCCCTCTGCTCAGGGCAGGAAAAAGGCCTTCTCCACCTGTGCTTCCCACCTCACTGTGGTGGTGGTCTTTTACGGAACAGCCAACTTCAACTATGACAGACCCAGGGAAGGCTACTCCCTAGACATGGACATCTTAGTGTCTGTGCTTTTCTGTGTTGTGACCCCCATGTTGAACCCAATCATCTATAGCCTGAGAAACAAGGAGGTCAAGGGTGCTCTGAGAAAACTAGCTGGAGGTTGTGCGTTCCCTGGTAATAGCAATGCTTAGAGGGTAACCCAGCAATCTGCTATTATAATGCATCATTGTCATTTACAAAGTTCATGCTCCAGAGCCACAAAAAGAAAATCACAGAAAACTCTGAACACTTCAGTCAGTTTATGGTTTTGTGTTTGGCTGAATTCATTCTTATCTACCCTAGGATGCTGGTGCCCCATGGGCCATGTGTTGGGCATGCTTCAACCAGTAGTCTTCAAATTGGGGCATATAATCACCTAGAGAAAAATTCTATGTGGGTGTCACAGCCCTACAGGTGGTGGGACCTGGGAGAATGGGGCCAATAAATGGGGAAGACTGAAGTCTAATGCAATACCTTTATTTGGAGCATCAGACAATTTATATTCTGAGGGTTAAAAAGAATCATGTAAGTAAAGTGGATGATCACAAAGACAAGCTACATGTGGCAAAAAACGTGTTTTTCCACAGAGGCAAATAAACAAAAACAATGGCCAGCTGTAATGAATAATCTGAAGTAAATTCACTCCTATCTGCTACACCTGGGATGAGCACAAAAACACATTTCAAGAACAATTCCGTGTTTTGAAGGAAATGAGATCACAAGACACTTGTCTTGCTTCCTGGAGTTTTCTCACAGCACACAGAATTCTTAACCCATGACTCCATTCTTGGTCCGTATTCCAACATCACCTTTTTTATTTTCTAAATGTAGGCTGTGCAGGGTGGTTTTGATTTGAGATATTGTAAATAAATCAAATTATCATTTGACTATCTGTGAGCAAGCAAATTATAAACATACTAAATAACATTAGAACAGTTAAAGCATTATGTTAATACTCTGTTGCCAAGAACAGAGATCCAAACTGTGTCCAGCATTACTGGTCTCATCATCTGGATCAGAGAATAGCTTGAAAAGAGACCCATATCATCAGTAGTTCTGGTGTCTTATAATAAGCCCATATTTGTCTTTAACAGGAATACAAATGTTATGATGTACTATGAAAAATAGGAAATGACTTACATTCCAAGGAAAAATTAAATGCAGTACCTTTTCCAGAGAGTTAATGAGCCTATTATGGTCCCCAGGTCCAGTCAAACACAGAGTCATTAGTAACGATAGCAGGAGCTGGATCCATCCAGTCTACAAGCTGAAGCAAAGGAGGATGAGAAACATAAGGCCACTATGTTAGTTCAGAAGCACCCACTGAAGATACACAGGTCAAAACAGATAGCATTGCTAGAAAAATATTCCCAGGTGGCACAGGGCTCCATGTGCTTCATAGAATAATTTCTTCCTCGGTGCACTGGACCTTAACTTGGCTCCAGGTGGGGAAACTGACTTCTAATGATATGATTGATATCTCCTTTGGCCCTTCAGCGAGAGGTGTGCTACCTTTCTGATGACTTCGACTGTCTACTTCCCCTGTGCCATTGTCCTTGATGGCCTGGGGCCAGAGGAGCCAGAAAGGAATTCATGTTTCAGTGGAACCGTCTGCAATGACAGATGCATACCTCTTCCCAATTTTCTTCTGGAGAAATAAAAATAAAGCAAGTTAATGCATTAGCTTGCTTATTTCTTTCTGCAATAAAACCGGGGGGTGGAAGTTAGAATGTGCATAAGTATGAGTCTAAAGGCGGAAATAATCCTAGAACATAAGCAGAATCTGAAGCAATATTTAAGTGTTTACAA
Organism: Cricetulus griseus; assembly: GCF_003668045.3. Taxonomy (NCBI): domain Eukaryota; kingdom Metazoa; phylum Chordata; class Mammalia; order Rodentia; family Cricetidae; genus Cricetulus; species Cricetulus griseus. The sequence goes on from NW_023276806.1 coordinate 59,105,836, forward strand.
ATTAACCATAAAATGTCTCCAAACAGCCAGTTCCACCCATTGAGCTGAGGAAAAGGAAGTATTAATAGATTCACGAATATCTGAACCATGAGTCCCTCCCATACCCTTAGATGGGCTATCAATTAGTTATTTTATTGAGCCTGTGGAGTGGGAGAAGGTTGGACAATTTTTATTAGTTCAAATAAGGAACAAGCTTGCTTCACATGTCAATTCCTCCTCCTCCCTCCTCTCCCCCCAACCCTCCCCCCTAACCTCCCATCTACCCCCCACCCCATCCACCCTCCACTCCCCAAGCTGTGTAGGGCCCTCGAAGGGGGCTCCCCAAAGTCTGCCACATCATCCTGGGCTGGGCCTAGGTCCTCCCCCATGTGTCCAGGCTGAGACGTGGGATGGGCTCTCAAATTCCCTTCTTACACCAGGGAAAAAATACTAATCCACTACCAGAGGCCCCCAAGAGTGCAGAGGCCTCCTCATTGACATCCATCTTCAGGGGTCTGGATCAGTCCCGTTCTGGCCTCCCAGACAGCAGTCTGGGGTCAATGTGCTCCCCCTTGTTCAGGCCAGCTGATTCTGTGGGTTTCACCAGCCTGGTACCTACCCCTTTGATCTTCATTCCTCCCTCTCTGCAACTAGGTTTCAGAGTTCAGATCAGTGTATATCTGTGGGAGTCTGCCTCTGCTTCCATCAGCCACTGGATGAGGGCTCTAGGATGACATAAAAAGTAGTCATTAGTCTCATTATAGGGGAGGGGCATTTAGGGTATCCTCTCCACCACTGCCAAGATTGTCAGTTCGTGTCATCCTTGTAGGCCTCTGTAAATCTCCCTAGTGCCAGATCTCTCCTTGACCTATTATGGCTTCCTCTGATATGGTATCTCTCATCCTGCTCTCCTCTATTCTTCCCCCAACTCAACATTTCTGCTCCTCCATTTCCTCCTCTCCCTTCCTCTTCTCCTCCTCTCATTCTGGCAGCTCCCTCTCCCCTACCCTCATACTCTCAATTAGCTCAGGAGATCCTGTGCTTTCCCATTCCTGGGGTCCATGCATTTTTCCCTTAGAGTCCTTGTTTCCTAGTTTCTTTGGTGAAGAGGATTGTAGGCTAGTAATCCTTTGCTCTATGTCTAAAATTCATATATGAGTGAGTACATACCATGTTTGTCTTTTTGTGACTGGGTTATCTCACTCAGGATGGTTTCTTCTAGTTCCATCCATTTGCCTGGGAATTTCAAGATTCCATTGCTTTTTTCTGCTGAGTAGTACTCCATTGTATAAATTACCACATTTTCTCTATCCATTCTTCAGTTAAGGGGCATCCAGGTTGCTTCCAGGTTCTGGCTATTAGAAACAATGCTGCTATGAACATGGTTGAACATATGTCCTTGTTGTATGAACGTTCATTATTTGGGTATATACCCAAGAGAGGAATTGCTGGATCTTGAGGTAGACTAATTCCCATTTTTCTGAGTAACCACCATACTGATTTCCAAAGTGGTCTTACAAGGTTGGACAATTTTTGTAATCACAAAGCAGTTCATATGAAGAAATCCTGTATCTTACCAGCTGAATAATGATTTTCTATGCTTCCATAAAAATCTACAAATGAAATTTGAAAATCCATAGAGTTCTGTAACACTTTTAAAACACTCCTAATATTAGTTAAGAGTAATACAGTACAGCAAGGATCAAACCCGTATACTTGTTGACATTGAGTCCTCTCCTGATTTACTAATTGAGCAAGATGAATGAGGTAAAAAGTTAATGTTTTATGGCCCTTATCTTGTAAATAGACCCATTCCAAAGGTTTGTCTTCTTGAGCCACAATACCTGTAGGAGACAATTCAATTATTGAAAATAAGTTTAAAGGCAGTGAAGGAGTCACATGATGCACAAAGGCCTCTTTCAGTCTGGATTCAAATGGCTGTAGTTCTTCCTTTCCCTCTCCAGATAATATGGGAGGACTTTCCTGTGGTGATATATTATTTGTGATTTATTAAAGCTTGCCTGAGGATTCAGAAAGCAAAGCCAGGCACAAGCTATGGAGGTCAGGCAGTGGTGATACACACCTTTAATCCCAGCAGCCATACTAGCTAGCCAGGTAGTGGTGGTGCACACCTTTAATCCCGGGACTCCACAGACAGGCAGATGGATCTCTCTGAATTCAAGGCCACCCTGGTCTACCCAAGATTGAAAAGTGACAGAGCTCACACCTTTGGTCCCAGAACTGGAGATCATACGCCTTTAATCCCAGCACTAGAGAGGTAGAGACAGGAGTGATATGGCTGGGCAGAGAAGGGGGAAAAATGAGGAAACAGGAATTCAGAGCCTTTTGCCTCTGAGGATTCCTAGAGACAGGGCTGCCATTTCAGCCTGGTAGAGGTGAGATCTACTGGCTTGGCTGCTTTGCTTCTCTGATCTTCAGCTTGAAGCTTGAACCCAATATCTGTCTCTGGGTCTTTTATTTTTCATGCTATACTTTCCAATACTGTCTTTTCTTCTAGAGTTTTAAATAGATGGGTTAGTCCACATACACATTTTGGTTATGTTGAAATTGCACTGGAAATACCGAGCACAGCTCATGAGACTGGGGAGGAACTGGGAAGTGAATCCTTTTCCCTGCGTGCCCTGCGCCGCATAAGTTGTAAACTTAGCATTTGCATTTCTAAATCTTCACCAGGAAGTGGCGAGAATTCAAAGTTAGATTAATTATAAGTTCCTCACCCTGTGCTTGGATCACTTTCAGGCAGTGGAGGACACTTACTTAAAGGAGGCTCCAGCAGGGGAGCTGAGGAAGTTGTCACTGACATAGTCATGGGAAGTGCTGGTTTAATTTTTGATTTTGCCTGAGAGGGGATCTCCTTTTTTGCCTCTTTTATCAATTTTAATGTTTAGTTATCCAGTTTATACTTATTCAAGATATTAGCTGTATCTTTCTTGTGATCAATATCCTCCTTATGCTCCTTAAGTATTTTTTCTTTTTATTTAAATTAGAAACAATCTTATTTTACATATCAATCCCAGTTCCCTCTCCCTCCTATCTTCCCATGCCCACCACTGACCCCAACAGTCCAAATTAGTGCCCAAGTGACCCAAAATTGAACAGGAATTGTTTCCCCTTATTCATGTCTTTTCAATATTCTTTTGGACTCTGTCCCATATTTCTTCATCTAAAGTTCCTTCTTCTGGAAACCAAGGATTATAATCACAAACATCTTGTAACCTAATAGTTGTGATTTTAATAGTTGTGCTTCTCCTTTCTTTAGAAAATGATTCACAAGCTCAACATAAGACAAAACCTTCCCTGGTTTCTGCCCATTATTGTCACACACCCCCTTCTGGGAGAGTCCCCACCCTCTTATCTCGTAGCCAACTTCAGGTCCTTGTGCATGGAGCCACTTGTTGACTGCTCTAGAGTGGCAGTGGCAGGAGAATGAAGTAGACTAAAGTCTGATGCAAGAGCCAACTCTATTCAGAGATCTGAATATTCTGAGGGTTAAGAAGAATCACATAAGTAAGGTGTATAATCATGAGGACATGCTAAATGGGAAAAAAACATGTTTTTCCCTGAGGCATATAGACAAATAACAATAGCCAGTTGTAATGAATAATCTGAAGGAAACTCACTCGTGTGCACTACACAAGGAAGAAGTTCAAAACAACGCATTCCAAGAACAATTCTGATTTTGAAGAAACTGAGATCACAAGACTCTTGTCTTTTTTTCCTTGGAGTTTTCCAACAAGCACCCAGAATTCACCTCACATGACTCCATTCTTGGACCGTGTTCCAAAACATGGGAGTTTCAGTGCAGACACTTTCAAGGAGTCTTGGTTTGAAACCTCAGATCTGACGCACCACTTGCTGGAGCTGGTCCTCCCCAGAACACCCTTTTCTCTCTTCCAGGTGCCCTGTTTCCCGTTCCAAAAGTCAGGACGTGACACACACCATGGAAACAACTGACCAGAACAAGGGGGAGCTCATGGACCCCAGACTGACAGCTGGGAAACCAGCATAGGACCGAACTAGGACCCCTGAATGTGGGTGTCAGTTAGGAGGCCTGAGCAGTCTATGGGACCCCGGTAATGGAACGGCACTAATGCTTAGTGTATGAATGGATACTCTCTCAGGCCAGACACACGGGGGAGGGCCTAGGCCCTGCCCCCAAATGATGGGACAGACTGTGAAGATCCCCCATGGAAGACCTCACCCTTCTATGGAGCAGAAAGGGGATAAGGGGTTGGTGGGGGGCAGGGGAGGAGGGAAGGGAAGGAGAACTGGAATTGACATGTAAAACAAGTTTGTTTCTTTTTTTCTTTCTTTTTTGGTTTTTTGAAACAGTGCTTCTCTGTATTGCTTTGGAGGCTGTCCTGGAACCCGCTCTGTAGACCAGGCTGGCTTCAAACTCTCAGAGATCCTCTTGCCTCTGCCTCCCGAGTGCTGGGATTAAAGGTGTACGCCACCAATGCCTGGTGCTTGTTTCTAATTTAAATAAATAAGGAAAAATAATAATTTCCTAACAGTTAGAATAATATCTACTGTTGGGATATATTTGATATAGATTTGCTGAATGAATAAATGAGGTTAATGTATTAAAAAACAAATGTACTACCTGACCTAAGAGCTGAAATATTGTAGGGATACTACAGTGGGAATCTGATAGCTTGTGGTGTACAGTAATGAAACAGAGGCTCAAAGTTGTCATCTGCCATTCTCTGGAATAGTTTCTGTTGAAATCCAGCTCTGTACTATTGTAGACCTCTGTGTAGAGTGAAGACTACACTGTGGTTAACAGGCTGCCATTGCCCACTGCACAGGATGCTTATAGGAAGAATAGGACAGGCTTGGGTTTCTATTTCTCTTTGAAATCAGGCTGGACAATCAAAAACCACTTACCTCTTGAAACCCACAACAGTAAGAACAAAAAAATCACCGGGCGTTGGTGGCACACACCTTTAATCCCAGCACTCGGAAGGCAGAGGCAGGCCGATCATTGTGAGTTTGAGGCCAGCCTGGTCTCCAGAGCGAGTGCCAGGATAGGCTCCAAAGCTACACAGAGAAACCCTGCCTTGAAAAACAGAAAAACAAAACAAAAGAAAAGAACAAAAGAATCTGTGTGGTAGACATTTCATTACTGTGACAAATGCCTGAGAAAAACTACTTAGAAAAGAAAAGATTTCTTTTGGCTCACAGTTCTGGAGGCTTCCTCCCATGGTTGGCTCATTCCTTACTTCTGGAGGAAAACATACTGATAGTGTGGCAACCTCGGGTTATACAGGGAGCAAAGAGATGGGCAGGGAGGAGGAGAGACAGACCAAAGAATGGATACTTTTCAGGGCAAGCTTCCTCCAACCAGGTCCCACTGCCCACCACCTTCCAATAATTCCATCAGATTATAAATCAGCCACTCACTGAGCATGGACAAGACTCAGACATGGAAGACTGTTCTATTCTCCAGGACTTTTCAGAAAAGAAAATTATAAACACCGCATCCAAACAACAGATCTTTACCCAGAGGAGCCAAGGGGAAAATCTCAGGATCTGAAGTACCATTACTGGGCCCTATGAACACTATCTAACATGTGGTTTGCCCCCAAGGATCAAAAAAGTCACCAACTACTACCTACACACACAGATGCTGTGTAGCTTTTCCTAGAGACAGAAAAGTAGTGCTACTTACTACAGATAGAGAGAGAGTACCCATAGACCAAAGAAAGAATTCCACCCAAGTCTAGGGTAGTGAACTTGAAGTCACATAGGTGACCCAAAGGCACCACTAAGAAGTTCACTGAGCAATGCATAGCAGCTACATTACAAAAGAGTTTCATGAGTTAAGCTTTTACCTCCTATATAACCCCAAGGATGGAAGAGCCTCCTGAAGATCTCCTGAAGGTTATAAGCCTCTTGGGCCTCGTGGTTCTCACCTCACCCCCACTTTGCCTCCACAAAGGAATGTTAAGGCTTGATCTCCTGATTGGCTTGTGTAGGTGATCTCAGCTACTCTGACTAGGGAGTTCCAATGATCATACACAACTCAGAGGAAAGAGACACACAACAGGACTGCAGCAGGACACTGGGCAGCATGTGACCACCAAGGAAGTACATGGGCCTGGAGAGGGACACAAGACAAGGCACTGTAGTCCCAGACTAGACGGGGATACAGGACAGACACTATGGCTGATTTTGAGGTTCTGCAGTCCTGGAGGATATAGAAAAATGTTATCAGAGTAGGAACCCTTCATGGCATTGTAAGTTTGGTTATATTCTCTAGAGAGAACTTACAGTTTTTTATGGGGGGGGGCCTCTACATTCTTTTTTATATTTTTATTCAAATTAGAAACAATCTTATTTTATATATCAGTCCCAGTTCCCTCTCGTCCCATCCTCCCATACCTCCCACTGACGCCCCCCCATCCAATCCCAAATAATACGTACAAATAAAATTATGGGTAGTAACACAAAGTGTACTCTAAAGGTTTGTCAGATTCATTTCAAAATAAAAATGTCAAGATTTCAATGTTTTTGACAGAAAAATTGATAATCTGCATGCTAACAGATTTTCAGATGCTGGACCAAAGTGGAAAAGGCACTGCTTGTCACCCAGTTACATGGGTGCTCTTGGTGGAAAAGCTGGAGCCAAAGCCTTGTCCCCAGCAATTTGGAGGGAGTACCTGAAGAGTTTCTTTCTTTGGTTGACTCTGTAATGGCATAACTCTCATAAAGTTGAGATGCCAAATTATCTCTGATGTTATAAAAAGGATGGAATCCCAAGGTTTAGGGACATAAGATTGTTGGAATGTGGGAGTGGAGAGATGGCTTGTCAGTTGAGAGCACTTATTGCTCTTACAGAGGGACCTGGGTTCAATTCCCAGTACCTATAGGGTAGTTCACAACACCTGTTACTCCACTTCCAGGGGATCTGATATCCTCTTGCAATCTCTTCCAGCATCGGGCATACATATAGTACATGTGCACACATGCAAGCAAAACACACATGAAAATGTGGGAATGTGGATTGGTATTAGTTACTTTTCTCATTGTCATTGTGACAAAACACCTTGTAAAAGCAACTTAAAGGAGAAGGAGATTTAATCAGTTCATAATTTAAGGGTACAGTCCACCATGGTGGGCATACATTTTATGTAACTCTCTTACCCTAGCCTCCCCCCAATAAAACAGTTAAAGAAGGGACATAGAACATCCCCTTGACCAAACCTTCTGCAAAATCCATTGCTAAATAGAGTACCAGCATCACTGTACAGCTTGTTCTATCTGTTCTCCATAGCCTAGGATATATAATTATTGAAATAGGCTCCCGGGTTTCAAAAGGGATATTGGGAAATTTTTCTTCCTGGTCTAGGGACCATGCAACATCTACTCTGTCCCTCTAAGACAACAACAACCAAAGTTCAGTTCCCAGGGGTGGGGGCACCAATGAGTTTATGGAGCTTACTAACAGAAGCTGGATGCGGAGTTGCTTACAGGAGTGTGGGCTACCCCAAGCAACCACACTGGAAAGCCTTCACTGGATATGAATGAGGGCTTCCCCATAACCACATGGATGGAACTCTCTTCCCAAGCCTTCTGAAGTCTCTATACTTGAGCCAAAGACACCAAAGCCATATGCAATTAGGGCAGAATTGCAAACAGCTGCTTGGGAGAACTGACTGAATTCTCAGGTGAGGGTCCAATGAGTCTCCCTCTCCCTCCTTCTCGAGGGGAATGTCAGAAGGCAACCTGCCTAGTTGTGATGATGTTTTGCAAGCAGACACAGCTGATCTGGTTGAGATGGTGCTAGTTTGACTAGGAGACTCATGCTCTGGACAACATGGGATGATGGAATTTAAAAGCGAAAGAGGTCATGTGAATGAGCAGGAATCCAAATATTTTAATCTGCAGAGATATTTGATAGGGGCTAAATATTGTGGTATCTGCAGATCTAAAATCAAAATGCAACTAAAATATTACCAGTTACGTATAATGTGAAAAACTCCTAATTTTGTCAACTAGAAATCATTATGATGGAGTGGCACCCTCAGTGAACTGGTCCAATGATGACGAAAGCATCTATAGCAAATTGTACACCATAAAAAAACCTCTGCATCCCCCATCAGATAATCATTGTTCAAATCCTCTAGAATTGGGGGCAAAGTCATCTTCTTTTCTTCAAATAACTCTGCCTTTTGAGAAATAATCCCTTTGGTGTGCTGATACGGGAGCTGTCCATGTGAGTTATGTGTCCTTTGACCTATCAAGACCCGCAGGAGTAGAACAGCACTTCTGTGTGCAAGTGGAACATATAAGATCAGGCTCGGGCCGGAGAGATGGCTCAGAGGTTAAGAGCACTGGCTGCTCTTCCAGAGATCCTGAGTTCAATTCCCAGCAACCACATGGTGATTCACAACCACCCATTATGAGATCTGGTGCCCTCTTCTGGTGTGCAGATATACATGGAAGCAGAATGTTGTATACATAATAAATAAATAAAAGTCTTTAAAAAAAAAAGATCAGGCTCAAAAGATGCTGAAGGCGTGAGTTAACTGCATGAACAAGTGCCTTAGATTTCCACATCCCCCACTCTACTGCACAGAAGAGGGAGGCTCTTCAAAGCCAGTTGATGGATCAGCAAATTGAGGGACTGGTTTACAAATCATTCTGTAGGCATGCTGGGCTTGAACTCACAAACCTCCTGCCTCCTCCTCCTCTTGAATGCTGGGATCATATGAGGTGTGGCCTTGCTTAAGAAAGTATGTTACTGGAGGGATGGAGCTTTGGAGTTTCACAGCTTCACACCATCCCCATTGCTCCATCCCTGACATGTTTGTGGTTCAAGACGGGAGCACTCAAGTCACTGTGCGCCCCACCCACCCACCCCCCAACATGATTGTGATAGATTGTTTCCTCTGAACAGTAAAGTCCAAATAAACTCCTTCTATGAGTTTTCCTGGTCATGGTTTTATATCACAGCAACAGAAAAGTAACCCATAGTCTTCAAGAAGTAAGCAGGCTCTGACAATTTGCTTCTCTGGTTGGCAAAAGCATGGACAGGAAGACTCCCACGTGAGTGACTTAGAAGCTCTGGACCTGCCTTGGCTTCACACACAGGAAGGATTTAAAGACATGGAGGCTCTCGATGTTAGAATGGATGTGTGATTTCATATCTATTCACCTGCTGGGTGAAGAGCCAGAAGATGTGACAGTGGAAATTGAATGTATAAGATAGGAGCCCTGCCATTCCTGAGAAGCTACCTTACAACAGAAACTGTGGCAATGAAATTACCTAAATGCAGTTAGAGTGATTGTATTGGGGATATCATGGGCCAAGTGTTGGCACACAACCATCAATGTCAAGTGAGTGTCAAGTCGAGGCAGCAATCCCAATCCTGTGCTAATCTGTGACTTTAGTTAGTTGGCCATACTGGTCCCTGAAGTGAATTGAATTAAAAGGTCTGCTACAGTTCTACTTTACAAGACAAATGGTCCAGGTCAAAGAAACACACTTCAAACCTGAACTGTAAAAGACAGTCAAGAATCCTCCACTAGTCCCTACATTGAAGCCTAGACCCTTTGAATGACAAATAGGCTGGGTCTCCTCACAGAAGGACTCCAGACAACCACAGAAAGTTTATGCAGCTAATCTCTCTCCTAACCTTCTCCAAAGGGAATTTTGGCCAAGGTAACAACATCTAGAGAAAAAGACAATAATCAAATTGAGGGGGGAACACTAGGTATTGTCTCTGAAAGGGCATGAATTGTAGGTGAACCAAAACATCCCTACTGACCACAGTCAGAGTAGGAGTAACGGAAGAGAGGTGATCATGGAAGCCCATTTCATTGTATGACCAGTGGGTCCCTGAACTCCTCCTGTGCTCATTTCCTGTGTCCGGAATGCAAAATTGAATAGATATGGTAGCTGACAAAACATTTACATTTTAAAACATTTATTTTTATGTTATGTGCTATGGGCATTTTGTCTGGATGTATGTCTGTGTACCATGTGCATGTGCGGTGCCTAAGAAGGCCAGAAGCAGATGGTTGTGGCTCTCCAGAAGAGCAGCCAGCCCTGGTGCTCTTACCCACTGAGCCATCTCTCCAAACCTGGAACCTTGAACTTGTCTTCCTGACCTGTAAAGGGAAGGTTACTATGGTGGGAAATGTCAGGCGGAAGTCGTTACAACTGCCTCCACACAGAAAATGAGCAAAGCAGAATCAATAGTTGATTCCTGATGGGGTTGCAGAGACCAGTGTCACCATCAAGGACTTGAGGGTGCTGTGGTGGTCATTCCTATCACATCCCAACTATCTATCGGGTCTGTGTGACTTGTTGTAAACTAAACTGGACAGTGACACTGATCATAGCTGCTGCAGCAGATGTGGTATCATAATTTGCACATGCTACCTCCCCCCTGGAATCTGGTATGCAGCCATTGATCTGGTAGATTTTTTTCCTCCATACATGTTATTCAAAGACCACATGAAGCAAGTGCTTTCAGCTAGCAATGAAGCAATGCCCACCCCAGGGGCATTTCATCCTGTTAGCACTATGCTATAATTTACTTCATCTTGATCAGCATCTTCCTCTTCTACATGACATGTTGTGTTGGGTTTGGATGAGAACGATCCGCAGAGGATCACATACTTGAATGATTGGCTCCCAGTTGTTGGTGAACTGTTTAGGAAGAATTAGAAGGTGTGGCCAGGACTGAAGAGATGGTCCATTGGTTAAGAGTACTGGCTTCTCTTCCAGAGGACCTGGGTTCAATTCCCAGAACCCACGTGGCTGCTCATGACTATCTGTGACCCCAGTTTCAGGAGATCTGATACCTTCACACCAATGCATATAAAATAAAGTTAAATAAATTATTTTTTGAAAGGAGGTATGAGCCAGGAGGTGGTGGTACACACCTTTAATACCATCACTCGGGAGGCAGAGGCAGGTGGATCTCTGTGAGTGCAAGGCCAACCTGGTTTACAAAGCTACACAGAGAAACCCTGCCTTGAAACACCCCACCCTGCCAAAAAAGAAGGTGTGGCCTTGTTGGGGAAGTTGTGTCACTGGGGTGGGGGGTTGAGGTTTTAAAAGCCCACACCAGGACCAATTCCTTAATGCTTCCTTCTCTAAGTCCATCTTCAGCAATAGAATGGTAACCGTTTACACATTGATCCAATGCACTGATATTATGACTGGACCAAGTGAACAAAAATGTAACGACTGTCAAATTAATTGCAAGGCATTTGTATGTCCAAGGGTAGGAAATGAAACCAAACAAAAAAATTTCAGAGGCCTTCTGCATTAGAAAAACACTTCGGGCCCAGTGGTGTGGTGCATTTAAGAGCTAGTTCCTGTAATAGGCAAGTTATCAAATCTACCTCTCCTACAATGGAAGGGGGGAAAGAGGCAGAATGCAAATGCAGCAGGTAAACTGGATGTTGTTGTCAATGCATTCCTCATCTGTATGTTGCTCTTGGTCATTTACTCACTTTTCCAAAAGCTGCAAGGTTCAGATGGAGCCCTGCAACAGGCTCAAGTTTCCAAGCAGATGCTGTACACTTGAGCCCTATGAGTCAACAGACTTATAAGGCTTGATAAGCCCTTGGATAATGGTGCTGATTAGAGCCTTTGGTGAGATGTAACACGTAATGGGAACTATAGCTGCCATGTGCAATGGCCTTCTTGTTTGCCCTCTGTGTGTATAAAGTCAGCATACACCTCCTCTTTTTTTTCTCACTATTCTTTATAAAGAGTGTCCGTGAACAATGAGTTGTGATAATTATTCAGTTACAGAGTATCTACATGGAATTCTGATTTAAGAGAAGCCTTCTGAAAAGAGGGTGCGTTTTGGGTGTTAGTCAGGAGTACTGTGATATTGTTGAGTATGAGTTTAAGCTGGAGCTTAAGGATTTGTGTGGCTGCTGGTTAATCAAAGGAGTAAATTCCACCAGTCATGCCAGTTGGTATTCAGCCCCCCCCTCCCCACCTTGTGCCCTTCTGAAGCATAATGAGATAGATGGGAGGGACCCGATTCTCCCTGGAGGGTTGAGAAGTGTTATGAGACATTTTAATCACACTATAAATCCCAAGATTTCATTATTTAAATAAAATCAACCATAGGTCAAGAGGTGGATCAAGCAACCTGGAAATAACCATAGGGAACGGGGGTAAGTCCAGAAGTCAGAGAGAGACAGGTACAGGAAGTGCAAGGGAGGGACATTCAGTTGGAGGAGTTTTTGCTTCAGATAGAATGGAAGAAAACTCTTTCTGAGATGACAGCAGAAGCTTTCTCTGCCTCTCTGAGCTAGCAGGTTTTCACCCCAACATCTGGCTCCCATGTGTTTATTGGTAAAATAAAAAGTTAGATACTTAGACTTAGTTAAAACAACATTTACAACATGGAGGCTGCTGAGGCAGGTAGTGAAGCCTCCACCTTCCTTGTGGCCTCAGCAGCAAGGTGGCTGTGAAGGCACAGTCGGCAGTTGAGGCTACAATAAGATCAGGTGCAGCTGCTGTGCCACAGATAAAAACAACAACAAAAAAAACGCAAAGAAAGTGTTAAGAATTTTGTTTTTTTTTTAAGTTAATACTGTTCCAATACTATGAAACACTCTATCGACACTGACGATAATTTCTTCAGGCTTGCCATATGAATAGCTTTGAATCCTTCTGGCGTTCATGTTCCTTTACATAAGCAAAGACTTTAGGAGCATGGGACAACCTGACTCACTAACTAGCAGCTGTTAGACTCTGTCTTGATGCCTTGAGCAAAATTTTTGCTTCAGATAGAATGGAAGAAAACTCTTGTCAGTCAAGGTCAGTTGAACCAGCCTCCAACCAGCACCAGCCACTCAGAACACTTCCTGAAAGTCTTGGGGTGTTATGTGATGATCTCAACTGTTTCCTCTGGACCCCAAGATGCTGACTCAGCCATCATCGCTTCAAGCAGTTTATGTTAGACTTGCCCTGAAAACACTTCCATCCAGACCAAGGAGGAAAACTCCCCTGGTGACTTAGCAGAGGGACTGCTATTGAAAGGACCAGCTCCCCATTTCGGCAGCCATAATAGCCGAATACTACTTGTCTGACCTTGTCTTGGTCACAAGAAGGTCAGGTGCCTGCCTCGTGGCAAGGAACCAATCAGAAGTTAGCTGGTGGTGCTATGCTTTACAGTTCTGGGTGTGCTTTACAGACAAGTGCACAGCAATAATGCGCAGAGCATAGCAACGGCCCTGGGAGGGCCTATGGGCCATAACAACCAGTTGACCAATCAACATAGGGCAAGCCCTCCAAGCCTGGAGGCACACCAATCCTGAGCCTGTGCATACCCCTAGACACTCCCCTTACACTGCCCTATAAGATCTGTATGCAGACTCTTCGAGCTATCTTTCCTAGCCATCCACCATGGTGGAATGGATGGAAGGCCTGAGCTAACATGGGGTTAGCTCATTAAACAACTATAATAAAGCCTTGTGCTGTTTGCATCAAGCTTTCAACTCCGAATGCTGATTGGGGTGGCCTCGGTCCTGGGCTGAGATCCTGGAGGCCTGAGCTTCCTGGGGTCTTACACTATAACAGGGACAAAAGGGCCAATGTCATGACTGTTTTCAACCCAAACCTTTACTTTCACAGATTTGCTGTGATAACTACACTTTTTTCTACCCATGCATACTTGCAGACCATTTGGCTCACCTGGTGCCCTGGCTTAAAGACACCCTTCTCTGTTGTTTCCTTGATGTTTTAACAAAAGGCTTCTCTAAAGTGGTCACTTCTTGCCTGTCTTTAGTAGAGTGGGCTGAGCAGGGAACACTACAAAGAAACAGCGAGGGGGGCGCAGCTGAGAAGTCACCAAAATGGTAAAGTAGCTGGCTACTTTAACAGCTGGAGAAGAATCATGGAGGCCAAGTCTTAGATACACCAGGGACTTGGCTTTGACAGTCACAGTAGCAGAGACCACAGGTGACCTTGACTTCCAAAAGGCAAGCATCTTCATTATCAGAGGCCTGCACACAAGTACTCTAACACTAGGGGGCACCACCTGCTGACGATCTTCTGACTGCTGTAAAATGCTGGGAAAAAAAAAAAAAAAAAAAAAAAAGCTGCCAACCACCACCACTTAAAGAGCTTCTCTTTGCTTACCCATGACTTCTAAGCAGGTGGAACCAGCGGACCTGACTCAGTTGAAGGGAACAATAAAGGTTGAGAATCTGGAATCTTCACATTCGAGCAGTAAGAGTTCTTGGTTGGGTCCAGCCTTCGGAATCACAAATGACAAGATCAAAATCAGAAAGAAGGTACAACTATTTCCCCTTGTCTTCAGACTGGGGCAGGTTCCTGCAGGGGCATCAGCTACAAACGCAAGACCATTGAGGTCGAGCAGGATATAGCTTCTTACGTCCCCTGGTCACCACGGAAATGCCGCCTCGCTCTCACGGTGCTCCTACAGCATTCCCAAAATCGCAAAAACGAAATTCTCTGTGTCACATGGTTCTCAACTTTAAATAAAGCTTCCTCAATGAATGAACCCTGCGTAGGTCTGAAGCCCTACTTTCACCCTCTCTGAATATTACTCTAGTGTTTCCCTGGGGGCATCAAAGCCTCTTTAGGTTACAATAAAAATAGCAATTAGACTTATGGTCATAAAAGCCACTCAACTACTGACATAAATTCTGTGGGGTGTGAAATAATTAAAACAGATTTAGTTTTCAACAAAGTTGAAAGAAGAGCTGATTTAGTAGTCAGCAATGAGGTGGCTTTCTAATTTACCCCAACATCTGTCCTTTTCTGGGTCTCTTCATGGTATCTTTGAGAGTCAAGACTCTCCTATTATTGTCCTTCAGCCTGAATGACAACTTATCTTTGCATTTCCATGGTACAACTCTTCCAGCAATTTACTCTCTTAACTTCCTTTATCTGGAATATTCTTGCTTTAACCTTGATTCTAGAAGATTTCACCGAATACAGAATTCTGGAATGACTGCTTCCTTATTCTTTCCACATTAAATCAAACATTGCTCCAGTGTTGTAAACTCCCCACACATTCAATGTTTATGATGACAAGTAGGTGAAAATCTATTTTTTGTTGTTCTTTAGCCTAAACACCATTACTTTTTAGTTGCTTTTTAGGGATTCTCTCTGGCTTCATTTTTCATCATATTGATGGTAATTTAGATTGAGTTTAATTGCATTTGACTTATGAAAGACTTATTTGCAAATCTGGGCAACATATATATAATATATATATATATATATATATATATATATATATATAAACATTTTGTTTCACAGAAATTGACAGGGTATTCACAAAGACTTTCAAAAGTGTTGTTCCAGGTATGGACACCTCACTGTTTTTTACTGTACAGCATTATAACTTATTCATGTCCTGCATCTCTATCATTGAGAAGTAGAAATTTTCATCTTTATTTTTACGGAATTCTTATCTACAAGAAGATCACAGCCATAAACATTCCTGTAAAAGTATCTGTATTGTTAAATTACTTATCTTTCAAAAAGGATATGTCAAGAGTGAAAGCAAATTGGTAAAATTCTAAGAGCAAACTGTAATATAAGCATGATTTCAAGAAGAAATATGAACAGTGTAATAAAACTGGACTCAAAGAGGTAGGAGTGTGTGAGTGTGTGTGTGTGTGTGTGTGTATGTGTGTGAGTGTGTGAGTGTGTGTGTGTGTATGTGTGTGTATGTGTTTATGTGTGTATGTGTGTATGTGTGTGTATGTGTGTGAGTGTGTGTGTGAGTGTGTGTATGTGTGTGTGTATGTGTTTGTGTGTATGTGTGTGTGAGTGTGTGTGTATGTGTGTGAGTGTGTGAGTGTGTATGTGTGTGAGTGTGTATGTGTGTGTGAGTGTATGTGTGTGAGTGTGTGTATATGTGTGTATGTGTGTGTATGTGTGTGTGAGTGTGTGTATATGTGTGTATGTGTGTGCGTGAGTGTGTGTATGTGTGTATGTGTTTGTGTGTATGTGTGTATGTGTGTGTGAGTGTGTGTATGTGTGTATGTGTATGAGTGTGTGAGTGTGTATGTGTATGTGTGTATGTGTGTATGTGTGTGAGTGTGTGTGAGTGTGTGTGTGTGTGTGTGTGTGTGTGTGTGATATTCCAACTCATATTTATACTCTAATGGTATTTTGGAGATTTTCATTTGTTTTGTTTTGTGTGTGTGGTGTTTTGTTGCACGTATGTCTGTGCGTCACCTGCATTTAGTATCCGTGAAGATCAGGAGAGAGCCAAGTCCCCTGGCATTGGAGTTACAGATGAACTGTCATGTAAGTGGTGGGAATTAAAGGGGATCTGGAACTCTGGAAGAGCAGCCGGTGCTCTTAGTCATGAAGACATCTCTTCAGCCCATATATTCTAATAGTACTTTGTGAGGCCATAATTTGCTTACAGTAAAACAGATTTATTAAGTGTACAACTCAGTACACTTTGGCAAGCTCTGCAGCCATAATACAATTCAAGCAAAACATTCTTATTGTCTTTGCAACTGTAGTATCACCATAGTTGATTTTGCTTTTCCTTGAACTTCATATATAAGAAATTACCCAGTGTATACAGTTTTATATCTTGCTTTTCCTTTACAGTGTTTCAAAGATTCATTTGTGTAGTTCCTTTTTAACTGATGTAACTATTTATGGGTATAGTATGATACTTCAATATATGCATACTTTGTGTAAAGATGAAGTTAGATTAATTGGCATGTATACCACCCCAAACATTTATTAAAAGAATATTCCAATCTCTCTCTTCCAGTAATCTTATGGAATGTAATAGATCATTGCTAACTGCAATGGTTCTGTTGCCCTGTAGGACGTGTGTTCCTTCTTCCTACACAGGTATGTAATGCTGTATCCAGTGTCAACTTGTGTATAAAATCATTTGTCCTTTCTTATTTTGATGTGGTAAATTGTAGCAGGCTTTCCTTTGGGCCACCAACCAGCTCCTAAATTATGACATGGAGACTTCTTATTAGTTATGAATGCTTGGCCTTATGATTGTCTCATTAGCTCTTTTTTTATTTGGTTTTTTAATTAGAAACAATCTTACTTTACATATCAATCCCAGTTCCCACCCCCTCCAGTCCTCCCATGCCCCCACTTACCCCTAATGAGGTTTACAAAAAGTGGAGTCAGAAATAAATTGATAACAGGTAGTTTATTAAGGAATAGTATTCACGCAAGGGAGCCAGTGACCAGGTTTGCACCGGAGCAGGAGGGACCCACAAGATGGTTCCTAGAGAGCTCAGCCAGGAGAAAAAGAGAAAAGGACCCCAGTGAGTGCCTCCCTTCTACTTAAACCCTTGTTATATCACTCTGATCACGCCCAAGTGGGCATGGTCAGTGGTTCCTCTTTTTTTAATTTTTTATTATTTTTAATTACTCATATTTACATATCCATCCCCCCATCCCCTCATCCTCCCCTCCTCCCATGTTCCCAACCCATGCCCCCCCCAGGGATAGTGAGACCCTCCACCAAGGACCTTCAAAGCCTGTCATATTGTTTGGGGGAGGGTCTAGACCCTCCTTGCTGTATCTGGGCTGCAATAGTATCCCTCCATAGGAAATGGGCTCCCAAAGTCCATTTGTGCTCTAGGGATAAAGACTGGCTCTGCTGTTAGAGGAGCCATAGACTGTCTTGGGCTCCTAGCTGGTAGCCACATTCAGAGGGTTTGGTTTGGTCCAATGCTGTTTCCCCAGCTTTATGACTAGGGTCTCCATTCCATCAGTAGGTCAGGTCCACTGTTTCTGCAGGTCTCTCCATCCCCGTCTTGGCTCCTTTGCTCAACCCTCCTCCCTCTCCACAACTGAATTCCAGTAGTATGGTTCAGTGCTTAGCTCAGTCTGTTTCTGCTTCGAACAGCAACTGGATGAAGACTCTCCTTCAATTCCCTTTGGTCAGGGTTTCTTGTCCCCATCCCCTTCTTCGAGGGACTATGCAATCTTCTCTTGGGGTCCTCCTTGTTTCTTAGCTCCTCTGGCAGTGTGGAATGTAGGCTAGTGATCCTTTGCTCTATGTCTAAAAATCAAAAATGAGTGAGTGCATACCATGTTCGTCTTTTTGTGATTGGGTTACCTCACTGAGGATGGTTTCTTCTAGTTCCATCCATTTGCCTGCAAATTTCAAGATTCCATTGTTTTTTTTTTCTTTTTCTGCTGAGTAGTACTCCATTGTGTAAATATTCCACATCATTTTCTCTATCCATTCTTCAGTTGAGGGGCATCTTGGTTTTTTCCAGGTCCTGGCTATTACAAATAGTGCTGCTGTGAACATAGTTGAACAGATGTCCTTATTGTATGAGTGCAGCGGTACTGCTTAATCAGGGTTTCTCCCTACAAACCCCCATCCCATTCCCCTCTGCTCCCCAGGGGGGTGGGGCCTTCAATGGGGGACCATAAAAGTCTGTCACATCATTTGAGGGCAGAGCCTAGGCCCTTCCCAGTATGCCTAGGTTGACAGAGTATCCCTATATGGGCAATGGGCTCCCAAAGTCCATTCGTGCACTAAGAATAAATACTGTTCCACTACCAGAGAGTCCCCATAGACTTCCCAGGCCTCCTAACTGGCACCCACATTCAGGGGGCCTAGTTCGGTCCTATGCTGGTTTCCCAGCTGTCAGTCTGGGGTCCCTGAGCTCCCCCTTGTTCTGGTCAGTTGTTTCCACGGGTTTCCCCAGCATGACCCCTTTGCTCATCACTCCTCCCTCTCTGCAACTGGATTTCAGGAGTTCAGCTCAGTGCTTCGCTGTGGGTCTCTGATTCTGCTTCCATCAGCTACTGGCTGAAGTCTCTAGGATGGCTTATAAGGTAGCCATCAAGCTCATTATAGGGGAAGGGCATTTAAGGTAGCCTCTCCACTATTGCTTAGATTGTTAGTTGGGGTCATCCTTGTAAATCTCTGGATGTTTCCCTAGTGCCCTAGTTTAAAGATTTCTCTTTAACCTATAAGGTATCTCTTTTCTTGCTCTCCTCTATTCTTCCCCTGACTCAATCTTCCTGATCCATCATGTCCTCCTCTCCCCTCCTCTTCTCCCCTTCCTTTCTCCTAACTCTCTTTCCCCTCCTCCTCTCACCGTGCTCCCAATTAGCTCAGATCTTGTCCCTTTCCCCTTCTCTAGGGGACAATGTATGTCTCTCTTAGAGTCTTCCTTGTTTCCCAGCTCCTCTGGTGATGTAGATTGTAGGCTGGTAATCCTTTGCTCTGCGTCTAATATCCATAAATGAGTGAGTACATAGCATGTTTGTCTTTGGGTTACCTCACTCAGGATAGTTTCTTCTAGTGCCATCCATTTGCCAGTGAATTTCAAAAATCCATTGTTTTTCCGATGAGTAGTACTCCAGTGTGTAAATGTACCACATTTTTTTTTTACCCATTCTTTGGTTGAGAGACATCTAGATTACTTCCAGGTAATGCTGCTAAGAACATAGCTGAACAGATGTCGTAGTTGTATGAATGTGCATCCTTTAGGTAAACGCCTAAGAGTGGAATTGCTGGATCTTGAGGTAGACTGATTCCCATTTTCCTGAGGAACCGTCATACTGATTTCCAAAGTAGCTGTACAAGTTTGCACTCTCACCAACAGTGGAAAAGTGTTCTCCTTTCTCCACATCCTCTCTAGCATAAACTGTCACTGGTGTTTTTTATTTTAGCCATTCTGACAGGTGCAAGATGGAATCTCAGAGTAGTTTTGATTTAAATTTCCCTGATGGCCAAGAATTTTGAGCATTTTCTTAAGTGTCTTTCAGCCATTTTAGATTCCTCTATTGAGAATTTTCTATTTAGTTCTGTACCCCACTTTTTAATTGGATTATTTGGTGTTTTGGTGACTAGTTTCTTGAGTTCTCTGCATATTTTGGTTATAACTTAAATTAACCTGTTTCTCTTCATCTACATTTTGTTTCTCTTCATCTACATTTTTGCCTTGGGGCTTTTTACCTTTCTTTTATTTTGTATGTCGTACTCTGTGTCTGGCTGGTGACTTAAGGCATCTCCCTCTCTTTCTCCCTAATTCTCTTCTCTCTTTTCTCTCAAGTCTAGATTTCTCCTCTTACTTTCTTACTACTCTCTCTACCCTCCAGCCCAGCCTATTTCTCTACTACCTAGCTATTGGCCATTCAGCTTTTTATTAGACCAATCAGGTGCCTTAGGCACACAAGGTAAAACAGCAACACATCTTTGCATGTTAAACAAAGGCAGCATAAACAAATGTCACACACCTTTACATAGTTAAAATAATGTTCTACAACAGTGAATAATGCTGTTTTTCATATATACTTGTTCTTATAAACATTTGGGCTCCTCCAATTTAAGTATGTTAATTAATAAAGCAGATATGGACTATCTTACACAAGCCTTAACTGTGGACATACACATTCATATGTCTTGGATATACATTATGATATATGTGTATCATAAATTAAGCAAATGTTAACTAGTTAACTTTCTTACAAACTGCCAAAGAGCTTTCTAGAACTCTTGTTTTGGTCACAGTCCTAGCAGTACCAATGAACACTTGAGTCTTGCTGAATTTAGCTGTCTTGGAATTGTATGTAGTGGTGTTTGATTATGGGTTTACCAAATTCTGGATGATCAATAATATTGATTACTGTTTTATATACTTAAAGGACATTCAAATCTCCTCTATAAGTACACATCCATGGTGGTTTGTGTGAGAATGTCCCCTATAGGCTGGGGTGTTTCAACACTTGGTCCCCAGTTGGTGGTGCTGTTTGGGGAGGTTTAGGATGTGAAGCTTTGTATTACAGGGTATTACAGGGTGAATATTGAGAGTTCATGCCTCAACCCCACTTCCGCTTTCTCTATTTACTCTCTCTGCTTTATGATCAAGATTGTCCCCTACATGTGTGTTGAGCAGAAGTCCTCTTAAATTTTAGCAGAGTCCAATGCATCACCCTTTCTGTGCCCTAAAAAAAAAAATCTTATCATATGGAAGCTTGTGAAAAAGTGTCTATTTTTCTATCCTATCTATACTAATGATTCTTCACAAATTAGATTAGAAAGGTACGGAATAAAGGCTCGTTGTTAATGCTTTTTCTCAGTCAGGTATCAAATCTTCCCAGAATCATTTATTTGAAAGACATTTTGTGCTATTAAATTTCAATGATAACTCTTTAAAAAAACACAGACATTGGGGCTGGAGAGATGGCTCAGCGTTTAAGAGCACTGACTGTTCTTCCAGAGGTCCTGAGTTCAATTCCCAGCAACCACATGGTGGCTCACAACCACCTTGAATGAGATCTGGTACCCTCTGCTGGCATGCGGGCAGAAGACTGTATACTAAATAAATAAAATCTTAAAAAAAAATTCACCACAAAAAAAAAACAGACATCATTGACTAAAAATGTGCGAGTCTACTTAGGGCCATTAAAGACCTGTTAGTTTGACTGGCAGAGGACTGTAACAAAAGCACTTCATAACTCTCAACCGCCAGCTTTTTCCCCCCTCCCTTTTATTTTCAAGGCTAGATTGGTTTTTCTATGAACTCTTCATTGGATTCGAGAAATTCAGAAAACCCCAAGAATCCATGCAAAAGTGTTTTTAAAGAATAACATTTTGGGTTTCATTGATTTCTGCTTTTGACTTACTTTTCCGTCCTGTGGTTTTATTTTCCCTGCTTCTTGAAGTAGAAGTGTGATTTTTTTTTTTCCTCTTAAAAATTCTGTAAGGACTGGAGAGATGGCTCCGTGGTTGAGTGCACTGGCTGCTCTTCTAGAGGAGGAAGGTTCCATTCCCAGCACCCACAAGGCAACTGACAACCATTGTAACTCCAGTCCCAGGAGATCTGATGCCCTCATGTGACCTCATCAGGCTACTACACAGACAAATGCAGGCAAAAGGTCCATATACTTAAAATAAAAAAATTTAAATCTTTAAATTTTTTTCTTTTCTGATGATACCATGTATACCTACAAATTTTATGTAATGCTCTGGATAAAATGTTTTGATCCCACATTTTAATATTAAATTTTTATTACCATTTTTACATCATTTTGTCCCAGATACTTTAATTCTGTTGTGACTCCTTTTTCTTATTCCTGAATTTTTAGGTGTATATTGTCTAATCTCCTAATACTTTGTGATTTTCTACTTACCTCTCTGTTATTAATTTCTAGTTCAATACCATTGTAACCAAAGATATGCTTTATATCATTTCTATAATTTTTAGAAGATGTAAGGCCAATAATGAGGTGTACTTGGACAGAAATCAACTGAAATTAAAATACAAAATTTTGTTACTCTACTCCTTCTTTTTTTAAGCTTTTGGATCCACTAGAATGTTCTAGAGTGTCACATGCATTCACAGAGAGTATTAGACTGTGGTGGTGGGCATCTGTAATCTCAGCACTTTAGAGGATAAGGCAAAAGGATCCTGAGTTTAAAGCCTCCTGGGCTACACAGTGACATGTTTCTCATTGTTGTGGCAAAACACCTGACAGCTTAAAGGTGTTTAGAGCAGTGGCTACTTGCATAGCATGGTCCAGAAGTCATAGAAAGAAGGGCCAGAGTCACAGTGGATGTAACTAAAAGCCCCTCCACACCACCACCACCACTGACTTATTTACACTGCCTGATACTTCTAAAGCCTTCAAAGATCACCTCAGTTTGGGAATCAAGCATTTGAGACACGACCCTATGGGGGACACTTCAGAATCAAACCAGGCCAGCAAAGTCCATCTCAGGTTACAAAATGCACTTAGTCTGAAAGTTTCCATAGTCGTAACAACCCAACGCCACTCCAAAAGGCAATCTCTTTAACTGTGATCCCCTATAAAGTGGTGGGAAAAGTTACATATTCCCAATATAAAGTGGCACAAAATAAACATATCCATTCCAAAAGGGGGGAAAGACACTTTACCAAGGAGAGATTGAACCAAAGCAAGAAGAGAATCCAGTCAGGAAAAGTTGAAATTCTGTAACTCTATGTCTAGCAGGAACCTGCTGAGGTCCAGTGGGCCTGGACAGCACTGCCCCTAAGACACTTGCAGCTGTAGCACACATGGCTTCTCTTTTCAGAGTGCTGCACTCAGTATTTGATGCTTTCCCCAGCAGACATGCCACATTTCTGGCATCTCTAACATCCTGGGGTCCCAACTCCACTGAAACTTAGATCTTTCCTTCACAGCTGTAGCTCATGCAAAGAACCCATTCCTGCTGTACACAGCCTGGCCTTGGGATTTTTCTCTAGAACTTTGGGGTCCTTTGCCAGGGTCCAGCTGGGTGAGTCCACCTGATCCTCCCCTCCATGCACCCTCTTCAATCCTCTGGATCTAGTCTGGGCCCCACAGCTAATGCCCCAGCCTAGTCTACAGCATCCTCAACTTCTAGACTTCTGCTGCAAACCTACCCTCCTGCTCTCAACCTATAGGACCTTCCCATGCCATATCCAGCCTCTCTGCCCACCTATATCCTGCACATCCTCTACCGGGGTCTAGCCAGGTGAATTCATTTTATCCTTCCTTCCACACACCCTCTCTAATCCCCAGAACTTTCCATAAACTCCAGGCTTGGGCCAGGACACACATCCAGCCTCCTGTGTCCATTTTGTATTCTGCCCCAACCTACTCTGTCCATATCAGACACAGAACTAACAAATGTAGTCTGTATGTCCAATCTCATCACAAAACTACAAACAATATGAAACATCAAGACAGTGTCCTCCTTCAAAAACCAGCTAGTCATAGAGAAATGTTTGTTGATGAGAGTTGCCTAGATGAACTCCATGACACAGAATTTAGAAGAAGGATTATAAAATTCATTAAAGAATTCAAGGAGTTTAAGAAAGATACAAAATAAACAGCTCAATGAACTTAATTAAAATGAACTTAAAGAGAATAAACAATGTCTTAGGGTTTCTATTGATGCAAAGGGACACAATGACAACGGCAACTCTTACAAAGGAAAACATTTCATTGTGGTGGCTCGCTAATAGTTTGGAGCTTCAGTCCATTATCATCATGTCAGGGAGCATGGTGACATGCAGGCAGACACAGTGCTGAAGAAGTAGCTGAGAGTCTTACATCTTGCAGGCAACCAGAAATGGTGTGGACACTGGGAAGTATCCTGAGCATGGAAACCTCGAAGGCTGCCCCCACAGTGACGCACTTCCTCCAACAAGGCCATACCTACTTCAACAATGCCACACTCCTAATAGTGACAGTCTTTTTGGAATTAAGGGGGCCAGTTGCATTCAAACTGCCACAAACACCTAAGAAATGCCCAAGAAAACACACATGTAAGGCTGATGGAAATGATAAAGGCAATCTAGGATTTGAAAGTGGAATTTAGCAAAGAGACAGACATATTGAAGGGAACTCAAGCTGAAATGAATATGGAATTGAAAAATCCAGTAACTCAACCAGACAACTCAAAGGAAAGCCTCACAAGTAGAATGGATCAAGAAGAATACAGACCATCAGGACTCAAGGATAAAGTTGAGATCTAGATGAAATAAGCAAAGAACATGAAAAACAAAGACAGTAAAGGAATATGTAGGATATATGGCATGCCATGAAAAGACCAAAACTTCAAATTGTAGGAATAGGTAAGCGAGAAGAATTCCTGGTCAGTGACATAGACCAGATCTTCAACAAGATCATAGGGAAAAATTCCTCTAACTAAGGAAACATATACCCATAAAGATTTAAGAAGCACATGGAACAACAAATAGACAAGACCAGAGAAGAAAATTCCCACATTACATCATAGTTAAAACACTAAGTATACTGAATAACGAAAGAGTATTGAAAGCTGCAACAGAAAAAAAAAAACACAAATCACATATAAAAGAAAACCTATGAAAATAACAGCCAGTTTCTCAATGGATTCTTTGAAAGCCAAAAGAGCCTGGAGCAATGCATTCTAACACCTGAAAGACCATGATGAGCAATTTAGAGCAATATACCCATAAAAACTATCTACCATAATATAAAACAGCCTAAAATATTTTGTACCCAACAAACTAAACATAAGGAAAATACAGGAAGTATTACTTTAAGCTGAAGAGAGGGACAGCAAAGCTGAGAGACCAAGGAAAGAAATATGAAGCCAAAATCACTAAAACACAAAGTACCACTGAGAACATAAACATCACCACCAAAACTCAACAACAGAATGGTTTCAATTAACATACACACCTCAATAATAACTCTAAGTATCAATACCCTCTTAATTCTCCAATGAAAAGACGCTAACAGAATGTATCAATGAACTATCTGATATCTGCAAAAACACAACCTTAAAAGTAGGCAGTAGGCACAGTAAAAAGATGTATCCAAAGTAAAAGGATGGACAAAAATATTCCAGTCACATTGAACCAACAAGCAAGTGGGTGTCACTGTCCTAATATCTGGCACAATAGACTTCACACTAAACTAATTAGAGGAGATAAAGAGGGATACCAGTGTAACCAAGGAAAGAGTTAACCAAGAAGACATTACTGTGCAAACCATATGTGTATCAAATTCTGGCACACCCAATTTCATTGAAGAAAGGACCCAAATTAACAGAATTAGACATGAACAGGGAAACATTAACAACAGACACCGATGAAATTCAGAATGTTGTAAGGGAATACTTTAAAAACATAGCCCAAGCTGGCCTCAAACTCAAATCCTGTCTCAGGCTCCTAAGTATAGAGATTATGGGCACATGCAAACAGGCTCACTTGTTTTATAAGCCTTCAGTGTCACACCTAAGAAACCATTTCTTAGACCAAGGTCATGAAGAGTCACTCCTACTTTTTTTTTTTTTTAGTGCTTACATTTAGGTATATTAATTGTGATGCGTGTGTATTCACATGTGTGTAGGTACGTGTGTGTGTGTGTGTGTGTGTGTGTGTGTGTGTGTATACATTCACATATGTGTAGGTACCCATGTGTATGTTTGTGTATACATTCACATGTTTGTGAGTACTTGTGTAGTGTGTGAATGTGTGAGTGTGTGTGTGCATGCACACATGCCTGCATGCATGTAGTGGACTGATGTTGATACCAGGAATCTTCTTTGGTTGCTCAGTACTTTTGTTGATTGAGGCAGGTCTCTCACTGAGCCTGGAGTGTGTCAATTATGGCTAGTGTAGATGCCAGCTTGCCCCAGGAGTTCCCTGTCTTTGCTTCCTAAATACTTGACTTACAGGTGGCTGCCATGCCTGTCCACCTTTCTGTGGGTTCTGGAGGTCCTATGATCTTTATGTTTTAAGCATTTTACCTAGTGAGCCATTCCCCAGCCCTGGATCCCGTGTTTTAATCCAGTCAGTGAGGCTGAATCTCTTGATTGGTGAACCAACACTATTTACATTAATAGTTACTCCAAGGCCTGGCATTGTGCACACTCCTTTAATCCCAGCACTGGAGAGATAGAGGTAAGCAGATCTCTATGAGTCCCAGGCCAGCCAATGGCCAGTCTATATAGTGAGACCTTGTCTCAAAAAAAAAACAAATAGCAAAAAAACAAAAAAAGGAAGGAAGGAAGGAACAAAGAAGAGTTACTATTGAGATATGTTTAATGCATCTTGTCACTTCACTGGTTGCTTTTTTGGTTCTTAGAAGTTTTTTACTTCTGTTGATGGCTTTCCACTGTTTTTTTAATTAATTAACTGATTTTTAGCGTTTCTGTTTTGCTGAATTATCCCTCCATTTTTAAAGTTTTTTGTTTCAAATTGCTAACATTTGCATATTCCTTTCCTTCTTCCCCACTGGTGTTGGGAGTTGGCTGGTTTATTGTGTTGCGGATGTGTGGTTCTCTTCTAGATCTCTTTGTTAATCCAATACATGAAATGTATTCTCTCCTGTGTTCTCATGAATGAAACAGCCCTGTTTCTTCTGTGTATAATATTCTTTTCAGTCTGTTCTGCATTTCTGGCTTGCCACAAACTGCTTTAGTTTGGACTTGTCTTGAAATGTTCTTATTCCTCTATCAATTGTCAAGGCAACTGCTGTGTACAGCAATCTTGGTTGGCAATTTTTATTTATTTTCAGGGTTCATAACATGTCATTCTATGCTTTCCTCACCTTTAGAGTTGCTAATGAGAAATCTGCTATGATTCTGATACACTTTCTTTTGTAGGTGAACTTGAATTTCCCCTTATAACTTTTAAAAGATTAATGTATTTTATATATATGGACATATGTGTGCTTGCTGAGTGCATGTGTACCATTTGTGCACAAGTTCCCAAGGAGGCCAGAAGAGGGCATCAGAACCACACCCCCCTCCCCGGAAGTGGAGTTATAGACAAGATAGTTGTGAACTGCCATGTGGGTGCTGGGAACTGAACCCTGGTCCTCTGTAAGAGCTCTTAACCACTGAGCTATCTCTCTAGTATATACATCTCTTACAGCTTTTAATATTGATTCTTGGCTGTTTTTCAATGTCTTCACTAGCATGTGTTTTGGAGAAGTTCTTTATAGTCTGCCTCTTGAGTTTGAATATCCATTTCTAAGTTTGAGAAATTTTCTGCTGTAACTTTATTACATAAATCATCTATTATGCTTTTAGACACTATCTTAGCTCTTTCTTCTACCCCAGGGATTTACACGTTTGGATATATATATGTATATCCCAGAATTCTTAGACATTTTGGTCATTTTCATTTATTGTTTATGTTGATGGCTTTCCACTGTGTTTTTTATTTGAACAATTAACTTTTTTTCAAGACAGGGTTTTTCTATAGCTTTGGAGCCTGTACTCACTTTGTAGACCAGGCTGGCTTTGAACTCACAGAGATCCACCTGTCTCTGCCTCCCAAGTGCTGGGATTAAAGGCGTGCCCATCATCACTGCCCGTCGAACAATTAACTCTTATTTTTACCATTTCTGCTTGGTTCTTTTATGTTGAATCACTCTTCCATGTTTGATTTTTTTTTTACTCTTTCAACTTGCTAACATTTCATCCACTTTGTTAACTTTCTTATGTAGAGCCTGAATTACCTTGTTTACTTCATTTGTCTGTTTATTATTAATATTTATTATTATTAGATGCTCAGTGTTTTGTTTTGTTTTGGTTTCTTTTTAAGATAGGGTCTCACTATGTAGCCCTGACTGGCATGGAACTCATTATCTAAACCAGGCTGACCTTAGATTCACAGGGATCTTGCCAAGCACTTGTTTGAACAAGCCAGGTCTCTGAGTCCTTTCCCACTAAAAATTCACATGGGAACTATCTTCCATCAGAATCCTCTGGTTTGTGGAAACCCCCCACACACATATACACACCTGACAGTTACGACTTTGATCTCTGGGATTTGGGGGTCTTCCTTTCCATACGGGGCTTTCTGTGATCAAAGCACAGAGGAGGGGTACAAAACCTGCTGGCCTGATTTTACCTTTGTCGTAAGGCTGTGTCTTCCCAGCCCCCCCATAGGTAAGACAACGGCCAAGTTCAGCAACTCATTTCTTGCATTCCTGTGAGTGTGGTAGTGCAGGCATCGACCCCCACAACTCCTTCTGGGTTATCCACGCCCGTGTACTCACGAAGAAGCTCGGCCTCAGACACTCTCATCATATTTCTGCCTCTGACTCCAAAACCTGTGTGTTCTACTGCCCAGTGTAAGTGGAGGCTGCAGTCACATTTCTGCTTCCTGATCCAAAAGCTAATCACACACACACACACACACACACACACACACACACACATGTGCACACACACTACATTTCAACCAACAAATATTCTAGGGAACTGAGTAGAAAGTTATTTTTGAAATAATTTTTTTTGTTTCATTTTTAAGTTTTTTTTTCTTTCTTTTTTTTATTAAATTATTAATATTTTCACATGTACTTTCCCTCTCCCTCTCCCTCCCCCCACCCCCATTCCTTCTCCCCCACCTCCAACCTACCCCCCACCCCATCCACCCGCCACTCCCCAGGCAGGGTAGGGCCCCCAACCAGGGCTCCACCAAGTCCACCAAATCTTCCTGTGCTGGGCCTAGGCCCCTCCCCATGTGTTCAGAGACAGAGCGAATCCCTTCAAGTGGGATGGGCTCTCGAAGTCCCTCCCACCCACCAGGGCAAAACGCCAGTCCACCTCCAGAGGCTCCCAGGAGTGCAGGGGCCTCCCCATTGGCATCCATGATCAGGGGGCTGGATTAGTCCTGTACTGTCCTCCCAAAGAGCATCTGGGGTCGATATGCTTTCCCTTTTTCAGGCCAACTGTTTCTGTGGGTTTCTCCAACCAGGTACAGACCCCTTCGTTCTTCATTCCTCCCTCTCTTCAACTGAGTTCCAGATTTCAGCTCAGTGTATTTCTGTGGATGTCTGTCTCTGCTCTCATCAGCCACTGGATGAGGACTCTAGAATAGCATAGAGAGTATTCATCAATCTCATTCTAGGGGAAGGGTTTCTAGGCCAACTTCTCCTCCACTGCCCGGACTGTCAGATCGTGTCATCCTTATAGGTCTCTGGAGATCTTCCTAGTTCCAGATCTCTTCTCGGACCTATAGTGACTCCCTCTGATATGGTATCTCTCATCCTGCTCTCTCTCCTCTATTCTTCCCCCAACTCAATATATCTGCTCCTCCATTTCTTCTCCTCTACTCTTCATCTTGTGCTCTTATTGTGGCAGCACCCACTTCCCTACCCTCATGCTCTCAATTAGCTCGGGAGTTCATGCCATTTCCCATTCCTGGGGTCCATTTATCCCTTAGAGTCATTCATGATTTCTAGTTTCCTTGGGGTAGAGGATTATAGGCTGGTAAACCTTTGCTCTATGTCTAAAAATCATATATGAGTGAGTACATACCATGTTTGTCTTTTTGTGATTGGGTTACCTCACTCAGGATGGTTTCTTCTAGTTCCATCCATTTGCCTGCGAATTTCAAGATTCCATTGCTTTTTTCTGCTGAGTAGTACTCCATTGTATAAATGTACCACATTTTCTCTTTCCATTCTTCAGTTGAGGGGCATCTAGGTTGTTTCCAGGTTCTGGCTATTACAAACAATGCTGCTATGAACATGGTTGAACATATGTCCTTGTTGTATGGACAAGCAGTATTTGGGTATATACCCAAGAGAGGAATGGCTGGATCTTGAGGTAGATTGATTCCCATTTTTCTGAGCAACCGCCATACTGATTTCCAAAGTGGTCTTACAAGTTCACACTCCCACCAGCAATGGAGGAGTGTTCCTTCTTCTCCACAACCTCTCCAGCATAGGTTGTCATTGGTATTTTTGATTTTAGCCATTCTGACAGGTGTGAGGTGGTATCTCAGAGTTGTTTTGAGTTGCATTTCTCTGATGGCCAAGGATTTTGAGCACTTTCTTAAGTGTCTTTCAGCCATTTCAGATTCCTCTGTTGAAAAATCTCTGTTTAGTTCTGCACCCCACTTTTTAATTTCATTGTATGGTGTTTTGGTGGCTAGCTTCTTGAGCTCCTTGTATATTTTGGAAATCAGTCCTCTGTCAGATGTGGGGCTGGTGAAGATTTTTCCCATTCTGTGGGTGGTCGTTTTGTCTTACTGACTGTGTCCTTTGCCTTACAGAAGCTTCTCAGTTTCAAGAGGTCCCATTTATTAATTGCAGACCTCAGTGTCTGTGCTTCTGGCGTGATGTTCAGGAATCGTTCTCCTGTGCCAATTTGTTCAAGGGTTGTTCCCACTTTCTCTTCTAAAAGATTCAGTGTGGCTGGGTTTATGGAGAGATCTTTGATCCAGTTTCGTGCATGGTGACAAAATATGGATCTATCTGCAATTTTCTGCATGTTCGAATCCAATTGTGCCAGCACCATTTGTTGAAGATGCTATCTTTTTTCCATTGTATGGATTTAGCACCTTTGTCAAAAATAAGGTGTTCGTAGGTGCGTGGGTTAATATCTGGGTCTTCAATTCGATTCCATTGGTCTATCTGTCTATTCTTGTGCCAATACCAAGCTGTTTTCAGAACTATGGCTCTATAGTAGACCTTGAAGTCAGGGATGGTGATGCCTCCAGAGGATCTTTTATTGTAAAGAGTTGTTTTGGCTATCCTAGGTTTTTTATTTTTCCATATAAAGTTGAGTATTGTTCTTTCAATGTCTGTGAAAAACTGTGTTGGGATTTTGATGGGGATTGCATTAAATCTGTAGATTGCTTTTGGTAGAATTGCCATTTTTACTATGTTAATTCTGCCTATCCAAGAGCACGGGAGATCTTTCCACTTTCTGGTATCTTCTTTAATTTCTTTCTTTAAAGTCTCAAAGTTCTTATTGTACAGGTCTTTCACTTTTTTGGTTAGTGTTACCCCCAGATATTTTATGTTGCTTGTGGATATTGTGAAAGGTGATGTTTCCATGATTTCTTTCTCATTGAGTTTATCATCTGTATACAGTAGGGCTACAGATTTTTTTAAGTTAATTTTGTATCCTGCTACCTTGCTGAAGGTGTTTATCAGCTGTAGGAGTTTCCTGGTAGAGTTTTTCGGGTCACTTATGTAGACTATCATGTCATCTGCAAATAGTGAAAGTTTGACTTCGTCCTTTCCAATTTGTATCCCTTTGATATCCTGATCTTGTCTTATTGCTCTAGCTAGAACTTCAAGTACAATATTGAAGAGATATGGAGAGAGTGGACATCCTTGTCTTGTTCCTGATTTTAGAGGAAATGCTTTGAGTTTCTCTCCATTTAGTTTGATGTTGGCTATTGGTTTGGTGTATATCGCATTTATCATGTTTAGATATGTTCCTGTTATTCCTGTTCTCTCCAAGATCTTTATCATGAAGGGATGTTGGATTTTGTCAAAGGCCTTTTCAGCATCTAGTGAGATGATCATGTGGTTTTTCTTTTTCAGTTTGTTTATATGGTGGATTACATTGATGGTTTTTCGTATATTGAACCATCCTTGCATCCCTGGGATGAAGCCCACTTGATCGTGGTGGATGATTTTTCTGATATGTTCTTGGATTCGATTAGCCAATATTTTATTGAGTATTTTAGCATCAATGTTCATGAGAGATATTGGTCTGTAGTTCTCTTTCTTATTCTTATCTTTGTGTGGCTTGGGTATCAAAGTGATTGTAGCCTCATAGAAGGAGTTTGGCAATATCCCATCTGCTTCTATTGTGCGGAACAGTTTGAGGAGTATTGGTATCAGCTCTTGTTTGAATTTCTGGTAGAATTCTGCAGTGAAGCCATCTGGTCCTGGGCTTTTTTTGGTTGGGAGGCTTTTGATGACTGCTTCTATTTCATTAGGGGTTATGGGTCGATTTAAATTGTTTATCTGATCTTGATTTAATTTTGGTAAGTGATATTTATCCAGGAAACTGTCCATTTCCATTAGATTTTCGAATTTTGTGGAGTACAGATTTTCAAAGTATGACCTAAAGATTCTCTGGATTTCCACAGTGTCCGTTGTTATATCCCCCTTTTCGTTTCTGATTTTGTTAATTAGTGTGCTCTCTCTCTGCCTTTTGGTTAGTTTGGCTAGAGGTTTGTCTATCTTGTTGATCTTCTCAAAGAACCAACTCTTTGTTTCATTGATTCTTTGTAATGTTTTCCTAGTTTCTACTTTATTGATTTCAGCTCTCAGGTTGATTATTTCCTGGCGTCTACTCCTCCTTGGTGAGTTTGCTTCTTTTTGCTCTAGTGTTTTCAGTTGTTCTGTCAGTTCTCTAATGTGACTTTTTTCTAGTTTCTTCATGTGGGCACTTAGTGCTATGAACTTCCCTCTTAGGACTGCTTTCAGAGTGTCCCATAAGTTTGGGTATGTTGTGTCTGCATTTTCATTAGAATCTAGGAAGTCTTTAATTTGTTTTTTTATTTCTTCCTCAACCCAGGAATGGTGCAATTGGGTGTTATTCATTTTCCAAAAGTTTGCAGGTTTCCTGCCATTTGTATTGTTGCTGAATTCTAGCTTTAATGCATGGTGGTCTGATAAGATACAGGGGGTTATTTCAATTCTTTTGTAATTGTGGAGGTTTGCTTTGTTGCCTACTATGTGGTCAATTTTGGAGAAGGTGCCATGTGGTGCTGAGAAGAAGGTATATTCTTTTGAGTTTGGATGGAATGCTCTATAGATATCCGTTAACCCCAGTTGGGCCATGACTTCTTTCAGATCCTCTGTTTCTTTGTTAAGTTTTTGTCTGGTGGTCCTGTCTAGTGGTGTAAGGGGGGTGTTGAAGTCTCCTACTATAAGTGTGTGTGGTTTTATGTGTGGTTTGAGCTTTAGTAATGTTTCTTTCACAAATGTGGGTGCCTTCGTATTTGGAGCATAGATGTTCAGGATTGAGATTTCATCTTGATGGACTTTTCCTGTGATGAGTATGAAATGCCCTTCTTCATCTCTTTTGATTGATTTTAGTTTAAAGTCCATTTTGTTAGATATTAGGATTGCTACACCTGCTTGTTTCTTGAGGCCATTTGATTGGAAAATCTTTTCCCATCCTTTTACTCTGAGGTATCGCCTGTCTTTGAAGTTGAGGTGTGTTTCTTGTAAACAGCAGAAAGATGGATTCTGTCTTCGTATCCATTCTGTTAGCCTATATCTTTTTACGGGTAAGTTAAGGCCATTGACATTTAGGGATATTAATGTCCATTGTTCGTTGGTTCTTGTTTGGTTTGGATTTATTGTTGGTGGTGTCATTGTGTGTGGATTTTGCTCTCCTGCTTCTTTTTGTGTTTGGCAATATTAGATTATCTATTGCCTGTGTTTTTGTGCATGTAGTTATGTTCCTTGGGTTGGAGTTTTCCTTCCAGAACCTTCTGTAGTGCTGGATTTGTGGATATGTATTGTTTAAATCTGTTTTTGTCATGGAAAATCTTGTTTTCTCCATCTATAGTGATTGAAAGTTTTGCTGGGTACAGTAGTCTGGGTTGACATCCATGCTCCCTTAGTGCTTGTAGTGTATCTATCCAAGACCTTCTGGCTTTCATAGTTTCCATTGAGAAGTCGGGTGTGATTCTGATTGGTTTGCCTTTATATGTTACTTGGCCTTTTTCCTTTGCAGCTCTTAATATTTTCTCTTTATTCTGTAGATTTGGAGTTTTGATTATTATGTGTCGGGGGGACTTCTTTTTGTGGTCCAGTCTGTTTGGTGTCCTATAAGCTTCTTGTACTTTCATAGGCATATCTTTCTGTAGGTTGGGGAAGTTTTCTTCTATGATTTTGTTGAATATGTTTTCTGTACCTTTGAGCAGTGTTTCTTCACCTTCTTCTACACCTATTATTCTTAGGTTTGGTCTTTTCACGGTGTCCCATATTTCCTGTATATTTTGTGTTAGGGATTTGTTGGTCTTGAGGTTTTCTTTGGTTGATGAATGTATATCCTCTAGCGAGTCTTCAATAGCTGAGATTCTCTCTTCTGTCTCTTGAATTCTATTAGTTATACTCACATCTTTAGATCCTGATCGTTTATCCAACCTTTCCATTTCCAGCATCGCTTCATTCTGTGTTTTCTTTAATGTGTCTAATTCAGCTTTCATGTTTTGAACTGTTTCAAGAGCTTCCTTCACTTGTTTGGTTGTTTTATCTTGGGTTTCTTTAGCTTCTTTAAGAGATTTGTTTATTTCTTGAATATTTTGGTTTGTCTTTTCCTCCATATCGTGTAATTTTTTGCTTACTTTTTCTTCTATTTCTTTAAGGGATTTTCTTGTTTCCTCTTTGAAGGTCTCTATCATCTTGCTCAGATAATTTTTGAGGTCCATCTCTTCTTCATGCACTGTGTTGGGCTTTTCAGATCTTGCTGGAGTGGAGTCCCTAGATTCTGGTGGTGTCATATTGGTCTTTCTGTTGTTGAGCGGGTTCTTATTCTGTCTTCTTCCCATATCTTTTTCCAGTGAGTGCAGGTAGGATCTCTCTATCTCCTCTTGTTACTCTGTAGTGTGTGTGGGCCAGGAATTCAATGTCCGAAGCTCTGGATGGTTTTGCCTCTCCTCGTAGCCTCCTCACTCTGATGGCGTTAGGCCTCTTGGTGGATCGGTCGCCGGGAATGGAATGAAGAGTGGCCTGTACCCAGATTCGGGGAGCTCCTCCCTGCCTGGGCGTGTCTGTTTCAAGCAGGGACAAGCCTGGAGGGATCTGGGTGGATGGCGCTTAGGACAAGAATTGGGTAAAAGCAGGGGGTGGCTCACCTGGTCTGCGATGAGTCCACGGAAAGGGAAGGAAGAGTGTCCTGAACCAAGCCAGATTCAGGAAGCTCCACCCTGCCTGGGCGTGTCTGTTTCAAGCAGGGATGAGCCTGGAGGGATCTGGGTGAATGGCGCTTAGGACAAGAATTGGGTAAAAGCAGGGGGTGGCTCACCTGGTCTGCGATGAGTCCACGGAAAGGGAAGGAAGAGTGTCCTGAACCAAGCCAGATTCAGGAAGCTCCACCCTGCCTGGGCGTGTCTGTTTCAAGCAGGGACGAGCCTGGAGGGATCTGGGTGGATGGCGCTTAGGACAAGAATTGGGTAAAAGCAGGGGGTGGCTCACCTGGTCTGCGATGAGTTCACGGAAAGGGAAGGAAGAGTGTCCTGAACCAAGCCAGATTCAGGAAGCTCCACCCTGCCTGGGCTTGTCTGTTTCAAGCAGGGACGAGCCTGGAGGGATCTGGGTGGATGGCGCTTAGGACAAGAATTGGGTAAAAGCAGGGGGTGGCTCACCTGGTCTGCGATGAGTCCACGGAAAGGGAAGGAAGAGTGTCCTGAACCAAGCCAGATTCAGGAAGCTCCACCCTGCCTGGGCGTGTCTGTTTCAAGCAGGGACGAGCCTGGAGGGATCTGGGTGGATGGCGCTTAGGACAAGAATTGGGTAAAAGCAGGGGGTGGCTCACCTGGTCTGCGATGAGTCCACGGAAAGGGAAGGAAGAGTGTCTGAAATAATTTTTATTGCTGATTAAATGTATATGTGGAATTTGGTGCATGTGAGTGCAGGGGCCCACGGAGGCCTCAGATGTCAGATCCCCCTGGAGCTGGAGTTACAGGAGATTGTGAGAAGCCGGACAGGGAACTCAGGTCCACTGTAAGAGCAGTGTGTGCTCGTAGCTGCTGAGCCCTCTCTCCAGCCCCAAGCAGAAAGTTCTCAAAGTAAATATTTGAGAAGATTCTTAATATTCCTAGCCATGAGAAAAACACACATTAACACCATTTTGAGGCTCCATCTTAGAATGGTTCGGTCAGAATGTTAGTCATCAAAAAAGCAAACAAATACTAACAATAGATACTAAAAAGGGTGGAGAGAAGAAGGAACCCTTATTCACTGCTGCTGAGAGTGTAAACTGGCATAACTGCTGTGGAATCAGTACAGAGGTTTTCTCAAGAAAAAGAAAACTATGAGTAGATCTACATATGATACACTTTAACACTGCTTATACAAACTCAAGGGCTCTAAATGAGTGTGCCATGAAAATATTTGCACATCCAGGGTTATTGCTGCAGTGTTTCCAATAACTAAGAAATGGAACCATCCCAGACATCCATCAACAGATGAAGTCCATATACACAATGAAATTGTACTCAGCCATAAAGAAAATGTATACTGTGACATTTGTAGCAGAATAGATAGACCTGGATCGTTGTGTTAAGGGAAATGAGCCAGACTCAGAAATACAAATACTGCATTATTCCCTCTGATGCAGATCCTTGATTTTAATCCGTATGTGTGGGTGCCTGTATATAATGTCATGGAGCTAGGAAGGTGACCATGACATCTGAGGACGGAAGGAAGGAAAGAGAGGAGTGGGCAATGAAGTGTTTGACACATGAGGCGGGGGACGGTTGGTGGGAGAAGGAGACTGGGAAGAAGGTAGAACATGAACGGATACTGGGAGTCAGAGAGAAATCAACACAAAGTCTGTGTGGACATACCAAAAATGAAACCCACTACTTTGTATGCTAACTTAAAACACTAATTCATTAGTATTAGGTAAATAAATCCAGCTTTAATAATCCCCTAATTTTAATTTTAGTGTCAGGTGTCAATGGAATAATAAGTACTTCAAGAGTCTTGGGGCTCTAAGATTTGGAATTCTTAATGGAAAGCTGTGTTTGCCTATTATTAATAATCATGTATTTTTAATGTTTGGAATAAAGAGTAAGATGTGTGGCTTCCCTTGCAAATTTTCTCTCATTATTTTAGGGTGCTTTAAAGACATTTTATAGTTGGATATTACAAAGTCTTGTGAATAACAATATAGCAAGCAATTTCCCTATGCCTTCTATTCCTCATCTCTAAAATGAGGACAATAGTAACGTGACACCTTAGAATCAATGCAGGGTTGAATTGTACTACATTTATTCATCTATGAATTTATCCTTTGTCCATGTGTGTAAGTGTAGATGAGGTCAGAGAAAAATCTGTAGGAGCTGTTTCTCTCCTTCCTTTGCATGCATCCTAGGGATTAAACGTAGGTCATCACACTTGGTAGCACACGACTTTACCCAGCTGTCATTGTGAGGATTACATAGCTAATAAATATGAAGCAATAAGGATAAAGCCAGTGCTCAGTAAGTGTTATTTTTATTGCCTAATTTGTGATCACACTCAACAGAATTTGGGAAGTCCTGATTGACTCCAGGATGATGTTTTAAAATGAACCATTTAGATTTTCATTGTGGACTTGCTGGTCTGTAGGGAACTCCATGGAGACAGCAAGCTGTGTTTAAAAAAAAAAAAAAAGGCACTGGGGTCTGAAGAGCTAGAGTTCTATCTCGACTCTGACACTCAGTAAATGTGTGAACGTGGATGCCTTCCTTATTCAATGTCTCTGTCTCGTGTTTCTCATCCATAAAATGGGGGTCATAATAGTTTTCTGTTTCATGAAGTTGTTGTAAAGATTGATTGAATCAATATATTTAGGCTTGTAAAGGCTACATAAAGCTTTATTACCATTATCACTGACTCTACCATTATTTGTAGCCTATGTCTTTAAACAAATACAGGTCCCAAAACAAGGCATTTAAAATAGTGTGATGAGTTCCAAAAGACAATCAACTTTGACACCTTGATATCTGTGACCATGTTATAATTTGTTATTCAAGAACTAAGCAATGTCTCAGAACCCTGTGGAAAGAGTCCTTATGTAAGTTGTTTCTTCATTTCTTTATATAAGTTCACCCAGATCAAATTAGGGTGTACAAGTTCTATGTTGTGAGATAAAGTAATACTACACCAGCTTCTGAAATAGGAGGAATTGGATTCATTCAACGGAGATGATAAAGTCTACAAAAACCAGCGCCTAGTTGCACAGATAGATTCCCTAGGGCACACAGATTCTTAACTGACTTTGGATGTGGACTAACTGAAAAATCAGTATCTAAGCCTTGGGAATTTCAAAGCTTATAGCCTACTCTAGAGGCTGAAGTGGGTATCTGGGAGCTGTGCAGTGATCCTCAACTAAGTTTTTCTGCCTTTTGAGACTGTGAGAAAGCAGGGCCTGCTGGTTCAGGCTTACCACCCAGGAGGCTAAGGCAGGAAGATCACAAATTCGGGGCATGCCTAGGCTTCAGGTTCAAGTCCAGTCTAAGCAATTCAGTGAGACCCTATCTCAAAATAGAAATTAAAAATAGAGATGGAGGTGTAGTTCAGTGGCTAAGCATTTCCCTGGCGTGCACAAGGTCCAAGGTTCGATATGTTGTACAATGGAGGTGGGGAGGGAGATTATTGTCAGCCTCCTTCTCCTTCTTCCTATTGTCTCTGGTAATTGATACATAGCCATGGCTTCAGCTATCACCCTCATGGGAAGCGTTATTAAACTGCTGTCCTCATCTTTTCTTCTAAGTACAAATCCTTGTTACTCAGACTTGTCATTACTGTGACAAACACCTAAGAAAAACAATTCAAAATGAGGAGATTCATGTTGGCCCAGTTTCAGGGTTTACAGACCATGGTCATCTGGATTCTTTGTTTCTGGGCTGCAGTGAAGCAGAACATCAAGGCAGAAGGGCTTGGTGGAAGAAAGTTGTTCATTTCATGGTGGTCAGGAAGGAGGGAGCAAAGGGAAGAGGCCAGGGGCAAGACATCCTTCAAAGATATGCCTCTAAATGACCTACTTTACACAGCTAGGTCCACCTTCTAAAGTTTCCAGCCCCTGCCCAAACAGCACCCCAGTGAGGACCAAGCCTACAACACATGAACCAGCTTATGGGAAACACTTCACAGCCAAACCATAGCACAGCACTATATTTTTAGTATGAACTGAGTACTTCCTTGTGGATTTCTCACAGCATCTGCAAATTTCCCAAAGTAATTCATTATCTTTATTCTAATGCCTGTTCCTTCTCAATAATTTCATGCATCATTTAATGACATCTGCTTATTAATAGACTGTCCAAATTGTCTCAACAAATTGTGACTCACATGCAGACCATACTGTGAAAAATTTCTGCAAGGACTCTCTAAGATCCAAAATCTCTATCTCTGCACAGTAGATCATTCCTTTCAATTACAGTAATAAGATTATTCATACTCTGGGTTTTAAAAGGGAATTTTTTGACTTAAGACCTACTGACTGCTATAAAAATTGATAGGCTTTATAATCATGGCATTAATTCTTGAACTCACATATAAAGGCTGTGTGCGTAAGCAGGTTACTTTGTTAACACTTCTGTTTCATCAGATCATTAAAATAGACTGTGACCCCGTGGTCTGATCAGCCTTGGAGTGTTTTCTCCCAGGTGTCCTTGCCTAGTTAGTAATAATCCCTTCACTCAGGACTTAGTCCTTGGTTCCTTTGAAGGTGTTCCACAGTCTGTTCTACCAATTCCCATATCCAATCCTGGCTCATATGAAGATCCCAAGTATCCCTGCTGATGTGGAAAAGGCAGGAAAATATTCTCAGAGGTTCTTGTTACAGAATTTAGTTATTTGCTTCTAAAGACCTAGTCCAACAAAGCAGCTCAGTCTCCACAGCTCCCAAAGGCAGTGACTCTCTACCAACACATCTCAAATCTCAAAAATAAGCTGGGCAAGCCTCACACAGATGTCTGTAGGTGTCACGCAATAGCCTGTAGCCTTGTAGGAACCTTCAGAGACAAAGATAAAGCAAATGGTGGTGAGTTTCTTAGTTACCTCAGAACTGAAGCACCTGCTCCCCTCAGCAGCTGTACATCCCTTGGGGCTGTCCAAATGTCCCAGAGATCTCATGCTACAGTCTTATGCTATTTAGAATGACTTCTAAATAGTTATGAACATGTCAATATTTTACTTGTTAATTCATGACTGGCCCATAACCTGAAGTATTTTTATATATCATTTAACCTCAGATTTTATCTGTTACCTAAGCAGACATTTTCTCAGACACAGCAGCTAAAGAACACCCCAACACACACACACACACCACTACCACCACCAACACCACACTACAAACATACAGTCAGAAATACTTGCACAAATATAGAGCACTGGGAACATGATTTTGCAGTCTATCTGTGCTCCATGGGCCACTGCTCCAAACTATTAGCCATTACTTTTAAAAGATATGTCAGTTTTCCCTCTCTGATGTTTAGCTTCCATGGTGGTTGTGCTGGCTAATCTTATATCCACTTGACACAAGCTAGAGTCATTTGAGAAGAGGAAAAACCTCAATTGAGACAACATTCCCACCAGACTAGCCTATGGACAAGGCTTTGTGGTATTTTCTTGACTCATGACTGATATGGGAGGGCCTAGCTCACTGTGGATGGTGCCGTCCTTGGGTTGGTGGTCCTGAGAGCTATAAGAAAGCAAGCTGAGAAAGCCAAGGGGTTCAAGCGAGTAAGAAAATATCCTCCATGGCGTCTGCTTCAGCTCCAGCCTTCAGGTTCCTGCCCTGAGATCCTTCCCTGACTTTCCTTCATGGTGGGCTGTGATTGGAAAATTTAAGCCAAAATAAACCCTCTTCTCTACAAGTTGTTTTTGGCTAAGGCAGTGCTGGAAGATGTAACATGAATAATAAAAACCCAGAGACAGATATTGGGGTTCAAGCTGAAGATCAGAAAAGCAAAGCAGCCAGCCATTAACTCTTACCTCTACCTCAGGCTGAATTGGGTGATCCTGTCTCCAGTCCTCAGAGGCAATATGCAGACTGCACTGCTCTCACCAAGCCTCAGACTGCAATCCTGAGCCTCCTCCCACCTCCCACCTTATATTCCTTCCTCTGCCCAGCCATATCACTCCTGTCTCCACCTCCCTAGTGCTGGGATTAAAGGCACGTGATTCCAAGTGCTGAGATCACTTTTGTGTGAGCTGTTTCTCTTTTAGATTGCATCAATCTCATGTAGCTCAGAATGGCCTTGAACTAACAGAGATCCATCTGCCTCTGTCTCCCAAGTGCTGGAACTAAAGGTGTGTGTCACCACTGCCTGGCTCTATGGCTAGCTAATGTGGATGCTGGAACTAAAGGTGTGTATCACCACTGCCTGGCCCTATGGCTGTGGCTAGCTTTGCATTTTGATCTCCAGTGGCTTTATTAAATCATAAATAATATATCACCACAGGAAGGTACTATGCAGGCTCCTACAGGAAAAAAAAAAAGGTATCAATAGCTATATTGAGCTGTGAGTCCTATGAAGTACAATATCAATCTGTCAGGCAAGATGGGGTCACCTATAGGATAGTGGCACAGCTGTTATAGAGGTAACCAACGATCCAATGATTAGCTTTGATTCCTGTACCCCAGTACCATAACCCTGATCACAAATCCATATCTTAGGAAGTCATAGGCCCTAAGTGGGGAACATATTACTGTTGTTTAGCTAAACTGACATACTGTCAAACTACCTTCTAAATAATTATGTTTATACCTACATAGAAATGCTACTTTTATCCTTAATAAGAAAAACATCTCTTACCAGTGTATGTCAGTGAATGCAGAGACTCATGGATGCCCAAGGTACCAAGAACAAGTGATGTTTGTGGGCCCTGCCCTAACAAGATACTTATATTATATAATTTTATTTATGGTTCATGCAGCATCACTGAATAAGGGGCAGAGAGAAAGTAAGAGCCAGAGGATCAGAAGAAGACCTACCAAACATCATCTTCTAGGCATGACACATTGGTTGTAATCATGAACTCACAGTAGCTGTGGTTACAGGTACTTAGATTGCACAAGACTGAATTTGTCAACAGTCTGTCCTAAATGGGGAAAGGGACTCATGTAACCCTATCCCTCCCTGTTGAACTACTGGCTACTGAGAGAGAGAGATTCAAGGTCTTTAGTTGTATACCCCACCAGTGAGCCCACCGTGTTCCATCAGATTGTTCAAACCTACAGTCACACAAACAGACCTGGTTAAGCTCAAAGGGTCACAAAGCAAAACAAAAGACATGAATGTGAGAAAGGGAGTTGTAGGGAAGTCAGGGGATCAGTAGGGTAGAAGGGAGATAAGAGTGGGTTGTGAGAGTAATCAAAAATGATGTAGTATATGCAAGTGTGCAATTGTCAAAGAACAAATATAACTAATTTTAAAATAAAAAGATGTAAGTTTTAATGTACATATGTATATACCCTGCTGCTCTTTATAAAGAAAAAGCTATAACTCAGATCTCTACAAGAAATCCTTGGTCATGGTGCAGTCATCCTTTGCCACCACAATGAGCTTCCCTGATGTCAAGGATAATTTTTACCTCATCTTTATCCAGGGGGCAGAAGACAGAGTTCCCAATATGTCTATCAGAATAGATTCATTATGTTGTCCTCTGGGTTTTATAAAATTTCAACCCATGTCCTTACATATGAGAAACAGTATCTTGGTAGACTGGAGTAGGATTTACTGATGAAAAATTATAATGTGTTCCCCTAGTCTGACATGTCAACGATGCTTGAGCATCAGTTAAGTGCTTAGTTCATTACTGGCTTCTAATCAACTGCTAGAGAACGTAAGAAACACAATAGGGGGATCCTGTACACCACCCAGACTGTGTGGTAGTATGCAATTGTGAATGGATAGTTTCCTATTGCTCTCTTATCCCCAATTACCATGGACCTTGGGGCTTACAACAGCATAAATGTATTATCTAGTTCTAAGGGACTAAAAGTCCCAGGAATACATTCTTTCTGGGGCCTATATGGCCATGTCTCTGTTCATGGTTCTTCTTTGGTAGAGACTGCCTATGTTCCTGAACCCAATCACCCCTTCCTTTCTCTTTGAAGTCCATCCTTCTAACCTCTGCTCCCATCATCACATCATCACCCTTAACCTCTGACCCACACGTTGTTTATAAATCGCTTCACGATTACATTTGTCTGACCCAGATAATCCAAGAGAAGCTCCTCCTCTTTTGATCCCTAATTCAAAGGTCCCTTTGCAATTCGAACATCATAAGTATTAGGACAGGAACATCTCTTGAAGTCTATTATCTGTCCACCACGATAAAGAGCCCAGTAGTGTTTTCAGTATAAAAGCTTCCCCTTCCCATTATCAGGAGCTCCCTGGGCTCACCAGTTGCCACCAGCAAGCAGTTTATTCATTTCTTGCTTCCCCAGCCTCACACCACCAGTACTGACCCCTTTGATGGGGGTTTTCTTTTAGGTAGAAGATGACAGAATTTCAGCATCTTCCTTTCTGCCATAATAAATGCTAGTTCTAACTGTGTGTGGCCTCCCTGGAAACACTATGCTTCTCCCCAGGCCACCACAGTCTTCCCTCCACTTATTTAAATGTGCAACTCACCTGAATGAAAGTTAATTAGCTGATTGGATAAGT
Source organism: Cricetulus griseus (assembly GCF_003668045.3). Taxonomy (NCBI): domain Eukaryota; kingdom Metazoa; phylum Chordata; class Mammalia; order Rodentia; family Cricetidae; genus Cricetulus; species Cricetulus griseus. The sequence goes on from NW_023276806.1 coordinate 59,149,417, forward strand.
GGCTGGGTTCACTGAATGTGGCATGTTTGAGAGCAATAAGTCCATTGATGCAGTTGCAGCAGAGTAAGCAGCGGGTAGAATGGTTCAAGGTGAGGCCAAGCAGCCATGGGCAAAGTCACTGAGAGCTTTAGGTTTTCCTGGGCAGAGTGTACTACCCGAAGCCACTGCAGGAGTTTTACCCCTGTGTGGGGAAGCACAGAAAAGGGGCGAGAGTGAATAGTGGAAAACAGCAGGCTGTTGCCAGTAAGTGGGCCCTTGACTGTTTGTGATGAGAATGCAACAAAAGAGTCAACAGTAAGGGGACAGTTGATAGTCCACAGTCTGTGGGAGAAGTGGCTTGGCCTGGGGAGCTCACTGTGGAGCTGGTGAAGACATGTGTGGGAAAGTTTGGAAGGCTCATTTAATGAGAGGGTTGTGTTTTAAGAGGTTTGTACACAGACTAATAGAATCTAGCATGAGGTTATCTTTATCATCTGTGGGGATTAGCTGAGGTTGAGAACAGAGCACTTGTCCAGGATCTTGGATCAGCTAAACAAATCCACCTGGCGCCAAGCCCACTCCTCCCCTGAAGCCACTGAAACAGCCCAGCCTTGGTTCTGAATGAAGACAACAGAGAAGAATATGTGTGGCCATCTTGGTGACTTCATTTTCTGAAAATGTATGAGATACTTGGATTGATGAACTATGTCAATGAAGAATATATCAAGAGAAGTTGGCCTAAAATAGTTGGTTGACTAAAATTTCTAAAACTTACATACTCTGAAAAGAGAAATCATTTTCTTTAGAAAGCCAAAGGCCATAAAAATATTTGGAAAAAATGCTTCTTGAAAAATAATTCTTAGAGGGCTGGAGAGATGACTCAAAGGTTAAGAGCACTGACTGTTCTTCCAGAGGTCCTGAATTCAATTCCCAGCAACCACATGGTGGCTCACAAACATCTGTAATGAGATCTGATGCTCTCTTCTGGCCTGCAGGGATACATGTGGACAGAACACTGTATACTAAATAAGTAAATCTTAAAGTAATAATAATAATCCTTAGGAAATCTGTTAAGAACATGGAACCTGAACATTTATCTCATAGGAATCACCATATGATTGCATATAATTATATCAAAGATGTTCATCATAGTACTTCTATAAAAGAAAAATATAAACAGCATTTTCTCTAATTTTTCAACAATATGGGATTATACATTTCCTCCATATTTATAAACTATATATTCAAGTATGTGGAAATCTAAATGGAAATGTTAGTGCTATGATGTTAGGGGTATTCTGTTTGTTTGTTCGGTTGATTGGTTGGTTTTGTTTTTTTGAGACAGGGTTTCTCTGTGTAGCCCTGGCTGTCCTGGAACTCATTCTGTAGGCCAAGCAGGCCTCAAACTCAGTGATCTGTCTGCCTTTGCCTCCAGAACCCAGACCCAGAAAAACAAACATGGTATGTATTCACTTACATGTAGATATTAGCTGTTAAGTAAATGATAACCAAGCTACAATCCATAGACCCAGAGAGGTTAGGCAAAGAGGAGGGATTGGGGAGGAACATAAGGATCTCCCTGGGAAGGGGAAATAGATTTTACATGTGGGTGGACTGGGGGTGGATGAGGACTGGAACAGGAAGGGATCAGGTAGAAGGGGGATCTGAGAGCCTTTTCTCCAAGATCTAACACCAGACAAGCTGCCCACATTCATTTGTTTGGTTCAGTATAGTACTTGAAGTTTTACCAGAACAATTAGGCAAAGAAAAGAAATAAAAATAGGAAGAGGGAAAAGATCAAGTTATCCCTGTCTGCATATAATATTCATAATATTTGGATACACACATACTTAGGGAGCACTAAAAACTCCACCAGAAGACCATGAGAATCAGGGAACATGTTCAGAACATGTTTGAGATTAAAGAGGATTAAAATCCCTACGTATAAACACCCATAGGTTTCATATATATATATGAAACTATATATATATATATATATATATATATTATATATATATAGTATTGAGCTTCCTGAGAGGGTGTGTTAATTCCATTCACACAGCTACAAAATAAAATAAATCACACAAGAATGAAGTTAACTAAAGTGGTGAAAGAGCCCTGCAATGAAATTTAAAAATCCCAATGAAAAACATTTTAAGAGACACAGGCAAAAAAAAAAAAAAAAAAAAAAAAAAAAGGAAAGAATGCCTTATGCTCCTATGCTCATAGACTGGAAGAATTAAATTGATAAAATACCTGTATTACTCAGTATGGACTAGAGATTCAATTCAATCTCTGTCACAATAGTAATGACTTCTTCAGGGGGAGGGCGCGGGGCAGGGGGTGACGGGGCGGACGACAATTCTTCCCTCACCAATAAAAATGACTTATTGATTTATTTTATTTATTCATCTCTCATACAATGCATCCAACAGTCCCCACCCCTTCCCCAGGTCCACACTACTCTGCCCTTCAGAAAAGATCAGGCCTCCCAGGAATATCAACAAACACAGCATAACAAGATGCAGTAAGACTAGGCACAAATCCTCATATCAAAGCTGGACCCAGTAGGAGGAAAAGGATCCAAAGAGCAGGCAAAAGGGTCAGAGACAGCCTCACTCCCACTGTTAGGACTCCACAAACACCCCAAGCTAAACAACCACAGCATGTATGCAGAGGACCAAGCAAAGACCGGTATCAGCTCCCTTACTGTCTGTCGCTTCAGTCTCTGTGAGCCCCTAGAACACTGCTTAGTTGATTCTGTGGGTTCTGTCCTCCTGGTACTCTCGATCCCTCTGGTTCCTATGGTCTTTCCTCCCCATCTTCAGGGTTAGGCTTTTTCTGGCAGAGACCCACAGCGACCCACAGCCAAACATTGGGGGAACTGAGGAGTGGGGAGGGCAGAACAATTCTAAAGATTATGGAGAGCACAAAAGATCCCGAATAGCCAAAGAAATTTGGGGCAAAAAGAACAAACCTGGAGGCATCATGGCTCATAATTTAAAGATAGAATACAGATTTTACTGCAATAAAACCAGGCGTGCAGGCCGATGGAAGAGAGTGGAAATGTAAGCGATAAACCCACATGTCTACAGAAAATGCTTCTTGACAAAAGTGCCAAAAACACGCCCTGGAAACAGCAATCTCTTCAACAACGATACTGGGAAAACTGGGCACTCTTGAGCACAAAACTGAAACATGACCCTTGTCTCTCACCCAGGCAACTAAATGGATCAAAAACCCTAATGCAACACTAAAATTGTAAACTAAGGAAAACGTAGTGGGAAAAATGCTAAGACCTTCTGGCAGCCATTTATTTATTTATTTATTTATTTATTTATTTATTAGGTCTGACCAGGAAACAACAGTAAACAAAACCTAACTGCTTACTTATTTACTTATTCTTTGACAACTTCACATAAGTACATAATATACTTTGATCATATTCACCCTCATCACTCTCTGGCATCTCCCTTCCACTCCCACTGAACCCAGGTTTCTTCCCAACAAGTTCCCATCCTACACAAAGCAACCTATAGATTCAGTGAATCTGTTTTAATAACATTAACTCTTCCAATCCGGGAGCGTGGGCAGTCTTTCCAACTTCTAATGTCTTCCTCAACTTCCTTTGCCAGTGTTTAAAAGCTTTCTTCAGTTAGATTTTGAGGCTATTATGAATGAGACTGCTTTCCTGATTCCTTTCTCAGTTGTTTGTCAGTAGTAGTTTGTCATTTGGAAACTTGATGATTTTTGTTTGTTAGTTTTATATCCTGTCACTTAGCTGAGAGTACATCTCTAGGAGTTTTCTAGTTGTCTTTAGGGAGTTGGTTCTCAACCTGTAGTCTCCTTTGACCCCTTTGGCAAACCTCTATCTCTAAAATATATTATGATTCATAAAGCAGCAAAATTACATTTATGAAGTAGCAACAAAAATAATTTTATGGTTGGAGGAATCACCACAACTTGAGGAACTGTATAAAAGGATTGCAGCATAAGAAGGTTGAGAAGTCCTACTTTAGGGTCTTGATATAGAAAATATCATCTACAAATAAGAATATTTTGACTTATTCCTTTCCATTTTGTATGCTTTTATTTCTTTTGTCTAACTGTTCTAGCTAAGACTTCTATATACCAAATAGGAATGGAGAGAGTGGGTAGCTGTCTTAGGGTTTCTATTGCTGTGAAGAGACACCATGACCACAGTAACTCTTACAAAGAAGGTATTTAATGGGGTAGCTCACTTACAGTTCAGAGGTTTAGCCCATTATTGTCACGGCAGGAAGCAAGACAGCATGCGGGCAGACATGGTGCTGAAGCTGAGAGTCCTTACATATTGATCCAAAGGCAACAGGAGGGACTGAGACACTGGGCGTGGCTTGAGCATAGATGAGACCTCAAAGCCCACAGCCAGAGTGACACACTTCCTCCAAAAAGACCACACCTACACCAAAAGGTCCACACCTCCCAATAGTACACGCCCTTTGGGGGCCATTTTCTTTCAAAGCACCACAGTAACCTTCTTGTTTCTGGCGTTAGTAAGAATGCTTTGAGATTTTCTCCATTAAGTATAATGTTGGCTGCAGGTTTATCATGTATAATCTGTGTTACATTGAGATACATCACTTCCATCCCTAGTCTCTCCAGGGCTTTTGTCATGCTGGACTTTATAAAAGGCTTTTTCTCCATCGATTGAGATGATCTTGTGATTTCTTTTCTTGAGTCCATTCATTAGTTGAATTCCATTTTTTTAATTTATATGTATTGAGCCATCTCTAAATCTCTGGAATGAAGCCAACGAGATAAAGGTGTATAATCTTTTTAATTTGTGTTTGAGATTTATTTTCAAGTGTTTTAAAGAGACATTTTGCATCTGTATTCATGGAAGAATTTGGTCCATGATTTTCCTTTTTCTTTTTCTTTCTGTATCTACCTGGTTTCCCTTTTTCTTTTTTTTTTTTTTCTTTCTTTCATTTATTTATCTTTTTAGTTTTGGAAGCATTCCTTCCTTCCATATTTTACATAACAATTTAGTAAGTCATAGTGTTAGTTCTACTTTGAAGGTCTGGTAGAATTTTTCACTGTCTCCATCTGGCCCTGAGCTTGTTTTAATTGGGAGATTATTTTAATACTACTTCAATCTCATTGCATTCTACAGATCTGTTAAATTATTTACCTCAACTTGGTTTTCTTTTGGTGGCTCATATGCATCTAAATATTCATCCACTTTTTTTAAATTTTCTAGTTTAGAAAAATAAAAATTCTAAGGAATATCTTTATAACTTTCTATATTTCATTGGTATCAGTTATACTGACTCCCTTTTCATCTCTGATTTTACTAATTCAAATCTTCTTTCTCTGTCTCTGTGTCTCTGTCTCTGTCTGTCTATCTCTCTCTCTGGTTAATTTGACTAAGGTTTTTCAATCTTTTCAAAGAAGCCATTCTTTGATTGATTTTGTGTGGGATTTTTAAAGGTTTGTTTTATTTTTAATTGTGTATATATGTGTATGAGTGTGCAGGTGCCCTTGGAGCCCAGAAGAGGGCATCAGATTCCCTGGAGCTGTGGCCACCCCCATCCCCCACCCTCCACCCACACCCCCCTACACAGGAACTGAACTCTAGTTCTTTGCAAGAGCATCATATGTTCTTAATCACTTATCTGTCTCTCTAGCCCTGACTTTGTAGGGATTTTTGTTATGTGGTGTCTCTTTTTTCATTTCCACTTCATTAACTTCTGCCTTTATCTTGATTTTTTTTTTGTCTATTTATTTTTGGTTATACTCCATCTTGTTTCTCTAAGTCCCTAAGGTGCATTATCAAGTTATGTACTTTTGGTCACTTTTTTTTAAAAGATTTATTTACTATGTATACAGTGTTCTGCCTGCATGTTTGCCTGCAGGGCAGAAGAAGGCACCATTACAGATGTTGTAAGCCACCATGTGGTTTCTGGGAATTGAACTTAGGACCTCTGGAGGGGCAGTCAGTGCTCTTAACCACTGAGCCATCTCTCCAACTCTGGTCACTCTTTTTTTTAATTGATACATCTGTCTGTACCTATAATCTTCGCTAAGTTCTGTTTTCACTGTTTTGGTATGCTGTATTTTCATTTTCATTCAATTACAGAAAGTTTTAAATTTTTCTTATTAATTCCTTCAATGGCCCATTCTTCACTCAGTAGTGTGCTGTTCAGTCTCCAGGAGTTTGTTTATGTTCTACGGTTTCTCTTGCTGTTTATTTCCACCTATATCCTATGTGGTCAGAATGAATGCAAAGAGTGTTTCAATTTTCTTATATTTGTTAAGCTTGCTTGTGTCCTGGTATATGATCTGTTTTATGTACAGGCCCAGGAGCTGCTAAGAAGAATGTATTTCTGCAGTGTTAGGATGGACTGTTTTGTAGATACCTTTTAGGTCTATTTGATCTACGATGTCACTTAACTTAGCTGTTTCTGTTACTTTTTGTTGGGACAACCTGTCTACTGGTGAGAGTGGGGTATTGAAATCACTCACTATTACTGTATTGAGGTTAATCTGTATCTCTAATTAGTAATATTTTTATGAAATTAAGTGTACCTGTGTTCAATGTGTGCCTGTTTAGAAGTGCCCAATTAGTATGAAATGACCATTTTTGGCTTAACATCTATTTTTCCAGATATTGGAACAAAAGGGGAACTCCACTTGCTTCCTGATTTCATTTGCTTAGAATGTCTTTGCTCATTCATTCTTTCATCCTGCTATAGTGTCTATCTTGAAGGTGAGTGCAAAGAGGGATTCTGTTTTCTTATCCAATCTGCTATTCTGTGTATTTTGATTGGATAATCGAGACAATTAATATTCAGAGTTATTATTGAAAGGTGTGTGTTAATTCTCATCATTTAATTGATTTTGCAATGCTTGCTGATTTCTGAATCCTCATTTGCTTATAACTGTCTTAGCATCTATTTTCCCTCAGTAAGTCTCTGAAACCTGTTTAATCTTTTCTTCAGTCCAAAGTAGCCCTTCCCATATCCTCTGTAGAGCTGGCTCAATGGTCCTGAATTCCTTCAGACTCCTTTTGTCATGGAAGTTTTCCTTTTCTTTCTCTTTCAATTTATGACAGACAAAATATCCAGGTATTTTAGCCTGGACTGGCTGCTGTAGCCTTTCAAACTTTACAACATTCCAAGCCCTCTGTCTCCTAAAGTTTCCATTGACAAAAACAGCCCTTATCTGCTGATCCTACTGGTAGGTAGCAGTTTCCCTGAGGCTGAAACATTCCATCTCCAAAGGAAGCTCCTTAAGATAGAAAGTCAACAACTCAATTGCTTCAGGAAGTCCCTGAAACTGGCTGGATTCACTAGACCCCCCTCCATCACAAGGTAAATAATAATGACTGCTGAGAATCACTCTCAGACCAATCAACTGCAAAGACTCTGAGACCAAACCAGATGCCTGGAAGAAGCAGAAACCAACCAAGATGTCTGGAAGAAGCTTAGACCAGCTGAGGCACTTGGAAAGGACACTATCCAGCCTGTTGAGCTGTGCAGTGTCCATGTTCCCAGTGTCTGCAAGTTGTCACCCATGCTGGGCTGTGCTCTGGTGATGTAGCTGTCTTTGAATCATTTCTGCTTCTGTAAGTAACCCCACACCCATACTCTTGTAAGTAACCCCAATAAAACCCACTGGTTTATCATGTTGGACTTTGGTGGTATCAGTACTTTAGTCTGTTTTGGGCTCCCCATCTGGAGTTGGTAGACATGTATGTTGCATTCCCCAAAAAAAAGTCTGTCATACAACACGTGTTTATATGTGACTTGGCCCTTTCTCTTGCAGCTTCCAACATCTTATGTTCTGAATAGTTCATGTTTTAACTATAATATGATGTGGGGAATCTCTTTCTATTGCTGTTAATTTGGTGTTCTGTATGTATCTTGTACCTGGTAGGACCTCTCTTTCCCTAGAGTTTCAAATTCTTCCATAATTTCTTTTTGTTTGGTTGGTTGGGTTTTTGTTTGTTTGTTTGTTTGTTTGTTTTTCAAGACAGGGTTTCTCTGTGTAGCTTTGGAGCCTATCCTGGCACTCGCTCTGTAGACCAGGCTGGCCTCAAACTCACAGAGATCTGCCTGCCTCTGCTTTCTGAGTGCTGGGATTAAAGGCGTGTGCCACCAATGCCTGGCTTTCTTCCATAATTTCATTGAAACTATTGTCTATGCTTTGGGCTGAAAATATTTCTATCCCCTTCTTTGTTGATAATTCTCAGATTTGTTTTCTTAAATATGTTACTAGTTCCATTAATACATTTTATTAGAGTTAGGACTAGTAAAGTGTCTTAGTTGATCAAGGCACTTGCCACCAAGCCTGACAATCTGATTTTAATTCACAGGTTCCACATGAAGGAGTGATTCCTGAAATTTTTCTTCTGACAACCACATTCATGCCATGTCACACATGCAATAGCAGCACACACATGTAATAATAAGCAAATTTAGTTTTAAAATATTTTTCTTATTTTTAAAAGATTTATTTACTTATTTATTTATTATGTATACAGTGTTCTGCCTGCATATATGCCTATTGGCCAGAAAAGGGCACCAGATCTCATTGCAGATGGCTGTGAGCCACAATGTGGTTGCTGGAAATTGAACTCAGGACCTTTGGAAGAACAGGCAGTGCTCTTAACCACTGATCCATCTCTCCAGCCCTAGTTTTAGAAAATTTTATTTCATCATGACTTTAATTAAATGATCCATTTCCTACCTTATATTCTGTACCCACACAGCCCATCTGTTGGTGAGCCTCTCCAGCAGGCTTTTTTATTTGATTTATTGAACTTTCATTCCCAACATCATTTGTTTGGTTTTCTTCATTATTTCTATCTTTTTATCAATGTAAATTTTCATATCCTGGATTGTTAGCTGTTTGTTTGTGGTCTGTTGTGGAATATTAGTTGAAGATATGTTACATTTATTTATGCTGGGGAACACTTGTTTAATGATGCAAAGATGTGTTGCATTCTTTTATGTTGCATTTGTTAAGTTCTGTGATGCTGTATTACTTTGCCTGTTTAAAACTCCTGATTGGTCTAATAAAGAATTGAACAGCTGGTCAGTAGCAAGACAGGAGAAAGGGTAGATGGGGATGGCAGGCAGAGAGACTAAGTAGGAGAATTTTGGGAAGAGAAGATCAAGGTACAAGAAAAGAAGGAGATAGGATACCAGGGGCCAGCCACACAGCCACACAGCAAGCCACAGAGTAAGAAGTAAAGAAAAGATATGCAGAAATAGAGAAAGATAAAAGTCCGGAGACAAGAGGTAGATGGGAAAATTTAAGTTAAAAAAAGCTGGCTAGAAATAAGTCAAGCTAAGTCCATGGATTTATTTGGGAACTAGGTGATGAGCCCCCAAAGAGCCAAAGAGTGGGAAAAACAACAACAACAACAGCAGCAGCAGTCCATTAGAATTTACTCAGGAATTTATTGGCTTCCTCTTTTGAATTCTTTGACCCTATCTGTTAAAATCTAAGTCTTTCTCATTGTAAGCTGTTACTTTGGCACATTTTAGACAGACACATTGTGTTGGACATTCGTGTTACTTCTTTTCTCTTGGGGAGTGCATGGTGCTTGTTTGGAGTAGTTTGCTGGTTGGGGCTTCCTGGCACATCAGCTCTGTGTGGGCATTAGGAACAGCACTTAGTGTGCCCTCAGCTTAGCTGATGTATTAACTTTCCCCAAGAAGGTGTGAGCAAATGTCTGTTCATCCCAGAATAGACACCATTAACAGTACAATTTCACCACAGTCCAACTTTTACCAATGAGTTTATTGGGCTTTCTTACAGGGCACGGGTGAGTCCAAAACAGCTGAGTTACTGCAAAGTCCCATTCAATCATGGATGATCTCATAGAAGCTTCAATATGGAATCCTTCTTTCAATTAACCTTCTACTTCCTACATACTCTGCTATCTCCCAAGATCACTTGCAGTTGAGGAAGCAATAGCTTGAACCCAGATGAGAGTTTCATGACTCTCCTTTCCTCAATCTACTAGAGAGTGTCAATACTCCCTTACCAAAGGCCTGGCTACTGATGTATTGCTCTCCTCTAGTTTCCATGGATACTTATCCAAGTTAAACTCTGTGCCAGGACAGCACCATATTATGTCTGGAGGGCAAGACATCACACAACCCTCCACCCCTTTCCTCCATCTCTTACATTCTTTCTGCTTCCCCTCACCCACTCCCCAGAGCCTTGGAAGAGGTGATGTAACCATTACCTTTCTTTGAGTATTGGGCAACTTGGCAGCCATATCACTTGTTTCCAGCAGTTTAGCCCATTATAAGTCTCCCCGTCAGCAACTACAGGCCACTGTTAAGTGTTCCCCCACTACCAAGGCCAGCATCAGTACTCTGGGTGTAAGCACAAAGGTTTGGAAGGCAAATTGACGGGTACATCATGTCCACTTAACAAAACAAAAAGCAGTTGCTTCCCCACTGGGGCCTATGACTTTCTACACCAGGAGGTTTTTTATCTGCAACAGGACCGGATGTGAATTACCTCCCATGGAGCGGGCCTTAAATCTAATCAGAAAGTTGCTGGTTGTACCCAAAATAGTTCATGAAGCTATTGCACCAGCTGGTACAGCTTGTGTGGCATGTTGATAGCATAGCAGGATGCAGGGGCCATAGCCAAATAAGGCTCTGTGTGATAATTCTCCCCCAGTAGCCTGCATAGCACCTTCCAGCACTGTGAAAACTCGCCAGCAGGAAGGGAACGCTCACAGATCTGTCCCGGCTTGATTTCTCCGTGTTCTGACCCGAAGTGTGCAGTGTATTCAACAGAAGGTTCTACCACCTACTTCTGGCATTCAGTCAACAGCAGTAGCAATGACCTTTATTATATGGGGTCTTCTGGGACTCCCTGGCCAGCAGCTCTTAGAGAAGTAACTCACCCCTGGTACTGGGATTTTCATTTAACAGCCAAGAAACAAACAACAACAACAACAAAAAAACCCACTTTTATTATTTTTACTGCTTAATTGGGTCTGGAAGCTTTTTAACAAGTCTGTAAGACACTCAGAGGTCGGTATTAAGACAGAGTGGGCAGCATCTCCAATGGCTACTGCACTCCGTTGATCTCAGGAGTCAGCAGCTAAAGGCTACTAAAGTAAACTGTTAGCAAGGTCCAGTGCAGCAGCAAAACTGTCTTTCATCAGCTGTTTCCTCAAAAGACCAATGTGGAGTCATCGCTGACTCAGCATCTAAGTGCTTTCTGCTCTTGCAGAGGACAGGGGTTTAGTCTCAGTGCCCACATAGGGCAGTTTACAACTGCCTGTAACTCCAGCTCCAGGGTATCCAATGTTCTCCTCTGGCCTCCACAAGCATCCACATGCATTAACACACACACACACACACACACACACACACACACACACACACACCTAAAAAAGAAGAGCTATGTTGAGTACAGTTGTGCAGATGGGAAGCACCACCTTACCTAGGTATCTATAACTCCATGAGCTTCTCTACCCTTATTATCCTGGGACACTGTCATTGGGCCCACTGTGCATCTCTCTCCCCAATGGCTTCAGTAGAGTTAGCTCAAACTTCTTGACCCAGACCAGGTCCAAGGTGGGGTGGGTTGTGCTTGTGTCTGCCTCCTTAATTGGCTCCTTGGCTATGACAAGCACACAGCCAGTATCACTGCATTCTTCAGCCACACCTGGCTACTGTCAGGGACATGGTCTGGGCCAGCAGATGTGGTGTCGGCAAGCACTACTGTGGTAGCCACTCCCATTGTTTCTCCTTCAGCAGCACGTGGCTCAGTGAGAGCAGCTGGCTAGGTGAACCATTTCCACTCCCACCATACTGTTTTACATGAGATAAATGTACATGGTTTACTCTCTAGGGATAATTGTTCACCCTTGGAACAAGCTTAGTCTTTCTCATCTATGATATTTTATCATTATTCCTTCTGTGAACTGTTTTTCAGGTTTGAAAGCCTTCCAGTAGCTCCCCAGCTGGCTTCCACTCCAGCTTGACACAAATCTTGCCACATTCATTTTGGAGTGACCTGGTGTCCTAGTTTGCTTTCTGCTGCTGCTGTGATAAACACCATGACCAAAAATGCTTTGTGGGAGTGGCATTTGGCTTACACTTCCCGGGCACAGCCCATCACTTCGAGAAGTCAGGGCAGGGACTCCAGCAGAAGCAGAGATGAGATCCGTGGAGGAGAGCTGCTTTCTGGTTTGCTTGCAGGCTCACACCCATCTATTTTTCTTATACAGCCCAGAACCACCTACCTAAGGATGGTACCACAGTGTGCTGGGACTGCCTACACCAGTTATCAACAGGAAAATGCCCCCACAGACATACCCACCAAGAGCCAATCTGATGCAGGCAATACCTCAAAGGAAAGGTCCCCTTTTTCCAGGTGTGTCAGTTGGACAGTGAAGATTACACATCCTACCTGGGAAGACTCTCCCCCCTTTTTTTGTTCTTAAAAAGAAATCTCATCTAGATTTCTTTACCACTTCCAAACCTGATCTACATGCCAGGCTAAGTCACTGGGATCTGTAAATGCCTCTCCTTTCTCATAAATACCTATCTCACCATGGGCCCCCACACACTGCTAAAGTTTTATACTGTCTTTGAAGACTTTGTTAAGTTCATCTCTTCCTTAACTCTCTGTGAGCATAGTCCTACCAGATCTGATAAACTGGGAGTCAAACACTGCCTCTCACATCCCCAGTTCCCTCAATAATGATGGTCTCTGTCCTACTATCTTGGGATCTTTGCTAGCAATAACCAGTCTCTCTTTACATCACTAGCTCTCAAATAATGACATGGAGACTTTTTATTAATTATGAAAGCTTGGTCTTAGCTTAGGCTTGTTCCCAGCTAGCTCTTAAAACTTAAATCAACCAGTTTATATTCATCTACTTTCTACCACATGGCTCATTACCTCTCCTAGGTATCATTCATCTGAATTCCTCCACGTCTGACAGGCAAATATCCCCTCTCAGATTGTTTCCCAGAGTTCCTATCTCTGCTCAGAAGTCCCACCTGTCCTCTCTTGCCTAGCTATTGGCCATTTGGCTCTTTATTAAACCAATCAGCAGGCAGGTGAGGAAGGACAGAGACACATCTTCTCAGTGATCAAAAAGATTATCCCAACACATCAGAGCCTGATTCTGCCCCGGCCCTCGGGGCTCCGGTAATTCCTGGGTCTAAGGTGGACTAAGCCTGAAAATAATGGGCGGGAAAGAAAATCGAGACCAAGCAGTTTTTCCTTGTCAAGGTCTGTTTATTGATTATAAACAAGGGGTTTTTAAAAGGAAAGGAGGAAGCAGAGAAAGAGGAAGAGGGGAGGAATAGGTGTTAATTGCTCTCAGGCCAGAGCAGGTGTCCGGAACCTAAGGGGTGGGGTGCTTGACTAATTTGCATTAGCTGAGCATGGAGGTCGCCAGGCCTCTGAAAAGGAGGACTTTTTTATATCTAACCAGAGCTGGCTCCTGACATCTCCCCCTTCTATGTATAATAGAATGGAGCGTCTGCCTTAGGCTACGTGATGGGTGCCGGCAGCCAGGACCCTATGTCTATGATATTGTCATTTATATGACAGTGAGGGGTAGAGCCTCTGTCTTAGGCTACATGAGGTGAATCCGCCCCCAGCACTCCGGGGACCTTTCATAAATTGAGCAGCTCAAGAGTGCTTGGAGTGGGCATCTGGGTCGCAGCCTCACGCTAATCCCGTCATGGAGGGCACTACAGCCAGTGAGATGGGTCGGCGTCTGGCCTGTGGCATCACAATAATCCCGTCATTAACGTCTCCAAGGACAAGGAAACCGAGAGGTTCGATGTTCAAGGCCTGAAAAATCTAGGCCTTTAGGAAGATTGTCGGGGTAGCAGCTGAACTGAAACACAATAGTCTCTTTTAGACAAGAAGGTAGAGGTGACAATATAAGTAGTCAATCCAGTAGAAGAGGCAAGGTAGGAATTATTAAGTGCCTGCAATTCCCTCATAAAAGGGAGGGGTGGAAGAATAGCTGACCCAACAGTCCTCTATGAGAGAGTGGTTGGCTTGATGAAGGGCCTGAACAGTAGAATTAATTAATGAGAGAATAAGTTCAGCAGAGGAGGGAGGTCCTGGGGGGAAAATGGTCAGGGGTCCCCCAGTCTGGAGAGGCCCGTAAGGCTAAAGCATATAAGTCAACTATCAGGGGGGAATAGGAGGGGGTGGTCCCAATAGTTGTGAAGGCGTTGGCAGCATCACCGGCTTGGTTGATGATCATCCAGGTGTAGTTGTAGATCTGATAAGGGTTTGCAGCAGCAACGGCAATCGAAGGTGAGAACACACAAGTAGCCAAAAGACAACATCTTTTATCTAAAATTAAACAGAATTAAACAGGGGCTTCCCTGGGTGGGTTATATAGTTTTAAAAGGCGTTCAAGCAACCATCTAGCATTATTGGCCTGAGTATCGAAAATACATGCATGTCCTTTTCCCCAAATGAGGACCGGATCTGGTCCGTGCCATTTGTGAGTTAGGGGATCTTTCCATAAGACCTGAGCATAATTTTGAGCCGTTGATGGATGCCAGAGGCGATCCCCGGCTGATTTTCCTGTAGCATCATATGTGAGGTAATTTAGCACAAACAATGCATGATTGAGTAGGTTCTTATGATTGCCTTTAGTGGGGTATAAAATTCCTCCTCCTGAATACAGTTTAAACAGCATGTTTTTAAGTGTTTGGTGAGCTCTTTCAACAATCCCCTGGCCCTGGGGGTGTAGGGAATACCAGTAATGTGGCTGATATTTAAATGAGAACAAAATTGTTTGAAGGCTAGACTGGTATACCCAGGGCCATTATCTGTTTTAATAGTCTTGGGTTGGGGTAAGGCAGTTAGGCAGGAAAGAACATGATTTATGACACTTTTGGCGGCCTCGGGTTGCACAGGTTGCACATTGTCTCAAGGAAGGATAAGTCGTCCATGACTCAGTTTCTGTGCTTGCTCATCATTGGCAATGCCTCAGCCCCTAGGCCGCAGCCTGTGCGGGAGTGGTTCTTTCACTTCTTGCTTAAATATCATTCACAACTCAAAGTTTAGAGCTTGCGTACTCCCTGACTGTCATGTTTTCAGACACTGGGCCATTTTTAAGGCTCCCGTCTTCATGTCCAATTATGAATGAAACTTGAGAACATCGTGTTAAGGGAAAGAACTCACACAAATAAATCATGGCTTTTCGTAACTAAAGCTACATTTGATCTGAATGTAAAATAGTGATTACTAGCAGCTGGGAAGGAAGGGAAATCAAAAAACAGGTACCACCACAACACATTTAGATGAAAGTAGTAGGCGTTCAGCACCCCAGAGGTGACTAGTTTACAACCACATGTCATACACTTTATGAAAAACTGGAAGGAAGGAGGTTGAAGGGTATAAATAAAGAAAATGACAATGCTATTTACCTTAATTTAGGTCAGTGCATATTATTTGCAGTGCATATTATATGAATTGAGTTACTAACACTGTACCCCATAAAATGTATAATTTCTACACAGCAAACTTTTTAAAAATTAAAATAAACGGCCTCTGCCCTGAGCCTGGCGCCCGAGCCTCAGAGCCCTCATCCAGTGGCTGACGGAAGCAGAGGCAGTCATCCACAGATAGACACTGAACTGAACTCTGGAACTTAGCTGCAGAGAGGGAGGAATGAAGATCAAAGGGGTCGGTACCAGGCTGGTAAAACCCACAGAAACAGCTGGCCTGAACAAGGGAGAGCACATGGACACCAGACTGCTGTCTGGGAGGCCAGCACTGGACTGATCCAGACCCCTGAAGATGGATGTCAATGAGGAGGCCTCTGCACTCTAGGGGCCCCCTGGTAGTGGATTAGTATTTTCCCTGGTATAAGAAGGGACTTTGAGAGCCCATCCCACGTGAAGGGTTACACTCTTGGCCTGGACACATGAGGGAGGGCCTAGGTCCTGCACGGGATGATGGGGTGGACTTTGAGGAGCCCCCGTCGAGGGCCCTACCCTGCCTGGGGAGTGGAGGGTGGATGGGGTGGGAGGTAAGTCGGGGGTGGGGGGTAAGGGGTGGGGAGAGAGGAGAGGGAGAAGGAGAAGGGATTGACATGTGAAACAAGCTTGTTCCTAATTTGAACTAAAAAAAAAAATTAAAATAAACGAACCTTAGAAAAGTACATTGGGTTAGAGAGATGGCTCAGCTATTAAAAACACATGTAGTGCAATCATGAGGGTCAGAGTTCAGACCCCAGCATCCACATAGCAAGCTGGGCATCCTGCACATAACTGTAATTCAAGCTCTGCATGATCAAGACACTCTCTTTTTGCCTCCACACTTGCACAGAGGCACACACTTATATATACACATTTACTTACACACACAATAGGAAAATGCTTTAAAAGAAACTGTCAATTAAAAAACTCACCAATCTTCCACCTCCTTCCCTCAATAAAATACTACATATAGCAACTCCGTCTCCCCTCTCCCAGAACAAAATATACATTCCTGGATTTCTTTTTACAACCATGAAGAGTAAGAGAGCCTGCAATCATAAATGGCTTTTTAAAATCTGTGAAAACACAGGAAATAGCATTTCAGACATTGGACAGCACAGAACTGTGATTGCTGAGAAAAGAAAAACCATAATAAAGACCTATCATTCAAGGCTTCCTACTACGAGGTAATTTCCCATGTGTGTAGCAGGGAGATAGACTCCAAACACAGCCCAGTAATTTCATTCATCTGAGGAGACACAAAAGTACAGGAAGGTCAAGAAAACGAAATACTGAGAGGAGGAAGCCACACAGAGAAAGTTCCAGAAATTTATGTAAGCATTCCCTTGAGTCTTTGACTAAATACCAAGATATGTGTGCATAGGATGAAATCCCATGAAATGAGGTAAAAATAACCTCTGGAAAGAGCAGCTACCACACAGATGCAAAGAACTGTAAGACAAATGTTACGGCTTGAATATCAAGTGTTGCCCCCGAAAGGCTCATGTATTGAAGGGTTGGTCCCCAGCTGATGGCTGTTTTTGGCGGTTTTAGAAACTTTATATGTGAGCCAGCTGGAAGAAGTAGGTCCCTGAGGTCATGTCTCTTGTCTTTGGCATAACCTCTGTCATTCTCCTGCTGTCACATTGTTCTGCCTTACCTCTGACCTGGAATCTGTGGAGTCCAGGACTATGTACTAAAATCTCAGAAACCATGAGATTTTCCTCTTTAAGTTGTTTCTCCCACGTATTTGTTCACAGCAATGAGAAAGTCTGACTAACATACCAAGATAGCCGAGGAGCCAGAGATCATTCCTATCTCTACCCTCTGCACTGTAGAGACATTAGTCGGTATACCCGACAGCCAAAGAAGATGCAAGAATAACCATATATTTATGATGACAAGTGTAGTGTGGTGCACACCTTTAGTTCCAGCACCCAGGAGGCAGAGGAAGCTAAATGAGCCATAACATAAAGGCTCCTCCATGCCATTATTACAATAGCCCTTGAAGGGATTAGATTAATCTAACAGCTACTAAATTAAAATCCAAGGGAAAAAAACTAAATACCTTTCAAAAATAACAAAAAATTCAAAACTATACAGGTCATTGTCACTGTTGCTGTTTACACACTAGAACCAGGTTATAAGACCCCATTATACAGACACTACATGCTTTGACTGGAAGGCCTAGAAAAACAAACTGGAACTGAGCTAGAAGCTTCCTCCTGCTGACTAGCTTTCATAGTACTGGAAGTGACTCTGTATGCTGTGGGGGTGAACTGTCTTACCTAGCTGTAGACCCTACATGCTACTAACATGCCAGGTAAGATCACTGCTGCAATAGTGGCATGACTTTTGTGAGGGTAGTCAACCAACCACTTTCTGATTGAATTTGAGACCCAATTGACAATAGGAAATTCATATCTGGTACTGTAAGCCTGGTCAAAACCCATGACTGAGAGGACATAAATCCTAACGGAAAAGTTACTGTTGCATTGCTGAATGGACTTGATGTGCTCATTAAACTGCCTTTTAAATATTTATATTTGTGTATACAGAAAACACTGCTTTCAGCTTTGGTCACAAAGGTTCCTATTTGCAGTTGCTGGTAGTTGTAAATGTTGTGTCAAAATACTGAGAACAAAAAACTGTTGAGTGCTCAGCCTCAAATGGAATAGCTATACTACCTAGCCCAAGACTCAGGGAACGTTACAGAAGGGACAGAAAGAATGGGAGAGCCAGAAAACAAATATCAATACATTTACCAATTTATATCTGTATGTAAATGCTCTGTAATCAGACTGGGGACCACCCTAATTGTCATCATAGAACCTTCATCCAGTAAGGGATGGAAGCAGATGCAGAGATCCGCATCCAAGCACCAAGTCCAGCTACAGAAGTCCAGTGGAAGAGAGGGATTATGTAAGCAGGGGGAGGGTCAAGATCATGACAGGAAAACCCACAAAGACATTTGACCCAAATTTGCAGGAGCTCACAGACTCTAGACTGCCAGCTGAGGAGCCTGCATGGGACCAAACCAGGCCCTCTCCATCTGGGCAACAGTTTTGTAGCCTGGTCTGTTTGTGGGACCCCAGACAGTGGGTCCAGGATCTACCCATGAAGCATGAGCTGGCTTTTTGAAGGCCATTCCATACAGTGGGACGCCTTGCTCAACCTTGATGGAGGTGGTGGGGGCGAGACACAGGACACTTGTTCCTGCCTCAACAGAATGTGCCAGGCTTTGTTGACTGTTGACTCCCCATGGGAGGCCTTAAACTTTCTGAGAAGTGGATGGGAATAATGTTGGGTAGAGGTGGGGGAGGGGAGAGGGAGAGGAACTATGGTTTGTATGTAAAATGAATAAAATAAAATAAATGTGTTGATCTTTTATTCTGTTAGTTTAAATTTGCTGTTAGCATCCTACAAGGAAATTTTTATTTCCCATATGACATTTTTCATCTTTAGAAAAAAAAGCAAAGTCTATGTAACATGCATATATACAAGTTAAATGCTTTGTTAAATGCCTACTATTATACAGAAGTATATTACCATATAAGTAAATTATCATAAATTAAAAATAAAACTGAATAACCACAGCACAGTTTACACTGAGTCTTCAACATTGTGCAAAGTCAGGTTGGGGATTCTTTCTGTCCTGAGTATATTACAGTATACTCAGAACTACATAAAAAAAAACACACAAACAAACAAAAAAACCTGTGTTAGCTTCTTTGTTGAACAAAATAAGGCCAGATACAAAAGAGTCTATGCTGGGCTGGACCAAGGCACTGCTACAGTGGCTGGAATAAGAAAGTGTTTCCTTCCAGGGGGTGCACACCTTTAAATCCCAGCACTTGGAAGGCAGAGGTCAGTGAATCTCTGTGAGTTTGAAGCTAGTTTGATCTACAGAGCTAGTTCCCAGACAGCTATGGCTGTTATACAGAGAAACCCTATCTCAACCCCCCCAACACCCACAAAAAAAAATTAAAGAAAGCTGTTTCCTGGGGGCTTTTGATCTGAAGGGACAAGGAGGGAGATTCTGGGTGATAGAAATCTTCATCTTGACCTTAAAGCGTGTTCCCCTAGGTATCCACCTTTAACTTTGTCAACATTTATTGAACTGAACAGTTAAGATGTGTGCATTTTACTATCCACATCATGCAAATAAATCAGTAAACAAAATGCATACTATACCTATGTTAGGGATACATTCGACACTGTAAGTGACAAAATTGTGGATTTCTTCTGCTTCTGAAGCTCCTATACCCATAGGTAGGCAAGAACACAGCTTCAGGCTGCCAATACTCCATCAGGAAACACTCCGGCCACAGTGGTCTGAGAATCAGGTAGGTGATCTTCTCTTTCCTTCATGCCCTCCATTTCAAATCCGCAGTCTCCTGCCCATGCCTGTAGCAGAACACTTGCAAAGGCCTGTCTTCCCTCTCTGACTCCACTCCCAGGGATGCGACAGAGCCTATGGTGGAGCCAGACTTCCTCCCTCACGAATTCCTTTGTGTCAGCTGCCAATACTTAGAGACACACTCTACCTAGGGAACCCTCTGACCACACTGGTCTGGGAATCAGGACGACATCTTCCTCTCCTTCCTGCCCTCCATTTCAAATCTCCCTGTCTCATCCCCAGCCCTGTAGCAGACCACTTACAGGGGCCTGTTCTCACTCTCTGACTGTACTCTCGGGGGACTCAGACAGACTTCATGGCAGACATAGCTTTCCTCCTTCCTGTGGATCCTCTCATCAACTCCCCCTTCTAGCCCATCACCATTCCTTTATGTCAGCCCCCAATACCTACCTGGGACACCCAGTGGCCACACCTGGCATGGACTCAGAAGCACTGAGTCCAGGAAACCCACAGACAACAACATTCCCAAGATCCAGAGAGGACAATAGAAACCAAAGAACAGACCACCCAACCAACAAAGACAAGACTGGTTGTCAGCACCTAGAATCACAATCATTCCAAACCCAAATGCCTAGAGACCAGCACAAAAACACAAACATTCACACACAAGATAATATGTCTTCACTAGAAGCCAGTATCCATATTACAGTAGCAGCCTAAGAAATCACAAGACAAGGACTTCAAAATAGCTATTATGAATATGTTTTCAGTACCTCAAAGAAGATATAAATCCCCTTAATGAAGTCTGTGGAATACAAACAGTGGAATGAAATGATGAAAAGCAATTCAAGACATGTAGTGGTATTTAACAAAGAAATAGAATCACTAAAGAAAATCCAAACTTAGGTAAAACTGGAAATGAAAACTCAGGTGAAGTCTCACCAACAGAGTACAGAAGATGGAAGAAAGAACCTCAGACATTAAAGACAAGATAGAAGACATGATTACCTCAGTCAGAGAAAATGGTCAATCTAAAAATTCCCAGCACAAAACATCCAGGAAAATCCAGGACACTATGAAAAGTCCAAAGCTAGAGTAATGATGTGATGGCTAGTCTTTGTTGTCAATTTGACTACATCTGGAATTAACTAAAAGCAAAGTGGCTGAGTATACCACTTGGGAATTTTCTAAATTAAATCCTTTGAGATGGGAAGACCCACCTTTACTATGAACCACACCTTCTGGTGGCAGCCTGTGTAAGAACATGGAAGAAGGAAGATTTTGCTTTTTGCCTGCTTGCTCTCACTCTTGCTCAACTGAGATACCCATCCTCATAGATTAAAAAGCTATTGGATTGTTGGATTTTCCATTGGTAGACAGCCACTGTTGGACTATTTGACCACAGCCTGTAAAGCACTTTAATAATTCCAAATATATTCATTCTATGACTTCTGTTCCTCTAGAGAACCCTGACTAATACAAATAGGAACAGAGGAAGGAGACGAAATCCAGGTCAAAGACACAGAAAATATCTTCAACAAAATCATAGAAGAAAATTTCCCTCAACTAAAGAAGGAGGTACTTGTCAAGATACAAGAAGCATACAGAACACCTAACAGACTGAACCAGAAAAGAAATTATCTCACAATACATAATAATCCAAATATTAAGCATACAGAACAAAGGAAAAATATTAAAAGCTGCAAGGGAAACAGAGCAAGTAACATATAAAGCCAGACCCATTAGAATAACACCTGATGGCCAAGCATGATGGTGCCTGCCTTTCATCCCAGAACTTGGGAGGCAGGGGCAGGTGGATCTCTGAGTTTGGGGCCAGCCTGGTCTACAGAGAGAGTTCTAGGACAGCCAGAGCTACACAAAGAAATCCTGTCTCAAGAAGAAGAAGAAGGAGGAGGGGAAGGAGGAGGAGGAGGAGGAGGAGGAGGAGGAGGAGGAGAAGGATACCTGACTTCTCCATGAAGACTCTAAAGGCCTGGATTAATGCCAGTCCAGACTACTATACCCAGCAGCAAAACTTACAATCACAATTGATGTACAGGGGAAAAAATCCACAATAAAACCAAATTTAAGCAGTAGCTATCTACAAATCCAGCTCTATAGAAGGCACTAGAAGGAAAACTTCCATCTAAAGAAGTTAACCACACCTAAGAAAACACAAGCAATGAGTTATCCCAGATCAGCAAATCAAAAAGAGGAGATCCACATCATAACAACGAAATAGCAGGAATCAACAAACACTACTCATTGGTACCTCTCAACACCAATGGTCTCAATCCTAAAAAAAAAAAAAAAAAAGACACAGACTAACAGACTGGATTTGAAATCAGGATTCATCCTTCTGTTGCTTACCATCAAGGTTAAATACCATCTCAGGGTAAAAGGATGAAAAGATATTTCACTAAAATGTACCTAAGAAACAATCTGCTATACCTATCTATACCTATTTTTATATTTGACAAAATAGACTTCAAACCAAAACTAATCAGAAGAGATAAGGAAAGATACTATATACTCTTCAAGGGAAAAGTCCACCCGGAAGATATTACAATTCTAAATATTTGTGCACCAAACCCAAGAGCACCCAAGTTCATACAAGAGACACTACTACAGATTAAGTCATACATTGACCCTTATACACTGTGTTGGACAGTCTTACATCAACTTGACACAAGCTAAAGTCTAAGAGAAAAGAGCCTCAACTGAGAAAATGTGTCTTTAAGGTCCAGCTGTAGGCAAACTTATAAAACATTTTCTTAATTAGTGATTAATGGTATGGGCACAGCCCATTGTGGGTGGTGCCATTCCTGGGCTGGTGATCCTAAGTGCTATAAGAAAGCAGCCTGAGCAAGCCATGAGGAACAAGCCAGTAAGAAGCACCCCTCCATGGCCTCTGTATCAGCTCCTGCCTCCAGGTTCCTACTCTGTTTGAGTTCCTGTCCTGACTTCCTGCTGTTATGAGCACTGATGTGGAAGTATAAGCCAAATAAACCCTTTCCTCCCGAAGTTGCTTTGGTTGTGGTATTTCATCACAGCAACAGAAACACGGACCAAGACACACACTGTTATTAGGCGACTTCAATACCCCACTCTGTCCAATAGATGGGTGATCTGGAAAAAAAAAAAAACAACAACAGAGAAATGCCCAAGTTAAACCACACTATAAATCAAATGAACCTAGCAGGTAGTTATAGAACATTTCACCCAAACATAAAAGAACATATCTCCTCTGCACCTCATGATACTTTCTCCAAAATTGACCACATACTAGGACACAAAACAAGTTCAACAGATACAAGAAAAATGAAATAACACCCTGAATCCTATCTAACGACCAAGAATTACAACTGGATACTGACAACAGCAGAAACAACAGAAAGCTTACAAACTCATGGAAACTGAACAACTCACTACTGAATGAAAAAATGGGTCAAGACAGAAATTAAGAGAGAAATAAAAAACTTTTTAGAACTGAATGAAAATGAAAACACAACATACTCAAACCTATAGGACAAAATGAAGATGGCACTAAGTGCCTACATTTTAAAAAATGGAAAGATCTAATATTAGTGACTTAACAGCACATCTGAAAACTCTAGAATAAACAGAAAAATAACATCCAAAAGGAGTAGATGGCAAGAAATAATCAAACTCAGGACTGAAAATTAAGAAATGGAAATAACAATAACAAAATAAAAAATACAAAGAATAAATCAAATGAAGAGTCAGTTCTTTGAGAAAATCACCAAGATAGATAAACCCTTAGCCAAATTAAGTAAAAGACAGAGAGAGAACATCCAAATTAATAAAATTAGAGATGAAAAGGTGGGAGACATCACCACAGGTACCAAGAAAATCCAGAGAATCATAAAGGCATACTTTAAAAATTTGTACTGCACTCAACTGGAAAACCTAAAAGAAATGGATATATATAATATATATATATATATATATATATATATATATATCCTATCAAAGTTAAAAATCAAATAAGTAATTTGTATTAGTCAGGGTTCTCTTAAAGTAACAGACTTTATAGAATGAATGTGTCTCTCTGTATAAAGAGGATTTTGTTTGGTTTGGTTTGGTTTGGTTTTTTTAACAACAAAACAGAACTTTATTTTTAAATTCCATAACTGTCTAATATCAGACGTTCATTTCTAAAGATGAAAGGACTCAGCCAGAGAATCTGTTCATTTCTCTATGACCCCAGCTTTAACAACTTAGTAGAAAATGCCACCAGAATGACACACAAAAATAGTACACAGTCATTAAAAAACAAAGGGAAAATAAATTGCTTTTTTTTTATCAATCGACTTTTAATGTCCAAAAGAGGTGTGGATACAGAGCATGGATGTGGCGGGGTCTCAGTCCCTGCACCAGAAACAAGAGATGAACAAAAACTAGACACTTGCAACTGGCCAGTCTTGGAGGGCAGGGGGAAACACAGATCTGGACATTCGTAAGAAAAATAAAACCTAAAATCATTCAGTCTTTACCCAATGAAAGCTTTGAACAGGGAACTCAGTCACCACCAGTTCCCACCCTCCCCTGCCAGCACTAAAGAGAAAAAAGCTTAATACACACTAAGGGCTTGGGAGGAAGGGGTGTTCTCCTGCCTTCCCCCACCCCCAAGAATGGGCTGGAGGAAAAAAGCTAAATTTCCCCACCCCTTACAATGTCAACCCTACTGAATGTTCTGAATGGGATTCATTAGAACCAGCAGCTCAATTGGCAATGTCAACCCCCACCCACCCCAATCATGTCAACAACAGCGGAGGTTTCCCTTGCACCCTCTCCGGAAGGTCCTCCCACTCACAACCCTTCTCCACCTGACTCCCAGAGGATTTATCGGAATGATTTACGGGCCACAGCCCAGATAATACAACAATGGCTGTGAAGAGAAAGTCCAAGAATCCAGTAGTTATTCCATTTGCAAGGCTGGCTGCATGTCTTAGCTGTTCTTCAGTATATGCTGGAATCCCAAAGAACGTGCTGCAATGCCAGTGAAGGAATGGATGTGCTAGCAAGGCCAGAGCAAGCATGCAAAGAGTAAAAGCTTCCCTCTTCTACATAGGTTACCAGCAAAAGGTCTGATCCAGATTAAAGTTGAGCCTTCCTGCTTCAAGATCCAGATCAAAGGCATGAGTCTTCCTTCCTCAAAGGTCTGGACTAGAAGTTGATTCATCCACTTCAGACTAAGACAAAAAAAAAAAACTTTCAAGTTGTGCCCTCCATTTCTGGGTTGTAGTTCATTCCAGATGTAGTCAAGCTGACAATCATTAATAGCCATCACACAAGATAAACAGACCTATAACCCTAGTGAAATAGAAACAATCATTAAAAACCTCCCACTTGAAAAGAAATCCAGGGCCAGATGGATTCAGCAGAGAATTCTACTGGGCTTTCAAAAAACAATTAACACCAATACTCCTAAAATTATCCTGGAAAATAGAAGCAGAAGGAAAATTGCCTATTTTTTTCCACAGGGCCATATTATCCTATACCTAAACCTTACAAAGACGAAAGAAAGAAAGAAAATTACAGACCAATTTCCTTTATGAGCAAAGATGTAAAATTACTCAACAAAATTCTTGCAAACCAAATCCAAGAACACATCAAAAAGATCATCCACCATGATCAAGTAGGCTTCTTCCCAGAGATGCAGGGATGGTTCAATATAGGAAAATCAGTAAATGTACTCCACCATATAAACAAACTAAAAGGAAAAAACCCCACATGATCATCTCATTAGATGCAGAAAAGGTCTTTGACAAAATCCAACACTCTTTTGTGATAAAAGTCCTGTAGATATTAGGGATACAAGGGACACACCTAAACACAATAAAGGCAATATTATACAGGAAGCCTATAGCCAACATCGAATTAAATGAAGATAAACTCAAAGTAATTCCACTAAAATCAGGAACAAGACAAGGCTGTCCACTCTCTCCTAGTCTCTTCAATATTGTACTTGAAGTTCTAGCTAGAGCAATAAGACAACTGAAGGAGATTAAGGGGATACAAATTGGAAAGGAAGAAATCAAACTATCATTATTTGCAGGTGATATGATACATAAGTAACCCCAAGTATACATAAGTGACCACAAAAAAAAATCCCACCAGGGAATTGTTACAGCTGATAAACACTTTCAGCAAAGTGACTGGATACAAAATTAATTTTAAAAAAACTCAGCAGCCCTCCTATATACAAATGACAAATGGACTAGGGAAACAACATGCTTCACAATCGCCTCAAATAATATAAAATATACTGGGTAAGTATAACCAAGCAAGTGAAAGACTTCTATGATAAAAACTTCAAGTCTTTAAAGAATATAGCAGAAGATGGAAAGATCTCCCATGCTTATGGACCAAAAGAATTAGCATATTAAAAATGGCAATCTTACCAAAAGCAATCTACAGATTCAATGCAATCCCGATCAAATTTCTAATGCAATTCTTCGCAGAAATTGAATGGGCACTTTTCACCATCAAATGGAAACAAAGAACAAAAACAAAACAAGAAAGTAGGATAGCTAAAACAATCCTGAATGATAAAGAACTATTAGAGATATCACCATCCCCAGTCTCAAATTGTACTACGGGGCTATAGTAATAAAATTATTTTGGCATAAAAATAGACACATTGATCAATGGAATCAAACTGAAGACCCCAGACATAAGTCCACACACATATGGACACCTGACTTTTAAACAGAAGACAGAAATACACAGTAGAAAAAAAGACAGTATCTTCAACAAACAGTGTTGGTCAAACTGGAGGGCTGCAAGTAGAAGGATGCAAATAGATTCATACTTATCGTCCTACCTAAGAATCAGCTCCAAATGGAGCAAGAACATTAATGTAAGACCAGACACACTGAACCTGATAGAAAAGAAAGAAGGGGATAGGCTTGAACTCATTGGCACAGGAAAAGACCTTCTGAACAGAACACTGATAGTGCAGGCACTAAGAACAATTAATAAATGGGACCTCATGAAACTGAAAAGGTGGTCAAAGGACACCATCATTCAGAGAAAATGGCAGGCCACAGAATGAGAAAAGATTTGTACCAACTACACATCTGACAGGGGGATAATAGCTAAAATATGTAAGGAACTCAAGAAACTGGACATCTAGAAAACAAAGAACCAAATTTAAAAATGTGGTACAGATTCAAACAGAAAATTCTCAAGAGAGGAATCTCAAATGGCTGAGAAACACTGAAAGAAATGTACTTTACAGTAATCATCATGGATTGTTCGATGAGTGACTGAGCCATGGTGTGTTGAATATATAGCAAAGAGACTATGGCAGCACGCACAGAGTCTGCACGGATGGAGCTCCAGGGCTGAG
Organism: Cricetulus griseus; assembly: GCF_003668045.3. Lineage (NCBI taxonomy): Eukaryota > Metazoa > Chordata > Mammalia > Rodentia > Cricetidae > Cricetulus > Cricetulus griseus. Next base: position 59,176,625 of record NW_023276806.1, read on the forward strand.
AGGGGAGTGGACACAAGCCCCATCCCTAACCTAGAAGCTGTCTTAAATTGATAAGCACTAGCAAGGGAAAATTAGGTCTCTCCAACAGAGTCCTACTGGGTAAAGAAACTATACTTACAGGCAGGCTCATACCCAGCAGTAGATGGCCAACACAAAATGAACTCAGTGGCATGTTTGGATAGGTGTGTGTGTGTGTGTGTGTGTGTGTGTGTGTGTGTGTGTGTGTCTTATGCTTTTTCTTTGGCTCTTTTTCTTTGTTTCTCTTGTTCTGTCCTGACTTGTTTGGTTTTATTCTTTTATTTATTTTAGAGGCCTGTTTGTTTTCTAAAGACAGAGAGAGAAAGAAAGGGTGTAGATTTGGGTGGGTGGGGTGGGGTGAAGGACCTGGGAGGAACTGAGGAAAGGAAAACCAAGATCAGAATATATTATATAAAAACAAAATCACAGCTGCATTGATTTCATGTTCTTGGTTTCGGAGCCAGAACACATGTATTTAGGCAAAATCACATTTGTAAAGTCCATAACCTACGAACCCCAGAGTTCTATGGACTGTCCTTTGTCCTCATGGTGGACTGCCCAGATTTTGTTTTAGTGACTAAATAAGAGAAAATCCAATTCTATGTGTGTAAGATGACCATACTTTTTAGGAAAAAATTAAAAACATTCCTGTTGCTATACTATTAAGATAATAAAAACAGGAGCTAAAGAGATGGCCTGGTGGTTTAGGATACTTGCTGCTCTTGCAAAGGACCCAGACTCAATTCCAAGCAACACATAGTGGCTCACAATCTAAAATCCTTTTCCTCAGAGCTGAGTGTGGTGGTGCACACCTTTAATCCCAGCACTCAGGAGGCAGAGACAGGCGGATCTCTGTGAGTTCAAGGCCAGCCTGGTCTACAAAGAGAGATCCAGGACAGCCAGGGCTGTCACATAGAGAAACCCTGTCTTGAAATATTAAAACCAAATAAAAATGTTCCTTGCTCATGAAGGCTGCCTCGCATTCTGTCATAACTATGCCTCCCCCACCCTGATCCCCTTTATGACTTACTTAATCTTCACAATGTAAAGAAGATGGACATGTAAACATGAAACTTCCAAACATGAGGAAATGTTTGGGGGCATCTATATATCAATAATTCATTTTTTAATGCTGACTAGGGCTCTTTTGTATGAGTGCACTACAATATGTCCCACTCATTCACTTTGTTGATAGAAATTTAGGCTATTTCCAGCTTAGAGTTATTAAAAAAATAGCTGCTGTAAATATTTGTGAACTGGTGTTCTGTGGACATATTTTTTCATTTTTCTTGTAACGCTCATTCAGAAAAGAAAAAATATTTACAAAGTCTCCCGAGTTATAAGACAGCCTCCAAATTACCCTGTCCTTAACTCTTATGGGGGAATGGCTACCTTCAGACATTAAGTGACAGCTGGCTGCTCAGCAGATGTCCTGTGGAAATGGGGAGAGAGGGGAATTTATACAATTAGTATTTTCCCTAGAAATACAATCTTGCAATTTTCTTTGTTGTGTGACAGTGTAAGTACACATTTGAAAGACCGCTTTGAGAAGCAATCATGTCCCATGTACATATATACAGAAAAACGAGTGCATAAATTATTGTATATTCATGCATTGCTATATATTCAACACGCCACTCAGTCATTCATAGAACAATCCATGATGACAGTTTTTAAAATTACTGCAAAGTACTCCAAACACTCCAGGTACCAGCTGGGCACACAGCTTCAGTCCCAGTCAATGTGCAAGTGATCCATCTCCACAACCCTTTCCAGACCCAGCTTCCTAGGATCGTTTGTGAGATATTTGATTTTGAGTCAAGTTCCCCAGGAAACAGACTCTGAAACTGGAGTTTCCAGAGACTGGATGAACATTTACGTGCTAGAAACTTCTACTGTTCCTGTGTGGTGTTTGATGTGTCTGAGGAGTTGTCTATTAATGAGGCAATGGGACCTGGCCTTGAATCTCTCACTTTAAGGGGGCCTTAGATAGGATCTGCCTCAAGGAAGGAGGCCACACAGAGCATGGCAGCATTTCTTCTGCTAAGGACATTTCCTAGAAAGGGCTGGGGATGAGCGTCTCAGTGCTGAGGAGGATATAACTAGTGCAACACAACATCCACCGCCTAAGAGCTGAGACCTAGGAAGTAGCCATTTGTATGTACGAATATAATGCTTAAGACAAAGTTGTAGGCTTGAGGCAGATTTAGAGTCAGACATTTAGGTGATAATTTTAAAGCTATAAGACTAAGTGAGATCAGCCAGGCGTTGGTGGCACACACTTTTAATCCCAGAACTCGGGAGGCAAGAGGCAGCGGATCTCTGTGAGTTCGAGGCCAGCCTGGTCTACAGAGTGAGTTCCAGGACAAGCTCCAAAGCAATACAGAGAAACCCTGTCTTGGGAAGAAAAAAAAAAAAAAAAAGACTAGGTGAGATCAAAAAGAAGTGATTCCAAACCGAGACTGGTGGAACACTTCAAAGTAAATAGTTTAAGAAGAGTCGGACCCCACCAGCTGCAACACTGGGGAGAACAGGCCCTGCACCTCTTACCTGGGCAGCACAATAGGGCCAACCCCATTGGCAGAGGTGTCCCCATGACTCATCTGTCACATGGCAGCATGGATGGGAGAGCGATGCCCTCCCCTCTGCCCATCAACACCTGAGGCAGGTGGGAGAGCTGGCCCTGAGGTCATAGAGTTGGAGAGCTGTCCCTGCCCCTCATCAGCTACAGCACTTGGAAGAGTGGCCCCTATGCCACACCTGGACAACACAGTAGAGCTGGCCCGGAAGGTGTAAATGTGGGAGAGCTAACCCTGAGGAGGTGAAAGCACGAGAACTGATCCCGCCCCCTGCTTATTGCTGCAAGGGGTGAACTAGCCAGGGCAATGCAGGAGAGCTCACTCTGGTGGTGATGACAAGATAGAGCCGGTGGGCTGACCAACCCTGTGACTACCCAGGTCCGGAACCATCCGTGATCTGATGGAGCACGTGAAGGGGCAGGTCCTGCAGACCCAAAGCTACTAACACAGAGCAACAACAGGATAACCAAGAGGAGTTCCAGTGAGGACCCAGCATCAATAGTGTAGCAGAAACCAGAGGCCTCGAACCAGACCAGTGACTCTCTGCAATGAACACTTGCAAGTAAAGATATAGATATGAAAGGGTTTACTGTGTGACTCACTGTGTCACACTGCAGCTTCTGTGATGAAACTGATTTGTTTCCTTCTCTCTCTTTTTTCTTAATTTTTATTGTACTTGGGGTGGGGAAGGTTGCAAAGGCAGAGGGTGGGTAGGAAGGGCTGGGGAAATGAATAAGAAAGACACAAAGAATAAATAAAAGGAAATTTATTTAAGGGGAAATTTTTAAAAGCTTATTTCCTAAGACTTTGTAAAGTTTACAAGATAAACAAGTTTGGAGGTAGTTAATATTCATGTTATCTCAATTATCAACTGTCTCAAAATATTTATTTTTCAGAAATTTGCAAGTTAGTCAGTAGTTATCACACATAAAACTGACTAGGAAAAAAAAAAAAAAACAAAAAACCAGATGGTGCTGTATTTCCAAACTTTTCTTTTTGGAAACTGTGTTGTTCCACTTATATATGTGGAGCGTGTGTGTGTGTGTGTGTGTGTGTGTGTGTGTGTGTGTGTGTGTGAGTGTGTGTGTGTATGAAAACTTTCCTGTGTATGCTATCTAGGAAAGTTTGGATCAGTTTTATGTGTTTGCTTTTGGGCCCTACAGTTCTCGGGTCTTACCCTGAGACCATCTTTTCCCATTGGGTTTTGGGGTTATCCCACACATTTATGCAAATGTGAGGGGCTTAAGACACTGAGTGATTAATCCTCATATGTGTCTTCCCAGGTGAACCAATAAAGTTTCTTTTCAACTTGAAAGAAAAAAATAAAAAAGAAGAAGAAGAAGACAAGTAGGACCCAACTTGGGCGAGTGGCACAAGCCTGTAGTTGTAACTTCTTGGGAAGCTCAGACAGGGGGATCAAATGTTCAAAGTCGACCTGGGATCCAAAGTGACTTCATGGCCAGCCTGGCAACTTAGTGAGACCTGTCTCAAAATTAAAAGTGAGTGAGAGAGAGGGAAAGAAGACGAGAGGGAGAGAGGAAGGAAGGAGGGAGGGAGGGAGGGAGGGAGGGAGGGAGGAAGGGAGGGAGGGAGGAGCTCAACGGTAGAATGCTTGCTTATTTTGTACGAGATTCCCTAGGTTCACTATCCAGTAATGAACAAACAAAAGGGAGAGGAAGAGAAAGAAGAGGATGGAGAGGGGGAGGAGGGGGAGGAGGGAAGGGGAGGAGGAGAGGAGGGGAGGAAAAAGGAGGACTCAAAGTATCAGGTAGTGAGGCAGGAAGAACACTAGGAATGTGGGGCCAGGAAGCCAAATACAAAGAATGTTTCCAGAAAAATGAAATAATCAGTGATATCAATCACTCCAGGTAGGTCCAGGGAGATGAGGACAATCATGTTAGACTATGTAATGTTACTGGTACTCTTTTTTTTTTTTTTTCACATTTGCAGTGCAGGTTTCTTTTTTTTTATTTCTCCATTTTTTATTTAAATTAGAAATAAGATTGTTTTACATGTCAATCCCAGTTCCCTCTCCCTCTCCTCCTCACCTGCCCCCTCCAACTAACACCCTACCTACCCCATACCCTTTCCGCTCCCCAGGGTGGGTGAGGCCTTCCAAAGGGGGTCTTCAGAGTCTGTCATATCCTTTGGGACAGGGCCTAGGTCCTCCCCCCGTGTGTCTAGGCTAAGGGTGCATACCTCTATGTGGAATGGGCTCCCTTGACTTCAAGCTCCATTATAGAGCTATAGTCCTGAAAACAGCTTGGTATTGGCACAAAAATAGACAGGTAGACCAATGGAATTGAGTTGAAAGCCCTGATATTAACCCACACACCAACGAACACCTGATTTTTGACAAAGAAGCTAAAATTATACAATGGAATAAAGAAAGTGTCTTCAACAAATGATGCTGGCATAACTGGATGCTGGCATGTAGAAGACTGCAGCTAGATCTATGTCTATCGCCTTGCACAAAGCTTAAGTCACTGGTACTCTTGACAAGAAGAGTTCTGGTAGAGTAGTGTGGGGTGACTGGAACAAGTTTATAGAGAGTGGAAGAGAAGGATTGGAAGCATAGAAAATGACCAAACTGGTTAAGCTTCACTATGAAGGGAAGACAAGGAGAGTGTGCACTGAAAGGGAGACAGGATTAAGAAATGTTGCAAACATAGGTGAAATGGTGTGTTTGTATGCAATGAAAATGATTAGTCACAGAAACAAACTGATAATGTAAGAACAGAATGATGCTGGAATGGGAGTCTCAAGCAGATGATCACACACACAGGTATAAGCTGGGTCAGTCAGGAGCTCAGTTTGAGTGGCAAGAGACAGGGCTGAGTGTGTAAGAGCTGCTGGGAAGATCTGGGATGTTCTGTTGATGAGTCTAGTTTTCTGTGACACAGGAATCACCAGTATTGACTGGGAATGAGAATGGAGAGGAAGTTTTGATGAGAGAAGGGAGGGTTTTAAGCAGTCTTGGAGAGTGAGGAAGTGAGTGGAAAGAGATTCAGTATGTCTGAATGTGGTGATATACTATTTATGATTTACTAAAGCCACTGGAGATCAAAATACCAAAGCAGTCATACTAGTTAACTATAGTATCCAGGCAGTAGTGGCACACACCTTTAATCCCAGGACTCAAGAGACAAAGGAGATGGATCTCTGTGAGTTCAAGGCTACCCAGGGCTACAAGAGATTGACTTAGTCTAAAAGAGAAGCAGAGCTCATGCCTTTCATCCCAGCACTAGAGAGGTATATAAGATAGGAGCAGGACATTCAGTATTCGGTATCAGGCACTGTTTCTCCAGCCACACTGAGGAGAGGCAGCAGTCTGAAGCTTGGTGGAGAGGTCGTGGAGACAGGATCAGTCCTTTCAGCCTGAGGTAGAGGCAAGAGCTAGTGGCTTGGCTGCTTTGCTTTTCTGATCTTGAGCTTGAAGCTTGAACCCCAATATCTGTCTGTGGGTCCTTTTATTATTTGTGTTACATCTGAGTGAGTGGCATTGGGACCACATGAGCAGTGTGTATATGTGTGTATATTTTGTGTGTATTAGTCTACAGTGAGTGTGATGAGCATGACCACAGTTCACTGCAGACACACATTTATGAAATGAGGTGAGAAACACCTCACTCACTGGGCTGTTGGGAGGAAGTGAGAATTAAACACTTTAATACATGTGATATCCTTGGCACATGGTATCACTTAGTCATCCTTCATTGGTTTTATCTTGTTGGGCACACTATATTTTCATTGTTGTTTGTTGAGACAGAGCCTGACTATGTAGCTCTTGTCTGTCCTGAAACTCACTATTGTAGGCCAGGCTGGCTTTTAATTCACAGAGATCCACCTGCCTCTGCTACCCCAGTGCTGGGATTAAAGGCGTGCGCCACCACACCCAGCTTACTCATTATATATTTTTTGTATATATATATATATATATATATATATATATATATATATATATATATGCTCATAGAAAGCCAAGATTTTAGAAATCATTCAGTCCAAGTCATTAACTAACAACCTGAATTTCATCAACATCACCTTCCCACCTCGGTTTGGTCCTGCTTAGTTAGCATCAGGGTAAATGCTATATTGGGGCCATCTACTTCATCTTTGGACATCTTGCTTTCTACATAATGAAATCTTCTCTGTGATAATTTTCAGCGAACCCCACTCAGTAGGCCACACTGGAATCATTCCTGTCTCTGTCTCTCTCTATAATAGTCTTCTTTGGATTTGGTTTACATCAGATGTGATCCTGTGCTGCTGTTCTGGACCCTTCCAATACACTCTCTAACCCATTCTTCCTTACTACATTCCTTATAGGGTTGCAGAACAACAACAACCACAGAAATCTAAGTTTTCTTATCTCTCATGTTCTAGAGCCATTTTGTGTCCATCAAAGAAAGTGTAATTAGGTGTTCTCTAGTCTACAGCAACTTGTCTTTATTATGTTCTCTGGAACTTTGTAAGACTTAGTGATTGGTCCATGAAAAGCCATTTTATAGAGATGATTGTGGGAACCTGCAGGTAAAATTAAGTGATGTTCTTATATGCATATATGCTAATATACTATATGTATGTTATCATTAACAGTGTGCTTATATGCATTGTGTTAATATTCTATAGATTCCTGCAGAGGATCTCCAGCACACTCCCAGAACCTACTGATTGATTAACATATTTCACCCTTCTTAGCCATTTCTTGGGACTAGCATTTCACAGAACCATCTCTGGACAGTTCTGGGTGCAAAAGATTCTTTCTCGAACTTAGTACATGACATGTAAAATATGCACTTAGATAACATTTGGTACAAAGTTACAAAATTGTGCAATCTTTATCTAGGTTTTAAAGTCCACTCCTAACACTATAGACCATATAAACAACTACAAAACCAAATCCATTAACAAATAGAAGCAAAGGCAATTGAAATTGGCCACATTAAGTTAATGTGGCATATAATATGTGTCTTTGTTTGTTTTTATTCATAATCATAAACTTAACCCTGCAACAGTAAAAAGGCAATAAAGAAAACATGGAACCTAAAAATCTCAGCCAGAGTGTTGAGGTGAGCCTGAGGCCAGATAGGCCTAAGGGAAACCAAACACTAAAGGGACATAGCAATAAAATGACTCCTAAGGACATTATGTTATACCCATAGGTCAGTGTCTCTCTCAGTCATCCTAGGAGAAGCCTTCTCCTGCAATAGATGGGAACTAATACAGAGACCTTCAACTGGACAATGTGCAGACAGTGGGAGATCTAAATGGGATGTCTCCATCAAACCCCTCCTCTCAGGTTCAGGTAACTATGAAGAGGAGGATGCAGAAAAACTGTAAGAGCCAGAGGGGATGGATGTCACCAAGAAAACAGTGCCTTCCAGACACAACAGGTGACACGCATAGGAACTCACAGAGACTGTGGCAGCATGCACAGGGCCTGCACAGGTCCAAGCCAGATGGGGTCCCAGTACTGAGATAGGGAATTAGACACAAGTCCCCATCCCTAACCCAGAAGGTATCTCCAACTGTCACCTGCTTGCAAAAGAAAAATTAGTTCTCTCCAATGGAGTCTCACTGGGTGCATTAACCCCACTTCAGGGTAGGCACCCCAAAATGGCAGTAGATGGCCAACACAAAACTGGGCCTCTTCCCTTCCTCCACCTCCCCAAAGATGTTCATATGTTGAACTCAGTAGTATTCTTGTAGACTTTTTGTCTCATATTGCTTTATTTGGGTTTTTTTTTTTTGTCTTGCCAGTCTTTTGCTTATATATTATGGCTTCCAAGTGTGTGTGTGTGTGTGTGTGTGTGTGTGTGTGTGTGTGTGTGTGTGTGTGCGCGTGCGTGCGTGCGTGCGTGCGTGCATGTGTGTGTTTTCTAAAGAGAGAAAACTACAGGATATAGACTTGGAGGACATGGAGGATCTGCCACCACTATCATTGTGGTGTACAAATTCCCCTGTCTGTCACATAAATCCTTTAGTGATGCTGTGAAAAGAAGAATGGCCAAATCCTTTCTCACCAGTGCTCAGAGCATGAAACTTTTCTATTGTTTTTGAAACTTGGTCTGCAAAGAGCTCAAAAGTGGCCTAAGAGCTCACCACCATCTGCAATGCCAAATAACCTAGTAAATTTTTGTCCAGGACTGGCTGGTGGTGGCTTCAGGGGACAACAGGATCTTCAAAACTTGAGATACTGTTTTGTTTTAACAAAATCACCAATGCAAAGTGACTTGACAAGAGCCTAACATCTCATCACTCTTTTGATGTTGTGTATAATGAAATTGGGTTTGGATCATCATCGTATCATTGCCAATAATTTTCTTTTATTGACATTCTGGTTGTGAACCTAGCCTTTAACAGTTGAGCTATCTCTCTATTTTCTTTTATTTAAAAAAAAAGCGGGAAGAGTCATTTAACTAAAGATTTGATTTTTAGATGGGTCAAGCAATCTTACCACAGTTTGACAATCAAAATTAATCAGGGTTCTCTAAAGGAACAACACTGATAGACTGGATGAACAAAGTCTCTCTCTCTCTCTCTCTCTCTCTCTCTCTCTCTCTCTCTGTGTGTGTGTGTGTGTGTGTGTGTGTGTGTGTGTGTGTGTGTGTGTGTATTAAGGGGTTATTAGATTGGTTTACAGAAATCAGCCCAGGTAGTCCAATAATAGCTGTCTCACAATGAAGAAATTAAGAATCTCTTAGTCGTTCAGGTCATGAGGCTGGATATCTCAGGATATCTCAACAGTTCCAATTGGATGGAGGCTTAGATCCTGATAAGATTTGGCCATTGATCTACACTGGAATCCCAAAGAAGTTTGGGATTCTAATACCATGACAGAATGCCTCAGCAACAGGGTAGGTGAACTTGCCCTTGAGACTGAGGGCAAGCAAGCAAAAAGCAAAGGTGCCTTCTACCCTTATACCAGAAGGTGTTCCCCAGACACAGGGTGAATCCTCATGCTTCAAATAATCTGATCAAGAAAACCCCTCTGGGATCTGCAGAGATTAATACAGTGGTTAAGAGCACTGGCTGCTCTTCTAGAGGACCCAGGTTCAATTCCCAGCACCCACAAGGCAGCTTACAATTGTCTGTAACTCCAGTTCCAGGGTCCCTGACACCCTCATACAGACTACAGGCAGAACACCAATACACATAAATAAAAAAATTTTTTTAAAGAAAGAAAACCCCCATGGGAGGACCCAGCAGCTTGGGTCTTGGTTGATTACCAATGCAATCAAATAGTCAACCAAGACTAGCCATCACTAATGGAGGTGATCTGATATCAAGAGACATGGGAGCGGTGTTGAAATTAGAGGAGGGTTGTTTCAGCAAGGGAGAACAGAACAAGCCAGAGAGGGAAAACCAGGGTGGGTTAGGCACTATGAGATGAGTGTGCAGTGAGCAGAGTCAAGTCTGAAGAGCGTGTTCAGCAGTACAGGAAGCCCCTGTTGATCAAAGTCCTCATTTGATTTCTCCATATATGGATTCCACATCCTCAGATTTAACCAACCTCAGATCAAAAGCTGTGGCAAAGTTCAGTCTACTCTGGGCATGTACGGGCATGATCCTTATCATTCCTTAAACAATTCGGTGAAGCAAATATCTATGTAGTGTTTACATCGTGTTAGGTATTCTAAGCAATCTAAAGTGGTTTAAAGTATACAGACATGAATGTGTGGACTATATGCAAACATCACATCATCTTATACAAGAAATTTGGGCATCTGGGTATTCTGTGTCCAGGTGTCATCAGAGATAGTGAGATACGACCATATATGCAAAGACAAAGGAAATCAGCACCAGGATTTTACTAATTTGGATGTTTGGTTTGGTATGGAGCCTAAGGCCCTACCCATGCTAGAAAAGTACTTGCCCACTCGGCCCTTCTTGCAGCTTTTACTTTGAGACAGGGTTTCACTAAACTGCCCAGGCTGGCCTTGAACTTGCTCTGTAGCCCAAACAGGCCTTGAATCTGTAATCCTCCTGCTCCAGCCTCCTAAGTAGCAAAGATTACAAGCTGTCATTATCATGACTGTAATTTAAAACAAATTTTTATTTTGAATTGATACATAATAATATATGTTTATGGGATACTATATTTTGGGATATACATATACACATATACATGCACACACATATATACATATGTGTAGACACACAATGTGTAAAGATCAGATGAGGGTAATTATCATATGTATCGCCATTAACTTTCACCATTTCTTTGTGGTGAGAACACACAGACACTTCTCTGATTATTTTGAAGTTTACAGTTAATTATTAACTATGACTACCCTATGGTATTAGGAAGCCCTAAAACTTACTCATCCTATCTTAGTCTTCATCACTCTCCAACCCTCCTTTGTCCTTCTAAGCATCAAGTGACCATTGTTCTAGTCCAGTGGTTCTCAACCTTCCTAATGCTTCAACCCTTTAATACAGTTCCTCATGTTGTGGTGACCCCAACCATAACATTATTTTCATTGCCTCTTCATAACTGTAATTTTGCCACCACTATGAATCATAATGTAAGTATCTAATATGTGACACAAAGAGCTCGAGACCCATAGGTTGAAAACTGTTGTATCTAGTCCGTACTTCTGCAAAACTAACTTCTTTAAAGCTTCTGTCTCTAAGTTGGGGCATTTAGTATTTGTCTTTCTGGGCCTGACTTATTTCATATTACAGAGTGTGATCCAGTCTCGTAGCCACAAAAGATGGGCTTTCGCTCTTTTTACAGTTGGGTACTATTCCATTGTGTATGCATGACACATTTGCCAATCCATTTGCCTCTCATAGGCCTTTTGCATTGTTTGGCTGTGGTGAATAGTGCCTCAGTCACCCTGGGAATAGTCTCTTCAGCATACTGATTTCAGTCTCTTTGTTTATATACCCAGTAGCTGACTTTTAAAAATGTTTTTTAGTGTGTGTGTGTGTGTGTGTGTGTGTGTGTGTGTGTGTGTGTGTGTGTGTGTTGAGAATGGATGTCCTGTCTATATGTGCGTCTGTACACCATGTGTGTTTTGGATCCCCTGGGGCTGGAGTTACAGACAGGTGTGAGCTGCCCTATGGATTCTGGGAATTGAACTCAGGACCTCTGGAAGAGCTCCCAGTGCTCTTAACCTCTATGCCATTCCTCCAGCCCCATGGGTTACTGGTTTTATTGCAGTTCTATTTCTACGTTTTAAGGAGTATTCATGTTGCTTTCTGTTATGACTGTACTAATTTACAATGCCACCAACACCATCCTGAAACTTCCTTTTTCTCAGCATCTTCACCAGCATTTATGACCAGCCTTTTGACAATAGCCATTTAAACTGGCTTAAGACGGAGCCTGGCGGCCAGGTGTTGGTGGCACATGCCTTTAATCCCAGCACTCTGGAGCCAGAGGCAGGCTGATCTATGAGTTCGAGGCCAGCCTGGTCTACAGAGCAAGTGCCAGGATAGGCTCCAAAGCTACACAGAGAAACCCTGTCTCAAAAAAACAAAACAAAAAACAAACAAACAAACAAAAAAGGATGGAGCCTGGCTGGAAAGCACTGGAGAGTTTTAAGCAAGGGGCTGACAAAGTCTCCTCTGGTCTTGTGAATGCCCATTCTGAGGATGGACCCACAACATGAAGGGTGGGAGTCCAAGACCTCTGGATAGCTCTGCTGGAGCGAGGTGGGTGTGTTGCAGCAGACAGTGGAGATGGGGGGAGCTGTCAGCTCTGAGGCAGAGTATGTCTGTAAGTAGATCCAGGACAGTTGCTACAGAGCTAGCTGTGGAGATGTGTGTGTGTGTGTGAGAAGCAGGACTCCTAGAGCAATGAGTTAGACAGTGTTATCATTTGCTAAAGCAAGAAAAGCAGACTGGAAGGAATGATCAATCAATATCTCTGTTTGGTCATGTTAGGACCGAACTCTCTACTTCGAAATGGAGGTGGTAGACAGATATTAAGTCTGGAATCACAGCTCCAAGACGAAGAGCTGAGAACTACCCGTGTGTAGACAGCTCCAAGGCCATGTTCATTTGCCTTAGTCTGCTTCAGAGTCCTAGGTACCTTTACCTAAACTCCCTGCTCACCTCTCAGAATGACAACGTGAAGGGCAGAACAGGGTGGTGAGAACCCGCCATTCTAGAGAAGAAACAACCTGGGCACATGCGTAAGATCTCAGCCTCGTGAGGGTTCTGAGTCCAGATCTCTTGATTTGATGGATGATGAATGTGGAGTGCAGAAAGCCACCGATGCCATGAACACAGCACAGCCCCGGATGCCAAGTGCAGCGCAGCCAGGCATGATGGTCAAGCTTGTACTCGTCCTGTGAATTCGATTTAAGTTAAATTTTAAAATTTAAATTTAAATTCATTTTAGTGTTCTGATCCTTTTGTTGTATAAGGCTTGCGAGAGTTCCAGCACAACGCAGGACAGGACTGATAGTTATAAACCTGTGATGCCTCTGGGAACTGATGGGCGCCTCTGGGTTCAGAAGGCTCATCTAAGTCAAGCTTACTGCTTAGCGGGTAAAAACAAAGCAGTCGGCTCTGTCTCCGGTGTCCTCACAGCCACGCTGTTCCCACAGAGCACCACTAGAGGGCTGCAGAGACTAGCAATGAAAGGAGTCGGAGGCGCCCTGAAGCCCGGATCAGGCCTCGCCGAGGGATCCTACCCTGCCTTTGGACTGAGGAAGCTGGAGCTTGGGGATGTGGCATGGTGTTCCCAAGACCACCCAGCTACCACGTTGCAAAGTCACAATTCCACTAGAGCTTTCACTCGGGTTCCAATGTGATATCATGGAAAGTGGGTGGACCAGGCCAAATTTCCTGGTTTCTCTGAACCTTACTGTCTTATGGGATGTGCATACTTCAACTGTGCCAGTATTGTGTTCTGTTGGAAGAAGCATAGCCCAGAGTCCCAGAAGCTCGTTGTCACTCACCAAATGCCCAGGCCTTGAATTCCCCACCCCACCCCCGCCGAGTTCTCTCTCTGGGGTACCTCAATGTCATGAAATGATTTTCAGGAATGAACCCCAAGGGTTCTTCCGTGTGGTCATGACCTTTGATACATGTTGAAGAACATCTGACAGGAAGTACATATGAAACTGACAAACCTTGATGCAGGGGGGAGGGACATGGTCCCTCCAATATGCCAAGCTTAATTTACTCCCATGGGAGGCCTTACCCTCTCTAAGGGGTGGATGGGGGGGGGCAGGAGGATGGAAGGGAGGGGGAAGTGTAGTTGGTATGTAAAATGAAGAAAAATTTAAAAAGAAACTAACAAATAAATAAAATCACATGAGGGGTATATATCATTAATCCAACAAGGAGTCGAGGGTAAGAAAGTGGCTTTCTTACCTCTGTCTAGGTTTGTTTCCCCACTATTCGGTGGATACCATTAAAAACAAAGAGGGTGGTAGACCCTGTGGGAGGACACAATGATAGTCAGCCCTCCTCGTAGATATTGACCCTGTCACTTTATTTATCTTACTCATTTACCCTCACTATATTTCTGAGTCAGGTATCATTAGCCTAATCTTAGAGATGAGGAACTAGAGGCTCAGAGAAGTCAAGTGGCAGCCCCAGAGTTCAAGGCCAGCTTTGCCTAAGCCTTAGCCTTGCTGATCTTCTTTGCCTGAGGCTCTAACCACATGAAAGTGAGAACCAGGAAGTACTGTAATACTGGAAGGAAGGCTACCCTGATGCCAGGGTGCTTAAATCGCTGCTGGAAATCCAGAGGAGCCCGCTGAGGACCAGGAGGTTGCTCACACTGTGGCAGGGGTGGGAGCCTGGGGTGGCTGGGGGCTGGCACAGTAGTGAATCCGACTTATCGAAACATGGGTTGTTTGTCTGGTAAAAATTTCTCCCTCCTCAGCCACTTTGAGTTCTAAAAACCAATTCTTCCTGAAAGGAAGCGAAGTCAAAAGCTAAAGTGTCTGAAGCCAGAGTCAGGACAGCGGTGCACCTAACCAACAGCAACCTCTAGAGACTGGCTTTATGGTAAGTTCTATTTTTAAAACTCTGACCAAAGTGACTCCCCGAGGGAAAGAAGGTGAAAGGTTCCAGGAATTTCCTAAAGCATTTAACACAGCCAGAGGCTGACCTGACCTAATTGGCGGGAGTAAAGGAGACCAGGGAATCCCAGCTCTCTCTGCCTCCCCCGGGCTGGCAGACTGCCACCTAAAGATACTAGCCCATTGCGTCTGCGGCAGCTGCTCGGCGCTTTCACCGGCTTTCTGAGGCGCTGCCTACCAGCAGGTCAGGCATGCGCACATCTTCGGTACAAAAATGTCCAGATGCTGTTCAGACACAGTTCTAGAAATAGCCAGGCACCTGAGTGTAACCCGACACGGGAAACATCCTTCCATGCATGCAAAGCAGGCTCCTCTAAGGGGCAGGGGAGAGGAAGTCCTAATTAGAATCATTCTTTCATCCAACAGGACCAAGCTTCCAAGTCATCAGCCAAGTGGAGCTAGACCCTGGCAGGTAACTTTTAAAAAGACCCCACCGCCATAACTCCACCCAAAACCAATGAAATAAGTTTACCTGGGAGTGAAGGCCAGGGCTCTGTGTTTTTAAAAGGTTCACTGGGGTGATTCATTCTCTCTCTGTCTCTCTCTCTCTCTCTCTCTCTCTCTCTCTGTCGTTTTTAGATTTATTTATGGTATATACAATGTTCTGTCTGCATGTATGACTGCACAACAGAAGAGGGCAGCAGATCTCATTACAGACTATTGTGAGCCATCATGTGGGTGCTGGGAATTGAACTCAGAACCTCTGGAAGAGCAGCCAGTGTTCTTAACCACTGAGTCATCTATCTCTCTAGCCCCACTGCTGGATCATTATTAATGGGGCGAGAACCATTAGATATTAGATTCAACACAAAACAGTCCAGGCCTTAAGCAGAGGGGCTTCCAAGGCAGCCGGTGTTTCCTGGGAGGTGACTTTGAATCCTTTTCACCTGCAGACTGTGAGCGGTTTGCATAGCTCACAGATGGGGTGGGTGAGGTAGTCCAACAACACTCAACAAGCAAGCAGACGGCACAAAGGAACTGGGGTCCTAATTCCATGCCTCTTGTGTTCTGTCATTATGCAGCACCTTAAGGAACCCAACTGGAAAAGAGGCTCAGGGGATGGGTGTCACTGCACCAAGGCAAGGTCACACAGCCAAAGGAAAAAGACAGGCAGCTGGATCTAGCCACCAACCAGTAAGGGTCTGTTAGTGTTCCTAAAACTAACGTTGATCCATTTCTTGTTGACTTAACTGTTCGCCTCAAGGATTTTCTAGACAACACTGTGGCCAGAACTGTAAGTGGATATTTAAAAGACTGCTGTACCCGGATCAGCAGTTGGCCTTGGGATATGCTGAGTTTTAAGGAGAACATAATTTATTGCACAAACTTTAGCTGAATAGTTAACACTTGCATGTTGGCCGCTTTGCTGGCCATTAGTTAATGGTCAATAGGTGTTGGAGGGCCAGCCTGTGTTACAGGAAAAGCACAGACAGGTGCAGCATGTGTAGCCGGGGTGAAACCCAGACTTTGAAATACAATACCCTTTCTGGCTCGCTGTTTAGCCGCATCTAAAGCTTGTTTCTTTAGACTTCGGGATAGTTTTGCCTACCCTGGAGTGGGCTATAACATTCAGCCTCTGAGATATTTAGTCTAGTTTCCCAAGTGCTAGCCCTCTGGGAAGTAGCAATTACCCTTCATAAACAAACCCACTGATCCCTGCCCTTCCCCCTCAGCAACTTTGGCCTTGGCTCTTTGTTCTTGCAGCCCTCTTCTTCCTCA
This sequence comes from Cricetulus griseus, assembly GCF_003668045.3. Lineage (NCBI taxonomy): Eukaryota > Metazoa > Chordata > Mammalia > Rodentia > Cricetidae > Cricetulus > Cricetulus griseus. Next base: position 59,192,994 of record NW_023276806.1, read on the forward strand.
CCCTTGGTGTTTGCCAGAGAAGTTCATCTGTTCGCCACTTGTCCATCACTAACAATCAGACCCTCTTATTTTGCAAATGAAGAAACTGAAATCCAAAGAGCAGAGCCACACAGCAAGATCAGACCTGGGACCAGCCCAGCCTCTGGGTCCCACATGGGTGGTCTGTCAGGTCCCACTCAACCAGGGCTGTGCAACACTTCCAAGTGTAAACTGCACTCCAAACACTAATCAGTGCAGCCCAGAGACATTAGTTACATTTTACTGGCATCTGAGCCTGGGTCTAACCTTGGACAAAATCTCAGTGAAAGCAAAGATATACTATTATAGCCCTATACACCTCTTTCAAACCAAGAAAAAAATCTTAGAATGTTTACCAATATCCATTATTAATACTCTGATATTTACCAAATCCATGTCCAGTTTCTAAAAGAGGACTTGTTAAAAGAAGAATCCAAAGAATAAGTCTCTACTAATAGGAGGCTTAGGGATTGTTTTGATGGTTGTTCTGTGATAGACAGAGTCTGTGGCCCTCTTACTGAGCACTCAGCATGTCCCACGTGATGTGAAACACACTTTCCCTATTCGTACGTCTGGTCCCACGTGACATAAGTCTTACTGTCTCCTTGTACAGGCAAAGAAACTGAAACCCAGTGGGTAATAATTTGTCCAAGTTCACATGGTTAATGAGCACCTGAGACAGGGTGGAGCCTTTCTGTTCCAAAGATTCTGTGCCTCATTCACAAGCCACATGTGCCATCCCCCCTGACTAGGGCTTTTCTTAACAAACATGCAGAAATGATGGGCCTGGCCAGGATTGCACATACAGAGAAGAACAGAGAAATGCCAGCCCTCCAGGGCAGCCACCCAGCAGCTCTCCTAACTGGTTCCCACCCTCTTCTCACCTCACCCACGTTGGACCATCCATCTCCTCATTAGTCACACACCCTGAAAGCCGCGCAGAAAAACACGAAGTCTGAGCACAGTCTGGCCCAACCCTGGAACGGAGCCTGATGCCTGTGACATCCATCAACTGGTTAATTTCAGAAAAGCATCCATTTGCACCAGCTGCTTACAAAGCTCTTGGCCCTCAGGAGACAAGCAGCCAATCACATGGCAAAGTGGAGAGGGTCGGAGTTTTTCTGGGAACTGTATTCAACGGGGGGTCTGTCTGCTGCTTGGCTGGTTGTGTAATTTCAGCAAAGGTTGGGCGAGTGGAAGGTAGAGTTTAAATGAATGATCTTATTTCCTTTAAATTATTTTGTGTTTATGGGTCATATTTGTTCTTAAAGCACAAGTATCCTATTAACCTATCATGGATGATGGTCATGAGGCAATGCCTGCTGTTGCTCTTTATGTGGAGAAAAATGCCTGGCAGTTTCTGGCAGTCTCTCCAGGTGGTAGCATCATGTGAGTGAGTGTGTGTGTGTGTGTGTGTGTGTGTGTGTGTGTGTGTGTGTGTGTGTGTGTAGGGAGAAGAAGGGAAAAGTCGCCACAGGTCCACCATCTGCTCCTAAATTGTCAGTTCAGATTCAAACCTCAAGAGATACATGACTTTTAGAAATGACTGATAAACCAGAATTCGAACACATTCCCACAGACAAAGAGAGACAGCTCAGTCTTTACAAGATTGCGTTATGGCATGGTCCCCTTCCTCCCAGCTGTCAAGTTCCCTCAGGAGATCATATGTCTTGACATCACAGAGAAAGGGATGTTCTCACAGAAACACTGTGCCTGCCTAGAGCAAAGAATGTGATTATTCCAGTCCAAACACAACATGGAGATGGCAAACACTACCCCTTCCGAGGCTACGAAGTATGGACACAAAGAATGTCCCTATTCTGAAAATAGAAACTACACACATGGAGCAAGACAGGAAGCGGGAAGACACCAAATCTTACCACTTCTATTCAGCATTGTAGTATATAGAACCATAGGATATGAAAAAGAAATAAAACCACTACAACTAGAAAAGAAAAGGGAAAGCAGTAATTATTTCCAGGTGACATGATTGTGTCTGCTGCCTTTCCACATCTCTCCTCTGTACCAGGCACTGGATAGGGATGACCTCACCTGGTCCTTGCAAGAGCCTGTGTCCTCACTCTGCTGATGGTAAAGCAGAGACTCACTGAGGTTAGCATCCCACTCAGGGGCAGGTCTGTCTACCTGCAGTGCAGACCGGCCGACGCCGCACCTTGACCCACTTCTCTGGCTTCAGAGCTACTTAAGCTGCTGCCATCATCTGTCCACCTCATACTACCTACCTTCTACACTCTGGCTAATGTTTGCTCACATGGTCCTCCTAATGGTCTCCATGGAAGCCATCGGTCTGGTTACATTTAACGCTTTCCATTTTTGCCTTGGACTCAATGGCTCGTTCAAGGTAAGAATTAATTAATGCAGGATACATACATGTATAATAATAGAAGTAAATTGGTAGTGATAATAAAGGTCAGTTAAGAGAGGGAAGAACAAAGTTGTATGAGTGATGCGTCCATTCTCTCAGTAACAAATACGTATAGAACACACATGGTATATCAGTAATCAATTGCATAGAGCTGAAGGCAAACTGAAGCAGGCCACACTCGCAACCTCCTACAGTGTAGAACAGTAGAATCGGAGGGCAGCTATGACCCAAAATTTAGAGTAGTTGGGGTGCAAGAGAATACATACAGCATAGCCTGGCCAATGTCTCCCTGTGGGAGAAGGGAAGCAGGGGAGCCTCCATAGTGTTTGCTTTTATTGCCATATAGAATTTCTTCCATAATGGCATCATGCAATCAACTGAATAAGTTCTCTTTTTTGTTATTTTTGTTTGTTTGTTTGCTTGCTTGTTTCAGTTTGGTTTGGTTTTTGGAGACAGTGTTTCTCTCTATAGTCCCGGCTGTGCTAGAACTCACTCTGTAGACCAGGCTGGCTTGAAACTCAGAGATCTGCCTGTCTCTGCCTTCAGAGTGCTGGGATTAAAGATGTGCACCACCACACCTGGCAAAGAAGTTCATTTTTACATCATGTTTAGGACAAAACCAAATATAACTATAGCAGGTTTTTAGAAATTGTGACTTATAGCTAGTGAAAAGCTCGCTGAAGTAAAGTTTCAAGCAGTAATCTACCCTTTATTAATTCACTATGAAACTTCATGTGTATTAATTCATTTCCTCTTCATTAGACCCTTAAGAGATAAGTATTTTTACAGATTCACTGATGGGCATAAAGGGCCAAATGCCACTTATTACCTATAACTTACCTGACTCGGGGCTATGTAGCCAGCAGTAGAGAACAGATTTTAATTAGAACAAGATAACAAGTAGCCCTGTAGATCTGGGCCTTGGTGGGTAAAGGAAATAGTCTGGTCCATAACCTCTAAGACATTTTAAATTCCAAATGCTGATAATACTTCTTAATTTGGTTTTCTTTGGGAATCAGGTAAGGCAGGGGAAGACATGACAAAAGACATAAGGCAGACTGAAGCCACCAGGGCTCTGGAAGATGCTATGTGAACAAACTCCCACAGAGTTAGCACAGAACCAGAGCCCAGGAGGCAACCATAAAGTATGTGTTGGGGCAAATGGATGTATGAAGGGAAAAAGTAACAGAAGAAAAGTAAAATATTTATTTTCATGTGGGAAATGATTGCTGCATAGCACAGAACAGTGTAAATATGTAACTCATGGACATACAAGATGGTTCAGTGGGTAAAAGTACTTGGCTGTAAAAATAGAAGCTTGAAGTCTTGGATTTGATCCCACAGCTATCCTTAAATGCAGGGGATTAGGCATGGTGGCATTTAATCACAGCATTCTGGAGCCAGAGACAGGTGAGTGTCTGTGAGTTCCAGGCCAGTCTGCTCTACATACTGAACTCCAGGATATCCAGGTCTACATAGAGAAACACAGTCTCAAACCCTGGATTTAGTGGTAAAGCTTACAGACCAGCTAGATCATGGGCCCGATAGCCTGGAGTCCTAGGCACAGCTTAGACAAGAGAGACCCCGCCTCACTCAAGAAGGCAGAAGCTAAACTGACCTCTAGACATGAGATTGAGAGGAGTCGGTGGAGGAGAGTAGATCCAGGAGGAGTCAGGGGAGGGATGAGGCATGAATATGATCAAACTTCATCCTATGCACACATGAAATTCTCAAGGAGCTAGTAGGAATAGTAAATGAGCATTTTTTTTTTTTTTTAAGATTGGCCTATGACCATGGAATGCCATAAACACTGCATTTACATCACCTTGGAGATCATCAAAGCACTCAAACCTGTCACTGGGAATGAATCTCTAAGGGACTGCTGAGCAAGTGTCACATGCAGATCCGAGCTTCATTTGGGGTTGTTGGGAGTAGAATGTTCTGCCATCAGACAACTTCAAGTTCAGATCCAGACTTGGCCACTTTTCAGCGTGACCATGATCAGGTCACTCAATCTCTCTAGGACTCATTTCATTGGCTACAATGAGGGGACCACATTAGTACCTTCCTCATAAGATTGCTGACGGGCAAACTGAAATTAAAATACATATCACCTGCACACCGGAAAGAGTTGTATCAACGACCCGTTGCTATTACTTCTGAGTAGGTACATGTGAACCAGACTGACAGGAAACATTGGTAGCACCAACACTGGCATCACATCATCGTAACTATTATTATTTGAGGGAGACCAGGAATCGTGACAAGAGCAAACGGATTATGTAAATGGAGGGTTTTAAGATCCTCCACAAGCACTAAAGGAACTGAGATGAGGCAGTATGGAGAAGGGTGAGGTAAGCATACACAGAACTTGTGTTGATAGGAGATCTTTAAGAAACCCAACATACTGCACTGTGGGAGCAAACAGGTTTGCTTCTGTGTAGGAGGGAAAGGTTTCCACAGAAGCGCCTCACAGATTTGCAAAGGGAAGGGCAGCTACCTCCTACTTTGTGAAGCTATTTAATACAAACAGCTTCTTACCCAAAGGTGAAGAGTAAGTTCCAGTGACTCTTAAGGACCAGGAGGCCAAGCACTTGCATCTCCTGTTTTTTTCACAAGTGCCCACACTTGCTGAGCACCTACTGTGTGCTGGCACCCTTCTAGCCCTCTGTCTTTTTTATTTTTCAATCGCTGTGACAAAACCACATGGCGAAGATAACATATAAAAGAAATCATTTAATTTGGGGCTCACAGTTCCAGAATGTTAGAATCCATGACCATCACAGCCGCTGAAAACATGGCAGCAGGCAGACATCTTGATCCACAGGCATGATGCAAAGAGCACTAACTGGAATGACTTGGGGTTTTGAAACCTCAAAGCCTGATCCCAGTGGCACACCTCCTTCAATGAAGCCACACCTCCTAATCCTTCCCAAACAATTCTACCAACTGGGAATGAACCTACCATGATGCCTACCATGGGACTGTCCTAGGCACAGTTTTGTGTGGGGGGTGTGCATCTCATGACAGCAATGGTTCCCCTCTACTTCTCAGGTGCTGAAAATGGTGGTAAATAAAAGAGAAGACTCCCCCAGATGGGCCACTTTAACAAGAGATGGCATGCCCACACGGGAACCACAGCAGCACTAATAAGAAGACGGGAACTCATTGGAAGTTCTGGACTCTGCTTGCCTGTGTTTTGAAAGAGCCATGGAACTCAGTTGTAGAGATGCCATGGGAGAGAAAATCCCACCACACGAGACTGTTACCAACCTGTCACAGGCAAGGTGGGAATAGACTGCCAGTGAGTGTTATGCTAAATCTTTCTGCCAAAAGCTGCCTGAGCCCCACCACCATGTGTGCACTTTATGCTAGCCGCCCGTCCTAGTTAGGCCCAAATGAATACACAGAAACTTGTATTAGATTCAAAGCTGCTTGGCCAATGACTAGGATTATCATCTGTTAGCTCAGTCTTAACTATCATAAATCTATATATGTTATAAGACCTATCTTATCGGACGCCTTATGGCATCCATCCTTGCTGGTGGATCACATTGTGCCGCTGGAGCAGGAGCGTAGGGGAAAAGAGCCCTTCCTGTTTCTCCTTCACTTAAATATGAGTCTCCTTGCTATGTCACTTCCTGCCTGGATCAGCACTTCTCTACTACATTTCCCAGAATCCTCTTTGACTCCTAGTCCCATCTACTTGCTGTCTCATTGGCCAAACAGTATTTTATTTAACAATCAATAAGATAAACATACACAGTACATTCCCCATCAAGTGAGGGTCAGGTTCACGGGCTTTTCTCAGAAGGAGCCAGTGTTGGATGTGATCAGAGCTCATCCTCTTTAACACTGTCTGATGCTTTGAGAAATAAGTGCCCCAAGTTACACTACATCCTAACTCCCCAGCCAAGCCAACCCAAATCCCAGGTTACACTGCATCCTAACTCCCCAGACAAGCCAAGTTGAGTCTGGACTGTTCAGGCAGAGGAAACCAGAACTAAGCTGCTTGCTAGCTGGAGATCTGGCTGAAGGTGTGCGCAGAAGGCAGACTGTGTAGGTAAAGTCTTCTGAAGGCTTTGCCCCCTTTCCCCTTTCCATCCTCCCAGCATCACTTATTCCTCTGACAAACCCTGGTTTTCAGTGCTAAGATGCCCCATCTTAAAACAGAGATGGCAATGTTTTCACAACTTTCAGTGTCTCGTGAAGCTTCACATTTTAATATTTGTAGCTTCTTCAGCAAAAGGCTATAATCACCTTGAACTGTCATTGACAACTAGCATCTATTGAGTATTGATTTTAGATCAGACTTCCTACTGGATTTTTGTATGTCTGTTATCCCCTCTGTGGCTTCACAAGAGCCTGCTAAAGTAGGATTATTATTCCTGCCTGCAACACAAGGAATCTCAGAGAAGTTAAGTAGCCTTGCTTGGATATATGCAGGCAAAAAGAACCTAGCTGGATCTAATTTAAAATTTTCCCAGTATGTGGCTTGGCCTCACTCATACACTTGTCTGTGGTCTAGTACTGGGTGTTCACTCATCCAGTGAATGGCTGTGTGTTGGATATTCTTTCTGTTTATTAGTCAGTCTTCCTATATGCCTCTGTAACTATATGTTGGCTTCTCTATGACCTTCATCTTTTGGACACACACATACAGAGAGGGGACATGGACAGACAGACCGAGAGACTGAAAGAGACAGAGACAGAGAAAGAGAGAGAGAGAGAGAGAGAGCATGAGGAATCAAGCAACATGTTGTTCTCAAAACCCAGCTGTAGGCCCTACTCCATGCACAAAGGCTCCTTTCCCTCTGCTCCCCTTCTAGGCACCACAGTGCCTCCCCTGTAAAATGAAATGGGTGAGCCTTTGGCAAGGTCTGAAGAAAGTGTCCATTCAGTGTGTGCTGTAACCCATCCAATGACGTTAAACAGTGCTTTAGTCTTCAGCTGTTGCCTTTACGTCTTCCACGAGGGTAGATCTTGTTCTTGGAAGCAGATATCATTCTTATGTTTGTTTCATTGACAGTCCCTCATGCTGGACACTTGAACGGTATTTGGCATATTTGTTGACTTTCCATTCAATGCCCTCCCCTGAGTGGGAATTAATCTGCCCAGTTGCCCTCCTGGACATATTCTGTTCCTTGTTGGATCCAAAATGAAGTCCCAGGATGTGACTCCAGCTGAGATTTGAGCCATGTTCTCTCACTCTGAGGTTCTTTTCTGATCCAAGAATGATTTAGACAGTCGTCTTCCATACTCTCTGTTAGTTCCATTTCCTGTGTGACTCAGTAAGGAACTGCTTCCAAAATACTACACTCATTCTACATGCCACTGTCCATACTTAAACCTGTTGTCCAATCCAATCTGGGCCTATAGGCCAGTTCTTCCTACCTATTCTACCTACAAATTCAACAGAACTCTTAGGACCTGCCTTTGCACTAAGGGTGAGGTCTTCAGTCTATCCAGTCGTGTGGCACTAACTGGACTCAGTAGATTAGAAAGAAAGAGAGGGTGTGAACGTGGGAGGAGGTGTTTGAGGCTCTCAGGTGGGTGGGGAAACAGTTAGTGATGAATATAATCAAGACACATTATATAAAAGTATGAAGTTGTCAAAGCATGAGTAACAAATATTCCTTAAAAAGAAATAAGAGTTACTAGGTTAAAAAAGAGAATGAACCAACCTCCCTTGGACACTCTTCAATGACAGCCCATCTTGCCAAAGCAGGACAACTCCAGCCCACTCTAAATAGCAATGGATGTTCCTTTCCTATCCAGTGTAATCCCACACAACACTCATTTGCTATCTTATGACTCAGCTTGGAAATTGGGCTGCTTATTCAGAACTGTTTCTGAGCTTAGAAGCCAAAACCAAGGGATCATCTCTAGTGATTTTTTTTTTTTTTTATCACTACCAGGAGTAAATCCACTGAAGCAGCCTGTGGTTTAAAATTATAATAACAACCACAATCAAAACAGAAAAGGACCATAAATTTATTCACATAAGAAGAGCATATAAATGCCCTTCTCTCTACTTCCTAGCCTAATTCCCTTTGTGAATTGTTGAGAACTTCACTAAGAATTCATTACCCTGATGTAACCTGTATTAAAGTGTTAGGAGAAAGCAGCTAAAATCATCTGTCCTGGGGGCTGGAGAGATGGCTCAGAGGTTAAGAGCACTGACTGCTCCTCCAGAGGTCCTGAGTTCAATCCTCAGCAACCACATGGTGGCTCACAACCATCCGTTGTGAGATCTGGTGCCCTCTTCTGGTGTGCAGATATACATAGAAGCAGAATGTTGTATACATAATAAATAGATAAAATCTTTTAAAAAACCATCTGTGCTGGACCATCCTCAAGTGCTCAACACCACACAAGACTGTGTATCAGCAGATATCAACTCTGGAAGCTTCTACACTGTGCGTACTAAGCTTAAGCTTGCTTGCTTCTTTGCTTCCTTAGGTGTCTAGTCCACATGTAATTAGTAAATTTAAATTCCAGAGGAAGTGTTGATTGTGTGCTCCATGGGAACACTCTTCCCTGGCAGCCACCTAGACACAGGCTCGTCCCCTGGCTCTTCCTGTTTGTCCGTCTTCCCACTTCACTCTCACTCCTCTGGCTCCTGGGTGCAGGAAGTCTTTCACTTTCACTCCATCTTGGGTTCACAGCACCTCGCTTATAGAGCATTCAGGGTTTTTCCTGTGCGTGTCTGTCTTTACTGTGCACTTGAGGAAGTGACAGCCTGGTGACAATGCACGTGGTTAAGCTGGGTTTTAGACTCAACCCAGAAGCAAAGGGGCGCATAAAGATGAGAAAGTTAGCAGACAAGTTTTGTAAGTTCTCAAGACACTGATCCTGGAGCCTTGGCTTTTCACCCTCACCCCACCCTCGAGCTATCTCTGAATAATAAATAGATGGAATGATACCCACTGGTGCCTTGGAAGGCAGCCAGGCCCGTGGTTTTAGGAAGACAATGTGATTCTGGAACTGGAGGGGACCTCAGACCTGATTTAGTCCAACACTGTCACATCAGGATTAGGACAGTGCAGCCCAGAGAGGTGCTGTAATCTCCTCATTGTCAGATAGGGAGCTTGTGCTAGAACCAGGCCTCTATTGCCTCTGGGTAGATTCAGGGTCCTGAGTGTCAACAATAGAACCTGAACAGGAACCGGAGGGAGGCAGTGCATAGGGGATTAGGTTTTGGATGCTGGGGGGGGGGGGAGGGGGTTGCAGCGCAGCAAAGAAGCCAGGGAAGATGACAGAAGAAGGTGCAATTTCAAGCTGACTGGTCAAGCTTAAGACATCTGGGTTGTGAGAGGTACCAGATGGGCTGGAGACAGGCAGCAATCAGGCACCGGAAGATTCACCGAGAGTCAAGGCAACCGGAAGAAGCTGAGTCAAAGAGGCTGATTTGCAAACATCACGGGCTCTGCATATAGTAGCTCCAGCTGCAAAGCCAAGGACAGCATTGAGATTTATGGGCTTGCGGATAGGACTTTGGGTCAGCATCCGTCACTTCAGCCAGGCCTGCGAATCACAGCCAAATCTAGATGAGTTGTATTATTGCCCATGATAATGGGAGGATGAATGGTGGCTGTGATTGCCTATACCGCAATCAACCTTTAAGATGGCTAGGAATCCTGATCCTACCAGCCCTTGGCCCAGATAGCGATGTCCCAGAGAGGCGGTGATTGCTGTGAGTAGAAGCAGCTTCAAAGACAAAGGCCACAGTGCAGAGTCCTGTGATCGAGGAGTCCACTTTGTCATGGGTCACAGCTCAGGTTAACACAGACCTTGGGTGGTGGGCAGAGAGGAAAGCAGAGAGCTGGAGAATGAAGAGAAATGAATGGACCGTTTTTATGTCTGAGGCAGTAGCAAAGCGTTTGTGCTGGTGTTACCCAAATAGCAAACCTCTAAGCAGTTTTATTGCCAGCATACTAAGAAGATTTTGTCATGAATCCTTAGAAAGTGACTTAACTTTGCTATGTGTCAGGCTAAACCAACACAATGCAGAAACATCTGGATGAAAGTGAAATGTCTCTGTCAGTTATCTGGGTGTTCTGTCTACCTGACATCAAACAGCTGGATTCTTGTAAACATTTGGATAACACACTGATTTTTTTTTTTCATTTTTCATTCAGATCACAAATCGTCCTCTCCAGCTTAGCAGGAATGCAGAGGTCAGCCAATCTGTGATACTTGGCATATCCTCAAATGACCTATTTGTATTATCATGCAAATCAAACGCTAAGACAGGCCTATGTGTTGTGTCTAATTATACACAGTGTATCTTATTTGAACACATGTTTATTTTAACATTTTATTCTCCTTGGTTGTTTCATTGAATTGTAAATGAATCATTTGCAGATAAACTAGATTATTATACTATGAAAATACAAAATACTCTAATTAGGGCAGACTTGGTTTACCGCTGCAAGAGTGGAAATGGCGGTGACCCCTGAGGCTGCTTGCGGTACCTGCTTCCCTCAGAGAACCACCGGTGACACCCGCTTTATCTCCTCTGTTGATACCTGTCACTTGGAAAACTCACTCCAGGCATCTGTTCGGTGGCCGAGACCAAGGCAAAGGACAGGCACAGGACTGTGAAATTCATTAACTCCAGAGACGGGTTTCAGCATCTGAACCTTTCCCTTCCAGATGGCCTTGGCTTCATCCCACCCAACCCTCTCTCTCCACTTGCTGAGTGCCTTTGACGACATCCACCCCAACACAGCTTTGCAGACAGGAGGCACCAGAAAGTTTCTTTCCACAGAGGCAGTGCCTGGCTTCCAGTGTGTGTTCAATTTCCCTGAATGGAGCTTTTCATCTTCTACATGTCACACTTTGAACCATTGCCTCATTTATACTGGTAGGCAGCACAGAAAATGGGCACAGCTAAATTAAGATATAGAAGCAAGGGGGAAATATTTTCTAGAGCTAACAAATGTCTGTGTGCTGAGTTTTCAAAAAAAAATGATTGTCTGGGGAGGAAACTGAAAGGAAAAGTCTCGAAAGAGGAAGAAGGGGTGAAAAGGAATGGTGAGTCAATGAGGCAGGGACCGAGGAAGACTGCTCCAGGTAACAGGAAGGGTAGGAAAGGACCTTTGTGTTTGCCATGACGAAAGCTTGGCATAGGCTGGAGGGGAGGTGACAGTCAGTGTGTCAGCCAGGCGGCAGCATTTGCCTGGTGCCCATTCTTGCTGCTAACAGCTTTAAGGGCACTAGGGAGGCCATAAAAGACCTTCCATGAAGAGCTTGAAGACTAGGGGAGACCACTGCCCACAACACCTGAGTGAGTTGACTAGAGAAGCAGAAGCTCATCAGATAGTGAAGATAGCTGGCACCGGTGACACCGGCATCAATACCAGCCTTAAGCACAAGCACAGACTTATGCAATCCGGGTAGCATATGTTTAATATATATATATATATATATATATCAGAGTTAACACTTCCTGAGAGCTCTCCTTGCAGCAGGCATTGTATGAAGTACTTCATATACATTACATCTTATATATGGGAAATGTGGATGAGTCCAGAAAGTCTAAGCATCAAGTAATATAGCAGTTCATTTTGGTATGAAATGAAATGAAGGAGATGAAGTAGAGGCATTAAGAACAGAATCCAGCAGTCTAGAATTTGTCATAACTTAGTTTGTGACTATCAACCCTTTAAAGGGTAGGACATGGTTCATATTCTCAGACTTGAGATTGACTTATGGTGGGCAATGATTCTCTCTCAGTTTTAGTAGAAAATTATTTATTGCCTGCTGTTGACTCTCAATATACCTTTATTATCCTTTAGTTTTATTGAGTTGGTAGTCAGTCCTTTGAAATCCTGTTTTATTTCATTGTCGGGTGGATAATAAAGATACTCCCTGTAGCTCAGGCTACCCCAGAACTTTCTATGCAACCCTGGATGGTGTTGACCTGGTGATGATCTGTCAGTTCTCCCATGCTTAGATTAAGAACCCAAGCTACCAAGCCATGTTGTAAAAACTCTTGCGCTATGGAATGGCTTGGTTGTTATGCAAGCATTAGGACCAGAGTTCAGATCCCCAGAACACACAGAAATGCCAGTTTTTTGTGGCAGCCTGATTGTAATTCTATCTTCAGGGGATGGAGGCAAAGGATCCCCCAAGCAAGCTTCCAGCAAGACTAGTCACATCCTTGAGCTCTGAGTTTGCCTGAAGGACCCTCGATGAATAAAGTGGAAGAATGGTGGAGGATGCTTCCCACCATCAACCTCAGGCCTCCACACGCACGCATACTCCCACACAGGCAAACACACACACACACACACACACACACAAAAAAAAAAAAAAAAAAAAAAAAAAAAAAAAAAAAAAACCTCTTGTTTAACAGAGAATTTGAAGACTTTCAGACATCTCCAGAAGGAAGCTTCAAAAGGAGCAAGGATTCCCTGGCTTCAGACTATGGTGAAGGCATCCAGTGGCTCAGGCAAGTTTTCCCAACATCTCCCTTTAGTCTTATTCTAAGATAAAATTAGAGTCCGGATGGTTTGTCCCCATGATTCCGTTTTGTTTGTGCTGTGGCAGCCACAGCACAGTCTTCAGTTTCCCAGAGTGATCTCCAGGGAGGAGTCAAAGTTTGCAAATAGAGACTTGTATGTACTCTGGACCCATTTTTTCCCTAAAAGCTCTCTTCAGAGGCAAACTCACACTGGTTGCTTCCTTCCATTGTCTGCTGTGCCCAGGGCAGAATCTCACCGTTGTTCCTTGCAGGAAGGAGGCCCTTTCTCTACCACAAAAGCCTGCTCTCCACCCTCTTGCTGGATACAAAGTCAACCCCTGGCCTGCAAGCATCCCATCTGAATTGTGGCAGGTAACCCTTATAGACCACACCCTCCACAACAGACATGATTGTTAAGGCAGGCAATGATTCTCTCACAGACTGGCAGAGGGAAAAAAGAAACAAACAGATAAAACAATACCATTGGGCGCATGAAGGTTAACACAGGAGAACAGCTTGAGAGCCGGTGTGATGACTGGGTTAGCACAGTGCTTGCTGAGTTTGGTCTCCTGGTGCCTATTTGCACACACACAAAAGCCAGGCATGGCTGCTGGCACCTGGGATCTTAGCACTGGGGATATGGGAACAGGAGGATTCCTGGGAGTGCTTACTATCGAGTTTTAGTGGATTGGAAGAGCTCTAGGTTCAATGGCAGATCAAGGAAGACCCCTGATATCAACCTCTACCCCACCCCTCCCATACACTCACTCACAAAGTACAGCCTGAGAGAACAGCCAGATCATGCTTTTGGCAAACATCGCAGGACTGAAAGATGTTTCCTAAGGTTGGACACATCCTGTGCCCACATGACATTCCATTTACTGGGATGTCACTCCTACCAGGGATCTCTAGTGATGCATCTCCAAATGGCCCAGTTATGCCACAATAAGCCTCCAGTGACTGAGGTAGCCTGGGCAAGTGTCATCACTGGGAAGCAAAACATCCTGTACTATCAGCATTGGTGGAGCCCTAGGGGTCATCTAGCCAGGGTTACTTGAAAGTGTGGTCCAAGGACCAGTAGTCCAAGGACTACTGTTTCAGTGTGGGGGGAACTAATATAGACTCTGGGAATAAACATATGGAAACATTCAAATAGAAATGAGATATAGGGGTGGGGTGGGGATTGGAGAGGTGGCTTGGCTATTAGAGACACCTACTGCTCTTGCAGAGAACTAAAGTTAGGTTCCTAGCACCCGAATCAGGCAGCTCACAAATATCTGTAACTTCAGGGGATCTGATGTCTCTGGCATCCTTGGGTACCAGCACTCAAGCATGCATCACATGCACACCTGCAATTTAAAATAAAATAAATCTTTTTTTTTAAAGAAAAGGAAACATGACATTGCCTCTACATCCAATTTTATGTCTAGTTGATCTAATAAGAAAAAAAGTGAACTCACATTCTGTAAGTCTGTTGGAGCTTTCCTCTTCATTTTTGTAGTAATTTATTTTTGTGTTTTATAAAGTATCAATCATCATGTGAAAAACTAGAAATGATAAAGTATTTCAAAGCTGGTACTGCACAGCAGATAGATCAAGGAACACTGATCTAGTTCCTTGCTTTTAAACAAGAATTCTTGATCATTAGTGGGTGTCAATCCATCAGTGAGTTGCAAAATTAGGTTAGGCAAGAAGGCCCAGTGGGTAAAACTGTTAAGCAAGCCATCCTGAATTCAACCCCTAGAATACATGGTGGAAGGAGAGAACCGATACCCAAATGATGTCTTCTGACCTCCACACACTAGCTTTCACACTCACACGAACCCCCCCATGATAAATATTTTTTGAATTACAGTGAGTTATGAAATCAATTTTAGTAGATACAAAATTTGAGCAGTAAAAGCCAGACTTGTTGATACACACTGTTAATCCCAGCACTCAGGAGGCAGAGACAGGAGGATCTTTTGAGTTCACAGCCAGCTAGGTCTACAGATGAGTTCCAGGACAACCAAGCTATACAGAAAAAAAAAATTAAACATTAATGGAAGAATAAAATAGAAAGTATCACATGTTGAAAGTGAGTCCTATTTTCTTAAACTTTCACTGGAAACAGTGTATGTAAACATATACAAATGAATACTTTGTATATCTTTGTAAATGTAGCAGGAAAGGAAGAGGGCCTGAAGGCCTCCTGTGTCATCCGTCAAATACATCTCTGCTTTTCTAGTCCAGGCAGGTAGAAATGTGTGCATCTTTGGGAAACTGTACTTTTTCGTCCCCATTGTCTGATTTGGCTTCCTCAGGAGCTGTTTTACAGCTCTGTAAATTGTAGATCACTGATAACTTTTCGGAATAATTCTTGTCTGCAGACATGCAAATCCTGGCCCTTTTAGTACAGTTGCAATTGACTACCCCTGTGGAAGGCGCCAGTTTTGCCCTTCGGTGTAAATCCATTTCAGTATTTCTGACTATCAGTGAGTCTGTTCTTTGGATCTTCCTTGAGTCGGTTAGAGTATCTGCCTAGTTCTCTCATTGATTGAGTTAAATCAATTTTCTGACATGTGTTCCTTTAAATCTGTGTGAGAGTTGAGATTCTTTTTTTTTTTTCTTTAATTCCCTTTTAACGAAGGTGGTGGTGGAACATTTCGGCATTAGGTGGTAGTGGCTGTTCAGACGCAGGTCAAGTGTAATGAAAAAGCCCCTCCACATAAAGGCAAGCCTAGGTGTTAGCAAGCCCTGAAGGGTTTCTCTCTGGGTCAACTTTCTGCTGCTGCTTGTTAAGGAATCAAAAGGAGGGAAGATGTCATTGGGTAATGATTTGAATTCCTGTTCCATGATAGATCTTTTTGCTTCCATGACACCGGCAAGTACATATCTCTCTTTTACTATGGTTCAGAAAAATCTGAAGATAGAAACATTGACCATACAAATTAAAAGTCCTCGCTCTCAGTCACAGCAAGAAAGAGTACTGGCCTGAGGATCCGAACCTTAAGTGGACCCAGCTTGATCCCTAATTAGCAGGACCATCTTTACCAAGTCACTTTGCAGCTCTGGGCTCAGATTCTTTATCTTCACTTCACATTTGCCTTAAGTCAATCTCTCTCTCTCTCTCTCTCTCTCTCTCCCCCCCCCTTCGGAAGCATGCACAGAGTCCCAATTTGCAAAGGAAGGCAGCCACTCTGGTTTAGAGAGGCTTCTTCTTGGTTTCACCCACACCCACTAAGGCGACCTCCAAGTACCAATTACCTTGGTACTCTGAGGATTCTGTGTGGCACAGCCTGAGAGGCATAGAACCCAGGGCACTATGGCCTCCTCCTGATGTTATGATGTTATAATCAATTATTTTGTCTCTAGGTAAAGAGTCTTTAAAAGGGGGGGGGGAAGCCAGGTGTTGTGCTTAATCCCAGCACTCAGGAGTCAGAAGCAGGCAGATCTCTGTGAGTTTGAGACCAGCCTAGTCTACAAGAGCTAGTTCCAGGACAACCTCCAAAGCCACAGAGAAACCCTGTCTCGAAAAACCAAAAAAAAGGTGGGGGGGGAGGAGAAAGAGGAGGGAGAAGGGGAGGAGGAGGAGAACATGAGGGATGAGGAAGGCCCAGTTGAGGGAAGAACAGAGGAGAGCAAGGAAAGAGATACCTTAATAGAGGGAGACATTATAGGCTTAATGAGAAACCTGGCACTAGGGAAATCTCCAGGGATCCACAAGGATGACCCCAACTTAGAATCTAAGCAATAGTGGAAAAGCTATGTTAAATGCCCTTCGCCTATAATGAGATTGATGACTATGTTATATGCCATCCTAGAGCCTTCATCCAGTAGCTGATGGAAGCAGAAACAGAGATCCACAGCTAAGCACTGAGCCAAACTCCTGGAATCCAGATGTAGAGAGGGAGGAGCGATGAGCAAAGAGGTCAAGACCATGCTGGGGAAACACTGCTGACCTGAGCAAGTGGGAGCACATGAACTCCAGACTGACTGACAGCTGGGGAACCAGCATAAGACCAAACTAGGCCGCCGGACCGTGGGTATCAGTTGGGAGGCTTAGACAGTCTATGGGGCCTCTGGCAGTGGAACCAGTATTTATCCCTAGTGTGTGAATGAGCTTTGGGAGCCCATTCCCTATGGAGGGATACTCTCTCAGCCTAGATACACAGGAGAGGGCCTAGGTCCTGCTCCAGATGATGTGACAGACTTTGATGATCCCCTTGGGAGGCCTCACCCTCCCTGAGGAGTGGATGGGGGATGAGATGCGGGGATAGTGGGAGAATTAGAAGTATGGGAGGGAGAGGGAACTGGGATTGGTATGTAAAATAAGATTGGTTTTTAATTTTAAAAAATTAATTTTAAAAAGTGTCTTTAAAAAGAAAAGCACTTTCCACTAGTACTGAGGCAGGGGGTTTTCGTGTTCAAGGCAATCCTGGGCTATACAATGAGATCCTGGCTCACAAAATCAAAAACCAAAAAAAGCAAGCAAGACATCCTTTCCCCTTTCCCAGCTGGTTCACCCTTTTCTTCCTTGTCTCTCCCTACCCTGCAGGTTAGCTCTATTTATCTCTGCTCTTCAGAATCCTCATCTATCCTAGGTTCCCTCAATTTCTGTGATTCATGGAATAGCTTCAATGCAAACATCAATGCAAACATATCTACCATATTCTAATAATCTAATTATCTGCTTTCTCTAACAAGGTTGAATTCCCTGAGACAGAGACTTACCACCCATTATCACCTTTGCTCTCTGGGTCTAACGCAGTGTCCAGTTTCGTTTTGCAGTTTCTCCCTGCCTCTTTCTGAGCTCCGTACAACCTGCCTGGATTCTCTCCTCCATTCTTCCCCACTCTGCCCTACTCAGACCTCTGGAAGTTTGGGCTCACATACACAGTCACTTGCCAGACAGTTCTACTCTTGGCACCTCGCAGGCTCTTCAAAATCAACAGGTCAGGAACCAAAGGTGGCTTCTATTCGGTAATCCTCACTTCCTCCTTGCAAAGTCTCAATTTATCTGCTGCCAAGACAGAAGTCCTGTTGCTTCTCTTTGCTTTGTTTCCACTTCAACCAGTCATCACATGCTTTTAACCCCCCTTCTGACAATCCCTGACTCCATCTATGTTTTTCCATTTCCATAACTCATGCTCAACTTCAGATCACATGGATGACACCATTCTGCTGGTGCTCCTGGCATGCCTTGTGTGTCAAAAAATAGCAAGGTCCTCTTTGCTCATTAGCTCCGTGGGTACCACTCCAGTTATGATCCAGCATTTCCGCTAGTTACCCCAGTCACAGTTAGAGAAGTTGAAGTTTAGAGAGAGCTCGCCCAGGCTGGCAAGCCTTAGAGCTGACATTTAGCCTGTTTCTCTCTACTGCTGATATGGCAGCTCTTAACTTGACATCACCCTGGGGACATTAACCAGGGCTGCATCCTTCCATCAGCCTTTACTTTTGACTCCTTTCTGCACTTGAAACCTGGGATTTGTCTTTTAAATTAAAGTCTTACTGTGTAATGTCCGTTTAAAACTCTTTACTGTTTTTCCTAGTCACATTTCAGTTCTTGCCTCCAAAGGAGCACTCAGTGAACCACTCCCATCCCAGAGCACAGTGTGTCTTCAGTCTGTGCCATTATTACTGGGCACTGTAAGTGCCTGTGGGCCTGTCTGTTTCTATCCCAGAAAAGCCTCTGGGGAGGAGCTGCTTGACTGATTCATCAATGCCCTGGGGCTACTCAACCATGATTTATCAGGGGGACACTCGAAGACAGAGCAGGTGGAAGTAAGGGTTATAGGACTAGGCAACGGTCCAGCCTCATCCTGATCCCAGGAAGAGCTCTCAAGCTCAAATCACACTAGATGTGGCCTAGTTGAAGTCATAGGAATGAGGTTTTGTTTTCTCCAGTTCCAGTCAGTCACTGGAGTCAGTCACACAAGTGTCACACCCCACTGGAGAGTTTTATCTCCAGCAAGCTTCTATCAAAGGGAGTGGCTTAGTGTCCTTCACAGGTGGGATGGGTCCCCACACACACCAGGTAATAGGAATGGTCTACACAGAATGCTTCTTGTCACATGGCCCTCAGTAGATGCCAAAGGAACAAAGGGCATACAATCTTCATCCACTCCCTAGCTCTCTCTTATGCCCAGCTTAATGATTTCTCTAGTGGATCAAATTCCCTCCTTTCCCCAATCTTGACTTTTGGGGGGCTCTCCATTTTCTTCAACTTTCCCTAAACTCTAACCACTTTTGAAGGTTTCCAAGTTTCTTACCTCTTGGGTTTTGTTAAGAACTAGACAAAGTTGGGCAGTGGTGGCACACTCCTTTAGTCCCAGCACTCGGGAAACAGAGGCAGGTGGAGCTCTGAGTTCAAGGCCAGCCTGGACTACAAAGCAAGTTCTAGGACAGCCAGAGCTACAAAGAGAAGCCATGACTCAACCCCACCCCCACCCAAAATAAGAACTAGATGAACGTGACCATGGTTATTAGTGTTTCTACAACTTAGTTCATTTTTAAAAGATTGATTCTTGGGGCTGGAGAGATGGCTCAGAGGTTAAGAGCACCGGTTGTTCTTCCAGAGATCCTGAGTTCAATTCCCAGCAACCACATGGTGGCTCACAACCATCCGTAATGAGATCTGGTGCCCTCTTCGGGTGTGGAGATATACATGGAAGCAGAATAATATTGTATACATAATAAATAAATAAAATCTTTAAAAAAAGATTGATTCTTGCTATTTGTGTGTGTGTGTGTTTGTGTGTGTGTGTGTGTGTGTGTGAGAGAGAGAGAGAGAGAGAGAGAGAGAGAGAGAGAGAGAGAGAGTCAATCTATGTGTGCATGAATGAACAATTGAACTCTGGTCCTTTTGGAAGAGTGGTAAGTGTTCTTAACTGCTGAGCCATCTCTCCAGCCCTAACTCATTGCAGTTAAAGATGTGACTCGTCCCAAGTCAGAATATTTTTGGCTTCTCAAAGTGAGATTGCTGGGGGCCAATTCTTTTTTACTAATTTTGGATGTGTGTGTAGATGTGGGTACTTGTGTGTCACAGTTTGAACGAGTAGGTCTGAGAGCAACTTGTGAGAGTCAGTTCTCTCCTTCCACCATCTGGGTTCTGAGAATCAAACTTAGGTTATGAGATACATAACCTTTATACACTAAGCTATCTCCTGGTCCTAACTGAATCTTTTAAACCATTTGACTGGAACAAATTTACTCCACAAAAATCTTCATATATTTGGGGTCCACCCTAAGATATCTTTCAGTTCTGCATTAATTTTAGAAGCAGTCATCCTTATTCATGGATTCAAGTAGCTGTGGCTCAAATGTATTCAGAAAAATAACTGTCAGTGCTGAATATGTACAGGCTTCCATCAGTATTCCGTAAATAATGTAGTAGAGCATCAGCTTGCATAGTATCTACTTCATATTGGGTGTTACAAATAATCTAGAGGCAAATCAACAAACAAAACAACATAACAGGCTGTGCATGCAATATACACAAACACTATGCTATCTTATGTAAGGGCTTTCAAAGATGTGGGTGTTTGAAGGGAGTTCAAGAAGCATCTTCCCGCTGGGCGGTGGTGCACCCCTTTAGTCCCAGAAGAGGCAGGCGAATCTCTGTGAGTTCGAGACCAGCCTGGTCTACAAGAGCTAGTTCCAGGACAGCCTCCAAAGCCACAGAGAAACCCTGTCTGGAAAACGACCCCCCCCAAAAAAAAGCATCTTCCCTTGCTGGTTCATATGGACTGTTAATGGGAAGTAGAATCGCCTGGACCACAAACTTCTAAGCACATCTGTGAGGGCACTTCTAGGTTGAATCAATTCCAGCGGGAAGACCCACCCTAAAGGCAAGTGGCACCATTCCATGGACTGGGGTCCTGGAAGGAGTTAGGGGAAAACTAGCTGAGCAGCAGCATCCACCAGGCCTCCTAACTGCAGATGTCATGTGACCAGCGGCCTCAGGAAACATTCTCTCAAGGGCAGCCGAGAGCCAAAATAAGCCCTTCTTTTTTAAAAGTTGCCTTTGTTGGGTATCTTGTTGCAACAGTGAGAAAAGTAGCAATTAACTTGTACCTCTCAGATGCTACAGAAGCACTGGCTACAGAAGCACTGAGCACACTATGTTGCCAAAGCTTGCCTCGAAGTGTTGGGGGCCACTGTTCAGTCTTTACTGGGACGCTCCATGGAACCATGTGGAGAGAAAGAAAGGATTTCACAAGAAGAGTCTCTTCTCCAGTGAGCTTGTACTCGCAGTTTACTTGTTCTTATTTTATTTTTTGTTTTCCAAGACGGCGTTTCAGTATCTTAGGCTGAAGTCAAGCTTCCTATGTAGCAGAGAATGACCTTGAACTCCTCCTGCTCTTACTTCTACCTCTGGAGTGCTCGGGTTATAGGTGTACATCATCTACCTGGCTTATGCAGTGCTGGCAGTTGACCTCAGGTCTTCATGCCTGCTAGGCAAGCAATCTACCAATTTAGCTATTCCTCAGCTTATTCCCCAATGGAATTCTCTTTCTAGGGAAAAATTCAGATCAAGCAGACTCAATCAACTCAGTTGAGCCCTTGGGATTGCAAGTTAAGAGCACTTTCTGCTCCTCCAGAAGACCAGAGTTAGAGACCCAGCTTAGAAAGTTCACAACAGTCTGTAACTCCAGCTCTTGAAGAACTGATGCTCTCTTCTGACCTCCATGGACACCACCCCTACACACACACACACACACACACACACACACACACACACACACCACTCATGCACACACAAATCTTTAAATGTTTTTTAAAATCATTTTTTGAAGTCGAGTTGTAAGGTGGTTGTTGGGTCTTGTTCATCTTTGCATAAAACTAGTAATATTTCACACTCAACTGCTACAAGTGTTTTCACATATAGTATCTCATTTGAATCACGAGTGTGCACACACACTTTTTTGTGGAAAATGAATTACTGTTCTCATTTTACAGAGAAGGAAACAGATGTTTGGAAATCAAGAAATACCCCTTAGGCTACACAGCTAACAAATGGCAGGGCCATCATTTGAACCCAGGATCTCTGATGCCACACATGAAGAACCCCTCTCTGTAGTGTAGCACAAGGCTGTCATGCCATGAGTGCTCATTAGCTTTTTGTTGAGTTGGATTGTCCAAGCCTTTTGTTACTCGAAGCCAGTGTGCACCTTCTTTAGTGTACAGAACAAGGAGTGAATGTTGTTCTAGCTGTGTGAGCTAATGCATTAGGTCAGTGAAGTCAGGGACATTGGATTAGTTGTCCCAAAGATAAGTTGCTTTTGTCTCTGGTAGCAAACTTGGTTCTGTGGTCCAGGCCACCATCTGAAATAGCCAGGATCAACATTGGGGATTGAGACAAAGTATTTGGAAGGAGCCAGAAAAATGCATCACCAATTCTAGGGGACAGGGAGAAGAAAGTCCTTATTCTTGTCAAGGAAAATTAACCTTAGGAGGCCCTAGGTGGACATTAGTGGAACTAAACTCAGGGAGTTAGGTTGATCTGGTCCAGAAAGACTTTTTTGCCTGTTTGTTTGTTTGTTTGTTTGTTTCTTCAAGACAGGGCTTCTCTGTGTATCCCTGACTGTCCTAGAACTAGCTCTTTAGCCCAGGCTGGCCTTGAACTCACAGAGTTCCGCTTGCCTCTGCTTCCCCAGTGCTGAGATTAAAGGTGTGCACCACCACCACCACTGTGTACAGAAAGTCTTCTTGAAGGAAGGCAGGTGCCAGACTGAAGATAGAAGAAAGGGTGTCTGGGAAGCTCAAGCCAGCAAAGGCAAGAGCTGCAAACAGATGATATCAGGGTGCACCTCCTGCTGGAAATCGTAAAGCCCTGGAGAAACAGGAATGAGCCACATCTGTGTCAACCAAATTTCACATTCAGGACTCCAAACCAAACAGTCCACTGAGTTCTCATCTTCCATTCCTAACAACTTGGCCTGTGGTCCTGATGAAGATGCAGACTTGAAGACCAAAGAGCTCTTCTTGTCATTAATCATTTTCATACCACTAAACTCAGTGAGGGCTGAGTGATGGGGGAAGTACTTCTGTGTATGTTTATCTTATTGATTGTTGAATAAAGTTCTGTTTGGCCAATGAGGCAGCAAGTTAGACGGGACTAGGAGTCAAAGAGGATTCTGGGACATGTAGTAGAGAAGTGGTGATCCAAGCAGGAAGTTACATAGCAAGGAGACTCATATTTAAGCAAGGAGAAACAGGAAGTATACTTTTTTCCCCTCCGCTCTTCCTCCAGTGGCACGATGTGATCCACCGGCAAGGAGGGACACCAATGGAAGGTATCCGATAAGATAAGTCTTATAAAATATACAGATGTATGGTAATTAAGACTGAGCTAACAGATGAGAATCCTAGTCATTGGCCAAGCAGCATTTGAACCTAATACAAGTTTCTGTGTATTAATTTGGGCCCTAACTCGGGTTGGCACCTGGCATAAAGCGCACACGTGGTGGTGGTGGGGCTTGGCAGCTTTTGGCAGAAAGATTTATCGTAACAGCTTAGTGACACACCTGCTCTGATCTAAATGGCACTGGGTGCAGTTCATGAAGTCCTTCCTCAGGTGTGTGGAGTGGAATGATTATAATAATAAACCACAGAACCAAGCAAAACATGGGAGCCATTTGGTGCATGTCAGGGTGACTGGATTGCGTCGAAGACCCCTTTGAGTAAGATTTGTGGGAAACGACTGAAGTGAGCTTTGAACCACTGTAGGCTTCACTGTTGAAAGCTGAGGGCATGAATGGAGGCTCATCTCCCTTCAGGACACTTACTTCCCCTGGGATCACCTTCAGCCACTGCCACAGTTAGCAACTGCAAGTGAGGTGTCCTGACAGAGCATCATCCACATCCTTCCTGAGCTGCTCTGTCTCTGCCACCTATGGGAATCTTCTCAGCCACTCTGCTACATATGCAAGCCTGGAAGGGTGTGGAAGTTAACAGCAAAGACAGCTGAGGGTCAACAGGGAGCAGAACTCTATGGATTCACGCTTTGTTCTTCCCTGCTACAGGCTGTTGGGTCTAACACATATCCTATAGGGCCTTCCTAGAGGCTCCCAAGAAAGACTGAGCTCCGGTCATCTCCAGCGAAGATCAAGATGCATAAAGGAGGGCTAGAGAGATGGCTCGGAGGTTAAGAGCACTGACTGCTCTTCCAGAGGTCCTGAGTTCAATTCCCAGCAACCACATGGTGGCTCACAACCATCTGTTAAAAGATCTGGTGCCTTCTTCTGGTGTGTAGATATACATGGAAGCAGAATGTTGTATACATAATAAATAAATAAAATCTTAAAAAAAAAAAAAGAGCTCTCGCTGTTCTTCCAGAGGACCCAGGTTCAATTCCCAGCAACCACATAGCCGCTCACAGCTGTCTGTAACTCCAGTTCTAGGGGATCTGACACCTTCACAGCAAATACACATAAAATAAAGTTAAATAAATTATATTAAAAAAAAGATACATAAAGGAATCATAGACTGACTCATCCTGCTCCTTGTTTGTCTTCACAGATGCAAAGCCCCCATTCCTACGTATGGTGTTACTTCCGGAATAGACCACTTACGTACATGCCTTTGCTCTGAAGGAAGGTGGATAAAGACTAAGAATTAACCTCTGGCATTTTTCCTATATCCATGAAAAGTAGTTGTTCCAGATACAAGAGGAAGTGAACTGATAGTCACAGGAGAAGGTACAGGTGCTACCATAATAGAGCTGCCAGAAATACCCTGGGAGTGAGGGGCAGTTCACTTCTGTGTGGTATAGGGACAGTCCATTGAGAGCAAAACTGCCGATCTCCTCAGACATCTGTCAAGTCCTACGCCTCAGTGTCTGTATTTGAAAGATAAGAGAATAGTGGGCCAGGCTTTGGTGGTGGGCACATGCCTTTAATGCCAGCCTGGTCTACAAGAGCTAGTTTCAGGACAGCCTCCAAAGCCACAGAGAAACGCTGTCTCGAAAAATCAGAGAGAGAGAGAATAGTGGTCCCTGCTTTGGTGGGCTGTTGGGAAGATAAAGAGGGAGGGAGAGGGAAGGAGAGAGAGGGGGAGGAAGAAGGAGAGGGAAAAGGAAAGGGGGGGGCATACTTTGTAGGCCTCTTGTCCACAACTGCGTTTTCAAGTCCCAGTTCTAGTATTTGTTGGTGAATCCACTGTTGACAGACAAGCTAGACAGGCCACTCAACCCCGTCCTGTCTTCCCCAAATGCTGCACTAAGAAGGGAAAGCAGCCACCTGGCTCTATCCTGCCCATGGCACAGTTTCTGAACACAAACCTGGTTGAATTTCATGCCACACAAGTGGCATGCTCACAGGAACCTTGGGGGTTTCTACAGCAACCATAGGGCTGTGAGTTTGAGAAAAGCTATGTGCTCAGTGCCTAGAGGAGTCAGGACAGTGGATTTAGAGAAAAAGAGAGGTGTGCAAGGCACACCCCAGTCCTCGGAAGGGAGCAGTGCATGAAAGATGAAGGCAAGACTGAATTTTCCCCTTGTGAAGAAAACAAAGGCCTTGAATTTGGTAAGAAAGTGGGAGTGGAAAAGACTAAAGTAAGGAGGGCAACTCAGCACTTTGGGGTAGTATTTAAAAATGCTCAGTTGGACTGGAGAGATGGCTCGGTGACTGCTTCCAGAGGACCCAAGTTCAGTTCCCAGCACTCACATCTGTCTGTAACTACAATTCCAGGGGATCCAACACCCTCACACAGAAATGAATGTAGACAAAACACCAATGCACATAATTTTCTTTAAGTGCTCAGTTAGCCTGGCAGTGATGGCGCACACCTTTAATCCTAACACAGCACCCAGGAGGTAGAAACAGGCAGATCTCTAAGTTCAAGGCCAGCCTGGTCTACAGAGTGAGTTCTAAAACAGCCAGGGCTACATAGAGAAACCTTGTCTGGAAAAAACAAAAATAATGCCTCCAGCATCCTCACACCTCCTTTTAGGGCCTGTCTTCAAAGACAGTAGAATTTGAGATTCAAAACACTGGCTTTGGAATCAGAACCAAGGGGCACAGAGCCACTGTTATAGACTGGCCAGTTCTTGTGGGACAAGCACTTATCTACACCCCATCCTCAGTTTCCTCTGAACTAGAAAAGAACACCATGAAGGCAAGGGCTCTGTCCACCTTATTCACTGGAGTATCTCTAGAGACTCACAGTGTATCTATCTGTAAATCTATCTGTGGGTAAACCAATTCATGTATAAAACCAGAATAGTACTGTCACACCTCCAAAGGCAACGAGTTACAATGTAAAAGAGCCTGGACCCTGGAACCCAACCCCCTGCATTGAAGTGGGGTTCAGGCTCTGTGAGATGGCTCAGGGGGTACACGCTTGCTGTGTACCCTCGTAACACATGAGTTCCGTCCCTGTCACCTGCAGTGGAAGAGGAGAATCGGATCCCCCAAACTGCCAGCTTACCTCCACATATACCACGGCACCAGTGAGCCCGTACTCACACACATACACACAATTATGATAAGCTAAATTAAAATATTTAGATGCCAGGATTCAGCCATCTCTTTTTTTTTTTTTTTTACAGGTTAGATAATCTTTCTGTTTCCTCATTGGAAAAATGAGGACTTAAACTAAGAGTGCTATGTGAAGTCTTAACACACTTTACTATAAATAAAATACATAAAACCATAGCTGGGCTGACTGTGGTGTTGCATGCTTTTAATCCTGAGAAGCAGAGGCAGGCAGATCTCTGTGAGTTCAAGGCCAGCCTGGTGCTACACAGAGAGTTCCAGGCCAGTCAGAGCTACACAGTGAGACCCTGTCTCAAAATAACAGCAAGAACAAATAATCAAAACAAAAAGAAAAAGAAAAAGAATCTGGGGCTGGAGAGATGACTCAGAAGTTAAGGGCAAACCGGATGCTTTGCAGGAGACCTGGCTTCAATTCCCAGCACCCACGTGGTGGATCACAACTCTCAGTTCCAGGGATCCAATGCCCTCTTCTGGCCCCTGTAGGAACAAGGCATACACAGTACACAGGCATGTATGCAGGCAAAATACTTACATACATAAAAATATATATACCTGGCTATGTATTTTAGCTATTGTTGCTACTATAAGAAGGCATAAAAATCCAGAGAACTGCTCACCATCTCATTTAGTCCCAGTCTTCTCATCTATTACACGTTATCCTACTCTGGTAAACTGTAACCAAGTATCATTAGTTTTAAATGGAGAGAATACTTTTTAGCAGCCACCTCATGACCTGCCACATGCCAGCTCACACTAAATGCTGGCCATCACCATTACGTTTGAAGTCATTCTGACCTTAGCAGCCCTGCAGGATGATGACAAAGCCAGAGGTTTGCCTTCCAGATCAGCTCAGCGCGGGAGCAGGCAATGGGGGCGGAGGGAAGGAAGGATCCCCAGGAAAACTGCTGTTGGCATGAACTGAATGAGCCGAGAGGGAGCCGAGCTGACTGTCATGTTCAGCTTAGCCGCAGGCTATAGAAACAGACTTGAGTAAGAGCAAACAGGAGGAAAGCAGTGCTGTGAAGCAGCAGACACACTGGCTAGAACTGGTTGTTAATACACCAGACCAATTTTTTCTATACAGTTACTTCCACTCCCGGTCAGAGGGGCAGGTACAATTCTGCTTCTGCTACATTTTTCATGCTAGCATGAGGGGCGTGGGAAAAGGGAGAGCCGGAGGCTGCTCCGGTTCTTGGGCTCACAAGCTCTTGCTGAGAGAATCCATTAGATGCTAAGGCAAGGTTCTTTATGATTACACCCTCAAATGGCTAACTGCAGTGATCAGTTAAGGCAAAGGAGACATCACTTCAGTTATTCACCTTACACATGTTCATCTACAGACTGGTGTGTGTGTGTGTGCGTGTGTGTGTGTGTGTGTGTGTGTGTGTGTGTGTGTGTGTGTGTTACTACAGAGCAAATCCAGGGCCTTGCACCACTATGCCACATCCCCATTGTTTTAGTTAGGGTTTCTATTGCTGCAACAGAATACCATAACCAAAAAACAAGTTGGGGTGGGGGTTGGGGAGAAGAGCTGTTTGGCTTTACACTTCCATATCACTGAAGGAATCCAGGACAGGAACACAAACAGGGCAGGAACTTGAGGGCAAGAGCTGATGCAGAGGCCATGGAGGGGAGCTGCTTACTGGCTTGCTCCTCATGGCTTGCTCAGCCTGCTTTCTGATAGAGCCTAGGACCACCAGCCTAGGAAAGTCACCACCCACCAAGGGCTGGATCCTCCCACATTGATCACTAATTGAGAAAATGCCTTACAGCTGGATCTCATGGAGGCATTTCCACAGCAGAGGGCCCTTCCTCTCTGATGACTCAAGTTTGTATCAAGTTGACACAAAACCAGCCAGTGTACCCATGCTTTGCTTTTTTTTGTTTGGTTTGGGGGGTTCTTTTTTTGTTTGTTTGCTGTTTTGTTTTGTTTTGAGATGAGGTTTTATTTTGTGAAGGCTGGCCTTGAATTTGCTATGTAGCTCCAGTGGCTTTAAATTCACAATCCTCCCGTCTCTGCCTACCAATTGCAGAGATCACAGTTCTGCACTACCACACCTGAATAAAAAATAATAATAATAATCTTCATTTGTGGGTCAAGCCTAAGGCGCAGGGTGCTGCATTCTGGCCCTTTAGGAACCTGCGTCTGTCTCATTGACATTCGATGAGTCATTCAATGTGACAACAGCTGCGATATGGGGCAGAATGTGATTGTGCTCTGTGAGGCTAAAAGCCTCTTTGGTGTTCACATTCTGAGAGTGACCTGTCTGAAGAGCATCTCACTATGTATCCCCACCTGGCCTGAAACTCACCATGTAGACCAGGCTGCATTGGACTCACAGAGATCCTCCTGCCTCGGCCCCTGAGTGTTGGGAATAAAGGCATGCGCCACCATGCCCAGTTTGCATTTTCTTGACTAATGACTGAAGTGAGAGGGCTCAGCCCACTGTGTGTGATGTCATCTCTGGGCTGGTTGTGTTGGGCTGTATAAGAAATTAGGCTGAGGGCTGGAGAGATGGCTCACAGTTAAGAGCACCAGCTGCTCTTCCAGAGGTCCTTAGTTCAATTCCAAGCAACCACAAGGTGGCTCACAACCATCTATAATGAGATCTGGTGCCCTCTTCTGGTGTGTAGGCAGAACACTGTGTACATAATAAATATATCTTTTAAAAAAAAGTAGTCTGAGTAAGCCATGGGGGACAAGCCAGTGAGCAGCATTTCTCCATGGTCTCTGCTTCAGTTCCCCCTCTAAGGTCCTGACCTGACTTCCCTTGATGGTGGACCACAAACTGTAAGATAAACTTGGGTTTTTATTTTTTGAGACAAACTTCCTTCCCAGGTTGCTTTCGGTCACTGTTTCCCACAACAATAGGAAGGAAGCTAGGACAGCATGCCGCTTGGAGAAAGGCAGAGGGTGAAAGAAACTGAGGAAGCAAGTAGAGGTGGGGATAGGAGTTAATATCCCACCAAACACCCGCCTGCCATCAGTAAAGACCGTATTTCGGGAGAACCGCTTAACAATATTTAATAAGGCCCGGTGACATGCCAAGAGAGCAGTGGAGCAGGGCCACCAATCCAGATAGATACTTCTGTAGTGGTAGCGTAGTGTACACGGTGGCAAAACCCACAATGCACTTCTCCTTTGGTCACCACAGGACTCTGCGGCATGGTTCTATTGGGACCATTTTATAGGCCCAGAGAAGTTAGCAAACACTAACATCAGAGGTCAAACTGAAAACCTGGGTCGGCTCACCCAAAAGCTTCTAAGAGAGAAAAGAATGGCTTCTGCAAGTGTATTCGTACCCTCCCCCATCCCACAGAGGGAGATGCGGACCAGGGAATACCGTGCTAGCACCATCAGAAGTGCAAGGAAGAGGAGAGCCCACGGGGAAACAGGGCCGCACCACCTGAAAGGACTCCTCTGGGCTTCCCACCGAGAGCTGTTTCCAGGCACACCACACTGAGCCTTCCTTCCACCGGGTCCCTGTGTAACTTCACTGTCGGGCGCCACGTAAAGCCTGCTCCAAAAAACCACCCTGTGATTCATGCTGAATGAATTCCTGGCATACACTGTCAGAAGGTAAAAGGCAGGTGTAGCTCCCCCGATGCTTTGAGTAGGTACTTGTTCAAATCATGTAGCCTCTCTAGGAACAGTTTCTGAAAGGAGTGGTGTATAATTTCTCCTCTGTAGCAGTGGTGAGGGGGTGGATTCTGAGGAGGAAACACTGATGGAGGAGGCAGGGGAAAGATGCCGTACTGGATCAGATTTTGGGAAGATCAAAGGATAGAGGCGAGCCCCACCTCTGGAGAAGGTAGGCTGGAGGTGGAGGGGTGAAGGAGTGGAGGTGGAGGGGTGAGGGTGGAGGGGTGAAGGTGAAGGGGCGGGGGAGGGGAGGGGGAGTAGGTGGAAGGGTGAAGGTGGAGGGGTGAGGGTGGAGGGGTGAGAGGAGAGGAGAGAAAGGAATTAGAAGTGTGTGGGACAGAGAAGCAGTTTCAGATTCCCCCAGGGGATCTCTGGGAGTCCAGGCTTCCTACCACCTCCAGCACCCTCATCAGGGAGCTCCATGTCTGTGGGGCTGCTCCTCTAGCCTCACACCTTCCCCATCCCTACCCCTGCAACACCCCTCCCTTTGCCCTTCAGGTAGCAAAAGCCTCCCAGCCCCTTTGTGCTAGCTTGCTCTCCAGGTTACCCGCTTGCCTTCCTTTGTTCCACCTCATGGATCACAATCAAACGCAAGTGCCGGATGCCCCAGCAGCCTGACCTCCAGCCCACAGGTATCCTTACTGCCTACAAAGGCAGGTCTCAAACTCTACCATGCACCAGAATCACTGGCAGGGAACAATGCTTGTTTGTTTAGAGACAGGGTCTCCTGTAGCCCAGGCTAGCCTCAAACTCACCTTGTAACCAAGGATGACCTTGGTTCTCCAGTCTCCACTTCCCTGGTGGTGGAGTCACAGGCCTGCACCTCCTGATCCAGCTTATGCACTCTGCAGGGGGTCAAGCCCAAGGCTTCCTGCTTGAGAGCTGGCAAGTCCTCCGAGAATTTACAGGGCAGGTAGGTACCCAAAGGATTCTCATGATCTGGGGACACTAGCATTTACTGTCCATTCAGCCTTAATCATGCTCTAGCCTATAATGAGACTGGAACTGAGTGTTTATGTGAAACTGTGAGCAGTTTGAAGATAGGTATATGATGGGTCCTAGACTGTGCCCTTCACGGCACCTCGCTTATTCAAAACAGGTACCCAAATCCCACTGGAAGTATCAAGTATCGTGAAGAGTTCATATTGATTTTTAGGTACCGTTTATGGAACAAGGCGTTCTGTCTTCAGGAACATTCTACTTTGTTTTTGTTTGCTATTTTTTTTTTTTCTTCCAGACCTCAACCAACTTCTGGGCTATCCAGTCTTTCCTTTGCAATAAACATGTGCTTTCTTAAATCCTAAGACTTCTCCTATCTGTGTATCAACGGTTATAAGTAATTCTTATAAGAAGCTTGGCAGAGGAGAGAAGCAGGATAATCAGTCCCTGCAGAAGGATGGGAGGCCCAGAAGGCCTAGTATTGTACTGAATTAAGAAGAGAAAGATTTGAGCTCATTTAAATATCCATGGAGGGAAGCCAGGAAGGAGGCTAATGTGGGAAAGAGAGACAGAGGCCCCTGGGGCGAGGGAAACTGGGATCCAGAGTGGGGGGGGGGGGCTGGCAGGGCAGGGGCACATGTCCTGCTGTAGGTGTAAAAAGCAAAAGATGGGCTTAGATACAGGAATAATGAGGCTGTAGACTTTAGGTGACTCCCAGCACTAAGTCCATGGAATTAAATTGCCTTGGTGTCACCAGCTTAATATGTCACCTCTCCTTGGCAGAGCTCTAAGCCCCAAGAAATGAATCTTCCATGAGAATCTCTCAGGCTGGAAGATGCCTGCCAGTGGAGCAGCAAGGACTTCCCAGTGGCACAAAGTGGAGGTGGGAAAGGAAGGATAAATACACCCAGCTGTGACAGTGGAAGGACTAGAGCAGGGTCATGGAGCTAATAAGTGGTAGGGCCAGATTTAGAGTCTTGCTCAGCTTAACCCTCAAACTCATCTGTCTGACCCATCCATTCACACTCCCTGACCCCCTGAATGTGTGAGGAGCAGGTGGAACGCAGGATTGAGAATAGCTTTTTCCTAACCCTCAGAATGAGAACTTGGGGTGCCATGGCCCACCCCTTACCCATGCACAGTCCAGCACATCTCGGGGCACCTGGAAGTGACAGAAATAATAAGAGCACTAACAATTTGCCAGATGCCGTCTTACCTGAACCGGCATGCACAGTGCCCCGAACAGTGCTAAAACCCTGGACGACAGACGTGCAGCCTTCTCTTCCTCCACTTCTCCTCCTCCTCACTGCCATTGTCTTCACTGGGGGCCAGGGACCACTCTATGTAATAAATACTTAATTTTTATATGGTTTCCCTGACCATAAAAGTATTTGAAAAGAAAACACTCTAACCAGAAATGCATTCCTAACCTAAGACAGCTGAATGTGAGGCGGTGGAAGGAGGAAACACACCACAGCCAGAGCATTCTGGCTCTCCTGCCCGAAATTATGTGATCTTGGACACACAAGGCTTCCATTCCTCTGTTTTCCTATTGCTAAATGAAGACAATAATGGCTTTTTGCTTTTGAAGGACTTATTTTTTAAAGTTATGTTCATGAGTGTGTGTCTGTGCTGAGGGTCTATGTACCCTTGAGTGCAGGTTCCAGAGGAGATGATGAGAGGAGGGAGTCGGATCCCCTGGAGCTGGAGTTACAGATAGTCATGAGCCACCCAACTTAGCAGATGAACTTGGGTTCTCTGCAAGAGGCTATTTCTCCACCCACAGGAGTAACAGTTCTTGGAAATTTTAAATAAGATGAGATACATAAATTACTGAAATGGCACTTGGCACGTGGTCAGTAGTCAGCATAAAATGGTCACTATTGATACCATTGCTGATATTTCACACTGTATATAGCCTAAATCTTAGGAGCAAGAAACCAATGGTAAGAGCTCATATCACACTTCTTTTTCCAAGACTATGTGCTAGCTAGTTTTCTGTGAACTTGACACAAGCTATAGTTATCGAGGAAGCCTCAATTGAGAAAATGCCTTCTTGAGTCTGGACTGTACGGCATTTTCTTAATTAGTGACTAATGGGGAAGATCCCAGCCCTCCAACGGCACGATGTGATCCACCGGCAAGGAGGGATGCCAATAAGGCATCTGATAAGATAAGTCTTATAAAATATATAAGTTTATGATAGTTAAGACTGAGCTAACAGATGAGAATCCTAGTCATTGGCCAAGCAGCATTGAACCTAATACAAGTCTCTCTGTGTATTCATTTGGGCCCTAACTCGGGCAGGCGGCTGGCGTAAAGCTCACACGTGGCGGTGGGGCTCAGGCGGCTTTTGGCAGAAAGATTTATTGTAACACAGCCCACTGAGGGTGGTACCATCCCTAGGCTTGTGGTCCTTGTGTTCAATAAGAAAGCAGGCTGATCAAGCCAGTAAATAGCACTCCATGGCCTCTCTATCAGCCACTGCCTACAGGGTCCTGCTTTGTTGGAGTTCCTATCCTGACTTCATTTGATGATGAACTATAGCCTGGAAGCATAAACTGAATAAACCCTTTCCTCCCTAAGTTGCTTCAGTCATGGTGTTTCATCATAGCAATAGTAACCCTATCTAAGACAGACTAGACCATAGGTACACACACACACATACACACACACACACACACACACACACAATTTCACATGTCCTTGTTCACTTGCCAAACATTATGGTTGACTCTCAACATGATCCCATGGGACTGAGGGTATAGCTCTGTGGGACAGTGTTTACCTGGAATGTACAAGAACCTAAACTATCCACACGTATAGAAAATGAAATTGGTAATCCTAGTAATATGAACATGCCATTTTGTCTTTGCCATATCTGAGGTGGCCACATCTTCACACCGCAAATATTTAAAGGGGACAGCTAAAGGCTGCTAAAGTGTGGAGCATGGATCAGCAGTGTTTTCTCTGTAAAGGGCCAATCAGGAATAACTGAGGCTTTTCAGATTGTTACAACTACATACCTGTGTGGTTGGCACTGAAAGACAACACTCGGATGAAAGAAAGCAGAGGAACCCAGTAAAACCTTAGAGATTGAAATTTGGATTTCATATAATTTTCACATCATGAAACATTATTTCTTTGATTTTTTTTTCCTTTTACAACCACTACTTAACAATGTAAAAAAAAAAAAAAATGCCCACAATTTTCAGTCTGTACTATGTAAAAGGCATCAGGGTGGATTTGGCCTTTGGGTCACAGGGAGCAAAGAGACCTGCCATTCTGGAACCTGGTTGAGGATTAGAGGAGCAAGGAAGGCTCTACACATTCTCAGTGGAGACTTCGGGGGCCTCACCTCCCACTGGACCTGTTGAAAACCCCTGACTCAGCTTCTGCATCAAATACTACAACCTCTGTGAAGACTTTCCCAAACTTCTCTGAAGAAGTAAAAGCTGGTTTCTCCCCATTTCTCTGCACTTCTTTTCTGTTGCTAGAAACAATCGTCTACATTCCCCCGATGCTGGAGGTGACAGAGCAGTTGGCCTGTCAACCCCTGAGCTTCACCCTCACCCTGGGTGCAAGAGCATCAGAGAGTGGGGAGGAAGCCTATCTTAAGGACCCCGTCTCTCTCTCCTCTCTTCTCCCTTCATCTCCCCTTCTTTCTCCCTCCCCATCTCCAGCTCTCCAGGACAATCCCTTAGAACAGAGACACTACCTTTCTTACGCTGGTCCTGGCAACAGTCCTGGCACAATGATTTCGAATAAGAGAGAATGGCAAGCATTTGCTGAATTAAATTCAAAACAATGCCTTTGGTTCAACTTTTAATGTATCTTTCATCTTTATGGATGATACACATTTCATTGCTGGGCAAAAGATGTAATATCAAAGATAAATTTCCTTTCCCTGGTTTTAGACCCCTTTCTATTCTTATTAAACAGTCTTTCACGGAGATAATTGCATGACTTCCATTTTGGGTGTCCTGAGGTCAAGCACCCTCAGGTCCAGAGGAACTAGGAACACAGCTAGAATATTCCGGGAGCTTTTATTTCCTCGATGATCTGTAGGGCGGAATGACATGAACCCTTGAGCCAGGCTGGTAGGAAATCTTCCTCTAAGTACCCATTGCAGAATGATTTTAAGTTGAACTCAGGACTTTGGCAGACCATTTAGCTGGAGCTAGTGATCTGGGTAGTTGTGTCCAAACAGACCTGGGAGATCACACTTCAGTCTCTTTGCCTATTCAGAGCTGCTGTGAGGAGTCTATGTTCATGGTGAAAACCAACTAAGATAGGGTTTCTCTTGTCTGGCTGTCTCCAAGAACTGCTGGAGAGTTCCCTCCACAGTTTAGTGTGCCTCCTCTCATCTTCTCCCTTGGGGAAGTCGCTTTGTTTACCACAACCAGTTGCTCCCTCTGGTAGCTCTGCCACGCCTTTGTGCTCCATTGAGCTGTGAACTACACAGAAGCAAGTCTCAGGGAAAGAACATTACAAAGCCAGCCCATGGTGAATGTGGTGTGTTCTTGCCTTGCCTCAGCTAACAGCAAAAAGCTTTCTCAGGGGTTTCCACACTTATTTTCACAGGAGAGAGAAAAGAACAGAACGGCTTCTCTGAAAAGCCCGTTATATTATTTATTGTATGTGATAATGTGTTAAGAGCTTCATATTGGGTTACTGCACCCTGTACAGTTGGGGCTGGTCTTCCTTGGCAGAGGACTGTGTGCATGAAAGCACACACCTACCTTGTGATGAAATTTGTAAAACTCCAAATTACCATTCGTTAGCCTGTTCAAATAGCATTACCATCAGGAGCCAACTGCACGTGGTTCAGGCAGATCTCTCTGTCCTTTAAGCTTTATCAGGGCTTTTGAAAGTCTTCTATAGATCTTTGGTAGGAATTACAACTTAACCAGAGCCTAGTTGCCCAGAAAGACAGCAAGATAACAACTGTCTAGAGAAAAATGATGCATTCAACTCTTGAGCTAGTGGACATTTTCCTTTTTATTTACCTGTTAAAACCATGGTTCTCCATCTCTTAACAACCTGGAGCTTGGTTACCCAGACACCTGGCTCTTGTTCCTTCTACACTGCCACTTTCAGCCACTTGTGATGCTCTTTACTGATGCATAGTTTAACTGAGGAGAGAAGGGGAAGTGATACTTTGCAAGGCCTATAACATGAGTTTGAGCCTGGCCGTGGTGATGGTGATCTTTAATCCCAGCACTCCGGAGGCAAAGGCAAGTAGATCTCTGAGTTCAAGCCAGTCTGCTCTACAGAGCGAGTTCTAGGACAGCCAAGGCTACCCAGAGAAACCCTATCTCTATAAAGCAGACAACAAAAACCAAAACACACCACGAATGAGTTTGGCACTATGCATGTCTATGTCTCAGACACTTGAAGTCTAAGGATTACCTTACTGGGCCTTTCCATAGAATATTTCTGAATACTGGCATCATTCCTCTAAGACACTCAACACAGAAAATGCTTTCCTTGAATATTTACATTTGCAGACTAGAATTCAAGGCAGGAGCTGAAGTCTCTTCAATCGCCTGTGGTCACAGAAATCAATGGCAATGTAGACAAGATAAAATAGCAGTAAAGATCAGGGGGTTGGGGTCAAACAGAGCCAAGTATGAATCCCTTGTAATTGTGAACTGTGTGACCTTGGGCTAAGAACTGATAACATCTAACATTTGCTGGCTACTTTGTGTGTGCTGGGCACTGAGCTAAATCTGTCAGATGCAGTCACTATCTCATTTCATCCTTCAAATAATCCCATAAGGGAGGTGCTATTAATATCTTCATTTCACAAAATGAAAAACGCAAAGCTCAGAAAGGTTGGGCAGTTACTCTAAAATCGCAGGCATCAAGTTTCAGAAACAAAACATTAGATTATGTCCTTGTTGGCAGTACTCGTCTTAGAAGGGATAGTTGTAGGGATTAAATGTTAAATGAGATAATACGGGCAAAGAGTGTGCCTATATACAGTTAGTGCTTATTCCTATTACTTAGTATTCTTTTTGTTTGTTTGTTTGTTTGTTTGTTTGTTTGTTTGAGACAGAGTCTCACTATATAACCCTGGCTGGCTTGGAACTCACTCTGTAGACCAGGCTGGCTTCAAACTCACCAGAATCCACCTGTCTCTGTCTCCTAGTCCTGGGATTAAAGGCGTGTATCACCATGCCAGGCCTTACATAGCATTCTTATTTTCACATTACCTGCTAGCATTTGCACAGCACTTTACCATTTATAAAGATCATTTGTGCAGTTAACCATTAGAACCTGGCTTAGAAAAGTGCAAACAGAGATTGGGGCAGGGATGGGGGGTGGGAGGGAGGGAGCTGGAAGGAAGACACCTCAGTGGATAAAGGCTCATGATCCAAAAGCCTGGAGACCTTGCTGGCTGGGCATAGTGGCTCACACCTTTGGCCCAGGCACTTAGGAGGCAGAGGCAAGCAGATCTGCATGAGTTAGAAGCCAGTTAGGACTACCCAGAAAAACTGTGTCTCTAAAAACAAAAACAAAACAAAACAAAACAAAAAAGCCTAGAGACCCAAGTTCTATCCCCCAAACCCACTTAAAGGTGGAAGGAGAGGACCAGCTCCACAAAGTCATCCTCTAGCTTCCATACATGTGCTATGCATGCATGGCCCCACGAGTACATCATGTGCATCCAATAATAATAAATAAAAAATTTTAAAATATAGCTGGGTCATTTAGTTTGTAAATACTCTTTTGGTTCCAGAGTACAGCAACATGTCTGACTTTCAGTCAGTGTGGGGGGGCTATTTCTGTATAATGCATTCCACTTATTATTAGGAAATATGGCTATTTGCTTATATGTGGATCCTAGTCCTGTCTGCCTCTAAATTGCTTCCTTAGCTTGGTAAATCTGGAAACTGTTTTGTTGTTGTTTTCTGCTTGATTCTCTCCATTTTGTCAGAGGGTTCTCCTTCCAGCCAGTGATGTCCGGGAGAGGGAAGCTCATGTGTCTGACACCCACGTTCCTTTCCACAGTTAAATAGATGCAGGTAGGTAGATATCAAATTACGAATGGGCTTTTTATTTTTAAAGGTTAATTTATTATAAGTTGGGTCTTTGGAACTCTGAGGATTTCCCCATGTTTTGAGTGTGACTCTAGCCCCACAGTGATCCCAGAGGAACCCATCCTCTGTACCAGACACAAAAACAGGAAACCAAATATGGAAGAAGATAAAGCCGGGGCTCCCCCTCTCCTGTCAATCAAGGCTGTTAGGGCTGAGCAAAGCTCACTGAGCCTGCACTAGGCACTGGGTTCAGTTGCCAGCACTTGGGAGGTGGAGTTGGGATGACCGTGAGTTCATGGTCTGGGTGCCGTCTCTCCAGAGCACGTTCCAAGAGATTCCCTCCACCTGCCCCTGCCTCTTCAGTCTAGGTTTGTTGCAAATAAAAGCTTGTCTTTACTTTCCATAGCTTCTCCAAAATTTGTTCCATTTCATAGTGTTCTTTATCTCTCTATTATTTTGAGCAACCCCCACCTCAGACCTGGTTTACACCAGAGGCTTCTAAGATCCCAAACTTTCGCCTGCTTTCCTGTTTTGTTCCTCTAATCTGAATGGCTATTTGTAGACAAGTAACGAAATAATTCACACTAAAGTATGAATGGCTGATTTGATTTATTTTCTTCACAGGTATTTGCATTTTAAAAAGACTGTTTTCAATGCAAATTAATTTGTAATTGTTGAGAATTCACTCTGGTGAAACTTAACAAAGTAGCCAATGGCCATTAGGCAGAATGCTTTTTTGGAAGAAGCCAACTGGAAGCTGGGCAGAACAGCTGGCCAGCCACGGGGGCACCAGCATCCTGTCCTCCTGCCCAAGAGTCTATGGCCTTTGCTTTTGCAGGATGCTTAGCATCCAGAGACCTCGTGAAATACACTTAGGAACATTCATGTGGTGACCTGTTCCTGCACCCACTTGGGTTCCCTTTCTCTCTTTGGAGTTGGCAGTTGGAGCTGGAGGCACTGATGTCCACCAACCAGTTCAGACCAGGAGGCTCAGCACAGTCTGCTCTCTGCCAGGAGGGACTGAGGAAGAAATGGACAATTACGGTTTTCCAGGGGTCCTAAAAATACTGCAAGGTATAAAAGGACCCAAGTATTAGGGTCATGGTGGTTCTCCTCTCTGCTTAGTGTTTTGATTTTCACTCCCATAACGGCAGCCTAGTGGGGAAGATAGTGGTACTCAGAAGATTGCCTGAGCAGCGTCTCAGCCACAACTTCCTCTCTCAATGACCTTAACAAGTTACAGAGATGCAATGCCTCAACATCTTCATCTAGAAAACAAGCAATGAGAGTTCATACCTCATGGAGTTGTTTCATGTGTATGCATGAGTTTCTGTGGGTACGTGTACCTATGTTTGTAGATGTATGGATGGGATTGTGTGTGTGTGTGTGTGTGTGTGTGTGTGTGTGTGTGTGTGTGTGTGCATGCTTCTGTGTATTATGTGTGCATGTATTATGTGTATATATGTTTGCACATGTATATATATATGTGTGTGTGTGTGTGTGTGTGTGTGTGTGTGTGAATATCCCTATATTTGTGTATGTGTGTTCATGTGTATGCATTGTGTGTGAACGTGTTTGTATTGTGTTGTATGTGTGCATGAGTTTATACTGTGTGTGCATACATATGTGATTGTGCTAGCTATTGTCATCCACACTTTTGCAGGTGTTTTTACATGTTGAAAATACTTTAAAAATGGGAAGTTTTCCTGGTCTTAGGTGCCTATTTCTATTGCAGGACAGACTGTAAATGGTCACTAAAGGTTAAGGTGACCCTTTATGCAATTATTGTCTTGAAGGCCTCATTGTGTACTGTGAGTCATCACCACTCAGACAGGCAGGGTGACTCAGTAGCCTGGTAAGGAGGTCAGAAGTTCCCCTGGATTCAAGTTAGAGGACCCAAGCCCATGGTCTAGGAAGAAATAGCACACTTGGGTGGACAGCCGGTGGGGCTTGGAGTGCCTGGATATGAAGTGCCTCGGAGAATGGGGACTCCTCCAGTGAGGAGGTGGGGCTTCAGAGTCAGGTACAGATCGGTTTGAGTTCCATTCCTGCCCTACTCTGTGGCCTCAGACACTCTTCACCTTCTGTAAGTCTCACTTTAAAATGTATTTGTTTTTATTATTTGAAAATAGTGTAAGCCGCCTTTAATCCAACCACTCCGGAGGAGAGGCAGACGGATCTCTGTGAGTTCGAGGCCAGCCTGGTCTCCAGAGCGAGTGCCAGGATAGGCTCCAAAGCTACACAGAGAAACCCTGTCTCAAAAAAACCAAAAAAACAAAAAAAAAAAAAAAGAAAGAAAGAAAGAAAGAAAAGAATATAGTGTATATATGTGGGTATGTATACATGTACCTAAGGGATCCACAAGAGGGCATCAGATTCCCCTGGATCTGGAGTTACAGACAGTTGTGAGCTGCTGCATGGGTGCTAGAAATAGAATGTTGGTCCTCTGAAAGAACAGCCATCTCTCTAGCTTCGTCTGTGTGCTCTCTCTCTCTCTCTCTCTCTCTCTCTCTCTCTCTCTCTCTCTGTGTGTGTGTGTGTGTGTGTGTGTGTGTGTGTGTGTGTGTGTGTAAATATGCATATATGTTGCCTGGCATGGCAGTACCAGCACATAGGAATCAGAAACAGGCAGATCTCTGTGAGTTTGAGTCTGGCCTGGTCTACAAGTTCCAGAATCTACATAGTGAGATTCTGTCTCAAACAAAACAAAGAAATATATCTGTAAGTGGAAATGATCTTAGTAAAAATTACTTCATGATATAAATGCTTGGGAAAACGTTGAGAATCAGGGTAATTATTGTTACTATCACCATTGTGGTTGTAAGTTGGAATTCAAATACACAGTTCCCAGGACTAGTAGTAATAAGGACCAGGCTAAGTGGGGAAAGTAACAGGACATGAATGTCTTTGTCATTGTTTCAGGCAGTGACAAAACCATTTAGCTAGGTTTAAATGTGTAAAAACTCATTATTTATTTCTTACTGTTTGCCTGTCAAGGAAGCGGCAATTTGTGTTCACACAACTTCCATTTTGGAGAAGATTCGGGAGGGAGAACAAGTGACCTTCAGTAAAAACAGAGCTCAGGCTTAGCATTTGTGGGGGAGGAGTTTCCATTCAGGTCCTGGCTCACCAGGACAGCCAGCCATGTAGGCCTCTCGCTGTAAGACACCAAAGCTTGCTGGAGATGTGAGTGTCATGTAACAAGCATGTCCCTTCCCACTCTCCACCAGCCCTCCTGAGTTCATGCTGTCTGCAAATCTTCACGTTCTTTGTTGTCTCCTTTGCTCACAGTTTGTGCCTTCCTCTGCCACCGCATTTGCCCTCAGTGTTTCAGCCTATGGACTTCTTTTTTTTTTTTTTTTTTTTTTAAGCCATGCCTCTCCCCCTCCCCCTCCCTCCACACCGATCACATTCCTGCTTGCTTGCTTGCTTCCAGCCTAGTTCATTATCCTAACTCACTCCCCTTCATTCCTAGAAAACAGCTCACCCAGCCCCCCTCCCCCTCCCGCCCATGCCCACCTTCCACAAATTCCAGCAGCCTGGCACTCAGTAACTCCAGCATCACACTTCACCGCTCTCAGAGTTTACACTACTTACATGCTCCTTGCTGCTGCTCTCGAGGGTTAGGGTTGGGGGCAGGGGCTTCGCTTAAAAAAAAAAAATCTGGGCACAAGTTGAACCTACAGTTAAGTTTCCTCGCACAGTTCCACATTTCATGGTTTATTTTAACCAGTGGCTTAGGTCTATGCTCTGTTACAAGGTGAGAGACGACTAGATCCTTCAGGGAATAACACGAACGAAGTAGAAAGAAAAACAAAACAAAACAAAATCACCTAATGGGGGTCCACCCACGGGATCTCCCCACTCCCCCAACTCCGAACCCACAGGCCTTGGCTTGCTGGGTCGTTTATTCCACTCTTCGTGAGCTCAGATTGCCTCTGAGTCTGTATGTGTGCACACGTGTGTGGCCACTGCTGGCTTCCCAAAGGGCTCACCTCTCTACTGCCATTTTGCTAGGGCACAAGAGGTAGCCCCGTGGGATGTTACTCTCCCTCTTTTTCTCCCTGCCCCCAACTCAGCCTGGGCTTTTTCCTGTCTCTTAACTCCACCAGTGCAGCAGCAACTAGCCGAGCTGCTGGCTAGTGAGTGAGCGAGTGTGTGTGTGTGTGTGTGTGTGTGTGTGTGTGTGTGTGTGTGTGTGTGTGTGTGTGTGTGTAAGTGTGTGTGTGTGTGTGTGTGTGTGTGTGTGTGTGTGTGTGTGTGTGTGTGTGTCTGCGTGCGCAGCTAGGCCAAGCCTGCGAGCCTGCCTGGCACTGGAGAGTTTTAGTTTGCATTCAGAAGAAAGGAGGAGGGGAGACAAGAGGGAAGGAGGAAAAGGTGGAGGGGGGAGGAGTGGGGGGGTGCGGAGAAGGGAGGGAGAATGTCTTGTTTGTGGCTTGTCAGCAATTGCTTGAGACAAGCTTCCATGTGTGAAAGCTACTTGGCATGAATGCCTGGGCCGTACCAAGTGTCACCGCAGCAAGAGGGGGAGACAGAAGAAAAACAGATCAGACCAGAGCAGACAATAGGCCCCTAAAGTGTTCCCCCTAAGTTGCTTTGATGTTGTCCTGGTGTCTTGATACCAGGAGGCCAGGGATTGCTGGAAAAGGGTCTTTTTTGTCTTCATTCACTTCCCTCCAGTTTCTGCAATGATTCTCCAGAATCTCTGCTCATGAAAAAGGTAAGCACTCTTAACAATTCCTTCTTCTGTGGCAAGCTTGCTCGCCGGTGCCTGGAAGTGGGGTCTCATTCCTGCGCTGCTCAGGAGGAGCGCTTGGGTCCCGCGATTGGAGCTGCTGCTGTGCCCCTGAAGTCTTTGCTAGCCGCTTAAGGCTGGGGATGGCCCCTCTTTCCAGGGAACCCCAGTAACACGATCTGTGCCTCTGGGTTGGGGGGGGGGGGAAGGGGTGGAAGGAGAGGGGTGGGAGGAGGATGGGAGGGTGGAGGGTGGGAGGGAAAAAAGAGAGAGGGAGAGAAGCCTGGAAGAGAGGAAGAGAAGGGCAGAGCCCTGTTTCAGAGAAGCCCCAGCCCTGAGCCCAAGGAGGCCTTGCAAGCTCTGCGCTGTGCATTCGCAGGCTGAGCGAGGCTGGCTGGAGCTCTGCTAAGTGACTGCAGAGATTGCATGGCGCTTTGTGTGTGCGAGTATGCCTGTGGGTCTGGGTGTGTGTGTGGACCTCCCACACACTGCCCTGGCGTGTCTCGTAGTGAAGGGGAGGTACCCCAGTCCTTATCACCCTGCCCAGACTCGGAGGAAGAGAGTGGCATGGCCGGCCAG
Organism: Cricetulus griseus; assembly: GCF_003668045.3. Lineage (NCBI taxonomy): Eukaryota > Metazoa > Chordata > Mammalia > Rodentia > Cricetidae > Cricetulus > Cricetulus griseus. The sequence goes on from NW_023276806.1 coordinate 59,236,289, forward strand.
AAGGGTGAGCGAGAGGACTGCCCCGAGACATCCACAAACTTTTCCAGTTTGGGGGAATTCTCTGCTCCGAGATGCTGTAAAGAAGTAGTTGGGTGCCTCGGGCCTCAGTTTACCCCATCTGTGAAAGCGGGAGAGCTGGCTGGGGTTGCTGCACGCCTCCCTGAGTGAAGCCAAACAGAGCAGCCCACTCCATGTAACTGTGTGGCGAAATCTTCAGGCTGGCGTTGCTGTGGAATCACAAACTGGAAGTGTGACCATTATTCCTGATTATCAGCGTCATGATGATAAAACCGTCATTAAAGACACCCCGAGACAAACAGACCCCGCGAGCACAGATCAAGTGTCTGGCCATTTCTAATGAACAAAACCCCCTTTTCCACCTGTTGGCTTCTGTCCTTTCTCTGTGTCTTTTGCTTAGATTTATTGGCCGATTTGTACAGAGAATAGGGTGGGAGGGGTTGGGTTTCCCCTCTCCTCCTCCTTCGTGCATATATGCAGACATATATACATGTATGTATATATGTATTTCTAAAGTCAACACGAGATTCTCAGAGGGGAAACGTGCCTCCTGTTAAAGCCCTTTATTCAAGACCTTGTGCTTTCTGGCGCTGGCAGGGTGTGCGTGCTCATTTGTAAACTACCTTGGAGGTTAAAGATTTTTATTGTGGCTTTTAGAGATTAAATGAAATTTATTTACAGTTGCCATTTATCAGAGAGTAAAGATCAGGGTGAAGGTGTAAGAATGTGATGCTGTTTATTATCTGGCGGTTTGGTGGCTAAAACCTTTTGCTTTTTAAAGTGGCGTCTGGAGAACTGGGAGGAGAGGACTGGAATCGGTCGGTACCTGCTATCCAACCTTCACATGTTTGCTTGGAAGGGAAAAAAATGTCTGCTTCTGTTTTTCAATTGTGGATTTCTTCTGCCTTTACCCAGTGATGGCATCGAGGCTCTCTGCTGTAGCCCTTTTGAAATTCTCTGAGGGGGGTTGGTTGGCTTACCCAGTTTTAGGTTTGTGTGTGTGTGTGTGTGTGTGTGTGTGTCTGTCTTACTGCTTGTCAAAAAGAAAAAAAAATATCTATAGAAGTCTGGGTAGCTGTGACTCCTTCCATTCTAACTCAAATGTTTATCAGACGGTCTGTGATAGCCTGAGATGGATGCAAAGAGCCACCCCTGGCTAAGAGTATTCATGTTCTTCCTATAGAGGCCTGGAAACCTAGTTGCTGGGTGTGGGAGAGGATGAGAGAAAGGCATTAGGGGCCTCCATCTGGCACGAAGGTCCCAGAACTTCTTTATTCTATTTTAATGTTTTGCATCTTCAGTCTTAATCGTCATTCCGCTGAGGAGGCTGCAGAGCTTGCTATGATTTGTCTCTGGCAAGCTTCAGGGTCCAGACATCTTTTAAGAATGTTAGCACTTCAGACCTGGGTGGCAGAAGAAAGGTTGCTCGTCATGTTTTAGACGAGGGTGCTTAGTGAAGCTGACCCCTCCATAGGGTCCCAAGCCCCATGAAGGCTTATGTGCCGTCCACTCCAACCTCATCCCCCCACTCAATCTTGCACACTTATGAGTAGGAGTCTTTTTCAGTGTCATTCGACGCTCTGGGCTCAAGCAGCATCCCTTGCCAGGTTCATGTCACAGATACAAGAGACATAGATTGCACCCCTGTTTTGCATCGGGTACCATGTTGAGGATGAAGGAAAAGCAAGGTTCCCATCCTCAGGCAGTGTCCAGTCTTGTCAGTTTGGTCCACAAAAACCACAGTCACACAAACCAACACGTGGGCATTATAGTGTGCCATAAAACTCTATAACCAAGCACAAACTGTCATTTTTGTCTTTGTGGTTAAGGTCCCCTGTCCCAGTGTCACAGGACCCAAGGATTCTAATGACTAAAGGAAATTCTCCCCAACCCCCACACACTGTACACCCAGTACAGCAGAGACACACATAACATCTGCAAACCCTTGCTATTAAATAACTTCACACTTGTTGTGAACCAGCCTATGTAACAGTCATTATCTGGGTAATTCGCATTGGCTGTGGCCTCTCTGCTGTTAAACTCTAATGGGTATTGGAGGACTGGAGTTAGCAAGGCTCTTGTCTCCCTTTACTTCTTCCATGGTTCCTGGGCTGCTATTAAAGATTCAGCTGCAGGAAACTCCACCATCATCACTGTCATTTTGGAGCTCCGAAGACAATATTGCAATAAAACGGCCTTCCCCATCCCTCCCGGCAGTGCCAGCTATCTAACTATAAGGCAAAATATTATCAAAAACCAGTTCAGCCAATCCCATTTTGGGTCAGATTATTAAACTTTTATTGGTTTGGTGACATCAGAAATACCCCTCCTACTTCCTCTGTATAGTCTGCCTTGGAGAGAACACACACCTGCGATGCCAGTCACTTCCAAGGAGGAACTTAGTGCTTGTACTAACGTCTCCATCGTTTCTTTCTCGAGTACTCAGGGTAGTGCTGTCTTTGGGGCTGTCAATCTTCTACTTCTTCTTCTTTTTAAAGATTAATGGTTTAAAAAGAAGACAGACGTGCCCACACACACATAAATCACAGGTTTGGTGCCTACACTCCAGGAACCCCCCACACATTCTGTGGTTCAGTCATATCACGGGCAAAATGAGAGTCATTTCAATGCACCCAGCATTGTTCCACAGTGACGTGCTCAAGCCCACGTCGGAGCTACAACCTTGTCATGTCTGCATTTGGAACCTGTGGCTTAGGCCTTCTCTCCTCAGCAGGGTGCACTTGACTCAATGTCTTTGATCATTTCCGGACATAGTACCCCCCCCCCCGTTGTGTCACTCACTGTGGCGGTACCTGTGGGGGAGGCAGCTTGAGTTGGCATTGGATAGAGTCTCCCAAAGAGAGTAGGGAGTTGAAGGTTGAGTAAAACGAGACCTAGGTGGAAGGGATACAGATCATCCTTAACTCCAGGAGAATTTAAGTGAAGGCCGTTGCAACATTTTAAAAGGCCCTGTGTCTACATACTTGTATAAGTGCCTCTAGTCCCACTACAGGCAAAACCAACACTGGGTGTCGGGCATTCCCTAAACTCATTAGTCACAAATGTTGTTTTTGCATGTAGTTTTATAGAAGGAAATTTGTGGTTTTTCTCCCCACAAGAGACATAATATAAGATGTAAAGTGGAAACTTTCTTCATTCCTCTTAAGCTTTGGCATCTTAATGCGCACTAAGAAGGTGTTTAGTCCTCTGCTTTAGCAGCTCTAGGAGTTAAGTACGGTTGTTCACCTCGGGATATAGTTAAGTAAGGTTCTGTGACTCATCCAAGGACTCCTGAGGCAATCCAGGGTGAGATGGCTAACCAATTAAATGTCTCCACTAGGTCAGTAGTTCTCAACTGTGGGTCATGACCCCTGTGGGAGTTCAAACAATGCTTTCACAGGAGTTACCTAAGACTGTTGGAAAACAGATATTTACATTCCGATTCCACATTACAATTATGAAGTAGCAGTGAAAACCATTTTCATCACACCATGAGGAACTGTGATAGAGGATCACGACCTAGGAAGGCTGAGAATCACTGTGTTTGGCTGTCTCTTCAGGAGATGAGAAGCAGAGAACTGAGGGCCACACCACTTAGATCGAAGGCCGTGGTGACATGACAGAATAGGCTTAATTTGGGCATCCCACCCCTTGCCTTCCAGAGAAAGGGATTCCCAGTTCTGATTTAATAGTGACACGTTTTCCATAAAGGACATTATGCCAGCTTTTGGCTTGGTTTTGACATTCTCCCACTCTGGATCCCTGTTGGAGTGAAGGATTTGGAGTAAGTCATCTCTAAGGTTCCTTTCAGCTTTGCTAGTCGGTTGTTTTTCTGATTCTGTGAAGAGGCTAACGTGACAGTCTAGTCATTTACACGATGCCCAATTCAAGAGGCAAGGTTGCCAAATAAGAAATACCATGAGCTTTGTGGATATATAGGATAAATCCATACCCATATGCATACATACAAACTATATTGACATTTTGAAGTGAAAGCACGTTAAGAAAGAGCGGGATTTTAATTTATGGATTGCAAGAGAATTTGCCAGTCAGCATGCAGGCACATGTGCAAGAGACTAGAGAACCATTTTCAAAAGAATAAGCTGTTTTGAATGCACGTCTTCCTGTATAATAAGTATGAATTTAAAATGGACGGGCACTGGGTACATCTCTTAGCTTCACTGTTCTCACCCGCTTTCTCGTGGCAACCGTGCAGTTCATTTTTGTATTGTGTTCTTGTGTTGTTTTGAGGGTGAAAAGGACCAGTTTAAGCAAGCATAGTGCTAACGATACATGCCGTGCATTTTATACTCTGTTCTGGGGCAGGCCTAGGGACAGTCTTTATAATAGTGCAACTCACAAAAGGTCTTGTCGAAGACTTGCTGCTAAGTTACACATAGATTATGTGAGTGTTAGTATAGACTATATCCCTGTCTTAGGGTACAAGTAACAAACTGAATGGTGACAGAAACGCTGGAGAATAAATGGTATTTTCATTCATCATGTCACCTCTGTGAGTCATTTAGAGTTGGATAAACCTTTGAAGGATATAATTTTAAATTTTTACATGGTGGCTCTTAATGCAATTTTTAAAACCTCATAGTAAATTCTTCTGCCATGTTTTAGGAATATCATCTTGCTTACAGCAGGGGAGCCTGTTTCAAGCCTGCATTGACAGTTAGTAAACCAACGACTTTTTTAATTGGTCTTAATTTTTTTTATCTGAAAAAAAATAGTGTCTAAGCTATAATTACTTTCTAACTCAGAAAGGGGGATTTGAAGACCATGTATAATTATGTTTTACTCACTCTTTTATTCTAGGTTGTTTAAAATTCATAACATTGGGTCTCTTGTTTATTTCATAATCATCCTAAGACATACATAATAACAGAAATATATTAGTGACTTCAGAGGTAAGGAATGGATTTACCAGCGAGCATATTAAGCAGTATGACTGTGTTCCGTAGACCTGTGTAGGATGTTTAGTTATTGACAGATGCTAACCTGGTAATAAACAAAAAGCACTGTGTATCACTGTTGCTTAGCCCATTTCCGATGATCCAAGTAGTTACCAAGTGTTTTTATGTTACTCTACGTTTAAAAATACCTTGATGTTTAAAGCTTTGGAAAGCTTTATAATTACACACACACACACACACACACACACACACACACCAAAAAAAAAAAAAAAAACACTCTTTTTTTCCTGAAAAATAAACTCAGAACCCAAACTGCCATTAATGACATTTGGAAGAAGCCATGTCCTCACCAGCTAAAAAGGAATGCTTATGTCCCCTGAGGTGGTCATCCTGCTATCTAGGTAAGATGGACTTTGTAGTAGGTGTTGACTTGTGCAGGTAGGAGACAGGTGGTACTGGTGCTGGCTGGCTGTGGACACAGGACAAGCTGAGTGAATGGTCAAGAACTTGCTTGTTCTCATGATGGCTGTTTGGTGGTTTGTATATAGAAATACATGATGTACTCAAGCGTCTAAGGCAGCATAGTCTAAAGAATCAGGGCATGAACACACATGTCAGGGCCCAGGAGGCCTCTGCCTAAACTGTCTTCTGCTTTATCTTTCCCAGACTGGCTCCTGATGAATCATCAGAACTTATCCTGGCATTTCCTAGACCCATGCTACTTCATCCCTTTGGTACCACTTGCAGTAGGCAAATGAACCCAGGCAGTCCTGCACTGTTGTTGTATCTTCAAGGGTTGGGACAAGTTTTTAGTTTCTGTATCTTAGTGTCCAGGGCAGGGTGAAACAGAACAGGCAACAAATCAACGTTGTTTAAGAGTAAACAATGTGCATTGGAATAGCTTATTTTGGTACTGAGGAGACGATGCATCAGTGGGTCAAGTGCTTGCTATGGAAGCATGAAGAGCTAAGGACCCAAGTTTGATCACCAGCACCCATGTGAAAAGCCAGACTTTGTGACATGTGTCTGTAACCCTAGCACTGGGCTGGGGTGTGGGTGGGAGGGGCGAGTGTGGGGACAGGTAGATCTCCTAGGTTTGCTGGCCCAGCAAACCTTTGCAGGTTCTGTGTGAGACCCTGCCTCAAAAACTAGGTGTGGCGGGTGGTAAAGGAAGACACTTGACATCCATCTCTGCCTCTACATGCATATCCATGGATGAGGGCGCCCTCATACATGGGTGTACATACACATGAGAAAGGAAAAGGAAATAGCTTATTAATAACTTAAGTAGCTTAGTGTGGTAGCACACACCTTTAATCCCAGTACTGGAGACGCAGAGAAGGCCATTTTCTGTGAGTTCAAGACCAGCTAGGACTGCATAGTGAGACCCTGTCTCAAAAAACACAAGAAAGAAACTAATAATTTAAACAAATAAAAAAGTGGTGGAAAAGATATGAAACCATGCAATCGTCTATCACATTAAAAAGGGGAAACGTTTCATGTGGTATTCATTCCCTTGTAAAAGAATGTTGCAAAAGAATGAATTGCTCATTCACCCTGGAGTATTGAGAATACCCCGGAATCCTTCTTTGTCTTATGTCAGGCTGTTTCTCTGGCTTCTCATTCTTGAGCCTTATAATTTCTAAGAGTTTATTCTTTATGTCAAAGGATCACTGATGTTGATCACTTGATCTGAAGTTCTGGATAACCTGACCTGAACTGGTCATGTGACCTTGGACTGTTTATTCTCTCTCCAACTCACTTTATCCCCTTGTCAATTAGGGACAATAATAATTATCTCAGTACCTTGTAATATGATTTGGTTACCTTTGTCTGCCTAACTCTTTGTAGGACCATTTATTGGTATCTAGGCAGTAGCTAAAGAAGGGATGTGTCCCAAGAAAGGCTGGACAAGAAAACAGTAGGTTGAATACCTGGCTTCTGGACATCTGGACCACCAGAAATAAGAAGGAATTATATGCTTTAATTTTCTAAACATGGATGTGAGTGAAGAACCCTCTGGACAAGGGCTTTTAGTTGCAAAGAACTGACTCACTCAGGTTTCCTCTAGCAAAGGGGCATTCGTGGTGAGGATGCTCAGACAAGTGGAATTCGGGAATAGATGCCTTTCCAGGGTGGTGCCAGCTCCAAGGACAGTCACTTGCCATTCCCAGTGTCCCTGTTGCTTTTCTGTCTCCTTTGACTCCTTGTAGCATTAGCCTTTGCATTTTATTACAGGGGCATCTTTTGATTTTGCAGCATTTTGCTGATACCTAACTATAGCTTGTTAGACTTACCTACTTACCTACACTCCTGTGTCCAGCTTTTATTTGCCTCCTCGTGGTTTCTTGGTTAATAGTCTTTCTGTTGTACTTTTCCTGATAGCTTCCTTATTATCTCAGAGTTCCTTTTACCTAGTGCATAGTCCTAAGAATCCAGTTAGTCCCCTTCATCTTTTCTTTGGCACACTTGTAACTCTCGGTCGATCTGTGGTTGTAGTTGTTCAAGGGTTCAAAGTTCACCCACAGTGTATAGAGGAGGGGGAAGCAAAACTGTTTCTGTTTGATGTAAGCAAAGGGTCCTTTTGGTAAAAATGATGGAAGGCTCCCTTCCTACCCATGTAGCTGGCAACAACATATTTGACATAGCTAATGTAAATCCATTATGAGAATCTAAGTTAAGAATAACCAGGTTATTAAAAATTAAAATGTTTCATCAGTGATAATTAGTATAACTGTGATAAGAAGGCCATGGAACAAGTAGCAAATTCATAACCAAGAAAGAAACTGGGAGACAAGTGAGTTCGAGGTAGCTGTTAGTTGAATGATATCATGTTGGATGCTTGTTAAACAAGAGTAGGTGAGTAGTGAGCATGAACATATGTTGTCATGGATCCCAGAGGCTAGTTTACAAGCAAGCATAACCCTGGAATTGAAGACCAGGCAGACAAAGAGGAATATTAAACTCTGCAGGAAGTTAGTGCCTGGACTTTTCTTCCTGGGTGTTTACCCCTACGTTTCCCTAGCCCTTTCCTTGATCTGAAGTTCTGGATAACCTGACCTGAACTGGTCATGTGACCTTGGACTGTTTATTCTCTCTCCAACTCACTTTATCCCCTTGTCAAATAGGGACAATAATAATTATCTCAGTACCTTGTAATATGATTTAAATTAGATGGCACCATATATTTCAAGTGAGTAATATATTACCTGGCATTAATAAGTCCTCATTTGATTGTAGCAATTACTCTAATACACAGAAAGGAAGGAAATGTTGATGAGATAATATGCTGAGTAGAATTTCACTTGTTACATCATTGATTCCTTAGAGCAATCCTGAGGGACTTGTGCTTCTCTTTATGAATGATAAAACAATAACAACGTTGCTGGGAATATAGCCTAGTGATAGAGCATCTTTCTAGCACATACAAACTGCTAAGTTTGACTCCTAGCACCCCATCCCCAATCCAGAAAATACAACAACAATGAAAGCTGCAAGAGTGAAAGAGTATTTAAGTATTTAACATGTGCCAAATGGACTAATCGGAACCTTTTCATGCACCGCTGTTACTAATATCTCCATCTCATAGTTAAGGGTGCTCAAGTGCTGAACTGTAACATGCCCAAGGTGCTAAAACTAGGTAAATGATAGTCACAGCTTCAGTGTATGCCTACTTAAACCCAGGCAGGCTGACTCCAGAAGTTTCCAGATATATATATATATATATATATATATATATATATATATAATATATATAATATATATATATATATCTGAGTTAAGGTTCAGGTCTTATTAAGGGTGCTAGTTCAATTCACTCCCAGAGACGTATGCTAACTGAATGCAAGACCGTGGCAGACACAACCTGAATGTGCACCAAATTGTGAGTGTTTTTGGAATGGGTACAGACTATTTCAAAAAATAATTTAACTATGTCAACATAAGGTCCCTGTGATCTGAAGAAAAGATTTAACAAACGTGTGAAGGATATCTGTTTTATCCGGCAATGAAAAAAGAGTGTGACCTTGTGAAGAATTCAAGACAAGTGGGGTTTGATTTCCCCACCCTTAAGGTGCTTTCATCCTGGTGGAGGGAGACAGATAATCACACAACTAATTAGGAACCATACGGCAGTGGATCAAAGAACTGCAGCAGTCAAGGGAGAGAAAGATTAATTTGGCAGTGATGAACATGGGAGAGGAATTGGGGAAGGCTTCATGCAGGAGATGACATTTGCAATTGTCCTTTAGGGACAGCTATGGAAGTACCAGAAGCCTTCTATAATTTCCTTTTTCTTCACACTAGTGACTTTCTAAAGATAGCGTCATTGCAATATAGTAAGCACATAATATGCATGTAGTGTTTCCAAAGATTAGGTTCTTTGAGGGAAAAAAATGGAGAAGTTCTTCATCATATGACAGTAGTGGTATCTCTCTGGTCTGCATTTATGCAGTTACCTATTAATGGAGTCAGAAAATGGAAACTTCCATTCTATGCTTTCAAGTTTGGGGCTCCAAAGCTGTGCAACAGCTGCCCGGGGTCCAAAAGGTAATCTCTGTGGCATTAAGGAAGTCCTGGGGAAATCCAGGAGGTCATTTATCTGTCGCCTTCTTCTTCTTCTTCTTCTTCTTCTTCTTCTTCTTCTTCTTCTTCTTCTTCTTCTTCTTCTTCTTCTTCTTCTCTTCCTCCTCCTCCTTCACTTCCTCTCCTTCTTTTAAGGTTTCTTTATGAGCGTTGTGCTTGCATGTGTGTTTGTGTGTTTTATGTCTGCCTGGTACCCTTGGAGGTCAGAAGAGAGTGTAGGAGTCTCTGAAACTGGAGATATGGATGGCTGTAAGCTGCCATGGGAATTCGGGGAATCAAACAGGGTTCTTCTTCAAGAACAAGTGCTCTTAACCACTGAGCCATCTCTCCAAGCCCCTATTTATACATTCTTTGATTAGAGATTTTAGTTGTAGTTATACATTCTCAATTTTTTTTTTTGTTTTTTGTTTGTTTGTTTTGTTTTTCAAGACAGAGTTTCTGAGTAGCTATGGAGCCAGTCCTGGAACTTGCTCTGTAAACCAGGCTTACCTTGAACTCACAAAAGATCCCCCTACCTCTGCCTCCAGAGTGCAGGACTAAAGGTGTGTGCCACCACTGCCTGGCAAAATTCTCAATTTCCATTCATTTAGCCCCAGGTTTTCTGGATTTTTTAAAAAGATATCATTAATTGAAGCTCTTCTATATTGTCTCGCTAAGCACGATTGTAATGGTAGGTCTGTGTGTTCTGGTTGTTGATTTAATTGATTGGCTACATCCTAATCTAGTTCAAAGCAGCCACCGTGTAGACATCTGCTGCATTTGGTCTCAGTTCACCGGCATAGTCAACCTAGCACTATAAGACAGAAACTCAAAGGGAGCTCTTGATCGGGTAGGTGTGTCCTCCCTTCAAGTCTCCGCTCCTGAACTTTTGTTGATGGGCATTATTCTCTTTCTTTCTTCCAAAGACCCAACTTAAGCTACATTTCCTCAATTCCTAGAGATAGAGGAGCCGTGGTGCCAGCACACCCATGACATCTTCTACTCCTTTTCTAGTAGCCATGACAGCTTCCTGTATTACAGGTCACTCAGGGACAGTACAGAAGGAATCTCAACTGAGAAAATACCTCCATTGAATTGCCTGTGGGCAAGTCTGTGGGGCATTTTCTTGATTAATGATTGATGCAGGAAGACTTTATGAGTAGTGCCATTCCTGGGCAGGAGGTCATGGGTTGTATAAGAAAGCGGGTGGAGGGAGCCATTAAACAGTGTTCCTCTATGGCTTCTGATTCAGTTCCTGCCCTGACTTCCTTCAGTGATGGACTATGACCTGGGATATGGATGCTAAATAAACCCTTTCTTCCCCAAGTTGCTTTTTTGGTTGTGATGCTTATTGCAGCAACAGAAAACACAGAAGGATTTTAGGTTCTGTCTACCTGTGCATCCTACAGACCATGAAAGGGTAGTCCTGACTAGCAAGTGGTACTTAAAATTGCTTATTTGCTCAACCAAATTGAATATTTTGCCTTGGTGGACCTGCCTTTGGGCACTGTTACCTGGATGTCTGGGCTTCAATTCTCTTTTGGGAGACGGAGTATTTTAAGCCAGGTGTGGTAGCTCATGCCTATATTACCAGCACTGGGAGGCTAACGCAGGGGAGTTTCCATGAGTTTGAAGCCAACCTGGGCTACATTACAAGAACCAGGCCATCCTGGGCTACAGAGTAAGACCCCAGTTATAAACAAGCAAACAAAGTGTCAATGCTTTTAGGATAAAAGAGATTATGTGCTGTAACCATTCATTGTAATTATTAATAAGCATCAGTATGAAGTGATGAAATTGCTTCCTTTGCTTACTTTTGCAGGCAGAGTGGGAAGTCTTGATAAGCTAACTGGCCCCTTCCATCTTTAATATCTATGATTCTTTGAAATTTTATGTAGACAAGTGCAAGCTAATGTACACTGGAAGGAACAATTGAAGCAGCTCATACTCACTGATGGGCTCTGAATTACTCTACTTGTAAGTGCTCAGGAAAAAGATCTCAGATTCATTGTGGATTGCTCAATGGAGACATCTGCTCGCTGTGCAGCAGCAGTCAGAAGAATGAATGAGATATAATAGGCCGTATTAACTTCAAGAATGGGATAAAGAAGAATGCAGAAAATAATATAGTGCACATAATTTGGCATTGACTATTTCTGTAATTACAATAAAACATTTTAATGATATACATTGATGTTATGACTTCACCTTAAAATCAGAATTCAGCATTGGGTTCTGTCATTTCAAAGAAAACAAAGCAGAATTACAAAGGATCCAGAGAAAAACAACAGGCAATCTCAAAGACGTGCAAGGGATTCGCCTGTAATGAGAAACTGAAAAGACAAGGGCATTTTAATTTGGGTAAAGAGGGTGGGGGATTGACATTGTATAAATTTATTTAAAATTAATGAAAGTTTCAGAAAATGGCTAGAGCTAGCTTCTGATTATCCTTGGTAATGGAGGTCAGAGATAGGCAGGATAATTGAAATCCCCGATTATCTCCAACCTTCATTTTAGCCATTAGCGGTAGCATCCTGCCCTGGCACAGTCTTAACAAATGAGTAAATGCAAGGCCCAACAGTCCAGGGGGTGTGAAGTGAACAGCCATGAGAAAGGCAGCCTGAGGTAGCAGGCTACCTGTGCAATATGCCAACAGGAAGCCTAAATTCCAACCCCTGCTCTCTGTCCATCATCTGCACAACCTTGAGTGATATGCTTAGCTTCTGTCCCCGTGCCTAGGCTTGCTGGAAGATCTAAATGAGCTGGTTGGAAATGTTGGTGAGCTGCACCACTCTGTGTTAGGGATGGCTGTGCCAGATTCCCATTTGGCATGCCAGCCTCAGGAGCTGGCATAGTTCCTAGCTCCTAGGCCTTACACTCCATAGTCCCTTCACTAAATGTCCTGCTTACACTCTTGGAAAGCAATTTCAGAAGGTGAGAGAAAAATGCCCTTCATCTTCAGATGCATCCTCCACAGCTCTGTTCCCCTGGTTCCTGGGGAACCTGGGGAGAATTTTGCATACATTTCCCATTGACTTTGAGGTCATCTCACATAATCTTCCCAACAGCCCACCAAGGTAGGGACCACTATTCTCATCTTTCAAATACAGCCAGTGAGGCCTAGGTGACTGGCTTTAGAATGGATAGCAGGTACAGAATAAAGAGGACACCTATGCTGCTGGCCTCTGGGTTGACTTACAGAGTTTAGAAAATGGAGTTATGTGACCCTGACACCCCTGCTGTAAAGTAGCTAGCCATTTAGTGGTTTCCTTGAATCTCCTGCTTTGTTTCTCAGCATCCAGTACAGGACTCAACCTCCTCATAAGCCCTGAGCCTTGTCCTCCATAAAAGACCAGCACGTCTGCCTAGGCACCCCTAGTTGTAGTTCTTAACGTATTATGTTCGTAAATGTAGAAGCTCCTAAACCCAATTCAAATAGTAGTTAGTGATTTAGTTACACAAGTTAGTTAAACCCAGAGTCTTACAAGACAATAGAATCATTCCTTAAGTCTTTATTTTAACTTAAAACGTCACTTGGGGTTTTGATGTGGGCCAAAGCTTTGTCTTCAGGGAGAACCCTGATTCTTAATTGTAGTCTAAGTCGCAAGAATTGACATTTTCTTGATTTTTTTTCTCTTTCTTGTTGTCTTCAAAATGGAGTAATATCTGAAAGACATTTGAGAAGCAATCAAGTTTTTCCAGATGTAATGATGTTTTACAGCTGACTTTCCCACACTACTGACAGCACACCATTTATTTGTAAGTGTGTGTGTGTGTGTGTGTATGTGTGTGTGTGTGTAAGAGAGAGAGAGAGAGAGAGAGAGAGAGAGAGAGAGAGAGAGAGAGCGCTAGGAGAGGGTGTGCACATGAGCACAAGTGTCCCAGGAGGCCAGAGGCATCAGGTCCCCTGGAGCTGGAGTTTCAGGTGGCTGTGAGTAATGCAATTTGGGTGCTGGGAACTGAACTCTGGCCCTCTGTAGAGCAGTATGCTGCTTAACCACTGCTCCACCATGCTAGGCCTTTAGTAACTCACTCTAAATGCCTATCTTACACTGAGAGTTGTAGACATGGTTTCTTTTCTGCACCTATATTGTTTCAAATGTGTTTAATTAAATCATACAGATATAATAATGCAAAGAACCAGTGCAAATAGTCTGTAAACATAGACTGTTGGTGAGCAGACAGCTCCTGCAGAGGATAGGTGTCCCAGGGCAGCCTGTTACTAGCTGAGGTGGCTCAGCATGCCACAGGCCTTCTATGTATATGCATCAAAAGAGGCAATGGAGGCCACACATGAATCAGTTATGTGTCGTCACTAGAGAGTACCTCTGCTCAACATGGCTTCTGTTTCATGCTTCTGCCATGAAAGCTGAATTCCTTGAAGTTCTAACTTTCATCTCTGTAGTAACTCCCATAACACAGCATGGTGATGAGAATATATTGGGCGCTTACTGAACATTGATTAACCAACTAGCTAATAGGCCAAACCAAAACTCAATTTGGCCACTATATACCCTCTGGTAGGGATGCCAAGCTTCATGCTGCTGTGTAGAAAGAGCTAGCAAATGAAGTTCTAATGTTGCTGCAAGATTAGTTCACATACACTTTAAGGTAGCTAAATAATGTGAAGCAGATATTAAGGAATGGATTCTGAGTAATATGTAATTAACCTAGGTAACTCACCAACATAAAATAACAGCGAGACAGCACTTGATAACATTTTATAAGGGATTAGGTACGTTCTTACATGGGGAAAAATCTGTACTTACAACACGGTGGCCAGCTACAAAAAGCCTCTCTGATGATTATGTTCAGGGCCAGCCAGGTCAAGGAAAAAAATCTCCCCTACTGATGCATCCTTGCAGCATCCAGTTTATTATATGCTTCTGTGGCAAAGTGAAGCATCATGAATTGAGCACAGGAGAGAAAAGTCAGACCTGAAGGATATTAAACCTGACAAAGACATTCGGTGGTACGTGATTGGTTGCAAAAAATGGGGGTAGAGTGTTGGTGATGGCAGGCAGAGCCTGTTTCCCAAAATAAAACCAGATAACACATTTAGGCTTGTATTCAACAAATGAGTTTCAATTTGAACCAAAATATACTGAGTGAGCACAGTTGGAACATTACAGAATGTTTACATGACCATAGGAAAAATGAGATGAGAAAGCATATACATATTACATTTAAGTGTGTGTACACACACATGCCCATGTGTGCAGAACAGAATAGAAACGCTGGTAAGATTAGATGGGTATGACCTTTCTCATCAATTTTCCATACTGGGGATCTGCAGGTGGGTTTCACTGATTAGTTCTGGAGGACCTGTCCTTCCTTCAACAGGTTGTGAGATGGTTGGTTCTCTAGGAAAAGAAAAGTGGAATTAGCATTGTACTGAGCACTGTGCGTTTAGTAAGTGGTAGCATTTTCCTTTGAATATAAATTGCCATTTTTATTTTTTTGAGACAAGGTCTCACTATGTAATTCTGTCTGGCCTGGAAATTACTATGCAGACCAGGCTGGCCTTGAACTCACAGAGATTCACCTGGGTCTGCCTTACAAGTGCTGAGGTTGGAGGTGTGCACCACTATGCCTGCTGCCATTGAGTTCTTTACCAGACTTACTGAATGTGCCATTGTGAAAGAAGAAAAACTACTACCAAATAAATTGCATGTGTGCTGTACATACTGTCAATATTAAAATGTTTGATTTTAAATATCAAATTGTTGATTTCAGAGCTACTAAAATGTGAAAAATATGCATGCTAAAATAAGTGAAATATGATATTTTATTTAACCCTCCAACAACTGTAAAGTAGTGATGTGTGTGGATGAAGAAGAAAGGCTCTGAGAAGTCAAGTAGTTTGCTTAAAGTCCAATCAGAGCCAGTCTCAATGTCCAGTTCTTTTTCACAGCCCCATGTCACTGACTGAACCAGTATTTTCCCAGAGCTCAGAGATATAACAACAAAACCAACAAAGCCACCCTAGTGTTCTGCCAAGAACATTTCCTTTTGGATCTACACTTCCTTTTGGATCTAGTTCCCAAATACCTTTCCCCTGAGAAAGACTGAAGGACACCTAAGTTAACCAGGGCTGGTTAGGGCTAGAAGGGATTCTGAGTTCCTGGGGTCTGTTCTCCTGAGCCTGAACTGATAATAACACCTCCCTCCCCAGGGAGCCCTGCAGAAGCTGTGAAAGGACCAGTAGGTACAGGGCCACTTGGGCAGCTCAGTGCCTTTTGGCAGGCTTAATTTTCATCTGTCCCTGGTCCTGATTCTGTTGGAGACACACAGTCAGTTTCATCCATGTTAACAATACTTGGCCCTGAGCATATGGAAATGGTGTGAGGGTCCCCCTTATGACTCTCTGGGTGGCCCTCTGGAAGTTCCGTATAGGCGGTGATGTAAAATTTGCTTTCTTGGTGGCTGTTATACTGAGGGCCTATGGTTATCAATATGCCTATTATTATCAAATTCCTTGTAAAAGGAGGAGTCAACATTGATGGCTGTGCTTCACTGGAGGAAAGCACTGTCTCCTCACTTCCTTTAGGTACATTCTCTCCTTGGTGCAGCCTGGGAGTGTACTTATTTTTGTTTTTTCCAGCATCTTATCCGAATGTGTAAATATGCAAATATGCCTCTCCCCCGGTGTGAGTTCGCTTGCGTTCTCTCTCTCTCTCTCTCTCTCTCTCTCTCTCTCTCTCTCTACCTCTCGTTTCTCTCTGTCCCTGTCTTTCTCTCCATATGCCACTATGTAGGCAATTTGGACTTTAGTCATTTACTTGTTAGATTTAAGTTGTGTCTGCTCTTTTCAATTTTGAAATTAATTTTTGTTAGAGTTGACATTTTATTTTTAATTGTGTGTGCGTGCATATTGAGTGTAGGTGCCTGAAGAGGCCAGTGGCTTCTGATCTCCTGGAGCTGGTTACAGGTGATTGTAACTCTCATGTGGGTTCTGGGAATCAAGCTCAGGAGCTCTGTAAGAAACGTTTCTCTTAACTGCTGAGCCCCAGATTTGACATTTTCAGAGCCATTTGCTTTGGTCTTGCTTGCTTTTGATAGCCATTCTTCATATTTTATAGAGTTCTTTAAAAATATTTTTTCAAAGTTGGGTAGTGGTAGTGCACACCTTTAATCCCAGCACTCTGAAGGCAGAGGCAGGCAGATCTCTGAGTTTAAAGAATTTTATGTGTATGTGTTTTGCCTCTGTGTGTGTGTGTGCCATATGTGAGCCTGGTCCCCATGGAAGCCAGAAGAGGGTGTCAGATCCCCTGGAACAGGAGTTATAGTTTGTGAGCCACCATGCAGTATTATGAATCAAATCAAGGTCCTCTGGAAGAGCAGCGAGTGCTCTTAATTACTGAGTCATCTCTCTAGCCCCCAGTTTTATAGTTCTCTTAAATGAGAATTAAAAAAAAATTTCTGTCAGAAGCTTAAGTGTCAGCTTTGTGATGTGATGCCTAGCCAAAGATCATCCCTGATTTTCATCTTCTAATGATCTATCCAAAAATGCCTTTTAGAGCTTTAAGCAAATCATTGCTATTTAAATGGAGCAGGGTGGGCTTGGGATGGAAGAATCTTGTAGGTGTTAATTGACCGAATCCCCTGCTTCAACTGTCACCCTCACGTTCTCTAGCCAGCTTGAAAGGACAGATGCTTTACATCTCTTCTGCCACTGTAACCCGCTTGAACCCTGCAGGCACCAGGTGTGCCTTTCTGATTTAGCTCATGATAGCTCTCTCAGGGTACCTGAGAGCGTTGTAGCATAGAGGCACTCTCTTCTTCCTTCCCTCGGAGAACCAACATCAAGAGTGGACCCTCACTCTAAAAGCAGAACCCCAGTATTCACCTTCCTGCTGAGCTCTCTGAGATACAAAACTAGTTCTTGAAAAAGATTACTGTGGGGGACTTCCGGGGCTGTGGAACAATAGTTGGGTCTGTAAAACCACGAATTAGGTCAGGTGTGGTGGTGCACTCCTTTAGTCCCACCTAGCACTTGGGAGGTGAGGCAGGCAGATCTCTGTGAGTTCAAGGCCAGCTTGGTTAGTTAGTTCCAGGACAGCCAGAACTACGTAATGAGACCCTGTCCAGTCCCCCCCCAAAAAAAGACCAGGAATTAGGACCCAGAGAGGAACCTGGTAGAAAGCTGGTTACTAAACTCTTGGAAATAACTATATATTCACATACATACTCAGTGGATGGAACCTTCTAGAAATCAGTCAGGAAAGGCATATTTTTCTTTATTCCTCCTCCTCTTCCTCCTCCTCCTCCTCCTCCTCCTCCTCCTCCTCCTCCTTCTTCTTCTTCTTCTTTGGTTTTTCAAGACAGGGTTTTTCTGTGTAACTTTGTAGACCAGCCTCACAGAGTTCCACCTGTCTGTGCCTACTGAGTGCTGAGATTAAAGATGTGTGCCACCACTGCCTGGCTGTTTGTTTGTTTGTTTATAACTCTTTTACTCTTTGGGGGAACCATCACTCAGCTCCCAAATAAATACACGGAGACTTATAGACTTATTCTTACTTATGAATGCCTGGACTTAGCTTGGCTTATTTCTTTTCTCTTTTTTTGGGGGGGGAGGGCTGGTTTTTTTCTTTGTATGTTTGTTTGTTCTTTTGTTTGTTGAGACAGGGTTTCTCTGTGTAGCTTTGGATCCTGTCCTGGAACTCACTCTGTAGACCACCCTGGCTTTGAACTCACAGAGATCTGCCTGCCTCTGGCTCCCAAGTGCTGGGATAAAAAGTATGCACCACCACTACCCAGCTGCTTGGTTTATTTCTATCCAGCTTTTCTTAACTTAAATTATCCAGTCTACCTTTTGCCACTGGGCTTTTACCTTTCTCTATTCTATGTACCTTTCTTTCCTTCTCACTCCATGACTTACTCTGTGGCTGGGTGGCTGACCCCTCTCCTCCTTCTTTTCTTGTGTCTCCCTCTTTTTTATTCTCTCTGCCCTCCAGCCCCACCTTTTCTCTCTCCTGCCTAGCTATTGGCCATTCAGCTCTTTATTAGGCCAATCAGGTGTCTTAAACAGGCAAAGTAACACAGCTTTACAGAGTTAGACAAATGCAGCATAAAAGAATGCAACACATCTTTGCATCATTAAATATGTATTCCACAGCATAAACATGGAATGCATCTCAAACTAATATTACACAACAGGCACCCTTCACTTAAGTCGTGCTGGTTGAACTGCAAATTTCAGAATAAGTCACCGGTGTGAAATTAGAGAAGGGAAAGTGAATGTAAGCACATAAATGCCATCTATTTAAACAAGCTTGTTGCTAGGCAAGAGAGGTGTGGCATAGATGGGAGTCCAGGGTGAGCCATCTCACACCCAGGAAGCATCACCTGCCAGGTTTCTTTCTCACTGAAGGAACTGTCATGAATGATCTTCATCTTCTGGGCTGGATATCTTAAGCTATTAAAATGGAGAAACAACAAGGAACTCTTCATTGGGTCTTTATGATGCTCAGACATAATTAATAACAGATGGCTTGCAGCTAAACAGTGTACGAGAAGTATGTGTGATTTCAATAGTAACGGGTGTATAGTTCTGTCCTATTCATAAAAGGAGTTCAGATCTTTGCATAAAGCAAGGGATGGCAAAGGAGGAAAGCCCGCCTTGTCACTTCCAGAGGGGATGCCCAACACATCTTCTTCGTAAAGAGAAGTCTTTGCTCTGTGAAGTTCATCAGCACCTTTTTTTCCAAAGCAAAATCACTGAAGACAAATGGACCCTGCAGCTCCATTGATTGAGGTAAACCCCAACACATTAATTCAGGCTTTCAGGAATGCTAATATGAGGCCGAAGAATCAGGGAATTAGCTGAAACTTTCATCCTCTCTCTCTCTCTCTCTCTCTCTCTCTCTCTCTCTCTCTCTCTCTCTCTCTCCTGAAAAGGATCTGATCAACTCAAAATTAATTGCTGAGGGAAACGGTTTTACATGATTTCCCATAAACCCACCAAATTAGGATTTGAAGGACTGTGAGTAGCAAGAGCCACAGACACCGAATCTGTGTCCTAGGGCACTGTGGGCACAGTGTGCGATTCTCTGCAACTCCCAAGTGGCCTTTTCTGACATCTACTCCATGGAAAACAATGGAGAACTATTTCCATGCTTGTGTTTCCCTGGAGCTCTGAAAACACCATTGTAAAGATTAAAAGGTTACCCCTTCTCATTCCCTCTCACAACTTACTAAAATCATCAAATTGAGCCAAGGGGCCTAAAGATGAATTTTAGGATCTATTTGTTCACAGTTCATTCAAGCACCTCCTGCATGCCACGCTCTGTTAGGTACTGACAGACAGAAAGAGTGACTATGATTCTGTCCCCATCCTCAAGAAACTGATTTAGGAGGGGGAGTAAGACACGCACACAGACAACTATAACACAAGGAAGAATACAATAAATGCTTTAAATAGGTTCAGGTGAAATCCTGTGGGAAGTCCACACAAGATCAGCAAAAGCAGAGAAAGCATCCAGGAGAGATGGGATCACTGGACTGGGGGAGGGGGGATGCACTGCATAGGATGCCAACAGATGTAACTGGGGAAAGAGTCAATGCCGAACCAGAAAATTGCCCAAGTACAAACAAGCCATGCTCAAGAAAGCCATGTTGCTACAGGACGCCTGTAGGTGAGTATAGAGAAAAGCTGACAAACTGATTTTGGGGGCTTCTCAGTGGAGGGTTAGAGAATTGCAGCTTGGCTTCCTGGGTGCTGGAGAGCTATTGAACGTTCTTGAGCAGGAGAGATGACTCAGCAACCCCTTATTCAAGGGCCGACATCAGGGTGTTGGCCGTACAGAGGGAAGGCTGAACTCTGTAAGCACTGTGGAGATCCAGCAACAGATTGCACAAGGTGGAGGGTGGCTCGGGACAACAGGCAGGTAACTGGCCTCGTGGGGAATGCTCTCAGGAGGACCAACCAACCCATCGAGCACTTGTGCACGCACATGAGTCTGGGCAGAGGGTGGCTGGATTAAGAATAATCTCTTTAAAAGGCAGAGCAGATCTCATTGTTCTCCCACTTAATGTCCAAATGACCCTCCCTGCATTTAGAACAAAAGCCAAACTCCTTCCTGTGGCCTCATATAAACCCCGAATAACCTGGCCAGCTCTGCTCTCACTGTCATCTCTTAACCCTCAGTGCTCCAGCTTCAGCCATCCAAGCCTTTTCAGTCCCTCAAGGGCACCAAGTTCATTTCTGCCTCCGGGCCTTTGCTTGTCTTATTCTCTCTGTCTGACTGCAACATTCTGCCTTCGGATCTTCATAGGGCTGCCCCTTTTTCTTGGTCAGGTTTCCACTGTCACCTCTTCACGGAGGCCTTTCCTAATACATCATTTGTCACTCATAGACACTCTGCCATGTCATTCCCCTTTGCATTTTTCTTCACAGAACTTTTCCTACACAATCTGCAGTAGGTCAGTGGTTAGGAGCACTGACTGTTCTTTCAAAGGACTTGGGTTCAATTCCCAGTACCCACATGGTGGCTTACGTATTTCCAGTCCAAAGGAGATCTCACACTCTCTTCTGGCTTCCACAGGCAATGTGTACGTGAGATGGACAGACAGACACTGAAAAACACGCAGACACATAAAAATGAAAATAAATCTAAAAAACAAAGCAATGGGAAAACAACAACAAAAACAACCACGGGGCATAGCACATGCCAGGTACTTGATAGCTTATCAGTGACTGAAGGAGAGGGTGCTGTGTGCTGGGGAGTCCGATTTCCCATTCGGGTGTTAATAACATTCAAGTAAATAGCCAAAAAGTACTTGTATATGGAGGGCTAGAACTTGGGGGCAGGGAGAACAAGGTTTGACATCATTGTACAGGGTGATAAAAAGTCAAGAGAAAGCCGCCCCACCTGCCCCAGTTACTGAACTACCAGCCACTGTTTAGTACCTGCAGGGTATCCGTTCACTTTCACCTTCGATAGCCAAGCCAAGCCATGTCCTTTGTCTTGCAGGGGATCTTTTCCATCCTACCTTGTCTGGATGTAGTTTCTGCAGGTCCTATTTTAGAATCCACAAGAATCTGCAGTCCCTAGGTTGTGTAAAATATTAATAACCACCACTCACAAACTCTATGCCCCGGGGGTTCATAGTGTATCTCCATTAATGCATCCCATGGCCACCTAGGATAGAAGAGCAATGATCCTCTGCTTTTGCAGTGGAGGAAACTGAGACTCAGACATATTAAATCCTTCAGGGAGCATCAGGTCTGGTGTTCAAGTTCAGCACAAGTGGCCCCAGGGAGGTGTGCTTTAAGCCCTTTGCAGCATGCTCAGTGGGTGGGAGACAGACTTTACTTTTTGATGGGACTGTGACTTTTGGAAACAGTAGAAGCCTTGGGACACAATATGGCTCTGTGATCTCATGGGAGTCACTGGCTGGACAACCAGGCCAAAGGACGAAGGGAATGCACTCTTTTCATTGAACAGCTACTCCTAGTGCTTAGCAAGGGACAGTTTTTCACACCTTCTCTCACAAGAGACAAAACCAATTCTTGATTTCTTCAGGCTTCAGTTTTACCTGTTAGAGGGGTCTCTCCTGTCCCTTCCCTTTCCTCATGTTTCCCATTCTTACATTTAATTTCCACGAAGAAGGACTGAGGGGGCTAGTGGGGGAGGGCAACTGGGGACGGAGCTTGGAAGTTACCTTGTCTGTGAAAGGAACTAGTGAAAAATGAAGTCGAGAGCTTGGTTCAAAATATTCCTTCCTCACTCTTTGAAGTCTGTGGCCTTAGGCAAATATCCGGGTCTAGATTTCATTGTCTGTAAAATGAGAAACTGTTACTTGTTTTCTGCAGTGCAGAGCTATGCTGAGGTTCAAACCACACCCCAAGAAAGACCTCTGCGGGGCATAAAGTTCTAGGTAGTTGCAAAGAACCTATTATCACTGTCTTCATCACAAAATGTGAGCGTCCTCTTTAGAAGGCCTAAAACAGTAATTGTGCTCTATTTGTAAATTACCTAAATCAAACCCATGTCTGCCTTCATTCTTTACTCCAAGACCATTCTCAACCCTTCACCATGTTCTTTGATCTTTGTACCTGGTGCCTGGCTTAAATAAAGTTGGTGTTTGTCCTGTCTGGTGTGGGAGTCGCTTGCTACATAGGGCCATTTAAACTTGAATTAATTAGTATGAAATTAGGCATTAAAAATCAGTATCTTAGCCACATTGCCTTTATTTTAAATATTAATATAGCCTGGTGTCAGTTACTCCCATACTGGAGAGTACATGTAGGGAACAGGTCCACATTTATGAAAATTTCTATTAGACAGGACCTTTGTGGATTTTTTCAATTATCATTTTTCATGACCTTAGAGCTGTAACAAAATCCAACAGACTCATTACACAGTTGACAAATACCTTCTGTTTACTCCTTATTAGTTACTTTTTCTCAGTGCTGTCACAAAATCCTGAATTAAAGCAACTTAAAGAAGGGCTGTTTGAGGGGATAAAGTCCAGAATACCGGGGAAAGCACGGCAGCAGGAGCATGAGAGACTAGTACAGGACATGTACAGTGAAGAGCCAGACATATGGCCGCTGCTCACAGGACATCTACAGTGAGGAAGCAGACACACTTGTCTCAGCTACTTTCTCCCTTTTATTCTTTCTGGGACCTCATGGATGGTGTCACCCACATTCAGAGTGCATCTCCCCTTTCAATTAACCCTTTCTGGAAACACCCTTACAGGCACACCCAGAAGTATGTCTTCTAGCTGACTGTAAGTCCAGTCTAATTGACAATCATGATCAACCATCAGGACTTCTTAAGACAAAAGCATAGAATAACAGGAGTTGGAAGGACATTGACTATTGTGTCTTCCAACACCCTAACTTTTCAGCATGAGAAAACTTAAAGAGAAGAGTTTGCCCACTCCACCCCATGCATATCTTCAGTGGCTCCCCATTGATGTTCTCAGTGTCACTGTGAGTGAGTGGCAGAGGTTTCTGTCCCTCATGCTGGACTCCTCATACCATTTGCTAAGGAAGAAACATTGCCTCAGGCTGCCTGCTTTGCCCGCAGACATTCTTCCCCATGCCTGGCCACTAGTGGCTGTTGAGCTCATGCTGGAAAGGGAACCCTAGCACTGGCGCCTCTGTGGAATGACGTGTGGGGGGGTGGGGGGGTGCTCTCGCGCGTGCGCCTTAGAAGGCTGGCTGCTTAGGGACTTGGGTAACTCAGAATTGGAACAAATTCCCCAGGCCCAGCTCCATCCCCTTCCACACATGAGTTTAAACCATAAACTAGGGAATCTTGATGCAAACTGCCAGGACATTTGGGATGGGATTGTTGTTCTTTGGGATCACATGTGGTGTGGATGTAAAAGACTTTTGTCCATGGATCTTGGCACATAGCAGGTGCCTGGCAGATTTCATTCTTTTCTCCCTGGCTAGACCTACCTCCACCCCAATCCTCACCAACTGCCAGCCATTCCCGGATGGCCAACACAACACTTACAATTTGTTTTAGTTGCTAAAAATCTCAAATTACTGTTTCTTAAAATTCTTATCCCTTAAAGTAAGCTCCACTGAGAATCCACAATCAAATGACCAGTGTACTAATAGCAATAAAGAGAGAGGGCTGGGCATGGTGGCTCTTGGGAAGCAGAAGTGAGCAGATCTCTTTGAGTTTAAGGGTAGTCTAGTTTAGATAGCGAATTCCAGAACTACACAGAGAGACCTTGTCTCAGGATAGACAAATGAAATTAAAGTTTACCATGGAGACATTGAGTGTTTTGTTGGTATAAAAACACCAACAGATAGCAGAGCACAATATGTTCAGGATTAACGTGAGGAGGAGATATATATGCGCAGGCTGGGCTGAGTCCAGGATTGGGATCCCTGGTTTATTCAGCTAGGAGATAGGGCACCAGAAGAAAAAGAGTCAAACTTCCTTAGATGTGGTTCCTCAGGAGGAGCCCACGAAGGTGGCAGGCTCTGGAGCTTAAGTGCCACTGGTTATTGTCATTTCTATATAAGCCTAACTATGAACTTTGTGTTTAAAATGGTGATAATGTGTATGTGTGATGATCTGGGGGAAATCTACACAGAAAGGTTTTGAATACCTGAGGCTATTGCATCAGATGCCCTATTACGTCATCTTCTATGGATGCTGGTGGCTCGGGGGGGGGGGGGGGGCAGCGTGATGTTAAATTAGGCCCTGTGGGAAGCAGAGGCTGTGTGGTTGGGAAGCCCCAGAAGGGGCCAGGAGCTTCTTCCTTTGTGGGAAGGATTTCCACTTCTGAACTGATTGTGATTGCGGTTTTATTTCACTTCACAAAGGAGTCTCATATTCTGTTTTTCCTCCTTTTAATTAAGAGTATTTAAAAGGTTTTTACTTTTAGGGCTAGAGAGATGGCTCAGCTGTTAAAGGCTAGGCTCACAACCAAAAATATAAAAATTTTTACTTTTAAATTGTGTGTGGGTGGTGGGGGTATGTGCACATGAGTGGCGGTACCCACCATTATAAGCTGCCTGATGCAGGTGCTGGGAACAAAACTCTGGCTAACCACTGAGCCACCTCTCCACAACCCCATTCTCTCTCTCTCTCTCTCTCTCTCTCTCTCTCTCTCTCTCTCTCTCTCTCTCTCTCTCTCTCTCCAAAAGGCACACTGCTCCTAGCTTTCCTCGTCTTGACACCCACTAACTCCAGCAAGTGGACTTTCCAAACCCATTGGCTGTGGTAATGGGTTCATTTAAACATGTGAATTCATAGACAATATGAAATTTAGGAGATCGTTATTTGCAGAGAAGAGTTTTGCTGTTGTTTAATTTCCTTAATCAAAGATTATCATTATTGCTTCCACTGCAGTAGCAGTGACATCTGCAGGTTAGGAAGAGACCTCTACCCTCGCCTGCTTCTCACAAGCAGAGATAACTTCCAACATACCCTAATTGAGCTGACATTTCACACATATTTGGCCTATGCCTAAGGGAAATTTAGGAGGGAGAGACAAAATGGAATCCATTCATTTATTCCTAAGTCAAGTAAAAGCCATGAGAAAAATATTTCACTTTAAAAAATAATAAGATGTGTTCAACAATTAGTGGTATACAAGTCATTTTTTTTTTTTTTTTTTTAAGGCATCAAGCTTGGCATATAACTGATCCTGACTCTGAGGAAGGAGGAAAATGTGTAGGGAAATAATGAGACCAGAGTGAAGGCTGGTAGTGTTCCTGCACAATGAAGTCTCCCCCAGTTCTCGGCCACCCCCACCCCAGTCCCACAATCTCAGGAGCCAATCTCTCCCTCCTCCAATCGCAGAGCCCCCTTATCTGCTCAGGTGGTTATGCTAGTGGCCCAGCAGGTCTGCCTGCCTTTCTGCTCAACTCCTGGCCATCTGTTTCAAATTTAAGGTTCCACTGCAGCTCTGACAACCACACTTTGAAGGTGTGTGCAACTCATCGACCATGCACCGAACTATTAGTGACCTTCTGTGTGCTCCTCTCTGAGGCCCAGCTCGATGGCCCCTTTCCTAAGAAAGTGTTTGCCTAGCAAGCTTTAGATATGCTAATGACGCCACCTCCATGGTCAGGGCCTTATCTTTGTAGAGTACAGGTTGTCTTCTTAACTGTGACTTCTCCAATAGACCTCTGTCCTAGGATGGCAGTGCTTAAGAGCAAATCATCTCTGGAGACACAAGAGTAAATTCTCCCTAGTAACTGTCCTTTTGGGGGCGGGGGGGAGGGCAGGCATGAAGACTTCTTTTCATGAGTGTGAAGACTCCATGATGGCTGGTGGCTGGAAAGATCGAACTCAGTTTCAGCAAACCTTCACTGCTTTCCTTCTATATCAGGTGCTCTGTTCAGGGAGGTGTAGAGAGACCAACTTGAGAGCCATCTGGAAGCTCTGTAAAATCAGCCACAGAGAGCTTATTGAATGAAAAGGGAAGTCTTAGGGTGGAATGTGGGAGAATCCTTGATATTTAATTTAAAAGGCAAAGCTGAGAAAAGGTGAAAGATGGGAGATGTAAAAAAAAAAAAAAAAAAAAAAAAAAAAAAAAGGTAGTGTCAGCTGGGCAGCGGTGGTACACGCCTTTAGTCCCAGCACTCGGGAGAAGCAGGCAGATCTCTGTGAATTCAGAGGCCAGCCTGGTCTACACAGTGAGTTCCTGGATGGTCAAGGCTACACAGAGAGACTCTGTCTCAAAAAAACCAGAACATAAAAAAGATAGTGTCCCCAGAGTTATGTCAAGAGGTATTGAGCAGTGATGCAAGCCTTTCGGAGAAAGCAGGCAAGATGCAGGCTGGCGGGCACCTCATAGGCTTGCCCACCTGAAGCCATTTGTGACTTTGGCCAAAGCAGTTTCTACAAAGTAGAGTGGGCACAGTTTGGCATGATCATCTTCCAGGTGCAGGGACTACGTTTTCCAATTTTTATGTGCAGCTTACCTGGTCACCCAGTGGGTAGGACACAGGGCTCTTAAATTCTTCCATGTGCACACTCTACATTTTGCTCCTTTTTCCTTACCCCTCCTCTCTGCCTTGGAATATTGATTACACATTGATTGCTAACCAGTGACTCCTTTACTTCTCCGAAGGTTTTCTGTAGCTTTCACCACTGTCCCATTTCCCCAACACCTTCATGCTTCTCAGAGTTCCAGACCCCTTGCTGTTAGTTATCCATGCACACCTCAACCTTGCTCTCCCACGGGCATCTTTGGCAAAAAAAAAATAAGCAAAGCAAAAACACAAAAAGAAGCCACATACACTTTATTTTAGAAAGGCAGAATAATCACCTGCATCCCCTTTCCTGGTTAATTAACCACACCAGCTTCCATGCAGTCCCCCCTCCCAAGAAAACCCTTCACTGTATTCTTTTTTTTTTTTTTTTTTTTTTTTTGAGACAGGGTTTCTCTCTGTAGCTTTGGAGCCTGTCCTGGAACTCGCTCTTGTAGACCAGGCTGGCCTTGAACTCACAGAGATCTTCCTGCCTTTGCCTCCCAAGTGCTGTGATTAAAAGGAGTACACCACCACCACCTGGCACTGAGTTCTTTCCTCTCTTAATTTCTACATCCAAATACTCTTGAGAACCCGTTTACCTGAGAAACATCTCCAAATTCATCATGTTCTTTCTCCATCTAGTATTGCATACCTCTTAGAAGACACATTTCACCTTACTTTTGATCTGTGTGTAACCCTAGTGCTGGGCCTAGCATCCTTATCTGTAGCTCATCACATACTGTTTGAAGGAATGCTAAGACCTCTTGCTATTTGGCTTTCCCTTTTCCTTTTTGTCCTCTACTTGTGTTTCTGCCCTTCTGCTCTCTGAGCTGCCTGCCAACCTAGCCCCTTCCCATCCCCTTGGTGGGTGACATGCCACTTTTGCCGGAAGAAGATCGAATGCATTAAACCAACTACTTCTGAATTTTCTCTTCCTTTGTCCTCCCAGAGAGAAAAAACACTTCTCAGATAAGAATGACACATAACCTACTCTTCGGGGGCTGGAGGTGGGGAACAATCACAGGAGAGCAGTCACTCCTTCTTGGCCAGCATATCATCTTCCCAAGGCCCATCCAAATAGAGCTCAGAATAGCCCCGTGTCAGCTGAACAAACGAATAAATGAATAAGCAAGCATTCGGATACTGAGGGGAATTTGAAAAAGACCCTGTGTGAAAGAACCAGTGCACACCATCACTGAGGGTATTTTAAAGACTGTTTAGGAAGACTCATTTCAGCACTGAACCTTCAGATTAAGCTTTTTGCTAGGGAGAGCCCACCCTGTTGGTCCCCAAATGACAGTGATGGCTGTAGATCTTACTTAAATAATACTGGATCATATTTAATATGTAGATCCTACCTAAATAATAGTGGATAATAAATAGTTCTGGGACAGTCATGAAGAAACCCCGCCCCCTTGAGACTCATCCTGGCCACCGGGGGACAGAACAGCCAGGACATGGTTAAGTTAACCAAATTCTCCCTTAGGCACGCTATGCCGTGATTTGGTTCTGCATATTTCCCTAGCCACAGAGGCCCTCTGCTCTCTGGCAGGTCTTTATGGTATGAGAAGCCAAGGACCTTAGCTTATGGAATCAAAAATGGTACATTAAGCCTCTGTCTATACACCGGGGATGTGAGAGCTGAGAGGGCGGCTTGATGAATCATCTTATAAAAGGTTTCCCCATTTGCCAAAGTAGTTATTTATTTATTTTTCATGTTCTTTAATTAATCACCAAATATATTTTAAGGCCTGTTCTTGAGACAGCTTCCTGCTCTCTTTCCAGATTCCTTAAAAGCATGCTCATCTAATAAGTCAACCGGTGCTCTGTGCCCAGGTGCCTCGCTTACCATGTTCTTCTAGGAAGAATGAGGAAACAGCATGTGGGCAGCAGAAAAATGGGGTAAAAATCATTCCCGGTGTGTGTGGGGGAACCCTCCAGAGGCCAGGAAGATACTAAAGGACAGCATAGTCCCCATGGAACCATACAGTGAAGATTATATACATGGTGTGTGTATGCATGTGAAAACAGGCACGTGTGTATCTGTAGGGTCTAGTGTTAAGACTGATATGTCAGGGTGTTTGTATTGGGGAGCATGCTATTCTCCATAAAATGGAGCATGTATCTGACACACAATAAAGACTTTGTACTTGGTGAATATTGCAGGCTTTACAAAGACAAAGATTTCAATCCCTTCAGTTACAGGTAGGGATGAGGGCAATCCATTGTAATGGTGACTTGGAGATGCTGACTGAGTTCTGCTCCTGGACTTGGCATTTAGTAGCAGTGAAGGTTGTTTTTCTTTTCTTTTTCTTTTTTTCTTTCTTTCTTTTTTTGGGGGGGAGGGGGAGGTCTCAAGACAGGGTTTCTCTGTGGCTTTGGAGGCTGTCCTGGAACTAGCTCTTTAGACCAGGCTGGTCTCAAACTTAGAGATCCACCTGTCTCTGCCTCCCAAGTGCTGGGATTAAAGGTGTGCATCACTACTGCCCGGCAGTTGTTTTTATTTCTAAGCTAGTTATTTATTGTGGTTTCAGCTTTCTTACCTTGAATGGGGAGTTTTGTCGTAAAGATGAAGTCAGAAAGTTCGGGTAGAACAATTGGTCAAGTATGTGACATGATGGGTGTGGTACTTCCTAGGAAGAAGTGACTTCCTCAAGTGGAACAGCTAGCTAAAAGAATACACAGCAGGTAAAAGTGAGATTTACTTCAGAACTGGGTACTATGGTGACCTTGAAGGGGAAAGTAAAGAATTGTGTTACTTATTGATAAGTACCATGCTCCAAGCCTTACCCTCCACTCCATGCTGGAGACGCTATTCACCCCCCCACACACACACACAAAAAAAATACCACACCCTAGGATACTATTATTATCCCTATCCTAGAAAGGGAAAGTGAGGGTTAGGTAGCAAAAGAAACGTGCACAAGCCTCAGTTAGTCTGGCTGAGCCCAACCCCATGGGTGTGTCCTCTGCCCTGTGGGGGATAGAGAAGGAATGTTGACACAGATCAGTTAGAACTGCAGGTAAATGGGAGCCAGAACAAGGCTGCACTGGATGGCTCTTTGCCACCTCCAGTCTCTCAGTGGCTGCTGCTTTCCACACATTTGTGAAGGAGTACAATATGCCTAGAGTGGATAGGAGTGGATAGGGTTGGTTTCCCTGTGTAGGAGAATCTGGGAAGACAAATGAAGAACCTGTTACTGTCTCTCCCAGAATTCCACAGGACAAATGCCACACGTACCTTGATGTCAAGGCAAGGTGCTTCCTCCCCAGAATGGAAAGCCAAATAGCCCAGGAATGATAAGATCACCCTAGTTTTTCTTATGAACTCCTAGAAGTCATCTTTGTTGGTATAAATGAGATCATTTAGCCTAATTAGTTCCAAGCTTAATTAGCAGTAATTATCCCAACATGGGAGTAATATCCGAGCAGGAAGTGCCGAGTCCTCGATTAGATAGATCTCTAATTGGTGTTACAATATTGTAATTAAAGCGTGTTTGTACGCCTCTGCCGCAGCACGCGATTTGTTTCATGTCTGATTAAACAGGGAGGAACTGCAGCCTTTGAAGGGGCCAGAATTTCAGATCTGATTCATGTAACATATTAACCCTGTGACTAAGGAGATTTGGGGACCTGCCTTTTTGGTCAAGGTGTGCGTCCCTCACAGAGCCAAAGGCAGGGTGAGGGAAGGATGATTCTTCCATGGTCTGCTCATCCCTCTCTCCCATGATGCCAGTGCAGGAAAACATAAGTATTTGGTTGGAGGACCACTTTGTAAGTATTGCATTTTTCAGAGAAGATCCCTGATATAACTCAAAGAAGGCTGTAAAAAAAGTAGTCATGACAGCCATCATTTGTTGAGTATTTACTACAAGCCAGAAGCTGTGCTAACTGCCTTAAATATCAACACTCATTAAAACTTCAGAGGAACCCTCTGAGATAGCTTATTAGAATCCCCAATTCAAAACAAAGACCTGAAAAGGAGGAAATGGCTTTCCCAGGTTAACTCTAGGTTACCCCTTCTGGCTACCCCTGAATGTTACCCTTTGGGTTACTTCTGACGACATTATCTCCCCAATATAGACCAGGTTAGCTCTCCCAGGCATACCAGGTTAGTTTCCATATACAGCCCAGGTTGG
The DNA here is from genome assembly GCF_003668045.3 of Cricetulus griseus. NCBI lineage: Eukaryota > Metazoa > Chordata > Mammalia > Rodentia > Cricetidae > Cricetulus > Cricetulus griseus. The sequence continues at coordinate 59,267,389 of NW_023276806.1, forward strand.
CTTCTAGATACAGAACAGGTTCACCCATTCAGGCAGACCAAGTTATCTCCTTCATAAAGACCAGGTTAGCTCCCTGATACAGTCCAGGTCAGTTACTCCACACAAACCAGGTTAATTCTTCCCTACCGACCAGGTTAGCTCTTTCATACAGCCCAGGTTAACTCCTGGATACAGACCAGGTTAGCTCATCTATGTAGAGCAGGCTAACTCCCAATACAGACCAGGTTAGCTAATGCATGCAAAGCGGGTTAACTCCCCTAAACAGACCAGATTAACTCTCCCTTGTACATCAGGTGTTTTGGGGTTTCTATTGCTGTGAAGAGACACCATGACCACAGCAACTCTTTTTAAAAGAGACTTATTTACTTATTTTATGTGTAAGTGCTCTATTTGCATGTAAGACTTTATGCCAGAAGAGAGCATCAGATCTCTTTATCGACGGTTGTGAGCCCCCATGTGGTTGCTGGGACTCAAACTCAGGACCTCTGGAAGAACAGCCGGTGTTCTTAACAGTTGAGCCATCTCTCCAGCCACCCAGCCCCCACAGAAACTCTTATAAGGAAAACATTTAATTGAGGTGGTGGCTTACAATTCAGAGGTTCAGTTAATTACCATTATGATAGAGCTTGGCAGACAGACATGATGCTGGGGCTGAGAGTTCTACATCTTGCAGGCAACAGGAAGTTGCCTGAAATACTGGGTGGTATCCTGAGCATATACCCAGCCCCACAGTGACACACTTCCTCCAACAAGGCCATACCCACTCCAAGAAAGTGCCATTCCCTATGATATTATGGGGGCCAATTACATCCAAACTACCTCAGCGGAGTAGCTCCTCACAAGGATCCTTGCAATTCCTTGACACTCTTTTCTTTTTTCTCTTTTCCCCACAAAACCATGACATTTCTGCTCCATTTCTTCCTCTATGTCCAGAACCTAACAGCATGCTAGCAATATAGAGATTATTGAAAAAAATGAAAGCCAAATTAATTATCAATCCCCCCACGTACTAGTCACCTGCCTTATTGGATTCAAACCCAGATCTGGTGGTTTTCTGGTCTGGTTTCCACGCTTCCTTTTGTGGGCAACAAATCTAACGTGGCATTTCTAAGTAAATACAAGTATAATAAATATGCGTCTGGGGGGTGGGTGAGAGAGTGGAAGTCTCATCATTGCACTATGCTGTCTTATACTCTTTTAGGAGACGCTTTAACTTCTCATTTGTGTTTATCTGCTTAATGCTTCAACTTTATGCTACAATTTAGGGATATTTTTTAACCCATATCTAATAATTGGTAATTGAATCTAATAGTCCTGAGAGAATTGCAATAAACCAGATAGAATTGATGTGTCTTTGCACATCACTGGAGTCGGCAGATTTTTTTAAATGTACCTAGCACTCTTTGAATCTGTACTTCAGGCATCTGCAGCGACAGTTCTGACGCATTTCAAGAGCATTCGGTTATTATGATCTCAGGGTTTTTTCCTCTACTTAATTTTGCTAGATGTTTAAAAAATATGTTACCTGATGCACTGTGGAGTAATAAGAGGCAGGCTGGATCAGGATGGAAGCAAATGGCTTTAGAGTTTGGAAATCTCTTAGATTTATTTTTAATTATTTAGTTAATGTGTGTGTGTGCAGGTACACATGTGCCATGGTGTGTGTGTGTGTGTGTGTGTGTGTGTGTGTGTGTGTGTGTATGTATGTGTGTATGTGTGTGTATGTGTGTATATGTGTGTGTATGTGTATGTGTGTGTGTGTGTGTGTGTGTGTGTGTGTGTGTGTGTGTGTGTGCAGGTGCACATTTGTCCCATGGTGTGTGTGTGTGTGTGTAGGTCCGAGGACAGCTTCCAGGGTTGGTTCTTGCTTTCACCTTGCTGATGTCTCTGTGCTGCTGTGCTGTGTATCCCAGGCTGCCTGGCCTTGTGCTTCCAGTCAGTTCTGCCAGCCCATCTCACCACAGAAGCACAAGGATTAAGATGAGCGGCTTAGACACATCCGGCCTTTTAAGTGGATCCTGGGACCACAGCTGTCGGGCTCAACAATGAGCACCTTTCTTCACCTTCTGTGCTGGCTCCTTGCCTCCAAAGCATTGCTGTTTAACTTCAGTCCCCACTGCAATGTATTTAGCGATGAGGAGACTCAATGATAGTTTTATTTATTTTTAGTGTGTGTTTCTCAGGATGCCCCCACTCTCCTGGAACCAGACCATTTTACTTCAGATTCTTGAGTAACTGGGACTATAGTTGTGCACCACTACGCCCATCTAGAACCACAGTTTATTGACAACACATAAGGAAATCCGGTACATACATAAAATGGAATACTATCCAGCTCCAATAAAAAATTAAATCACAAAATTTCCAGGAAAAATTTGTGGACTTAAAATATGTAAAATTAAGCAAGGTCAGACACATTAGCTCAGATGGAAAAGAATATGGATGGTCTCCCTGGTTATGTGGGTCCTAACCTATATTATACACACACATAAGTAAACAAACATTTAGGTAGCTGTAATGCAACATTTAGGAAGACAAGAAGGAATAATTTTTTAAGAAACAGGAATTGGAGAGATGGCTCAGCAGTGAAGAGAACTGGCTGCTCTTCCAAAGGACCTGGGTTCAATTCCCAGCACCCACATGACAGCTTACAACTGTCTGTAACACCAGTTCTAGGAGACCTCACGCCCTCTGCTGGCCTCCGCAGGCACTGCATGCTCCCTGTACACATTTATATAGGTGAACACTAATACAATCAAATCAATAAAAAAGACAAAATGCTTAGTAATAAACTCATATATACAGTATACTTCCTGTAAATCATTTGAATGCTCTCTAAAGGTACAACACATTGTCGCTGCAAAATACCTCCATAAACAGAGATGCCCACACATGATTCCATGAGGGGCTATTCTCCTGCTGGGAAACCTGGCTTTTAAATCATGCTTCACACTGACTGTTCTTGCAGGATGCAGTTCTTTGTGAGCACTACTAAACTTACTGCACTTCATTCTTTAAACAAGGATTTTAGCTATTCAAACTATAGCGAGTGAGGATTGCTATAAGTGTGCTTGAAACATGTCAGGAAAACTCCGAGACTACCTGGGAATGCGGATGTGTCATTCCTGAATCTCAAAGAGTAGCATGCCAGGAATCTGAAAACACCAAAAAACTTTATGTTTTCTCTAAACATTACAATTCTGAGTTATGTCATTGTTGATGAGTAAGCATACTTTTAAATAAAAAAATTAAAGCACATTTAAAAAATACGTAGATTAACATCAACTTAGTAGAGGGCTGGAGAGATGGCTCAGCGGTTAAGAGCACTGGCTGCTCTTCCAGAGGACCTGAGTTCAATTCTTAGCCCTCACATGGTGGCTCACAACCATATATAGTGGGATCTGATGCCTTCTTCTGGCATAAAGTGGTACATGCAGATATGTATACATACATACATATTTAAATAGATACTTAAAATATCTAGATATTTTATTTATTTAAATGTTTAAAATATTTCTTTTAAAATACAAATATTTTAAAAGATTTTAAAAACCCATTTTAGTAGATATATACTTGTCCAAAGTATAAAGCTCACAAGCAAAGTAGAAATCTCCATCTTCCATAACATAAGCAGTTCTCTATATTCTGTGTTTATACTCATATATATTTTAGTCAGGGGCAGTACGTGGTACTGAGCCCTAGGTCTCTTGCAGGCAAATCCTTTAACACTAGCTCACATCCCCAGCCAAATCTAAAGGTATTAGCTTAGCTGGGAAGGAGCCAGGACATCCAACCTTATAGATTGAACAACTACTGGACTCTAGACTTCTCCCGTGTGAGGCAGCCAGTGTTGGACTACCTGGAACTACATCCGATGAGCCAATATAATAAGCCACCACAAGTTCTGTGTCACTGAGGCCACAGGCCCTGACTTTTGATGAAACATCATAGTTCACACTGAACTTAAAGGGAAATTAACTCACTCTCTAGTCTGGGCAAAAAAACAGAGAATGAGAACAGAAACTCACTACATAGAAACCAAAAGCACAAAAGCTCCTAAAGACAATTTTCTTGCGTAATGATTCTGGACCTTGGTGGCGACACCTGGCATGTAGGGGCTGTTTAGAGACAGTGCTAATGAGTAAGAGGTGCTGCAGCATTTTGACGGTGGCATCGTCCTGAGTGGGCTCTGGATCTTCTAGGGTTTTTGCTTAGACTCACTTCAAGATAATGTTTCTAGATGTTTCTCTCAATACCAGCAATAATGAGGCTGAGGCGAAAGGGTAGGATCACTGTTGCAGCTTCACTGACTCCCGGTCTCCTGTTGAAGGAGTGAAGTGAGAAAGTGAAGACGCGTCTCACAAATCTATTTACCACCAAAAGGGAAGTGTCTCGTTTCTACAAAGGGCATCCTTGCTGCATTACTTTATGGGGCCAGCGCCTGATGGAGCCACAGGAAACCGATGTGAGCACAAAAATATGCACAAAACTCTCTGCAACAGTTACATGAAAATTTAGGGTCTTCTTCTTCTTCTTCTTCTTCTTCTTCTTCTTCTTCTTCTTCTTCTTCTTCTTCTTCTTCTTCTTCTTCTTCCTCTTGAATAACCATGACAGTAAAATAATTAGATTTGCATTTGACAAGTGACGTGAGCTTAATTCATGGCAATGTGGGCATCTTATGGCACCCAAGGAGCACACTAGCCAAGGTCATTGTCAGCTTATTACAGTTATATTTAGGATTTATTGAGTCCTGTAGATGCTAGCCCTGGAGAAAGCTGGTGTGGTCTGGTGGTCCCAAGTTATTTCTGTCTCACTGTATTTATCAAATATCCTTTCTGCTATCTGTGGCTTTTCGTTTCACCAGTGGCTCTCCGTGGAAGGAATCTGACTCTAGAGTCCGGTATTTCTTTCGTAGCTACAGAAGGCTCTCATGACTGAGCCAAGTGCGATCCCCCTTATGAGGAGGGAAGGGGGTGAGTGCAGCAGAACATTCTGAAAACATTATCTCAGACTGTTGTAACACTTAATCTTTATTTTAAATATTCTGTACCAGTGTGTGCACAACTTCATTTTGTGCTTTCATTTTTGGCTTCAAAAATGTATCTGATGGCTGGAATGGTGTGGTACTGGGTTTTGGCCAAACACTTTTTTGTCTTTAACAAAAAACTTCAAAAAGGCAAAGTTTTTGCTTTGTTATGCAAACCTTGATTTCTGTTTTGGTTTTATTGAGACAGGGTTTCTCTGTGTAACCCTGGCTGTCCTGGAACTCTCTTTGTAGGCCACACTGGCCTCAAAATCAGAGACCTGCCTGCCTCTGCCTCTTGAGCCAGTCCTGGAAATTAAGGCATGTGCCATCGCTCCTAGCTCTAGATCTTGAATTTTCTGTTTGTATTGAAATGCTGGACCAACTTCCAGAGTTTTCTGAGCCTAGCATCTGAGCTTTTTAAAGAGATATGTATTGTGTGTGCTGTGTATGTGCATTTAAATGTCTTCATGATTCTCCAGTTCTAAAAATGACTATGACCAACATGATGAATAAAATCATACCTGTAGGGACTGCATTAGTCAAAGTTCTCTAAAGGAACAGAACTGAGAGTGTAAATATGTATTTAAACAGTGGCTTATTATATTGGTTCATCGGATGTAGTTCCAGGTAGCCCAACATTGGCTGCCTCCCACCGGAGAAGTCTAGAATCCAGTAGTTGCTCATTCTACAAGGCTGGATGTCTCAGATGTCCAGATCAGGTGTTAGAGGCCTGCAGGATTCTGTTGGCCTTCTGTCCGTACTTCCTTCTGTCTGAACCCTGAAGAAGTTAATTCTAATATCGGTGACAGAGTGCTGTGGCAGCAGGATAGATGAATTTGTCAGTGAGAGTGAGGGCAAGTAGGCCAAATACAGTTTCCTTCTCCCATGACCCTCTGTCTAAGCTGTCACTGCCGCCTGCATTTAGGATGGGTCTTCATGGTATCAAACACACCGATTCAGAAAATCCCCGGGAAAGAGTGTCCAGCCACTTGTGTTGTAGCTGATTCCAGACACAGTCCAGTTGATGACCAATATCAGCCCCCACAGCCAAGTATTTTAAAAATGTGAGTTGGTTCCCCCACACCACACACTCCCACCTTCACTCAAACCTGAAAAGCTTGCCCCTCTGAGGACTTAATCCGGTGATTCTCAGCCTAATGCTGCCACCCTTTCATACAGTTCCCCGTGTTGTGGTGACCCCCAACCATAAAATTATCTGGTTCTTACTTCATAAGTGTAATTTTGCTACTGTTATGAATCACAATGTAAATATGCGATATGCAAACACTGTGGAGGTTTGCAACCCAGAGGTCGAGAACTGCTGCCTTAATACCATTTGAATTCTTTCTCTCAGGTTATATTCCCTCAACATTCCCAGGCAGTTGTTGTGGTTGTGGTGTGGTTGTTGAGCAGGGTCTCTGTAGCCCTGGTTGCCTGGAACTAAGAGATCTGCCTGCCTCTGCCCTCTGAGTGCCGGGATTAAAGGCATGCACTCTGAACTTCAGCCCCAACTCTGGCTCTGGCTCCATCTCAGTCCAGCTAGTTCTATCCGCTCTCAAGGGTCAGCTTTTCCCTCTTGTTGGCAAATGACTGCATGACTTCAGTTACTCCCTTGGCTGATAAATTTGGCACAGCTGTCATTAGGCAGGGCCTTGCAGTGAGGTTTCCTGGCTTTCCTCTCCTTGTGTCATATGCTTTGCGTATAGTAGGCATTCCAAAGATGTCTGTTGGGCTGAAGAGAGTGTCTGAAAGTCCGTACTCATTACTTTTTTTTAGGCTTTCAGCTGAAGAAATCTTTCTGGAAGAACTCACTTGAGACCTCTCTCATTCTGCTATGTTTCTGCACACATGGTTTGTGTCCCACTCACGGCAAGCATACTTATTTTCTTATTTGTTCTACTTATTCCATCCCAAGTATAAGGGAAGGACACCAAGACTTGGAATCGGGGCATATGGTTCCATCTCTACTAAGTTACTGTGAATGGGGGATAGTCATTCAACTCCGTTAGGTTCAAGTTTTCAAGTTTTCATCTGAAAGATGGAAGGAAAGACTGGGCTGGGGTGGACCAATATGCCTTAGGCCCTCTCTGGACTTGAAAATTCTGATTTTTGGTTCGGTCCCTAGTACAGCTGCAGGGAAAATTCTGACTTAGGGTGTATTGGTTCCCTGAAGAGGTCATAAACCTCCCAGAAGCAGACTTCCTTTTCTGCCAGTTGAAAGAGAAATGCTCTTTACGTAGATGCTGTTTAGTAGATTCTTCAGGTCTGACCCATGTTCCACCCCTGGAGTGAGGCAGTTACACCCGAGGATGGGCCTCTTACAGCCCCTGCTTCCCAAAGGGCCTCTCAGATCCAGTCTGGGAAATGCTGGGCAGCTGAAGCCTCCAGAGTGACTTACTTGCACAGGGGCACACCTAAGAGCTTTGCCTTCCTAAGCGGTTGCGTTATGGTTTGTGCTGCCTTCCTCAGTAAGATCATTACTTGCAAGTAATGAGAGCTGTGTGTGATATGGTTGAAATCCTGTCCCTGGCCTGAGATGGAGAACTCACGTGATGTTGAGTGGGGCCCATTATCCCAACAGCACTCTCAGGAATGCTAAGTCTGGCAGATATTAACTGGAGAGCGCAGGCAGCAGCCATCAGGGGACAAGCTTGCTACCTTGTCACTTTGGGGTGTTCTCTGGTTTTCCTTTTCTTGGCTGGAGCATTGAATTCATTTCTCCTTTCATTCATCCTTCTTTCTCTTAAGAAGCAAACACAGCACATCCCATTTCCTCCGTTCGTCTCTACCTAGAAATCCCGATGTTCTCATTCATTTCAGAGCAGAATGTGTTTCCTCTTTTCACTAAATGATGCACAATCCGCTTATTCATCCTCTTGCCTCGGTGCCCCCGGCCTGGGTATTGAAATCACTCTGAAGAAGACGCTCCTGCCGGCAGCTGTGCATAAAATAGATGAGCGGGGAGAACTGCTCAAAACCGCTGCTGTGTGCTGGAGCTCCCCCCCCCCCCCGGGACGAGATGCGCGCCTTCCTCCATGTGGTGGGGAAGCAAGGGACAGTAGAGGGAAGAAAGCCCAACTCACATCTCAATGTATATAAAACACACACTCGGACGGACCAGGGAGGAGCTGTGGTTTAGGTTTAAACCGCAAAGGAAATGAAGGACGTTACCACTTTCCAGACTGTCCTTTGGCCATCTCTGGGGCTCTGTGAGATTCAGGCTGCCTCTAGGAAAAGCTGCTCACCCCTATCCAGCTCCACAGGCACCACACCCAGCTGCCTGTGGTCTTACAAAGTTTAGACTGGGTTTTAAAAGGATAAACAAGCCATAAAGTGTACCCTTTTCCTCACCTGCTGTCCTAAAAGAGAAAACGAATGACTTGTAAGGCTTGGGAATGAAGGGGGAGGAAAGTACGTCACGCCCCCCCCCCCAACAGTTGCCCTCCTTCATGTCAACTCTTTTTTGTTTGTTTGTTTGTTTTTCGAGACAGGGTTTCTCTGTGTAGCTTTGGAGCCTATCCTGGCACTCGCTCTGGAGACCAGGCTGGCCTTGAACTCACAGAGATCTGCCTGCCTCTGTGAATCTCTGTGCTGGCATTAAAGGCGTGCGCCACCAACGCCCAACCTCGTCTTTGTTTCTTAATAGAGACCTTGTGACTGTTTTTACTTAGCAAAGGTTGTTAGTAGTTCTGGTCCTTTATTGAAGGCTATTGTGTGCTGTGGGTTTGTTGTTTTCTTGTATTACTTCTGAGGTGTGGGTGTTATTACTGCTCCTGTTTTTTTATAGGTGAGAAATTGAAGCCAAAAAAAAAAAAAAAAAGCCAGTAAGTCACCCTGTGATCTTTAACTTTGTACTTCAGGTGTATTTTGCCACTTTCAAATCTAGCTTTAGAAGTATTTCAGGCATCAGTGTCACACCCGTGAAATTCCACTTTCAAAGGTGAATAATTACAAAGATGACCAGAGGCTAACTATTGAACCCTTTAAGCGGCAGGTGATGTGTTATGTCTGCCTGGTATGATAACCACTTAAGCTTCTTTATGGGAGACTTTTAGAACTGAATGAAGTGGCAGATGCACAAGGGTCATGTTGCCTGTTGTATGGTGAGCTCCCCCCAAATGGTACCAAAACCTGTTCACCTGAACGAGACTGAAATGCTGAATTGCTTAGGAGAGCCCTCCATTCCATAACCCCCCTGTACTCCCACTCATCAAGGTCCAAAGGACTGTTAACCCCAGGAAGACAGCCATGCTTCTCAACTACAAAACAAAAGAGTTGGCTGCTGAATTCCATTCCTCTGAGTCTTAAAGGGGGGTTGTTTGGGTTCTATTGTTCCGGTATTGGAGGAGTAGGGAAAGGCGGCTTCTAAGTCCGCTTGCCTCCCTGTGCACCAGACCCTGGACCCTCAAGAAGCCTTTAGTCTCAGGTTGCTTTTTCTGGATGCGTTCACCGGAGGCCAGTTGCAGATTCCAGGCCTCAGCTGCTTTTGATCAGACCTCCACCCCACCCCCGCCGCCGCCACCACTTCTGTGGTGATTTTGCTTGAGTTGTAGACCCTGGTGACTCTCAGTTGCCTGGGTCTGGTTTTCATTGCAGTTTTATCAGGATTGTACATCTAGGTTGAATTTGAAAAGCTTTTCTTTTTTTTCTTCCTTGAATATTCTATACCAACTTCCAAACCTGGATGTTTCTCCAGATCTTTTTTTTTTAAGATGTAATATTTGTATATTTCCCTGATCACAAAAAAATTAAAGGCATTCACAGTAGAGAATCAGAATGGTAATTAAGTAAGTTGAATTTAAGAAGAACTTTTTAAAAAGAACTCCTGAAAAGACAAAAATTACAAATAACCTGAATTGAAAAGGAAATGGAAGAAAACAACCCTATCCGAGTACGTTAAATGCATACATGTTTGCAAACTGGCATAGAAAGATGAGTATATATTCCTATCCTGATTTTTTTCAGGTAGTTTTTTTTTTTGTCCTGTGCATTTTCTTGCATACCATAAAGATTTATATCTGTATAATATTTTATCATATGAATGTACTGAGGTTTAATGATTCTAGATACCTTTGCATAAAATTCTGACTGCATTTCCTATTTCCTTTTGGCTTATAAATTATCCCCAGAAAAAGAATTATTACAGCAATTAAGAGAAGGAAGATGAACTTGAACTTTTTATTTTAAATAATGTTTGTACCCAATCACTTTATTGCCAACAAACCTGAGAATGGCCTTTTGGAAGCCTGTCTTGTAGATAGCGCCAACTTTAAGGGCTCTGGTGACTGCTTTGGTACAGAGGTTGTCAAAAGAAGCCTGAGGACCATATCTGTCCCCTGTTTGTGTGTGTACACCTCAGGAGCTACAAATGTTCTTTCACCTGTTTATATGCTTAGCGAAGTACAAAAAGAAAGTAGCATTCCAGAACACATAAGAGTGGTGTGAAATTCATGTTAGAATGTCCATGAATGCAGTATATTTGAAGCTCAGCCATAGTTCTGTATTTACGTACCATCTATGGTTGTTTTACCACAAAGACTGTGTGACCTGAAAGCCCAAAAATAATTACTATCAACTCTCTACAGAAAGCAGCTTACTGATTTGTGCCCAAGTATACAATCTTCAACACCGCTTATGAACATGTCCATTTGATAACACATAGAGTGGTGGCCTTGAATGTTCGCAGCCCTGCACTCAACCCCTTAGCATGGTATAAACTGAGTGTGGAGGCTTTTGTTCCAGTCTTAATGCTCTGGGGAAACAGACATAGAGAGTGAGGTTCAGCGTCATCTTCAGCTATACTGTTAGACCCCCCGGAAAAACTCAGGTATCCGGGATCCCAGGCCACGACCTCGGCCACCCCAATCACCAGGCGGATTCGAGAGCTTGATGCAAACTCATTGAGGCTTTAATGTAATTTAACGAGCTAACCCCATGTTAGCTCGGGTCTTTCATCCACCAGCCATGGCAAAGACAGCTCCTAGGGGCTGCATAGTGATCTTGCAGGGCAGTGTAAGGGGAGTGTTTAGGGGTACGCACAGGCTCAGGATTGGTGTGCCTCCAGGCTTGGAGGGCTTGCCTTGTGTTGATTGGCCAACTGGTTGTTATGGCCCATAGGCTCTCCCAGGGTGGTTGCTATGCTCCGCATAGTCATTGCTGTGGGCTTGTCCTAAAGCACACCCAGAGTCATAAAGCATAGCGCCACCAGCTAACTTCTGATTGGTTCCTTGTCACAAGGAAGGCACCTAACCTCTAGTGACTAAGGCAAGGTCATAGCGAGCACATGTTACTGTCATGGCCGCAGAAATGGGGGGCTGGTCCCTTCAATACATTGTATTCGAGGCCAGCCTGTACTACCCAAGATGGTATCTGAAGAAACAAACAAATATTTACCATGTGCCAAGTCCGCATGAAAAATAAAACATGGGTATATTTTCTTGATTATTAGTTATAAGTTTTTTCATAAGTTTAAGTGATGTTTTTCTGCTAATATTCAGTATGAAATGTTAAGATTGGACCCAGGCCATTTTTAATTTTCATTTTTTTAGTTTTTTTTTGTTCTTTTTTTTTTTTTTTTTTTTTTTTTTTTTTGCTTTTTTGTTGTTGTTGTTGTTTTGGTTTTTTTCAAGATAGGGTTTCTCTGTGTAGCTTTGGAGTCTGTCCTGGAACTGTAGACCAGGCTGGTCTCAAACATACAGAGATCAGCCAGCCTCTGCCTCTGATGGGATTAAAGGCGTGCGCCACCAACGCCCAGCGACCAGCAGGTGCTTTTTTACATGCTGAGCTATCTCACCAGCCCAACAGTCCTTTATATACTAAAATATCAATTAATTTTCAGTCACGGTTGTTGGAAATGCTTTGTTCCCATCAGGTTGTCTGCCTTCTAATTTTGTGATACTTTCACTTACAGAATTTGTTATTCATATGAAATAAAATCCAATTATTTCTTTTCTTTGAGTTTATTCTAAGAATGTCCATCTATTCCTGTGGCCAAGTTTATGTAACTAGATACCTGCATTCTCTTCCTTTTATTTTAACAGATTGATTTCTGTGCATGCTATGTCTTCAGCTCTGGAGTTTTGCACTGTATGAGATGAGATCTTAAATTTACTCCTGAACAGGAGAACAATTGTTCCAATATTATTTGTTGAGGAATAACTTTTCTTCATTTACATCACCTCTGCTGAATTCCTACTGTCCTAAGATATGTGTCTGGTCCACATTCTAATTATTGTCAAGTGTGTGTGTGTGTGTGTGTGTGTGTGTACAGAGTCATTGCTAATTCCTTGTGACATCCACTTTGTTTTTCTTCCTTTGGCCAACACAAAACACATACTTTGGCTAGAATTTTGGATTTATGTTTTATTTTTCTGTTCTTCCCATGTGGGTGGAATTGCCTGTTGAGTGGGTCTTGATTCTCACTCGTCCACTGTGAATTGTGAGTTTTGGCAGCAACATCCCTTCTCATGGTCTGTAAGTCAGAAATGTCGAATAAGTTTATCTATGAAAAGTACACAAAGTATCATGAGCACTTCTACCAACCCAGAGACAGAGCAAGGGCCAGGTCCTCACATAGTTGAACCAGAAGCCACAGGGCTCATTCATAACCACTCCAGGCGATAAAGGCTTATGCTTCATAACCTCACAGGTTAGAGGTTTTCTGGCCAAATAGCATCAACCAGCATAAAAAGAGCAAATCTCAGGAAGGGGCTCCCAGAAGAGCAGTTACAGGATGCAGAGCCCCTAACCTTCTGTTAGCAGCTCACCCCAACCTGCCCTTGGTTCGCAGTGGAGTTATTTCATTTACCAGGTGTGAAAATTGGATTTTACCACCGAGAAGGGGAGTTATTACCTACCAGTTCTGCTCTTCAGGGAAGCCGAGCTTGTGGTGGGATTTATTAGAAGAGTTTTGCTATGCGTGGAACTTATAATTAGAGACATGCTCCTTACTTTAAAACTAGATTTGCTGTCTTTGTCATTTTTAGCAGCGGATCCTTTTGGGTTTGCATTCTTTCCTTTCCCTATGTTATCGTCTGACAGCCATCTCCCCTTGTAGCCTGCATGCATTCTACCTAGGGTCTGAATATTTTCTATGGCACCATTCTGCCAAGAATGGACCTCAGGGGTGTGACAAAGAGTGCAGCTTGGAGGTGGGGACTGCCTGTTGTGTGTCTGTTGACATTAGTGGCATAGCTGGATACTAAGAAAGGAAAGGAATGGTAAAGTAATGTTCATGTTAATTAATTGCTATATAGTCTAGGGCTCAGTCTGATGAAGGTATTAGGGTCACTCTGAGACCGTCTAACAAGAGAACTCAAATCAGGAGTTTAGATTTAATTACCTGTTATTAGAGGCCATATAACTCAAAGTTAGTACCTGGTTAACTACATTTGCTCTTTAAAAAGACACCTTGTTTACTATCTTGGTGAAGGGGTGGCTGAATTTATTATTGTTTAGCAGTTCTAGCACACTTCGTTCTCTCTGAGAGCTTTAAACTTATTTATGTACGTCTATCGGTTGCTTTTTGCAGCACTCCCAAGAGATGAGTGGGTGATAAGTTTTATCATTGCCTGGTTTTTGCAACAAGAAAACAGACCAGGAGCTCCTGAGACGGAAAGTGGCGGGGGGGGGGGGGGGTTTACAGCCTTCCTGTCTGCCCTCCTGTTAGGGGCCCCTTGACAAAATGGTAATAAGTTCAGCTTGTGTCCGGTGTCATTATAACACCTGCGCTCCATCCTGCATTCCGCTAATTTACAGCGGGATGCTCACCCCAAATCAAAACTATGACTTAGTGGGTTCTCTTCGATGAACAGTTCCTATCTGACACACATCATCTTCCTCCCGAAGCATCTTAGTCCCCTGCTTTCCTCAGAGAAGCCCCAGGTATTCCCAACATCCATCTCAGCTGTGACTCAGCTTTCCTTCCCATCTCAACTCTGTGTGTGACTCAGCTTTGTTTCCCACTTCACTGCCCAGTGAGGCATGGAAAGAAAGCTCGCCACCCGGATATTAGCTCCATCTGTCCTTTCCCTTCCCTTCCTCTGCCATTTCCACAATCCAGCCCCCTTTACCCTTACGTGGGCCCCGTGGAATAGTCCTGAGCTGAGTCTCCACACGCAGCATCCTAAATTAGCCACCCCCCTAAGTCACATCATGGCTGTGATCCTTCCGGTTCCGTCGCCCCCACCCCCCTTGTGTTAGAAGTGCTCCCTTCCTTTCCAGCCCACCTTTCTTCTCGACCTTCTTCCAGGCACAGAGCAACGAGAACACCAGTGGAGTTAGGCAAGCCCACTTTGCCCACAGTTGGTCTGCATCAACAGATCTACTCTGTGGCCCCCACCTTCACAGTCACGAAGCTTTTAGGTGGACCACCCACTCTGTGTTGTCGGGACCCCACAGTGCTCTGTGGTTCGGTTCGAGGTTCGGTTCGTACCTCGCTCATCAAGCCAGGAAACTCTTTCTCCCAGCCTTGTCCCCACTTGCTGACATTTTTCTCACTCTAAATTTAAGGAAAAATCAAGTATCTCCTGCTCCTGTAAGAGCTTTCTGATTGTCTGGAAAGGGTAAGCACCTCCTCCTCACGTTGGTGTCGGGTCTTTCCTCGGTACAGTGTGGTCCTACATCTAGTCCACCCCCTGTCCCATTCCCCCACTCACCCGACAACCCCCAGCATCCTCAGCATAGGCCCTTCTTGCGCCTTCAGGAACTTTACAGGACTCAGCTCACTTGTTTATCACCGTGCTAGAGTCTTCTCTTTAGTCCCGGAAGCCCTAAGTCACTCCTGCTGTGTGTTCCCCTGGACGGTTCCTTCCCAATAGCCCACAACAACTAACTTGCGGTTACCTGTTCATCCTCAACCCTAGTGAATTTGGAAGGCTTGCATTCTGAGGACCTAGCACGGGCCTAGCACCTAGTCCATACTCAGTCCTTCCAGAACACCCCCCCCCCCAACACACACACAAATTCTTGCCTTGTCTTCTCAGCCATCTCTCCCGCAGAGCTGACTTTGCTCTTTGCAAGTCTCGGAAAGCGGGTTTTTCTGCTCTGTCTCTTTTGAACCTGTTCTATTTCCCCTGCTAGACTGCAAACATCCTTGAGGGGAGGAACAGAGGAGGATCGATGGGCTCCCTATCCCCAAGCCTGGATCCTTCCCCGTGGCCGCAGGTCAATAAACGCTTGTTTAATTGAATTGTAGGATGCTGTGCTCAGCTAGCTGCTAAACAACCCCATTTAAGGGGTTAACTAATAACACTCAGAGAAGTTCTTCTCCTTCGGGGGCATTTGCATTTTAATGGGAATCTTAAAAACCCAAAGGGAATGTTCTCTAATGGTGGGATCTCAGGCGTTGGGAAAGGCTTTTTTCTTTCTTCCTTTTTTTTTTTTTTGTGGTTCAAGATGGGAACCAGGAAAGTTCCTCTACCCCAGGGTCATTGAGGGCTTATGTGCAATGGGACCCCAGTCTTGTAAAGCTTTTGAACAGAATTATTTTAAGTACATAAAATTAAATACATACGATTAAAAACTAGTTGTAATGAAATACAATGGTCTAAATAGACAAACAAAATTAGCAATATAACAATATTTATGTTTCTTATTAAGGCATTAATAAAGTCTATGAGTAGGTCCAATAACTACTGTAATATTGTCATAGTGATGACTAGTTATGGTATTTGGATTATCTGTGACTTTATTGGCCAAAACAAAATTCTAGACTGCTCATATTACCTTGTTCTGCGGTTATTGATCTGGGGTGGGGGATGGGGGTGCTGGGAATCCAACCACAGCGTTAAGCATGCTCAGCCATCCCTTTGCCACTGAGACATAGCTCCAGCTCCTTTACATAGCCATGACTGAAGGAAATGAGTTGCTTACACAATTCACCTCACCTTCTCTGCGTTCCTTCTGGTTTCAGAGTTCAGTACTGGGGCAAACAGCTTGATCCCAGGGTGATACCACAGGCAGCCATCTTGGTGGTTGAAGACTGAGAGGGCCTCTCATTCCGTTGCTGGGGGTAGTCTAATAGTTCTCTTTTTAACAACAAAGCGCAGAGAAGAGTTTTCAATCCATTTCAAGTTGCCCTGTATTTTCAGTCACTCAGAGGTGATTTTCCCCAGGCAGATTTAGCCTGGGATTTGGGGCAGGACCAGAGGTGGGCACATACTCTGTTCTCAGTGAATGAAGAATTATGGCTTCTTAAACCTTCTCTATTTGTGACCTCTTTTCATCTGACACGTTTGTATGGCACCCTGGATATATAGGTCTATAAAATAGTCAAACAGCTCAAGCATTTACTGATAATTTATCATAAAAATATATTTCAAGAGTTCTTTGATATGCATATATTTTACCATTTATTAAAGATGAAAGCAAATTTGCATATGAATGAGATGGATGTGCTTGTTTATTTTTATATAAAGAATTAAATCCTGGTTGAATACTTGATACTGCAGGATGAGGAGCCTCTCCAGTGTTTTTCAGTGTTGGTCGATATTTTTGATTTTATGATTGTCAATGTCGAGAATGCCGCATCCTTTAAATATTCAGTATATAATGACAGAAGTATGTTTAAGGCCATTTTGGAAATTCTGTCCGAATCCCAAATCAAAATTCATTTAATGGCTTTTATGAAACTTGAGCCCCTCAGACAGGTTTTTTGGAGAGTGGTAGACTTTTGTTTGAACTCAATACACAGAAGAAACAAACACAGCAATGGTTCTCTTCCAGTTTTACCAGGCACCTTGACAAGCACTATGCTGTTTAGGAAGAAACCACATCAGTTACTAAGCTGCTGCCAGACAGATGTCCAAGATGACAATCAACTAGAGCCACATTTTTTTTCCAAATTAGTTTTCCAAGAGAACAGCAAACTCCACTTTTCAAAGTCTGACAGATTTAGTTATTCAAATTAGCTAGGTGGTGGTGGTGGCTGTCAGTGGCAGCATCAGCATCATCACACACCTTTAATCCCAGCACTCAGGAGGCAGGGGCAGTCAAATCTCTGAGTTTGAGGCCAGCCTGGTCTACAGAGCAAGTCCCAGGGTAGCCAGGACTGCACAGAGAAACCCTGTTTCAAGAAACAACAACAAAAAGCTACTCAAACTAAAATCTTGAGGCTATAACTTTAACAGACTCCAAAATGGAATGAAAACAGGTATGTGCATTCACATGTCTTTGTACTATACACAAATGACTTTTTCTAAATGTTCCCCACTAAAAGCAACAGCTAATCTGTACAGTTCTACCTCTCATGTAAGCAAAACAGATATGATCTTACTAAATATGGGTGAAACTCAGGGCATGTAAGGAATTTCTAAACCAAGCACACTAATATTATACTGCTCAAAGTTACACTAATTTGATATTTACATGCTGATGAAGGACAGTAGGAAAATATGAATAGTCTTTGTTTTCCATAAGCCATTATGTTCCTCCAAGATCAGAAATCTTTGTGTGTTTGAGCAAAACCACTGCAGTTCAGAATTGCATAGCATAAGATAGTCTCAATGGTGAGCTGAGGTTTTTCAAGCACCCTTTATTGGTATCATTTGATATGAGTGGGGCAGATGGAGCATGTTTTGTGCCCAACTTGGGCTCGTTATGCATTTGATTTTTGAAGTACTTTTGATTGTTGTGCATTTAGAAGCCTTTCACTGTTGCCAATGTTTTGTGATACCCCTCTCTCCCTACCTTCCAGCTATGCCATAGCTCACAGTTTAAGCATCCAGGGCTTTAAGGGTGTAATAGGAGCTGGGCACATTGTTACCAAGATGTTGACATTGTCTTCCTAAAATGCTTGTTAAAGATTTTATTTATGTATGTATGTGTTATATGTTTGGTATATGTGTACATGTGTGTACAGTAGCCTGTGCCTGCGTATGCATACAGAGACAAGAAGAGGGCATTGAGTATCCTCTGTCACTCACCAGCTATTCCTTTGAGGCAGGCTCTCTCACTGAACCTGGAGCTTGTGTTTTCTCAGCTGGGCTGGAAATCAGCACACCCCAGAGGTCTTCTGTCTCCCCCCCCCACTACAGAGCTGAGGTTACAGGTGGCACGGGACCACCAGAACACTGGCTTGTTATGTGGGTATTGGGATCTGGACTCTGGTCCTCATGTTTGGGCAGAAAGTGCTCTTAACTACTGAGCCATCTCCCCAGGCCTTCAATCATCCTCTTAAAGATAGTGACACTGAGGTGTTGCATGTGGCATCTTCTTAGTCTTTTGCATGCCTTTTCTGCCAGCTTCTGCTATCATCTCCAGGTGTGTGTGTGTGTGTGTGTGTGTGTGGGTCTCTCCTCTTCCATGTCACTCATAATTCTAAATTTTAACTCTACTTCTTCCTAAATGACCTTCACTTTCCTAAAATGGCCAGTTCCTTGTTCTATCATTTATATACTTTTGGCAAATTAGCCACCACTGTCATCATGAGGCTCTAGAACATTTGCTTCATATGATTTCTGCCTGTTTGTAGGTAGAAGATGTAACTCAATAGATGATTCACACACAGCACACAAGGCCCAGCGTTTAATCTCCACACTACCCACCCCCAAAATCCCTATTGTGGTCAGTCCTCATTCCCAACCAATCACTTCCTGTATGAATTTTTTCAAGGCATTTCACATTAGTGAAATCAAGTAACACGCAGGGGTTTGTTTTGGTTTTTGTACCTCACATCTTTCATTTAGTATAGTGATTTTGAGATACATTTACACTCCAATGTGTCAGTTTTTTTTTTCTTTCTGATAAATACTATTCCATTGTACAGAGATGTCACATTTGGTTTATACATACATCCACTGAGCATTTAGGTTGTTTCTACTTTTTGACTAAGACTAATGAGACTGTGGCCCTCACAGGCAAGGTTTTTGTGTAGTATGTTCTTACTTCTCCTAGGTAGAAACCTAGATGTTGAATTGTTGGGGCACATGGAAAACAAAACTCAGGTTTAACTTTGTGTAGCCCTGGCAGTCCTGGAACTCACACTGTAGACCAGACTGGCCTCAAATTCAGAGACATGTTCCACCACCATCCAGACAGGCTTAACTTTTTAAGAAACAAGTAAACTGTAGTCAAATTTGTCTGCATTATTTTACATCCCTATACAGGAGACAGCGATAAAGGGAGAGAGAGAGAGAGAGAGAGAGAGAGAGAGAGAGAGAGAGAGAGAGAGTGTTTTATGGGGTCTGTCCTCACCAACATTGGTATTATCTGCTTTTCATTGTAGCCATCTCTGGTTGGTATGTTTTGGTATCTCACTGCAGATCAGGGAATTTTTCAACCCTTCCTTTTCTGACCACAGCGGCCCTTTTCAACCAGGTTCTAAGCTAGAAATACAGTTTATGCTTGTCCTGCCCCCCACCTCACCCCACCCCACCCCCCGCTGATACACTGCAGAAGAGAACTGCTACAGCTTTGCTCCTTGCTGTAGTGTGCCCCTTTTCCTCTCAGGGTCTGCGTCATCTCATACCCAGGTATCTAACGCCAGATGTATTGTCTAGCTACTTTCCTTGCCAGTTGCTCACTCTGCAAACCTCACTTCCCGAAGCTGCAGGTTAACAGTTAGACGAGCAACATGCAAAGCAAGGGCAGGTATGGGTGTGACACCAGGGAACTCTGCACATCCTCAGCAGCAACCTTCCCCATCACGTGGCTATGAGCTAGTCCTGAAACTTCTCAAAGCCCAGTTCCTTCATTAACCTCCCTGAGCCCCCGTTTTCTCTTGAGCAAAGTGAGCTAATAATAGAAGCTGAGTTATAGAGTTGTTCTCTAATAGAATTAGCTTAGAAAGCTCTTAGCATGATGCCAGGTACAGGGAGAGCACTCAAAATCAGTGTTGGCTTAGAGTGCTAATGACTGTATTATTATCGCTTCTTATGAACTAGCCACTCCCTGGTCCTGTCACATGGCTTGCATAAGGATCACACACGGCTGTGAATGTGGAAATACTTTGACGAATACCACGAGAATGGCAGCTACATGGATTTCCCTTGCTCAAGGGAAGGCAGCTACAACACTGGTTTTGCCACTAGCCTCACATTTAGGTCTGAACCTCTGGACTATTTAACAGCTGTGAGACCTGAGCAAATTTACCATCTCCACATTGGTTTGCTCATCTGTAAAATGGGTACACAATTGCGTGCTGTAAGAAGGAGGTTGTTGCAGTGTTGAGTCAACTGTAACCTTTTCATTTCTTTTTTAAATTAACAATGTATCTTTTTATATGTTTTCCCTAGATTTGTCTTAATTAATTCTCACTTCATCTTTAAAAGATTTTTGAGTTTTTTCTTTTATGTGTACATGTATAAGCCTTTGAGGATGTATGTGTCCTTGTGTGCCCTTGCCCTTGGAGGCCAGAAGAATGCCATAAGATCTCCTGAAGCTAGAGTTGCAGGTGGTTGTGAGAAACCTGAAGTGAATGCTAAGAGCCAGACCTGGGTCCTCCACCTAGCTGCTGAGCCACCTCTGCAGCTCCAATTCCCATTCTATTTACCCAACTGTACTCCCCAGTGACTCTATTTGTGTACAGAGAGAGGCTTCAGTTCAGACAGAGCCAGTTCCACCTCAACCTGACTGGTTTTCACCTCAACTCCACACTTAAGCTACAGGCTCTAGAACAGTCTCTTACCTTTCTGAATAAGAAAGGCCCTTTTTTCCCATAAAGCGCTTCAACTCTCATGGGGTTTTCTGTGTATTAAATAAGATAAAATAAATTGTTTAGGCTGTGGTTGGCCGGTGCTAACTGCTCTGTAAACAGCAGCTGTCACTCTGATCATATCTAATACATTTTGCTGTTCCTGTTTTATAATTCACAGCTACACATCTACTGTGTTCTTTCCCAGAGTCTGACAAGGCACCTTGTCTGTCCCTCCTGACTGTCCTTTCCTCCTGAACCCACCAAGTCACAGTCTTACAAGGCCGTTTTAACCTTTGGCCCTTCGAGAAATTGTCACTCTTTTCCCCAGACTCTTGACTCATGGTCTGCTTTTCTTTTCTCTGGAAGCCTGTGGTTTTTAGCATGCCTTTAATTCAATTAAGATCTTAACTGTTATTAAATATTTTTTTATTGTTGTTTCCTCAATTGAACTATAAGATTTCTTCAGCTTCTACTCCGCTCTCCCCCCACTCATGCTTAATTTAACACAAATGATCAATGGTAAAAGATCAAACATGTAAAGTAATAAAAAAAATTTAAAATAAGGGCTTTGGTTATCTGTATAGTGCCCTCAGTTCCTATGAGTCAAGACTGATGCTGACCAAAATTACTTATTCTCAGGCAGCACAGAGTAGAGAAAGAGGGTTGATGAAGACTCCCCAAATCAAGATCAGAGCTGCTTAAGTTGGCAAAGCCTGCCTTTCTAGGCACTAAAAACCTTGTTTTTATTTTCCTCTGACTTCTTGGCGTCTCTCTGCAATTTCAACTCCTTCCTCTGATCCCAGAAGGGCTGCCCTCAGAAAGCCCTCTGAGCATCTGCCTGGCTTCAATTTCTGAAGAAGGACCTCCAGGCTTCAGAGTTAGCCTTTTCTTTCTTCCCGTAATATTACTTTGGTGCAGTCTGCAGCAATGGAGGAGATGACTATGGCCAAATAACTTCTTAGAATAAAGCAGAGTTAACCCTTTATTGTGTTCCCCGAAAAGGCTTGGGGAAGTGGTACCTTGTATGCAAAGGTATGAATTTCTAATGTGCCAGGAGCATTAATTAAGGAGATATCAATGAGTGAGACTGGGTAGGAGCATGAAGGGGACATTGTGGGAGATTTCTTGGTGCCCCTACAAGCTCTCCCTCCAGCTCATCCCACTTTGGACAATCTGGAGATAACCAAACATAAAAATAACTGACATCTATTGAGTAATTATTTTGTCTCAGGCACTATTTGTATGAAGCCACTCATAGTCATTTATTCCCACAATGCTTGAGGAAGAAAAATATCATTACTCCATGCCATGAGGTCTGCCATTGTCAAGTTCTTTTTCTAAGGTCACAGCTTACTTACTGGTAGCAGAGCTGGGAGTCCAATTCAGGCAGTCTGAACGAGAGCCCCTCCACCCAGAAGTGGCCCTCTCCAGATACACATTGGGGAAAGCAGAGGAAAACGTAGATGTCATCATAGCAAACAAGGTGCTGTCCCTCTGTTAGTCAGGACACTGCCTGTCTGAACCAACCCGACCTTCAGTTTGCTCAAATACCTACACCTCAATGAAGTAAGGTTTACTTAGCTCTTCCCCCCCTTCAAATAACAGATCTATTCTGATTGCCATTTTGCTTTTTTGCCTCAGCTCTGCTATTTATTTATCACCTCCTTTCTTGCTCTGTGGCTATTTATATACATTGTCACACAGCTGAGCCCTAGCCCATTGCTGAGTCCTTGGCTTAGCTGACTCCTATGCAGACCTTAAGAGTGCGCTTGGGTGTTTTTACATTAAGTCTCCTGTCTACCTAGATACATCTCTTTTGCTTGCATTCGGCACCCGGTGTTTATACGTATCAATTATTATAATTGATTATAAATGTTTACTTATCAGTATTGTTAACTAGGTAGACCCCCGGATCCCAACATCAGGAAAGAAATGACTTGTATTTCCTTTTCTATTTTAGTATTTAGTAAAAAATACTAAAAATTCTTTAGTATTTTTCATGAGGCACATAATGGGCACTTACTCACATTTTAATTTTTAAATGAATGAATTCTCCAAGTCTGATGAGTCTCAAACACAGGATTGCACATCTAAATCCTTTTTTTTTTTTTGATACCCTAATATGTCCTGCATTTAGTAGATTCTTGATAAATATAGCAATGATAAATGATTCAAAAACAAAACAGGCATAAGCGTCTGCTCTCAGGTTTGGGGGTGGGGAACAGGGATGTACAGTAAGAGGTTGGTGGTATTCAAAGCTGCGTATTTAGGCGTGTTTTCAAATTGGTGATATAAAGAGCTGTGATGAGTGAGAAAGAAATAAAAGGGGGGTGAGGATGTTACCTGAAGTTTCTTGGCTAAAAAGTGTAGTTCAATATTCAAACTTCAATATTCAGGTTGACGAAGCTCTAAAGTCAGTATTATTGCTGTTATACCATATTGTTAAGTTCTTAGAGTAGATGGGCACCAAAGAACCAAGGTGACCTCTGCAATGAGACTGGGCTAGAAGAATGGGCATTGCACAAACTAGAGTATGTATAGACATCTTTAGGAAGTTCTGTTAGGAAAGAGTATGTAACTGACCGACAAAGGAAGACACTGACCAGGATTGTCTGTCCAACAGTCCAATCTTAGAAACAGAAAAAAAAAAAACAAAAAAAAAAAACAAAACCAATAAACTGTTTAAAGGAGGAACTTGTGAACACTGGTGACTAGGAATATATGGAGCAGGAGAGGTAGAGTCAGGATTACCCCCAAAGTTTGGAGCCTAAGTGAAAATACAGGGAATTGAAAAGGGTGAATTGGTTTTGAAAGATGGTGAATTCAGTTTTGACCTCTTCACAGAGAGAAGCTGAGAAATGCAGCATCAAATTCAAGTGAGGCCTGAACTAGACCTTGGGTTTGCTGATCCTATTCAAAGAGAGGATGGATTAGCTTGGGAGAGCATGAGAGGGAAGAAGATCAAAGAATCAAGGACCTTTGGAAGTAACCGAAATGAAGGACAGGCAGCCGAGCTTAAGTCAATAAAGAAGACAAACCCAGAATAGCAGTCCCTTGGGAACTGAGAACTGGAGGAAAAGGCTGAGGTGGGGAAATCAGTGGTGGTGGATTTGACAGCTGGGTTTGGCTGTATTGGGAGGTTGTTTCAGTAACCTGGCTGGAGTATTTACAAACTAGGAAACCACTCGGCTTTTTTTTTTTTTTTTTAAGATTTGTTTGTTTATTATGTGCACAGCATTCTGCCTGCATGTGTCCCTGCAGGCCAGAAGAGGGCACCAGGTCTCATTATAGATGGTTGTGAGCCACCATGTGGTTGCTGGGAATTGAACTCAGGACCTCTGGAAGAGCAGCCGGTGCTCTAAACTGCTAAGCCATCTCTCCTCGCCTTTTTAATGGCCTTGGACTAAAAGAAAGGGGAAGAGGACATTACTTCAAGATTTTACTGAAGAAAAGTGATAAAAGGCAAAACAAACAAACAAAAAACTTCACGGTTCTCCCAACATGGGATGAGACAAAACTGGCCTTGCAACATGGGAGCAGTACAGATCAAAATTGGAATGGTTTCTAGGGAAATGGCACAGACATCGATGAGAACATATAAAAGGATCACTAGATAGTAAGTGACGAAATTCAGTTTATGTTTTGTTGTCTGAATTTCACTTGGATCCACTTTCTGGCTTAAGATTGTGCTAGTGCTGTCTGGCAGCCCAAATGTAGAAACAAAGTACAGGTACACGCAGGCAGTGGGGACTTTCACTGCTGGAATGAATGATGGGTGGTCAAGGGCTCACGGGAGGCTGCCTGGCTAAGGATGGCAACCTGCATGCAAACCATGGTAGTGAAAAATCAAGCTGAAATGATTGGGCAGAAGTTCCAGAGAAACTGAGAAGACATTGTTTGAGTGAAATGGGAAGGACCCAAGAGCAAGGACAAGGACAAGATTCCTAAGAAAATGTCTGGAAGGTAATCAAATGAGAATAGGGGAAGCGTCTAGAATCGTTGCTTGGGGAAGCAGTTCAAAACAAAAATGTGGAATTACAAATTAGTGGGAATTAACAAGGGAGAGGAAGTGGGGCTCTAAGGACAGATTTGAGGAACTGGTAAGAAAACTGAGGTTGTAGCTCAGCGGTAAAGCACCTGTTGGCATGCATCGGTCCCCAGGATTAATACTGGGCAATGCAGGGATGGCTCAGCAGTTAATCCCCAGCACCCACATGGTGTCTTAAGATCCTGTTTAATTCCCTCTCAAGGGGATTCAACTCTTCTGGCCTCTGAGGGCACCAGGCACACATGGTGCATAGATATACATGCAGGCTAAATATCCATACACACAGCTTTTGTTGTTTGCTTTTATGTATGAAGATGAGGGGCTTTGGGCAGAAGACGCTGAAGCACATGAAGCCCTTAGATTGCCGCTTGTTAGACCATGTGGGCTACAGTCAGATTGGGAAAGGTGGGAGAGACCATCAGCACTGTGCCAGCCACTTAGAGCGTTGAATGTCACACAGTCAGAATTTTAGGGGGTAGGATGATGAGGTAAGAGACACAACCATACAGGTTGGCACATGGAATAAGCAGGGTGGGTGGTACTTTCTTGCGGGATCTGCATGTCACGTCCACAAGAGCTTCACATTTAGGATGATGTGATGACCAGTCTCTGCAGAGTGCTGGTGGCACTGGGGAAGGGGCAGAAGGGAGGGGGTTGGGAACACAGACTCCTACTTCATGAAAAAGTGTTAGTCCTTCATTTTTCAGGCAAGGATGAAGCTCTGAGATTCTTCCATGAACTTTCATGGAGAGCTGTTTCTCTTTCATGGCAGTTTAAGAAGTGGTCTCTGGGCTACCTCACCACAGCGCTGTGCAAGTGACAAGATGCCATTCTTATCTAATCCTGCATTTTTAGGTCAGTGTGACCCTCAGTGGCATTCCCTTAGCATTGAAAGTCACCAGTTTTAGTGAAGAGGATGGGTTGGAAGTGAACGAACACTGGCAATAAGAACCTATGGGCACACTGAGGGTCTTGACCATGGCAAGAGTTTATTAGGAAACTCCAGTAACCCTCCACCAGCTGGCTGAGTGACTCAAGCTTTCTTAGTTTTAATTCCATGACTCCTAAGGTAATTGCCTGTCATCCCCTACAGTTGTCACTCATAAATACTGTTGGGAATGAGCAGTTCCTAGATATTGGGACAGTGGAGCACTGGGTTCAAATCCTAGTCCCTCACAGTGAGTACAATCTTTGCAAAGCATTAAGTTTCCATGTAAAACTATCACCCAAGAGGCTGGAGAGATGGCTCAGGAGTTAAGAGCACTGACTTGTTCTCCCAGAGGACCCAAGTTCAATTCCTAGCACTCACATGGTGGCTCTCAGTTTTTTATAACTCCAGTTCCAGGGGATCTGACAGACACCCTCTTCTGGACTCTGTAGGCACTGCACACACGTGATGCACAGACATATATGTAGGTAAAACACACACACACACACACACACACACACACACATTTTTTTTTAAATTTTTTAAAAATATTAAGAACCTGTCATCTGAGAAACAAGATGGATTCTTTTCAATTATAGTTTTTGGGTATGCTTATCAAGAACTGAAGAAACAGGAACACTTGTCCCTCTAACTTGAAAATAGGTGTCTACGGCTGGGTGGTGGTGGCCCATGCTTTTAATCCCAGCACTCAGGAGGCAGAGGCAGGTGGGTCTCTGAGTTTGAGACCAGCCTGGTCTACAGAGTGAGTTCCAGGACAGCCAGGGCTACACAGAAAAACCTGTTTCAAGAACAGCAACAACAAAAAGAGAGAGAGAAAAAAAAAATAGTTGCTCAGAGAGCCTGGGGGTAAACTTAAATAATACTGTAAATTCTGTGATCTGTTGGAGAATTAAGAAGTCAGACTTGCATCATCCCAGCTTGGAGGCCACTGCGTGTTTATTGTCCTTATGAGAAGCAAGATTCAGTGAGAAACGTCAAATCCAGGTTATAAAATGCCTTTCTTTTTAGCAGTTTTACCATTGAGAGGAAGAAGGATTTCAAAGAGTTGCTAGAGTAGCAGAAACACCCTGAGAGACCTCTGTTTACAAGATACTTTTGGAAGGATGTCTCCATTATCCATTAGCCTTTATGCATATCCAGTGTGTGAAGTCCTCTCTACAACAAAGGCAAGTCTTGTCCCATGAGAGGAGATGTGTGGAGGTCAGAAAACTCGGAGAGCAACTGCTCCAGTAAAAGAAACTATTGAGCAGAATAAATGATATTTTAAGGTACACTTCTATCCTTTGTGCAATGTAGCTAAACTAACATTACTGTGAAGCTAACCTTTACATTTCCTGCTTTTTAGCATGCTTAACGTCTTGATGCTATTGCCTTTACCCCAGTGTTGTGTGTGTGATCCTCATCTTCATTTTCCTTCTGGTTCAATAAGTAATTCTGAACTTTAACACATGGCTGCATGAGAGACTGATACCTAGCAAAAAGCAGTTAAGTATCTCTCTCTCTTTTAATTACATTATTGTCATTGTTTGCTGTTTAGCTTGCTGACTAGCAGTGACCTAAACTGGAATATCCTAGTTGTGCTGTCTAGTTTTAAACCAAGTTGACACCAGTTACAGTTATCTTAAAGGAGGAAAACCTTCAATTGAGAAAATGTCTTCATAAGATCTGGATGAAGGGCATTTTCTTAATAAGTGATTGATGGGAGAGGGCCCAGCCCATTGTGGGTGGTACCGACCCTGGGCTGGTGGTCCTGAGTTCTGTAAGAAAGCAGGCTGAGCAAGCCATGTGGGCCAAGTGAGTAACCAACACCCCGCCATGGCCATGACCTCTGACCGGCTTCTGCCTCTAGATTCTTGCTCAATTTGAGTTCCTGAATTCCTTCCTGAGTTCCTGAATTCAGTGCTGTGGAAGTGTAAGCCACATAAACCCCTTTCTCCCTAGGTTGCTTTGGTCATGTGTTTCATTACAGCAGTATAACCCTAACTAGGAAAAGAAGTCTTTTGGCAGTGATTTTGTTTTAGGAATACAATCTATATTATGATACCCTTTTATTTACATTAGCAATCCCAAATGTCTCATATATTTCTGGTTTGGTTGTCTTTTCTCATAGTCATACCTGACCTTATCTTGTGCCTCTTTTACATAGGTTTTTAGCTATGTAGAGTCTAATTTCTAAAGTCAAATGTTGACAGCTTCCCCTCTCCAATTAATTTCTTATTTAGACTCCATTTGCTCTTGGGTTTATTTTGTTTAGATCTACCAGACTCTTTAAAAAATTTATAAACTCAGTCTCAACAGAACACAGAGAGAAAATATCCTGCCACAGTTGTTCAGATTCTAAGCCCAGGGAGAAACTGTATGGAAACCCACATGGCCAGTCATGAGTTTTGAATAGTTTGGAAAGCGGTGAATGAACTTTGTCTTTTAGGGTTCTCTTATACCACCCTTTACAACGGCATTCTTCCTTAAAAGAGCACTACAAGGAAGGCTCCCTATTTTGTGGGCTGCCCTGGTAAAATACATGGGCAATAGAAGAATAGATGTAGGTCTTTTTGGCTGTGTTGCTTGCATCCACCTTCAGGGAGATTGTGCACCTTCTCAGATAGAAAGAATCCATCCAACCATGTTAGAAAAGCTTTGGACCAGTGCACAGAGTTGCAGCAACATCTTTAACTCCGCAAAGTACAAACTCGAAGATTAGTAGGGCTTTGTAGGGAGGGGAGACAGTAATGATGGCTGGTCACGGTAGTAACACCGGCCCCACAAAATAGGAGTAACAGGAATCTGAGCGTCAAGCCATGATGTGAAAAAGTGCAATCTAATGGGCTAACAATCACTTCACTGGGGACAGTGCTGAAGCACCGGCTTCGAATTTTTACAACAAAGCTCTTCCGAAACATTAAGGGAGTAATGCTGCGATTGGGAGAAGAAGACCTGGGGGCCCGGGCAGAGGTACCCTCTGGGGACCCTCGGTCGTGATGGCCTGGCAGGGCTGGGCGGGGCAGGGCCCGAGGTGAAGGAGACCTTGCACTAGCCACCGCGCCTGCAAGACCCCCGTCTGCTCTGGAAAGCGGGAGGAGAGTGCAAGCCGAGGGGGTCTGCTCTCCAGAGGGAAGAAAGCGGCACTGGCAAGGTAGAGAGCAGACACCGAGAGGCGGCTGGGAGGGCTGGTAGAAGCAGGGCGGAATCGCCGCATCGGGGTGTGAGGAGGTGGCATGAAGACTGGGGGCTAGGCCTGGACCTGAGCGGCGGGAGAGAGTGAGGGAAGACCGGTTCCTTTAGCAGCTCCCAATTAGTTTCTGTCAAAGATGGCCAAATTCCACTTTGCCCTTCCCCCTTCCGCGCCTTTTCTAGTCCTCTGGCTCCCAGTGCTGCTGGAGGCCGTGGGGAGTCCGGTTGAGTGAGCGTCCGGAGGAGGGTCAGGGAAGGGAGAGAACCTCGCCGCCACACCACCCGCCCCGCGGGTCCTGCGGGAGGATCTTTTAGTTGAGAAAGAGGGCTCTGCGGCTTTAAAGCGGGGGAGTGGGCGTCACCGCCGGGACCCGGTGACTAGCTGGGGCGGGGTGTGTGGGGGCGGGGTTATGCAAAGCAGGAGGCGGTGCCGGCAGGGCGGGCTCTCGTGTAGCGCTGGAGCGGAGGCGGGGCCTCCTGGTGGGCGGGGCGAGGGCGGCTTCTCTCTGGCCAGGCGCGGGACGGGGGTGGAGGCCGCGGCGGGCTGGTACCATCGAGCACGTTCGGGGAGGGGGACGGGTGCCATTCCCCCGGAGGGGGCGGGCCCTGCGGCGGCGGGGCCAGGGCCCCATTCCCCGCGGGGCGGGGGGAGGGGCGGCCTCCGCTCGCGTCCGAGGCGGGGCCGCGGTACCTTTCGTGGCGCGGTGCGGGGGAGGGCCGAGGGGAGGGGAAGGGGCGGGCCCGGGAGGGAGCCGGAAAGGGGAGGCGCCGGCGGACAATGGAGCCTATGTGTGCCTGCGGAGGTGGACGGCGCCGCCGCTGCCGCCGCCGCCTGGGGGAGACGCTGCGCCGCCGCTGCCGCTGGCCCCTGCCCCGGCCCCCGGGGCTGAGTGCAGCAGCCCGGGACCGTAGCCCCCGCCCGCGCCTGCCCCTCCCAGGCTCCGGCCCGGGGTAAGTGGCCCGGGAGGGGGAGGGGCGGGCCGGCGCGGCGGGGGCCGGGTCCGCGTGCGCGTGTGGCCGGGGGCCTCCGGGGGTCGGGGCGCTGGCTTGGCGAGTTGAGTCTGGAGGAACCTGTTGGGGGAGGCAGGGAAGCCGCGGGAGCTGTGGGAAAGACCGGGGCATCTCTCGGGGTTTTGGAGATTGTGTCCCAAAGCTGTGCTTGGAGAGGTTACCTGAGGGGAGAGGACCGCCTCGGGGTCCTGGGATAGAGGGGCGATGGAGCGGAGACGGAGCGCGAAACTAGGGATTTCTGGTTGAGTTTGGTGGGGTCTGTAAGACCCCGGAGATGCGTAGGGAGAAAGGGGACTTTGCAGGCCAGTGACTTGTTGAGGGGTTGGGGGAGGTGAAAAGCCTAGAGGAATGTCTGAGCTGTAAAGGGTTCCAGCAGGTGAGTTGGCTATGTCTAGGTCACTGAGTCATTGTGGGGGTCGTAGAACACACCAGTGATTTTCAAAGTGGAGCCCTAGACGCTGACTGGCCTTTGAAAGTTGCAAAGACTATTAAGATGTCACTGGTAAGTGTTGGGTGAGCTTGGTGAAATGGAGATAGCCTGAGAGTTGGTTGTTAGTCGGGAGGGAAGGGCAAGGCCTGTATTGCTGGGGACCTTAAGGTTGCTAGGGATGAGAAAGAAGTCTTGAAATCTGTTCCCCAAGAGCTTTGGTCTGCGGGAGGTAAGGAAGGTGTTTTTATAAGTGTTAAGAGTGATTCTGAGGCTAAGGTTGGAGTCGGGTGGTGATTTGATAAAGTCATTAGATAGGGTAGAGAAATGAAGGGAAGTAAGTGTCTGTGGAGATAGTCTCCAAGGCAGGATGCAGTTGATACAAAGTTAGACTTTAGTTAAGGCGAACACAAGTCAACCCCTAGCAGTGACTTCAGTAGGAAAATGATCAAGTGGCCATGTAAAAAGTCAGTTTGATGGAGTATTTGTTAGCATTTGATATATTATGGAATTAAATGCTTGTTTGGGTAACAGAGATTTGGGCTCTTGTGTAGGAACGAGTGATGAATTAGTTATTCGCAGGTAACAAGAGTAAGTGAAATAGTTGAGAAGTGGTACCAAAGGGTGATGGAGGGAGGGGTAAGAGTTGTTAGACCCTGTGACTGGATGTTGTTCAATATGGTTGTCTTGTTGGTTTACAAGTTTTTGACTGGACACTAGTCATCGGGAAGTTTAGCGTTGAAGAAGTGTTTGTGTACAAATCCGATAGTCCTGGGGGCCAGTAACAAAGTCCTCTTTCTTCTGTTGATAGAGAGGGATTAAGAAGAGGGTCTGCCTTGAACATGGATGTCAATGAGGAGTCAGGGGGGGAACCCATGGTAGTGGTTAGTATTTTTCCCTGGTGTAAGAAGGGACTTTGAGAGCCCATCCCACGTGAAGGGATGCACTCTGGCCCTGGACACAAGGGGAAGGGCCTAGGCCCAGCCCAGGATGATGGGGTGGACTTTGCAGAGCCCCTGTTGAGGGCCCTACCCTGCCTGGGGAGTGGAGGGTGGATGGGGTGGGAGGTAGGTCGGGGTGGGGGTGAGGGGAGGGAGAGGGAGAAGGGATTGACATGTGAAACAAGCTTGTTCCTAATTTGAACTAATAAAAAAATTTTTTAAAAAAGAAGAGGAGGGTCTGGCCGGCAGGCATTCCATTCTTTAGCTAAGTGAAGTTAGGCAGCCAAGCGCTCTGACTCCCACAGCACAGGCCTGACTCCTACAGGCATGTGACTCACGCCCTTAACCCAGCACAACCACAGGCAGAGGCAGGCCGATCTCTGTGAGTTCAAGGCCAGTCTGGTCTACAGATGGAGTTCCAGTACCAGCTTCAAAGCTACACAGAGAAACCCTGTTTCGGAAAACAAACAAACAAACTAAAAAGGATCTGTTGGTTAGGTGTTACAAATGTGTTTGGAGGATTGAGAGCTCCATTAACTGGTGGTTTGGATAAGTTGAAGAATTGTGGAGGTGTGTGTATGACATTTGATAGTTTTGTGACCTAGAAGTTTAATATTGAGCCGCGAAAGTCTTTGTAATCAATGTGCTGAGTATAATTGTTTCAAAGTATATGATAGATGGATAGGAAAGTCATTGGCCTAAAGATGAAAGCACGAAGTTTGTATAGTTTTCTTTTTGTAGGGCAAGTACCATGGAACTGGTTCTTGAGCAAAAGGAATGTTTTGTTCTGGATTCTAGTTAACCAACACAAGCAAAAAAGTACTTATATATGTTGGAATTTCTTCTATGGGTGCTTTCCCCTTGACCTTCAGCAATGTCTGCTCATGTGAACCAAAGGGAAATGCTGTACAGTTTGTAGGGGGAAAGACCCAGAGCTTTCACAGGCATTGTAACCAGCCAGGGATATTGGATCACAGTGACCTGGTACAATGGTAAAAATCCCTGAACTTGGAATCAAGATGTTAGCTCTCTGGCTGTCTTACTTTCAACTTTGGACAGATCTCTGGTTTTCTGGTTTTCCTGCCTGTGAAGTGGTGCTGCTTCTCTGAACACTCGGAGCTGCCTTTCAGCCTAGCAAGTTAATGCCTGTCCAAAAAGTTCTTTGAACACTTCTGAGGATGAGAGATTATGTAGCACAACTTTTTTTAAAATCCTATTTTGACTGTCTCTCTCAAATTCAACTTTTGTACAATTATAGTAATATATTTAATCAAAGAACAAAAGGGGGTATTTTGTATACATGTTTTGGTCTGTTGTCTGAATTTAGGGATTTATATTGATTTTGAAAGATAGTACCTCCTTCTAGTTTTCAATGGCAAGATAGTAATTTTGATGGCAATTCTAAATTATGTGAGCAAAAGTCAGCAAGTGTGGTGAGTAAGAAGATAGATGCTGTGATGTTGGCTTAGGCTACAGGAGCCTGGTGTTGTGGCCTAAGGCATATTCCTTGGTTTCTTGGCTAGTCCTCCTCAGCCATGAGATAGTGTGGGAAAAATAACTTCTCTCTTTGCCTTCATGAATATGATGGGAGAGTCTGTGGAAGCTTTTCTTGTTCTAACTCCAGGGATCTTAGTGTTTGTATACCCCAGTACTCTGGCAATCAAGTGTTATAGGGCCCCACCTGAGAGTGTTTCTTAAATGCAGGAAATAAAATACATAGAAGTAAGTACAAATGAGTTGTCAAAATGTTCATGGTGATATGGTAATGTGTCTGCTGCTTTGTAACACGCTGAATAATGTCTAATGAGAATGTGATTTTGAAGTAGTGATGGGAGAAAAGTATGTGTCATTATGTCAGCGTATCTTCAACAACTAATGTGACGTGAAAATGTGTGGTGGTACTGTTGGTGGCACAGTCACAGTATTGCTAATGCTGCACCCACTGTTGAAGGCTGTGCTAACTTCATTACTTAGAGATTAGTCAAAATGAAGATCTGTGTTATCTATTCCCTGAAGGATCCAAGCCATCTCTCTCCTAGGTCTGTGCACAGACTCCGTGGGAGCTGTGAATCATGGAGTTAAGAACTACCCTAGACCAACTGATTCTGCTTTTGTTTTTTGTTTTTCCCTGTGATTTTTGAAAGTTAGCTTAAGGCCACTTACATTTTGAGTTTTGTGATATTTTTAATTATCTCCATCATGCTAAGAACAGAGGCATACAGAACACATGAGAAGCCAAAGACCATTTTGCAACCTGTGATGGCCATTCTTGGTTGTAGAAAAGGTTAAAAACAAGAATTGAAAGGGCACTTTTGTGCTTGGTAGGTTTTACTTTTCCAAGTTCCATAGTCCCCATTAGCATACGTCGTTCCCCCACAGGGTAGAATTGCAGTCCCTTTCTCTGACTTGTATATAAAGTTTTCTTGGGTTTGTGTTCTTCCTCCATTAGGGAATGGGTAGTTTTCCTTGGAGTCGGTGTGAATTTGAGTGTGAACTTTTCCTTTCTTCTTGTCATCATAGGACTGGATGTGGAACTAACTGGTGTCGCTTCAAATTGACCTAAAAACTCCTATGTGGTGGGGTGACAGTTCTCCTTCTCTGTAAGTTCCTCCCTGCCCCAATGTAGAAGACAAAGCAACATAGACAACGTGAAAGGTAAAAACCTCACCATTAGATTTTTGTCTTTTTGGAGTTTCTTGTAAAACTGGGCTGCTCTCTATCTAGAAGTCTCCCAAAGTGAAACTCGTTAAATTAGATGCAAGTCACAACTACAGATGCCATTACACTGTGCTTTGTGTGATCCAGGGCCTGGTGCATGACTCACCTCAGAAAGCTAAGGAGAAAGACAGTGAGAAGTGGAGGCTAGTGCATATATTTCCACTTAGGTTTTCGTGAATGTGAGCTAAGAGTACCAAACTCACTGTAATGTCGTTCAACCATCAGTTGTTGTTTTTTTGCTGAGACGATGATTGACACTGTCCTCGGGGAGTTCCCTGTCTAACTAGAACAGTGATACTGTTTTCAAAGAGTTAAATAATGTGAAATATGAATACTAGAGTGCCCTGGAGGACATACAGGGGTATCTGGCAAGCTAAGAAAATTTCACAGACAAGGGATATAGGTAGCCATTACTCCTAAGGATGGTGGTTAGAATTTACATTGAAACTTGAATTTCGTCAGAATTCTTTAGCTTGATATGAATTTTATTTGTTCCCTTAAAGTTTAGTAGCCATTGAAGGACAATAGATGCATTCTGCCCCATGAACACTAAAACACAGTAATATTTCGTGTGAACTGAGGTTTTCTGCATGTGCCCACTGAACCATTTGTTTTTCTCTACATTCTGGAGAGAGATCGCTCTTCCTTTTGTGTGCTTGAAGAAGCCGTTTTGTTGTTGGCAAGCCAGAAGTTAAGAATGAGCTAGGAATGGAATCTTAAGGCCTTTTAGTTCCACATTCTAAGTATGACACTATGCCTTTTATGGAGTAGTGGTCATAGCATAGAAATGAAATTTGTTAAACATGACATAGTTCTAATAAACTTGACTTTGTAGAGCAGGGAAGTAGGAAAGCGTCACTGGAAGAATTGAAGTTGGAATTTTGCTTCTGAGCTCAGTCAAATTAATTTGTGGATTTACTTAAAACTTTACTAATCCTATAGAGTGCTCTTTTTAAGATCCCTAAATAATTTGGCTCTAAAACCTTCTAGAACTTTGTTCTCCTTGCAATCACAACACTGTAGCTTCTTCAGTGAGATGGCTTAGCCAGTGGAGGTGCCTGTGTCAAGTCTGACAATCTGAGTTGAATCCCCAAGACCAGAACCCATATGGTGGAAGGAGAGAATTGCCTCCCACAAATTTTCCTTGGACCTCCACACATGCACCATAGCACACTTATGCACGCATGCATATACATACTAAAGTAAGTAAGTACAATTTACTTTAATTTACAATTAAATTTACAATTTACAATTTAATTTACAATTAAAGTAAGTACAATTTCTTTAAACTATAGATTTTGGGTAAAGTGTTATAATTCTAGTCTTCAGAGACCGCCGTTGGAAATCGTTCAGGTTGCCAGCTTTCCTTTGTTCATCTCATCACTTTGCACACAGTAGGCATTGAATAAAAAAGCAAGTTTGTTCAGTCCTAAGTTCCTACCAAAGTATTCAAATACATTTTCTTCCTAGCTGCTGCCACATAGAGTTGCAGCTATGCAGAGAGAGTAGCTGTGTGAGCCTCGGGTTGTAGATTCAGAAGCCCCCTTGGTGTTTTGTCTGTTTGCACCTTCACAGTTCAGTCTCTATACTAGTAAGAAGTGCTAGAAGCAAAAAAAAAAAAAAAAAGTGAGCTTTCTTTTTCTTTCTTTTTTCCATTAAATGCCTGGAAATTTCAAAGTAGAAAAGGTGATTTTATCTGCACTTAGTGTCTCTCCAGTCTCTGGAAACAATGTGTAATTGGGAAGGAAAGAAAAGCCCAAGGGCCTTAAAATATCTACAGGTTCTGTATAAACCTAACAGTTGGAAGTTGATTCTGTGTACATGGGAGATGGCGCGCTCCTTTTTAGAATCCTGGAGGAAACAGGAAGCCTGTTTTTCTCTTGTTACTCCACCATTGTCACATGGTATTGTTGATGTTTTTCAGATCTACTTGGGGACTATCACCCACTTTATTCTCTTCTAGGTGAGGGTCATCTTTGAGGAAGGGGCTCCCAACTCCTCACCCCCAGGATGAACTCTGCAGTGTCCTGACCCTTGGGGTTCTGGTGAGTACACTTGGCTGGTAGCACAAAGACATGCGCCTGCCTTAGGAATGTGATGATCTCGGTAGAATCCTTTAGCTTTCTCTCAATAGTTGATACTTTTTCTTTTCATCATTCAGCTCTGCTGCTCTACCTACCCCTCATCTCTGGTAACTGCCATTCTGTTACCTACTTCTGAGTTCAACTTGTTAAATGTGTCTGAAATCATATGGTGTTTGACTTTCTGTGCCTGGCTGATTTTATTTAATGTCTTCTAAATTCATCTATGTTATAAATGACTGGATTATAATGTTTTTTAAGGCCAAATAGTCCCAGTCTGGGAGGAGGGAGTCTGTCATATTTTTTAAATGTATTCATCCATTGATAGCTGCTTAGATAGCTTCTGTATCTTAGCTGCTGTTAGGAATTGACAGGATCTAGTGGCTCATACATTTAATCCCAGCCTTGGGGAGGCAGAGGCAGGTGGATCTGTCTGAGCTTAGGATAGACTCGATATTATATAGCTTTAGGCCAGCCAGGGCTATACAGTAATACCCAGTCTCAAATAAAAAACAACAACAAAAAACAAAACAAAAGAATTCTGCTGTGAAGATACCTCTTGGACATACTCATTTTCTTGTTTTGAATAGTAGTTTTGAACAAATGCCTAATGCTCTGGGCTCCATAGTAAGTGTAGAATTGGAAGGATGAATATTGTTAGTCTTGGTCCCTACCTTCATGGAGCTTATAGTTTAGTGGGGAGATGAATGTTGACAGCTGATCACATAGTGATCTATACGATTAGGAAACATGGAGAGAATTCTGTGGGGAAAACCCAGGATGCTCTGAAAACTGTGATGGATGATTTCATGTAGGTAGGTGATTTTAAGGCAGTGGTTCTCAACCTTCCTAACACTTTGACTCTTTAATATGTTCCTCATGTTGTGGGGACCCCTAACCGTAAAATTACTTTGCTACTTTATAACCTGATTTTGCTACTGTTATGAAATGTAATATAAATATCTGTGTTTTCTGATGGTCTTAGGCAACCCCTGTGAAAAGGTCATCAACCACAGGGCATTGGTGGCCTTTAATCCCAGCACTCGGGAAGCAGAGGCAGGCGGATCTCTGAGTTTGAGACCAGTCTGGTCTACAAGAGCTAGTTCCAGGACAGTCCCCAAAGCCGCAGAGAAACCCTGTCTCGAAAAACCAAAAAAAAGAAAGAAAGAAAGAAAGAAAGAAAGAAAGAAAGAAAGAAAGAAAGAAAGAGTAAAGTTCATCAACCTCCAAGGTTGAGAACCACTGTTTTCAGGGGTCCTTCTCCGAAGAAGAAATATTTAACCTGTGACTCCATGCTAGGTGATGGAAGAGGCATTTATTGAGATGAGGGAAATAGTTTTGGAAGGAAGGCTAAACTAAGGTGAATTAATTTGTGTTCAATACTGTCAGTTTTGAGCTTTCGGGGAAGTGTCTAGCAGTTGGGCTTACAGGTTTACAGAGTACAAGCCAAGCCAGATGTGTGAACCTGGGAGCTGTTGACATGGCAGGAACTCATTGAAGAAGAAGAGAACCCAGTTTTGTGGGACTCAAGAGTGTTAGAGCGGGTTGAGAAGGGACTCGGGATGCACACATATCAGGAGTAGCTGAAGAAGCAAGAGGAAAGTGCAGATTCCAGAAGGAAGGAATTGCTTACAGTATGAGCTGGGGTGGCCAGCCTTTTGCTGCCAGGTTTACAATGTTGTCATCTGTAGAGTCCATGCTTGAGAAGCACATAATTGAGTGTTTTTCTGATTGAACAAAGAGTTGTGTAATGTTTTAAGTAGTAAGCTTTTCATTTTTGTATTGTGCCACATTTATAGCTACCATGTACACACCTGATAGATGATGGGGTGAGATGTTAGACCAGAGCTGGGACAGCCCCAACAGAAATAGTGGCCCTGTGATCTGGGGATGGACATTAATTCCATATGGTGAAAGGTGAATGACAAGAAAACATGTGTCTTGTGTCACGCCCACAGAGAAATTTGGTTCTAAGGGGAGTAGAAGGCTAGATTGGGTTTTGGTTTGCTCTATTTATTTTTATTTTTTTCTGTACATTTATCTATTCGCTCTGTGTGTGGCTGTATGTGGGCACATGTGTAACATGGCTCATCTGTGGAAGTCAGAGAACAACCCTCAGGAACTGGTTCTCTCCTTCCAGCATGTGGGTCCCAGGGATCAAACTCAAGTTGTAAGGCTTGGTGGCAAGTGCCTGTTGAGCAATCTCACTGGCCCTCTTCAATTTTTTGGTTCTAGAAGGATACCATAGTAGGTCTGAATGCTAGCTGGCAAGATCTGATGGGCATAGGAGGAAGAAGGGAGAACAAGAGTAAGAGCCCCCAGCAGGCAGAGTAACCCAAGGCATGAGCCAGACCACCTGTTGGTGGACTGAACTTTGGTGAAAGTGGCTGGTTTTGTTGTTTGTTTTGAATACAGTGAAGCAAACCAGCATGGGTTAGTGTGGGGATGTCCCACTGGGTAAAACATCTTCCTGGTAAGTACTAGCCAAGACCACAGGCAGGAATCTCAGCCCTCAGGCTGTGGGGGCAGGAGGATGTGTGCAAGTTCCAGGGCAGCCAGAGTGAGACACTGTCTTAATACAAAACAAAACAACAATGACAGCTACAAAAACCAGTATCCCACAAACTAGGGTTAGAGAGGGAGAGAGAGGGGAAGGGAGGGAGGGGAGGGAGGGAGGGAGGAGGGAGGAGGGAGGGAGGAGGGAGGGAGGGAGGGAGGGAGGGAGAGAGGAGGGCAGATAGATGGGAGCATGTGGAGAAAGCATGGAGTGGTGCCTGGCAGAAGGCGCAGTGAGGTACTAGTCACAGTGAGAGTTAGTGAAGCACTGCTGGAGGACTTGCCAGTACTCGGCACTACAGTGTGAAGAATACCCACCTCAGGCCCAGGAGCTTGGGCCAGATGCCAGCTCTACCACTAATACAGTGAGCAGCAATTTCTTCATTGTTAAGATGGTGTAGTAATAGCTGTCTTATGGGGTAGCTGTGAGTGAGCTGGTACATGTATGAAGTCTTAGAACAATGTCTGGGACTTAG
Organism: Cricetulus griseus; assembly: GCF_003668045.3. Taxonomy (NCBI): domain Eukaryota; kingdom Metazoa; phylum Chordata; class Mammalia; order Rodentia; family Cricetidae; genus Cricetulus; species Cricetulus griseus. Next base: position 59,306,427 of record NW_023276806.1, read on the forward strand.
TAAAACATGATGGGTTTCTGAAAAAGAGAAGGGAGAAGCATGGAAGCAGACCTGAGGAGGGAGAAGTCTTCGTCCTAGAGGGCAGTCCATCTTGGGCTCTGATGAGTCTGTGTACCATCTTTCCCAGTCCTTCACCTGTTGGAGAGCCTCATCTTCTTTTGTGCCTGTCATAAGACATTTGCTCAGTTGTTCTTAGTCTCAGAGGCAGGCTAAAGCTAGGCATGATGTCTTTGAACACCTCTCAGGTTAGGAATTAGAAGCCTGGACTTCATTCTTAGTCCTTGCATACGGCCTCCTGTCCCTTTCAGTCTCTGTTCTGTCTGTCCATCCACAAACTAAAGTTGAGGAAAGTGGGTTAGGATGGAGAGCCAGGGTCTGAGAACGCTGATTGGCTGGAGAAGCCATTTGTGCCTGTGCATTCTGGTTCATTCAGGTGGAAAATACCTGCCCATCAAGGTCGGGCAAATTGTGAGAATAACAAATTGTATGTAGAAGTACTTCGAAAATAAAAATGTTTTATGTTCATGGCATCATTATTAGAAATAATCTTTGCTACCAGCTCATCATAAATGCCTGGCAGATTAATGAAGCAATTTGATATTTGTGATGTATTTTGCATTTCTTGGGAAGAGAAGTGCAGCACAAATGCCAGGTGTTTCTGTTTTCTGAGAAGCTGGTAAGCCACGGAGGACCCAACTGTATCCTTAGTACATCATACTGAGTATTATGGAGAAACCAGAGAACTTATAATAAGGTTCTTGTCTTCAAAGAACACGCTCTTCACAGGGAGCAAATAGACACAAAGGATTGCTTAGTACCAGGGGCTGGGCACTAGACTGTGATGCAGACAGTACTGAAAGTTTGGATACCCGCTTTCCTTGGCTGACGTAGACCTTGTCCACTCAGAATTCATTTGCTACTTCTACTTTACCAGTGATTCGTATTCTTGAAAGAGAATGTAAAAAAATGGTTTATGATCTTAACTGATCGCATTTGACAACCACAGTCCATCCTGTGGTTTAAACTGTAAAAGAAAAAAAGACAGAATGTATTAGGAGATAGAAATATGACTTTAAATGTAATATGATCAGTGTGTTCTTTGACATTTTGCTTCTCGATGCCTGCATAGAACCACTCCAGAATATCTTTTCCTAGTTCTTCTTCCTGTCTCCTCCACTCAAAACTTCCATAAATTCCCTTCACTGGTCCAGGTAAAATAGTGGGAACTATTGGAAATGCCTAATTGAAAGAATTTTTCGCTTGGCCATTATCATACCACCATGACTTAAATGTAACTAAGGATTCTCCTGATTTTATTCAAGTCTTTGAGACTCCTGAAATAAGTGTAAGCTGTAGCACCTGAGCTGCTTCCAGCTCCTTTTCATTTGTAGCCATTAATCCTCACCTGACACTCCGACCCCTGCAGTCCCATACTTGGTCAGCAGGTAGAGGAGAGAGAAGAGCGGGTCACAGTGGGTACCCTAGGAGGAACCCGTGAAGTAGAGTGTATACCGTGGTTCCCTCCTCCACTCTCTGGGCTTCCCTAAATAAAGGGCCTTTTCTTTTGTTCCATAGCTAGGTTTGGGAATATTTTATTGACCTTTATGCTTCAAATTAGCCTTGCAAATTGGCTCAAAAATATCTTAGCCTTCAAAGATCTTCTTTTACCTTCAAAACTGTGGCTCATTGCCATGCTTGCCCATGTCCCTGTCATTAAGGTGAGAACACAAGCACAAAATCTACATAATTTAATAGAGGAGTCATGGAAATCAGGGGGCAGAACTGATTGTATTGGTATTAGCTTAATGTTTGTTTTCATAAGTGTCTCCTTCAGTGCCCCATCACCCTCAAGTCTGCCTGCAGAGTAAAAGCATCCATGATTTGCTCCATGGTTTGAAATTGGGGTGGGTTTGTTATACCTCTCTGGCATTGTTTGCCACCATAGCCCAAACACCAGAGGTCAATACCTTCTGATTTGAAAGCATTATTTGAAGGAGGAGGGAGACAACTCAAACCCATTGAGACTTTTATATTCAGAAATAAACACAAGGGAGAATAAATGGCTAAAAATGAATCTTTTTCTCTCTTTCAAGCAAAGGCTGCTTGGATGGGAGGCCTGAGTGCTGATGAGAGATTCGTAGTCCTCTTCACTTGCTTTATTACCAGAGCCAGTGCCTATGACGTGGCTGTTACCTTTCCCTTTATCCAGTGGGAACTGAAGCATGGCCCAGATGTTTCTTGTTGCGTTGATCTTGTTTGAAGGTGTTTTCTGTCTTTGTTTTGATGCTCACCTTTTTCCTTCTATGTCCTTTTCCTGTAGTGTGCCCTGGAGATGCGAGATTTTCCTTTGGCAGCAGAAGGCACACACTCAGAGAATGCTGGAACGTCAAGGGGGAAGGACCCACTTCCACAGCAGAGAAAAACGAAGAGGAAAAAGGCAAACCGGCAGCCAGCACTAAGGGACATACAAATCAAGCAGTGGGCACCTACCTGTGCCCCCAGCAGCTACTTCTGCTGCAGCCCGAGAGGAACTCGGGGAGCCCGTCCCAGTTAGTGACCGAAAGCTCAGGATTCCAATCAATGCATTCCAGTAACCCTAAAGTGAGGAGCTCTCCATCAGGAAACACACAGAGGTAAAGGCCCAGGTCTCACTGCCACCCCCTCAGGGACACCGAGAACACCCGTTGGTGGATCAATGTGTAGGATTAGAAACAGCATAGTCCCAAGTGGGAAAGGAGGAGGAAACTAATGGATTAGTAACAGCTGGTAGCCAACCCTGATGCTACAGTTTTCTGGGTTGCTCTCTCAGCTGCCATTCCCATATTTCCCACCTTTACCACTTCCCTAGCCCTTGCAAAGGACAAACAGAAGGACTCTAAAGACCAGGCAGTACCATTTGAGGAAACTGAGGCATAGAGTGATTAGATCTTAGAACTAAAATACCACCCAGAGCCTTTGCTGGGTTTCTAAGTACTCAGACAGTTATTTAAAAGAATGTTTTCTGTCTTCCCTGGGGGCCATAGTTAGCTCACCCTACTTTAGTGCTGTGCTGCTGTTGGCAAGAGTCTGGATGCTGGAGGATTTCCCTAGCCTCATGGTACAGTGGGTTTTCCTTCTGCCCTCCTGGGCCTGCTTGCTTGTTCAACAGAAGAGCCAGGCTTTCATTACAGCTGTTCCTTGTCATCAGCCTGGGGGGTGGGAGTATTTTCATCTTAACGATGTCTGTTTGTTTACTCTGAGCTAGTCTTAGTGTGAGAGTCACTTTTCTATGTACATAGAAACGGTTGTCCTTTATTGACAGAAGCCCTAGAGATAAGTCCCCATGTGACTCTAGTGTTCCTGAGCCCTGGAGGCCATTCTGTTTGATCCTGCTCTCTGTTGATAGCTCCAAGATGGGGGCCAGGGTGGCAGGGACAAGCATGTGGGCAAGGTGCAATGTGGGGTGGTTATTTAGCATGCAGGGTCTCCTTAACCCATTGTAGAAACTCTAATTTGTACTGACCATATCTGATATCTGATCTCTCTGTTATTTGCTTCTTTTAGTAGCCCTAAGTCAAAGCAGGAGGTGATGGTCCGTCCCCCTACAGTGATGTCCCCATCTGGAAACCCCCAGCTGGATTCCAAATTCTCCAATCAGGGTAAACCGGGGGGCTCAGCCAGCCAATCCCAGCCATCCCCCTGTGACTCCAAGAGTGGGGGCCATACCCCTAAAGCACTCCCTGGCCCAGGTGGGAGCATGGGGCTGAAGAATGGGGCTGGAAATGGTGCCAAGGGCAAGGGGAAAAGGGAGCGAAGTATTTCCGCCGACTCCTTTGATCAGAGAGATCCTGGGACTCCAAACGATGACTCTGACATTAAAGGTATGTCTATAAGCTCTTTGAGACTCAGAGGGAAGTAGTTGTTCCCTGGGGAAGGCTTCTGACATTTACTAGAGGCCAGAGGCTGCTGTCGATGAAGTGGGAGAGGTGGTGGCAGAGTCAGGAACCGTCACAGCCTAGGAGGGACCATTGCTTCTCATTTTTCTCCTCATTGAAGAAGAGTCTAGAACACCTTGCTGAGTGAGAAGTTCTTGCACTTGAAGGTCCATGTAGTTTGACCAGATGTTTTACAGGCTTAGGCCATGTTCATGGGCATATTTCTGGCCTATGTGCTATTGTCTTCAGTCAAGCCAGTAGCTGCAGTTCGGCTGTGTCTGTGGCCCACACTGGAGCAGGTTTTCTGGCATTCCCTCCTTTTGGAGAAATCCTCAATGACTTGGGTTTTGTGCTTGCTAGTTGCCACTTTACCAGACTCATAGACACAGGGGGAAGCCTTAATGACCCTGGCAGTAGTCCAGAGTTGTCACAGCTGATTTCAGTGTGGCAGGAATGAGTGGCTACCAGATGTGGTAGAAATTTGGCAGGCACCACAGTGTAATGAGCCAGGAAAGGGTATTGGTGTGGAGCTTTAGGCTTTTTTCTTCCTATAGTAAAACTAAGAAGAAGAAAAAAAAAATCTTAGGAGTAGGCCAGAATGTGAAGTTCTATTTAAGAAGTGAAAGTGAGATTTCCCCAGCCCGAAATGAAAGTGAAAACCTGAGTACTTGCTCCCTCTCTTTTTTCCTCTTCTTCCCTGAACTGTTCTTGGGAATCCCATTACAAACCCCAGCACTCTCCTGGGTACTGACGGGTGCAGGCAGCAGGACAAATAGTTGTCATCCTTCAGAGTTGGAGTTCATAGAAAGCAATCATTAGACCATCAGTATGAAATATGATAAATGCCAAAATACTGGAAGGGGGCTATGAGTTTGATTAACAGGGCCTTCCTGTCATGTTTAAGACTGTTCAGAAAGGTTGCCAGGAAGGAAGGTCATTTATGGTAATGTGTGTGTACTATAGACATATGCTAATTTGTGTACTATAGACATAGGCTAATATGTGTACTATGGACATATGCTCATATGTGCACTATAGACTTTAGAGGACGGAGGAGTGCTATAGAGTGAGTTGTTTAGGGAAAAGAGTGTTTGAGTAGAAGAGATGTTTTCTTTTAGCAAGGAACTTGCTCTTCGAGTTTTCAAGATAGATTTGTGTTGTGATGCTCTGGTGGGAAAGACTGGGGGCAGGGCAGTTTATTCTCTCTATGACAGCGAGTCTTCCATTCTTTTAGAATGTAATTCTGCAGACCACATCAAGTCCCAGGATTCCCAGCACACACCACACTCCATGACACCATCAACTGCTACAGCCCCCACGTCTTCCACTCCCTCTCATGGCCAAACTACTGCCCCAGACCCCATACCTGCTCAGAAGACTCCAGCCAAAGTGGTGTATGTGTTTTCTACTGAGATGGCAAATAAGTAAGTTGGTGCCATGTCTTAGTGTTGAGTGTGCCTCGTGTGTGTGTGTGTGTGTGTGTGTGTGTGTGTGTGTGTGTGTGTGTGTGTGTGTGTGTGTGTGTGTTGAAACCAGAGTTCTTTTTCTACTGCACTGTGCAGGGGCAGCCCCTGACAGTGCCTCCTTGGCTATGTTGGGAGAGAGTGAGGATATGTGAAACACAGGTTGAGTGCACCATATACACTTTTCTGCAACCTGTATGTTCTTTAAAAACACACACACACACACACACACACACACACACACACACACACACAGTAAATGTCTATACTAGAATAATGAGATTATAAGGAGAAAAATCTCTGAATTCACCAAAAAGTAGCTACTGTGAACATTTTGCTCTGTATGTTTCAAGTTTCTAGAAGACACAGTTTTTGTTTGCTTATCAAGAATACCTTCATACACTTCACCTCTCCTCTCACAAGTGGGTCTTCACAGGCCTGCCCTGTCTCTAGGTGTTTGGGATCCCATGTTCGCCCTTCTAGCTGGTGTTTGAATGAGGATGCTTTGTAAATCAACTAAGTGGCTTGGACTGAATTGAAGATCTTCAGCTTCCTAGTGTTTTGTTGTTGTTTTTTAAATGCCTCTGTGGGAATTCACTCCTGGCCATCTTCTAACCTCAGATATTTGATGGCAAACGATAAACATAAATAATGAAGTATGTTTCCTTTGATTTCTTCTCATTCAATGTTCCTAATGGTTCTGTATACTCCACCCAGAGCCTTGGAAGCCCAGTTCATGGTTGGCATGTCTAGAATCACGTGCAGCTCACAGAACAGAAACAAGTGCTAATGCATTGTCTCTTACGTCTTTGCAGGGCTGCAGAAGCTGTACTGAAGGGCCAGGTCGAAACTATCGTCTCTTTCCATATCCAGAACATCTCCAACAGCAAGACAGAGAGAAGCACAGCTCCCCTGGTATGTTGTTTAGAATTGGAATAAATGGCATTGAGGTTCTGCAATGCCTGAAAAGAGGTGGTAAATTAAATTGGTGGCACAAACAGCAGTCTGAATATTTAACTGTAGGATCTTATGCATATCATCTGCCTAGTTAGTCTCTTCTACCAGAAGAGGCTAAAGAACATGGTAGAAAGTGACTTTGCAACCTAATGGCACCATAATTGGAGTCTGGTGACTCTCCAAATGGATCTTATTTGTTTCAAATTGAGGCCCATTGAGTGCTTTTATAAAATTTATTTTATTATTTTGTGTGTTTGAGTGTTTTGTTTGCATGTGTGTCTGTGTACCACATGCCTGCCTGGTACCCAAGGAGGTGGAGAACCTCCATGTGGATGCAGGGAATTGAACCTAGGTCTTTTCCATGAACAAGTACTCTTAATCACTGAACCAAGTGCTTTTTAATTGCTTGATAATTTCGAGATTATAATAAGCCTGTTTCCTACCTGGATTTTAAGCACCCAGTATAAACTACATTAGAGAAAATATGCAGAAAATATGCAGTGTTTCTTGTAGTCATATAGATTTCCATGTGAAATCAAAATCTATTTGTTGTAAAGAGGCACTGTATCAGATCCTGGGGTTGGGTGGAGATTTAAAAGTTCTAGACACAGTCCCTGCTTTCAAAGAGCATAGAGTCCAATCCTGGGATGAGTCTTAAACATGAAAAAAAGTTGAATGACAATAAGTGATCAGTTATAATTCAGGATAGAAAAGATGGCTTCTTGTCTAGTTTGTGTATCGAAGAGGCTCCATCTCCAGGGTACAGCAGCATCTGGGCTTTCCTAAGCTCAAGGAAGCCCCTTCACACCCCTGCCCCTCTACTACGCAGTGGCAGAGGATGGGTAACAGCCCCTTGTCCTGTGCACTGGGTATATTGCAGTGCAGTCTACTGCTTCACTGACTTCCACATTTCCTAATACAACTGTCACCTCTACCTTATCTGGTACTAAAATGTCATTGAAATAGGAGTTGAGGAGGGATTGGTAAAGACTGAATGGTCTCCTCTGCTGGAGTTGCTTTATGAAGCCAGTACACACCTACAGCAAACTCATCAAAACTGGCCAGCAAAGCCAAACCTGAAATAGCAGCTGAGCAAAGGTGACCTCCCCTGTGGAATCACAAACATGGGATATGTATGCTTTTGATCATTCAAAGACATATTCAGATCACAAATAGACACTTGTAAGTATGCACTTATATATGAAGCATAAACTATTCATATGCATAGGTACAATTTGCACACAGGCAAACATTCCAGCTCAGTTGAGCAAGAAAATGGACATCTTCCAAACAGTGTGCATGTTGTCGGAGAGCATGCTTTTACCTAGGATGTAGTGTAGCAGTGGTCCTCAATAAATGATAAGCAGTCTTCCAACCTGTTAAATGGGGCAGCCTTATCGATTGGAAACAACAGATCCAGAGACACTGAGCTAGATAGTCTCAGGTTTCTCCACAGACACTTCCTGCCTGCAGATTATCTTACTGCAGCCAATATACAAACTTATCAAATATGGAATCAGTGATCACAAACTGAAAACAGAAACCAGAGACACCAGGCCCATGGAAACTCAAGGAGGAAGTAAGTTGGTTGTCACTCTGCCAGAGGAGATGTTGACATGGAGTTTGAGCACAAAGCCACAGTGACTTTTAGTTTCTCTTTCTGTTGGAAACATCAGACCTTTTGATTGATAGCGACAAGTCTATATTATATAACCATGGAAAAGGGGAGAGGTGTTGGGTATAACCACCCACATAACCAAGAAACAAGTCATTCCCTAAATCAGAAGCCCATGGTAGGCGTGTGATCTTAGGTATTCAGTAGAGTAGCTCTTGCCTGTCACATGTATGAGTATTGAAGCCTAATTTTCAGGAAGGAAAAGGGTGCTATTTAGCATAAGGCTTAAGAAGGGGGAAGAAAATAAAAAAACAAAACAAACAACAAAAGAAACATATTTCCATGTCCAAAAATGGGTTATCTGTGAACAGTCTGAAAGGTGATATCAGTATGCATTTATGTTATTGGGACACAGCTTTTATATCTTATTTCTTTAATTGTGCTTCTGTTCAGTTCACCATTATATGACACAAAGCATCTTATTTGTCTTCAGAACACACAGATACCTACCCTTCGGAATGATCCAAAACCTCTGCCCCAGCAGCCTCCAGCGCCCACCAACCAGGACCAGAACTCTTCGCAGAATGCCAGACTGCAGCCAACTCCGCCCATTCAGGCACCAGCACCCAAGCCTGCTGCAGCCCCACGTTCCCTGGACCGAGACAGTCCTGGGGTAGAAAACAAACTGATTCCTTCTGTGGGCAGTCCTGCCAGCTCCACTCCACTGCCCCCAGATGGTACTGGGCCAAACTCAACACCCAACAATCGAGCAGTGACCCCTGTCTCCCAGGGGAGCAATAGCTCTTCAGCAGATCCCAAAGCCCCCCCACCTCCACCAGTGTCCAGTGGTGAGCCCCCAACGCTGGGAGAGAACCCTGACGGCCTATCTCAGGAGCAGCTGGAGCACCGGGAACGCTCCTTACAAACTCTGCGAGATATCCAGCGTATGCTTTTCCCTGATGAGAAAGAATTCACAGCAGGACAAACAGGGGGTCCCCAGCCAAACACTGGGGTTTTAGATGGACCTCAGAAAAAACCAGAAGGGCCAATACAGGCCATGATGTCTCAATCCCAAAGCCTAGGTAAGGGACCTGGGCCCCGGACAGATGTGGGAGCTCCATTTGGCCCTCAAGGACATAGAGATGTGCCCTTTTCTCCAGATGAAATGGTTCCACCCTCTATGAACTCCCAGCCTGGGCCCATCGGACCGGACCACCTGGACCATATGACCCCTGAGCAGATAGCATGGCTGAAGCTTCAGCAGGAGTTTTACGAAGAGAAGAGGAGGAAGCAGGAACAGGTGGTTGTCCAGCAGTGCTCGCTCCAGGACATGATGGTCCATCAGCATGGGCCCCGGGGAGTGGTCCGAGGGCCTCCCCCTCCATACCAGATGGCCCCTAGTGAAGGCTGGGCACCTGGGGCAGAGCCATTTCCTGATGGTATCAACATTTCACATTCTCTGCCCCCAAGGGGCATGGCTCCCCACCCCAACATGCCAGGGAGCCAGATGCGCCTTCCTGGGTTTGCAGGAATGATAAATTCTGAAATGGAGGGGCCAAATGTGCCCAACCCGGCATCCAGACCAGGTCTTTCTGGAGTCAGTTGGCCAGATGATGTGCCAAAAATCCCAGATGGTCGAAATTTCCCTCCTAGCCAGGGTGTCTTCAGTGGTCCTGGCCGAGGGGAACGGTTCCCAAACCCCCAAGGCCTCTCTGAAGAGATGTTTCAACAGCAGCTGGCAGAGAAGCAGCTGGCTCTTCCCCCAGGGATGAGCATGGAGGCCATCAGGCCTGGCATGGAAATGAACAGGATGATTCCAGGCTCCCAGCGCCACATGGAGCCGGGAAGTAACCCCATTTTCCCTCGGATACCAGTCGAGGGCCCTCTGAGCCCTTCCAGGGGTGACTTTCCAAAAGGAATGCCTCCACAGATAGGCCCTGGTCGGGAACTTGAGTTTGGGATGGTTCCTGGTGGGATGAAGGGAGATGTCAGTCTAAACGTCAGCATGGGATCCAGCTCTCAGATGATACCTCAGAAGATGAGAGAGGCTGGGGCAGGCCCTGAGGAGATGATGAAATTACGCCCTGGTAGCTCAGACATGCTGCCTGCCCAGCAGAAAATGGTGCCCCTGCCATTTGGTGAGCACCCTCCGCAGGAGTATGGTGTGGGCCCCAGGCCATTCCTTCCCATGTCTCAGGGTCCAGGCAGCAACAGTGGCTTGCGGAATCTCAGAGAACCAATTGGGCCCGACCAAAGGACTAACAGCCGGCTCAGTCACATGCCACCACTACCTCTCAACCCTTCCAGTAACCCCACTAGCCTCAACACAGCTCCTCCAGCTCAGCGTGGCCTGGGGCGGAAGCCTTTGGATATATCTGTGGCAGGCAGCCAGGTGCATTCCCCGGGTATTAACCCCCTGAAGTCTCCTACAATGCACCAAGTCCAGTCTCCGATGCTGGGCTCACCCTCTGGGAACCTCAAGTCCCCTCAGACTCCATCACAGCTGGCAGGCATGCTGGCAGGCCCAGCTGCTGCTGCTTCCATTAAGTCCCCTCCTGTCTTGGGGTCTGCTGCTGCTTCGCCTGTTCACCTCAAGTCTCCATCACTTCCTGCCCCATCCCCTGGATGGACCTCCTCTCCAAAACCTCCCCTTCAGAGTCCTGGGATCCCTCCAAACCACAAAACGCCCCTCACCATGGCCTCCCCAGCCATGCTGGGAAGTGTAGAGTCAGGTGAGTGTGCCTATATCCTCACCCTTGTAGCTGGAGGTTGCTAGAACCCAAGTTTGTGTTTTAAGAAAACTTAGGTCTTGATCGTATAGTCAAAGGTAGTGTGTGTGGCCTTTGTCAAAATTTGTTCTAAGGTGCATGATTGTCAATACTTCCATAGAGTTATTCACAGGCATCCATTCCTGGCGAAGAGTGTGTATGAGGGACAGTTGAGAGGCAGGAAGATGGTAAATGTGTTTGTTCCCTGAATAATTTACATTTGCACATGAATACATGATGGTGAAATAGAATGTAAACAGTGGTTGAATGTGGCTTCCTAAAGTACCGAAGCCACTCACTTCAGGGGCTTACTGTCCGATCAAAAGAATGAATATAAGCCCAATCAGAGTGAGGGTGCTGCTCTAAGACCTAGGACGTGTGTATCAACTGTGAAATGTTCTTGGTAAACCGCTATAGTCACACATCAGCTACAGTTTGTTACAGGGTTTTCTTCATAGGAGAGGATCTGGCTGATGATGATAGTTTGCCAAATGGGACCGAGGTGACCAGTGAAGTAGCCCTGGGGTGTTAACTACTAGGTTGGTGCCATCTCCACTTGTGAAACACTAGAATCAGAATAAGCCAGGCGATTTACCATAGCAAAGCTAAAATACCTCTCTGTGGGGTAGCAGTTCACTAGCACAGTTGGGTGGAACAGTCAGCTACCTCAGACATGGTTTTCGTGGAAATTAGTCAAGAGTTGTGCAGAGTGCTAAGGTTAGTACCTGAGATTAGAGTACAATCCTATCTTCTTGGCATGCAAATTCCTGAGTTGAATTTTCTAAATTTCGATTGGCCAGGGAAAGAAATCCAATTATTTCACACCCTTCCTGAAACAGTTGTCTGTAAGCTATGTTTTCCCCAAGTTTGAACTAATATTTCTGGCACATTCCTGGCATGTTTGTCTCCACGTCTGCTGATCTGTCACCTCTACATCATGCTGTGGTCTCCTCTGCACAGAGCTTGATGGAAAGACTGATGATTCCTGCCCTGGCTCTAATAGCACTGTCCTGTTCATCTGTTCTGTTCTCAGCCTTGCTGGGTCATAGCCGTAGTGCCCAGCACCCTTTAAGATGCATCTGATTCCATGTCTACTTTTGCCTTATTTTCCTTTGTTGTCTTAGGTGGTCCCCCACCTCCTACAGCCAGCCAGCCTGCCTCTGTAAACATCCCAGGAAGTCTTCCCTCAAGCACACCTTACACCATGCCTCCAGAGCCAACCCTTTCCCAGAACCCACTCTCAATTATGATGTCGAGAATGTCCAAGTTTGCAATGCCCAGTTCCACCCCACTGTACCACGACGCCATCAAGACTGTGGCCAGCTCTGATGATGACTCCCCTCCAGCTCGTTCACCCAACTTGCCATCAATGAATAATATGCCAGGTAAGACATGGAGCTGGAGCTGGCCTTGAGTAAAGCAGCAACTTCATAAAGTGATCTTTCAACAGCTGAACACCTACATAGATGGAAGTTTGATAAGCTGAAAAGATATGCCCTCTCAATTTCTGTAAAGCTGAAGTGCCTTAACTAGGGGGATGATGCTGGGTCAGTGTGGTTGGCTCTGAGCTTATGAGAAGGAAAGGTGGGTGTGGTCTGCTTTGTAGTGGTGATCTTGTGTGAGGGTGCATTTTGGTTGGGTTCTGTTGCAGCAGTACCAAAGAGCCTCTTTTTAACTTGTGACTGCACTGTCATTCATTTCCAAGCTGTTTTTCTGGGAAGGCAGCGTCAGACCCCAGTCCTAGCTTCTCATTGTGTATGCTTTTCCTCCCGTGCTCATTCCTGCCAGCTTTGCTGACGGGAAGAGACCTGGAATGGTGACTCTGATCAGCAGGAAGCCATGACTTTCCACCATGAGTATCTGGTTCCAGTTTCATCCTGATTCTTAGGCATGCTGTTTATTCATCAGTAATTGTAATTAACCAGGTTGGGACATCTCTGTTAGTGTCACTAGCAACAGCACTACCATATTTGATTTTTATTCCATAGAGAACAAATAATATATATCCCTGAGTCTGCAGCAGTGTTCTTCGTCCATAAGTTACTGTTTCTGTAACAGTTTATAACCTGGGCTTTTAATACCATCTTGATGACAGTACAAAACAATACTAAATTGCAATTGAAAAAAAAAAAAAAAAACTGCATGGCTTTCTTGCTGATAGTTGTACTACCTGAACTTAGAGACTGATGCGCCCTTTCTCCACACGGACAATACTTGAGCCTCCCAGGCTCCAGTGAAGAAGACCATGCTCATTTGAAAGTTAACTTAGATCTTTCCAGAGAGCATGTCTTCCGTGTTGTCTTTAGTCGCACAGTGAAAGGCTTGATCACATGTTGTCTGTTCCTGGTGCTTCTGTCTGTGTGCCTCCAAGAGTGTTACCAACTTGTGGTAACAGGGATTATGTATTTTCCCAGCACAATGAACATTGGATACATAATTTTTTGTTAGTGTAATTTGTTACAGCTTTTACAAGTTGCTTTTGGTTGAGTTGATTCCTTTGATATCTTTATTTTTCTAGGAATGGGCATTAATACACAGAATCCTCGAATTTCAGGTCCAAACCCCGTGGTTCCGATGCCAACCCTCAGCCCGATGGGAATGACCCAGCCACTTTCTCACTCCAATCAGATGCCCTCTCCTAATGCCATGGGACCCAGCATACCTCCTCATGGGGTCCCAATGGGGCCTGGCTTGATGTCACACAATCCTATCATGGGGCATGGGTCCCAGGAACCTCCAATGGTACCTCAAGGACGGATGGGCTTCCCCCAGGGCTTCCCTCCAGTACAGTCCCCTCCTCAGCAGGTTCCATTCCCTCACAATGGCCCCGCTGGGGGACAAGGCAACTTCCCAGGAGGGATAGGATTCCCAGGAGAAGGCCCCCTTGGTCGCCCCAGCAACCTGCCCCAAAGTACAGCAGATGCAGCACTTTGCAAGCCTGGAGGCCCAGGGGCTCCCGACTCCTTCACTGTCCTGGGGAACAGCATGCCTTCGGTGTTTACAGACCCAGATCTGCAGGAGGTAATCCGACCTGGAGCCACCGGAATACCTGAGTTTGATCTTTCCCGAATTATCCCTTCAGAGAAGCCCAGCCAGACACTGCAGTATTTCCCTCGAGGGGAAGTCCCAGGCCGCAAACAGCCACAGGGTCCTGGACCTGGGTTTTCACACATGCAGGGGATGATGAGCGATCAAGCCCCTAGAATGGGACTAGCATTACCTGGCATGGGAGGCCCCGGGCCAGTAGGAACTCCAGACATTCCTCTTGGTACATCTCCATCCATGCCAGGCCACAACCCAATGAGACCACCAGCCTTTCTCCAGCAAGGCATGATGGGACCTCATCACCGGATGATGTCACCAGCACAATCTACAATGCCCGGCCAGGCCGCGCTGATGACCAATCCAGCTGCTGCTGTGGGCATGATTCCTGGCAAGGATCGGGGGCCCGCTGGGCTCTATACCCACCCGGGGCCTGTGGGTTCTCCAGGCATGATGATGTCCATGCAGGGCATGATGGGACCTCAACAGAACATCATGATCCCACCACAGATGAGGCCCCGGGGCATGGCTGCGGATGTGGGCATGGGTGGATTTAGCCAAGGACCTGGCAACCCAGGAAACATGATGTTTTAAGCTGCTACGATTGGATGTGCCGATCCTTGTCAACATGAGATTCCAGGCCCTGCGAGCTGCTCTGATGGAGTTCCAGGAGTCCTCACTGTTGGTCATGCAATAGGAGAAGAGCGACCCGGGGCTGCTGTGGGGGAATAGGGAACCGAGAATGTATGGATTTACCGGAAAACAAATTATTCATTTAATCAGCAGGTGTGTTTTTTTTAAGATTTATTTTTTAAAAATTATTTTTGTGGACTTGGGGATCCCGTGATGGCACCTACTTTGGGGACTCTGTAGCCGTGCTTTGAGAATCGCCATCGTCACGTGTTGCACCATTCTCTTGTGTGTTTACGTCCTTTGAACTGGCTTCTCCCAGGATTCTTTTCTGTTTTTGACTTTTGATTTGGGCTTTATTTTTTTTCTCTCAGTGTGTGTGTGTGTGTGTGTGTGTGTGTGTGTGTGTGTGTGTGTGTGTACTGTACTATATTGTAAAAGGGATTTTAGCAGAGACTTTAGTCTTTGGGGCAAGAGGAGAACAGGAGTGCTGGGCTGTTTACTTTGGATGGAGAATCCATCTTCAGACCTTGGACTATTTTCTTTCAACTCCAGTGTATAGAAAAACCAAACTACGACCTCAGAGCAGAGTATTAATGAAAAGCACAAAAAAAGGAGCTAAGTTCAGTGAGGGGTGGGGGGAGGGGGGAAATTTTCTTTTTAAAAATACTGACGCTTGGGACATTTGTTTTTCAGTTCCCGTGCGCTCAGCGCGGCCTGTCTCCCGGTATACAAACCCACCCTCACGGCTCTCTCCCCTCCTCTCCTGTATTCCTCCAGTTCCTTGGTTAAGTGTGTCTCCTTCCCTGTGACCCCACTGGTGACCCTGGGCTTCCCCCTGTCCTCTTCCCCTTGGCAGCTGCAATACCCAGGTTCTCTGGGGGACTCTAGGGAGGCCTGGCCTCTGCCTCCCATGCCCACTGGCCTCTCTTCCCTCCTAGCCTACCCCCCTGCTGTGCTGTTCCTGCCCACCTTGTTTCTTGTTCTCCTTTTCTTAGGAATTCCCAAGTGAATTTTATTAAAGTGGGAATGGAACCAATGCTAAAAGCTATCCAGGATTTTGTTTTTTGTTTTAAATTTTGTGTTCCTTCCCTTTCCTCCCTCTTCCCATGCGTGAAACGTTCTGTGTAATCTTCATTAAATTTGGTACAAAACCACTTGCCAGAGCTGTGGTGTCAGAAAAATAAATATATTGTTTCTTACAAAACTGAACTGCTTTTTTGTGCATTTGGATTCCTGTTCCTTTAGTAGCACATGTTTTGGTTGCCATACAACCAGAGTCCTCATATTGGTGAAGGAAAAAGGGGCCCTCTCAGAAGGAGTACACCTTGCTGTCAACGACTGTTCCTTGTGGCCATTTATCCTGCTCTGTTCTCAGGAAATCCAGTCATAGCAGAAGAGCAACCTTGTCCTCACAGCTGACCTTTCCCTCTAGAGCAAGAACTAGCCCTCCCTAGGGTCCTGAGCAAGAGCCAGCAAAATGATGTAGATAAATTAGGCAGGCCAAGGTTTATCTTAGTTATTTAAATAAGTTCTGAGCCCTTGCTGGATCTTCCTGAGGTAAAATATCACCACACCTACACATCCTGCGTTTTGACTATCCACAAGATTGTGTGGTCCCTTCTGCCCATCCTCCTGCAGCCTGCCCCTGGTACCTTCTGCCGACTGAACACAGTCTATGCACAATCCACTTCCTGCCAAGAGGGCCTGACCTGGGTGTGTATCCTGCAAGGTACACTTGGAATTCACTATGGTATTCCTGTATGGGTGATTTTGTTCAGGTGTGTGTATTTCTTTTGAGTTGAAAGCACCTGGAGCTCAGAGAGAGAGAGTTCTCAGGTGAGAGAAGCTGAGCCAGGAGCAGCTGGTGTAGAGTTAGCTGCAGACAGACCTGTACAAATGAGACTTCGATGGTATTTCACTCTGGCGGTCAATGCTGCTCTCTCTGACAAGAGCTTCTGAGAGCTGCTTTCGTCTTCAGCTGTAGTGTCTGTGCTCAGGAACACAGGAGCCCCAAGCAACAAAAAGTGGATGTGAACACTGAGGAGTCCATACTGCTGGTCTGCTCAGTGTGTGCTTGCTTTTGAGTTTGAAGACAGCCTATGAAATACATCCTAATCATCTTTATAGATGGGGCAATTGAACCCACGAGTTTAACAAGTGACCTGATCTGATCTGTTGTGTTGGGGAGTACATTTTATGTTGTAGAAACATGAGGCTGGGAATGACCATGATTTGTGAGCTCGATGTCTCTGCCCTGAATTACATAGTGGAGCACAGGGCAATAAGCATGGGGACCATGAGATGAAATCCCCAAGAGACACTGGTCAGCTAGTCTGATGTAAGGGGGCAGCTCCACTCCTTACTGTATTCTAGTATTGCAGTCACTAGTGGAATTTGGTCCCATGGCTACTATCCCAAGCAGGAGGCTGATCTAAAAGCAGATGTTCACTTGGAGGGTGGAGGGGCAGCAAGAGATGGGTCTCCGGGTGTGGAGGCAGCCACAGCCTTGGGGGGGGGGGGACCGTGGGTGTGGTGGTGCTCTCTTGCAGCCCCTGCTGGAAAACTTGGAGTGGTGCAGGTCTGGGTCCCCATTTCAGATGCTGAGCACTTCATAAAGAAGTAAACCCTTGTTTCTCATCAGCATGCCCCAGCCACACTTCATCACAGCTAGCTTTGATAAGCCAAGTTTATGTGGGATTAGGTGTGAATTCTAACTTTCTAGGCTTATTATAAAACCACACTAATAAGAAACTGCATGTAGGTTCTTGGAAAACTTAATATGCAGGGTTTTTGTTTTGTTTTTTAAAAAAAAAAAAACAGTGGCAAAGATGGATAGTGATGTAGTAAAGGCTCAGCTGGTTTCTCCACCCAAACAGTTTGGGTTTTAATGAAGAAAATGAAATCATAGCTTGCTTCAGGACGGGTCTTAGCAGTTTTTAGGGGCCGATAAGGACTATGTAGCATTTTCTCTAAAATAATGTGATATAAAACAAGCCTGCTGCTATAAATGAAAATAGACAAATACATAATTGTAGTCATCTAATGTAGGGTGTGGCATGAGAAAATTAAATACCTGTGCGTGCAAAGGGATTGAACCCCAAGACCTCACCTGCTATACAGGTGATCTTCCACTGAGCTGTATACCCCAGCCTAAAGCTAATGCTTAAACAGCCTCAATGTTTGAAGTTGCTTTTAAAACAATTGATCTATTTCTCCCAGCCTTCCACATCTCCACCTCTTAATGTTGTAAATGCAGTTCAACAACATTGAGGGTTGGCTTCTGGGCTGTATTGTCTGTGCAGGTAGACGGGACCCCAGCATAGTTGGGGGGGAGGGTGGGGTGGGAGTATTACTTTAGCATTGTTAGCATAGAGTTCCCATGTTTCCATTTTTCCCTGGCCTCCACATATTATTTAGCTCACGGTGGAGGGTGGAGGGTGTAACTAAGCGATGCTGGGGTCTGCTCCCTTGATGCTTAGCCGGCAGGCAGGGGCACCCTGGAAAAGATGGCTGCTGTGCTCCTCATTTCTCTTTTCTGCGGGCTTTTAAAGTGCTGAAAGGAAAACGAAGTTAGCCTTAACCTGAGGACTTATTTACTTGGCAGAGCACCTACTGTGTGTCAAGAATTGCCCGACTCCAAGATAAAGAAACAGTGTAAATCTGTTACAATACAGCATGGTGACTGCTGCAGAGAAAGTGCAAACAGAAAAGGAACAAGCCGTCGGAAAGGAAGTTTCTTCAAAGGAAAAGTGATCTTTGAACTAACTGGAGGTTTCCTGGAAGATGGTGGAAGAAAGCAAACAGCAAGGGACTCTTTTAAGGAAGGCAGATGTGGGAAAAATGCTCACAGGGAAGGGCTGGATCATTTGGACCCTGGTGTGGCCTTCTCGTACTTGGAGCTTAAAGTTTTAAGGAAAGGAGGGCTTGGGAGTATTGCTCTAAAGTTAATTGACTACACAAGGCTAGGGTTTGACACCCAGCACCATAAATAAGTTTTAGGCCAGGAAATCAGGTGATTGGATTGGCTTAGGAAGAATATAAAGCTGGGTGGGAAGAGAGACCTGGAAGACGGTAAACCTGCTTATTCTATAAAATCCTTAAACTTATCTCTTCTGAAAAAAAAAATCCTATTTCCCAAGTTCTTCAACCGTACTGTCCCTTTCTTGTATTTAGTTTTTCTGTAATTTTTTCAAAGTCATAAACCCGTATTTTTAAGGAAAGTAATAGAATCTTAACTTGTTGGTAGACTCATAATGACACATTTAAAGCAGATCATTAACAATACACAAAATCCATGGGCTAGAGAGATGGCTCGGAGGTTAGGAGCACTGACTGTTCTTCCAGAGGTCCTGAGTTCAATTCCCAGCAACCACATGGTAGCTCACAAAGAGACTTGGTGCCCTCTTCTGTCATGCAGACAGAACAATGTGTACATAATAAATAAATCTTTAAAAAGATAATACACAAAATCCAGTTTGTAGACAACATTTCTATTGGAGGGAGCTAAACGGGAAAATAAAGTTACAAGGGAGATACACTAGAAGGATCATGATAAAAAGCCTCCTGTTAAACGGGAGTGTTTCCCGCTTCTGTGTAGGTGACCACGTCAGCTCTCAGCTTTCTGGCTCAATGCTTAACTGTGCTTGGCAACCCGCAGGCACTGCTAGAGAAAGAAGGCGCGCTGATCTGTGAGCCTGGATGGCTCCGAAGCTACGCCTTGCGCATATCTAAAGCTTGGGAAAGCTCAGTCATTTCACCAAACACAAAAGAACAGGTGTCCCTTGCAAAATGCTCCTTCAGGGCCCCAAGCAATTATGAGATGCCCTACAGTGTCAACGCCAGGTTAGAGTCCTACTGGGAAAGGAAGGTGCAGCTCTTTGCCGGGCTGGTGCTCAGTGGTGGAGGGGCAGCTGGGCCATCTGTGAGGCTCTGTGAGGATTTTAATGCAGGGGGAAGCAACCCCCTGCATTAGCTAAACCAGCTTCTCCTGTCTCTTGTTACCGCGGCTGGAGTGCAGGTGAGGGCACCCAACTTACAAATCTCTCTGTTATCCAGTGTTCAATTAATTAGTGTGAATTTACGTTTTCAAGATTGCGTTTATTTATTTACCACGGCGGAAGCTCTTTCTATTAAAGCCTCTGGGGAGCCTGTGTTTATTTCTCTTCTTTAACACGCTTCCAGGGGCTTTCATTTTTCTCACTTCCCACACAGAAGCTCCCCAGCTTCCTGGGGAGTGACTTCCCCTGGAGACGCCTACCCAGCCCCACAAATCAATCCGAGATCTAAGCACTTGCTTTCCGCTGCGCACCCAGAGCTGTGGAGTCTTAGCTGCTGGATGATGAGTTCTCAAACTGGGCCCAGTCGCGTGCTAGTGCCTGAGTCATCCCTGGTGTGATCACTCAAACGTATTTGGTTACAAGGGATTGTAGGTGGCTGTGATTTATTTTGTTTTTCAACCACAGAAGTCTCCTAGGTTTGGGTAAAGTCATGTATAATAACTGTCAGTAGCTGATCTACTAAAAAGTTTTATACACTGGGCCGTAGAGATGACTCAGCAGTTAAGAGCAAAGAAGATCAGCGTTCAGTTCCCAGTACTCAGGTCAGGTGACTCACACCCACCTGGAATCCGAATACCGCCCCGCCCCCACCACTTATCCACATAATTAAAAGTATGTTTTCAAGTTTCATACAAGCATACAAATTTGTTTACATAACCACGGAAATATGTTTATTAACTCTTTTGAGACATCTTACAATGTATTTTGAACATATTCGCCTCCCGCATGGTAGAAGAAGAGAACCAACTGGACGGTTGTCCTCTGACCTCCACTCTCACACCATGGTATGTGTGCGCACTGGAGTTCACATCCCATATTGAAACCATTACCTAAGTTAGGCAGTAAGGACAGAGTGGACGTGAGAACACCATCAGACCCTTTTGGCCGTATTAATCTCTCCCTTTCCTTAGACATCCTAACAGCAAACATGCAGGCCTCTCTTCTTACCGTCGAGTTTGTCCAGTCTCGAATAGCAAATACCTCTGTGTGCTGATAACACTAGAGATTTTAACCTCTCTGCAGAGCATGAGTTCAGGACATGCAAGTTACCCCAACACCTGTCTCAATTCCCCATGACGCCATTCACCATCACAGGAAACGTGTCTTTCCACTGAGTTCTCTCGGGTAGGAGACATTCTTTTTTTTAAAACATCATGTTTATTCTTTGAGAATATCATACAATGTATTTTGAACTTATTCACCTCCCCCATCTCCTCCTATAACCAGTCTCTCATCCTTCCCTTCCCAACTTTAAGGTGTTTTCTCTTCCCCTGTCAAGTCCAGTTTGTATTGCCCAGCTCGTTTGGGAGTGGGGCCTGCCCTGGTGTGTGGTTGACCAGGGGTCACATCATTAAACACTGACGCTCCCTTCCTCAGAAGCTACCAAATACCAGTAACTCCTCAGCAGGTAGTGGAGCTTTGTGTCAACCCCACCCCCTCGCTGGGATTTTGTCTGGCTGGAGGTTGTGCAGGTCTCAGACTTGTCATTATCACTGTGAGTTCTTTTTTTTTTTTTTTTTAAGATTTTATGTATTTATTATGTATACAACATTCTGCTTCCATGTATATCTGCACACCAGAAGACGGCACCAGATCTCATGGCGGATGGTTGTGAGCTGCCATGTGGTTGCTGGGAATAGAACTCAGGACCTCTGGAAGAGCAGTCAGTGCTCTTAATCTCTGAGCTGTCTCTCCAGCCCCTCACTGTGAGTTCTGTGTGCAAATGCCCTGTTGTGTCTGGAAAATACTGGTTCCTTAATGTTACTGATCACCTCTGTCTGGCTTTCATAATCTTTCTACCCCCCTCCTCAAAGATCCCTGAGCCTTGGGAGGAGGGATATAATATGATGTCCCATTAAGGTTGAACTCTCCACAGTCTCTTAATCTCTGTACATTGGTCAGTTGTAGGGGAGGGTCTCTGTTTTAACTGCCATCTCCTGCAAGGAGAAGCTTTTTTGATGAGGTCTGAGAGATGCTCTGATCTATAGGTACAGTAATAAATATTATAAGTTGTTTTAAGGCCGGGGGTTGGTGGTGCATGCCTTTAATCCCAGTCCTCGGGAGGCAGAGGCAGCCAGATCTCTGTGAGTTCAAGGCCAGCCTGGTCTCCAGAGCGAGTGCCAGGATAGGCTCCAAAGCTACACAGAGAAACCCTGTCTCAAAAAAAAAAAAAAAAAAAGAAGTTGTTTTAATACTATGTTCATTTAGCACAATAACAGCATTGGGTTCTCCCCCAGGGCCTATGCCCCCCTACCTAGCATTGAAGGGACCAGCTCCCCATTTCGGCAGCCATGGCAGTAACGTGTGCTCGCTATGACCTTGCCTTGGTCACTAAGAGGTTAGGTGCCTGCCTCATGGCAAGAAACCAATCAGAAGTTAGCTGGTGGCGCTATGCTTTACGACCCTGGGTGTACTTTACAGACAAGTGCACAGCAATGACACACAGAGCATAGCAACCACCCTGGGAGGGCCTATGGGCCATAACAACCAATTGGCCAATCAACACAGGGCAAGCCCTCCAAGCCTGGAGGCACACCAATCGTGAGCCTGTGGGTACCCCTAGACACTCCCCTTATGCTGCCCTACAAGATCACTAGGCAGCTGGTTCAAGGTGTCTTTGCTAGCCATCTGCCACGGCGGTTGGGTGAAAGATCGAGCTAACATGGGGTTAGCTCGTTAAATTACAATAAAGCCTCATGCAGTTTGCATCAAGCTCTCGAATCTGCCTGGTGATTGGGGTGACCCAGGTCGTGGCCTGGGACCCCAGATACCTGAGTTTTCCGGGGGTCTAACAGCATCAGGTTCTTGTCTCCATTAATGATGCCATATATGGGTTCCATCTCTTGGAGCAGGCCTTAGATCCACTCAGAAAATGGCTGATTATTTCAGAGAATTCATGCACTATTGCAACCGGATGGGCATATCTTGTCAGGTCAGCTGTAGTTTGCAGGGTTCATTGCTTGGTGAGAATGAGGCTTGCTCTTCTCCTCCAGCAAGCCATGTGCACAGCACCTTCCAGCACCACAAAAGCTAGCCGGTAAGGGTGAAGCTTACAGGCAGGTACCAGCTTGGTTTTTAGGTGCTATTCTTAATCCTTTGCTTTAACAAATCATCAGCAAATCATCTTGTGTCTGTCTTAAATCCACTCATTTCTCTCTCATTACTTTAGTTCACATTACCAACTATCGCATGGTGCTAGTTTCTTTTTCTTTTAATTTTAAAGAAAATTCTTATTTCATATGTGTATGTGTGTGTTTGTGACATGGGGCATTGAGGAGCATGGCATGGCATGCAAGTACAAATCAGAGGACAACTTTGTGAAGTCGGTTTTCTCCTACCTTTACGTGAGTTCTGAGGATCAGACTCTGGTCACCAGGCTTGTATAGTGAGCACCTTTACCTACTAAGTCATCTCTCCATCCTCAGCTGGTATCTCAGCCTCTGCTTCCACCTGTCTTTCTATTTAGGGTACTTTCCACATTGTAGAGAGTATACTGGCACACAGACACACACAAGACACAGACAGACACACATACACCATAATTCAGTATCACAGTGTCTATTTCTATTTCTCTTAGCAATGACTTATTTAAGCCACTTTATGAAGTCAGGAGCCTGTTTTCTTTTGCTCATGACTTGTTCACTAGCATCTAGCATCTGGTGTCTACACTTACTTGACAAGAGATCAGTAAATATTTGTTAAATGGACCAGAGAACAGAAAGATCTGTGAGCACAGGTAGCTAAGGAGGATTTCATGGTGATTGTGATACATGGAGTGGAGCCTGAAATAAAATGGATGGGAGAGGCACAAAGGCACAACACAGCTAAGGCAAAGCAAGTGGGAAAGAACAGGTAAAGGCAACACAGCCAGATGACATCAAAGCGAACAGCTTAAGTAAAACAAATCCGCTGAGTCATAGAATATGGAATTAAAAAGATGGAAGGAAGAACAGCCAGCCTCCGAAGCCAAAAGAAGGTATTTCATCTTCTTGTGGGAACCAACTGGGATGCACTCTTTGGTCTTTATCAAGGCAACTGGGTGGTGCATAGTTTATAAAAACGAGTCTGGCAGGTACATGCAAAATGAACGGAGTGAAGGCAAAACCAAAGACTGAAAGATCTTACAGTTGTGTGCTCAGTTAATTTTAGTGCTGGGCGGTGAGGCTTCTGGAAATGGGATGGAGAGAAAAGGGCGAACATGTTTTGAGGGAAGAACTCCTAGATGTCATTAGATGCCGGGAGAAGGGAAGAATCAGACTCCATACTGAGGCTTTGAGACTGAACAGCCGAGAGAGAAGAGAGGGGATTTACTGTCATCTGTACCCACCACTGAAGCCACGCAGCAACACGGGCTGCTCCATAGATGCCACCAGTTCCAGCAGATGTCCAGAAATTTTTGCCACATAATGAATTAGGCCTCTGCAGGGTTTTAAATGAAAATGGCCTCCATAGGTTCAAAGGGAGTGAAACTATTAGGAGGTGTGGCCTTCTTGGAAAAACATCATTGGGGGTGGGTTTTGATGTTTCAAATGCTCCAGCTAGGCCCAGTGTCACTCTCTCTTCCTGCTGCTCGCCAAACTAGATGTAGAACTCTCAGCCCCTTCTCCAGCACTGTGTCTGCTTCTATGCTGCCATGCTTCCCACCATGACAAAAATGGACTATCCCTCTGAACCTGTAAGCCACCCGAAATTAAATGCTTTCCTTCGTAAGAGCTGCCTTGATCGTGGTGTCTTCCATAACAGTAGAAACTCCAACTAATAAAGCCTCTTTTGGCTTTTTTTTTTCCTAGAAAAAATGGATCCCAATTCTTCTTGTAGGAATAGATAGAGAACAAGGACTGTCCGAATTTCATGTGCCATCCCTATATAGTTAAAATGACCCTAGTGTTCTTCCCAGTTGTCTCTGTCCCATAAACTTCCCTCGTTCATCAGTTGAGACCAGTGAGACCTGCTGCCTCTATCTCCCCAAGTCCCTCACACTTACCCCAGATCAGTTTGTATGCACCCCAAAGGAAGTGTTTGGAACCAGTCTGGTCCCCATGTCATGCTGGAGTTATCCCAGCTCACCTCAAGCTTCATTTAGACCTACTGTTTCTTAGTCTTGATGATGGTGGAAGCTAACATTCCTTGTGTTGATTCTTTGTAATCTTTGTAATTCTGTATTGAAGAGGCAGGTGGATCTACATGAGTTTGAGGCCAGCCTGTTATACAAAGTGAGTTCTAGGATAGGCAGACAGGGCTACAGAAAAATACTGTATATATGTTTTGTATTGGAAGTGAAGCTGTTCTGATATTCCTGCAAGTAATGAAAAGACCCAGAATGATCCTGATATTTTGAGACTTGTTTTTTTTTTTTTTAACTCACATTTGGTTTGGTAGTAAAAAAAAAAAGAAATGCACAGCCTATGATTTCCCATTTAAGTCATTTTAGGCTTCCATGAAGGTGCTATTCGTTTAGTACATTCCAGTCACCACATCCATCACCCCCATCCACCTCTAGGGATTCTCCATGATAAAAACTGAAGCTGCACATTAAACAACTGCCCATTCCTGTTCCTTGGACTCTAGCAACTGCCTTTTGACTTTGATTTCAGAAACTCCCCATAGGTAGAATCATATAATATTTGTGATTTTGTGACATGTCTTTAAGGTTCATCCATGCTGGAGATGTGTCAGAATTATGTGTCCTTTTTAAGGGTGAATGATACCCCATTATGTATGATATAATTTGTATATCTAGTCATTGTGTATTTTTTATGAGTGATGAGATCCCAAGGCTCATGCTTTTTTCTAAAGCTGTTACACTTAGGGCTAATCTTTACATGGACACCGATTCAGTGATTTATCCAAATTTTAAATGTGCTTGTTTAATCATGTTATTATCTAGTTCACATTATCCATTTTTCCATCAAATAATTCATTCTCTCTGTCTCTCTTTGTGCTTGTGTTTCTGTATGTCTCTGTGTCTCTGTCTCTGTATATGTGTGTCTCTCTCTCAGACAAGGTTTTGCTACGTAGGGCAGGGTGGCCTAGAGCTTTCAATTCTCCCGTGTCACTGTCCCCAAGTGCTAGAATCACAGATGTACATCACTGTGCCTAGCTCTATGTTTTCCTTCCTAATTTATGAGTGTGTGGTGTGTGTGTGTGTGTGTGTGTGTGTATGTGTGTGTGTGTGTGTGATGTGTGAGAGTGCCTGCAGAGACCAGAAGAAAAGCCACTGTATCCCTTGGAGCTATAGGCAGTTGTGAACTGACATATGTAGGTGCTGGGAGCCTAATTTGGGTCCTCTGGAATGCAAGTGCTCATAACCATTGAATCATCTCTCCAGCCCCAGGATTCTTCTCATCAGTAGCTACAAGCCTAGGAACTCATCCAGCAGTGAGCTGATCAGAGATGACCTACCCTACCCCCACCAAACTCGGAGTCTGGTACAGAAGTCAAAGTGTTTGTGAAAGAAGAGGAGGAAGCTGCTGTAAACTAACAAGAATGATTTTAGTAAATTTCCCGGGCATCTTCCACCCTTGGCCTACTAGTCAAGGAAATCCTTTAAGTGCCATTTCCAAAGGGTGATTATTGCTTTCAGTCCTGAGTGTTCACAGCCTTCTGTTTCTGCATCCCAGGGTATCGACAGTCTTAGATCCTGCTGTCCATGGTGGATTTTAAAAACTGAAGCCACAAAGCATTCACCTTTAATCCCAGCACTCAGGAGGCAGAGGCAGGAGGATGTCTGTGAGTACAAGGCCAGCCTGGTCTACAGAGTTAGTTCCAGGACAACCAGAGCTACACAGAGAAACCCTATCTCAGAAGAAAACAAAACAAAACAAAACAACAATAACAAAAACAAACTGAAGCCACACCTTTGCTTAGCTGAGAAAACTGCTACCGTCAGACTGGCCTGTAGGCAAATCTGTGAAAATTTTCTTGATAAATAATTGATGTGGGATGGCCACGCCCACTGTGGGTGGTACCACCCCTGCGCAGGAGATCCTGGGTGGTATAAGAAAGGTAGCTGAGGGTGCTGGAGAGATGGCTCAGAGGTTAAGCTTACTGGCTGCTCTTCCAAAGGTCTTGAGTTTGGTTCCTAGCATACACATGGTGGCTCACAACCATCTGTAATGCAATCTGGTGCCCTCTTCTGGCATGCAGGAATATATGCAGGCAGAATACAATATATAATAAATAAATCGAGAGAGAGAGAGAGAGAGAGAGAGAGAGAGAGAGAGAGAGAGAGATAAGGAAAGAAAGAAAGGTAGCTGAATGTGACCCTGAGGAGCAAGTCAATAAAGAGCATCCCTCTAGGGTCACTGCATCAGCTCCTGCCTCCAGGTTCCTGCCCTGTTTGACTTCCCTTCTTGATGGACCATAAGCTATAAAATGAAATAAACCCTTTCTTTAACAAATTGCTTTGGTCATGTTGTTTATTGCAGCAGCAGAAAGCAAACTAGGACCAGAATTAACTGGCTTTGAGTGGGAACTGAACCTGGGACTTAGCCCATGTTGTGGCAAGTGCTCTATCAACTGAATATACCCCTTGCCCCAGTCCTTGGCTTTTGAGGTAGGGTCTTGTGATGTAGTCTGAGCTTGCCTGAAATTTACAATCCTGCCTCAACCTCCCAAGTGCCGGGATTATAGTGTGCGCTACTGTTATGGCTTCTTTATAATACCTTTCCCTCATATACTGGTCCTGTTTTTACCTCCCTCTCATATAGCATAATAACCCTTAGTTTTCCTCCCTGCTTGACTCTACCCAAGTTTATGGCATCCTCATTAAAAATGAAGGAAGCTGGGGAGAGGGACTTACTAGGGCTTAAGTGGTGTGAGGCAACATGTCCCCTAAGTGTGGACAATTAAAAGTAAGGGGCAGTGAGAACAGCAGGTCTCGGCTACCCATAGACTCTGTCCATGAGAGTGAGAGAACAGAAAGCCAAGCAGAGGCTGAGGACTAAGTCTTGCAAACTTGGCAGTCTGAAGCGGGAAGGGTGTGAAGTCCCAGCAGAAGGAACTCAAACTCACGGGAAAGCATGAAAATGATTCCACCCACCTCCACCTCTAGACAGGTGAGGGAAATGGCAATTCGGGGGGGGGGGGGTGAAGAAGCAACCATTAAAGCAGCTAAGAAAGCACTAAGTTGCAAAAAGCCCAAATGGTATGGATAGTGGCTTCAAGAAATAGAAGAGGCATCACAGGGCCAGTGCCTTCAGGGATCAAAGGACACTAGCAGTGGTTCTTGAATGTGATTGATGAATTGCTCTTCCAGAGAGCAGTTCTGATAAAGCAGAAGTGGACTGTAGGGGTGTGTGTGTGTGTGTGTGTGTGTGTGTGTGTGTGTGTGAGAGAGAGAGAGAGAGAGAGAGAGAGAGAGAGAGAGAGAGAGAGAGAGAGAGAGAGAGAACATGTGTGTGAGAGTGTGTGAAGATACTTAAGATACTTTGCACAGTATGTGAATAGGTCTGGCAGTCATGGAGGGCCAGGCAAGAAAAGTAGATAGGTAAGAAAAGTTTGAGGCCACGAAAACACTGCCTTAAGACAGAAAAGAAGGAACCCACTGAGTGAGAAAGAATGGATAAGAGAATTCCTGCCATCCTTGGCAGAGAAACCACAAGACACAGAGAAGGAATCTGGAGTAGACTGGAAGATGCCAGACAGCGAGAGGAAGCAGGTGCCACTTGCTGTAAAGAAGGCAGAGCCAAGGGGGAAGCCCAGCCCAGGGAACAGCAGAGGGAAGTGTGGGGGAAACCCAGCTCACACCGACGCACATGGACTCTCAAGTCTGTTCCTGCCTCCCTGGGTGCTTGGTGGCAAGGATATTTTTGAGAAATTGATGTCAGATAACACAGGTGCGTGTGCTCAGAGGGGGGTTAGGTGAGCATTCCTTAGTCATCTCAGAGCTGGCAATGCAAAGACAAGAGCTGAAGTGGCGGCAGCAGTGAGTTCAAAGACTCGCAGATGCAGCCCCTTGCTTCTTACACACACACACAGACACACAGACACACAGACACACCTACAGCCCACTTCTGCTTTATCAGAACTGCTCTCTGGGACAGTTTCAATGCTGTGCCTCCTGGGGGCCATCTACTTCATGATGGGACCCACAGATGACTATGGCACCTGACAACCCCAGCATGGAGAAGCTGGAAACCCCTGGAGAATCTGCTCAACATCTGCCCCAAAGGGGCCCTCAAGAGCCTGGACCACTCAAAGGACAAAGAAGGCCAGCTGAGCCGTCTCTGAAGGCTCCAGTTAAGATCATGGTAGAAAAACAAAGCAACTGTCCACTATCCTAATAACCTGAGCAAGAACACAGTGCCTGATAATGGTATTTCCCATGGTGCTTTGACCTCAGGCACCTGCTGGAGAAAGAAACAGTCACTCATGTAAACTGTGTGAAAGTGCTGCTAGAGAAAAAAAAATGTTTTTTTTAAAGCAAAGGATATAACCATATAAGCTGTTTGGTCAGAGAAATATGTCTGTATACAGACTAGAAGTGAGTTTTTCTAAGCACTTAAATGCAGTTACTTTTAAAGTTTTTAAGTAAAGGCAGGGTGAGGGAGAAGCAACAACACACCCCACTGAGTGTTACCTCCCTTGACTCTCCTTGTCATCCTCAGTACCACCTGGCTCTGTAGTTTACATTCAGTCCCAGCCCTAAGGTTCTAGCTGGAGCCAAATCATGCCTCTTCTTTCAGAGGAAATATTTCAAAGGCCTCTTGCTGCTCCAGGAGCTGAGAGCCCTACTCAATGCCTCGAAGAAAGAAGTGGGCATCAGTGTGGGCATTCCAGAGTAGGTAGGTGTGGCAGTGACCAGACGGATGGGGTATCCCCAGGCTACTGTTTACTGCCCGAGGTCCCAAAGCCTGGCCAGCCCCAAGTGGGGCTGTAGAGGCACTGTTCCTGGGGTCAGAGCAGGGGCACCAGATCCCCAAGCAGGTCTTCGCTCCCTCTTTAATGTTCAGAGTCATCAGATTAGAGGACCAAACCTTGTTCCCGACCACATGAAAGGCGAACTGAAGCCTCTGACTCAGACCGTCCAGGAGGATGAAGGAAGCCACGAAATCTCAGAACCACAGACTCTCAGAGTAAGCAGACACTGGCCAGGGTGTGACTCTGGCTAGATGCCAGCGTAAGCTCTCAGTCCTCCAGGGACACCACCCTCTGAAGTGGCCCAATTCATCCATGCACAGCTCTGATTATTTCAAAGATTTCCCTTCTACTGATCTCAAGTCTTTATATCCTGTAACTTGTAGGTACTTGTCTGAGTGTGTCCTCCAGGCCCACATAAATCACGCATTTGATATGTTTGGTACGCCTCGGTCCCTTTGATCCTTTCCTGTTGATGGCGGTTCTCTGGCTGATGAATTTGTCTAGCTCTGCTATCCCCCTAGCTCTAAGATCTAAGCACAATTCTCTGGTCACAGGGCACGCTGTGAAGGGTAGAGTGGGACCATTATGCCCTTTATCCCTGGTACTAGGGTGAGCTCAGTACTCAGAATTCCAAGGACCACGTCACACTGAACGTGTTGCTCACAAAAACCTTGGACAAGTATGAGCAACTGATTTTGAGGCCCTAAGATTAGAGCCCTAGGATCCATCAGTGGGTTCACAAGAATGTAGGACGCATTCGGTCACCCTCCAAGACCCCTCCCACTTATGTCTTTGGTAAATATGATTACTTTAAACTCTACTAAGTTGTATTTTATGCAAACCATTGAAAAAAACATGTACATTGGGGTAGAGGACTATGAAATAATGTTTTCTCTATTCCGAAGCACAACAGACTACTGAATTAACAGCTTTAAGCGTTAAGTTCATTCGGATCACACACTGAGGCCTGACTCTGCTCCAGGTCATGCTCTAGATACAGTGGACAGTACATTCAACAGCACACAGCAATAGCAAACCTATTCTGCAGGCAGGTGCCTGCTTACAGAAGCAACAGGATGATTTTTTAAAAGACAAATAAATGCAAACATCTATGGAGTGTTTCCCATGTGACAGGCATTGTTTTTAAAGCTCTTTGTGTTTATCCTTGACAAAACCTATTGTGGCGAATGCCACGATGGTCCCTGTTTACAGATAAAGTGCATGGAAGCCCAGCAAAGTGAACTCATTTTCTGTAGGTCACATGGCTCCCAAGGCCACTGTGCATTTAGAATTCTGAGGCTCATGCCATCGTACTGATTCACACTGAACGGACTGCTCACTAAACCTCTATCCAATTGGGCAGCCGACTTTGAGGATTAGGTAGTTTGGTTCCAGAGAGCCTGCACCCCTAACCACTCCTGCTGCATCTGTGAAAATAAACACAAGCATATTCACGGATAGATAAGCAAATGCTATCACGTTTTAAAAAAAAAGAACTTATTTTTCTTTTTTTAATTTTTGAGATTACTAGGTAATTAGGACAGTTCACCCTTCCTTTCTTCTCTCCAAACTTTCCCAAAGACACTTCCCCACTCTCAAATTCATTACCTCCTTTTTTATTAGCTGTTATTTCATGTATATGTATTTGTGTGTATATATACATATATATGTATATACCAATATATCCCTGAATATAACCTACTCAGCCTGTATGTTACGTGTACATGTTTTCAGGACTGACCACTAGATACTAGACAACCAATCGGTGTGTTCTTCCCTTGGGAAGGTCAGAAAGAAGAATCTCTCAGATGGCATCTGAGTGACAAGAAAGACAACTTTTCATGGTCTTGGAAAGGAAGAAAGTATAGTAAGGATGAAGCCAGAGATGTAGACAGGGGCTTCATACACTGGGGATTTAGGTTACAGTAACTCGACCAGTTCAGAACCTGTTGAATTGCTCCAGCATCCAGCTGATTTATACCAACCTTGTCCATAAATGTACTGTGAATGATTGTACCATGAAAGACTCCTTAAGATCCAAGAAGAGTTCTCACACTCCAAGCAATGCCCTACCATCCTAGACACCGGTATCCACATACAGCAAGCCACACTGGACATGCCACCATGACTCAGAACCAATCCTGCTATGTGATCTCGGCCCAGCCTCAGCCCATCTTAATTTTCATTTCCCTGGGACTTGCCATTGCTGCATAATGTTACCTTGTTTCTAGAGCTGAGCCACCTTGGTGCTAAGTGGCAACACTTTGACCTAGGGAGCACTGGCTCCTTCTGCCACTCCCTCCTCACCCCTTTCATCTTTAACCCGGGTGAACTGTGTCCACCTTGGTGCAGTTGGCTTCTGTCCCTAACAGTGCCCTTGGCTGCTCTCTCAGCTTTCAGAAGCTCTGCTGACCCCATCAAGTTCTCCTTACCCAAGTGTTACACAGCCCTCCCCTTAATTACACACTCAATCAGTTCCTCCCCAGCTCAACAATTTGCGGTCTCCAAGCATCCCCAGCTGCTTCTCCAGACATGGCTCCCTGGCTGGGCCTTGGCAGCCGCTGAAGTCCTGCCTGGGTTTCTGAGGCCACAATGGCAGAGCTGAAAGCCTAGCTGCTATTTCACACACTATTTCCTTCCAAATTAACTCTGATGAATGCTGTCCTTTGCAGTTACTTGGCACAGGCCATTTCCTTAGGTCTTTCCCTTACCTTTGAGACTCTTAGTCTCTCTCAAATCCTGATTTCTTTCTGAGAAGCCTGCTCAGAGGAGGGTGGAGGGAAACCCTGTTTGCCTACATCAAACCCTGTTTTCTATATCAAAATATAGAAAACAACTCTACCAACGCCATCCAAACTCAGCATCCTTCGCTGGCATAATTAGGCCATATCTCTGATATCAAATTATGTACTTGCCATCTCCAAAACCAGTGCCATGTGGAGCAACTCAGTCTCTGGGCATACAGGAGCTGCTAAGTTCTGAGTTCTTTCAACCCCAAATTCAGGAAGATATGGATTCCAAATCTGTATTTGAGCAACTAGCACATTCCAAATACTTCCACTGTAATTTTGCTTAACACCTCCTTTAGCAGACAGAATAGCTACCTTCACAACACACGACAGAAGCTCTGTAGTAATTTGAGAGTTGCTCAAAGTCCCAGGTCCCAGCAAAGTGTCAAGGTTGGAATTCAGGTCCCTAGCTGTCAACTCCAAGCAAGGTAGGTGTGTGGCTCATGCACTCCCAGAACACCATAAGCTCTAGTCACAGAAATCATACCTGCTAGTGGTATGCCAGCACTGAGCACCAGCTGTCCACAGTGACCTGAAGATTCTGAAGAGCAGGAACCAAGACAAGCAAGGCCTTGTGGTCATATAGCACTTTCCAGCTTAGGAAGAATGTCACATACCTAACCTCTGTGACCCTTAGACAACACTGAGAGGGAGAGATCATGTTAGATCCCCTTTTACAAGTAAAGACATACAAATATGTTTGTTTGTACACATACAGCTGTGGTGCGGGGCTCAAACCCCAGGCCTTGTATATGCTAGACATGCTCTACCAGTGAGCCACACTCCAGTTCCATACAGTTTAGCAGCAGGAGGTTAGCCGGCTTGTGAGCATTATATCAACAATACAGGCAGAGGCGAGGACTTTAACCCAGCAGACAGGACTCCAAGGTCAGTTCCTCTCCAGTTCTCAGGCCTTAGTTTAGCCTTTGCTTCAGAAATATTGATTGTGTCCCTCCCTGTTTCCTCAGTGAACGGCACATCTTAAAGATCAGGTAGAGAAAGAGGAGAAATGAGAAGGGAAGATTTTTGTTGGGAAGATGCTTTTCAGTTCTCTGAAGTCAGCCTTAGACAGAAACTGGGTTCTCAGAGGCTAGTGGGGCAGTCAGGCTTGCAGAACCCCTTGGCCACTAGAGGGCAGGACGTGAACAGAGCACAAAGCCAGTTCCCCAGAGTTCTCCCTCCCTGCCAGCTGAAAAAGGGACTCAAGCATCTCTGGAACACACCACTGTAGCAGCACCCCCACCCCGGCATGCAGAAAACATAGCAATAGGATCTTTACTTTGCAAGCCCTTATTCCCACAGGTCTCTTTTGAGGCTTCTGAGCTGTCCAGAAAGTGCCCCTCAAAGGGTGCTGGGTACCACTTAAAGACTTGCATTTCTTAGACAGATGGAGTCTCTGCCTCCTCTGTTCCCTTGCTGTCTTCCTAGGAGAAGTTCCCTTTCCCCCTCCTAGGAGGCACTGCTAACAGGAGTAGAGACTGGGCTTATCTAATGTCAGTCATTCATCTGAGCAGAACAGAGTTCCATAAAGAAAGCCGTGATTGAGGCCCTCAGAAAGTTCTAGTAGCTAGGTCCCAGGTGGAGTTATAGCCTTCTGGCTCAAGCCGAGCTATGGGAGGAGTCAGGGGGTCTGGAAAAACGAAAGCTTTGGGAGGCCCTTAACTTGGCCACCCTTGAACGAGAGACATCTCTAGGATTTCTTTAGCAGCATTCTTGGACTCCAAGAGAAAGGAGTTAGGGCCAGGGGCAGGGGAGGAGCTATGAAGTACCTTCACACCCATCCTTCTCCCGCCAGGAGTGGGCCAAATTGTCTGTTGGGCAAATAGTACTGCCCTGTCTTGTAGATAGAAAAACACAAGTTCACAGAAGTTACATGACTTGTCCTCAGTCACACCAGAGCTGCGGCAGAGGCAGGGTGTGTGTGTGTGTGGGGGGGGTAGGGGTCGGAATGTGAATGCTGCCCGGGAATGATTGTCACAGGGAGGGCACCGCTTGTAGAGTGCTGGTGGGACGCAGGAGAGGAAAGCCTTGCGGACAAAAATGTAGCAGGAGACACAGAGAAAAGACTTTTGGGGGCCTTTTTGCTTGCTCAGTCAAGCGTCACAAACGAGACATAGCATAGTTACGAGGAGTAAATAGCAAATATGCATCGCTATTGCCATTTTACATGAAGGGGAAAACAGGGTCTTTGGAAACAGAATTTGAACCCAGAGACAGCCTTGGTGTTTTCCTTTGCTCCAGGCTGGCCCCTAGTGGTGAGCAGGGGAGCATGCCTACAAGGAGACAGTTCTCACTTCCCTGGCGGGTCAGAACATCGTTGCTGAAGTCCAAGTCCTACCAATTCCTACACTTGACTGTAGACTACAATAACTTACAAGACCCATAATGAGTGAGCAACTTCCTACATGGAAGGGATCAACAGGAGCAGATTAGCAAGGATTGGAAGACAAAAGCAACCTGTATCCAGGGTCAGGGGATGGAATGTGTGCCAAGGTAAAGAGGCCAGAGAAGTGGAATTTCCTTTTCTTAAAATATAGTTCTCAGGGCTGGAAGAATGGCTTCTGTGTGTGTGTGGGGGGGGGTAAAGGCACTTGCTGCTGAGCCTGATGACATGAGTTTAAGTCCCCCATGGTGGAAGGAGAGAACCCATGCTAGCACGCTGTCCTCTGACCAACACATGCTCACTGGGTCATACTGCCCCCGCCAATCATGCACACAAAATAAATAAACGTAATAATTTAAAAGTATATATATTTCTTTCTGGCCAGGGAGGTGTGTGAGGAATGAGGCTGGAGAGGCAAGTCATCAGAGGATGAAGGGAAGCAAGTGTGAAGATCATTAGCAGTCAGGACAGTGACTCAGAAGGGTGAATTCGAGTTCAGGAAAGTAGTGACTCAGAAGGGGACCTGTCACTCAAGCATGGGAATATCTGAGCTTGTTGGATACCATTCTACTGGTGAGGATACATTAATGGATGGGATGATCAAATCTGCCTTCACAGAGCTTACATTCCAGTTGGGGGATAAGCAAAGATCTGTAGCAGCAAGCTCGGATAAATAACGTGGAGGGCAGAGTTTTGAGTGTCACCGTAATGAAAGGAACACTGGCTGCAACAGAAAGTCATTTCCTTCACACTGGTCCAAGTCCAAGGTGAGGGGTGCGACAAGGCTGGTCTCTGGAGGCCTCTCTCCTTAGCTCACAAAGACCAGTCTTACAGTGTGGCCTCACGAATCCCCTCTGCTCGGCGCCCCAGTCTCCTATTCCTATAAGGATGAAGTCATTTGGGGTCAGGACTCACCCATATGACTCCACTGACCTTATGATGTCTTTAATCTGTCCGAAAGAAGAGGGTCTATTGGGCTGGAGGGATGGCTCAGTGGTTAGGAGCACTGACTGCTCTTTCAGAGGACCTGGGTTCAAATCCCAGCACCCACACGGCAGCTCACAACTGTCTGTAATTCCAGTTCCAGGGGATCCAACACCCAGACAATACATGCAGGCAAAACATCAATGCACATTAAAAAAAAAAAAAAAGAGGGTCTACAACTTCAACACAGCAATGTTTAGGGGACCTAAGCAGCCCTTGGCACACAGTGAGGGACCACAACAAAGGTTCACTATAGAGAGGCAAAGGAGCAGGGATGTCATTTGCATAAGATAATGTGGGGAGCCATCTTGAGAGTGAGAGCTGACCACACTGACGTCAGGAAGAGAACATCCTGTGCAAAGTTACTGTCATAGGATAAGGCTCTGGGCTTCTTGGTACACTCATTTTCAAGAGCAGCAAGCCAGGGCATGGGTTAGGGGCAAGATGGAGGTCAAAGGGCACGAACTTGCAGTTAGGGGGAATAAGTCATAATGATCTGCATAGCGTGATGACCATGATTAAAAAAGTGTTAGCCTATTTGCACTTTTGTAACAGAACACTACAATTGGGGTGATTTTAAAACAAAGATATTTAATCTCACATAGTTCTAGAGGCTGGGACATCCAAAATCAAGATGCCAGCCAGTTAGAACCTGACCCTCTGCTTCTAAGATGTGGCATGCGCATCCTTGAGAGAATACCATGGCATGGTATACCATGGAATACCATACCATCCCATGACAGAACAGGAGACAGAACGGTCCCGAAAGTCCCTTTCTCAGTGGCACTCATTCATCCATGCTCTGACCCAAACACCTTTTTTAGGCCATAGGCCTCAATACTTTTTACCTAGGCACTAGGTTTCCACATAAAATTTGGACAGGAAAATGCATCCAAACCATGGCAACTCTGTTCTTCTAACAGTATAGATTTTAGTTTCCACCATGTACAAAAAGGTCACCATGTGACCAAGGTGGTTATTATGTTAATTAGCTTGATTTAATCATTTCATACTGTAGCTACACATCAAACATTATATTTTGCTTTATAAAGATAGACAACCATTACTCATCAATTACAAATGAAGTCAAAAGTTACATTCCGGGAGGAAAAAGAATGAGCATTCTGGGGTCTTGATCATTATAATGACTGGCACTTACTTTGAGATGGGAACCAGAGAAATTGGGGCAACAGAGAATCAGGATTAGACTGTTTTTAAAATCAGCTCCTGGGTTGGGGAGGAAGATTGAAGAGGTGGGACTGGGTAGAGGGCCTTTTCAGGAGTCCAGGTAGGCGGTGATGAGAGAACTAAGACAATAGAAATGGAAGTCTTAGGCGGGGTCAGTTCTGGGTATAGTTGGAAGACAGATCTGGCAGAATGAGCTGACGATGCAGTGGGCATAGGTCATGACAGTAAGAGAGGACTCAATGGTGACCCCAAAGGTCTTGGCCCAAGCACCTGGTGAACGGTGGTTTAGTTAGATGAGGGTACCTGTGGGAGGTGAGATGGAAAAGAGGCCACAGAGCTGATGATTTATTGTGGACCATGGGAACTGTCACATCAATGAATTATAATATCTAAACTAAGGGACTACTGGGTAAAAAGAGGTGAGACCAAGTATAATTTCATTGTGCAGTTGATACTGAAAATTACAGAACTAAGCCGGGTGTTGGTGGTGCATGCCTTTAATCCCAGCCTTTGGGAGGCAGAGGCAGGTGGATCTCTGTGAGTTCAAGGCCAGCCTGGTCTACAGAATGAGTGCCAGGATAGGCTCCAAAGCTACACAAAGAAATCCTGTCTCAAAAAACCAAAAAAAAAAAAAAAAGAAAGAAAGAAAGAAAGAAAGATAAAAGAAAATTACAGAACTACTTGGGAGTGACCATGGGAGAAGAGGTAGAAAAAAGGTCCCCAAGGTAAGTTAGGACCCTTCAACACTTAGAGATCAGGAAAGGGAGGAATTCAGCAAAAACAGACAAGCTGAGAAAGCAGAGGAAGCAAGAGAGTGCCCCAGAAGCCAAATCAAGAAAACACCCAGAATGCTGATGAGCCAAGTAAGACGACTGAAAATTGGCTATTGGATTTGCCAGGGAGGTCACTGACGATTTTGACAAGGGCTGTCTCCATGGAGCTTGGGGGTGAATATCTAATAAGAAGAATCAGAGATGGCAACTATTTTGAACAGCTTTGCTAGGAAGAAAAATGGCATAGCTGAAAGATGGGGAGAAAATTTAAGACAGGAGATTTTATAGCTTATTTGTATGCTAATGGGACCACGTGGTGAGAAAAGAACACTGACAATGCAGAAAGGCAATCTGGAAGGCTGGCCTGGGGTGGAACAAGGGAAGGTTCTAGTAACAGGAAGAAAGGAAGGAGAGAGGTAGAGGGGGCGAGGGTAGAAGAGGGGGGTCGCAATGCAGAGATGTGGGCGTTCTTTGGTTTTGCTTTCTTAGTGAAATAAGGTTTGCAGCAAGCAGCAGAGTCAGGATGGGCGGGAGGAAATGGAAGACAAGATGGAGAGATGTAAACAGACTCAAGGCAGGCTGGTAGCGCTATAGAACTTAACTGACAACACAGGATGGGGTGAGGTTTCTGGTTGGTGACTGGAGGTAGTGCCTTCTGTTCAGGACCTGGTGGGAGGGAAATGTCTGTGGGAGCAGGTTTATTGGAGGAAAGGGATCTTGTCATGGAAGATTCTGTCTACAGG
This sequence comes from Cricetulus griseus, assembly GCF_003668045.3. Lineage (NCBI taxonomy): Eukaryota > Metazoa > Chordata > Mammalia > Rodentia > Cricetidae > Cricetulus > Cricetulus griseus. The sequence goes on from NW_023276806.1 coordinate 59,344,597, forward strand.
ACAAGCAAGTGGACATGACAATCTCAAGCTGCTAGGCTTGAACTCCCCGGCTCAGCAGGTGTCACACAGACAGCAGGGGGAGGGGGGCTTTCCTAGTGGCTACTCCCTCTGAGAAGTTGGTGGTTTGAAATCTTCATGTTTGAAACTGATTCTGGGAAAGGCTGGGAATGCTGACAAGAAAACAGGACCACCACCATCACCAGCAGCAGCAGCAGCAGCAGCAAGCATTCATGAGTACCCTGTGAAAGGGTGCCCTGTGAAAGGACTCAGCAGTGTCCCCACCTATTTATATTAGTGTATATTTGTTACATGTTAGTGTATAGGCTTCATCGCTTTTCTCATCCAATCATACCATGTCTCTAGTTACCCTTTCTCCCTTTCCTTTTCCTGTAGAGTCCTCTTCTACTTTCACTCCATCTATCTCTAGATCTCTATTAACATGTAAAAAAAACATAATATATATATATATATATATATATTATATATATAATATATATTCTAAGACCCACATGCAAGAAAACATTTATCTTTCTGAATTTGGCTTGTATAGTTTAAAGCAATGATCCATTTTCCAGTAGACAACGCCACTCTGCTCTTTAGATGGCTGAATAAAAGTAGGTTGTGTATGCACAGGTGTCTCCGTGGTACACTCAGGATTACACCCCACAGTATAACTGCATTATATGGCAGATCTAGTTTTAGTTCTTAGAGGAATATCTTTGGGATTTCCACACAGGCTAGACTTGTTTATGTTCCCAACAGCAGTGTATATGGGTTCCTTTCCCTGCATCCTTGCCAGCGTTTGTTGTTGGTTCACTTAATTATAGATTTTCTGACTGGGATGAGGTGAAATCTCAATGTGGTTTTCACTTTTAATGAGGGTTATGGTTGCTGAGCACTTCCCCCCATATACTTCAAGGCACGTATACTTTACTGTCTGTCTATGTGCATGCGCACTTATTACTGATTGAACTGCTCGTAGTTACTTCTCTATTGCTGTAATAAAAGACCATGTCAAAGCAACTTATAAAAGAAAGCGCTTAATTGGGTTTATGATTTCACAATGGTGGAGCAGTGTATCAGCAGAAGCAGCTGAGAGCTCACGTCTTAAATTCCAAGTGGGAGGTGGGTGGGGCAGGGGCATGACTGGAAATGGCAGGAGTGTTTGAAAAAAAAATTCAAAGCCCATCCCCAGTGACATACCTCCCCCAACAAGGCCACACCTCCTCATCCTTCCCAAAGAGTTCCACCAAACTAGGCACCAAATATCCAAACATGAGCCTACGGGGACCATTCTCATTCAAACCACCAGAGGATTGTTAGGTGTGTGTTGGGGGCGGTATTCATCTCTTGTGGGTTCTTTCTGTAGATAGATAACTGGTGTTAATGTCCTGTCGGACTGGCAAAGGTTTTCTCCCATTTTTACACTCATCGCCTCCTCTGCTGGTTGGATGCTATTTCATGTCATGCAATCCCCTTTGTCAATTTCAACTTCCTCTTGAGCTACGCGGAGTTCTTTAAGAAAATCCTCCCTTATGCCTCTATTTTCATGTTTTGTTTTTTTTTTTTTTTTCTCTCTCACTAACAGATCCTTAGTTTCAGGCCTCCAATGCAATTGCTCCATTTTGAATTGATTTTTGTACAAGATGACAGATAGGGATCCAGTCTCACTCTTCTATCTGTGAATATCCAGTGTTTCCAGCATTGTTTGTTGAAGTTCATCTTTTCTGTAATTTTTTTAGCATCTTTAGGTGCCCGTAGCCACACAGGTTTGTCTGGGACTTCTCTTCCATCCCATTGGTTTATATGTGGTTTTGTGCCAGTACCACGCTGGTTTTGATACCATGGCTCTGCCGTGTAACTTGAGGTCTTGTGATACCTTGAGTATTGCTGTTTGGTTAGTATTGTTTTGGCTATTTGGGATCTTTTGTGCTTCTATACCAGTTTTAGGGTTGTCTTTTCTGTTTCTGTGAAAATTGTCACTGGAATTGGGTGGGGTTTGCAGTCAATCTGTGGACTGCTTTTGGTAGTGTGTCCATTTTTACAGTATTAGTACTGTAGATAGGTGAACATGGATAGCCCTTCCATTTACTGTCTTTGGTCTCGGTGGTGTTTTAAGGTTTTCATTGGAGAGGTCTGTTCTAGTTTGCTTTCTGTTGCAGTGATAAACCAAGACCAAAAGCGACTTGGGAAGGAAAGGGTGTATTTCATCTCATACTTCTAGATCACAATTCATCACTGAAGGATTGGTGGGGACACAGCAGAAACCATGGAGGATGCTTCTTAGTGGCTAGTTCCTTCTGGTCATTACCCCAGCCAGCTTTCTTATCTAACCAGGACCCTGTCTTAGGAGTGGCACTACCCACAGTACTCTGGACCCTCCCACATCAATCAGCAAGCAAGGAAATTCCCCACAAACCTCTATTAGACCTATCTGATCCTCCAGGCAACCCCTCAGTTGAGACTCCCACTTCCCAGGTACTTAGTTCTGTCAAGGTGACAGTAAAATCTTACCAGGACAAGGTTTTTCATTTCTTTGATTAGTTTTCTTTTTCTTTTCTTTTTTTTTTTTTTTTGGTTTTTTGAATCTATCCTGGCACTCGCTCTGGAGACCAGGCTGGCCTCGAACTCACAGAGATCCGTCTGCCTCTGCCTCCTGAGTGCTGGGATTAAAGGCGTGTGCCACCAATGCCAGGCTTTTATTTATTTATTTTTTTGAGTTTTCTTATTTTTAAAATAATTTTTATTTTTGAGGCTATTGTGATCAAGACTATTTTCCTAGTTTCCTGTTATTGTCATAAAAAAAAGGCTACTGATGTCTGTATGTTGATTTTGTATCCCATTTTGCTAAATGTTTTCTGGTGAGTCTTTAGGTTTTCTAAGTACAGAACCATTTCATCTGTATATAGGTTAATCTGGCTTCTTCCTTTCCTATTTGTGTGCTTTTTTTCCCCTTTCTGTGCCTTTTGGCTCTAGCTTGGGCTTCAAGCACCATATTGAGTAAACAGAGTGGACTCATTTGTCATATTTCTGATTTTCCAGTTTCTCCTCATTTACTGTATGTTAGCTATAGGTCTGTCATATGTAGCCTTTATTATTCTGAGATATGTTTCTCCTATTCCCAGTTTCTTCAGGGTCTTAATTATGAAGTATGAATATTAGACTCACCAGTAGGCTTTTCAGTATCCATGAGATGATTTTGTGATTTCTGTCCTCAAGTCTATTTAAATTCTATATTATATTTATTGATGAATGCTGAACTTGACTCTACTTCCATGTCTACTTAGACCAACACAGAATTTCCCCAGAAGGCTTCTTGGCTTGTCTGTGTAGTCCCAACAGGAGGTGCAGGTTTGTCTCTAGGTTCAGAACACCCCACATTATGCTGCAGGTTACCCTCCCCAGACACCCCTTGGGGGAGGGGGTGAGAAGACACAGCCCTGAAGACTCAGGCACTGGGAGTCAGTGAATAGCAGAGCCTGCTGCAGACTATTAGGGAAGTTAGGCCTGCCTTTATACCCCCTACCAAGGTCCTATCGGCTCAAATGGCTGACTCTGTTGCGTTGTCCTTTCCTCATTAGTGTCTCTGGGCTTTGAGGCAGGCTCGTTGGCTTGGCTCAGGGAGGAAGTGCCTGCTACACATGAGCATGCTGGCTGGACTTGGCACCACAGGCAGGACGATTGTTGCTTGGGTAGGCTGGCGGGCAGTTTCCCCTCACCACATAATACATTGTCATAGCTTAAGAAACACTGTACTATAAGTCACTGATTTGCTTACATTTCTCTCCCACTGAATCGCAACGACTTGAAGGCAGAACTTGCCACCTTTCTGAGAACCATGAATAGAGCGTGAGTAAAGTTCACAGAAGAAAAGAGCTTGAAGTTCAAAAAAAACACAATTCCCCAGGCTCACACCAATGAATCATGTCTTGAGGGTGGAGAGATGGCTCAGCAGTTAAGAACACTGGCTATTCTTCCAGAAGACCAGGGTTTGGTTCCCAGCACCCACATGACAGCTCACAACCATCTCTAACTCTAGTTCCAGGAGGTCCAACACCTTCTGGTTTCCATGGGGCACCAGGCATGCAAGTGGCACTAGACTTACATTCATATACATAAATAGATCATGTCATAAAGTAGAGAAACCCCCTTTGATCATCAACATGATAGTCTTTACATAAAGGCACTTTATTTAAAGATCAACTTGTCTGTGTAAACGAGTCACTCTCCAAGTTCTATTGTTCGTGCTTGGGAGCAGAGTGTGTGGTATTTTTCTGGGCTCACAGCATAAAGTGACATGGTGTTCAAGAACTTGTCTAGTGGACAGAGCTTGTCGGGGCAGCCTCTTGGCACTTGCTCCTGTGGAAGAAACACAACTCAGCAGGTCTGCACTGTCTTCAACTGAGCCCAGCAGCCTCATCCAAGCAGTATGTATGAGCACACATGTAACGGCCAGGAAGGCACCATTACCCCAACAGTTTCCAGCACTATATGCTGATGGCTGAGTAGGCTGGGAAAGTCTACTGAGTCCTAGCCCTGAGCTGAAAGAATTAACAGTCCCATCCCCAGACAGTATTCAGTTTCTCTCCTGTATATCAACAGTGATGGGTTAGCCAAGACTCTAAGATGCTGGCAATAGACACCTCAGTGGATTCCTAAAATGGGCCTGGCATCACAGTGTGCCTGACAGACAGCCTCAGGAAGGCTGGAGAGTAGCCCTGTTCCTGGAAGGAAAATCTCTAACAGTCCTGAGATGTGGCCATGCTATACCTTGTTACCACAGGTCAACTACTGCCCTAAGCTCTGTGGGATTCAGATGGCTGAGGCTACCACTTGGGACTCCACTGGGCCTGACAAGAGACACCAGACACTAAACTGTGTGGGAGAGGGTTGGGTGCTTAGCCGCCATCCATCCCCAACTCGTAGATCTTACTTACCTCCCCATGGTAATAGAGTTGCACAAACCACTCCTTAGATTCTTGATGCTGGTAGAGTTCCATGGTCAGGTCAACAGCAAATGGAGGCCATTTGTGGTCAAAAATCCCCAAGGCCATCAGGATAGGCATGAGGGTTACATCATGTGTTGCATACAGGTACAGCTTTCTGCAAGAAGGAAACAGTTCTGGGGCTGGAGAGTTGGCTCAGAGTTAAGTTAAGAGCACTGACTGTTCTTCCAGAGGTCCTGAGTTCAATTCCCAGCAACCACATGGTGGCTCATAACCATCCCTTATGAGATCTGGTGCCCTCTTCTGGTGTGCAGATATACATGGAAGCAGAATGTTGTATACATAATAAATAAAAAAAAAAAAAAAAGAAGAAGAAGGAAAGAGTTCTCCACAACTGCTTGCTTTGAGATCAGAGGCCAGGATGTCACCTGTCTCCTCTGAGTGAAAACCAGCAGCTGCCTCAGAAACAAGAGGCCACTAGCAGCCAGCTGAGCTGGTTTAAAACTGCTCTGAAGCAGATGGTGAGTACCCGACTCCTACTCACGTCTCGTGGAGAAGGACCCCTGGAGCAACTCTCCTTGCTTCCTTCTCCCCAGCTACCCACTCACCCCACCCCCGGCAAAAACAACACATGTGGCTCAGGTCCTAGTCTTCCTTTGGGTCCTGCCCCCCCTTTCTTCCTACCCTTGGCTACATGTGTGTAGTAGGGCAACCCCCGCCCCTTGCAGGTTTGGAAATTTTAATTAATTTCAAAAGAATACTGAGCTCGATGTCAACACATTTCCCAAGCAGTTTTAGTCAGTAGTGCAATAAGCCATTTTTATGGTATCTGCCTGATGCCAACATCTTTCTCTTCGGGAGACTGGCTCTAGGTCCTTCCTCAGATACAAGATGGAGAGTGGCGAGGCAGCTGAAGCATGATAAATGCAGTGCCCCTGCGGGTGTGGCAGGGACAGGGAGGGACATGGCACTGTTAGAAATCCTGCTCCATGTTCCAGGCCTGTTTCACCCCTGGGAACTGGGCTCCCTGCACCTCTCACGCTCACTCAGTCTTTTAGCCCTGTTATCTCAACCTTGCCTCTCTCTTCACACCCTAGCAGTACTTTAGCTAAGAAACATCTAGTCACAATGCAGGTTCTCCCTCAGGAGGACAGAGGGGGCCAGGGACTTAAACAAGTCTCTAGGTTACAACACTGTTGGCAGAACACAATTTGTTGAGCAAGTGCCCAGGACACATGGCATTCTAAATCTGGGGTCCTACGCTCTACAAAAGTGGGGATGGAAGCCCATGAGCCATTTCCAATATTTTTAAAATGTACAGTGATCACACCCTCTGTATACTGAATAAAAAATTTGAACTAAGTCATCACTGTTTTGAACTATTAAAATATCAAACCAGTATATTAATGTATCCAGACAATCAGTGTGACATTAATGTATCTAGCTAACCAGTGTGATACTAGTTTTTAAAAAAGAAAGGGAAAAATAACTTTGAGACATGAAAAAAAAATCTGCTAGGAAAGCTACCGCAGAAAGAAAAGCCAAACGTTGTGAATTGCTTGGGGATACATGGCCTGGAAAGCATTTACTTGCAGCTACTGACAGCCTGGTTCTTGACCCATACCCCTGGAGTCCCTCCCGGCAGCCAGAGGCCCCCATGGCTCTCCATGGCATAAGCATTCACTGTGCTGGGTACCTGGTCTTGCTGGGTGGGGTCCTGGGGTCCACAGCTTTGAGCAGGTTTCCCTTCAGCATATATAGGAACGGGCCCACTGCCATCTGGATACTTTCCCTGTGAGATGCGAGTAACATTCAAGCACCCAGCAGGCACTCAGCACCCAGAAGAGGTGTCAACTCTGCCTCCCAAGACCTCAGGAGCACAGTCAGATGAAGCAGAGGAAAAGCTAAGGAAGGCAGGGGCACAGCGAGGGCGGGAAAGAGCTTCACATAACCTGGAGGGTTCTCTGTGGAAAAAAGACTTCCAACAATGAAAACATCAGGATGCACACCGGCCACAAATGCTGCTGAGACAAAGTTTTAAAGGACGAGGCCCTGCGCTGGGACACGGCTCAGAGGGTAAGGCACTTACTTCTGAGCCTGTTAGAAATGGGGAACCTGCGCAGTGGAAGGGGGCAGCGCAGCTTGATCCCAAGAGGCGTCCTCTGACTTTCACATGTGTGAACATTTTACCTGTGCCTGTGCTCACACACAATAATTAAACGTAAAAAAAAAAAAAAAAAAAAAAAAAGGAAGTATAACGAGACTCAGAAATCCCCAAAGGCCCTTGGAAAAGCACCTGCTAACTGCCTCTGCACGCGGCTCTACCTTCTGGAGCTGAATCATAGTAAAGGAGAGACTTCTGTAACTTTGTGAGCTCAGAGCTATGCCCCTGCCACTTTCATTCGTGACTGTAATGCAACGTATATCCTCTCAGTACTGAAAGCAAAGAAAGACTGGCAAGTGACAAAAGACTTATCTGTGATTGTGCCTCATACTGAAGGGACCAGCTTCCCTTTTGGCAGCCATAATGGCCGAACACGTGCTCTATGACCTTGTCTTAGTCACTAGAAAGTCAGATGCCTGCCTGTGACAAGGAGCCAATCAGAAGTTAGCTGGTGGCGCTATGCTTTACGACCCTGGGTGTGCTTTACGGACAAGTGCACAGCAATGACGCACAAAGCATAGCAACCACCCTGGGAGGGCCTATGGGCCATAACAACCAGTTGATCAATCAACACAGGGCAAGCCCTCCAAGGCTGGAGGCACACCAATCCTGAGCCTGTGCATACCCCTAGACACTCCCCTTACGCTGTCCTATAAGATCTCTTGGGAGGCCCTAGGAACTGTCTTTGCTAGCCATCCGCCATGGCAGTTGGGTGAAAGACCCGAGCTAACATGGGGTTAGCTCGTTAAATTACAATAAAGCCTCATGCAGTTTGCAACAAGCTCTCGAATCCGCCTGGTGATTGGGGTGACCGAGAACGTGGCCTGGGACCCCGGATACCTGAGTTTTCCGGGGGTCTAACAATACTTTGTATTGGGGGGAGGGGAGGATGCTCCAAAAACTAAAACAAAACCTACCACTCTTAGGAGCTTCAGTACTCAATCACACAAGAGGAGGAGGCAGGCATGATCGGAGTAGATCTGTTTTAGAAACTGCTACCTTTGTAACGGAAGGCATGGTAAGGAATGGATAAAGGGGAGGCAACCAGCACTGCATGTGGCAGGTACACAGCCAGACAATCCAGACTGTATTGTGATGTTGTTACCATTTGTCCTTGAAGAAAACATCAGTTTTATGAAACTGATAAAAAAAAAACGAAAAGAAGGACAGGTCAGAAGAAAGCATGCCATGATGTGGCCAAAATACAAAGGCCAAAATACAGAGCCTCCTGTCTGCTCTGTTTTACTAGACCATACCCGTGCCCATTTGTGTGCACAGTACCCATAGCTGCTTCATGACGCACAAAGACAAAGCTATAACAGACCATGCTCGACCCATGGAGCCTGAGGTAGTCCCCGAGTATGTTTATGTGTGGACTGGCAGAAGGGGGGCAGTGCGTGACAGGTTAGGTCTGACGGGGCCACTTCATGAACAAAACTTGGAAGCTGCTGCATCCCAGGGAGTGGCAGCTGAGTAGCTTGGCTGGAGAACTTCTGGATGCCCGAGACTCCTACACAGATGGGCAGGCTGACTCCAAGCCAAGGTGACGAGGGGCTCCTTTCTCATGCAACAGACCCTGCGGATTCTTGAAACATTAACTTCCCCGCCCCCAGCACAGCCTCAGACTATCCCCTCCCTTTGTCTTAACTGCTTCCAAGTCACCTATTCTTAGTGCAAACTGAATGTTCTTAACTAGAAAAATAAATAAATAAATAAATAAATAAATAAATAAAGCAAGCAGTGGGCATTCCAGTGCAGAATGCCAAGTCCCAACCAGACCCAGCAAATGGGCCAGAGGATCTGGGAGCGAGGCCTAGCCAAATGAACCGAGGAAAAGTAGCCAGCCTCTCAGCCCAGTCCTCCATTGCGGCAGTGCTCAGATCAAAGCAGGGCTTTGTGGATTCTGTCCAGTTCCTTTACCTAGAAAAGCAGCAAAGAATAAGCAATACCTCCCAACGGGAGAGAACAGGGGATTATTTAAGTGAGCTATGGTCAACAGAGTGTAGCATAATGACTCCTCCTCTTTCCACTCACTCTACTCAAGCTTTTGAGAAGTGAAGCAAAAGGAAGAAACTCAATGGAGGACCAGGTCACCAGCCCCAGCTCAGAAGTAAGAGCAGAGGCCTGAGGGTAGGCTAGCAGAGAGGGTTCTCACCTCCGGTGTGAGGCAGCCTGATGGCACCCTCAACACCTCCCCCATCCCCGCCACTGACCAAGAATGACTTGTCACCTGTCACCTCTCACCTGTCTTCCTGATGCAGCACATACAAGGCTGTTTCCACAGCTCTCTGCTCAATCACCTTGGCAAACCTCTTCAGTGCTGGGCATCTTAGGAGGCTGTGCACCTGTAATGGTCACCAGCAATGTTACAGGAAAACACTTCTTGCCTACTAAGGGCACCTGTCAGCCTCTACATTTCTTCCTGGGGAACCTATGACCCCAGGGCCCTCTAAAACTTTGCATTTATCAAGATCTACAGGCATAGAATTGTGTTTGTTTTTTTTTTTTAAAGATTTATTTATTTTATGTGCACTGGTGTTTTGCCTACATGCATGTCTGTGTGAGGATGCAGATGCCCTGGAACTGGAGTTACAGACAGTTGTGAGCTGTCATTGGGAACTGAATCCAGGTCTTCTGGAAAAGCAGTCAGTTCTTTTAACTACTGAGCCATCTCTCCAGCCCCATATAGGCACAGGATTGTAAAGACTGCTTCACGCCCCATGATGGCTCCTGTGTACTCCAGTTTTTAAAAACTAACAATTTTTAACTTCTAAAAATTAAATATAAACCAAGGGATTCAAAAATTTCATTAGATTTTTATTTTCCCTAAAATGATTTTAGAAACTGTATGCCATATAAATACGTTTCATGAACCCTTGCCTTATAAACTTAAATTTACTGCACATAAGCATAAGGCACAGGAATGCCTTGGGGGCATTGTCATTGTTGTAAGAGAAGGAAAAAGACCCTGCACTGCCTTTAGGCATCCAGCCTTCCAATCCACAGAAGGGTTCCCAGTGTGTGATGCTATTATTGCACGAAATGTATTATATATTTCAATGCATTTTAATAATATGTACATATTACATAAAATGTTATATGCATTCATAAAATGTAATATGTGCAATATATTTTTAGTACATAAAAAGATTCTATGGCTAAATCAATTTGAGGAAAACAGACTAACAGATTAACCAGAATTATTTTACAGGCATCTCAAAGTTTTACATTATTGATTCACTGTTATTAATTGTGTGTGTGTGTGTGTGTGTGTCAGGGGTGGAGGGATGCATTGACAGACACATTGAGCATGTGATGAGGACAGCTTATGAGCATCAGGTCTGTGGTTTCTGGGAATCAAATGCAGGTTGTCTGACTTGGAGGTGAGCATCTTTACCCACTGAGTCATGTCACCAGCCCAATATTTAAATATAAATATAAATATATTAATATACCACACACACATACTTTTTTTTTTTTAGGCAGGATCTCACTATATAGGCCAGGCTAGCCTCCAACTTTTTTTTATTTTTCAAGATGGGGTTTCTCTGTAGTTTTGGAGCCTGTCCTTGAACTCACAGAGATCCACCTGCCTCTGCCTCCCAAGCGCTGGAATTAACTTGGCTGCTTCCAACTTTTGATCCTCCTACCTTAGCATCTTAAATGCTGGGATTACAGGAATGTGGACCACATCCAGCTCTGATTTTTAAAATATTCTGATACTCATATAGGTTCTCTAAAAGGTGACATGATAAAGAGGGATCCTAAAGATTTTGGACCCTAAGAAATGCTAAACGCAAAATTTACAAGCGAAGCATGGCGGTGGCACACACCTGTGACCCTAGCACTCAGAAAGAGCTGGAGGCAATTCTTAGATACTGCATGGTTAGATAATGTTTCAAAGAAAGCAAAACTCAGGTTGGGAAGATAGATCACGTAGTAAGGTGGTCGCCATCAAGCTTGAGGACCTGGGTTTGATCCCCTGAGCCAGCGGTGGTGGCACAAGCTTACAGCTCCAGTCCTGGGGGTACAGAGACAGCAGCCAGCCTAGCCTATGTGGCAAGCTCCAGATCAGTTAGAGACTGTCTCAAAAACCAAGGTGGATGTCTCCGGCAGAAGGACATCTGAGTTGTCCTCTGGCTTCCCCACACAGGTGAGTATATACACACAGAAAAAGGGTATGCATGTTCCTTAACATACTCTCAACTCATAGCCATAACCCCCGTGATCCCCACTCTTCCAAACACACACAGGTCAGGTCAGGTGGGAAATACTTTCAGAAATTGATCTAGAACTGACTGTCTGGGTCCCAGGTGGAGTCATCTCATTGGTCCTATCCCTTCTCGGTTGCTCTGGGCCCTTCATTCTCCACATCCATCCATCTCATTTGCAAATTGTACTGGAGCAGCCTCAGACAGAGGCCTTCAGTCAGCTCTAAGTCAGGAGCCACCCATTCCCGTGGCTCCCAGGACCCAGGGGGAAACAGTTACTGCACCTGCTCAGCAGCCACGTTGTCCAGGAGAACGAAGAAGTCCACTTTATCATTACTGTCGATGCCCACACTAGCCTTCACCTTTTCCAAATCCTCAGCAATCCCTGGCTGCAAAATGGCCGTCTTCTTCCGGCCTCTGCCAAAACCACAAGCTCTTACTACTTACAGTGATCAGTAATTTACAAAATGTATTTTGTTCAGCGTTTACAATCCTGTGTAATCCTTACACCAGCCCCGTGTGGTTAGCAATATTATTCCCATTTTACAGATGAGCAAATTAAGGCTCTAAGAAGTTAAGTGACTTGTAAATGTAAGTGAGCAAGATTTAGGGTTAGAATAAAAGGCTAAATTTTCCAAATCCTGCTTTTCTGATGTTTCTACCTATTTTACCAAAACCAATCCATAACTCAGATCTGTGTGGAAACCTCATTCTTTCTGCTCTGGAGTATAGTCTTAGTGTACCCCAGAAATGCCTGAGCACTGGCAGATGCCAACAAGAACTAGAAAAGCCTGTTACCTGGTCTTCTCTCTCAGGACCCAGCAGTTGTGATAGTTGGGGTACAGGATTTCAGAGATTGCCTCATCAGTTTGGATGGTGACAGATCCTGGAAGGAGGAAGGAAACACAGGTGGTAGGGACCGTAGTTCACTCTTTTAAGATTCCCCCACTTCTGCCTTCTGCGTCCCTTTGTCTAGAGATGACCTAAGGGGCAGATCCCAAGGTTATCCTGCCCTGGTTCTGCCCAGAGTTCTCTTTCAAGCAGCAGCTTTGCTCTGTCTAGCACACACCCTCCCCACGGGCCACAGACTAGAACATGCACAGACCTGGATCACACACGTGCTTCTCTGACTCATTCCAAAGATTCCCTGCTCAGAGCACAACCAGGATCGGCATGTGGGCGTTCTAATGGCTGGCTCTGCTTCATCAGAATTGGGTTATTTTCTTGTTTCCCAAAATTCTCTTCCACAGATCAACACAGTGACTTATCACAAGGCTACTATCCACTCAGCTCAGAATCCACAGTGGATCAAAGTGGAGGGACTCTGATTTTCAAAGCAACAGAATACCCCGTCACCCACCCCCACCCACTCATTACTATATAACATAATAAAGAAACATGTCAGTGTCCACAAGTGAGGTCCCAAAGCAAAGGCCATGCACATGCCCTATCATCCTTATTTCTTGTAGTTCTTGGGACCCCTCTGAAGAATTCTGGGGTCCTGGAAGATATGTTCAGAAAGAAACAGATTAAGGTTGGGCATGGTGGTGCAAAATTGTCACCCCAGTACTTGGAGAGTAAAGGCAGAAAGAGGAGCAGCCTCCACTACATACTAAGTTTGAGGTCAATCTGGACTACAACATGAGTGTCTGTCTGTCTGTCTGTTCTCTCTCTCTCTCTCTCTCTCTCTCTCTCTCTCTCTCTCTCTCTCTCTCTCACACACACACACACACACACACACACACACACAGCATCAATGAGAAGGCTCAGTGAGTAAATGCATTTGCCACCAAGCCTGACAACTCTAGTTCAGTTCTTGGAACCCACACTGTGGAGGAGAAAGGAATTCTACAAGTTATCCTCTGGTCACCACGCACGTATCACGGCATACATACAAGAAACACAGAAACACCCATAAGTAAATTTAAAAACAAAGACCAGACAAAACCTAGATGTCCTAGATGTGCACATCCTCAGAGAAGCAGCTGACAAAGGTGACAAATACGGACTTTGAAGCTAGACATCCAGAACTTGAATCCCACCAAAACCATCTCCAGATCTGGACTCCTGGGCAAGCTACCCAGCCTCTGTTTGCATTAGTTCTCTTATCTATAAAAGGAGCTGATAGTGTCTGCTCCACAATATATGCAAAGTTCTTAGAACAATGCTTGATGTGTTAGTATAATAACCATGATATGAACCTCTAACATAACACTACAAACCCATGTCCATCTGCAGTCTTTTCCTGATGGCAAGATGTTAGAAAACAGCTAATGATAAATAAGGCACACCTGAGTAGACAATCTACATTTAACGAATGACCGAAAAGTGGGCAGATGGACAATCTCCAGCGTCCTACACAGCCTGCTGCCTTCCAGCTTATACCTAGCCAACTCTGGCACTCTGCAGGGTTTCACTCCTAAAGCCAGTCTGCAGTTGCAGTATCCATGAGTGGCAGCAGCTTCTGCAGTTCTTGGTACTAAGAAAGGCACAGATTATCTCTGTGGGAAGTCCCATTGGGCTTCCAATAATTCAGGGAGCCACCACCCAAGGCATGAGGCAGCTATCGTCCCATCCCCCCCCCCACCTGGTGCTAGAATCTGGGGCATCCTCAGTCTGCATCCTGCCGAGAAGGAAGGACCACAGTTGACTCAGAAGCATCCCAGTCACACTGGGAAGGGGACATTAGACTTTCTGGAGATGAGCAAGGAACTTTCAGAAGGCCAAGCTTGAGGGTTCCCACAAAGGGGCAGCCTGCCCTGTTTGCTTGGCTTTGCTAGACAGTGTGAGGTGCCCAGCTTCGTTCAGGGTTAATAGCAGCCCCAAACTAGTTGAGGGTCTGATGGTCCTACTATCCTTCAAAGTTTGATGGAAACTTTATTTCCACTTAAGATACTTCTAGAAGCAAAATAAAACGAACCATTTTTGCTACGCAGCAGCATTTCATGTTTTAATACCTGTTAGGTCATACCAGTTAGGCCATGATTATCTGAAATTCAGAAGAGTGATTTCGTGTGGATTTGAATCAAATACAAACAACAAAACCATAGCCATGGCCAGCGGTAGGGTTTGCATCTGTAACTGTGGTCCTAGAGGGAAAGTCAAGTGTGGGGACATGTGGAGCACTAACAAAGTGGGGCCTGGCTGTCGCTTAGATTAGTGGCAGCAGGTCTCTGCAGGACATATCCTGCCTCTGCCTGGCCTGTCACAATGTGAACGCTCACCACTGCACTCAGCCACCGGCAGAGACACAGAGGAGCCTCTGCAGGGTGTTCCTGCTACCTCACTACTGCAAGCACATCCTCCTGTCCAAGGCAGCCTCCCATCACTCTGAAAGTGCGAGCCAGGATGAACTCATCTTTCCTTGAGTTGTTTCTGTCAGCTGTTTGGTCACAGCAATGTGACAGTGGCTAACATAGGTCTCACAAGGAATCCAGGAAGGAAGAAATACAGCCCTCATAGGTGAAAAGTTTTGAAATTGTTGACTGCAATCATTCACTGATTAAATATGTTAAGACTCAAACTCAACAAATTTCTCAACTTAGAAAGGCTTAGCAGAACACGGCTGATACACTCTGGATCGGGCCCAGGATTATCATTGAGATCAGAGTGATGATAGCAAGTCTTTAGTCCCAGCAAAGTGTGCCCCTTGCCTCGTTTTTTTAGTAGTGCCTCACTACTACTCACAAGACTGGGCACAGTTATACAGCGTGTGTGGAAGCCTGAGGAGTCAGGAGTTGGAGGTACACCCGATTCCCGCTCACTGTGGAGGTCAGGTTGGCAAGGACAACCAAGGCATGGATGCAGGAGGGATCAAGAAGAGACACATAGGAAGAGAAAGGGCATTGGAAGTGAGAAGAAAGAGTTCCTCTGGCACAGGGGTGACTTTCAGACCCAAACACAAACCTTTCTGATGTTGGAAAAGCCCAGCCAGCAAACACCGAGTAGATTCCAGATTCCGAAAAATGTTGGTGGAGCGAACACTGGGGGGGAAATGAACATGCAGAGGCAGAGATGCTCACACGGGAACGCAGAACAGCTGGGAACGGAGCAGGCGTAAACCTCTCAAAACCACATACGGGATACCATGGGAAGGAAGCCTTTCCTCTCTACAGACTGGCTGCCCCCCCCCCGAACCTGAAGGCCGATGGCTGTGACCTTCAGTGACTACCTGTTCACAGAAGCTTAGGACACAAGGGTAACTGCACAGTGGCAATTTGTCCCCCAAACCACCTTGGCTAGGAGTCAGGACAGGTTATGTATGCTCAAGACCTGAAACGGGTATCTCCCTGTCTATGACTCACAGGACCTCTTGTGGGTTGAAGACAGGTGAAAGGAAGGGGATATCTTCCATATAATTCTTCCTCAGTCTCTCGCCCAGGGCAAACATCTGCTGCATGCCCACCTTGGTCAGCTGCCCAGCAAACATACCACCCTAAAGCGGGGCAGAGAGAGAGAGGGGGGAGAGAGACAATTGGACACCTGGCAGTTTAACTCAGCCCAGAGAAAATCTCCGCAGCTCTGCAGTGGGCTTCACAGAGTAGAGCAATATCACTTACCTTCAAAGTGACCTTGTGGTATTCGGAGTCATAAGGAGAATGAGGTTTCGGGCCACCAGCTAGATTGGTGACGGTGTACTCAAACTGAGTTTGAGGTGGGATTTCTAAAAGCTCGGGGTTCCACTCCACCTGTTGTGGCCATAAAAAATGACATATAGTTAAGTAAACGTTCTTGAAACTCAGCCCTAACACCCCGTGGCCTCTGGAATACATGACTGGAATCACTTGACACTAGGCCTGCAACCTCCCTTTGGGAAGGAAGGAAACAAACCTGAACTCTACTGATGTGGGTTGTCCTTCTGTATGCTGCACATGTGTTGTTTTTATTGGTTGATGAGTAAAGCTGTTTTGGCCTATGACAGGGCAGGATATAGCTAGGTGGGAAATGCAAACAGAGATAGAGAGAGAAAGAAGGTGGAGTCAGGGAGATGCATGTAGCTGCCAAAGAGGTAAGATGCCAGAACATTCTAGGTAAGCCATGACCGCGTGGTGATACACAGATTAGTAAAGATGGGTTAATTTAATTGTGAGAGCTAGTCAGTAATATGCCTGAGCCATTGGCCAACAATTATAATCGACATTATGCCTGAGAGTAGTTATTTGGGAACTGGAGGGCGGGATAAGAAACCTCCAACTACACTCTACCCCCCCACTGAAGGAAGAAATGACCATGATTTATTATTCCTGGTGTCCTTAGCTCCAGTCCTATTTGTGACATACAAAGACTCACAGTTATAGCACTGCTGTCACAGTAAGCCCTAAAAGGGAGAAGCAGCCAGACTCCTTGACATAAGTGAGTGAATGATTGAGGGAATAAGTGAAGGAATTAATTAAACACGATCTCAGTGACTACCCACGATTTCTAAGGAATCAATGTGTAGCTCCCATGCCCCTCACCCACACCCACACCCACACCCAGCACTCTGTCTGCTTAAGGGCCAGTGTTACTATGGACTATTTCCTTTTCACTTCTCCAGTTTTGAAACAAGTGGTGCTGCCTACAGACACCTTTGTTTCTTTCTCGTCTTCCTTCAGTACTCATAATCTGGCTCCTGCCAGATTTTCAAAGCATCACAGGCCTCACACCTCAACCGACCCATGAAACTTTTACTCCTGAGGAGTCAGACGTGACGATCTTCTAGTCCAGTAGTTCTCAACCCTCCTAACGCTGGAACCCTTTAATACAGTTCCTCATGTTGTGGTGACCCCCTAAACAGAAAATTATTTTCATTGCTACTTCACGACTGTGATTTTGCTATGGTTTGGAAGGCCAAAGCAGAGCCACCCTAGAGAAAAAGGGCTAAAAACAGCACTATGTGAGAAAACCTGACCCCATGACTTGTGCAGATGGCTTACACCATCTACCTGGAAAAGCTGACAGGCAGGAAGGTGAGAGAACTACATAGGGCCCTGACAAGCAGGAAGGAGACATAACTACAAATGCCCCACCTCCAACAGGCAGGAAGGGGAGACAGATGGTCCTGACCCCAGGGCAACCAAGCCAAAAAGTTGAAAAACAACTTTTATGGGCACAAATGGTACAAGAGATAAACCCCTGGAAAGCCCCCATCTCCTGGACTCTGTAGCCAATCAGCTTTGGACCCATACCCCTAACCCTATTCTGTGATCTTTGCCTTTACAAACCCCTCACTTACAAGGCTCGAGGCCTTCTCCTACAGCAGCTGCTGCTGCAACAGTCTGTAGGACAATGTCCCTGCCTTGGCTTGAATTCAATAAAGAAACCTGTGCTCTTGAATTCGGGGAGTCGGCTCCTTGGTGGTCTCTCTGGAGATCTTGTGGATTGGGCATAACAGGTTATGAATCGTAACATAAGTATCTGTATTTTCTGATGTTCTTAGGTGACCCCTGTGAAAGGGTCATTTGACCCCCAAGTTGAGAGCCAACAATAGTCTAGTCCATACACAGGGTCCTCTTCCCAACCTACTAATTCTCTCAATGTGCTAAAACTCAAACCTCTGATTCCCCATGGTCCCAGGCCTTGAAGCAACCGCTCATTCATAGCATATAACCAAATAGCTGTGGCCATGGCCTGAGCTTACACAGCAGTTTCACTGGCTCTTTAAAAGTCTTCATCAAACTGCACCAGGCAAGTTTCTTTACTAGTCTATCCTGCTCTGTAGACAGCTTCTGGAGAAGAGGGACTGAGTCATTGATTGATTTTCTAGTCTGGATGCTATTATCAGCTCTGATGATCTCCTGATCCTGGGGAAGACAGCACAAAGGTAAACTGATCTAGCTTTCCTGGGTTTTCAGCTTAGAGGAAGCAACCATGACTATAAATTATAGCAGTGACACAGCAGAAGTTGGTCTGTCCTCCAAGGTGCCAAATACAGCTGCCATACCTCAAAGCCCGGCGAGTCATTTCGCAAGGAATGAGACTTGCAAGAGATGCAAAGAAGCAAACCCCTGAACTTGGAGGAGGAGAGCCTTAGAACAGTATATAAAAGTGAAAATTGCTGTTTTTCCAGCTGAAGTGGGAGTAGGTGCCCAGAGCCCCAGAAACCCAGCACACCCACGGTGGGTGTGAAAGGAACGTGGCTCCACAGAGTGGTCTGAATGCCAATGGTGCATGTCACAATTACAACTGACATAGAAGAGCTGGTTTTAACACGTCAGCGAGACCTACAAGATTCCATCTAAGGCAGCAGGGATAGAGGATGTGGGCAGACACAAGCTCCATTTTGGGGTGGAGCTGAGAGTTAAGCAGAAAGAACAAGGAGGAACATGGCTTTGGTTCTGAGCTTGTGTGGCTACTGTGGGCAGGGTGCAGATACAACCTGACTAAAACGAAGACAGAGTAGAAGAGCGGGAAAGCTGTGATCGCTTGAGGTCAGGTTAGGGTAAGCTGCCTCCTTTGTGTTCCGGGGGCTCTCAGCACATTTCTGTGAGTCGGATCTGGGTGTTTCATGTCTCTCCTTCACCATATGTAAATTCTTTTAGAACTGAGACTAAGCCTCCACTCTGGTTAAGTCCGCCATAGAGCGCAGAATGTGACAGATGGGTCCTCAGGGCCACTCAGACTCACTAGGCAACCTCTGAGCAAATCCACCAACAATTCCTGATGTCCAGGTCACGCTGAGCCTAAGCATATGATTCAGATTTTCACGCATGGATGACATACCCATTCACAGATGCTGCCCCCCCCCATCCTCATTCCTGCTGTTCAGTTTCTGAGTGGTAAAGGCAAACCCAAATCAGGCACAGTGAAAGGAGGCTGAGGCAAGACAACTTTGAGTCCAAAGGCAACCTGAGTTGCAATAGTGAGTTCCAGGCCAATCTAGGCTTCAAAACAAGATCTTGTTTCAGAGGATGGGGGCAGGGGAGAGACTAACTTGATAGTTTTACTTCATATACACATATCATCTTTAAAGAGAAAATTAGGAGGCTGGAGAGATGGCTCAGTGGTTAAGAGCACTTATTGATCTTCCAGCAGTCAAGGGTTCAATTCCCAGCATCTACATGGAGGCCTACAACCTTCTATAACTCCAGTTCCAGGGGACTTAATGCTCTCTGGCCTCCACAGTCACCAGGCTACTGAGGCTGCACAGGGTAAAGAGTTGCATGTTGATTGTGGGGGGGACTAAAGAGTCTTGGCTAAACTGTCTGCTTTTAGAATACTGCTAGACGAGTTCAAAGACAAGCAAGACAACGGCTCAGGAGAAGTACATCACTCTTAAAGCTAACAAATTCTTCCCACGGGGCCTCATAAAGAGGACAGCGGATATAAAGGACATCTGTCCAGTTGTCACAGCAGTAAGTTCTGTTTCTCCCTGCTCCCTCAACATAGCATAAACACCCCAGGAAGGCTGGGGTGTAGGGTGGATAGGCTACAGCCCAGGTAAAAGAAAAAAGTACCAAAAAATACACTGACACCCCTTCAGGTGAAGACTTTATGAAAAAAAAAATGGTTTTAAACCTTGGTTATACTCAATGCATCACAAGGAATTTTTCTTTTTTCTTTTGTTTGTTTTTGATTTTTTGAGACAGGGTTTCTCTGTAGCTTTGGAGGCTGTCTTGGAACTCACTCAGTAGACCAGGCTGGCTTTGAATTCAGAGATCACCCTGTCTCTGCCTCCTGAGTGTTAGGATTGAAGGTACGTACCACCACCACCCAACTCACAAGGAGTTTTTAAGATGCTGATGTCCGAGCCTCATTCTGGGTCAATCAAATCTGGATTTTTGTGGTGTGAGGTCTCCATTTCTCAGCACTATTGAGCCCAGATAATTCTAAAGCACCAGAAGAGATGCTCTTGCAATGCCTACATACCTTGCACCAATTAAATCTGGATCTGCAGGAAGACCCAAACGTGCATGGTTAGTGTGTGTGTGTGTGTGTGTGTGTGTGTGTGTGTGTGTGTGTGTGTGTGCTTTGCCTGAATGTATATCTGAACACCACATGTGTGCCTCGTGCCCACAGAGCCCAGAGCACAGTGGTACAGTGGTACCCCTGGAACTGGACATACAATTTTGAACAGCCATGCAGGCTGGGAACTGAACCAGAGTTCTCCACTGCTCTGGCCCCTGGGCATGAATGCTACCCCAGGAGAAGTCAATATCCTGCCAGGGTTTAGAATCATCAATCCTGAGGAACGAATACATCTTTTATAAATACTTCTCTCAGCTGAGCTTTGGGCAGCATGCTTCCCACTCATCTATATTGTCAAGGACAGAGAAGACTAAACGAGGAAATGAGGTAGGCTGAACTTTATGTTAAAAAAGTTGAAGTACCACCCTATTTGGGGTCATCTTGCCATTTTCTGGAAGAAGCTAGGGAACAGTTGAAAGCAGAGCCAGGAGTTTTTCTTGCTTGAAAGTGAATTTGGAGCTACTCTGAAGGTCAGAAATATGTTCAACCTAATTCCATAATTTTATTTCCAAAGCAGTCTTTTGGCAGGACAGAACAACTGTCATCCAAACCATACGAAAACAATTCAGCAAAACAACTCCTCTTAAACAATGCCACTTTGTAAGGGTCTGTGAGAAAGCTGAAATGATAACATGTTTATAAGCCAGTCAGAAATAAAAAATGTAGCAAAGGTATTTTAGTATTATAATTGTTGCCACATAGTCTGCTCTGACAAAAATAGCAGAATAAAAAAGGCTAGACATATCAATAACCATGGATACTGAAAAGAAAACTTGAGAGAAGACATCCAGAAACAAGTCACAGGAGAGGCTGATTACACTTACTCACAGCCAGAAAGCTGGTTCACGCCCGGCTTTTAAGCACAGACATGTTTAAAACTTCTACCTAGGGCTGGAGAGACAACTCAGCAGCCAAGAGTGTCTGCTTTGAGGACTGTAGCCTGTTCTCGGCAGCCACATTACCTGGCTCATAACCACCTACAACATCAGTTCCAGGAGCTCCAATGCCTTCCTCTGGCTTCTCAGGCACCCACCCCCCAACCCTAAAATCTTTTTAAAAAATTAAAGTATCGCTGGGCAGTGGTGGCACACGCCTTGAGTCCCAGCACTCGGGAGGCAGAGGCAGTCGGATCCTCTGTGAGACCAGCCTGGTCTACAAGAGCTAGTTCCAGGACAGCCTCCAAAGCGAAAGAGAAACCCTGTCTCGAGAAACCAAAAATAAATAAAGTATCAGCCTACAGTTTGCAGTGTATGAGTGGGAAGTTAAAGCAATTGTTCTTCTCATACTGCAAGTAAAGCCATGGGGGAAAAGAAAAGATAATGAAGCTGGGAGTCTCAGTATCTTCCACCATAAAGGTGTGAGATTCCCATCACATACCCACGGGTACACACACACATCCCTAAAAGGATTTAAATCTATTTTTGCAATTCAAAGTGAAGCCGGAGCAATGTAATGAATACCTTTCCGGTAATGAATTGAGTGGAATTGTTTTTCCCAGTTCCCTCAACACAGAATGGTAACATCTTGTCAAAGCACGTCAATGAAGTCACTTCTGTACTGGAATTCGCCAGTGCAGGTTGATGTGGACAGGTGCTTGCACTGTCTGTATACACTGGGTCCAGCTCTAGACAGACAAACTTTATTCTCTGCTGTCACTGATAACTTTGTCTAAAACGTCAATATATCTAACACTCTATATTAAGATGAAATAGAGAATAGGGCTACAAAAAGATGGGCCATGTGTGGACAAAAGAATAAGAAAACTTTAGAAATCTAATTTTAAAGATCCTACATGGAGGGGGTGGGGATCAAAGAAGTAAAAAGAAAAGTGCAGACTGAAAGTAGTATAGCGTTTAAAAAAAGGCTAACTAGAGACCTGGTAATTAAGTGCCTGCTAAAATGTCTTTATGGCAGAAGTATCCTGGAGGCTTAACTTTTTCATATCTGACCCTCTTTAAAGACTGGATCTTGGGTTTCATGATATGAAGACAAAACTCACAGCATTTCAGGGAAGCAGATAGATCATGAAGAGTATATCCAACTGAACAAATACACACTCCACCGGTAAATTCAACACTTGGGAACTTCTGGTGCCCTATTCTTTCTTACCTGACAGGCAATCATTTTTTACACAAAAAGCTAATTACTTGTACTTTAATCATAATTACCCTGACTGGCCAATTTAATTTTTTATTGGCTTCCAAGATTTCTAAACCCAAATTTCTAAAGCTAGACAAATCCCTTCCGGATTTCTAAAGCTAAAACGTAAAGAACCCCAAGATACAGTCCTTGTCACTAATAAGGCTTCATGAGATTTCAAATGGTGAAAAAAACCTAGGCACCAGCCTGCTCTGCTCTGTGATAGCCTTAGGGTGACCCCTGGTACAAAGGTCTCTCTGCAACTACCAACCATTGAAACAGGCACTTTCAAGGTCCACTGTACCCTTGAACTCAAGTTCACCCAAATACATAACTGCTATATGCAACTCAACTCCACATCTGCATTGAGATTCTCTGGGCGATTCCTATGCATCTTTTAAAAGTTACATACACCTGGAAACTGAAAGTTTGGGGCAGCTGCCCTAGCCAGGTAAGGCTTATACACTGGTGGAATGGGGATGAAGATGGGGAAGGGGGCTCCAGGCCACTGCCTGAGAGCCAGTCTATTGCTATTTTCCTTTGCCCTGAACCCAGCCCGAGCCCCTGGGCGCCAGGGGGAACCCGAAGGTAGGTCCCACCAGCACCTAAGTTGGCCTCCTCTCACCTGCTCCTCCACCGGGAGCGGCTTGAGCGGACTCCGTGCCCCGTGTCGAAACACAACTTGCACCATTTTCAGCTCCAGTAGGCTGCGGTCCACCTGATGCTGGCTACCAGACGACCGATTCTCGGCCAGAGCCACCCGCCGCTGGTGGAAGCAGTAAGCTAACGAGGCCAGGACGCCCACGGGGGCCCACACGCGCATGCTGGAGGCTCTGGAAGCTGAGGATTCAGCAGGCTCCTGGGCTCAGCAGCCTCCCCGAAGTTCGCAGTGACTGGAGGGCAAGCACTTTCAGCCCTCAGAATAAGTGACTCCAGCGGGGCCACCCGGTGACACTCAGGCCGGAGGGGCGGGAGCCTGGTGGAGAGAAAGGAAGGGAGCAGAAAGACTGCCTGGTAGTTTAAGCCCAGCCGACGCCAGTTGCTCCCACTGCAGGTTCAGCCAGGGCAGCCCCGAAGACCTGAAACTTGCACTTCAAAGAAGGTGGAGGGAAGGCCGCAACAGCAGAAGTCCCACCGGCACGCGGGACTCGGGTTTACATTTTATAAGTAAGCTCCCAAGCAATTTCTTGCCCTCCCAAGGACCTACCCCATCCAAGCCTGCCGCGCAGGAGCACGGGAGAGTGAGTCCCGAGACTTCGTCCGAGCTGGAAACTTAGACCTGTAAGAACTACAATTCCCACAATGCTGCGCGCGGCCCAGGCCCCAGGGAGGGCAGTTTGGCCGGCCGCCAGATGCTCTCTGCTTGTAAGGTCCCGCTCCACCCCCACCTCATATCCATCCACCCCTACTCCGCCAATATTCAGGCTAAGGCAGCCAAAGGTCCCCAGGCAATTAATGGGAAAGCGTCTGTTTCCCCCCCCCCCGCTTGCAGGTTTGCCAGGGGTGAGTAGGGAGGAAATGAAGGTGAGGAGAAGCAGGATTAGGATTTGGGGACGGGGGGAGAGCAGGGAGCAGGGTTGGGGGGGGGGGATAGTTTGAATGTGGGAAGAAATCCCTGAAGTTCTCAAAGCAAGATTGCTAAAGCCAAGAGTTGAGACATATATCAGCGGAGTGCTTATTATTTGTGAAGCTATCTTTTCCCATTGTATTTAAGAAAATTGGGCTAGGGATGTAGTTCAGCGGTAGAGCACTCTCCGAGCATGCGCAAAGCATCACAGATGGAGACTGGGAGAGAGAGGGGAAGGTTGCTTTGGGTTAGAACCACCAAGAGTGTCAGGGGAGGCTGGAAGAAACTAAGGCCCAGTATGGCTCCCTTGTCAATATCCTGAGGCATTCTCCTAATCTTTTAACTCGGACACGGTATTCTTGGCTTCAACTCTGAAGTGAATTTCAAAGCAAACCAGTGAAAAATAGACTTGAAATCTGTTACAAATAGAGAAGCATTGAAAGAACAAAGCACACCCTAGAGCGTGTGGGTGTGGGCTTCTCACAGAATCATCTCAGCATATTGAAAGCCATCTTACACAGATTTTAGGCAAAAGGGTTACAACAGAGCGAATAAGACACCCAAAGAGTGGGTCTGGGCTTCCCATAAGACATTTACAACCAAGTGTCTTAGCAGTTGCTATATATACTGTTTTAGTGGCTCTCAAGATACATTTGAAATGGCTCTAATCACAACTGGGAATAAGACCACTACTACACGTTAAAGCCAAATTTGAAGGAAGCTTTAATTAAATACTGGCCAGATGGATGGGTCTTGGCCAAGTCCATACCCAGGTTCTCAAGAAATGGCCCAGAATCAAGTATGGCAAGGGCTTAAGAAGGCAAACCCAAAATTCATTGCATTTCCCATCAGGTCCAATCAGTGGCAAGCATACATCCTGATATACCTCCAGCCTACATCTAAATCAGATGCAAGTGTTTATCCTGATGTACTTCCTGTGGATGGGTTGAACAAATTTATTTAGGGGAGTGAAAAACGTGTGGCTTGTTATCTCCCATAAACAATAGCCTCCAGCATTTTAGGAACTATCTGCTCTTGGACGAGGGACTTGCAGATCAGAGGCATTTTTGTTTCATGGATCTCTTAAGCATAGTAATTAAAGCTTAACATGTAACTTTGGCTCTCACAGTGTTGCTAAGAAACTTAATTTTCCTCTTTTCTCTTTTTTCTTTTTTTTTTTTTTTTTTTTTTTTTTGATGAGACTACAGGGCATTTCCAGGTGTCTTGGATAGGTTAAAGTCTGATAAGGTAAAACCTGGAGTCACTTGGATTTCCAGTAAGTCTTTGAAGACTGTAGGTTCATAGCTGGGTTGGGAGAATTGCCTTAAGCAAGTGTGAATTTTGTTTCAATTCTTGCTTCACAGTTGCTTAGTTTTCCATCAGACTCTGGGTGAGGGGTTCCTTTTTCTTCTTGTGTCCCCATAATTTTCCTTTCTGTCCTAGTTCAGATCCACTTCCTTCAACTAGGGCTTACCTCTGAATTGTCCAGCACTGCCCAGTAGCCAAAGTAAGTAGGTTGGAACCTTTGTGATAGTCACCCCCAGGAGACCCACCTCTGGACACTGCTGTATTGGAGACTGAATCTTCAGTTCATGAGCTTTGGGTGAACACTTAAATCCAAGTCATAGCACAAGACAAACGAAGGCCTGCAGGAGTACCAGAAAACACCGCTTTGGAACCTGGGTAATGCAGTCTAACTCCAGCATCATGGGGCGTATGGCTTTCAGAAAGGTGAGCGAAAACACAGAATAGTTTCAGTACAGACAGGTCCTGGAATGAGCAGCCTCAGCCTCTTTGGCGTTCTTAGCAAGTTGGAGAACCGGCCAGGTAATAGAAAGTTGATTGCTGGTTGCCCTACTTCCTGGCATGATGGACAAAGCAACCCTAGTCCACACCCTGCTCTCTGGCATCGTTGGCACTGCCTGGGTAAGTATCACAAGCACCTTTGGCCTGAGCAAGCAACAGCAGTGCCGTGGAGCAGCAGGGAAAGGCGGGATGCATCAGTGACAGATCTCAGTGACAGGAAGCCACAGCAGGTGAGGCTGGCAAATGGTAGATTCCAAGTAGAGCTGAAAGCACTTTGTCAGTACTCAGGATTCCTGTCAATATTTAGTGTGTACTGTCCAGTAGAGGTGGTAAGCTGAAATAGAAAGAAAGAGGGAAAGTCCTCAAGTCATGCTCTGGGGACAGACCCAGGTGAAGGACACTGAAAAATGGTTATTTTGACCATGGTTTTACTACAAGGTAGGGCTAGTTTGAGAAGCAAGCTATTCCCCCCAGCAAATTTTCATAAGAGTTGCACTTAATATTATTTGAAACTGTTAGCCATGAGATTAAACAGACACACACACACTTACTGCTTTATTTCCAGTGGTGAGCATGGTGTCTGATTCATTGTGAGTACTTGTTAAATATTGATTGAAAAAAAAAAAAGGTAGACCATGTCATAGGAATAGTGTAGAGGTCATTGACTATTATGTCTTTATTGCTTCTGGCATAAATCTCCTGAGTAGTTTGATTTGGAACATGGGGTTAGTACTAGAACGAATATCAAGAGATAAGATTGCTTTCCCTTGACTTTTGCCTTGATGGTCTGGAAGCCAGGAGCCTAATTTGCAACCAAACTATAGTGTGAATGTAATTTTTACTCCATGGCATGAGATGCTGTGGATTGGAAGGGAGCAGAAATGAAGCAAAGTCGGTTAGATGGCTGTGGCTGCAGTCCAGGTAGAAAACACGGGACACCATTAACAATGGAAGTTCAAGGGAGGAGGGAGGCAGGGAGGGAAAGGCCAAGGATAGCCTTTGGGCTCTTGTCAGTAACCAAAGATGACATCATGCACCTGGGAAAGAGGTTCGGCAGAGGGTGGCAAGTTAACTTGGATGGTATAGACTGTGCGGTACTTGTGAGGCATCTATGTAGAAATGCCTTCTATATGGTTGATGATGCAGAGTAAGGGTGGCTGAGGAATGTATGTGTGGGACTTCTCTCTTCATGGGTTATTCACTCAAACTGCAAGAGTTTGAGTGAATAGAAGTCTTGGGGCGGTAGGATGGTAAGAGGTAAAATGAGGCCTGAGATACATCTCTTGAACTCTGTTCAAGACTTAAGTATGAAGAAGAGCAAGAAAAGAAAGGTTTTTAGAAGGAATGGATGCTGATTGTGTTTAATCCCAGCACTCAGAGGTGGAGGCAGGCGGTTCTCTGAGTTTGAGGATTGCTTGGTCTAAATGTCAAGTTCCACATCAGCCAAGGCTGTGAGGTAAGACCCTTTCTAAAACAAAACAAAACAAGAACTGAGCAGCAGCAGCAGAGTGAACTGACAATACAGTGAGAGGAATGTAAGGCCCGTGGCATTTATCAACAGAGTCACTTTTGGTGGATGCAGAGAGAGCAGCTTTGGTGAAACACAGTGGGAGTTTGTGGGAAGGTGGTGTCAACATCGTCAGGAGGGTAAGCAAGAAGAGGGGCTGTGCTCAGGCATTGGTGGGGCAGGGTGATGCACGGTTCATGAAACAAGGGAGACTTATCTTTTGAAGAGAAATATGTTTGTGTTTAAATGCTGATAGACACAGGGAGAAGCTGAAGATGAGACCAGATAAAGGGTTCAGAAAGCTCTTAAGAAGGTGGGACAAGATGAGAGATGAATTTAGACTACATAATTAGGATCAGAAGGAGAGATTACATGTTCTCTCTACAGATGAGAGGAAGTATAGGCACCACAAGGTACATTGATAATAGGAATCTCAGGAGGTTTTCTTCTTCATTTTTATATTTATGAAATTTATTTTTTATACATTGAAAGATTTTATTATTTTAATTAGAAAGAAAATTATTTTACATGTCAATCCCAGGTCCCTCTCCCTGTCCTTCTCCCCTGCCCTCCCCTCCCAACTAACACCCTACCACACCCTTTCTGCTCCCCAGGGTAGGTGAGGCCTTCCATGGGGGGGGGGTCTTCAAAATCTGTCATATTCTTTGGGATAGGACCTAGGCCAACCCCCTGTGTCTAGGAAGTATCCCTCAGGAAGTATCCCTCAGGAAGTATCCCTCCATGTGGGATGGGCTCCTGAGGTTTTCTTCTTTGATAACTTCTTTTCCATGTAAAACTGCAGTGTATTGATGGGTGTAATTGGTACTATTAATGATTTGAAGTGTATAGAACTTGTGAAGGGCCCAGACACTCACCCAGCCCCCTGCTTTGGCAGCCATGACAGGCTGCAGAAAAGACCCAGAAAGACATAGGCCTCTGACTCAGCAACATGTGCTGAGCCCCTGACCTTGCTGGACCTTTCTCTAATTGCTAGGAAGCCAGACTCCATGTGGCAAGGAACCAATCAGAAGTTAGCAGGCAGGTTCTGGATGTGCTTTACTGATAACAATGAAATTCAGAGTGTTGCAACAGCCCTGGGAGGGCCTCTAGCTATAGCAACCCTCCTGCAGCTGTAGCTGATCAATCAACACAGAGGACAGGTTGCCCAAGCCCATAGGTGCACCAATCCTGAGACTGTTGCTATGCAACTAGCAGACCCTCAGACACTCCCCTTGCTCTACCTCAGTATATTCCCTGCCCCAGTGCTGCTTGAGGCCCCTCCTGCTTCACCCTCTGTGTCTGTTGGACAGGTGAACCCAAGTTAACTCAAAAAATTAAAGGCTCTTTTCTTTTTCATCTGATTGGGTCTCTTGGTGATTTTTGAGGTTCAGAGTTTGGGCACAACACTTGAAGAGCCTACTGTGGAGAGTCCAGAACAGTTGACTATATACTGCACCCTCAACACAAAATTGCCTGAGGTTGTTTGGGATTCAAGAGCATCAATGCGGTTCTGGATCTGAGTCAGCCAAGGGCACCTAGCTAGATAGAGTAGCTCTTCAGACCCCGTTTGGGAACTACTGGTGGAGAATCAAGGGTCCCTCCATCAATGCTCAGATCATACACTTAAGCCCATTACAAAAAACAGGTTAGTATTCACAAAGAACTAATGTACATCCTTTCGTCACTCCAAAACACCTCTAGTTTGATTATAATACCAAATACAATGAAAATGTATGGAATGTAGTTGTTACACTGGACTATTTAAGAGATGATGACAAGAAAAGGCCAGAACATTTGATTATGGTTTTTAGTGGCTTTTTTTCTTTCTTTCCTTTCTTCCTTCCTTCCTTCCTTCCTTCCTTCCTTCCTCCCTTCCTTCCTTCCTTCCTTTCTAATATTTTGATCCACAGTTGATTGAATCAGTAGGCACATGCTATTTTGGGTGACTGTTCCCCAGAGATCCATGCATTTTAAATGGGAAGTCTTGAAACCTTTGAGATGTGGGGCTTTGCTGCAGGTCTTTAGGTGACTGGAGACATTACTTATATAGGACTATGGAGTCCACTGTCTTCCTCTTGTTCTTTGTTCCTTGAGTCTTGAGGTGAATGGTTTTCTCTGTCATACCTGCCAGAGGCCCAGAGTCACAAAGCCACCTGACTGTGGTCTGCAACCTTCCAGAACCAGGACCCAAAATAAACCCTTTCTCTTTATAAGTTAATTGCCTTAGATATTTTGTAATAGTGAGAGAAAACTGATATAGTACAAAACCCACGAATTCAGAGGTGTGAAGTATTTTAATATGGAGACTTTTAATAAAATGGAAGGACTTGTCAGTAGAGAGGCAAAAATTAAGAAAAAGGCATAATTGATAGGCAAAATTCCAAATGTTGAATCAAGGGTCTGGGACAAAGTATGATAAAGAAGAAAGGAGGGAACATAAGCTTTGGACAGCAGGATTATGTCTTTCATTAAAGGTCATCGTCTCTCACAGGATAGGACAAAAGGTAATTATAGATATTAAAGCTGGTGTTGTTGGTAGTTTAATCTGCAGCAAATATCATACTACCATTTCATAGAAAAAGATCATGAGCTTAGATAATAGAGAAGCAGCTTGCCCATGGATGCATAGATCTTATGTGATAGTGACTTAAGTAATCTAAATTTCAACCCTAGAGTTCACATTGTGAGCTATATACGTTTCACTAATGAACTTAGCAAGGAGTGGCAAGTTATATGAAAGATACTAGGGTTAATACCCTTGCCTTTAGCCAGGCATTGGTGGCGCACACCTTTAATCCCAGCACTCGGGAGGCAGAGGCAGGCAGATCTCTGTGAGTTCAAGGCTAGCCTGGTCTCCAGAGCGAGTGCCAGGATAGGCTCCAAAGCTACACAGAGAAACCCTGTCTTGCCGGGCAGTGGTGGCGCAGGCCTTTAATCCCAGCAGAGGCAGGTGGATCTCTGTGAGTTCAAGACCAACCAGGTCTACAAGCTCCAAAGTCACAGAGAAACCCTGTCTCGAAAAACCAAAAAAAAAAAAAAAAAAAAAAAAAAAACCTTGTTTCCCTGTCTTTTCTGTTGCTATGAAAAAAATACCTGGGGCTAGATAATATATAAGGAATTCAGATTTATTGGGCTCATGGTTCTGAAGGCTGAGAAATCCAAGACATGGCACAGGCATCCTCTTGGCATCTGGTGAAGCCCTTCTTGCTGCATTACAACGTGGTGGAGAGTTTCAGAGGTTGGAAGGTACCCTAACAAGGGGGAGTTAACAGACATACAGGGATGGAGATGGAAATGGCACTTTTATAGGAAAGCCACTCCCACTGGACCTAAGCCATCCCCACAGAACAAGCTCAATCCATGGATGAGGGTTTCACCTTCATCGATGTCAAACATGGGCACACCGGGGATTAGGGTTCCAGCACATAAGCTTTGGGGGGAGACGTTCAGACAGGAGCCATCTCTTACATGTGAGATTGGAACTTTACCTGTGATGACCTCACTTCAGCAGGCCTCTTTCTGCCTCACTCTGCTTCCATCCCAGTAGGTGGCTTCCCAACTGATGATTGTCTCTACTGAAAATCAGTTAGGACTTTCTGTTGCAAGTCACCAAAAACCAGACTCACTCACGCAAAGAGAAAAGAAGTGATTAGCCTACATCATCGACAGCTTCCAGAGAACTGCCCCTGTGCTTAGTTGGTTACAAGACCACATGATTCTGGGTTCTGATTTCTTTGGTGACATCTAGCTTCAGCTCTGCCCTGTTCCCTTTATCCCGGAGCTGTCTGGTGACTGATGACTCTCGTGTGTCGAACAGTGACTACAAGCAGTTTTGCTTTCTTGACCTTCCATCTAGCTAGATAGAAGGAGCCTTCCCCGCCTTACACACAGACATCCTGAGCTTCAGGGTCACTCCACAGATGAAGTTCTGATCCATTGCCAATCATCTCTGGAGTGGAAAGGGAAGTTGAATCCATCCATGTCACAAGTGATGGGGTCAAGCCATTCTTTAGCGCAAACTAGGAGCATGAAGGAAAACAACAGAAGTCTCAATGTTTTTCTGCCCTCTCCCTCCCACTCCCCGGGGCCCTACATTAATCAACTTCCCATGTGCCTTGTCAGTGGCTCCTGCTGAAGTTGCTGACCTTTGGACAGAGGGAGGAGAGCGTAACTCTTTGCACAATCTAACAGGGCATGTCTATGTCTCTTCCTATATACATATGTCTTTGACATTTCCTTGTTTAAACATCCTTATTGATGCCCCATTACCCACTGAAATGTTTTTAGTGTTTCACCACTAGGGTATCTCATGTTGTTTGAAATTACTGGAATACTGGGCTGGGAGATGGCTCAGAGAGTAAAGGAGCTTGGTCTGCAATCATGAGGACCTAAGTTTGAATCCCCAGCACCCATGCAAAAGTTTAGGCATGGCTGTGCATGACTGTAGCCCCAGAAAGAGGGAGCAGACACAGGCAGATCGCAAGAGTTCCCTGACCACCCAGTTTAACCAAAAGGGTGAACTTCCGATTTAGTGAGAGACCTTGTTTAAGGGCAGTAGTGTGGAGAGTGACAGAGGGAGACACCTGACGGCCTGCTCTGGTTCTGCATTGCAAGTATGCAGATCTGCATACTGGCATACTCTTGTAGCATGACAAATAAAAGACCCAGAGGCAGATATTGGGGTTCAAACTTCAAGCTGAAAAGCAAAAAAGCAAAGTCCAGCCACTAGCTCGTACTCTACCTCAGATGGAATGGGCTGATCCTGCTGCCTCTCCTCAGTGTGGCTGGAGAATGAACGCCTGATACTGAAGACCTTGCTCCTGTTTTATATACCTCCGTAATGCTGGGATTAAAGGTGTGTCATCCCAGGTGCTGAGATCATCTTTGTGTGAACTGTTTCACTTTAGGACTGGATCAATCTTGTATAGATCTTTGTTGCCTTGGACTCATAGAGAGCTGTCTACCTCTTAATCCTGAGTCCTAGGATTGAAGGTATGTATCACCACTGCCTGATTTCTGTAGCTTGAGGCTGACTTTGCTTTCTGAATCCTCAGGCAAGCTTTAAAAAATTATAAATAATATATCACCACATACTCTTGTGCATGCAACACACACAAAAGGGGGGATGAGGAAGGGAAGGAACAGGAATACTGCTAATTATGTAGGTCTAATTCTGTTATTCTGTTATTTTCTAGTTTTGAAAAATCTAGAATTTGAATCATCTGTGTCTTGAGACATACAAGGAGTATACTTCATTAAAATTTGAAATCAAGAGATTGGATGGATCATTGGAATCCAGGGTTTTGAAACCACTCCAGGCATCATAGTGAGATCCTGTATTTGAAAAACAAACAAAACAAAAATGACTATAACCTTGCACTCATATATACATGGGCCTATTTAAAAACCATCTCTGAGCAAAGGTGATAGCCCTGGATCCAATCTCTAATATTATGAAAAATAAAAAATACCACAAAAGCCATCTTTACTTCCATCATCAAGTAGCCAATGAAGCAAACCCAAATGTAAGAAAAATTTGTATCAAAAAACATTTTTCATGAAAACAACACTTTTTTGTAGTTGTTATTGATAGTGGTGGCTGTGGGTTTTTTTAAAAAATATATATTTAGCTAGATGCTATTTTAGGTACCAAGGACACTAATACAATTATATCTGAAATGAAAATTATTTGTGTAGTTACATTTTTTGTTTGTTTATTATTTTTATTTGAATTAGAAACAAGATTGTTTTACATGTCAATCCCAGTTCCCTCTCCCTCCCCTCCTCCCCTACAACCCCCCCCCAACTATAACCCTACCTATAATATATCCTTTCTGCTCCCCCTGGAGGGTTAGGCCTTCCATAGGGTGTCATCAGAGTCTATCTTATCCTTTGGAATAGGGCCTAGGCCCACCCCCCCACGTGTCTTGGCTCAGGGAGTATCCCTCTATGTGGAATGGGCTCCCAAAGTCTACACCTATGCTAGGGAGAAGTACTGAACTACTACAGGAGGTCCCGTAGATTTCTGAGATTTCCTCACTGAAACCCATGTTCCTGGGGTCTGGATCAGTCCCATGCTGGTTTCCCAGATATCAGTGAGGGGACCAAGAGCTCCCTGATGTTCAGGTCAGCTGTTTCTGTGGGTTTCACCAGCCTGGTCTGGACCCCTTTGCTCACACTCGTCCTTCTCTGCAACTGGATTCCAGTTCAGTTCAGTGAGTAGGTGAACTGCTTCTACGTCCATCAGCTGCTGGATGAGGGCCATTGGGTGGCATATAAGTCAGTCATCAATCTCATTTTTCAGGGAAGGGCATTTAAGGTAGTCTCTCCTTTGTTGCTTATATTGTACGCTGGTGTCATCTTTGTAGATCTCTAGACATTTCCCTACTGCCTGATTTATCTGTAACCCTAAAATGTCTCCTCCTATTATGGTATCTCCATTCTTGTTTTCTTCAATTTTTCCCCCCTCAACCTTTCTGCTCACTCATGTCTTCCTCCCCCCTCCTCCCTTTCTCATTCTCCTAACTCCCTCTCCCCTTTTCCTGTGCTCCCAATTTGCTCAGGAGATCTTGAGACCCTTTCCCCTTCTCCAGGGGACCATGTGTGTCTCTCTTAGGGTCCTCCTTGTTTACTAGCTTCTTTGGCAGTGTGGATTGTAGGCTGGTAATCCTTTACTCTATGTCTAAAATCCACATATGAGTGAGTACATACCACGTTTGTCTTTTTGTGATTGGGTTACCTCGCTCAGAATGGTTTCTTCTAGTTCCATCCATTTTCCTGCAAATTTCAAGATTCCATTGTTTTGTTTGTTTGTTTGTTGTTTGTTTGTTTTTTCTGCTGAGTAGTACTCCATTGTATAAATGTAACACATTTTCTCTATCCATTCTTCAGTTGAGGGGCATCTAGGCTGCTTCCAGTTTCTGGCTATTACAAGTAGTGCTGCTATGAACATTGTTGAACAGATGTCCTTGTTGTATTAATGTGCTTTTTTTGGATATATGCCTAAGAGTGGAATTGCTGGATGTTGTGGTAGACTGATTCCCATTTTCTTGAGGAATCGCCATACTGATTTCCAAAGTGGCTGTACAAGTTGGCATTCCCACCAGCAGTAAAGGAGTGTTCCCCTTTCTCCACATCCTCTCCAGCATGAACTGTCATTGGTGTTTTTGATTTTAGCCATTCTGACAGGAGTAAGATGGTATTTCAGAGTTGTTTTGATTTGCATTTCCCTGATGACTAAGGATGTTGAACACTTTCTTATGTGTCTTTCAGCCATTTTAGATTCCTCTATTGAGAATTGTCTATTTAGTTCTGTACCCCACTTTTTAATTGGGTTGTTTGGTGTTTTGGAGACTAGCTTCTTGAGTTCTTTGTATATTTTGGAGATCAGCCCTCTGTCAGATGTGGGGTTGGTGAATATCTTTTCCTAGTCTGTGGGCTGCTGTTTTGTCTTGCTGACTGTGTCCTTTGCCTTACAGAAGCTTCTCAGTTTCAGGAGGTCCCATTTATCAATTTTTAAAAAATATTTTATTTATTTATTATGTATACAACATTCTGCTTCCATGTATATCTGCATACCAGAAGAGGGCACCAGATCTCATAATGGGTGGTTGTGAGCCACCATGTGGCTGCTGGGAATTGAACTCAGGACCTCTGGAAGAGCAATCAGTGCTCTTAACCTCTGAGCCATCTCTCCAGTCCCCCATTTATCAATTGTTGATCTCAGCGTTTGTGCTACTGGTATAATGTTCAGGAAGTGGTCTCCTGTACCAATTAATTCAAGGGTATTTAGCACTTTGTCTTCTAATAGGGTAAGTGTGGCTGGATTTATGTTGAGGTCTTTGATCCATTTGGACTTAAGTTTTGTGCAGGGCGATAGATTTGGATCTATCTGCAGTCTTCTACATGCCAGCATCCAGGTGTGCCAGCACCATTTGTTGAAGATGCTCTCTTTATTCCATCGTATTAATTTAGCTTGTTTGTCAAAAATGAGGTATTCATAGGTGTGTGGGTTAATATCAGGGTTTTCAACTCTATTCCATTGGTCTACCTGTCTATTTTTGTGCCAATACCAAGCTGTTTTCAGGACTATAGCTCTGTAATAGAGCTTGAAGTCAGGGATGGTGATGCCTCCAGAAGTTCCTCTATTGTACAGGGTTGTTTTGGCTATCCTGGGTCTTTTGTTTCTCCATATAAAGTTGAGAATTGTTCTTTCAAGGTCTATGAAGAATTGTGTTGGGATTTTGATGGGGATTGCATTGAATCTATAGATTGCTTTTGGCAAGATTGCATTTTTACTATGTTGATCCTACCTATCCAAGAGCATGGGAGATCTTTCCATTTTTTGGTATCTTCTTTAATTTCTTTCTTTAGAGACTCAAAATTCCTATGGTACAGGTCTTTCACTTTTTTGGTTAGTGTTACCCCAACGTATTTTATGTTGTTTGTGGCAATTGTAAAGGGTGATGTTTCTCTGATTTCTGTCTCCACCAATGTGTCATCAATATATAGTAGGGCTACAGATTTTTTTGAGTTAATCTGGTATCCTGCCACTTTGCTGGAGGTGTTTATCAGCTGTAGGAGTTCCCTGGTAGAGTTTTTCGGGTCACTTATGTAGACTATCATATCATCTGAAAATAGTGAAAGTTTGACTTCTTCCTTTCTGATTTGTATTCCCTTGATCTCCTTTTGTTGTCTTATTGCTCTAGACAAAACTTCAAGGACAATATTGAAGAGGTATGGAGAGCCTTTTCTTGACCCTGATTTTAGAGGAATTGCATTGAGTTTCTCTCCATTTAATTTGATGTTGGCTGTCGGCTTGCTGTATATTGCTTCTATTATATTCAGGTATGTTCCTGTTATCCCTGATTTCTCCAAGACCCTTATCATGAATGGGTGATGGATTTTGTCAAAGGCTTTTTCGGCATCTAGTGAGATGATGATGTGGTTTTGTTTTTTTTTTTCCTCAGTCTGTTTATATGGTGGATTACATTGATGGATTTTCATATGTTGAACATTTTTCCAACAGTTAGACTGTGAAAATAATACTTTTTTTGTAGTTGTTATTGATGGTGGTGGCTGTTGGTTTTTTGTTTGTTTGTTTTGTTTTTGTTGTTTTTTCAGACTTTTTTTTTTTATGTAGCCCTGGCTGTCCTAGAACATGCTATGTAGACTTGGCTGGCCTCAAACTCACAGAGATTTGCCTGTCTCTGCCTCCAGAGTGGAGTACTAGGATTAAAGCTGTGCACCACCACACCCAACTATATGGTAGATGTAGTGTTTGCCTTAGAATTTTCATTTAAATAAGATGAAAGAAAGTGAAGGCAATCAGAAATGGTTTCTTTGAGGCAGAGAAAAATAGACTTTGTTACTATCCAGACCATTAGGTAGAATAACAAAATAGCTAAGACTGCGTAAGATGAAAATAGTATTGAAGGGACCAGCTCCCCATTTCAGCAGCCATAACAGCCAAACACGTGCTTTTCTGACCTTGCCTTAGTCACTAGAGGTTAGGTGTCTGCCTCGTGACAATGAACCAATCAGAAGTTAGCTGGTGGCGCTATGCTTTACGACTCTGGGTGTGTTTTACGGACAAGTGCACAGCAATGACTCGCAAAGCATAGCAACCACCCTGGGAGGGCCTATGGGCCATAACAACCAGTTAATCAATCAACACAGGGCAAGCCCTCCAAGCCTGGAGGCACACCAATTGTGAGCCTGTGCATACCCCTAGACACTCCCCTTACGCTACCCTATAAGATCTCTATGCAGATGCTTCCAGCTGTCTTTCTTAACCATCTGCCATGGCAGGTGGATGAAAGGCCCGAGCTAACATGGGTTTAGCTCGTTAAACAACTACAATAAAGCCTCATGCAGTTTGCATCAAGCTTTCGACTCTGCCTGGTGATTGGGGTGACCGAGGTCCTGGACTGAGATCCTAGGGGCCTGAGCTCCCGGGGGTCTTTCAGTATAAAACCATTTCCGATAGTTCAAGAAGCTAGGAAGCCTGACATCAAATCACCAACAGATTTCATGTTGGGGAAAGCTCCTTCTGATTTATGGATGGCTTCTTCCCATGTCTTCACTTGGTAAAAGAATGAAAAGTCATGGTAGGGAAGAAAGCCAACTCAAACTCATTTTCTCAACCCTTTTAAAGGGCACAATTCTCTCCAGGAGAATTCATGTCCTAACCACCCCCATAAAGACCTATTTTCTTAAAACTGTTACCTTGTAGACTAAAATCCAGCATGAAATTTAGAATTTAGATATATTTATCCAGCATGATAAATATATCAGTTATCAGTGAAACATTATTGTCTCAAGGAAGAAACAAAACACTGCCCCCTGTTGTAGAATATTAGTTTAAGATGTGTTGCATTCATATATGCTGTGGAACATTTTTTTTTTAATGATGAAAAGATGAGTTGCATTTTTTTATGTTGCATTTGTTTAACTCTGTGAAGGTATGTTACTTTGCCTGTCTACAATGCCTGATTAGTCTAATAGAGAGCTGAATGGCCAATAGCTAGGCAAGAGAGAGAAACAGGCAGGGCTGGCAGTCAGAGAGAATAAGTAGGAGGAGAAATCGGGGGAAGAAAAGATCTAGGAGCAAGAGAAGGAGGAGGACTTCAGGGGCCTGCCACACAGCTACATAGCAAGCCATGGAGTAAGCAATAGAGAAAGCTATACAGGGTAAAGATAAAAGCTCAGAGGCAAAAGATAGATGGGATAATTTAAGTAAAGCTGGCTAGAAAGAAATCCAAGCTAAGGCTGGGCATTTGTAAGTAAGACTAAGACTGTTTTATTTATTTGGGAGCTTGGTGGCAGGCCCCCAAGGAGCCTAAGAGCAAAGAGTAAAAAACAACCAACCAATACCCCTTCCTACCTCCTCAATGTTAGCAACCCAGGGGCAGGGTGATTTGAAGACAGTAGGTGTTCAGACTGTTATGTGTGACAGAATATCTGAAATTTTGTAATAAATAGTGAATAGAAATTTATTGTGGTGCCAGGGACTGAGAAATCCAAGAGAGAGGAGTAGCATCCAGCAAGAGCCCTCTTGCCACAATACTGTGTGTGCACATCCACACATGTGTGCATGTGAAGTGGGTCTGAGAACAAGATGAGGCCGAAACATTCTTCCCTAAGTCCACTCCCACAACCCATTCATTAGAAGGCTTCGTTTCATCTTAAAGGTCCCGCCCCTTAACAGTATTTATTGGAGAGTAATTTTTTTTTAAATGTATTTAGTTTTATTTTTATGTGCTTGGGTGTTTTGCCTGAATGCATATCTGTATCACATGCATGCCTGGTGCCCACAGAGGCCAGAGGGAGACGGATTCTCTGAGACTGGAGTTACAGATGGTTGTGAGCCACCATGTGGAGCTGGGAACAGAACCTGGACCTCTAGAAGAACTGCTGAAAGACCCCTGAAGGCTCAGGCCCCCCAGGATCTCAGTCCAGGACCTCGGTCACCCCAATCACCAGGCAGAGTCGAAAGCTTGGTGCAAACTGCATGAGGCTTTATTGTAGTTCTTTTAACGAGCTAACACCATTAGCTCGGGCCTTTCATCCACCTGCCGTGGCAGATGGTTAAGAAAGACAGCTGGAAGCATCTGCATAGAGATCTTACAAGGGAGCGTAAGGGGAGTGTCTAGGGGTACACACAGGCTCACGATTGGTGTGCCTCCAGGCTTGGAGGGTTTGCTCTGTGTTGATTGGTCAACTGGTTGTTATGGCCCATAGGCCCTCCCAGGGTGGTTGCTATGCTCTCTACGTCATTGCTGTGCACTTGTCCGTAAAACACACCCAGAGTCGTAAAGCATAGCGCCACCAGCTAACTTCTGATTGGTTCCTTGTCACAAGACAGGCATCTGACCTCCTAGTGCCTAAGGCAAGGTCAGAAAAGCA
The DNA here is from genome assembly GCF_003668045.3 of Cricetulus griseus. Classification (NCBI taxonomy): domain Eukaryota; kingdom Metazoa; phylum Chordata; class Mammalia; order Rodentia; family Cricetidae; genus Cricetulus; species Cricetulus griseus. The sequence goes on from NW_023276806.1 coordinate 59,383,790, forward strand.
CGTGTTTGGCTGTTATGGCTGCTGAAATAGGGAGCTGGTCCATTCACTGCCAGTGCTCTTGACCACTAAGCCATCTCTGTAGCCCTTAGGCTGAATTTTTGACCCATAAGCTTTGGGGGAACATGCCAAATCAAAGCACTGTACCAGAGAGAAACATTTGGAACTTTTTTTTTTCATTTCTCTTAACAGAAAGAACTGTTCAGCAGTTCAGAGTTTTTCACAACTCTGGACCTGGCTAATACATGGGCTAATCTGGTTCTGAAGACTGGGGCCATGGAGCTCACCCTGGTGCTAAGGGGAGGACATTGAGAACCTGGGGATAATCTATGCCAGCCTGAGCCTGGATCCAGATTGAGTCTGTGAAGGCTGGTCTGGCCATGAAGTGGGCTTCAAGTTTGGAGCCTGTGGGGCCAAGAGTCAGCCTGGTAATTAGGTGGGTTTGGAGGCTCAGGATGTGGGTACTGGTCTGAAGTCTGGGTCTGTGTGGGACAGGCCCAGTGTCCCCATGCAAGCACTTGTCACTGCTGACATCCTTACCCTTTTCCTAGTGGAAGGAGTGTCTCTCTGAAGGGACCAGCTTCCCTTTTGGCAGCCATAACGGCCGAACACGTGCTTCTATGACCTTGTCCCAGACACTAGAAAGTGTCCAATTGGACTCTGTCCAATCCATACCTGGCTCTCTGGACAGAAGAAAAATATACATGCTTTTGGCCCAAATCTGTAGTTTTTGCTACGACTCAAAGTTATAAATATGTTCCTGCTGTTTGAACAGATATCCAGTATCTGCTTTTTCTGCACTGTGGGCTTCAGTAAATAAGTTTTAACCTCTGTTCCTAGTTTAAACATGTCTTAAACAGGTTTCTGCTTCTGGCAGACATCTGAGTATCAGTTGCTGACTACAGGCTGTTCTAAGTAGACTGCGAGCCCTAGCCTTGCTGTGGATGTGAACCAGTCCAGCTGATATGGACACCCCCTGTCTCTGCAACAGTGTCTGCTAACCAGAAGCTCCTGATGGATTCCCCATTGCCTAAATTCCTTTTTGCTTTTGACTAGCATCTCAACCTTCTGGGGTCCCTAACTTCATCCCAAAGTCAGTAGGAAGCAGTTTGGAAAAGAATTTCGCCGCCCATTTTCCCTGGTTAAAATGCTAAGTCAAAAGGAACTTCCTTGCATGGGGATGCCAATATCTATCACTCCCTGATGGGGATGCTAGAGAGACAGCAATTCATGTTTGGAATTTCCAAAAAAGAAAATGGGGGAATGAAGGGACCAGCTTCCCTTTTGGCAGCCATAATGGCCGAACACATGCTTCTATGATCTTGTTCCAGACACTAGAAAGTCAGATGCCTGCCTCGTGACAAGGAACCAATCGAAGTTAGCTGGTGGCGCTATGCTTTACGACCCTGGGTGTGCTTTACGGACAAGCGCACAGCAATGACGTAGAGAGCATAGCAACCACCCTGGGAGGGCCTATGGGCCATAACAACCAGTTGACCAATCAACACAGGGCAAGCCCTCCAAGCCTGGAGGCACACCAATCCTGAGTCTGTGTGTACCCCTAGACACTCCCCTTACGCTGTCCTATAAGATCTCTTGGGAGACCCTAGGAGCCGTCTTTTTTAGCCATCCGCCATGGCGGATGGGTGAAAGACCCGAGCTAACATGGGGTTAGCTCGTTAAATTACAATAAAGCCTCATGCAGGTTGCAGCAAGCTCTCGAATCCACCTGGTGATTGAGGTGATCGAGAACGTGGCCTGGGACCCTGGATACTTGAGTTTTTGGGGGTCTAACATCTCTAGTCATGCTCTCTGAAGGTGGAGAGGGAGGCTGGGTATAAACCTGTCATTCCTGTCCTTTCCAGTGCTCTGTGCTGCTCTCTGGTGTGATTCCCTCACATGGTTTTCTTGGTTCCTGTGGAGGTATTTTCCCACCTAGGTAGCTTGAATTGGTATTTCTGTCAGGAAATGTGTAGGCATCTGGTCTGTCAGAAATGAGCCTTGGAAAACTCTGTTCTGTCTTCTTGCTGATGAAGACACTTAATACTACTCAAATATACAAAATTCTCCAAACATAAGATAATGTGTATATGTATATTGTCGTGGCCCAGCATGTCTCAGCCCCAAACCATGGAAACCATGAGGTTTGGCCTGAGTGGGGGAGCATGGACTTGGGAATTCCTAATGAAGGAACCAGCTTCCCTTTCGGCAGCCATAACAGCCGAACACGTGCTTGCCATAAACCTGCCTTGGTCACTTAGAGGTCAGATGCCTGTCTCGTGACAAGGAACCTTAGTCACTAGAAAGTCAGATGCCTATCTCGTGACAAGGAACCAATCAGAAGTTAGCTGGTGGCGCTATGCTTTACGACCCTGGGTGTGATTTATGGACAAGTGCACAGCAATGACATAGCGAACATAGCAACCACCCTGGGAGGGCCTATGGGCCATAACAACCAGTTGACCAATCAACACAGGGCAAGTCCTCCAAGGCTAGGGGCACACCAATCGTGAGCCTGTGTGTACCCCTAGACACTCCCCTTACGCTGCCCTATAAGATCTTTTGGGAGCCCCTAGGAGCTGTCTTTTCTAGCCATCCGCCATGGCGGGTGGGTGAAAGACCTGAGCTAACATGGGGTTAGCTCGTTAAATTACAATAAAGCCTCATGCAGTTTGCAGCAAGCTCTCGAATCTGCCTGGTGATTGGGGTGACCGAGAACGTGGCCTGGGACCCCGGATACTTGAGTTTTCGGGGGTCTAACACTAGTAACCCAATGGCAATAAAGACCAAACACAGGCATCTTGTCATCTTTAGAGAGCTCTCAGTTCCATGCTGCAAAACTTCCTTATTCAGCATCTTCCTGGCTGTTTCCTAACCATGCTTCCCTGACTCTGAGACCGTTTCTCTTCCATCTTGCTAGACCCTATCAGCAAGCAGACCTCTCTCAAATGTCTATCTCCAGTCGACCAATACCCCCTAACTATCTGTCCTCACTTGTCCTGAACACCTAGCCCTCCACCCTGGTGCAGGCCTATTCAAATGCTTAGTTCTATAGAGATGCAAACTAGGGGACATTCTCCACTGAGGCTATGCCATTCAACAGCAAATCAGCTAGTATCTGCAATTCAATGCAGACCGGATCTCCCCTCTGGAACTGGAAGTTTGGACCCCTGAGAAATCCTCTAATGGAATTTTCCTGGCTCCCAACAGTGTATATATAAAACAACAAATTAATATAAAAATAAAGTATTTCTTAAATACTTTGCAACATTTAACTGAAGTTGAAATGAAGCGCTGGGGATATATGTCAGTGGTAAGGCACCTGCCTACCTTGTGCTGGGTCCTGGGTTCAACCTCCAGAATTTACAGAAAGAAAAGAAATTGGATTATGATCATTTTTTTTAAAGATTTTTATTTATTTAGTATTGTTAGACCCCCCCCCCCCCCGAAGACTCAGGCCTCCGGGGTCTAAGCCCAGGACCACGGTCACCCCAATCACTAGGCGGACTTGAAAGCTTGCTGCAAACTGCATGAGGCTTTGTTGTTGTTTAACGAGCTAATCCCATGTTAGCTCGGGTCTTTCACCTACCCACCATGGCGGATGGCTAGAAAAGACAGCTCCTAGGGGCTCCCAAAAGGTCTTATAGGGCAGCGTAAGGGGAGTGTCTAGGGGTACACACAGGCTCACGATTGTTGTGCCTCCAGGCTTGGAGGGCTTGTCCTGTGTTGATTGGCCAACTGGTTGTTATGGCCCATAGACCCTCCCAGGGTGGTTGCTATGCTCTCTACGTCATTGCTGTGCGCTTGTCCATAAAGCACACCCAGAGTCGTAAAGCATAACGCCACCAGCTAACTTCTGATTGGTTCCTTGCCACGAGGCAGGCACCTAACCTCTAGTAACCAAGGCAAGGTCAGAAAAGCACTTGTTATTGTCATGGCTGCCGAAAGGGGCAGGCATCTGACCTTAGTGACTAAGGCAAAGTCAGACAAATACATGTTTGGCTGTTATGGCTGCCGAAATGGGGAGCTGGTCCCTTCATTATGTATACAACATTCTGCTTCCATGCATATCTGCACACCAGAAGAGGGCACCAGATCTCATAACAGATGGTTGTGAGTCACCATGTGGTTGCTAGGAATTGAACTCAGGACCTCTGGAAGAGCAGTCAGTGCTCTTAACCTCTGAGCCATCTCTCTAGCCCTATGATCATCTTTAAAGTGTACTTATTTCATTACTGATGAGTTGTGTGGACAGATTACCTGATGCATGCTAATTAAAAAATACCTAAGTGTTGGGGACTAAGCTCAGTGGTAGAGCACTTAATCTAGTAAGCCTAAGGCTTCTGGGTTTGATTCTTGGCTAGAAAAAGACAAAATTGAAGCCCTGTTGAGCTTGAGACCCTCAGAGAGCCACAGTACAACAGACTGACTTGCAAGAAGTCTGCTTTCAACCAATAGTGGTGAGCTTGAACTGCACAATAATTCAAGATCGCCTTCTGAAATGTGCAAGTTCCTTAAACCCAGTAGTGAGAATTCAAAAGGTCAGATCATGGCCATTTTCTAAGATTGGGTGATGTTTAGGTGCACCCTGCTTGCACTTCATAATTGTTAGACCCCCGAAAACTCAAGTATCCGGAGTCCCAGGCCACGTTTGCGATCACCCCAATCACCAGGCGGATTCGAGAGCTTGCTGCAAACTGCACGAGGCTTTATTGTAATTTAACGAGCTAACCCCATGTTAGCTCTGGTCTTTGATCCACCCACCATGGCGGATGGCTAGCAAAGAGAGTTTGAAGACCCTGCGCACAGATCTTTATAGGGCAGCGTAAGGGGAGTGTCTAGGGGTACACACAGGCTCACGATTGGTGTGCCTCCAGGCTTGGAGGGCTTGCCCTGTGTTGATTGGTCAACTGGTTGTTATGGCCCATAGGCCCTCCCAGGGTGGTTGCTATGTTCTCTATGTCATTGCTGTGCACTTGTCCATAAAGCACACCCAGGGTCGTAAAGCATAGTGCCACCAGCTAACTTCTGATTGGTTCCTTGTCACGAGATAGGCATCTGACTTCCTAGTGACTAACTTCTGATTGTTTCCTTGTCACGAGGCAGGCATCTGACTTTCTAGTTTCTAGGACAAGGTCATAGAAGCACGTGTTTGGCCATTATGGCTGCCAAAAGGGAAGCTGGTCCCTTCAATAATGATAATTTCTGAAAAGAGAGTAAGAATGTTTTCTGTCTCTTTATGTTCAATTTACCTGTTGGACTATTGGGATTTTCAGGGTTTTTTTTTTTAAGTTTATTTTTTGTTATTGTTAGTTACATGTATGCATGTCTATATATGCATACATGTGTATGCATGTGAGAACAGTTGCCCCCAGAGGCTAAAAGGTGACAGCACCTGGTTATGAGCTACCCCTTATGTATTGTGGGAACCAAATTGAGGCCCTCTGAAACAAAGGTATGCACTCTTAACTTCTGAGCCAGTTCTCTGGCCCCAATTATTTCTTTACTAACCCTTTTCTCTTCTCTTTTTTTCTATTTTCTATTTTCATTTTTTTTGTTTTGTTTTTTAAGACAGGGTTTCTCAGTGTAACAGTTCTTGCTTTCCTGGAACTTTTTTGTAGATCAGGCTGGCCCTGAACTCAGAGATCTGCCTGCCTCTGCTTCCTGAACTTTGGGATTAAAGGTATATTCCACTAAGCCTGGCTCACCCTTTTTTATTATAAAAGAAAAATACATTGAGGATCTTAAACATGAAAAGATAAATTTTGCATCAGTTTTTACTAATTTCAGTTTGAGTTAATAGCTTGTTTTGTAACTATGAATTACTTTTTCTACATAATATATTTTAAATTTTTATTGGAATATTTATTGTCAAGTTGGTTCACTTGCTTTCAAACATAGAATTACACAGTCTTCATAGGATGGGAATCACATCTGTTTGGAAAATAGCATGAACATGAGTTTAAAACACATTTAGGAGATATAAGACTCTGAATGGACTTCATACACCAGTTGTATATGTGATTTATATATTGTATTATATAATTGGCTTAAAAGTAGCAAATGAGTTTTATTTTTTTAACAGAAATGAAAGAAAATGGAACAAAAAAAGTAGAAAACTCATTTAAAAAATGATGGGCTGGAGAGTTGGCTCAGAGGTTAAGAGCACTGGCTGCTCTTCCAGACGTCCTGAGTTCAATTCCCAGCAACCATATGGTGGCTCACAACCATCTGTAATGAGATCTGGGGCCTTCTTCTGGCCTGCAAGCATATATACAGACAGAATAGTATATACACAATAAAGAAATAAATCTTAAAAAATACTTTAAAAAAAATGATGGCAGAAAACTTCCCAAATCTAGGGAAAGATATAAAAACCCAGGCACAAGAAATTCAGAGAATTTTGATCTGATTCAGTGCAAAAAAGACCAAGAAATATAATTATACTGTCAAAAATCAAAGAGGGGTCTAAAAGCAAAGAGAAAAGACAGAAAAGATGGATAGAGGAGATCCACAAAGGTGAGCAGTGGGTCCTTGAGCAGAAACATTCAGAACAGAAGTCACTGGGATACTATACTTAAAGTTCTGTGGAAAAAACCCACCCACAAAGAATGCTGTGCCCAGCAAAGCTGTGCTTTAGAGATGAAGAAGAAATAAAGACAGACAAACAAAAGCCAAGGGAGTTCATCACCACAAGATCTCTTTCCTACAGGAATGCTAAAGGACAGTTCTCTAAGCAGAAAGATAAAGAAAGTGATTGGTAACATAAAAACATGATAAAATAGGAAATTCTCTGGAAATAAAGCAAGTTAAATAAATTGCATACATTGTCAGTATGAAGTTTAAAAATAAAACCATCAACATACTAGCCACAATAATTTATTAATGATATGCAACACAAAACATGAAGAATTGCACATCAAAATCAAAATGGATGTTATAAGGCTAAACTGCTTATTATTTTCTATGACTGATATTGTCATCTTATCATAAAGCAAACGGCAATAGTGAATACATAAGAGATAATAAGGAATCAAAGCATACAATAGAGAAAAAGCATCAAGCCATTATGGAGAACAGCAACACAGAAAAGGGAAAAGGATTTACAAAATAACCTGAAAACAATTAACAAAGTGATGGAAATCCTTACCTATCAGTAACTTAGCTTGAATGTAAAAGGATTAAATATCCAACCAGAAGACAGAGTGACAGAATGGATAAGAATACAAAGCTCAACAGTATGCTGCCTTCCAGAAACTCACACAGTCTGAAAATGAAAGTGTGAAAGGTACTCATACAAATGGAAACCAAAAGATACCAGAAACAGCTATACCTACATCACAGAAAAATAGTCTCTAAGTCCAAAACTGGAAGGGGGGAGGGCACACTATATAATGATATTGAAATTAATTAATCAAGAATAATCATTATAAAAATAGTGCACATCTCATTGAAGTACCTACACAGATTAGCACCAGGTTGGCCCAAGGTTTTCTTAGAGACCCTGATGAAAGGACAAAGAACAATAGTTCTGTGTCTTTGTCCAGCGGCAGACTTGGCAAGGTCTGGGCTGGTGCTGGGGACAGGGTCTTGAAGGACTTAAGGCTTTGGTTTGTGGAAACCTGATTTACCCCTCCCCCCAAAGACTGCAGTTATCAGTCCCAAGACCATTGTATGCTCTCTCTGTGCTGCACTTGAGATATCCTGTGTTCCCTTAATGCAACATTTCGTGATTAGATTTCTGATGATTTTGTTCCATGCCATCCCCGTTCCCCCCCCCCCAAACTGTATATAAGAAGCTACACTTTTTTTGTTTGTTTTGTTTTTGTTTTCTGAGACGGGGTTTCTCTGTAGCTTGGAGCCTGTCCTGGAACTTGCTCTGTAGACCAGGCTGGACTAGAAGTCACACAGATCCACCTGTCTCTGCCTCCTGAGTGCTGGGATTAAAGGCATGCACCACCACCACTCAGCAAAACTGCACTTCTTAATAAACTTGCTTGGCACTAGCTGTCACCTAGAAAGACTTCCTGGCCCCAACTTTCCTATTTCTTTTTTTTTCTGATCCTTGGTCCTCCCCTTTAGGATCCTGTCACTGAATAATAACCTGGTAGTCTAGGTCAAACAAGTACTAACAGAGATAGATAGATAGATAGATAGATAGATAGATAGATAGATAGATAGATAGATAGATAGATAGATAGAGATAGAGAACAGTAATAGTATCAGTCTTCAATACCCTCTTTGAATAATGAATAATGATAAAACCCCAGGTAGTCAGTAAGGAAACACTGGTCTGAACTATACTTTAAGCCAAATAGAACCTTCTGTCCTACAACACAGGGTGATAATATTCTTCATACAGAACATTCTCTGGCATGAATCATAGGTTAGGCCATAAAACAAATCTTTAAAAACTTAAGAGGGTTGAAATTATATATAATATATTTTCTGACCACAGTGGTGTAAATCTAGAAATCAATAATAGAAGCAATTTCAGAAGATTCACAGATGTGTGAAAACTAAACAACACACTCCTAACCACCAACAGGCCAAAGAAGAAGTAAAAAGTGAATTGCAAGCCACTGTGGAAAAAGCCATGAACACATTAAACCACAACTTACGCAATGTGGCAAAGGCAGTTCTGAAGGAAACACAATGGCAAACACCCACTCAAAACAGATGGCACTGGAACTACTGATGGGATAGTTTAAGGAACTGGAAAAACAGAAACAAACTAAGCCCAAAATTAGCAGAAAGTAGGAAATAATATTCAGTAAGAAATAAAAATAGACACTAGAAATGACCAACAGAACAGAGAATTGGCTTTTTCTAAATTAAATCATTAAGCCTACATTATCCAAGAAAAAGCAGGGAAGACTGAAGACCCAGCACTGGAAATGAAAGAGATGTTCAACTAATAGTACAGAAATAAATAGCTAATGTGGTGTAAGTGGACAATTGCATACTAATGAGTAGGATAATTTAGAAAAAAAGATAAATTCCAAATACTCTATCTAGCAAGATTGAACCGTAAAACAGTAGAAAATATGAACACAAGAAGATTGAATTTGTAATAAAAAGCTTCCCATCAAAGAAATCCCAAGGGCTGGAGCGACAGCTTAGAGGTTAAGAGCACTGACTGCTCTTCCAGAGGTTCTGAGTTCAATTCCCAGCAACCACATGGTGGCTCACAACCATCCGTTATAAGATCTGGTGCCCTCTTCTGGTGTGCAGATATACATGGAAGCAGAATGTTGTATACATAATAAATAAATAAAATAAAAAAAAAGAAATCCCAAAACTTGATTGCTTTATTCTAAACCCCACCAAATATTTACATCAGAACTAATGCTAATCCTTCCCACCCCTTCCCTTAAAAAGAAAGGTGTCCCCACCTAAAGTCCACATGATAGAATTTAGTCCCTCGTGTGACAGTAAGAAGATACCCCCTTTCAGAAGAAGGATGGGGATACAGGTCTTAGGTTAAAGAAGATATTTCCCCCTTCCAACATGTAAGGTCACAGCAAGAAAGCGCCTCCTTTGAATTAGAGCTAGACACTATGAACTGGTGCTTGGCTTCATCTTGTTAGCTTTGAGAACTATGAGCAAAAAGTTTGTATTATTCAGAAAATATTCCTAATGGACTGATACACCAGGAAAACTTCAAATTCATTTGGCAAAGCAAGCATTAGCCTGACCGTGAAGTCAAACAGCCATCATAAGGAAAAGAAATCTCAGGCCAGCATCCCTGATGAACATCAATGCAAATCTACTGGCAACCTTGATTCAACACTCTTTAAAGGGCTCATTCATCAGTCAAGTGGCATCTATCACTGAGACACAAGGATAGTTCAGTATATATGAATTTATAAACGTGTGGCTCTCAGAATGAAGTAAAAGACAAACACATGACCATCTCAATACTATTTGAAAAAGGTTCTCAATAAAGTCAACAGATTTTCATGCTAAAAATTCTCAACAAGTTATCTTTAGAAGGAACATAATCTCAATTCAGTAAAAGATAGTTACAGCAAGACCCTAGCTAAAACACCATACTCAATACAGATAAGCAAATACCTACTCAGTCTTGGCTTTCAGTGATTTGGGGTTTGTGCTCATACCCAGGGTTAGTGAATTGGATGGTAACCCTGTGTTTCACCTTTTGAAGGACCACTGTAGTATTATTTCCCATGGTGACTGCACCACCTTACATCCCCGCCTTGATGCACGGGACTCCAATTATTCTACACCTGTATCTGTATTTGTTTTTTTACAGTACCCATCCTTGTGGGTATACTATGACATCTGATAGTTTTTAGTCTCAGTTTTCTTTTTTGGGGGTAGGGGCTCAAGACGGTTTCTCTGTGGCTTTGGAGGCTATCCCGGAACTAGCTCTTGTAGACCAAGCTGGTCTCAAACTCACAGAGATCCACCTGCCTCTGCCTCCCGAGTGCTGGGATTAAAGGCGTGCGCCACCACTGCCAGGCTATTCTCAGTTTTCTTAACGATTAGTGATATTAACACGGTTTTCATGTGCTTTGGGTGTCAGTTGTGTCTCTTCTTAGTTTTGAGATTGGCTCCCGTTAGGCAGCCAAGGCTTGGTCCTGCTGCATGAGCCTCCTGAGTGCTGGAATTGCACACCTCCATGCCCATGCTGTAGTTCTTCTTTGGAGAAAGGCGTGTGTGAGTCCTTTGCCCATTTTAAAATTGGGTTGTTTGCTGTTTGTGTTGTTGAGTTTTGGGCGATCTTTACATATGTTGGACACCAATCAATTCTTTATCAAATATATGATTTTCAAAGACTTTTGCCATCCTGAGCATTGCCATTTCACGACATTGAATAGTCATGAAATTCTATTGATTTAAAAATATTTTTAATCTGTACAAAGTTCAACACATCTACTTTTCCTTCTCTTGTATGTCTTTTTTTTTTTTTGGTGTTGTATCTAGGAACTTCTTTTGAAATGCAAAGGGTATATTTGGGCAAATAGTGTTTTGCCACAGACAATATACATATTGGTTATTGGTTATTTGGTTATTCTCTCTCTTCATCTAGGTGAGGTTTTAGATTTAGAAAAGAGGGAGGGGGCAGTACCTGAAGGTGTTTGGAGAGGCTGCTACAAGGAAAGAAAGGTTTGTTGTTGTTGTTGTTGTTGTTGTTGTTGTTGTTGTTTTTAACTAATATTTGAGCTATGTCCGTCTCACAGGGAAATGGAGGAGAATCACTTGTGGTGGACAAATGACGTATAAGGGGAAGCACTGACGTCACAATTTCAATTACTAATTAGTGGAGCTGTCTCCTGGGATCGAGGTGATATCAGCAGTTGTGAAAAGGCTGTGTGGTGCTTTTTACAAAATATTCCTGGATTCCTCCTGGTTCAGAGCGTGCAACGATGTATACAAACGCGTTATAAAAGCTACATAAAGTCGTATTGTTAATATGCATGTTCAATAAATACACAGAAGAGCTGAGCGTAGGAACTGGACCGAAGAGGAAAGTGGTAGGTATAGGGACGTACCACAGCTCCTCTTTGCCGAGGAGAATAATTAGCTCGGAAAACCATCCCAGCAAGGCCTTGCATGAAGCCCTCATTTCATGATCTAGAGAGGTCAGCCTCACCGGGCCCAAAGTGGGGCGTTCTGAACTGCACTTGCTCAAAGCTCCCTGTAGGGGGAACTGCGACTACCGTTAGTGCCTCGAAACTTGCCCTTAGAGAGCATCACACATCCTTATGGGTTCCGCCCTCACTGGAGAAAGCATTTCCCTCTGGGTGTCAGTAATGAAAGGCATCTGTTTGCCACTTTCCTTGTTATCTGAAGACTTGAGGAATTGCCTCTCAAACCCATTGCCTCTGACCTCCACTAGATGGCGCTTGTTCCCGATCTGGCCTAAATCCGGTTGGGGGTGGGGGGCTGGGAGGGGTACGACTGGCAACAGCTAGAGTCTCATACATACAAAACAGAATTCAAAACAAAACCTCTCCTGAAGCTTGGTTAGTTTGCTCCAGGAAAACCAAAACCGGCCAGCAGCATGTTTCTTCTGACAACTGGGAGAGGAGGTGAGGTTTAGGAGGATCCCGACCCTCTTTACTCTCCCCGAACTCCCTCCTCTCTCAGCACATCCCCTGTCTGGTCCTTCAAGCAGCCAGCCTTCCAGAGGATGAAGGCTGAAAGTGGTACCTGACTTCGTGAGCAGGGTCTGTGCAGCTTGAAGGCTGTGGAGCTTGTCACACTCACCATGGAGAATTTGTGAGAAGTCCCCCTGAGAACACACAGGCGAAAAGAGCAGAAAACTGGGATGCAAAGATTTATGAGGATAAAGACTCATGTGAGAGAAGGAAGTTAGAAACCAAACAAGTGGAATATTTAAACAAAACAATCGCACACTGTGCCTAGCAGCGAAGTCTTCATGACTGTTTGGAGAGGTCTCCGTAGTAGTTTATGTGGCTGCTTTTCCTCTGCACACAGGTTGGGGGTGCTTTGCAAATGTTTCCCTTTTGTTCCCTTCCCTGTTTCCAGGAAGAAGGCCATGTTGTTCGGAGGATGACCCTGATGGAGCAACAGGTTCCAGTGACTGTCCTTGGCCCAAGGTAACAGGGAGGCAAATGCAATTCTGAAAGCATTGGCACATATGGCGAGATCTTGTGGAGATCTGAGGTCCCTCCAGCACCTCAGGAGGGTGGGACCGCGCAGGTCAGCAGATGGGTGGACCTTGAAAGGGGGGCAACCCTGAGACTGTGTGGGGTTCCTTTGGGAAAATGATGGGGCCGAAATCCTTCTTCACTGGGATGTCGCCCATTAGTGTACAGCGGATGCACTCCACTGCGCACCAGTACCCTAACCTGGGGCATTCCTCAACGCACCCCAGCTTGCAGCTGTTTTCCCTGGCTCCACCCTGTCCCATATAGTCTGTGTTTACTGCTATGAGAAATTGCTTAAAGCGCTGATTCTACTATAGGTAAAAAACAAAACAAACAAACAAAAAGAACAAGTCGTATCAGTGCTCTATGTGTGCTTTTGCATAGCCTGATGTTTTGGGTTATTTAACTAGTGTTTTTAAATGGCATTAACGAAATGAGTTTCATTATGGCATTTCCATATCCGCCATTATACTTTGTTCTTATCCACCTCTCTTCCTCACTATCTTCTTTGTCCTCCTTGTTCCTTATTGCTGGTCTCATTCCTTCCCCCAAATAGTCCTCTCTTACGCTTTCCTATCACGTAGATTCCATGAGCCCTCTACCCTCCAGTCCATTCCCTTAACAACTTACACCCCTCCCCCCAATTTATATTTAAGAGGAATGGTGGTATATATCTTTCTGAATCTGGCTTGTGTCACTTAGCATAATCTCCTGTATTATCCATTTTTTTTTACAAATGTCATGATTTCATATTTCTTTATGGATAAATACGATTCTATTTATTTATCTATTTGGTTTTTTGAGACAGGGTTTTCCTGTGTAACAGTTCTGATTATCTGTAGACCAGGATGGCCTCAAACTCTCAGAGATCCACCTGCCTCTGCCCCCACAACCTCCCCAACTCCCCCCTCCCAAGTTCTGGGACTAAAGGCATGTGCATCACCACCCCACATTGAATACAATTCTATTGTGTGTATGTACATTTTGTTTATCCATTCACCTGTTGATGGACAGCTAGACTGATTCTATTTTTTAGTTAGTGTGAACTACACAATGAACAAGACACTGCATGTATCTTTGTGGTGTGTTAACTTAGAGTACTTCACTACACAACCAAGAGTGGTATATATCAGTCTTTTACAGTTTTATTTTTTAGCTTTCCAAGGAACCCACACACTAACTTCCACGGTTAGTGGCAGCATCAATTTATAGTCCCATTTGTAATGAGTCTTTCTCTATATTTCCAGCTCCCAAATAACAACACAGACTTATTACTAATTATGAAAGCTCGGCCTTAGCTTAGGATTGCCCCACTAGCTCTTATCACTCAAGTTAACCCATATCTTTATTAATCTTCATTCTACCACGTGTCCTTTATCTCTCTCCCGTTCTGCGTGTCCAACTTGTTCTGTGTCTCCATGGTCTCTCTGCCTCTCTTCTTTCTAGAGTGTTCTCTGTGCCTGGAAGTTCCACCTATACCTCCTGCCTAGCTATTGACCATTTAGCTCTTTATTAAACCAATTAGAAGGCACCTTGGCAAAGATACATCTTCACAGCGTACAAAAAGATCACTCCACAGCACCGTTTAAGGGCTTCTTTCCTCACACCCTCCCCAGCATTTGTTGTGGTTTGATTTCTGGGTAATTGCCATTCTGGCTGGCATGGATTTGCATTTCTCTGATGGCTAAGGATGTTGAACACTTTCTCAAATACTGGCCATTTAGGTTTCTTCTTTTGAGAGCTGTCCACTCAGTTCATTAGCCCATATGCTGACTGGATGTCTTCTTTTATTGCTGTTTAACTTTTCAGTTCTTTTTTAAAAAAAGTATTTATATATCTATTATGTATACAGTATTATGCCTACATGTAACCCTGCAGGCCAGAAGAGAGCACAGATCTTATTATGGATGGTTGTGAGCCATAATGTGGTTGCTGGGAATTGAACTCAAGATCTCTGGAAGAGCAGCCAGTGCTCGTAACTGCTGAGCCATCTCTCCACCCCAACTTTTGCAGTTCTTTAAGTATTCTATATATTAATCCCCCGTCTGTGTATAGCTGACAATTTTTTCGCCCATTCTGTAGGCTGTCTTTCCACACTGGACATTGTTTCCTGTGCTGTGCGGAGGTTTTAAATTATATGTAATCCCATCTGTCAACTGGGATTGTTTCCTGTGCTATTAGAGTCCTTTGCACAAAGTCCTTGCCTATGCCTATATCTTCAAGTGTTTAAACTGTGTTTTCCTCTAGAAGTTTCAAAGTTGCCAGTCTTACATCGAGGTCTTTGATACATTTTTAATTGACTTTTGTGCAGGGTGAAAAGTAGAGATCTAGTGTCTACCTGTACATATTTCATTTTCCCAGCACCATTTGTTGAAGAAGGTGTCTTTTTGTTCCTGGTATATTTTTGGCAGTTGTCATAGCTATAGCTGTGTGGGTTTTTTGTGGGTCTCATGGACATTACATTGGTCTTCATGCCTGTTTTTTGCCATTGCTTCTTAGTTTTGGTACTCTGGCTCTGTATAAAATTTGAGATCACTGGGGAAATCCCAGCATTCAGGAGACAGAGGCAGGCGGATCTCTGAGTTTGAGCCCAGCTTGGTTTACAGAGCAAGTTCCAGGGCATCCAGGGCTACACAGAGAAACCTTGTCTGAAAACCCAAAATAAAAAAAATAAAAGTTTGAGATCAAGTGTTGTGATGCCTCCACCTTTGCTATTGCTGCTCAGGATGCCATGGCTATTCAGGATCTGTGATTCATATCGATTTTAGGATTTTTTCTATTTCTATGAAGAATGTCATTGGAATATTGATGACAATTACACTGAACCTGAACATCACTTTTGATAATACAGCATTTTTACAATATTAATTCTGCCATTCCCTTAAGTGTAGGAGCTCTTTCCACCTTCTAGCTTCTTCTTCAGTTTCTTTCCCCAGACCTTTAGTTTTTTGTTTGTTTGTTTGTTTGTTTTTGTTTTTAATCTTCTTGTGTAGGTTTGGTCCTAGTATTTTTCTGAAGCTCTTGTGAGTGGTATTTTTCTGATTTCTTACTTGGCAAGTTTATTATTGTATACTTTTTCTATATTGATTAGATGTCTTACAACTCTGCTGGAGTATGTATCAAGTCTAAAGTTTTTCTGGTAGAATCTTTAGGACCTTTTAAAGTATAAGATCATGTTGTCTATAAACACAGGGTCCCTCCTTTCCTGTTTGTGTCCTTTTCCCTGTTTTATTTTTCTTTGTCTTCTCGCACTAGGTAAGACTTATGAGATTGGACAAAAGAAGTGAGATTAGAAGCCTTTGCTTGTTCTGTGTTTAGAAGAAGTGCTTTCAGATGTTCTCATTTGGTATAATGTTAGCCATCTGTTTATTGCATATAGCACCTAATTATACTGAAATATGCTCCTTTTATTCCTAGTTCCTTCAGGGCTTTTACCATGAAGACATGTTAACTTTGCCCAATGTCTTTGTGCATCTATTAGGATATTCATGGGATTCCCTTAAATCCTCAAGTCTTTTTATATAGTGTATAACATTTATTATTTTGTATGTTTTGTTGTTCCTGTTGTTATTCTGGCTTAGATTATGTTCATTCCTTCTTTTCTCCCTGGCTAGAACTGCATTTGCTGTTTCTCTGTGTTGAATATGATGGGTAGTTCCTACCTTCACTGCTTTTGTTTGTCTAATCTCTGATTAAATTTATTCCTATGCTCTTTTATTAAAACTTCTCTCCTCCTCTGGACATAGCATTCCTTTCAGTATCCTCTGTAGTGTTAGGCTTGTGGCCTTAGGTAGTTTGTCTTCAATTCTTTTTTATTTCTCTATTTTAAAATAAAACTTTTCTGGGTGCTGTAGGGAGCAAAATAAAGTCCTGAGTGAATGTGTTTTGTTGACATGAGTAAGATCATGTCAAAGATCCCAATGCCTCAGACTCCTGGGAATGGCAAACTTCCCCAGGTCTGGCTCAGAAAACAGAAAAGTCTTTCTGTGATCAGTGTTTGAATGTTGACAGTGTGTGGAGTGAGTACTGACCATAGTTCTTCCTCCTTGCTGTTTACAGCCTGAGACTACTGCTCCCCTTGGTCTTCTACGGAGATTAGCTAATCTACCTCTTCCTTGTTCCTACACAGACAATAAGTCCACCTCCTCCTTCAGCCTCGTATAAACCTGCCTCCCACCTTCTGCCTCTTCCATCATGGATATATAATAAACTCTCTGAGTTTCTGGGCAGTTGCTGGTGTCTTTGTTAGAGTGCACAGTCCATCCACGCCAGCTGTTCCATGCCTGTGCCCGTGCGTCGGGCCCTCCTTTATTCCAGCACACGTGTGGAGGTCAACCTTGAGTGTTAGACCTTGTCTTCCACCTTGTTTGAGACACCTTGTTTGCCATTGCATATGCCAGGCTGGCTGGCCTGTGAGTTTCTGAGGATTCTCCTGTTTCCACCTCTCATGTCAAAGGACAAGCACTGGTACTACAGATTTGTTATTGTAGGACAATAACAAATTGGATTCACCTTGCTCCTAGGGATTGAACTCAGATACTTGTGATTTCACGGGAAGTGTTTTGCCCACTGAATTGTCTCCCCACTCAATCTGTATAGCTTCAATACTGTTGCTTTGCTTTGTATTTTTAAAATATTGACTATGATATGACATGAATTGATTCTTCTCTGCTCATATCTACTTAAGATCTTTAATGTCTTTTATACATGGAAAGCCATTCTTTTCTCTAGAATTGGAATATTTCCCCCAATGATTTCATTGACTAGGTTCTTGGTGGTCTTAGTTGTACCTCAGATCCTTCTGCTAGCCTGTGGATTCTTGCCTCTTAATTATATCCCAGAGTTTTGTAGACACTATGTTTACACTCAGTTATTCTACTTTTCTTTATTGGCAGTTGAATATAGTGTCCCTCCACTTGGAGGGACACTATATTTGTCCTCCACCACTGATTTTCTTTTGCTTGGTTAGATCTATTGGTGATGCTTCTCGTTTGATTAAAATTTTCATTTTCAATGTGTTAATTTATTCCCTCCTATCCCAATTGCTGTGCTGAATTTGTCTCTGTGATGGTTAGTGTTAATTGTCAACTGGACAGAATCTAGAATCACTTAGGAGTGGGCCTCTAGGGGTGCCTATCTCGATTACATTGAGATGGGAAGACCCATCTTCATTGTGGACAAGATCATTCTCTGTGCAGTGGACCCTGGGCTGTGTATTTATCCCCCTCTGTTTCCTGAATGTGGATGTCATGCAGCCAGTCTCCATCTCCTGCTACCATGCCCTTCCTTCTTCTTGTCATGTTTTCCCTGCCGTGGTGGGCAGTATCTATCTTAATTAGGGTTTTATTGCTGTCAAGGGACACCATGACCACAGCAAACTCCTACAAAGGAAACCATTTAATTGGGGCTAGCTTACAGCTCAGAGGTTCAGTCCACCATGGGTGAGAAGCATGATGACAGACATGGCACCAGAGAGGAGCTGCGATTGGCAGACAGCAGGAAGAGAGAGCAACACTGAGCCTGGCTTAAGCATCTGAAACCCCAAAGCCTAACCCCCCAGTGACACACTTCCTCCAACAAGGCCACACCTCCCCATAGTCCCACTTCCTGTGAGCCTACTGGGGCCATTTTCATTCAAACCACCACAGTATCTGAAACTGTGAGTCAAAAGAACCCATTTTCCCTTATGTTGTTTCTACCAGGGTATTGTAGCACAGCAGCAGGAGAGACAATACTCTCAGTGTTTCTAACTTTTCATCCATGTTGCCATTTTTTTCTCAACCATTGTGCTGGCCCCTGTGTCGCTGGCCTTTTCCAGTCCTGGATTGAATTCATCTGCTCGTCTGCATCCTCTTTGAGGTCACTGACTCTTCTCACTAGCATGCTTTTTATCCATCTTTTTACCTATGCTTTTAGCTCTTTTTGAATCTGGTAGTTGAGAATTATAACCGGCCTGAGGAGTTAGGTTGATGTTGTCTTCTTTTTGCTTGTTTCTTGTATCTCTGTGTTACGACTGGCACACATTTGCTTGGGAACCTCTTAGCGTTTTATTTGGGTGTCGTCTTATTATGCATCCTGCTCTTGAATGCTCATTCCCCAGCATCATTCAGTGATTAAACAAACTTTTGGATGAGGCGTCTGCCTCAGCCATGCCGGGGAGCCATGCGGCTGGAGCCATGCTCTACTTGGCTAGCTTCTTTTTGGTGTGCTGCCCGTCACTTCCCTCACACATCCAGCTATTCTGTCACTGCTTTTGTGAGTCCCACAGCTCTTCCCCTTTCTCTCTTTGGGATAGAGTATTTTCTTTCTTGCACTGACTCCTCTCCTCAACTGGGGCGTGTGGGGGCTGCTCCTCACTTGGTATCTTCCTGAAAGTCTCCGATCTGATTTAAAAGAAAGTTTTTTTTTTATTTGTTCCCAATATTGAAAAAGAAAAGATGTTCCATAAAAATCTGAATTTCTAACTTCATTGGAAATGTAAAAGTATTTGGCACCTCTAAGATGCATTTTGATATTAAAATGGACTGGAGGGGAGTGCGCCAGAGCCATTTTGCTGCCATCTTCTCGTATGCTTTCTAGCCAGTCCTGGTTTTGTGCATTCGAAATAACCAAGCAGCTCCTTTGCTCATTAAAAATAAATAAATAATAAACAAACCATTCACTTCGTCATTGAGTGTTAAGAGTTTGTCTTTATTTTTTTACTAGCAAATTCCTCGTCACACGGATTTCCTGTTGAGTTACTTTCCTTGTTGTTATGACAAACACAACATAAAAAGGGGAGGTTTATTTTGGCTTACAGTTTGAGGTACTGTCCATCATGCGGGAGGGCATAGTCATGGGAGATGCTGTTCTAGAAGTCAGAAAGCAGAGAGGGCTGAAGGCTTGTGCTCTGTTTGCCTCCTTCTTATTCGGTCCAGAACTCCAGCCCATGAACTGGTGTCACTCACAATTAGGGTGAGTCTTCCCACTCTAATTAACATACTTAGAAATGCTATCATAAATGAGGTTGGGATTCGTCCCCTGCATGCTTCAAGTTGACAATCAATATCAACCACCACACTTGTTGTAGTTAACAACACCTTAAATCAAACTTTCCTTATCAAAATTGCTGCATAGTATCTCAATTTGATTATGATTTATATAGGGCGACTAGAACTCCTCTCTGATGTGCTCTCAGGGAACAGCCAGGGCAGAAATCAGAAAGGAGGGAAAGCTTTAGACTAGACAATGTTCATTTGGATCCCAATTCTGCCACTTCTATGTGGGCTTAGACAAGGCATGACCTTTCTGAATTTGCATGTTATCTATACAATAGGAAAATTATGTCCACAACACAGGATTTTCTTAAAGATTAGAGGCAATACACACAGATAGAGACGAGAATAACACAGAGATGAACACTCAATAACTCAGCAACTCAGGAAGGTCCTTGAGTATTGACTGTATTGTGAACTCATCCTGAATGTGCCTTCCGGTCTTCAGCTCTCAAGATCCATTTCATCAGCGCTCCAGTAGTGTCCACACTTTGGAAGGCTGGCTTATGTCAACATAGCTCACATGGTTATTTTAGTCTTTAGGAGAAATGAAATGACTCACGTCTTCAGGAATCAGCCTATTGCTCATACCACTGCCTGTTGTGAAGGTTACAAGATGATTACTTTTCACCATTTTCAATACAACAATACAAATAAAACTATATATTTCAAGGTTCAATATATTCAACCTTGAGCTACAAAACATCAAGTTCCTATTGAAGAAAATGTAGACACTATAATATTGCAGGCATGGCTGCAATACTTTGACAGTCATTCAACAGCGTACCTGCTCGGTAGTTTCTTTCTCTGAATGATACTTTTTGAGCTTGGTAGAATGTGAGGATTAGAATCAGAACTAGATGCTGTAAAGGATCCACAGAGGAATAATTAGTAGATTTCCAATTACAGGGCAATCAGCATGCTGAGAACTGCCACCCCGGGACCTTCAAAGGACTCCACCAGGGAAGCTCAGGCATGGGAGGCAGGACCTGCCTTGTGTCCTAAGAGGGTCTTCTTGGTGGGTCTTTGGGTTGGGCAAATGGAAGATGTGTCCATTCATCTCTTCGGGGAAACCTAGAATTAGGTGTTGTGGAATATCATTTTAACTGGGCAAAGATGTGTCACATTCTTTATGCATTGGAATATTACTTTAACAGTGTAAAGGTGTTTTACTTTTTGTTTATGTTGCAGTTGTTTAATTATGTAAAGATGTGTTGCATTTGTTTCAGCTTGTCTTCCCAAGGCACCTGACTGGTCTAATGAAGAAATGAATAGCCAATAGCTAGGCAGGATAAAGGATAGGCAGGGCTAGCAGGCAGAAGGAATAAACAGGAGGAGAAATCTAGGCCTGAAGGAGAAATGAGAAAAGAAAGGAGAGAACAAGGGACACAAGTGAGGCAAGAAGCCAGGCAGCCACCAGCCAGACATCCGTAGAGGAGCAGCGAAAGTGATATACAGAAGCAAAAAAAGGTAAGAAGGGGCTGGAGAGATGGCTCAGAGGTTAAGAGCCCTGACTGCTCTTCCAGAGGTCTTGAGTTCAATTCCCAGCAACCACATGATGGCTCACAACCATTCCCAGTGAGATCTGGTGCCCTCTTCTGGCCTGCAGGGTGATACATGCAGACAGAATACTGTATTCATAATAAATAAATAAATAAATAAATAAATAAATAAATAAATATTTTAAAAAAAGGTAAGAAGCCTTGAGGCAAAAGGCAGATAAAACGAAAAGAGCTAACCAGAAATGAACCTAAGCTAGGCTGAGCACTTATAATCATTTGTGTTAATAACATAAATATAAAAACTCATTTCAAGTGTCAAAACCAGAAGCTCAGTCCCAGTATGGCCCTAGGGACCTGGCATTTCCAAACTATTAACAACGAGGATCCACATAGGAAGGACGCATGCTCTCCTCCATCCCTCACCCTGCCTTCCTTCAAGAGAAAATGAATGTGCCTGGGATAACCCATCATTCATGCAGGAGTCTGCTCTTTAGGGCTCCCCGTCTCAACACAGCTTGCTTCATAGCTCCCGAAACTCAGCAGCCTTAATACTCTGCTGTTTCAGTTTCTATGTCTGATTTGTCTTGCTTTTACTGTCCATTGCCCTTTGATCATGAAGAACTGCCCATTTTATCTTCATTAGTATTTCAAGGTTCCCTCAAACTTCTGGTAGTCTCTGGTTTTCTGTCCATCCATTCTGTCTCCCCCCTCTTTAAATTCACAAAGCACTAGGGTCCAAGCTCTCTCTGTGCTCTGTGTTATGAAATTTCCTATCCTAATGTGGCTTATTATTTTATATTACTTTATTCTTTTTTAAAGACTTTATTATTTTAAAACTATTTTTATATGATTGTCTATACCACCTTCTTTTCTTTCTTCAGCACCTAAGCTGAAGAAAGCTTTTGAGCATATTGTACCTGTTCAGAGGTTTTCTCAGTCTGGACCTGTCCTACTGCATGCTTGTAGCCTCTCTGACTGTATGAGCCTCGGCTTAGAACACAGAGAACTTAGACCCTAGTGCTTTGTTAATTTAAAAAATTCTTAAATGCTCATGAACAAAAAATGACAGCTGCTGAGAGATATTGGAATATATATATATATATATATATATATATATGATTGAGCTAAGCCAGCATGTATATTTTAAGAATGTCTTCACCTTTAGAATGGAAGTCGGAAAATGTTATGTTGAGGAAGAGGTTATGTCTTTGTTTCCTCAGGAAACAAAAAGCTATGGATTCCTTCAAAATTAACAAAGACAGTATTTAATCCTGAAAATATTGGCTATAGACATGAAGGAAGAAAGAAATAAACAAACAAAAAAACCCTTTAAGATGGATGACATATAAGCTGATCCCTCTGCATGGGAACAGCTCTGAGATTGGATGAGTCATGAGAAATCTTGTTTGCTACAGAGTCCTCATGACTTATTATTACATGCCATCCTTTCATACAGCACGAGTAGAACAGTTTCAAAGCAGCCAGCTGAGATGGTCCAGCCTCACAGGCTAGTCTAGCCAGAACTTCACAGAAGCCCTACGCTTTCCCATTACAAAAAACTGAACAACCGCTAGCTCTCCCAAGACTTGACCATTATCTCAATTTTCTCAGGGTCCATGAGGATGCTGCCACCCTCTGACAACATTTAGTAATTTTAAAAACATGACACCCACATTCCCGAGAGGTGGGATGGGTGGTTTTTGGTTGTTTGATGGGTTGTGGATGTTTGTTATTGTTTGGAGGAGTTAGTTACAAGTTGTTATTGGTCATGATAAGGGAGAAAACCAAACAAAGGAGGTTAGAGCCAGGGATCTCTTTCTGAAAAGAAAATAGGGGTGGATATAGGAATGATAGGATAAAAGTGTAGATTATTGAATCTTCTTTTAAGCTAAAAATAACTACTAGTCTCAAATATTTTACACTACTGTGGATTTTTTTATGTTGATACAAATTTAAGGTTATTTTTGTTTAAGCTATTGTACCTATGCAGCTTATTTAAAAATATAAA
The DNA here is from genome assembly GCF_003668045.3 of Cricetulus griseus. Classification (NCBI taxonomy): domain Eukaryota; kingdom Metazoa; phylum Chordata; class Mammalia; order Rodentia; family Cricetidae; genus Cricetulus; species Cricetulus griseus. The sequence goes on from NW_023276806.1 coordinate 59,406,972, forward strand.
GTTCTAGTCCTTGAAAACAATTATTACAAACTATTTAGGATAATTTAAAAATGCAGCTTAGTAGTTAGTCATCTATAACAATTAAACTTATGGTCAGGTTGGGTATGTTTTCAAAGTCAAACAGACATTTTAGATAGACAGCTGGTCTTCAAACACTTCAGCGATCTACAGAATATGCCAGTTAAGATGTTTTTAATAACATAAGGCTTTTCATGACAATGAGACATGTCTGCTCCTGGCAGCACCAGTCTACTTCAGAGAAGATGATGGGCATCAAAGAATCTCCTTATGGGTTTTGCTTTAAAAGTGTCAAAGCTAGCCACTGGGCAAGAAACTGTCATTGCCTCAACTGCTGATAGTATGCTGTCCAAATTGGACAGGCATGACACAAAGGAAACCAACTGCTAAACTTTGCCAAGACAAGGTAAGACAGTCCTTCAAAATTCCTGCTTCACAGAAAAGTCTGTCAGATATTTTAGGCCTATAGGCTAAAGATGGATGCCCCCAGTGTTGCAGAGGAACCTTGGGTGACTATCCAGGAAGCTAGCTGCCTGTCATTTCTGTAGTTTTGGAAGTTGTTTGCTCTGCACTTCCTGTTTACTCAGGTAATATTTTATCCTTCTCAGGTCTCTGATAGGGTTGAAGACTAGATAGTTTTACTGTTTTCTTTGTTACCAAATTCAGAAAAGAAACTTAAAAAGAGATGCAAAGCTTATAAGGCTGAGAGATATAAAAGCTTAAGTTGTTATCTAAAAAAATGTTTTAAGAGCTAAAAAAATATTTTTATGTTGGCAACACAAACTATCATAAAAAGTCGTTTATATATAAAACTTTAAACTCATTAAGATAGGATAGGTAATAGAGTAATTTCTCTGAATTTGTGGAACACAATGGACTGGACATTGTGAATGTATTGCTTACCTGATAATTGTTCTTATTGTATATAGTTTTACTATATTAGAGTTAAACCCTTTCATTTTTATTTAGACAAAAGGGGGGTAATGTTTAAAGATATTTGTACACTGCCTGAAAATGTGTCTGCATTTTACATCACCTGTCTAAGGCACCTGATTGGTTTAATAAAGAGCTGAATGGCTAATAGCTAGGCAGGAGAGAATAGTCAGGACTTCTAGGGAGAGAGAGGAACTCGGGATGAATCTGGGTGTGTGCATTTCACCAGCAACATGTGAAGCTACTTGGATGTATGATACTGAGGAGAGGTAAAGAGCCATGTGGCAAAATGTAGATTAATAGAAATGGGTTAATTTAAGTTACAAGAGCTAGTTGGAAACAAGCCTAGCCTAAGACCAAACTTTCATAATTAATAATAAGTCTCCATGTCATTATTTGGGGGCTGGAGGTCCAAAGAAAGTCCCACAAGAAAGACTTGCTACACTACTATATCAATTGTTGAAGGTCAACAGATGTAGTTACTTAGTGGGCAGCTCACTATGGTGTGCTACCCTCGAGTTTAGGAGTTGTTGGGAGGTAGTGAGTTTTCTGGTTTCCTAGTAAGCATATCACTCTGCCCCACAGTGGGCTATTGGCTTGTGGGTAGGGTGACTTTTGGCTTTGTCTCCTGAGCCCTGCCAGCCAGGTGTCCTGTTGCTGATGGAGGTAAGACTCCTGTGATGTCATGCTCAGCTCCTCTTTGGTCAATCCTTAAAATCCAATCCTATTTCTCTGCTCTCCTTACTTACTGTCGTGTGATTTAAGGAAGCTTCTGGACCTTTCCTAGCCTTATTATCCCCAATTATAGAAGGGGCTGCACCTATGTCATGGTTTTGATGCGAAGAGTAAGGTAAGGGCCCCATGTAAATCATTCAAGCAAATAGGAGGCAACTGAAAACTGTGGCCCCTCTTCCCTCACTCTCTTATCCCCTCCCCTCCCTCTCCTATCCCCTCCCCCTCCCTCTCCTACACCCTCTCCCTTTCTCTCCTACCCCCTCCCTCCCCTCCTTCCTTCCCCTCTCATCTTCTCTCCTGTAGCTTTCAATATTTATAGACACATTAGATCTGGTGCTGTACTTATTTCATGGGTGATTTTTCATTTTGAAGAAACCATGTCTTTGAATTCTTTAAGTGTCTCCTCTCTCCAAAGTGCAGGCTGTTGCACTTTGGGCACAACAGGAGTTCAGTGCATGCAGCCTGGATGATTCTTGGAATGCTAAGAACAGTAGAGCATATCAGGGTGGCCAGTGAACCCTGTAGCCCTTCTGAGGTACACTTGGCAATCAACTAAAATCCAGTAGACCGTGTTTCCCAAGGACCCTCTACATCGTTCTTTAAAGCTGTTCCCTCTGCCAGCCCACGCCAGAGAGACAGACAGAAAAGCAGGTAGTCAGTAGAAAGTAGAAGGAACACTCCTTTACTCTCGATTTACTAAAATTCAGTTAAGAAATACTTCAAGAGCCCCCGTTCTTCAGTTCTCTTAAAATTTAATTTGAGAATTTTTTGGTAATACTTACTGCTACTAAAATAAAGAGAAGTTTTGTGTATGAATAAAAGTCACACATTGAAGGAACCTATCTATCCATCCATTAATCTATCTATCTATCTATCTATCTTCTTCATCATCATCATCATCTATCTATTATCTATCATCTACCTATCTTGACTGTAGAGCAATTATCACGAGTCAAACATTTTTTGTGCCCCCACCCAGGGCCGCCCCAGACTCAAAAGTAACTCATGATGTTGGGGGGGATCAGCACACTATTTAACTTCTCCAATGTGAGCCTTAATAAAGTAATTACTCTCCCCTCAGTTTGAGGATTAAAAGAACAAGAGGGATCCAAGGTTGAGGAGATAAGTCATCCTCTTGTTAGGGAACTCAAGCATGCCAGCTCAAAGCATAGCAGAATATTCAGGGCGGCAGGCCGCTGGTTCCCTGTGAGTGAGGACTTAATGAGCCCAGGGGAGCCAGGGCCCGTTAGAGCTAATGATCATCCACTTTAATAATCACAGCCGGTAAGAGGGATGCTCTGTAGAGTCCCATGCTGAAACATTTCTCCTGGAGGAAAGGCAAAGACAAGCGGGCCAGCTGAACACAAGGACACTGCTTGGATGTACATAAGGGGGCACTTTTGAGCACCCGCTGCTGATGGTAAGGGGTACAGTGCGTACCCTGGTGAGACTTCAGAGGCCTCTGCCTTTGCTTGGCCCTAACCACTTTGAACACCTCCACGTTTTCTTCAAATTTGTGGGATGCAGTCCACCCAATCCAGATGCCTCTCTAAAACAAGGATCTTTTTACCTTGAACATGAGGAAGATGGTAGAATTAATTAAGCTGAAATGAGACCATACTCTGGAGTCAGAACTTCGTATGTTTACCACACAGATAACCCATGCATGATTGCACACAGTGTTACATTGACAAAGTTCAACCGCCAGTCACCAACCTTGTAGCTCTTTCCTCTAATTTAGTACATTCCCTCCAGGAGGGGGAGTCATAAGACTCGGGAAACCAAGGAGATTTCCAAGGATAAGGAAGTTACGGAAACTTACTAGAGTCATATGTCCCAAAGTAACAGGATTTTCCATTCCTCTCCACAAGGTTATAAAAACTGTAGCTGGGCATGGTGGCGCATGCCTTTAATCCCAGCACTCGGAAGGCAGAGGCAGGTGGCTCTCTCTGAGTTCGAGGCCAACCTGGTCTACAAGAGCTAGTTCCAGAATTACACAGAGACACCATGACTCAAAAAACAAAAACAAAACAAAAATCAACAAAACAAAAACAACAACAACGGCAAGGAAGGCTCTTCCTGGGGAACTGCCTGCAGCTTCTGAGTCATCACCCATGCTGGGGTTGGGCTTTTCAGAGTGCTTTGACTGGGTGGGCCTGGCTTGGGATTTCCTATCAGGTTATAGTCTAGTCCGTCAGTACTGAAAGCTTGACTGGTGCTGGAGGATCTGCTCCCAAGGCAGTTTATTCACATGAGTGTTGGCAAGAGGCTTCCATTCCTCCCTCTGTGGGGCTCTCCCAGAATGCCGAGGATGCTTCACAGCACAGCTATGTTCCCTCCAAGTGAGCAATCTGAAACAGGCAGAAGATGCAGGTCACCCTGATCATGCAGGTAGTTGAAGTGGTTTGAATGGGAATGTCCCCCATAGACTCCTGTGTCTGGTTTACTTGGCCCATTAGGAGGTGTGGCCTTGTTGGAGGAAGTGTGTCACTGTGGAGGTGGGCTTTGAGGTGTTATGTGCTCAAGCTATGCCTAGTGGGCCAGTGTCTTTCTGCTACCTACGGATCAGGATGTAGAACTCAGTTACGTCTCCAGCACCGTGTCTACCCTCACACTGCCTTGCTTCCTACCATGACAATAATAGACTAAATCTCTGAACTGTAAGCCAGACCCAATTAAATGTTTTCATTTATAAGAGTAGTAGAACCCACACTGAGACAGAAGTCTATGGGATGTGGCAAGAAAAGAGTTTGGATCTTTCTGAGAACACGGTTTACTTGATTTCTCCTTTCCGTCTAGCATCCCATGTGATTTCCTCATTTCAGGTCTATACTTTGAGGATCTGGCACTAAACTGCTTATGGGCAGTGACCTTGATCTGCTTGCCTGAGTGTTCTATCTTTAGTGTCTAGCACGGTGTCTGGCATATAGCAAGAACTCAAATATTTAGCTCATGAATAATTGAATAGAAAGCTATGCAAAGCCCTGTCTGCGTGCCCTGATTATTATTCTGAAGCAGCTCTCCTCTTACATTACAAGGAGACACAGCTCCCGCAGCCCTCTGCAGTTCTCTAAGCAGTTGGGGGCCTGGCTCTGTTTTCTGAACCAGTCTATTTAGTCTGCTTTGCTAGAGCAAGTAACCTCCTGATAGATCTGTTCTAAAAGCAAGTTCTTCCTCATTGGGAACACACACACACACACACACACACACACACACACACACACACACACACCATGCAAACACACACACACACACACACACACACACACACACACACACACACAGATACACACTATGCAAACAGACACACACACAGACACACAGAGTAAGATGATGATGAAGATGGCGGTGGCGGTGGTGATTTTACTGCTTTATGCCTGGTGTATGAAAAAAGTAACGACCCAGTCAGTCCTCTGGGAAAGAGGGAGTGGTAGAGCTTAGATGGAGTCAAGGGAAGGGCTCAGGCATGAGGGCAGCTGTATGAGGACCAAGGGATAGATCTGTTCTGTGATTTAAGTTATGAATGTGAAACATCTGGTGGCCATTCTTCTGTCACCAGAGTTCAGGAGTTACTGAGCAGTAAGGCAGCAACTGTCCCCCTCACTGCTGGGTTTCAGGGACAGACACTCTGATACCTGAGGTGACGGGGGTTCCAGTGGAGGGGTGTGGCATAAGAGCTGGCAGCAGCTGTGAAGGGCAGACTGACTCAACTGCGAGAAGAGGGCCCTGGCTGCTTCTCTTCACAGTGAACCCAAAGTGCATTCCTGGGGCTACCCTGACTTCACTAGCTCACCACAAGGACTCCCTCACTCCTTCCTTCTTCCCTTTGCCAGTCTTTGGCAGGCTTTTTCCTGCCCTTAAAATCACTTCTCTCCCCCAGGACCACTTTTTTTGGGGTCTTAGATAGATAACACACACACACACACACACATAATGATTCTGCAATTTTGTTTCTAACCAGAAGCTGTAGTTCCATTTGGCAAATATTAAATGACCTATCTGGACACCTGCCCTTCTTCTTCATCAATTTGTCCATTTTTAAACTTATTTTCTATTAAGAGAACTGCCAGTAGAGAAGGACAGGATGGCTGATGAGAATCTGGAAGTCACAGGAGTGTAGGAGATGAGTCAGGACACGTGGGTAGCGATAAAGAAGAGAATGGGCCCGTAAAGAAGAACAGCATCCTATGTGGCCAACAGGAAGCAATGCTGGATGGGATGCTCCCAAGCATCCCAGATTCTGAACAAATCAATGCCTACTAGATCTGTCCTGCCACTCCAAAACAGTGAGATGAATCTGCAAGAGAATGGATCCATATTGTTGAAACTAGAAGACCACATGAGATGCAACCCTTGTGATATTTGGCTTCTGGATGTCAACACACATCCCTTACCCTCTGCAACTCACACCACAGACCCTGATTACCAGAAACCATCATTAAGCACAAGAGCAGGAACCACCAAGTTAGTGGCCACCTACACAACTTGATTTGGGAAGCCCTTTCTGGCTTTCTCCCACAGCTAGTGCCTGAAACCATTCTTCAAGGAAAAGCCACCATCACTGAGGGCCTCAGGGAGCTTCTGTTTCTATTACTATTATTATTATTATAGATTTTTTAACTTAGCATCCAAGATAATGTGTTCCATCATGACTTATTCATATGTGTGTATATACTGCTCATATTCTCCCCATGGCCTCTCTGGTCTCCTCCGTCCCCTCCCGCTGGTTCCTCTTTTATCCTGCCTCCCCCACACACACATGTGGGCACACACTCACACACTGCACATTCACACACTCACATGCACACACACTCTCATGCACACAGGCACACACATGAGCATACACACGGACAGACTATTTACACCTACACCCCCTCCACACACCCCCACACCCCGCAATGGCTTCTGCTTCTAACTGGCTATAAAATCTGGGGCCAGTCAACTTCCTCTCAGATCTTTCCTATGAAAAATGTGAAGATTAACCTTGTGGGATGTAAAAGTCCTGACTTCCCTATGGTTCCATGAGTCTGACTCCAGAAAGGATCGGTTCATAGAAGCTGCAGAGACAGCCCATCAGGAAAGGGAACTCACTGCTCTTCAGAGAGCAGGTTAAGTTCCCAGCACCCACACAGTGTTTCACAACCAACCATAACTCCAGTTCCGACCTACGTGGGCACACACGGGATGCACACATATGCGGGCAAAACACTCATACACAAGTGAGTCTAATTGTTTTTTCAAGAGTTGCTATAGCTAAGCCAGACATGCTGGCACTTACCTTTAACCCTCACATTTGTAAGGCAGGTGCAGGAAGGTCTTTGTGAGTTTGAGGCCAGCTTGGTTTCTATAGGAGTTTCCAGGACAACCAGAGGAAATAGCAACACAGGAAGAGGATGAGGAATTATTGCTAAATTGTCTGTGTGAGTTTTGTTTTTCCCCCCCCATTTGGTTAGTAAATCCTACCCAAAGAGACAACGTTTTGGTAGCTATAAATGTAACTGTATGCTTATGTTTCTAGTTGGTGAGCTTGGGGCCTCATCAAACAGGAGTCTCAGTAGAATTTCAGGAGTGGAGAAATGGAAGAGGGAAGGCTGTGCTATGGCAGGCCACTGGCCATGAGAACAAGCCTGCTGGGCAGGGGGGGGGCTGCAGTGGGATGGGTGGGTGAAAGCCATGGCAGCCAGCAGAGCTCCAGAAACCACGACGCTGAAGAAGCTGATCTGGGATTTTAGAAGGGTCTCATTTGGTTCCCTCATTTTACCGAGGGAAGATCTGAGTTATGGACAGGGAAAGCCCAAGCAGAAGCAGGAATCTGAGGAACTGAGTTGGTTCATTTTTACCAGTACTGGCTGAGCATATACCATGGAGTGGGCACTCAGCTAAGCAGAGTGGATAGCCCAAAGAGTAAAACCCTGTTTGTGACTTTTAAGAATACACAGGGCAAATGGAAGCAGATGCAGCAAACCACAACTAACCATTGGGCCAAGCTCCAGGAGTACAATGAAGTGAGGGAGGAGTGATATGAACAAAGGAGTCAAGACCAGGGAAACCCACAGAATCAGCTGACCCAAGCTAGTCAAAGATCACAATCTCTGGCCTGACAAATGGGGAACCTGCATAAGACCGAACTAGACTCCCTTAATATAGGTGACAATTGTGTGACTGGGACAATATATGAGGAAGTGATGAACATGACGGAGGTTTGGGGTTTGGTTCTCCTCTTCAGCTTGGTGGCGGAGGTGGCAGTGGGGTGGGCAGGAGAAGAGGAGAGGAGGAAGGGAAGAGGAGAGGAGGGGAGGGGAGGAGAAGAGAGGAGGAGAGAGAAGAGGGGAGGAGGGGAAAGAAAATGGAAATGGAGAACATCAAATAGAAGGTCTTACAGAGAAACTGACCTGACAAGTATTGAGAACATTTGGCTTTTTTTTCCTTTCTTTCTTTCTTTCTTTCTTTCTTTCTTTCTTTCTTTTTTTTTTGTAAGCCCAGAGTCTGCTTCATCTGCAGCTTCTGGATATCATTAGCTGATAGAGGTTTAAAAGGATGCTGAATGCAGATCAAAAGACGATTCAGGGCCAGGAGAGATGGTTTGGTAGTTAAGAACAACTGTTGCTCTTGCAGAAGACTTAGGTTCGACTCCCAGCACCCACACGGTGGTTCACAACCATCGGTAACTCCAGTTCCAGGGGATCTGATGCCCTCACTGACCCTCAGGTACCAGGCACATGTGTGGTGCACATACATGCACAGAAGCAAATACTCATACACATACAATAAATACAAAACAATTTAAGTCAACTCAGTATTATGTTTTATCTACCTACCACACCAGACACTGTCTAGAAATCCAGTCACAGATAAGCCATGGGCCTTATTGTCAAGTTCTGAAGCCAAAGAGGTCACAGAGAGGAATGCACCTTACTGCATGAATGACAAGTGACATAGGAATATCAGACAATGCAGAGCAGAGGGTGTTTCCATACACGGAGGTATCGGGGTTGCCTCAAAGAGGTTGTGACATTGAGGTCTGATCTCAAAGTAAGGTTCAACCTAATTGCTAAAGATACTTCAGGTGTCAGAGCCTTGGGGGCTAAAAATTCACAGTCAGAAGTGGGTAGGCTTGAAAATCATGCTTGTGCACGTATGAGTCTGCACACAAGCGCCAGGAGAGGCAGGAGGACATCAGATCCCCCGGAACCACAGAGATAGAGGCCTGAGCTGCCTGACATGGGTGCCGGGAATCCAACTCCAGTCCTCAGGAAGAGCAGCAAGCAAGCGCTCCACCTGCTGAGCCAGCTTCTAAGCACCCTAGGCTTGTAGATTTTGATGGATAACACATAAGTTGTATTTACACATATTTTTTACTTTGTCATTTTGAAGATAATCTTAGAATTACCATAAATCACCAATTCTTACTTATGCTGTTTTAAAAATTGAACATGCATAAATTTGTTTCAGGAATAGATGTGACTTGACAAACTGACTTGTCAAACAAATACTTTCATTTCACAGAAACAATTTATATCTTTGAAATGTTTATTAATGTACTAATAACTACACATCCCTCTACTTTTTAATCACTGAATGTATTAAATAAATAGGAAAGCATGATTGAATTTATTTTAAAAGTGTATCTATGAATAAAGCATGCTAATGTTTTATTGATAATATAAATTTTGATTTATATGCTTACAATGAAATGTCTACAAGAGGTTAGTGAAGACTGGAGTGTGATATTGGAGAGAGAGACAGAGACAGAGAGAGCACACACACACCTGTGAGGAGGTGGGACAGAGCTATGGTGAGAAGAAAGCTTGGAAAGCAAAGCTTCTGGGCCATTATTCTCTAAACACAAACATGAAGTAAAGTGCTAAAGCAAAAGCGGTAAGAAAACTAAGACAAACCTGGATAGGGGAATTTCACAGGGCCTCACCTCTGGCTGAAGAGCTACTGGCAATTAAGGACTGCTGAAAGGGAGAGGTAGATTTCCACAGAGATGAGTTACTAAATGATCATCCAGTCCCAAGTGGTCAGACTTAAAGACATGCACACAAACAACACTAAATGGACTTAGCAGTTCGCATTGATGCATTTATTCACACATGCACACATAAACACACACACACACACTCACAACAATGAGGTAGCCCCTGTAGCAGTTCCTCATTGCAGTGCCAATCTGTATTAACCCATGTTCATGCCTGAGAGGGGGAGTGTGGATTGAGAAACAACACGTAAAGATACTAAGGAAGAGAGAGACACAGGATAGAGTCAGGAGGGCACTCCAATGAAGACTGAATGTACCAAGTTTATTCTTCAACATTCTTAAATGCCCCAGCCAAAAAGGGGAAAATGGCAAAAGATTGCTTTATCAAGATACAAAGAAGAAACAGACTTTCTTTCTTAATTCTCCAAACATTTGGTAACCGCACCTTAGACTAAATCTCTCCTTACCTGGCCTTGAGGGTTAAGAGTAACCACACCTCAGAGCAAGTCTCTTATTATTTAGATAAGACATCTACGACCAAGACCAAACACCCTACAGGAGCCATGCCTTAGACCTTTAGGTTTTATGACTTTAACCTTGGAAGAGTAAGGATAGATTTTAACTCTCTGACCTTAAGTCAAGATGAAATGAAGCCATTTTTGTGGGCCCCGACACAACAATAATAATTGAATCCATGAATTTGGTGGTGGTGGGGGCACATTGGAAAGATTGGAGGGAAGAGGAGGGGAGAAACGATGAAAATATATGTAAATATATTTTAATTAAATAAAAATAAACTTAAAGCAAAAATGTTACTAAAGATTTCATGAGTTAAATAAAGTTTAGCAGTTTAAGAAAACTGCGGTAAATATTTTAAATAAAGCATACAGAAGAGTGTGTGGGCATAGTGCAATAGTGTACAAAATGTACGCAGCGGGAATAGTGTGTAATTAATCTTTGTTTGGCATTTTCTACATGTCAGGCACCCAGGTAGTTATTTCTTCCTTCCTTGGCTTCTTTACTGCATTTCCACTCACTTAGCAGAAGAAAAATTATGGCATCTTTCTGCCATGACTCCAACCTTCTCCCATTGTGCTATGCATAATTGCATGGGGGTATATTTTTAAATATATCAAGGCCCAGCCAGGATGTGAACATGGGTGCTTTCCTCAGAACAACTGAAAACCATTCCGTGAATGAGTGGTACCAGCTTTTTGTCTCGGCCCAGGGCACTTTCTCGGAATTTAATTCTGAAAGACATCACTTTATGCATTTTTAAATGTCCAGGTGGCCCTCAGGTGGGGCGAATCGAGCTGATCACACTCCCACCGCTGCACTCCCACGGTTAATACTTCCTACCGCCTGTGTTCTGCACCAGGTCCTTTCAACTCACTTTCCATGAATTTATTGAATGGAGAGGTCACACTGGAAGCTTTAAACTGTGACCCCAGGGGAGGTCAAACTGTGGACTCACTGGCTTTTGTTTCCTTGTGGTCTGGAGGATCAAAGGCCAGAGATTAAGTTGTTTAAAAGAGCAAAAGATTGGCGAAAAGGTGGTTGGGACACCCTCCACCCTATCTGTAGATGGCACCACTACCTAAGGCAGCTTCCTTTGATGCTCGGAGGGGGTGGAGGGAGTCAGGGCAGGGGGACAGCACATAGTTTCACTTTGAAGTGCCAGCTTCCCATCTGGTAGTTGGCAATAACCGTCTTTCCAGATTTCTACCACCACAGGTTTTTGTCTTGATGATCCCAGTCAGAGAAAATGAGCTTTTGTGGTTTAATATTTAATAGAACTCAAAGCTTGGCAGAAACTCGGGGATTTGTGTGATACGAACCTGTGACTTCCTGGCCTTATCTGTCTGTCTGCAGCACACAGGGACCCTGAAGAACTACCATGGTGTCATCTTTCTGAGTCTATTCCATTCTTGCAGCACAGCGCTAGAACCCTTACTCGGTTATCCGTAGTCACAGAAGTAGAAGGGGCCGGGGCTGGGAGAGGTACAGTCCTGAAGTTCTGACTCAGACAATTTTCTATTGAGTCATTTTCAGTCTGTTTCAACTCTGTCAACACACCAGGGGCACTGGGGACAGCCACTTGACTCCTGGAAACTGGGCTGAGGGTGTGGTTGCTGTAGCAGCTGCTGCCAGAGTGAGACTGGATGGGACCCACTCTCAGCTGTGGTTGTGGTGACAGGCGACTGCTGTGGCCTCACCCACTTTTCAATTCATTGAGCACGCCAGCAAAAGACCCCACATTGTGTGGCCTCCTGAGAAGGTCGGGGAGGAGGTGTGGAAGGGAGGGGAGAGGGCATTGCAATGGCCAGGGCTGGCTGGGCTTGATATGCACAAACAGTACATACTGGGAGGCACCCATGCAGGGATGAGTTGGGTAGAACGGTGCTGGCTGGAGCCTTCCTGTAAATTCTTCACATTCTGTCTGTTCAGAATAATATGCTCCTGAGTAGGGGTCCAGGGTAGTACCTCGCCAGCCTAAAGAGATGATTCTACAGCCGTCAGAACCCAGTGACCATCTGTGGGTTGCTACCTGCAAAGACATTTCTGGATCAAAGGGTTTGTGTCTGATCACAGTAAATCCCCCCTCCCCAGGCCTGAAACAAGAAATAAGAGGAATTTTCCATTTTATTCATTCCAGAGCAATTTTCATAGACTACACAATTAAGTGTGCATTTATTTTAAAATCATTTTGGAAAATTTCTCATGCAGGTCCATTGTCACAGATGAGAAGTCTATACCCCACGTCCTTGGCTTGCTAGTGATGGGACCTATAGCAGTTTCCATACCTGTGAAGTGTAAATAGTCAACCCACCTCAGAAAGCTGTTGGGAGAATTGAGAGGGATTATTTCAGTGGCCTATTCAGCACTGGGCATGTTAGAGCATCTGTAACAAGTAATATACTTGCATGATGACATTACTGTCAGAGAAGTAGTCATTGTCGACATTCTTTTAACAAATGATTATTTTTATGATTTTAACTGTGGGTCTGTGTGTGGATGTGTGAGTGCAAGTAGCTGTGGAATTCAGCAAATGGGATCAGAGCTCCTGCAGCTGGAGTCACAGGTGGTTGTAAACTGCTCAGTATGGGTGCTGGGAACTGAACCTGGGTCCTCTGTAAGGACAGTGCCTGCTCTTAGCTGTTGAGCCGTCTTTTCAGCCTTCACTGTCTGTACTCTTTTAAATATGATTGACCGTGATGTTAATCAGTGGGACCACAAAGAAAGCCATCCAGTTAGAATCAACCCCACAAGGTCTTTCTCCTGAGCCATTTGCACCCAGGTATGGCTCACACCAGATTATCAGAACCCAGCAACTGAATAAAGGTAATAGATTAGACACTTCTGAAAGTGGCATTGAGAGATTGAAAAATAAGTAACTCATCAATGGCCAGTGCATCGTTTAGCCTAATATAATAGTATCTTCATGCAATGTGAACAAATAGTGTAGCCAGGAAAGGACAAAAGCAGCCATTGGTGGTGAGCAGCTGGCTTCGTGGGTGCTTCTGAGAGGACCCTTTACTTTCTATAGTCTCCTATGGGTGAGGACCAACAGCTTCTAGTTTCACTGTGACAGGCACCTGGGGACAGCTGGTGCTGTCCCATGCAATCAGTTCTCTTCTTTGGAGTTCAGACCCTGCCCCAAGACTGACCCTCTCTTGTTTAAATACTGAGAGAGCATGCTGTCTCCCTTGTCTTAAGAGATACTCCGTAAACGGCAGGGAAGACAGAGGAGTCAGTGCGTTTAGTAGGCCAGCAGGATTGGCAGCCATCTTGGGGGTACCCTGCCACCACACATCCTAGCTCCAATATCACATAATCATACTAGTAAATTTGAGGAGAGGAATAAGAGGCAGCTGGGAGTAGAGGACATGAAGAGTTCCCGTTTGTGCAGCTGGAAATAGGTGAGCCATGGTCATTCCAACTCATGAAGAAACTGGAGTTGGGGAGGTAGCTCAATATAAGAGCACTTGTCCATCATGTGTGAGTCCTGGGCTCATCTCCACAACTACCAAAAATAAAGGGAAAATGTAACCAGCTCCATGGAAGGTCTGCTGGGTTCCCAGCCTGAGTGGGCTGTAAGCTTTGTATAACCACAGGCAAGTTACATAACTCTTTTGATGTCGGTGTACCTGTGCAGGTTGGATCCACTGATTGTAAGTGAACTTTAGTGCTGCTAAAGATCTTAGGGGATCTTTCACCTTAAGTATTGTCTAACTCTTCTAATTAGACATCATCACTTCCACCAATGGCCACTCCGGCCACGGACCCACATTTGTGAAGGAAGATCTGAACTCTCCTCCTTTCTGCCGATACACTTCAACACCCACACTAGAAACTTCAGGGACATCCCGCCCCCCTCCCTGGGACTGTGCCTGGGGCTGCACTTGCAGAAGATGGAATTCCAGAGTGGGGCGCAGAGTGCCGTGTCCTCCTGGAATTGGGTCTTAAAGGCTTCGTGAGTCCTGCAAGGCCGAGGCTCTGCAGTTGGTGGCTTTCTGTGTTGAATGGGCTTCTGTGGGACAGCCTTCCCCTCCTATTCTGTGGTTGCTCAGAAGCAAGAGGTCTAAGTTTTATCAGATGTAGGTTAAAGAACACAAGCTTACTCAGGGTACAGACTGTCCCATCTTGTACTTGGCCATCGTTCTTAACCTTTCACTCACAGATTTAGCTCAGAGCCTGGCTAGAGGCACGCATGCTCAATCAATGATTGCAGATGGCTGCTATTTGGACGTGTTTCCATTGTTAAGTGCATGTTTCTCTATAGTCTTCTCTGGCTAAGCGGCATCAGCCTCCAATAACAGACCCAGAGCAGCAGTAAAGGGTTGAAAGCATTGTTGTGGTGGATAAAGTCCTGGTGATCTGATCTTGATTGACGCCAGGCCTTTTCTTAAGCTGCCAGCCTGGCTCCAGTGTTAGACACAGCACTGGGCTGGGAGGGCTGTGGAAGAATCTGGCTACTCAGGGCAGCATTTCTTATCTAGTGCTGACCTCACTTATAGAACGAGGGGGAGTGGGACTAGAAAAATCATCCTGGGCTCAGGGTGGTTGAGTTTTTGAACACTTATAGAACTGTTTAAGAAAAATGTTCCATAAACTCTGCTAGCAAGTGTAGGAAAACTCATTAAGTTCCGATTTTGTTAATTTGGTGTTTGCTTTCTCTGAGCACACAGCATGCTGGGAGAAACAGGTATTTATAAAGAGCTTGTATAGTAGGCTGACAGATAAGTGCTAGGGGAGACACACCACACAAATGTGGTGCCTTGAGAGACGGATTCACCGAGGGCCCTAAGAGCATTTTGGAAGGGCATGAGATTAGGACTGGGCTTTTAAAATCGTAAGTCTTCTACACAGGCTCAGAGAGGGGAGGAGTCTGCAGAGGGAGAAGAGCAGGTGTGGGTGCAGCCTGGGCCAGACAGACCTGGGGTCGGCAGAAGCATCGGTGTAGCGTACACTTGTCATTGTTGTCATCAAATGCCTGACTAAAGCAGCTTGAAGGAGGGTTCCTTTTGGCCTACAGTCTGAGAAGATGCTATTCAATGTGACAGTGAGACCGAGGCAGTTGGTCACTGTGTATCTGATGTGAGGATGCTTACTTGGATGCTGGTGATCAACTTGATTTCTCCTTTGTATTCTTCTGGGACCCCAGCCCATAGAACAGTGCCACTGACAGTCAGGTTGGGTCCTCCCTCATCACAGATAAACCCTTATCTCCTAGGCGATTTTAGATCTTGTCAAATGAAAGGTATTAACCACGGACAAAGCTAGGGTGAAGTCCATAGTGTAATGTGCGGAAAGCAAGCTTGGGTCTGTCTTCCTTTCATCCCTTCTTCCTTTCTCTTTTAGACAGGATCTTGTACACCCCAAGCTGGCCTCAAACTCCTCACGTAGCCAAGGATGACATTAAACTTCTGTTCTTCCGGCCTCTCCCTCCAGAGTGCTGGGATTATAGGAGTGTGCTATGGTGCTAGGCATCAGACTAGGGGTTTCTTGCAAGCTAGGCACTAACTCTAGCAACTGAGCCTGATTGTAGGAGTTTTTTACTTTATTCCATGAAGATCCAGGAAAGGAGTTGAGGGAGAAGATGCCACAGTATGCTATGTTTGTTTTTCAGGAAGCTCACAGGGGCATCAGGGTGTGGATGGACTCATTTTGGATGGTGGGGGGTGGATGTAAAAGCATATGAAGCATTTTAGGAAGATCAGGCACCATGACTGAGACAGGAGGAGGGGAAGCATTCAAGAGGCAGTGTGAATACCCACTAAAGGTTTTTATAGTTCAGATGTATGTCCCTTTAGAGCAGATTCTGTATTAGCACAGAAAAAAGGCTTTTGGCTGCTTCTGTGGGACAAAGAGTTGCAGTGGTTCCTTGTGGCCTATTGGATCACACCCAAGCTTCCTGGGCTGTCTTTCAAGGATCAATTAGCTGGTTCCATTCTGGATCTTTCTACTGATGCTCACACTGGAAACATTTCTTTTGTTTGTTTGTTGTTTATTTTGTTTTGTTTTGTTTTGGTTTTTTTTTTGGCCAAACCAAACTACATAGTTTTTGGCCTTGTCTTGGTTCCTGGCCATGAAGGCCACCCAGCTGAGACAGTCTGACATGATCTCAGCCACTCACCCACTCATGTGCAGATAAACAGACTTGAATGCTCACCTTGGTCTCACTCCCTTAAGTTCAATGTATTCCATCCCCCTAGGACTCTGAGGACCTCACACTGCTCTGAGCTATGACAGAGAGACCATTATAGCCCTTGCAGGCTCCCAGGGGAGAGACCATGGAACAAAGTGGGTGAGGCCAAAGTCACGCACTCCCCTCTGCCTCTAATTCAATCACTTCTGCTCAGCTTGGGAGTGTCTATATATGAGTTTAAGGGGTAATGCACTTGAGCAATTTCTCTGCTGCAAAAGGGCTTTGAATGCAATCACCTACACCAACTTCTTTTTGTTGCAAAAACAAATGAAAGAGGTAGGAGTTTTCATTCTATTTGCTTTTTAGACAGGCACCTAGAGAGGCACAGGGAACAGGGGCAGGGGCTTAAGCAAAACCTGAGGGACTAGGTATCTTGTTCTGGGGCCTTGGAATTTCACTGCCCGTTCGTGAGTAGAGCAGTTGTTTGCTGTTTTACTTTGAGAAACTCTGTAATTCTTACGTCAAAGGGTGGTGGTCCTGTGAATCTGCATGGGGCAGGAGGAGGTGCAGAAACCCAAGAAAGCCATGGTGGGGATGTGCTTGCTGCATGTGAGCGTGAAGATGGTATAGGTTTGGCTGGGATGATTTCAAGGAGCCAGGATAGGAAGCTGCCACCCATACCCAGTCTCCTCTTGAAAAGGTCCTGTGGAATACTCTCTGCTCTCAGAAGTTAAACAGCATTTAGACACCTGCTCCTGACCAACAATGTCAGTCTCAAGTTTTATTTCTAGCTTTAGCTGGAGCCAGCCCTGATCCACCCTTGGCAAAGATGGAAAAAAGCTGTAGGTCAAAGCCAGAGTAGGAGTTTGCCTCATGGGAGGAAAACACCCAGAAGGCCACGTTCCCTTCTTCCCCTCATGTCTAAGACAGTCTTCCTCATGCCTGGCTGAATGTATAGAGTATCAGCTTTGAGAGTTCCCTCTTCTCGGTGATCGACATTGGCATGGCTGCCCAACCCAACTACAATCACTCAGCAAGGTCTATCTCATCACCCACACCACACTGTGTAAGCTCTGCTTCTCCTGATTCTAGGTTCACATCAGGACCACACAGCTTTTTGATGTGCCAGCCTATAAGAGTAATGACATGAAGGCCATCTGCTGTCTGTCAGGGGCAGCACTAGAGCTTTGTTATACTCATTCACAAATCAAATGCTTGCCTTCATTCTATTCATTCATTTGGTGCCTTAAATTATTATGTACTAAACACTGATCTCAGTGGTGGGACATCGTAATAAGAATGCCAAAGCCTTTGACACAGTAGGATTTATACACTAATGGGGAGACATGCAATATATAAAAATCATAGACATTCTTTGAAGTATTGCTGAGATGATATGGGTATAGTGCTCTATTAATAGTGAAGGGTGATATGATTGGTGATAAAGAGATATGTGATATTGTGGAGTTAGAATGATGGGAGCTATGATGTACATTATGTTTATGCAATCATGGCCTATTAACATTCAGTTTGGGGCTGGAGAGATGGCTCAGCAGTTAAGAGCCATTGCTGCTCTTCCACAAGACCTGAGTTCTAGTCTCAGAATCTATATTGAGTGGCTCAAAACTGTCTGTAACTCCAGCTCCAGGGTACCTGACACCCTCTTGTGGTCCCTGTTGGCATCTGCATGCATGTATGCATGCTTAAACACACACACACACACACACACACACACACACACACACACACACACACACACTGAAAATAAATCTAAGAAACTAGATTTCAGTTACATGCAAGGACACAGGCTATGAAAAAGATCAACTTTATTTATGGCTTTCTTATTCAAGCCTGTGGCTTCTGATGGCCTTTGATCAGTCTCCAGTATGTTGAGAGAAGTATATGAATAAGAGGGAAAAGAAAGAAAACATCAAGGCTGATTTCTAAAAACAAACAAACAAAAACCTTGTGTGCTACTGCTCCAAGGATGATGTGTTCTCAGCAGTGATGTGGCCAGGTCAACCAGTATATATTGGAATGTTCCTGTTGTTGAACCTGTCACTCAGTCCCAGTATTCTCATACTCTGATTGAGAAAGTATTAGGGTGAGTAGGAAAAAAACTACAATTCTTAGAGCGGGACACCCTGTTCACTGTTTGAGAGCCTCCCACACTGTGGACACTTTTAAGAGAGCATTCTCATGGAACAAACAGATTTTTACATTTTGGACCCATTACAAGTATTCATACACTGTTTCCTCAAAACTCTTTGTCACAGACCTTTCAGCTATTCTTTCAAGCTCTCAATTGTCCAAAGCATTAGCTATTGTCAATGAATTGGCTTAGATCCAGTTCTCAAGTCATTCTCTTTCTAGATTAAAATGTATTTGACAAGTCCACTCCAAGCTCTGCACAATGGAAGGATTTCCCTTCTCTAGAGTCCCTCGGGGCTGCCACTTAAGCAGTTCAATGACAGCAGACCACCCACGGCTGCTGTCTGCATACTGTACAGATAGAACTGTGGACAGGATTTTTAGGCTGAAGGTGGGAATGGAGATGATACAATTGAAATGGACTCTCCGGTTTCATAGATGGGTCTAGATACTATAGCAGTGCTTGGCCACCAGAGGCAGAGTGGGCATAGTTACAGTGAAGAGCATCAGGGTCAGAGAAATAACCAATGACCCTTAAGAGTCATTGGATTTGGGGCTGGAGAGATGGATCAGGGCTTAAGAACATGACTGCTCTTTCGGAGGACTTGGGTTTGATTCCCAGAGCCACATTAGCAGCTCACAACCGTCTAGAATCCCAGTCCCAGAGGCTCCAGTGCCTTCTTCTGGCCTATGTAGGCCTCGGGCACAAATGTGGTGCAGAGATACCCTTGTCAACAAACACTGATACATAAAATATAATTGTTTAAAGTCAACAAATGGTTACACTCACTATGGATCCCCAGAGCAAACTATAAGGGCAGCTTGATAAATTCCTTCTTGATAACCCTCCCCATTATACCCTCCTCTCCCAGCCCTCCTCTCCCAGCCCTCCTCCCTCTCCTCCCTTCTCCCTTCCCAAGTCATGCTTTCCATATAAAGAGAAAACATGGAATAGTTGTCCTTCTGAGCCTGGCTTATTTCACTTAATACAATGACCTCCAGCTCCATCCATCTATCTACAAATAGCAGAATTACACTTTTTTTCAAAGGTTGAATTAAATCTCATTGTGTTTATAACACATTTTCTTTATCCATTCACCTGTTAATGGGTGCCTAGGTTTATTCCAGAGCTTGGCTACTGTGAATATTGTCATAATAAATATGGATGTGCAGGTATCGTCTATGGTGAACTGACCTAGATTCCTTTAGGGATCTACTCCATTGTTAGGTAGCTGGGTTATATGGTGATTCTATTTCTAGCTTTTTAGGAACCATTGCACTGATTTCCATGATGAGTGTACTAGTTTACATTCCCACCAATAGTGTATTAAGGGCTTTCTCCACATTTTCACCACCATCTGTATCATCTGTTTTCTTGACGATAGCTTTATTAGTCAGAGTTCTCCAAAGGAACAGAACTTGATTTTGTGTGAGTGTGTGTGTGTGTGTGTGTGTGTGTGTGTGTGTGTGTGTGTATGTTTTATTTTCTGGCTGACAGGATGTGGTCCTCGTAGTCCAACAATGGTTGTCTTATGATAGATAGGCTAAGACCCTGGTAGTTGTTCAGACTATGGGTTGGGTTCTGCAGTCCCAGTCTGGTTCTGGAGTCTGGAAAATTTCTAGAGGACTGCTGCTCTTCAGTCTACATTGGAATCTTGAAGAAGGTGGATTTAATCCAGGCTGCAGCACAGGATTAAAGTGGGAAATTACCAATACGGAGCCAGGTAGAAATACAAGGGTATTTAATAGGGAAAAGCCTTACTTACAGAGCAACCTAGCCAGCCAGTGCAGCAGTATGCTGTTCAGCAAGCCGAAAAGTAAAACCGAAAGTGCTCAGCCACCTGACTGCCTCTTACTCTACGTCACCCTGACCACGCCCTTGCAGGTGTGGTCAGACACACCTGTAGCCAGCCCCTAAGTAGGTGTGGCTACAGCTTCCCCTACACAGGATAGACAGTTTTGCCAGTGAGAGTGAGGGCAGCAGGCAAAAGCAATGCTTCCTTCTTCTATGTCCTTCTATGTGGGCTGCCTCCAGAATGTAAGCCCATATTTAGGGTGGGTTTTGTGCTTCAAATAATTTCAATAAGAAAATCCCTTACAGGAGTGCTGAATTTCCAATTCAGTCAAGTTGACAACTAAGATTAGTCATTTATTAATTGTTATGAATAGGTATTTAATTTTTTGAGCTCTTAATATAGTCTACATACTAATCCCTTGGCTGTGTAGCCAGCAAAGATGTCTCCCCCTCTGTTATGCAGAAGTTTTGAAGTTTCATGCAGTCTCATTTGTCAGTTCTTGCTATCATTTTCTGTGCCACTGAAGCCCTTTTCAGAAGGTCCTAGGCTATGTCCGTATCTTATAGTATTTTATCTATTTTCCTCTAAAAGTTTCAAAATTTCAGTTTCGCAAGTAAGGTCTTTAATCCAGTTTGAATTGACTTAATGTAGGGGGAGAGATAGGATCTATTGTTTCACTATTTTACAAGTGGCTATTCAGTTTTCCCTGCACCATTTGGTGAAGAGGCTGTTTTTCCTATGGATGTGTGATAGTTTGAGTGAAAACATCCTCCACAGGCTTGTGTGCTTGAATAATTGGTCCCCAGTTGGAGAGAGTGAGGAGGTGTGGCCTTATTGGAAGAGCTGTGTCATGGGGGAGGGGTTTCAGGCTTCAAAAACCTCCTGTTGCTTTTGGATCAAGATCTAAGCTTTGAGCTGTTCCTGCCACCATACCTTTGTGCTGCCATTATGGACTCTAACCCTCTGAAACTGTAAGCCCGATTAAATATTTTCTTTCATAAGTTGCCTTAACCATGGTGTTTTACCACAATAATAGAAAAGTAAGTAATAATATGGTTTCAACACCTCTATCAAAGATTGTGTGGCTAAGGCTACATGGTTTTATTTCTGGATCCCCTGTTCTATTACATTCATCTACACATTTTCTTAAGCCAGTACCATACTTCTTTTATTACTATGGCTCTGTAGTATAACTTGAAATCACTGCTATTTTTTTTTTTAAATTATGATTGCTTTGACAATTTTGGGTCTTTTGTACTTCCATATAAATTTTAGAATTTTTTTTTGACGTGTGTGAAAAAGAAACAGATTTTTAAAGTCTCTTTTCTCTCTTTTCTTTCCAGATTACTTCATTACTCTGATTTTTCTTGAGTACAATTCTTTCTAGTTATTTGAGATTGGTGACTCATGACCTCAAGGCACTGCTTTTCCTCAAGTGTTTTATTAGCAGTTAAGAGCCCGTCTTCCAAGATATTTTTCACACCTTTTCTGATGAATAATTCGTGTGTCCAGCAGATTTCTTTCAAACCTAGAAATGGAAATACTGAAACCATATCTCTAACCTCACTCAGTGGCTTTTAAAATGGTCACACACTGGGCTAGGATACAGCTCGGTGGTAGAGTACTTGCCTGGCATGCACAAGGTCCTAGGTTCTAGTCCCAGAGCTACCAGAAGGAAAAAAGAAAGAAATTCATATTACCCGTGACTCTTCCCCAGCACAAGCTTTCATTAGCCCTTCCACCATATCCCACACAGTAGGTTCCCCTGGATTATTATGACTTTATGGCAAAACTTTCTGTTGTTTCAGTGCACAGCACCCAAACACATGTTCTGTTTGAGATTTGCTCAAGCTTTAGGCTCTAAGAATACACACAGACATGGAGCTGTGAACTCATCACAAAAACTTGTGCCTGAGTATTTATTATCCCAGCAGCTTTTCTTCCTTGGTGACTCATGGGTGCCTCATTTCTGCATTCAACTCCAGGGGAGGTTCCCCCCAGGAGGCTCCCACTTGGGCACCCGTGCTTTGGGCTATCCATCCCTGCAGGACAGCTCTTGGCATGCAGATGGTATTTGTGGTATTGATACAGAACTTAGTTCAGAACCAAAGGGTCAAACTTGTGTCCCTAGTACACTTGCCTGTCAGAGCCATTCCTGTGCCTTCTCCTTTGGCATATTAGGGAGACGAAGGCAACTTATAGCCAGGCCACTGCTTATGTTCTACACACCCCTCCCTCTCTGACCTGCTGAGATGAAGAAGCAGAAGGAACATCCTTAAAGCTGGACCCATCATAGGCCAGAACATCAGACTAGAAAGAGACACAAGAGTCTCACTGCCTCCATACCCCAGCCCTCAACTAGCTCTAAGGCTTTAGAAAACACCACTTTGCTGTCTCCACTTGTGAAGTGGGAATAATAGCAGTTTATAGTTGTGTCACTTCATCTATGCAACAAGTATGCCAGAGAGCCTGGCCTGGGCAGTGATTGGGGCTCTGGTTGTGGCTCTGTTACTCACTTATACTTACTAGGTCATTTTGGGCAACTCATGCTGGATGAAACTCTAGGAACAAGATTTCAACTGGGGAGAAAAAAAGAAACCTGTTAACTAAAAATTAAAATAAAATAAAAACTGGGAGGTGTTTTTCAAAGTGGGGAAATGACGTGAGTAACTAGAGTCTGTTGGGCCGCCATGGCATCACAGAATTGGACATTACATGAATGCTCTCCAGGACGGAGTTAGATGGTACTCTGCTGTCTCACAGGCGGAAATACAAAGTCAAGTAAGAACCAAAGCTGGACTCTGCTGCCAGGTCTGTGAAGTCAGGACAACTAAGCCTAAGCACCCTGCTGCTGAGAAGCCAGGACAACTAAGCCTAAGCACCCTGCTGCACTGGTGGTAGAACTGCTCGGAAGAAGCTGGACCACTACAAAGCAGAGCTCCCACAAGTAAGTGGGAGCTAAATCCTGATGGCTGCTCAGCCCCAGAGTTCTAGAAATTTTGACATTTTCTGGAAAATAAGAGTTCCATTTTTATTGCTAGTATTCCCCCCCCCCACCCCCTCCACCCCATACAGTAGCCTGTGGTCCCTGGGCAAAGGACAGAGGGTGACAATAACAAAATGTCAGGCGTGCTGACTTTCCGGGGTTTACTTGGTGAGTCATGGGCATGTAACGCAGTTGCCCATGACCCAGTGCTCTGCTGGGTGGGAAAGGAAAGCCAGCAGCATGGATGGAGTGTTAGAAACAAGAAGGGACTTAGAATGGCAGGGTCTAAGTAGGTGCCAGGGAGAGGAAGCAGAAAGAACCGTGTTTGAGAAGCCAGAGGTGTCTCCCTTTGAAAGCTTGGCTGCTACACAGAGCCATTCTATCTCCACCCTGACAGGTCCCAGACCAGCTGTCACGGGGCACCTCTCACTCTCTCTCACCAACTAAAGAGCCCTGGCCATCCTAAACTCAACACCTCCACACTCTTAGCCCTCCTGCCAGAGCTACAGGGTAGAGAAAGTCACCCTCACCTTGATCACTTTCCACCTCTAGAAAACTCTCCAGGTAAAAATCACATACACCACACCCCACTTATTGGGGGCTCTATCTTAACAATAATATCAGCCTTTAAGTACTTAAGAAGGTGCATTTACTTTGTGTGTGTGTGTGTGTGTGTGTGTGTGTGTGTGTGTGTGTGCTGATAGGACAGTAAAGGAAAGTGTATGGCTGATAGGGTAAAAGTCCTTACCACCAAGCTGAAGCCTGAGTTCCATCCCTGAGACCCACATGGTGGACAGAAAGAACTGTAAAGAATAGACTCCCGTAAGTTGTTATCAGACCTCCATACACACACTGTGGCACAACAACTTTCCTTCACTGTCCTATCAACACACACACACACACACACACACACACACACCCCTTTTAAATACTTAAAGGTTGATATGATTGTTAAGATAGAGCTCCAATAAATGGGGTGTGGTATGGGTATGTGATTTTTAACTTAACTAAAATTTTGAGAATATTTTAGGGGTGATGCTTTTAATTAACTGGGTTGGGAAGAATCATCTCTTTTGTATCTTCCCCATTTCCAACTGAAAGTTAGGAAGAGAGAGAGAGAGAGAAAGGGAGAGAGAGAGAGAGAGAGAGAGAGAGAGAGAGAGAGAGAGAGAGAGAGAGGACGAACTGAGGGCTATCAGTATGGAAGCAGATGTAAGAGTGTGAGAGTGCAGGCTATCCCACAAAGACAAGACAATAGCAACATGCTTAGATCTTTCCCAAGAAGGAATCAACTGTTGGGAATGGGAAGCAATTTTGATGAAACATGTATCACCACCATCTGAGTACAGTGAGCATACATTTGTGTTTCATGGGCGTTTCTGCCTATGCTTCTTTAGCCACAGAAGGCAGGAAGAAAACATCATTTTTAAAACCAGTCTGTTGGGGCTTGGGAGATGGCTCTTCCGGAGGACCTGAGCTCATTTCCCAGCACCCATATCAGTGGCTCCCAAGGGATCCAATGCCGATCTGGTTTCCATAGACACCACCTGCACTCACACATACAAATGCCCACGTTCAGACAAACATCATACATGTAACTAAAAATGATGAAAACAAAATATTTTTAAAAAGATTAGCTTGTGTATAAAATGAAGCAGCAGAAGACTGTAGGGGACACCCTAACCACACCTGCTTGGGGCTGGTTACAGGTGTGCGTGGTCAGGGTGACATGAGGAAGGTTTAAGAGTGAGGGACACAGCCGGGTGATGGTGGCGCATGCCTTTAATCCCAGCACTCTGGAGGCAGGCGGATCTCTGTGAGTTCGAGACCAGCCTGGTCTACAAGAGCTAGTTCCAGGACAGCCTCCAAAGCCACAGAGAAACCCTGTCTCGAAAAAACCAAAAAAAAAAAAAAAAAAAAAAAAAAGAGTGAGGGACAGGCACGTGGGGACCTCCTTCTTCTACTTACCTTTCTCCCTGCTAGCTAGGCTGTTCTGGTGAGTAGGATCCTCCTAAATAAATACCCTTATATCTAGATCTGACTTCGTATTGCTATTTCCCATTAGAAGACTATAGAACCCAGGGAGTTGAGGACAGTTTTAAAATGTTGGATGTTTTCTGGCATCTCTTATCAGTCCTCCATTGTCTTAAATGCTATACAACACAGACTCCTGTAAAGTTGCATTCATAGAAACTGACAAAAAATGTCAAAAGAATCCCTATAGATCTATGTAACGGCAGGGCAGACACTTCAAAGGTCAGAATTATTTTTACCTGCACATACATACTTGTTCTAGAAGTGAGGTATTGCTGTTCCAGCCTTGAACACTAGACTACGGAATATCGAGAAGAACTAGATTCCAAATGGTTCTAGCCTTTGGAACAGAGGCCGGGGCAGAGGCTAGTGTGTTGATTTATCACTAAGGTGTGAAGTTCTAGAGACAAGAGTGGGACCAAAGAGAGAGAGGCAGGAAAGAGGCAAAGCCAATAGAAAGATGCAATTAAGCCAAGTATGTCCAAGTGGGGCTGGCTGCTCAGTCTAAAGACCTTGCACCCCTAAGAAACCCTATGGACCAGAGTAAGCATTGCCAGGGTTGTGGGACAGGAGTGGTAAATGGCTTCTGCCTCCCACTGGTCGGAGGTTTAGCCCATCCTGCTTTGATTCCCACACTTTTAGGTTGCTCATTTGTTGGTACAAGCCATGCTGTGTCATGGGGAAATTTCTGGGTGAGGATAGGAGTCTGTCCCATTGCTCCTGTGTGTGGTTGAATCTCACAATAGCCAGGTAGCTGGACAGGAGAGAGCTACAGTGGAAGGACCTGAAGTGAGATTGAAAAGGGGTCTAATGTATCTATTACCCTCTTGTTACATAATGACCACCATGGCTTTTATCCCTGAATCCTCACGTCGTGGTGCTATGTGAGGCACACGGCAAGCTCACATCTAATTTTTGTTGAATACGTGAACAGATTCAGTTTTATTGACTAAACAATCACAGAAACCTAAAACCTCTTACTTGCCTTTGGCTGTCTTCTGCCACCATCCGTCACCCCATGCCTAACCGATTCCTAGGCCTCCCTCCACTCCCTAGGCCACCATCTCTTACTCCATGATTGGAACACTGCTCTTGTCCCTGGTTCCTGTCTGGCCACTCTCCCAGCCTCTGGGTCTGAAATGCTGTCACCTTTAGTTACTCTGAAGCATAGCTCCTTACAGCCCCCAGAGAAAGTCAGTTTCTAGTCTTTCCAAAGTCTGCCATTCTCCCAGCTTCACCATCTGCTTCAGTTCCACTCAAAACTGCAACCAGACTCTGAAGTAAAACATGCCACTCTGTCATTTGTTCTGCTGGGGCATGGAGCATGGTGTGTATCGTGGTGTGGTGTGGTGTGGTATGGTGAGGTGTGGTGTGGTGGTGGTGGTGGTGGTGGTGTGTGTGTGTGTGTGTGTGTGTTTGTGTGTGTGTGTGTGTGTGTGTGTGTGTGTGTGTGTGTTAAGCCTGTGCTATTTTCTTCCACTCAAAAGTCTCCCCTGTCATAATAAAATCTTATTCCTCTTTCAACGCCACCCCAAGCACCTCCTCTTCAGAGCTCCTCCTGAACCTGTGTCCTTCCCAAGTCCTCTCCTTGCTCTGAGCTCCTCCTGCAGTAGTCCTTTCCCCTCTTACCACACTGAGCCCTTTTTCCTTGTAATTCAATCAACCCTGAGCTGGCTTGGGCCAGGCTTCTCTCCAACTGCCATCCTCCCAGGTGACGGCTGCCCCAAACCCTGACCTCTTGTAGACTGGGGCGCTGTCCACACTCACCCCACAGAAGGTAGTGGAAGTCAGCCTCCCACACGTGCTCCAGGGCCCAGCCATGTCCAGAGTCCACAGCTGGCCGACCCTCTGCTGTCACAGTCCCAGCCTGGATACAGGATGGTGGCTCCTGCTAACCTTATTCCATTTAAGGGTGGCAGTCAAAGCCCAAGCAAAGAAAAATGCTCCCAAGTATAAGTTCTATGGAAATGGGGAAAGGCAGCTCCTGGCAGCCACCCAGGGCAGCACCAAATTTAGTCCAAAGGTTGTGTATAAATATATTAAAATTTTTTATTTTAAAAATAACATGTAGTACTAAAATAGCTTACAAAAGAGAGGGAGAGCCCCCCCCCACACACACACACACAAGACTTGTCACACAGGCACAGCTGCTTTCATTCCTGTGGCTCCAGAACCTTATAGATATCCACTTTTACACGTTGAAGCAAGGTGCATGTATAATTTTCTGGCTTGCTTTTTCCCTAAGAATATACGGCAAATACTTAAGAGAAATATAACATAGGCAGAGATATGGGCTATGATGTGTACTAGCTGTGTAGTTTTGGATCTTCCTTGAATCTGTTTCCTCATCTGTGAAAGTCTAATGAGCTCACAGGATTACTGTTGGGATGAAATCTTAACTCATTAAACCTCAGTCCAGAGCCTAGCAAGTCATAGGTACAGAATTGCAACTGTTTCATTACCATTATCTAAATCTAGGAGTTTTTCAAGTTGACCTCCACCCACCCAACCATACTTTAAACAGTTTTTATGCTGAATACCTTTAAATCAAATACTGATAAACTTAAGCTTCTCCAGACTATGTCCCATCCCACTAAAATGACAATCCCAGGATGGTATAACATAACTTCCTACCCAGTCCTGAGTCTCCATGTTGCCTGGTAGAACGGGAGGGCCTTCAGCTTTGGTTAGATTACATAACTCAAGAAAAAGAACATTCCTGAAAGACTTCAGTCACGGGTCTTTCTTCTTGGGGAAGCCCTTGCTACCAAGTGTTGTATCCATAAGGGCCTTGAATCCATGGTAGGGAAAAATTCCACCAGGTTAAAGGCATAGACAGGGGAACTTGAGCCCTCCCTGGGGCTATAGGCAAAGGAGTGATTTCCCAGTAGCATTGGGCCAGCCCCATGATAAAAATGACCTCCCCGTCTGCTACCTTGGCTTGTTGAGATGCCTAGAACTCTCACTACTGGTCCCTCTTTAGCTTGAGGTATCAGCACTGTATTACAGGCAACTGCTCTATTCATCTGCATCTCACTGTAATTCTGCTAACTGCTTCCTCTTGTACTACACTGAGGCTCTATCCCTGGTGAATGAGCCAGCTCTCAGGAGAAAGCTCAGCTGTGCCCACATCAGTCTTCCTCCACTGAGTCTACAGAATGGCCTCCAAATCCATATCAGGGGCTGTGGTCCCGGCTGCTTGAGATATGTTCCTGACATGCCTGCCTCAGTGCTATCATGCATAGCTTCTACAGCCTGGCTTCCATGATGTGCCCACATCCTCACTGCCCACCTTTCTGTATGCTTGAGGTCTTATGCTTTGACTTCTCTGATACCAAAGGCTACTCTGGAACACACAATAGGCTCTTTCCTACCTCTTTTCTGCCAGCTGGTCCTGGTATCTTTCTGGGCTTGTGGAGCAACTCCATCTCCTGTCCTATGCCTACTCCAGGGAACAAGTGTAGCTTCAAAGACCCAAGGACACTGTAGGAGTAGGCACTGGTGGAACTAATCATCACAGCCCTAAGTGGGATTTTTGTTGTTGTTGCTCAGCTTGATGCTGGTATTTAGCTGCTTTCATTCAAGTCTTTTCTCGATGTTTCTTTATTCTCTTCAGTGAAAACGTTACTGTCCCTTGAGATTTCTCCAGGAAAGGGTATGTGTGTTTTGCAACAACAGGGGCTGAACAATTCTCTTGTAGGTGCTTCTTCAATTCTGTATCTCTCAAAAATGTTAGACCTTACTGAAATAAGGGACAACTGTTTTAGATTTTCCTAGAAGGAATTTGTATTCCCTACCTGGCTCACCAGCATCTGACTTTTCAGTTGTCATATGTGAGTTTCCACATCCTCAGAGAGGACTTTGTACTCACTCGGGCTGCAGAAGCCCCGCCCCCTCAGCCTTCCTCAGCTCCTAGTTTGATTCCTTCACTGTATGTAACATGATTTGAAATTCTGGAATCTCTTTGTCCACTTGCACTGCAGGACCTTCCCTTATCATAAACTGGAAAAGTCAGGGGCCACATCTGCTTTGTAACGCTGTATTTCTGGAGCCTGGTACAAGGCCCGGTCAAAGCAACTGTGAGCCCAGCACTCAGAAAGCAGACCAGGACGATCAGGATCTTCAAGATACATAGGGTTTGAGGCTAGCCTGAGTGAGCTACTCGAGACCCTGCTTCCAATGAATGAACAAAGAAAAATTGTTGGTTGCAAGTTTTTCTCCTTCCTAGTGAAGATAATGATAAAATTTATAGTTTCTACCAATGTCTGATGACCATCAAGTGACCCAAGACAGCCCACTAACCCCGTTCTTTCTGCTTATGTGTCATTTGCAAGTTCTGTTTACTGTCAAGGGCCACTGTGAGGGCTGCCTGCAGAGCTTCCAGAGCCTCCTGAAAGAGGGGCTTATTTTGGCAGCTTCACTTAGACTCACTGTTTTTCTTATTTGCATATATCATGGAAACAGTTTCTCAAAGAACCTCCAAAGTGCCTGCTCCTTTGTTCCTTTGTCTCTCTGCCATCACATTTGCCATTTATCAAAACCTCTGAGACATACTCACACTACGACTCAGCCGTGATGCTCACATCTAATCATTGAATACTCTCTGGCCAGTGGAATGAAACACCAATGCCAGGAATGATCATTTTTTAAGGTTTATTGTATCATTTCTCATCACCCCGCACCCCCCTCCCCCGTGTGTGTGTGTGTGTGTGTGTGTGTGTGTGTGTGTGTGTGTGTGCGTGCGCGCACTCCTGTGTGTGTGTGCCTAAGAAGACCAGAAGAGGGCGTCTGGATCTGGAGTCACAAATGATTGGGAGTCACTCAGTGTGGGTGCTGGGAACCACACTTCTCCGAGAGCAGCAATCACTCTTAACTGTTGAACCATCTCTCCAGCCAGGTAGAAATGCTTAACTGACATTCAAAGAAGAAATTAAGGGAAGGAACCTGAAGAGCCCGAACTCAGAGTGTGTTTAATGCATTATTAATCAGCTTGTGCTCTGATTGATGAACCATTGGAAGCTGAAGAGAAACTTAGAGCGCAACCACATGGCTGAGATTTGACATAAATCACCCACGCTCCTGTGCTCTGAGCACCATCTAAATCATTCTATGTATAGCCATGTTTATAAAGCCAGGAGGTGAATTATCGATCCTCTTCCATTAGAACTACTCAGGCCCCACTGGGTTGGGAACCTTACCTTATCTGTGGACAGGTGCCAGTGAATAGTGTCTCAATGCACATGTGATAATCTGCAAGATCTCTTCAAAGAGCGCATCTCCCACGACAAACAGAATCGGAGGGCAATGAAGATGATGGCGCTTGTTATTTTCCCTGGTCTTTGTTTCTTTCAGAAATGGTAGCCCATTTGGTGGCAAAGGGCTAAGGTGGCCTCTGATCCTTCTTTGGAGCATGAATTATTTCACCGTTTTCAAGACATGTGATCTCATTCAGAGGCCAGTGGGAAACCACCTCACTGTTGGAGAACTTTCCTGTACTTCAGTTTCCATGTCTATAAAAAGGTGGTGCTAAGACTTTTTCACAAAATTATCTTTGTGGTCTCCATGTTTCTCTGTTTTTCCTCCTCTCTCTGTGTGTGTATGGGGGGGGATGTGTACATGTGTGAAGAGAGGGAATGTGTACATGTGTGAATAGAGGGAATGTATACATGTGTGAAGAGAGGGAATGTACATGTATGAAGACAGGGAATGTGTACATGTGTGAAGGGAGGGACAACCTAGGGTGTTCCTCGGGAGCCATTCGCCTTGTTTGCTGAGGCATGGTTACTCACTGGCCTGGAGCTTGCCAAGTAGGCTCTGTTGGCTGGCTGGTGAGCCCCAGGGATCTGCCTATTTCTATCTTTGCAGTGCTTGGATTGCAAGTACATGACACCATGCCTCATTTTTTTCCCTTAAAATATAGGCTCTGTGGCTAGAACTCAGGTCCTCATGCTTGCAAGGCAAGCACGTTACCAAAGCTGAACTTTCACACCAGCCAAGGCCTGAATCGGGTCTGGTCTCTCCCATGTGCATTTGCTTGCTTGTTTGTTTGTTTGTATCACATTCTGGAAACTTACGGTTCTTAGAATCAACAAAAATTAATATTCTAATTGTATCAGTGTGTGAGTTGGTGTGTATATATTTGGTATATGTGTACAAGCGAGTGAGTCTCTGTGTGTGTGCACATATGTGTGGATTATGTACTTGAATGGTGTGTGTGTGTGTGTGTGTGTGTGTGTGTGTATGTGGGATATATGCCTGTGATATGTGTGTTGAGTATGGGTTGTATGTATACGAGCATGTAATGCATATGTGTGTATGGGGGTAGGTATGTGTCTTATGTTTCTATTGCTGTGAAGAGACACCATGATTACAACAACTCTTAGAAAGGAAAACACTTAACTGGGGTGGCAGCTTACAGTTCAGAGGTTCGGTCCATCATGGTGGGACATGGTGGCATGTAGGAGTCATGGTGCTGGAGACATAGCTGAGCGTCCTACATATTGCAGGCAACAGGAAGTGGTCTATCACACTGGGTGGTATGTTGAGCATAGATGAGACCTCAAAGCCCACGTCCATGATGTCACACTTCCTCCCTCAACACCACACCTCCTAATAGTGCCACTCCCTTTGGGGGCCTTTTTTTTTTCTTTCAAACCTCCAGATTATGTGACTGTGTGGTATGTGTGGTGTATGTGTGAGTGTGTGGTTCATGTGTGAGTATGCAGGGTGCACACACATACACACAGGCCGGAGGAGAACATTAGGTATCCTTCCCTCTCACCCTCTGTTCCCTGAACCCAGAGCTAGGCTGGTGTCTAGCAGTCCTTCTGTTCTCACAGTGCTAGCCAATGGCCATAATTAGCTTTCTATGCAGGTGTTGAGAATTTGAACTCAAGTCCTTATGCTTGCATATCAAGTGCTCTTATCCCTTGAGCCATCTCCTGGGGAACCCCCTAATTGTTTTCTTCATGTGAGTTCATTTGTTCACCTTTGGTAGATCACACTGTGAGCTCCAAAAGGGGTTGTTCTAGAACCCTCCCTTAACACTTTGGGCTCTCAGCCATTCTGTATTGAAAATAATAACAACAGTTACCACTTGATTGCAAATGATTAAGTCTGAAATAATCTTCTCTTCTCTTCCCAAGCCATCTCTCATTTCACAGGCTAAATGGAATAGACATCACTAGATCCAGTTTACTGGGGAGAAAAACAAAGAGCTCTCAGCAGGCCGGAAGTAAACCAGCAGCTGGGACTCCAGG
This sequence comes from Cricetulus griseus, assembly GCF_003668045.3. NCBI lineage: Eukaryota > Metazoa > Chordata > Mammalia > Rodentia > Cricetidae > Cricetulus > Cricetulus griseus. The sequence continues at coordinate 59,439,514 of NW_023276806.1, forward strand.
CTCTGTCTCTCCCATCAAGTCTGCCACCCTCTTAAAGTTACAGTCCGAAGGACACACAAACCAGAGTTAACACATAGAAGCAGATTTTTATTTAAAACAAGTTGCATATATCATTTCCTTTTTCCCTTCTGAAAACCTCATCATCAAAGGCCGGTCTCAGATTTTCTAATTCAAAAACACTCATTTCAGAAAGCAAACACATCCCATAACTAGAAGAACAGAATTGTAATGTCAGTGCTGGGTAATGGATGAAATGTGTTGGGGGCTGGAACAGCCATCGTGCTTTCCCAAGTTGTAATGATGTCTTTCCGCCAAGCCACCCGAGCCTTGCCACCACGTTAAGGTCCAAAGTAACACACAGAGATTTATATTAGGTACAATGCTGCTGGCCAATGACTAGGATTTCTTTATGTATATATTTTATAAAGACTTATCTGATCAAGGACGCCAGTGGCATGCATCCTCTCTTGTCGGGCTCACATGGCGGCTCCAGAGAAGAAGAGGAAGAGGAAGGGAGCAATTTCCTGCTGTCCCTGCTTATATTCTGAGTCTGTCTGCTATGTCACTTCTGGATCACAAGAGTTCTTTTTACTGCATTTCCCAGAATCCTCCTCGACTCCTAGTCCCACCTATCTTTCTGCCTCATTGGCTGAACAGTGCTTTATTCAACAACCAATAAGATAAACATACACATACATTCCCCATCACCAAGAATCCCATCACTTTGCTCCTGAGCCTTTCTTTCTACCCACCAGTAGCATCCAAATGCCAGCAGAGGGACCCAGAGATGGGTCAGGGGGCAGAGACTGATTTCTGTGAACCTTCACCCTCCTGTACTGACTTCTCAACCTGTCCCTTAGGCTGATTAAGATGCAAGTTCACCCTTCCTGCCAGACAACTGAAAAGCAGGCAGGGAGACCCAAGTTTCTCTACACATTCCCTTACTGCTCTTTAGGACTTTTCTTCACCATTCTATCGGCATGTACACACACACACACACACACACACACACACACACACACACAGATGAGCATGCACACACAAAGATCTATTTTCATGTAGCAATGTATCTTATGAGTCTTGGTATCTGATTCTGAGCATCTTTCATCTGCATAAAAAATGGAAGACACCTATTATGGATCCAACCAGTAGAGACCCCAGGCTAGACCCTGAGGAAGGCAGGGCTTTTCTGTACTCATCCCCTGGTAATCTTCCCAGGGATACTGAGGAAACACGGGAATTTAAATAAGAGCCTTGCCCAAAACAATTGGAGATGCCTCCTTTTTCCTTATCCCCTTGATGCCTCTAAGAGAGAGATTTGCTGTTGTGGCAGCTATCACCATGCCTCCTCTTGGCATTCAGACAGTGGAAGACGTACATAGGAGGGAAAATGGTTTTCCAGTGTCTTCTCTCATTATTTTTTTTAAATTTTCATCTTCACAGCAGAGTTGTATTTTCCCAGGAGAACCTGAGAAGCACAATGCTCTTTGTTACACTAAATCCTGGGGAAATTCCACTGAACTTGGTGGCTGCTAAACTGGCCAGGATTCAAGAGAGGATGGTGGCTTCTTGGACATCCCCATTTATAAAGATTTTAGAGGTACACTGGGCGAACAGCCAAGGAGGTAGGCAAGGATGGTTTTTATCATTAGAATGAACTGTGAAGGACTGCAGGATAACAGGTGGTGTTCTTCCAGGGATACTTGCTGCGTACAGTGACTCCCTGGAGGTCTTGGCACCCTTATGAGCTGTGTGACTCTCCTGGCAGAAAGGCTATAACATCAGTAACATGAGATGTTTGCCAAAGGCACAAAACAAGGCACTTGTAAGGCGGACGCTGGCCAATGTCCAAGGATACCTCTTTAAGATTGGGAGGAGGGAGATGTAGCCTAGGGCAGTCCACAACCACCTCACCACCACTCGGAGGTATGGCCCATGGAAACAACAGATTCAAGGGAATGATACAATGTAAACTACTTGATGAATACTCTCAATTGTCTGAGAACTTGGGCTCACCCCTCTCCCCCAATAAAAATGGGCATAGTACCAAAGAAGCCAAGACTTGGAGGTTTTATCTGGTATGTTGCTGGTGTTGAATCCTCATGTCTGTCCTTCCAGTCATTTTGCCATGATTCCCATCCCTGCCTTCATCCAATTCAATAAATCATGTGAAAGGCATCCCTGTATATACTGGTAGACGGGAACTGAGGAGTAGCCCTGTCCTTGAGAACACCCCCAAACTGTAATTTTGAAAACTGATGAGCAATGCCATCTAGATCCAGACCGGAAGGAGCCCAGCAGGGCTGAGAAGAAGACTATATTGTTGTGAGAGACTGATTCTCCCTGTCCCAGCCTTCTGGGACTGGCGCTCCCTCAGAGGGTCACACTGATAGGTCATCCGACCTTGCTTTGCTGCTGGCCTTGCTAAGGCGGCGCTTGTCACCATGGTAGCCGGGAGGAAGGCGGTGGCCTGGAGAGGCTCCATTGTGTTCCTCCGGCTTCTGACCATAATGCATGTGGATGAAACCGTCTCTAGAAATAAGCTCCTGATCTGGCATTTCCTCCGTAGCCAGAGTGTCTGGATTCTTCCGGGAGCCCATATTATTACTGAAGTCACTTAAGAACTTCTCGCCTGGCCTGCTCCTCAGGCACTGATTGAAGTCAGGGGGAGGAGTGAGGCTCTGGACTAGGTTGGGGGAGGGCCTAAGAAGCTGCTGCTTATCCATACCTTGCCGGGACTTGACGAAGCGCTGTCGGATCTTCTTCCAGCCCAGGTGGTAGAGCTCAGCCAGGCTGAGAAAGAGAGACAGTGCAGCCACAGCCAGCATAAAGACAATGAAGACATTCTTCTCTGTGGGCCTTGAGACGTAACAGTTGACGGGGTGAGGACAGGGACTCCTGCGGCAGACATGCAGGGTATCCAGGAAGATCCCGTACAGGAGGTACTGGCCCACGATGAAAGCCACTTCCATGGTGGTGCGGATCAGAATGGTGCAGACATAGGTGTTGAGTAGAGTGCCCTGGAGGACAATCTTCCCATCCACTTCCTTCCAGCAGGACAGCTCTGCCTTCTCGGCCACTGGGTACTCATAGGAACCAGTGGCGCCCGCCTCTTTGGCTTTCTCCGCATCCCGCAGCTTCTGCTTTTCCTGCATGCGCACTGTGTGCATGGCATGGCCCATGTAGACCAGAGACGGTGTGGACACAAAGATGATCTGCAGCACCCAGTATCGAATGTGGGAGATGGGGAAGGCTTGGTCGTAGCAGACATTCTGGCAACCGGGCTGAATGGTATCACACCGGAAATCAGCCTGCTCATCTCCCCAGGAGGACTCAGCAGCGGTGCCCAGGACCAGCATTCGGAAAATGAACAGGACGGTGAGCCAGACTTTGCCAATGACCGTGGAGTGCTTGTGGACCTCCTCCAGGAACTCCCCCAGGAAGCTCCAGTCACCCATCTTGCCAGACTTAGGAGACGGATTCTGAACTTTCTGCAAACAGAGCAGAGAGAAAAAGATGTCTGTGAGGGAGGTTTCAAGAGGTTTAGAAGGTCCCATCATGCTCTGAGGGCATCGATCTGTACCAATGTGTTCTTTACGAAAGCGCAACCTTTGTTGGGTATGGTGGTGCGCACCTGTACTCGGAAGACTAGGGAAGAGGATGCAGGGGGATGAAGAGGTCAAGCTGCCTGTGGTCTCATAGAAAGTTAGTTATAGGCTAGCTGGGCTACACATGAGCCTGTCCAAAAAAAAAAAAAGTGATTTGTGGATGGTTTAAAATAAATTGTATATGTCTTAAAAATACCCTTCAATTATTAGAGGCTGTTTGTGTTTGCCTTTTGTTGTTGCTGTTTTTGTTTTTTTGTGATGTGGCCTGGGCATCTGGAGCGAGGTCCTTAGTAGAGTCGACCTGACCCACTTTTGTACATATGAACTGACAAAGGCTGTTGTTGCGAGCACAGGACAAAGTCCAGACTTGGGCGGGGATAGAATCATGAATCCTAGATGAGGTGCTATTGGTAGCTGATGGCTGCTGGGCAAGAAAAAGACAGTTTTCTTCAGAGATTTGCCCCAGAAGCTACCCGTGCTGCAGCAGACGGCTACTCCCCGTGCAGAAACCAGCAGCACTGCATTGATTGACTTAGTCAAAAAAGAGCAGATGAGGTTGGGAGGGGAAAGTGGCGGGGGAGGGAGAGTGGGAGGAATTGAAGGGAAGGGAGTGGGGGTGGGGTGAATTTAGTAATTTACTTTTTAAAAACATAAATTGAACGAGGGCAGGGACGGAAGAGATGGCTCAGCAGTTAAGAGCTCTGGCTGCTGGTCCACAGGACTCAGGTTTTGTTTCCGGCACCCACACGACAGCTCACAACCTACTGAAACTCCAATTTGGGGAATCCTGGCTTCATGGGCTGCTGCATGCATGCTGTGCACATGAATTCATGCAAACACACAATGACACACACACACACACACACACACACACACACACACACACACTTAAAGAACGAAGACAGTGTAATTTTCTTAAAGTACTGAAAAGTGCCCTCCCATTCAACAGTTAGAGAGGGAATTCTAAACCAAGATTCTAGAAATTGTGTAAGGCGTGTGTTACAGTGTAGAGTCTATGTCTTACCTCCAGACAGTCCACTTCAGAAGGTGAAGTGTGTTAGTTCATAACCTGCCCCTTGAAGACATCAGTCTCTCTAGGCGGCCCCGATCCCACCCCACCCCAACCCCTAGGATAGAGAGTTAAAAAGGCTTGTGTTGTGGTCTAACAGCTGGTCTCTAATTAATAGTTCTAACCAGCGGCTGGTTCCCTATGTTCTTTGCATGTACATTATGTTAAACTTGTCCATGCAATAGGAAAGGTCCCACCACCCCCACAGAGATACAAAAACCAGATACCTCCTTTGTTTAGGGCTTTCTCTTCTGGGCCAGCCTCACTATCATAACAGCTACCTCACGTTCTTTTCTTTAGAAGTGATTTGTTTTTATTTTATGTCTATGAGTGTTTTTGCCTGAATGTATTTATGCGCACTACATGTGCTCCTGGTAAGAGGCAAGAAGAGGGCACTGGGTCACCTGGAACTGGAGTTATGGATGTTATGAGCTTCCATGTAGGTGCTGGGAACTGAACCTGGGTCCTCTGCAAGAACAGCAAGTGCTCGTATCCACTGAGTCATCTCTCCAGCTCCTCTCGTCTTTCTTTAAGCTAACCCTCCTAATGAAGCTCATATTTGGATTGTACCTTTTAAATCCTTGTTTTGTTGTTCGTATGACTGACCTGTTCTTTTCCTTCTGTGTGTATGTATGTATGTTTTGCCTATGTCTATGCACCATGTGTATGCAATGCCTGAAGAAGCCAGAAGAGGGCATCAGATCTACTGGGACTGGGGTTACAGACAGTCCTGAGCCACCATAGGGGTGCTGAGAATTGAACCTGGGTCCTCTGGAAGAGAAGCCAATGTTCTACCTATTGAGCTATTTCTCTAGCCCTGTACCATTCCTTTCTAATGCTCCCTCATCTCAAGGCCCAATCACAGTTTCGAGAACCTTTCCCCTAATAAAGCTATTTCCTGAAAAGTAATTGTACCCAACCATTTCTATTCCGTTATTTCTAATGGGGCAGCCTCTCAAGAATCTGGATTTGCAACAAGCATTTCAGATGACTCTTGTGCCAGCAGTCCAGGCACTATGCTGGAGTTGGGCGTGGAGGCGTCGAGTTGGCCATGTGCCTCTGAGCGCTTGCTTAGCTGAATCTGTTGCCTTTCATTCAAGTGGCACTAGGAGGGGCTGTACCAGAGGACCTGGGATCCAGTGGGGTGAAGAACGTGATACACTGAGATTCACACCATAAATGTTCCATGTGTTTTGCATGGGTGTTAGGCAGAATTTTTTTTTTATGACTATAAGAAGCAAGCCGAGGTGGATAGAGGAGGAGATACGGAGTGAAGGTAGAGGTAGCAAGTTCCACTTCTCCAGAGCTGTTTCTACTGACCAGAACTGGCTGCAGCGCATCAGCTGTGTGAAAAGACAGCCAACAAGCACATTTGGGCCACTTTAAAGGTAACATAGGTGCCCAGTGAGTCCCCACCTTCAACTCCTATCAGCTTCAGTCAATATGACAATGCTGCTCTGCATCACGTCAGTGATATGGTATAGCCATTACAACTGTGGCTCCGTTTGCTAAGAAATCTGCTTATAAAAGTTGTATGAATTTCCTTTGCTCATCCATACCAAGTCCCACTAGATTCCCAGATGCTCTCTGTGGTGGTTTGAATGAGAATGGCCCCAGCATCATATGTTTGAACGCTTGGTCCCAGTATTCGGGTGGAAATTGGCCAAGAGGGAGGGCAGTGGGCGAGGCTCACTCCAAACTCTGCCCAATGTCAGGAAGCCCCAGAGATGCTCAAGATCATGCCTACAGGATATTCAAGCAGCCTTTCAAGGAAAGGCCATGTGGTTTTTCCGGTTCCTTCTCCCCCTTTCCTCTCTTGGGGGGCGGGAAGACCACCCAGGAGCGTTTTACTCATTAAATCTGGATTTTTAATTCTCGATTTGGCATGGTTTTGTTTGCTGTGTAGGCAGAGAGACGGAGCAGAGAAATCTTTCACCTGGCTAGTGGACCAGTTTGGGAAAGATTAGGAGGCAGACCTTGTTGGAGGAGGTGTGGCCTTGCCGGAGGAGGTAGGTCACTGGGTGTAGGTCTTATGGTTTCAAAAGCCCACACCATCCAGTCTCTCTCTGCTGCCTGTGTATCAGAATGCAAAGTTCTCAGCTGCTGCTCCAGCACCATGCCTGTCTTCCCAACATGATCATGAACTAACTGTATGTAAGCCCCCAATTAAATGCTTCTTTTTATAAGAGTTGCCTTGGTTGCAGTGTCTCCTCATAGCGGCAGAACAGTAACTGAGACACCCTCCTACCAGCCTCTTCTTATGTACATATGCCTGCACCCAAAGCTGAATCCCATTTACCCAGCCATTGCTTTCTCTAGGAATCCCTGCTTCCTCCTCTGATACCTTGGTGATGCGAAGGGCACGTATTCTCCACCCAGCACTTGTTATCTTCTCCCCAGCAGGGAGATATTGACAACAGATGTCTTCCATCATTCAGGGACTGGCCCAAAGTAGTTGCTCAGTAGATCTTAGCTGAGCAAAAGAGGAATAAAAGGCACTGGTGTTCTCTGGCCAAAGGCAAGCCAATTGCTTGTTCCTCGCCTGTGTCCTGTTAGCAAGCTGAACAACCCAGACTGATGAAGCCAGAGAAGTGGCTCAGTGGTTTTGCACTTGTTGCTCCTAGAGAGGAGGACCAAGGTTCAGTTTCTAGGACCCACATGGTGGCTCACAACTATCTGTCACTCCCAAGGGATCTGGACTCTCTTCTGACTTCTTCTGACAGCCACTTGCACACATAATTAAAAATAAATCTAAAACAATGAAAATGAGAAGGGGAAGTTGGAAATGGAGAAATAATTAGTAGTTAAGAGAACACAGGTATAGGAGATATCCAGACTTCAAATTCCTATTGTTACATGCTGAGCTTAAACAAGTAATTCAGTCTGTGCTCTACTGTCTCACCCACAAAGTGGATGGAGAGACTGGGACTCAGCTAACAGGTCTACATGGTGACATATAAGCAGCACTGGGCACAGAGCTCAGTATATGACAAACAAAAACCAAAGCCATTACCAACTAAACTCTAGTTAGGGAAAAGGGAAAGTAAAAGAGGGGAAGTGTGTTACAACAGAGAAAAGAGAAATGGAAGGAAGAACAGAAAGGGAGGAGACATGAGAAGAAAATGGACATTCAAATGAAATAAAAATAAATGACATATTCTTCCAGGATCTGGGACAAGCATCCCACACTTAATCCTGGAAGAATTTTCTCTTGATCTTTTCACTCTGCCACTCATTCCATATAAGTCCCCAAGGAAGTATAAAAATAATTCCAGACAACCACTGTGACGCTTTGGTCTGGTCTGCCAAGGGTCTGACTGCTGGGTTCCTTGCTTGTGGTCAAGGGGTGACACCTGGAAGAAGAAATGCCTAGGTTTAAAAAATCATTTGGAAAACCAGAAACACAGTATTAGGAAGGCTGTCTCATTAGGAGGGAGTAATAGATGTTGTCTAGGGAGGAGCAGGGGTGAGGCAGACCCCCAAGTCCCTGGCAGAGGAAACTTCCTCCTGACCTTCAGACTATGTCAGAACAACTTTAAAAATTGCATCCATGTACCAGTTGTTCAGGTCTTCATGTGAAATAGCCACTGCTGCAGCCATATCATAGTTACATGGAGTCTCTGTGGGGCCCAGACAAACCTCAGCCAAAGAAATTTGTAGATTAGCTACTGGGTGCTCAGAACACAAAATGCTTTCTAGATATTATCTGTTTCTCAGCAGGAAGTGTGTGGGGGGGGAGTGGTCAAAGGAAGTTGCCCATGCCATGAATAAATTCAGTGAATACAATGGTAACTTCCCTTCAATGCTTCAGCCTTGGTCCTCTCTGGCCTCTGCCACTTAGATCTAAACTCACATCTACCCTGAGACACTTCAAGCACTGTCTGATTCTATCCTTTGCCACTGTTTTCCTGGCATCCAGTTCTCCAGGCTTATACAAATACCATGCTTTTTCACATCTTTGTCTCAGCTGCTCTTGTTTCTGTCACCTAGAATATTCTTCACTCTGTCCTTTCATGTTTTTTTTTTTGGGGGGGAGGGGGTACTTGCAGTAGCCAGGTCATCTAGGCACTGAGAATTTAGCATGAAGGAAAACCAAGCAAAGATTCTTTCCTTTTGCTTGGCTTAATTCCCTTTATTTTCCTTACAGAGAGAAGTTAAATGTATACTTACAGCAAAACACGATGTTAATACAGCCCTGTTAATGTTAATACACTAAGGAAGGGCAAGACGCTAAGGGAGAATTCCATGGGAGCTTGAATCTGGTCTGCCGGGTTTGTAGGGTCTTGTTGGACCAGGGCCATTCAAAGAGCCAGGTGTAACTAATTGTGTTCCATAGCTCTCAGCAACTGATCAGATCTGTGAAATCTCTAAGTTAAAAGAGGTGATCCCTAGAATCCAAATCCTGTTCCCAGGACACACAGCAGGCAGCTCACAACTGCTAGTAACTCTAGAACCAGGGGATCAGATACAATCTTCTGAATCCCAAGGGAAACACACACACACACACACACACACACACACACACAGAGAGAGAGAGAGAGAGAGAGAGAGAGAGAGAGAGAGAGAGACAGAGAGACAGAGAGACAGAGAGACACAGACAGAGAGAGACAGAGACAGAGAGAACAGATAGTCAGATGATAGATAGATAGATAGATAGATAGATAGATAGATAGATAGATGGATAGATAGGTGGATGGATGATAAAAGAATAAAAACATTTTAATGAAGGAAGGAAAATGTATCTTGAATAGGCATGGCACTGTCCTGTGGACTGAGGTCCTAGGATGAAGTAAAGGGGAAGAGGATAATGTGAGCTAAGCACCAGCATTCATCTCTCTGCTTCTTGACTGTACAAAATGTGACCAGACACCTTCCCTGTATTCGTTAGTCTTTGTCAACTGGACACGAACTAGACAGAGTCACTTTGGAAAAGGGAACACCAATTCAGGATTTACCTTCATCACACTGGCCTTTGGGCAAATCTGTGGGGCATTTTCTTGATTAATAATTGATGTGGGTGACCTAGCCCTGGACTTGGTCTTGGATTGTGTAAGAAAGCAAGCCGAGGGAGCCAATAAACAGTGTTTCTTCATGGCCTTTGCATCAGTTCCTGCTTTCAAGTTCCTGCCTTGGCTTCCCTCAATAATGGACTGTCACATGGAAGTGTGAGCCAAATAAACCCTTTTCTTCCTGAGTTGCTTCTGGTCAGTGTTTTATCACATCAACAGAGTAGCCAGCTAGGTCACTCCCACCCCTCACCATTCTCCTACCTCACCGCCCACCATTTCACCCCCTCACCCTCTCCATTCCACCATCCTACCATCACACGATCTTCCACAAAAAACAGTAGCTCTTCTCACACTGTCAGCCAAGACAAGCCCTCCTTCCATAAACTGCTTTTGTAAGGTATTTTTCACAGCAGCAAGAAAAGTAACATAAATCACAACATCACAAAGTGGTTCGAAGGGAGGGTTCGAATCTCCTCCCTGAAACCCAGGGATATAACTAATACTTTTGGCCTCTCCAAAGTGCTTCTCTGCAGTCTCCTGCCAGCTTAGTAAGCAAGGACCACGTTTCTCTGCTCAAGGACGAATCTCACCCTGATGATTACAGATACTCAGCTTTTGCTGAGTATCCTCATGCCCTCTGTTCAGTTTTGATCGTTGCCTGTTCTGCGGAGGAGGAAACCTAAAGGTGAGTTGACTAAAGAAGCAAAGACTGGCTAAAGAAGCAGACCCAGTTTCTGGGTCTTCAGTTTCTGGACGACCCAGTGCAAGGCCAGCAAGTCTCCTTCTGTCTTCCCTCCAAGCATGAGGCTCATCAATTCTCAGGTCTCTTCCCTTGGAACTTCACAAACTCCCATGAATGTTGGGCCACTGAGTGATTTCAGACATGAAGCTTCTGTTTAGTGATAATGCCCGGGGTCAGCTTTTATGCAATCAAGCACATATTTATTATTCTCCTCCGACGTAGCCTATGCTATATATAGTGCTGGGGAAAGTATGTAGGAAAGCATAACTCATTCCATCTTGAACATTTAATGTCATCGTACACCAGCCCAGTGCTAGAACTCATAGACCCAAAGGTCGATGTGACTCTATGTTAAAGAAACACTGTCCTGTGGAGGAATATAAATAAAGCCAGAAACAGACTAGAAACTAAGTGTGTTGTGTCGTACAAACAAGTGAAATAGCATTGCCCTTAGCTAGAAGGGAAAGTAGGAGCAGGTGGGTGGGTAAGAGGACTTCCTGGAGGAGGCAACCTTAGTAAATGAAGTAGATGCAGGAATAGAGGAGATGCAGGAGAGATGAGGCCATTTCAGACAGAGAGAACTGCAGGAAGGCACTTGGTGGGATGAGAACTGGCATGGCTTTGGGGTGCAAAGAAAATAAGGGGCGGGAGTCTGCCTAGGAAGTCAGGGTCCAATTGTGAAAGACTTTGGAGGTCGTGCCTCAGATTCCAGAGTAATTCTGTATCCATGTGCTCACTATGCCCAGTACTCGCCTTGCTTTTGAGGACAGACCCTGAGAAGGCAGCCCACCCCACTCCCGGACCACACATTACTCCATTACTCCTTTAGTAATGGCTGCAGCGTAATCCACGTAGGCCACAGGAGGCAGGTGTCCCCCCAACACACTTCCCAGAATTGCACCCTCATCGCTCCTGTTGAAGAGTACATATTATGAATGAACAAGCAGCTTCCAAAGGGATAGCTGGAAATTATCTGTATTCTTTGGTGACAGTTTTATTCTTTGGGGTCACATGTAGCAAGCTTTCTAATATAATGTCTGACAACAATTTCTGTGTGTCCAAGTCAGCGGCTGAGCCTTGGAGTGCACTGGAAAGTCTTTGGGGTCTGGCAAACATACTAAGAGCTATTTGCTTCACTGGTCAGGTATTGTCTCTCATTGTCGTCTCCACAAGGATTTCCCCTCCCATGTTGTGCCATGCTCCTGGTGGTATAAAACAACAACTTTGATAAACAATATAATTCACGTGACTCAAAAACACCAAGTGCCAAATGAATGGAGGCTGCTTTCTAATCTGCTGAAGCAAAGGGCAAAAATGAATGCAAAGAGTTAGTTTCACTTAGGAGTCATTTTGCATGCCGGTAGGCCAGCCTCCCGGGAAGCCGGCTTAGGGACTCCTGTCCCCTGACAGAACACTAAGGAGATAGAAGCCACTTCAGGCCTGTGAGAGAGACCTCTGCTTGGCTAATCAAGAGCATTCAGTCTACAGTAGACAGTGTCACTGTGGACTATTCCTTCATGTCCCCTCCCCTCAGATTACTGGGAAACTTTCCCAAGTTTGTCAAAATTAGATTATAAGAGCACTCCACAGAGGCTAATTCTGGACAGTGACACATGCTCTGGACAGTATCTTATAGATCTCTGTTTCTCAATAAAGGCTGTTATTCATAGTAAAGATAACAATCCCCTGGGGTTCCACTGCAATTCCGCTCTCCATACAGTGGAATGCAGCGCAGAGAAGGGTTGACTTGCTTCCCAATTAAGAGAATTCTGTTGTAAAGGGACCCAAAGGGCCTCCTCAAAGAATGCCTCAGGCTAATAGTAGCGTGCCAGTTCAGTTCATGCATAAAGTGTTTACTGAGCGACTGTGCTATGCCAGACAGGAAAGGTGGCTATAAAGTGCCCACAGGAATGTCATCTCAGAGCTATGCGTACTCATTCACTCCTGTGCAGTTTTCTGATTTCTCCTTTCCTAGTAGTGTTCCCTGAAAATATGTGGGAAGAATTCCAGGCAAAACTAGTCTAAGTATTCGGCTATCTTAATATCTTTACTATCCTTGAATTTCTCGACTACAACTCCTAGTTTATCTAGTGATACACACACGCACATAGACATACACATATACACACATACACACATATACATACGCATACACACACACACACACTGAATGTCGATGACAATGGCGATTTAACACTTACTGACATTTTTCTGTGAGATGAACACCCCCATAAACATTACAGGCTGTTTTCCTTTGAGTCTCACACCAAGCTAAGGAAATAGAAGTCATTCTCATCCCCTTTTAAAATTCAGAATGAGATCACACCACTAGTAAAAGGTGGTACTGGATCAAACACAGCCCCTGGAACACCTGTCAGCAATGCTCCATTTTAAAAACTGTGCTAATGTCCATCTAAATTTCTCCCCTGCATTTCTTTGGCAAAGCCTCACCAGGAGAAGCTGGCCACTTTTGTATGAGGTAAATGGATGGATGCTCACGCACAGCACAGTTGCCACTTTGTGTGGGTGACTGGGTGCTCATGGGACAATTGTTACGCTGGGAGTTGATTTAAGTGTTTGGAGTATTTCTTACATTTCAGGTTTAAATTCTCAAGGGGATGGCCAGGCACCTGACAATAGCTACTGGGCATGCGCAATTAGTTACTTCCTCAGCATTAGTGGGTGACTAGGGGCCAGCATCCCTGAACCTTGATCACTAAATAAGGGAGAGGAAGACAAGAGGTGAGAGAGGGGAGGAAAGGAACAGATGGGTGAGATGCAGGTTTCCTCCTACTCAAGCCGACGGCAGACAATTGACTCCTTTTAAAATCTAATTATTTTATTCTGGCAAGGACAGATTGGTGGACTCAGAGACACCTGCCAGCACATTGTTGCTTTGAAGCCAAGAGGGTGAAGGGAGGGTACAAAGTTAAGAAAGAATCATGGTGGCCGGGCGTTGGTGGCACACACCTTTAATCCCAACACTCGGGAGGCAGAGGCAGGCGGATCTCTGTGAGTTTGAGGCCAGCTTGGTCTCCAGAGTGAGTGCCAGGATAGGCTCCAAAGCTACACAGAGAAACCCTGTCTCTAAAAACCAAAAGAAAAAAGAAAAAGAAAAAGAATCATGGTGGGAAACGCTATCATTTTCTTCTTAAAATATTAAAAGAAAAAAGGAGTAGTTAGAACTGGGTAGTGTGTAGAAACACTAATTCACAACAAAATATTGGGAGGTCTTTATTAATCACCCCATGGGAGTTGATTAGTTCCGATACAATTAGGAATGAAAACTCTATTTATGAAAATGCTCGAAGGTCTTTATTGTTCCTATGGTCTTATAATAGATTCATAGACCCTTACAGCTGCACACAGATATCTCTCAGACTCAAACCTATTTTTATATGAGACAGCCATAGAGGGACCACAAGAACATTAGCACCACTGAGAGCAAGATGGATTTCCATGTGCATAGCTCTTAACAAACCATTAAAAACCCATCCATTAACTCTCTTAGGGAAGTCAGTCATATTATTCCATTTCACAGAAGAGAAAGTGGAGGTCTGAGGGTTTGGTAACTGGTCCAAAGTCCCATGATTAGCAAATGCAGCAAAGGAACCTGACTCTCATCACTCTGATCTCAAAGCCCACACTCCCTTATATCTTTAAAAAGAGAAAGACAAAAACTCCTAGGACCAACAAAGTATGACAAACCTGTATCTAGAATGCCAGTCTCAGCCGGTGAGCAGGGCATTGCTCATTTTATCCAGTCCCACAAGAAGCCCAGGATTTCTTCTGATACCTTCTGCTTCATTGGCAGACCAGCTCTTGCTTACGCTGTTCCTGGCATTAGTCACTGTCAGGGGCCTCAGCCCACAGGGGCCAAGACTCTTCAGCAACTGCCACCATTGGTCAGAATTCACATATAGAAAGTTATTTCCTTTTTTAGCCAGTAAGTGCCCTTGGCTGTGGCAATCTCGCCTGCCTGGACTTCCAGCAAGCCAAACAGCATGTTCTGAGGTCTTATGGCTGTCACATCATAATAAGGTCAACAGAAACAGTCATAGCTAGATGATAGACTCATGGTTTCTAAGAAATACTGGGGCCAGGACCCCAATTTCATTGCTCTCTAGTTGAGTGATCTTAGTTTCCAGCTCAAAAAACAAGTGGGAATGTTTAATCATGGGCACTAAAGAATATATGAGTATGTGGAAGCATCTAGAACACTATTTGGCACACTGAAGGCGCTTGTTAGTACCATGTTTTCTTTTCTGATGTTTCCAGTAAAAAAAACATCAACCATGACCCAATTACCCAACTTGTTAGTGAACTTGAATTTGCAAGAAACAGGTTATTGACACTGCAAGGCTCTCGTGGAATTAGATACCAGATGGCAACTATCAGGGACAAGGAAACCATGGGTGATTGGAAGGGCACTCATGCATCAGTAAGATGGTTGTGTAAGCATCAATGCCCTCTGGGTAAGACTGAGGAAGCAGAGAGGTGTATGTAGGCCTGCTCAGGTCAGGCTCCTCTCATTACTGAGGCAGGCTAGCCTCACACATGTCTTTAGTGCCTGAGAATGCTTCATGGGATTGAAGAACTAAAGCACTTTGAATGTGTTCATTTCTGAAGGCAAAGGAGAATCCAAGATGGCCAGCTCTACTGGAAAGAGAGAAAGGAACTTCTCTACTGTAAACGGGGACCAGAGACATCTCAGCTGGCTACTTCACCTTCTGAAGTTTTGAACTGAGAAATTTCCAGGTTTGCATATGGATTCTGGAAGTCCTTTTAGGCACCCAGTGTTAGCATCTCATGAAGGAGGCTCTTTCTGGCCCCAGCTGTTTATTTTGCTGTGCCTTTAAACAGACGTGTTCCTTTCCCTGAACCACAATGCAGTGATCTAAAGAAAAGCAGTTAGGTGGAACGGTTGCCAAGGCCTGACAGTCCTAAGCTGGTGCATCTGGGGAGCCTGGGACTTGCCCAGTTATGAGAGGTTGGCAGGTGAGTGGCAAAGTCATGAGAAAAATCAGACTTCCCAACTCTTAGCTGAGAGGTCAGCAAGTGTGGACCTTTGGGCGAAAGTCTCTAGTGATAAAAAGCAAGCAGTGCCTTCTCAGAATTAGGTGCCAATGCTGGCCTTCACTAAAGAAAAAGCTCTTGTATCAAATGAGATGTAATTCAAAAAGCCTGGGGCTAAGAACCAGGTCTGCTGGAGTAGGCTTTGTTGTTCTAGTGTTGGCTGAACAGCCAGCATGTGTTAGCCATTTAAGATAGCAGGCTGAGGATGGAGCTCAGTGGTCTGTCAGGTACTCGTACTCATGTACCCAGACCCTAGTGTTCAATGAACAACAGTAAACAGGCTTTGTGCAATACTTACTAAGCTTCACAGAAGACTTCCTCCTACTGAAGCTGAGGATCAGAGACATTAAGTAATTTGCCTGAAATCACACAGCTAATTTCCACACCCTACATCTGAATTAGACACTGTCGTGCCCCTCTGTGCTATTTCAATCCCTCTGCTTCCAAAACAGCAAAGCTCCCTTTATTTATCAAAGCCGTAATGGATTGCTGGATTTTTCTTGCCCATTATTCGCTAATATATCAGAAACAATTGATTCAGAAAGTGGCACTAAGCTATCACTCACAGGTCAGTCTCTTCCAACAATGGGAAGGAAGTAGGATTTTCTTACAGGAAAATGGGCATCTCTCCTTCTTGACTAGCTCAGCCCTTGAGCCCTGAGCTATGCCTGCGGGCACTCAGAGAGCTTACACAGACAGCTGCTGAAATCCCCTGTGGAACAGTCCTTCCCTGGAAGGCAGAGAGCTTGACCTTGGTCCAGGGGCTACAGGTCTCCCATTTGCTGTCCTGAGTGATAGACACAGCTCACTTGTCCCATTTTAATCGGCAATCCCCAGAGATGTGGTCAACCAGTACCCTAGAGACAAGGTGGCACTGTGACAGCCTTGGTGACTTCTGGAGTCCATAACTGTCTGCTGTCTGTACCTCCTAGCAGCCAGCTGAGGTGAGGACGGGCAGGCAGGAAGGCAGTGAGTGCCAAAACCCAGGGTTGTGGAGATGCTTAAATGGAAGCACCAGGAGTGATGAGAACAGGACCCTAGCCAGACACTGTCTTGGAGTTCCAGGACAGTGGCAAGACAGAGCCTCCTGACCTAGTGAATGCCATGGCTTTGTGAACATCACCTGTATAGGAAACACAGGACCTGGAGGACATTCCTCTTGGGGTTTTCCAATCTGCACTAGACTCCTCACTGGCAGCTGCTGAGCGAGGAAAGGGCCTGGAGGGGTAGCCACAAGTTATAGGCTCCAAATTGCTCTGCTGCCTCAGGGATGGGGGTGGAGACCTGACAGGAAGGTACAAAGTCCAGAGTCTGTCCCTAGAGAGCAGTGAATCAAGCTCAGGCGTGGGTTAAGACTCTGGGGACAATGGGTAGGCAAGATGGAGGTCACCTAGTCCACTACAGTGAAAGTCAGGCTGATGTGCCTGTCAGCCATGGGGTGGGTCCAGTCAAGAAGCTACCTGCACACAGGCAGCCCTGGTCTCCTCTCTGCTGAGCATCTCTGGGTTTCAGGTCCCCTGGCCCTTTGTCCAAGGCTCTTCCATTGCCCTTCCTTCTCTCAGGCCAGTCTGGTCATGCTATCCCTAAACCTTGGCCAGGACGCACCCAGGTCAGTGATGAGCTGTGGAGTAACCAGGAATCCCTACGATGGACATGATGATGGGGCTGTGGGAAGCCGGTCCACCAACTGAAGGAAGAACGGAAATCATTGTGTCGAGTGACGCTTTATAATTGGTTCTGAGTTGCATTGGAGCCTATGGAATCATAGTTCTCCATAGTGTTGCTACCAACTGGATCAGAGAGGGTCCTTCTAGCGTCCAACATTTCATGGTAGAACAATGAGAACCAGAAGGAGGAAGTGTCACACCCAAGGTCACATAGCTACGTAGGGGACCAGTCCCAGGTTTCCGAGCCCCCGGGTCTGGATTATATTGCCGCATGATCAGAAGCAAGGGAAGAAACTGCCAGAAGTTGCTGCCTCACGCTGCTGCCTTCAGGTGGGATGGAGCCCTCGGATTGGATCTCACGGTCTCTTTCATGACCTCAGGGGCGTCTGGGATTCTTGTACCACTGCACAGTGGGGACATGCTACACAGTAGGAAGCTAAGCAGAGAATATTTTTAAACTGTCCAACATGCCTTATGGGGGAAAAAAAAGCGCTCTCCTAGACGCTGCCGTGGAAAGCATTTCCAAAGAGATCCCATGCTTAGAGAAAACATTGTAAACATTGCTGCTTTTTGTTTTTAAAGGGCCAATTCCCACTTACGGAAAGTTCTTGGAAATGAACTAGTGACCCACTTCTTACGATGCCCCCAGAGCACTGCAATTCCATAGGGGCAGCCTGTGACCCGAGGAGCCCCAGCCCCCACTCGCATTTCTATGGGATCAGGAATCAGTAGATTCACAACCTTCCTATTTAATTTAGCCAAGCTTCACTAGGGCAGGAATGGAGAGGGTTGGGAATCACAGGTACAGAGGAAGACTTGCTTCTTATCCAGCCTCTGGAGAGGCAAGTCTCGGTCTCTGATCTACTTCCCGCTGATGTGTAGTTTTAGCTTTTAAAGTTCAAGTCCACCCTTACCTGCTGCTTTTCCTCCTCCCTGGCGTTGGCTTCTTCAGGCTCTGGCTGCGGTTCAACTGCCCACTGTTATTTGCTCTTGAGCCTGTCAGTTGCTCCCTTCCCACCCTCTTTTAATCGGTATCCCGTACCCTTCCTCCTCCCACTTCTTCCTCCTCTTTCTCTCTCCACCCCTTTCCTCGCTCCCCCCCCCCGTCCCTCCCTCCCCTCTCTCTTTTGCGCTCTTAGAATTTTTACACTCATTTAAAAGTCGTCTCCCTTCCCTCTCCTCACCACCACCCCCACCCCGCCCCAGCCCCGAGAAGGACACCGCCCTACCCCCTCTCCCCACGCTGCCCTCCGCTAGCTGTCCCGCTAGCTATCCCGGTGGCTGTCCTTGTCCTGGCAGTCCGTGCACTTGCTCTCTTCTCAGCTGGCTCAGGCATAGCCTCCCTGGGTCTTTTCCTGCCCACCCCTCTGTTGAGGCTTCAGAATTCTGCTTTCCCGAAGGACCCCAAGGAAAACTCGCTCTGCCTCATCCTTTTTCTGTGGTCAGAAGAGAAGGTGACCATCCACACAGCAAACCCGCAAAGAGTCCGGGAAAATGTAATTCTCCCAAGCCACAGTTGTTTGGCACCCAGAATGGACGCAAGGCTTAGCCTGAATTGTGGAAGACCTTGACCTGGGGCTCCAAATTGTGGAGCTGCCTTTCCCACCACCTGGTTTTTTTTTTTTTTTTTTTTCCTATCCCTCTTTCCTCTCCCTCTTCTCCTCTAACCAGAAGACAGCATTATCTGTGCCCCTGGGCACTGGGCTAGGGGCTTCACATATGTGGCCTGTTTTAGTCCATTTAATCATTCCAGTTTCTGATTTCACACAAGCAGGCTTTTTTTCTGCAATGTTCCTGAGGAAACAGAGGGTCAAAGAAATTGAGTAGCAGGATCAGTTGAGAGGCAGGTTAGGCTCAAAAGTTTTAGTCAATGCTAAAATTCACCTCCTTGGGTAATCTAAAGAAATATATAGATGCCATTGGTGTAGCTGAACCAGTGAGAGATCCTAGCATATTATTTGTTACAAGAGAGAAAATTCTGAAATCATGTTGCACCCATCACTCCAGACCACCTCCTCTTCTGTCTTGTATTCCTCTGTTTAAGCATTAAGGCATCGGCCCAGTGGGGCTGTGACAGGTGTCAAAAGTGGGGGTTACTGAAGTCAGAAAAACCAATGACTAAGAGCCCACAGATAGGACAGCTGGAGCAAAGAATCTCAACCAGGGAAACTGAGGGACAGTCTAGACTTCTTGTCACATACCACAGTGGGTGGCAGGTGCCAGACCAGCACACAGATCTGCCTCTTGCTCCATACAGTCATCTACTTGATGCCTTCCGCATCCAGAGGTAATCACAAATGGACTCTGTTTTCCGTGGTTGAGTAAGCTGAGGACCAGCAAGCAGGAGAGGACAGACCGTGGGGCTTCACTTACTGAATACGGAGAAGGGAAATGGCTCTGATAAAAACAAATGCAGGATCTTGATTCCTCAGTCACAGGTTTCCTCCCAAGAATGTCCTGTGCCAGCCTGTGTGGGTTTGAGTCCTGGCTCTGCCACTTGATAGCCGAGAGCAACACTGGGCAAGCAAGCACTCTCCATGAAGCCCAGGCTTTTCGGTTGTAAACTGGAGGTAATAATTTCTACTTTTCAGGGTTGTCACAAGAACTGACGAGGGGTCTATAAGGCTTAGATTAGTGGCTAGTACAGGGAGGTGCAATGTGTATGACTCTACAGATACAGTACAGTATGCTGCAGCATGGAACCTGCCCCCTTCCTCCCCAGGCTGACCATGGCTGGGATAGAGTTCAGCCCATGAAGCTAACACGTAGTGTGACTTTTCTCCTACTTCCTAACCACTCCACACTTGGAGACATGTTATTATCTCCAGCCAAAGACAGCCAGTTAAGATCCCAGAAAGTCTTACCTGGGGATGATCTGGAAGTGGGGAAGGTTTAATAAAATATTAATTCATAGATCATGGGGCTGCCAAAGCAGAAACTAAATGCCAACAATTAATGCCTAGGTCATCAGGGATACCAAGAGAGTATCATTTTTCTTTGACTACCTGTAAGGGAAAACATGCCTAGATAAATAGGCACACACACGAGGCTAGACAGTCCAGGGCATAGTAGGCAAAGACTACCATCCTACCTGGAGAATGGAGAATCAGTCAGTAGAGACAGTAGGTGAGTCATTGGAGACACCAGAAAGCTGCGTCCAGGAAGCCATGTACAAGGCTCAGTGTGGCATCAAGACAGAGCATATTGTGCTGTACCCAAAATAAGTGGTTTTAGAAGGACTTTGGAAGCATGGTTTATTTCTTGCCAAAATCTCCGTGGAACTAAGGCAAGGATTCTCACAAAAGTAAGGAAAATGTCATTCAAGTTGTAGGTCTGGAGTGATTTTCTAGAGGGACCAGTACGGATGTCACCACAGACCAGAGAACATCACAAGTAGATGCCTAATGCCCTAGAAAAAAAGTCTGGACAAGGGCTGAGGGTAGAATAGAAACTCTGCTGTGCCCTCCCCCTTCCTCCTCATGTTCCGTGTGAAAAAGAGTCCTAGAAAGAGGCATGGAGGGTGGGCTCCACACATTAAAAATGGTACTGCAAAGACAACTCTACTCAGCACCATGCTAGCATACTTCACAATTTTTTTTTAAATTTTGAGATGAAAAGATAGGAAAATGATCTAAGCTTTTTTTGTTTTGTTTTGTTTTTTTGTTTTTTAAGATTTACTTTCTTTTTAATGATTTGTATATGTTTATCTGTGTGGAGATATGTGCACTTGAGGGCAATGCGCAACCAGGACAGAAGAGGGTGCCAGATACCCCTGGATCTGCAGTTACAGGCAATTGTGAGCTGACAGTCATGAGCGTTAGGAATCCAAGATCAGCAATCCTCTACAAGATCAGCAAGTGCTTTTACTACACTGGGCCAACTTTCCAGGCCATAGAAAAACAATCTCATGAAAACCATCTGAACTACATATACGTCACAGCCTTGACAAAGACTCATTGGCCACGTCTTTGGACTCAGTCAATGGTGAGAAACAAAGGCCACAGGAACTGTTGTTCTAATTGCAAAATAAACTTCTTAATTATAAAACAATATAAGCACAGTATTGCATATATAATAAATGGCTATGTGAGGGAAGAAATTTAAGGAGTGTGGTTGCTTTGTTGTGTGGTAGCAAAGTAGAAAGGAGTGGAATATTTTCATTCACAATATTGCAGGATAAATAGGGTGTTATTATTCCCATTTTAATGTTAAAAAAAAGTTCAGACTCAGGGAAGTTGAATAACTTGCCCAAGGTTATTTAGGAGAAAAATTCTACCTGAGGCAAAGGGTCATCACTTTGTCCCACAGCTGTGAAGAAAACATGAACCCCACTGGCCTAGTAAGAAAGGGGCATAGGGCACCCTAAGTAAGAGCATGAGAAGAACTGACTCCACACCTGGCAGGAGAGACTATGCCCCCTGTAACTACAAAGATGACACAGCATGGTCTGAGATCCTCATATTCTCCACTGAGGTTTTTAAAGGTGACATCTCAAAACTTGCTTCTTTCTTCCTTTAGAAGTAAGGTGGGAAATGGGGAGAGACATCTTCCATGTCCCCTTCACCCAGTGAATCTCTGGATCTTCAAGTTTCTCTCCTAAGATACTGTGATCCAGATGTTTGAGCAGCTACCTCCTTTGCAGCCTACAGAAGAACACGTGCAAGTAATTTCTGTCAGCAACTAATTGCAAGAGCAACGAGTCCCCAGCGCCTAATTGGAGGGTGTAAATGGGTAATTGGAGCCATGGTTAGTGGGATGAGGTCACACTTCTCTGCTGGTTGAGATGCAAACTCGGCAGGCTTAAGCCATTCCCTTTAGGACTTTTACTTTCCAGATAGTGGTCCAAAAAAAAAAAAAAAAGGCAAGAACACTTTGTTCTAAGAAGCAAAAAACAAAAGAAACATGGACTTCCTTGCTTCTGGTGCTCCATTCTCTATCCTCATCACATTTCAAGTTCTAACCCCCAAAGATAAGGTTAAAATTGTATCCATATCTAATCGGGCTTAGGGGCCCTCTAGGGTTCCAGACTTCAGAACTCTTTTGAGATGGCTGAGTCAGAGAAGACGAGGAAGAGTTACCATCATCACCCTCATAGCATCACCACCACCCCGAATACCAGGCAAGCATGATTCTTCCCACTGAAGTCCAGAGCATGGGCCAAATACTGGCCCCTGAGAATCCAGGACTAGAGACTTCATTCTATAGCACAAATGTGGACTCTTCACCTGGGGCATCTTGGGACAGCATTTGCTCTCCAAATTCAAGAAATCCCTGAAACTAAACTATTGAGGATATTATACATTGGGCCTGATACAGACAGGGTCTAGAGATTACAACTAAGTTCGTTCACTCCTTCCCTCCTCCTCCTTCCTTTTCTCCTCCTTCCCTCCTTCCCTCCCTCCCTTCCTCCTTTCCCTCCTCCCTTCTTCGTTCCCTTCTAGCCTCTCTCCTCCTTCTCCCCCCCTCCCCCCCTTTACTCTACCCTTGCCTACCCTTGCCCTTTGACCTCACAAGGAATAAAGAGGACTTGCATCTCTTTTGAGTGCAAGGTCAGGTACTAGGTGGTTACACTGGTTAGTTTTTGTAAACTTGACCTAAGCAGGATTATCTGGGAAGAGGGAAGCTCAACTGAGAAAATGCCTTCATCAGATTGGCCTGTAGGTAAGTTTGTGGGCTCATTTTCTTGATTAAGGATTGACATGGGAGGGCCCAGTCGACTGTGGGTGGCACCACCCCTGGGTTAGTGGTTCTGATTTATACAGGAAAAGCAGGCTGAGCAAGCAATGGGGAATAAGCCAGTCAGCAGCACCCCTCCATGGCCTGTGTCAGTTCCTGCCTCCAGGTTCCTGCTTGACTCTTCTCAATGATGGATGGTAACCTGACAGGTGAAATAAACCCTTTCCTCCCCAGTTGTTTTGGGCAACTTTTAAATCACAGCAATAGAAAGCAAACTAGGACAGTGGTTTGCTTATTTAACATACAAGATTGAAGAACTTTTTGCTGGTAACTTAGCCAACCTTAGAAGGGTCACTCCAAAACAGAGGCAGACTCTTAGATGTAAATGGTAGTACAACACCCTGTACCCATGCTGAAAATGTAGCCACCGATGCTCAAACCCTAACTAGAGGACAGAAGTTTTACACCTCCATATCAGTCTCCAGGTTCAGTGCAGGCTCCTGCGGTCAGGTTATTAAAGGGAATGAGAAGCATTTAGAACATTTAGATTCTCCCTGGTTTTTCAAAGGTCAGGTAAACATTCGAAATAAAATGGACAGGACATGGGGGCAATTAAGAGTACTTTACTGTCTTTGCCTGCTGTGGTGAATGTACTGAGAAATGCTGGACTCCAGGGGATCTAGAGAGGTGGTTCAATCAGTAAACTGCTTGCTGCACAAGCATGAGAACTCAAGTTCAAACCCCCAACACCCGTGTAAAAACCAGGGTATGTTGAGAGGCATAGACAAGGGAGCCCTGGAAATTGTAGGCTGGCTAGTCTTGTTGAATTGGTGTGATACAGAAACAATGAGAGATCTTGTCCCCACCCCTCACACCCCAAAATAAGGTAGAGAGCAATAGGGAAAGACAGTGCCAATGAAAGTACAAGAAGCCTACAGAACACCAAATAGAGTGGACCACACACACAAAAAAAGGTCTCCTAGCCACATAATAATCAAAACCCCAAACATACAGAATAAAGAAAGAGTATTAAGAGCAGCAAAGGGAAAAGGTCAAGTAACATATAAAGGCAAACCTATCAGAATTACACCTGACTTTTCCATGGAAACTCTGAAAGCCAGAAGGTCCTGGATATTCTACCTACACTAAGAGACCATGGATGCCAGCCCAGACTACTATACCCAGCAAAGCTTTCAATCAATATAGATGGAGAAAACGAGTTATTCCATGACAAAACCAGATTTAAACAATACATATTCACTAATCCAGCCCTACAGAAAGTGTTGGAAGAAAAACTCCAACCCAAGGAAGTTAACTGCAACCAGAAAAACATAGGCAATAGATAATCCCACTTTACCAACAGCCAAAAGAAAAATGGGGTGGAAATCCACACACAATTCCACTACCACCACCACCAAATCCAAAATAAACAAGAATGAACAATCAATGGTCATTAATATCCCTCAATACTAATGGTCTTAACTCCCCTATGAAAAGACACAGGCTATCGGAATGCATAAGAAGACAGAATCCATCCTTCTGCTACATAGAAGAAACACACCTCAACATCAAAGACAGACGGTACCTCTGAGTAATGGGTTGGGAAAAAATTTTCCAATCAAATTGACCCAAGAAACAAGCAGGGGTAGCAATCTTTATTTTGTTTTTGTTTTTGTTTTTGTTTTTTTTTTAGACAGCTTTGGAGGCTGTCCTGGAACTAGCTCTTGTAGACCAGGCTGGTTTCGAACTCACAGAGATCCACCTACCTCTGCCTCCCGAGTGCTGGGATTAAAGGCGTGCACCACCAACACCTGGCTAGTTAGCAATCTTAACATCTAACAAGATAGACTTCAAACTGAAATCAGTCAAAAGAGATGAAGAAGGTCATTTCCTACTCATCACAGGAGAACTCTATCAGGATGAAGTCTCAATTCTGAACATCTATGCCCCAAATACAAAGACATCCATGTTCATAAAAGAAACACTACTAAAACTCAAATCACACATAAAACCTCACACACTTATAGCAGGAGACTTCAACATCCCACTCTCACCACTAGGCAGGACCACCAGACAGAAACTTAACAAAGAAACAAAGGAACTAATAGAAGTTATGTCCCAGTTGGGTTTAACAGACATCCATAGAACATTCCATCCAAATACAAAAGAATATACCTTCTTCTCAGCGCCACATGGAACCTTCTCTAAATAAAAAAGAAATTAAAGATTTCCTAGAATTCAACGAGAATGAGGACACAACATACCCAAACTTATGGAACACTTTGAAAGCAGTGCTAAGAGGAAAGTTCATAGCACTAAGTGCCCACATGAAGAAACTGGAGAATAGTCACACCAGAGAATTAACAGCACAACTGAAAGCTCTAGAACACAAAGAAGCCAACACACCCAGGAGGAGTAGATGCCAGGAAATAATCAAATTGAGGGCTGAAATCAATAACGTAGGAAAACAATACAAAGAATTAATATAACAAAGAGTTGGTTCTTCAAGAAAATCAACAAGATAGACAAACCTTTATCCAAACTTCCCAAATGGCAAAGAGTGAACATGCAAATTAATAAAATCAGGAATGAAAACGGGGACATAATAACAGACACTGAGGAAATCCAGAGAATCATCAGGTCATACTTTGAAAACCTGTATTCCTCAAAAATTGAAAATCTAAAGGAAATGGACAATTTTCTGGATAGATTTCACTTACCAAAATTAAATCAAGATCAGATAAACAATTTAAATAGACCTATAACCCCTAATGAAATAGAAGCAGTCATCAAAATCTCCCAACCAAAAAAAAAAAAAAAAAAAAAGCCCAGGGCCAGATGGCTTCAGTGCAGAATTCTATCAGAAATTCAAGGAAATTTGAATTTGAATTTGAATTTGAACAGCAAATCCCAATTCTCCTCAAAGTATTCTACACGATGGAAACAGAAGGGTCATTGCAGAACTCTTTTTTATGAGGCTTCAATAACCTTGGTACCCAAGCCACACAAAGACACAACTAAAAAAGAGACCTACAGACCAATATCCTTCATGAACATTGATGCAAAAATATTCAATAAAATACTGGCAAATCGAATCCAAGAACACATCAGAGAAATCATCCACCATGAAATATACATTCTTAATCAGCAGAAAGACTTGATTCTCAGAGGACAGACCAAAATGCTGCTGACTCACAGTCTCTCTGCTCCTGCAGAAGCTGTTTGAAAGAGGACCCTGCTTGCTGTCAGATTTGAGGTGGAGTCCTTGGCTAATTGTGTGATTTCAGGCAAGTCATCAGGCCTCAATATTTACACCTGTAAAAATGGCCATAACATTACAGTCTTTCACAAATTTGTTCTTTGGAACAAATTATTATAGGCTTACTTATTATAGGCTCTTGGGTGGGGGTGAGATTTTAAGAGGTAGGCAGAGTCACAAAGATCTTTTGCATTTACAGAGTCTTGCCTGCTCAACAGCCTCCCAGGTGTCTTTACAGTTCTTAAGAAAGGCATGCTTAGACCAAAGGTGTTGTGCTCTGGAGTGGGCCAGCTCAACCCTGCCCTGAGTCCAGCACCTCATTTTGTAAAGAAGGAATTCCGAGGCTATCTAAAAGGAAGTCAAATTGTTTTCGGAAAACAATAGCCAAGTAACTACAAGTCATTAGCTTCCTCCCAGGGGCCTCAAATCAAGCTTGTCTGGATAGCTGAAAGGGCTGTTAGCACTGTTTACTTAAAAGAGCTCTGGACAGGACCCATAAATTAATTCCTGTGCCGGGCTTTCTGGAAGAGGGAGAGGTGAGTCATGGAAGTGGGAGAATGAGATGATTCCTGTTTCTTTAGACGCAGCTGAGTCCCTGCGGCTGGATCTGCCTTTTCTGGTGCTCTATGTGGAAATTTCATTCATATGGATGTGCGTGTACCCTGCAGACAGCTGCACTCTGAGAGGCTCTTGAGTTTCTTCTCATAGGGGGTGGCGGGGGAAAGGAGGCAAAAATACTGGTTTCCTGCCCTACCGCTGAAGGCTTCTGGGAAGCTAAATATTTTTCAGACAAATGCACAAATGCCCTGGAAATCCCTCTCTAAGCAGAAATCTTCTTGGTGACAAGAGTGGGTCTGACCATGTCTTCTCAGAGTGATCTCTCAGAACCACAAGTGCTAGAACACTGGGAGCAAAGAAAATGCAAAGATGAACTGGGCAGACCAAGGGCCCTGAAGCCCTGACATGCTGAACAATTTGTCTAGGAACAGAAGCCAGCTCTCTCAAGGAATCTAGGAAATCTGGGGACTTCCCTGAGGGCTGAGCAGGATTGGTAATTGCTAATAGATCCTCCTACATCTGTTAGAGGACTTAGCTGAAAGTCTCTGAGCTTAACCTGCGAACACTAGAGAAAAGAGGTTATTTCTTGATCTCTCTCGGTCTTGAACATCTTGACTCTATGCACGAAAAGAACTGTAGTTTCTAAAAGAGCCAGGAAAGAGAGGTTGTAATACTTGTCTGCTGTCTGCTCTCTCCTGGGAAAATCGGGAGAACCCGAGCTGGGGCGATGGCTCCATCAGTAAAGTGTTTGCTGGTAGGAGGGTCTGAGCTCAGATTCCCACAGTCCACACACAAAGCCAGGCACAGTGGCATATCCTCTGGATTCCAGTGCCTGGGAGACAGACAGGCACATTCCTGGGGCTTGCTGGCCAGACAGTATAGCCTAGTCAGAACTCCGAGTGTCAGGGAGAGGCCCTGTCTTAAAATACAAGGTAGACAGCACCTAAGAAATGGCATCTGGCCTCTATGTTCACATGCACAGATAGTCACAACAATCTGCTGCATTTAAGAGTTGGTGTGTAGGCCAAGGGAGCTTCACGTTACACATGTGGACCCCTAAAACATCTTTGGTAGGCATTATGGAGTACAGAATCCTATCTAAATCATAAATGTTCCTGACCCAGAAAAGCTCACTGCTCCAAGTTTAACTAATCAAGGTTATTCCCCACAAAACTACAGTTAGTGCAATGGCTGCACAATCTATGTGGTCAGTGTAGAAGAGGCCAACGTGTTCTGCCTCTTCCTTGACCTAGAGGCCTCTTAGCAAACAGATTGGAGTCTGTTCCCTAATATGAGGTGCGTCTTTCAGTTCAGTCTCCGTCTGTCAGATGTGGGGAAACCATTTCAGATCATGGGTTAACTTCCTAGACTCATACAACTCACCAGGACCAGCACCCAGCTCTCATCACATCTGTCTAGATGATTCTGAAGCTGTCTCAAATGCTAGGGAGAATCAGAATTACAGGCCCTAGCATGACCTCCACAAGTCTATAATGTATTGAATCAATGTGTACACATCTACGATGCTCTGCACAGCTCCAAGAATGGACCTAATTGGGGCAGAGAAAGAATAAAGAAAGAACAGGCTCGTGGATACAGAAAAGCTGATTCGGGTGGTCTGGGCTCTGTGATGGAGAGCCCTGCAAGCTTAGTGTATTTGTTATTTACAGTTCATCAGGGAGGCAAGGCTACTATATAGACCTGAACAAGTCTTAGGGTTTATTGTTTAGAGCTGAACAAGGAGACAAGTTTAGCTAATCTCAGTAGGGGCTGTCACTGTAGAAGAGCAGTTAACATCTCCAAGGAGAAAAGTGTGGTGGACATTTTCCACACACATTGTAAGCATCTGCACATGGGCCAGAGGAAGGCTTTGTCCTCCCTCTGAGCCTCATTCCCAGAAGGCTTTGCCACCCTCATGGACCTGAGGCATTAGGCTCCTTGGCACGGCTGTACCCATGTCAACAGCACACACTCACTCGGGACTTCACTTGCTCCTACAAACCCCTAAAACAAAAACTCCTTTCCTTAAACTTACTCCTAGAAGCACACAGAAAGGAAAGCAAGGCTTCGGAGCAACGCAACCAGTGAGAGCACCAGGTACCATTCCTAAGACCCCCGAGTCCTGAAAACTCTTTGACGATGTGACAGTTTCAGATGAAATACTCCAGAGGCCTTACCCTATCCTTACGATCTACTACACGACACTAGAGTTTTGAGGGTTTGTTTTGTTTTGTTTTTAAGTTTTGTTTTAATGAATAAAGTTTGGACCAGGTAGGACTCCAAACCAAAAATGGCCACATCCTAAAAGCTCCAGTGTAAAATGGTATTGTGAAACCAAGAGCACATTTTGTTTTTCTGCAGAAATAATCTCTAATGTCAGGAAAAACAATTGGCTTCCCAGGCTAGCCCCTGACTCATCTAAGGGACAATGCCATTTACAGTAGGGCTGAGAGTGCTGGAGACTCTAGCAGCTAATACCACATAGGATGAGAAAGCACTGACATGTTTGAGTGCCAACTCAAATGTGAGAGCCTTCTGCCCACACCCACAGCGAGGATGCCCTCTTCTTGACTCCCTCCTTCTTTTTCTAGAAAAAGGAAATACACTAATTATCCACCTGAATCTCTTAGTGCCAGGACTGAACTCCCAGAAACATTTCTTTCATAAAGCAGTCTCCAAGCAAGTGCAGTCACAGCAGAGTTGCTGTCATTGTTTTGAACTCACAGAGCATTTTCCTAATTACAAAATTGCAGTGGGAGGCTGTGAGGATGGCTCAGTGGGCAGAGCACTTGATGTGCAAAACAGGACCTGATTCTGCATCCCCAGCACCCACCTTAGGAAGGGATGGAGGGAGGGAAGGGAGGGAGGGGAGAAGGGAAGGAGAAAGGAAGGAAGAGAAAAGCAAGTTGTAACCCCAGTGCCGGGCAGATGTACACTGGAGGATTCTGGGGGTTCCCTGGGCAGCCAGTCTGGCCCAGATCATGAGCTCCAGGTTCAATAAGAGACCCTGTCTCAAAAAATAAGATGCAGAGGAAGGCATCCATCATGGACCACTGGCATCCACAGTTGTACCTGCACATATATGTTTGTGAACACACATACACAATAATAGTGTACTATTGTAAAAAATTAGATAATACAGAAATATCCAAGTAACCACACATCATAACAGTTAAAAAATTGCTAGATAACCTTCCACTATGTTTATTCTTATAACCTTGTTACATATTTAGAAATGTATTATGAATACCTTTTTTGTACTCTGCTACTGTTTTTGATTAGCAAGTCTCAGGGACATGTTTTTATGTCAACAGTGACATCCCTTTCAACTAATGATTGTCATGGGTGTACCCAGAGGAGATAGCATCCAAAGACAGTGTAACATGTTTGTGCCTTTTCTGTCTGCAAGAATGTTACCACTGCAGTAGAATCTTGAAAGCTAGCATGCAAAGATGAACGCAGGAGATACATCACATCCACCCTTTGCTAGGCCCTTGGGTGACACGGTTTTATGTCTGAAGATTTATCAAAATTCATTCAATGGCCTTTAAAAATATTACAGTTTTTAGTTAGCAAACTAAACAGTTTTGGAGACAAGCAGTGACCTCAGATTTTCTACTATAAAGCTTCTCCCTCTGTCCCAAGTAAGTTACTCCATAGGCTCTAAGCCCTCCTTTAAAACCCTGCCAACAGCTTGTGGGAAAAAGCAGAGATTCTGAACAAAACCATTCAAAACAAAACAAAAATATTAGCTTCCCCCATTCAACAAACCCCTTCCCCATCACACATACAAGACGAAAAAGGAAGTAGGCAGGGTGAGAGGCGAACTTCTGCAAGAGATAAGAGTGGCCTTGGCAGACCCTGGGAAAGGATTTCATGAGTCTGAGGGGGGGGGTGCCTATGGGTGAGCAGAGGTGGAAGTTTAAATCCTGAAGAGCTAACGGTTTGCGAAGCTTGCATTGCCACTGAGGCTCCTGCCCAGAACAGCTACCACTGTGCCACATGCCTCCAGTTCTGCCCAGGTTTCTGTGAATTCCTACAATACCCTGGAGCTAAAGCACCAGTTCTTCACATGATGACAAGGCTATGTGTGAGAGACCATAGTTGGTGGGGCAGTGAGAGGCCGGGAGGCAATGCAAGAATCAGGAGAGACCTGGGGAGACTAGGGTTCAGGGTCTAATTGACACGTAGTCAAGGGAACTTGAGAGTCACTCTGTGGCCTCTAGTTTCCATCTTGGTAAAAGGGAGTTTGTGATGCTGCCAATATGGCGGGAGTCTTTAGGACACACCAGGTGAGTAAATTCTAAGTCTTGGGATTGATGAGTATTGGATACTTCTGAATGCTACATCATTCATAGTTATCAGGTGTCTCGTAGCCAAGCTAACTCTTGGAAAAAGTCCAGGTTCGTCTTAGGTACCCAACTGCTCTTGTTCTGGGGACACACCAAAGATGTTTTCAGGGTACTGCACAGGATTAAGTTCAGGCACAGGATTAAGTCCATGAGGACACACAGAGGAGGAAGAGGAGGAGGAGGACACAAATGAGCCAAGATCTGCAGCCAGCCATGTGTCAGTGGTAAAGAAAATTTGGGTGGAGTCCGCCAACCCCTCTGACTATCACCCTGTGGTGAACACAGGGTGTGTTCAAGCTAATGGTAATGCGTGGCCCACTTAACTTTCAATAAGTTGCCCAATCTGGTCTTTGAACTTGTTTTGTAGCCCAGGCAGAAAACCTTGTCTGAGGGCACATAGCTGATCTGTTGTTTACTTGTTTGGGTACCAAGGGTTGAATCCAGGGACTTCCACATGCCAGGCAAGTAAGTGCTCTACCTCCAAACACTGAACTCTACTATGCTCCAGACTCTTTTTTTTTTTAAAAAAAAAACTCTAGTTTGAGATGGGATTTCCTTAAACTGCCCAATCTGACCTTGAACTTATTTCGTAGCTCAGGCAGGCCTCAGGCTTGTGATCCTCCGGACTCAGCCTCCTAAGTAGCCAGAATTAAGGCCTGTGCCATTAGGCCCACCTAGTTTGTTGATCTGTTGCCTTACATATTGATTTGTCTAGCCAGTCCTTCGTGTTAAATGCCCACTGAATTTGGTATTGTTCTGAGAAGTAGGTATACTGCTGACTTGGACGTGGCATTTGAACTAGAAACCCTAAGCCTAGAGGTGTCTTCAGCACTCTGCTTAGATTTCTCTGAGAGACAATAAGTTATATCACCAGTGAGCATCCCATAAGACTAGCTAGATAACTAGTTAGAACAAGAAAATCTGTCTTGGTTTAAATCACCAAGATGTTTACAAGAGCACTGTCATATCTTTTGTCTGGATTGTGAGGACTGAACAGTTCATGCTGCCAGGGACTGTTCAGACATCAGTGCGGAGCTGGGAGCTTGGGGGAACATGGACTGGAAATCAAAAACCATCTGTCTGCATCTGTTCACCCAATCCATGCACAAGGGGCTGTGGGAACCCCATTCACCGTCAGATCCAGCTTATTGACTGTGGATTACAATCAGCCCAACCATAGTGGTTGGTTGATGTGCAGATGGACACAATCGGGTAAAGACCACAAATGTTAATGGCAAACAGATAATGATATAATAATAATGGTTATGTGCTGGACAGTAGCCTAAGTACTTGACATACACTAGTCCATTTCATACTTTCAAAACCTTGTGGGGTAGATATTCATAGTCCTATTTTACACAGGAGAAAACTGAGAATGGAAACCTTGTCCAAGGGCACACAGCTGGTCAGTGGTATAGCTGGGAATTGATCCAGGCAGTCTGGTTTCAATGTAGGTGCACTTAACCTCAAAACAAACAGCATGGCAGTGCGATAATTAGTGTAGTAAGGCAAGATCAGCATCTGTAGGAACTGAGGAAGAAACAAGTCAGGAGGTGCCAGGGCAGGCAGGCAGAGAAGATGGCATTGTGGTGTGCCTTGAAGAACGAGTAGAAGCTATCTGGGCAGAAAGAGGGGAGCAACAGCTAAGTTCTACGGGACAGCACGAGCAAAAGCCTGAAGACCAGAGAGTATTTCTGTACAGATGGACCAATAGGTATGTGGGAGCATGGCTCACAAAGGAGGGAGAATTGGGGACAGATTGTTAAGAGCTTTGTGAGCCAAAAGCATCTTTGTAGGCATTAGGGAGCCCAATAAGAGGTTGAGACAGGACCTTCCTGAACTCTCTAGGGATCCCCAGGATAAGTTCCCAGATGGCCTATCCGGTATCACCCCAGTACACCCTCACTTCAGCTCCACTGCTAGAGCTTGGGGCTGGTTAGCCCATTTCTCCCTACTTGGACAGCCTGATTCTTGTGTTCCATGTGGAAGGTGGATAAAGTTTGGCAAGATGTCTCTAAAGAGTTGAGATTGTCATTTGGTCTTTCAAGAAGGTCTGAACCAATGTCCTCTTCCCTGCATTTCTCCCATGGTGGTAACTCATCACAATTGGAGAGGGAGGGGGCTGGAGAGACAGCTCAGCAGTTTAAAGTACTGGCTGCTCTTCCAGAGGACCAAGGTTCAATTCCCAGCACCCAAACGGTAGCTCACAGCTGTCTGTAACTCTGTTCTAGGGGACCTGATTCCCACATACATACTTGCAGGCAAAGCACCAATATATATAAAATAAAATAAATAAGTTATTAAAAACAAAGTTTGGAGGGGGAATGTTGGTGGATTTTGTGTCCCAGACATTCCCAATGATCCCTGTTACTATTGTCATCTGTGTGAATGAGATGGCCCGAGAGATCTGACTGAGGCAGACTTATGCAGGATCCTATGCTGTGACCAGACAGTAAAAGAACTGAAAGAGAAATTCCTCAAAGTGAAAACTGTACCCTCCTCAGCAAAGGGGATGATATCCATGTCATCTGTAGCCTCCTGAAAGACTTCCCTCAAAACCTCAAAGAACCCCTTCTGACCCTTTGATTAGAAAAGCCTTCATGGAGGCAGCAGAAAGAACAGATGAAGACAGCAGTGTAGTGGTCATGAACCAGGTTGTCAGTGAACTTTCCCAGGCCAACAGGGGCACACTAGCCTTCCTCGTGATTCACTTGCAGGGAGTGCCTCAGAATCTGAACACTAAGGTAGATATTGCCAATCCAGTTCAAGTCTTTGGCTCTATAATAGTTGCCCATGCTGTGCCTAATCCAGACCCAGTGACAATGTTCCAGGACATCAATTGTCAACTCAAAGTGGTGGAGCACCTGCTTTCCCAGCCCCTGGAATCAGTTCACAACGGTGGAAAAAGAGAACATCTACACCCAGTATGTCAACAGAAACTCAACATCAGAGATACTAGCTGAAGTGAGCTTACTGGGGCCCATGAATTCCAACTTGTAAGCTCCCTGTCACAGAGCTTGTACAACCTTTCCAAGTGCACTCCAAGATTTGGGAACAAAAGCAAGTTTGCCACCAACTTAGGACAGCAAGGCAAATGTCCCCCTGCGTCATACCTCAAGTAAAGCTGTTTCTGCCAAGTGTCCCCAGTATTTACTGACTGCAGGAAACACACCTGTTTGCTTTGGGACACAAAAGCCACCAACAGTTCCCCTCTACTCTTGTTCCCAGCAGGGGAGAAATGCAGGGAAGATGACATAGCCCAACCTTCTTGAAAGACCAAACGACAATCGACATGTTAGAGACAGCTTGTCAAACTTTATCTGCCTTCCACATACAACACAGGAGTCGGGCTCAATAACTGCCTTTGAGACAAAGGTATACGAGCACATTCCTCCATTATTTCGAGGTGTGCCTGAATTGTCTGTCTCAGTTTTGGCCTCCAGTGCCCTGCTGTTCAGAGTGGAGTCACTGTTTACAGGCTGTGAAGGCCCCAATTTCCTCTCACTCCTGGTCCAAGATGGCAATGACCCAATAGTCGACACAGCTTCCATGGGCCCATCATCACTGGGAACAGCCACTGTAGCTTTTGCAACTATTGAGTCATGTGCCTGATCTACCACAGAGCAAATGGAACAGGTTTTGTTTGTTTGTGCCTGTTTGTTTACAGGCCCCAGAGGGCCATCAGTGAACTGTCAGTTGTTGTCAGTTGTTGGAGTGTCTCTTCTCATTTCTTCATTTTGAAATTTGTCACCAAGTCCGGTGACGCATCAGTCTTGTCAAAGCTGGTGTCTGATAAAATGAAACTAGATTCATCAATGGTTGACAGCCTATCGTTCC
Source organism: Cricetulus griseus (assembly GCF_003668045.3). Taxonomy (NCBI): domain Eukaryota; kingdom Metazoa; phylum Chordata; class Mammalia; order Rodentia; family Cricetidae; genus Cricetulus; species Cricetulus griseus. Next base: position 59,474,367 of record NW_023276806.1, read on the forward strand.
CAGAGTTGCCACTGGATGCTTGGCCTCAGCTGAGAAAGGGCAGAGCTAAATTTTGTTCCCTGCCACACATGAGTGTGTCTCCAATCAGCTGAACCTGTGGTCCCAGCTTTGCACCCAGCCCCTGCTGGCTGTCTCTGTTTGGTCTCTACATCCACTTGATCACATGACTGCTTCAGTTTAACAGCCAGAGCGCCCCACCCAACTCTGCCGTCATCAGCTGATCTTTGAATTTCTCCAGCTCCTGGTTGGTGCTTTAACACTTCCTATGGGTACCGTCGAAGTCCTTCACCACCTAGATGAATCCAGTGCTTTTATTTCCTCCACTGATAATCTCCAACAGTGCACAAGCTGCTCAGAGTCCGAAAAGTCACCATGGTAGTATACATTTTTTCCAGGCTCTAGGTCCCAAGCACACAAAGCCTGACTCGGCGCACACTGCTTACTCTCCCACAGTTACACCCCATGATGGCTGCTGTCCACCAGTTGCATGCCTCACTAATGGCAAAATCAAAAGTTTGTTTTTCTTACAATCTCTTTATGTATATGGTGCTCTGTCTGCACATAAAGCCCACACGCCAGAAGACGAGGGCATCAGATCTCATTATGGATGGTTGTGAGCTACCATGAGGTTGCTGGGAATCGAACTCAGGATCTTTGGAAGGGTAGCCAGTGTTCTTAACCGATGAGCCATCTCTCCAGTCCATTCTTGCAATCTCTTGAAAGATGTTCTGGTTCGTTTTTTGTTGGTTGGTTTGTTTTATCAACTTGACACAAGCTAGAGGTCTTTGAGAAGAGGGAATGCCAATTAAGGAATTGCCTCCGTAAGACTGGCCTGTAGACAAGTCTTTGGGAGCATTTTATTGATTAATTATTGATAACGGGAGGGCCCAGCCCATTGGATGGTGCCACCCCTGGGCTTGTATAAGAAAACAGGATGAGCAAGCCATGGGAACAGGTCAGTCAACAGCATCCTCCGTGGCCTCTGCTTTGATTCCTGCCTCCAGGTTCCTTCCTAGAGTTCTTCTCTGACTTCCCTTCATGATGAACTGTGACCAGGACATGTAAGTCAAATCAACCCTTTCCTCCCTAAGTTTATCTTGGCTATGATGTTATATCACGGCAATAGAAACGTAGTTAAGACAAAAAGTCCTAAGAGAAAGGCCTTTGGTTGGAAGCTCCCCTGGAAGACAGATAAATGATGCAACTTGACTTGCCCTGAGGCAGGGCTCTCCTGCCTCTCCCGTTCATTCTCTTTCTCACCAGGACAAACCTGAGGCCTTATCAACTATTAAGCTGTGACGCTACATCCAAAGTTCCCCAGCTTATGAATAGAAGGTCTATAGGTCCTTGCGGTGTCAGTGACTGTTGTAAAGGGGGCCACTTCAAAAACAGTGTTGAAGCCCCTGAGCCTTCGGAACAAAGCATATAACTAAGAACCGGGGACTGAAATGCAAGTTGGGTCATTGGGTGCCTGTGTGACTTTGGGAAAGTTCCTTAGCTCCAACTTTTAATGCCTCATTTATAAGAACAGTACCCTTCTGACTGTGACAGTTCTGTTACATTGCTAGAATTAATTGATGTGTTCTAACTACCAGGTGCCAAGTAAGTGAGGTTATTGTCCACCAGGCTGCTGTTCTCACACCTTGGGGACAACACAGGCTTGTTAATGGCATGCCAACAACCAGAAACAGCCCAGCACAGAGCCACACACCATGTCTGGGAAAGGATAAGCAAAGAGCAGAAAGTAACTTGTCAGCTGTTCAACTGGTCGGGGTGGGGCTGGGGGCAGGGTACTGTTTTAGGGTGTCTCTATACCTTCAGGTGCTTCCTGACTCCAGTCTTCACTCTCTGATAGGTAGTGTCTGGGGTCTCCCATAGACCTTCTAGCAACAGGGAGGAAGTGGGTATACTTTAAGACAAAGCCTTAAAAACATGCTGGGGTTTTAACATGGGTAAAATGAGGCAGGAAGATGATGCTTTTGAAAACTTAGATCTTTCCAGTTTGGTCAATGGAGACTAGAAAGAGCTTGGCCCGACAGGTCTGTGGGTGGAGGGAGGAGAAGCAGAGCACACAGAGGGGACACCCTGAAGGAATGGCATGAACTTGGTTTTTAAAAGGCTAATTTGATTTGTTGTGAACTGCTGCAAAGGATGGTACCCGGATCGGAGTGAGCAGAAAGGAGATATCTGACACCCGCTCTTCTCCAGCTCCATTCAGAGTGCCCCAACAGGAGTGTAGCATTCAGTCTCCTACAGCTCCCATGAAGCAGTTACTATTACCATCGTGTCTGACAGCAGGGGAAACTGAGACACCGTGGCTAACAAGCTTGTCTCAGGCACAAGGCAAGTAAATGATGGAGCCAGGTGCCACACCCAAACATTCCAGTCACAGGGCCCTGTGTAGATATCTGGGCCTGATAGGAGGAAGTACTTTCTGGGAACCAGAGTCTATCAATTCACAAAAAGAGGCTGAGGGGCCACTCTCAGGGGGCATTGACTTAGTAAATGCTCCTTGGTAGCAAGTGTCAGAAACCAACGATGACTACTGAAAAAGAAAAAGAAAGATGAGAGAGTGGTGGGTGGGCAGGAAGAAGGTGAAGTTTGCAGAAAGTGGGGTACAGATTTTGAAAAATTAGCCGAAACTCCAGATTCAGAAAGGACAGGAAGAAGGACTGCCCTGCATCAGTGAGCAGAAACCAATGGACCATTTCTCAAGGGCCCTATAAATCAGCTCAGATGGACTCCTGTCTTCTAGGCACTCCGCTCAAGATCCAAATTCCAGGGGGAGAACATTCCCTTGGCCCAGTCCTGGGAAAGAGTGGCAATAAAACTCACTGATATTTACGGCATGTGTATTCTCCACCAGCACGGTTTAAGTGCTGTGAGCATGTGTTTTAGTCGTGAAGCAACCCTACAAGGCTGATACTGAGAGAATTAACACAAAGAAGCGGAGAGGTTGAAGCACCTGCCCAAAACTCACCCACACTGTCTATCCACAGAGCTGGAATTCAAGGCAAAGCTCTGGAGTCTCACAGGTGACATGCTGGATGAAGGAATACTGAAGAGTCCATGGATGTTCCTTCAAGACTTGGTCTACTTGGTGGGGGGGGTGGTCATGCTTCTCAGCCAAGTATTATACATTCAAGTTTTCAGCAGCCACGGAGGGGGAGGAGGAGAGGGGAGGAGGGAGAGGGGAAGAAAGAGACTGGATGAAGACTGGATGAAGCTAGATGAAAGAGGACAAAAATGCCTGCAAAAATGACTTGAAGCCAAGCATGGCAGCACACACCTGTCATCCTGCTCTTGAGAAGCCAGCGTACAAGGATCCCAAGTCTGAAAGCTGTATAAACTGGAGTTTCATACCATACTGAGACTTTCTTTTCTTTTCCTAAAAGAAGGGCATTTCTTGCAGAACAACAGAGAACGCAAATACTAAAAATAGTTTGAGAGACTGCAAGTAATTAAACAAAAGTAGAAAGGTCATTTCTCCCAAGTGGTACCTGATGGGAAGGAAGCTGGAGACTCTATTAGGAACCATCATGGTTCAGGGTGAGTTTGTAGTCAGATTGGGAACTGAATCCTGCCTCGGACTGCCAATGAGACCTATGTCATTTTCTGAAAATTACTTGACATTTCTGAGTCACAGAGTTCTTGTCTGTAGTTTTAATGATGCCTGTGTCTGAGGAGAGTTGAGCAGATAAAATAGTGGACATGAGATGTTAAGCCCTGTTCAAGTGCTTATTACACGTTGGGCACTTGTCTGTCATTCCTACAAGCCCAGCTTGGTCTCAAGGCAAGCATACAGAGCCCTGTCAGAGCTGGGAGCCCAGAACGGCCCCTGTTGGGGAGTGATAAGCAGAGTCCCCAAGACAGCAGAAATCTTGATGCTGCCTAAGAGGTCAGGAAAGGGCATTGCCAACAGATGAAGGCTCTCAACAGACAATGAGCAGGTGAGGAACGGAAAAGTGTCCTGGAGCCTGAGAGTCTGGACAATGGAATGCCAGAAATGAATCTCTGGAAAAACATTCTTCCTAAAATATAATTGTAAGAATTCCTTTTTGTATAGCTCTCAGAACAGCCCTTTGAAGTCTCCGGGGAAGGCGTGAACGGGGCTCTGGGAAGGCAGTTGGGAGCCTGGTTTCTGGCTTCTGGCCTCTGTTGATACCACGAGGTTCTGTAAACTCAGGCAAAGCACTGAGAATTTCAAGGTCTCAACTTCTTTGTCTAGAAGAGGTAGAGCTGACAATATCCACTTCTAATTACTGGAGGAAAGAGTAATTGATGTCTATAAAGCACCCAGCGAAGAGTGTACACTGAACAAATGAAGACTTCTTCCCTTCCGCCATTGATTCGAAAGGCCAACAGATCAGGGAGTAAACCACTGTTGGTGGGGACAGGTGGATGGTTTTGAATTCCTTCACTCCCAGAATGCCTTATGTATTTCCAGGAGTCTGAAATGACCCTTGCATTCTACCCTGTTCTACCTTGATCAAATCCTTGTCTAGGAAAAATCTTTTACCCTGTAAGACAGAGTTGAAATATCAGGACCTCAAGGAATTGCTTCTGGGCGTTCGTTCAGCATGGGGCTTGCTCTTCAATTTTGAGTTGATTTCCCTCTTGCTTTGGGTTGTAATTAGCTCACCTTGGCGTTTTATTCCATCCAGGCTATTATCACACAATTCTTTCTAGAACTTTACTTTTGTGGAGAACGGGGAGTATCCTGTCCCTTGAACTCATATTTCCATCTGGGGCAACACCTCCTTCCATCTGTGAGGTCACTCCATGCTTCCCAGGACAGGAGGAGGTGATTATCTAGTTGGGAATGCTGGGAACAAGACTGAACACCAGGGACAATTTAGCCATTAGGCACAGTGCTAGAGTCCCAGATGCTTTATAAAGTGCACAGAAAATGTTGTAATTTATTTAAAAATCTGTAGAAAAGATCCTTCTAAATCAAAGAAAATGTTTTAAATATAGAATTAACAACATCCACCTAATTTGTATAACTTTATAGAAGAGGGGGCCCATGAAACAACAGTAGCTGTGACCCACAAGAACACGAGGCAAGCGAAGCTCAGTCCGGATCCTGCTCTTTCACCTGGGAGCTGCCTGTCAGCAGGAAGCAAGCTCTGCCTTACTCGGCATCAGGCAAGAGCACAGCCATCTGCAGCATGGCAAGGTGGCTGAGAAGAAAACCCTAATGATGCAGCACATCCTAAGCCAGGCCTTTGAACATCATCCCATCGGTAAGTGAGGTAATATAACATACTGACCTCCTTCTGCCTGGCTCCTCTGCCTGTCCTTCTCACTTCTTCCTAACTTGGGCAGGGAATGGGAATGCCATTTATTGAGCCAATGAAATCACTGTGTTGATCCTTTAATGACCCTTGTTGGTTAGCTATGATCTTTATTTGACAGAAAAAGACATTGATGAACAGGCAGTTTCAAGAACTCCAGGTTGAGCACCTAGTGAGTGGGCTTTGAACCCACCTTTGGAGCCTGGGTGGAGCTCCCTTTCCATATCACACTGAACAACAAAGGCTCAGTAAATGTGTATTGAAATAAATCAAAGCAGTAAGAAAACGTTGCCAGCCAGCACTTGGGAAAATTTCCCGAAATTTTTGACCTGGCAATTATAAACTTCAGATGAGGGAATCCAACATTTGTTATTCCTGTAGCAAGCTCTTTATAAAGCTTTCAATCCATTTTCCTTCCTTGAAGAATTGCCGTCAGTTGGAATATATTTTTACATGATCTTTTGCTATCTTTGTAGGAACAGATTAGGGCGGCAGGGAGTCCTTTATCTACCAAAGTACTTAGAATAAAAATAAAATGTTTGACTTTCATGGAGACAGACTGAAATATGAATAATCATGTACTTTTTGAAGTTCATTCCTATCCAAGAAGGCTGAGACTCAAGACTGACCCTTTCTGCTGTCTCCACCCTGCAAATCTCCCCACTAAGATTTAGAAAGTAAAGATGCCTTAGGGATGAACCTGATGGATGGATGTGTTTGTGCCATTATTCAGGCAGGACTCTGTTTCCTCTCAAACAAAGGCCCAGTAGATCACTGGTCATGTTTAGAAGCCTCAACTATTTGCCAGAAGAAATGTCTTGAAAAGAAAAGATGCTCTCACTCTCCTTTCCAGATCAAGTTCCAAGACTTCTGGATAAGATGAATTAAATGGTCTGAGGGGCAAGAATGGCTGCTTTCCATATTGAATTTACATGTATTTCTATACCACCCTTATGTGTTAAGTCTTGACCCACAGCACCTTCACAGCCATGGTTCACAGATTAGACACGTAGGCTCACATTGCTAAGCTAGACCGACATTCCTAAAATATTCTAGAGTATAGTTTCACAGACACAGATGAACCAGCCGCCTGTGTTGGCTTTTACTGCCATCCACCTTGCATTCTTGTTGATCAGCCATGTTCCACACATGGAATCCACTCTTCTTTCTTTCCTACACCAGTAGAAGATGCCTATAGGCAGGGACCGTTTCTCGCAAGGTCACAGACTTGAGCACTCATGTGTGGTTCTGGAGCATACAGGCTCGAAGGTAAGATGGACCTGGATTTTTTAATTCTATAGAGCCATTTGCAAATCATGTGGATTTTACTCAAGTCTCTCATCTATAAAATTGAGGTGATAATACTTTTTCCCTTCATGAAACTAACATGTACTAACCATTGGTTCTAAGGACTGAGATCACATTATTTCCTAACATATATATGGGCCCTGACAACGTGTTCTTTGGAAATGGCTACCCCATGAACAGCGTGGCCACAGTGTCCCACAGTGTCTATGACTGTACCTACCGTAATTACTCCTGTGTCATCATCAGTACAGTTATTCGTCATGGTATCAGCTTGAAACTAAAATCAAGTATATCTCCAAAAACCTGGCTGTGCAATCTGAGATGGTCTGCCCCACGTTCTGCAGAGTGTCTTCTTTTCTGTGTTGAAGCTGAAATTAGAGATTTCCCTGGTGACCCTGAGTGGGAATAGACATGAGGAAGCTTTTCCCACAGTGACACCTAACCTCCAGCATCCACTGAAAACTACCAGCTTTCCAGGAAGCTCCAGGCCTCCAGAAGCATCATGAGCCTGCTGAGCGTCTGGCCTCGTGCATCAGCAAGTTATCACTCTCCCTTTCTCCAGAATGCAGATGGTTAGATGATTTCTACTTTCAGCCATTTTAAAAGAGTCTAATTTGCAATTTTAAATAAAATGGCATGCTACCTTTATATATTCTCATTTTGAAAAAGGCTCTGTCCCTGCTTTAGCTGCATAGAATCTGATAATGAATATAATTTTTTTCTATTAAAAAAAAAAGGATCCTGAGAAAAATGCTAGCAATGGACATAAGTTATGAAAGAAAATATAATTTTGTTGTTTGGTGGTAAATGAGTGCATAAAATATACCAATACTAAAACTATAAAATTTAATGTGAAACTTCATAGCTTCTATATGGAATACCAATTTTTGCTAAATGTGGTAGTTTGAATGTAATTAGCCCCCATAATCTCAGAGGGAGTGGCACTATTTGGAGGTGTGGCTTTTGTTGGAGTAAGTATGGCCTTGTTGGAGGAAATGTGTTATGGTGGGGATGGGCTTTGAGGTTTTCTATGCTCAGGATACCACCCTATGACTCAGTCAACTTCCTGTTGCCTACAAGATATAGGACTCTCAGCTACTCCAGCACCATGTCTGCCTGCATGTTGCCATGCCCACTGTCATGATGATAATGGACTGAACCTCTGAAACTGTAAGCAAGACACCCCAATTAATTGTTTTATTCATAAGAGTTGCTGTGATCATGATGTCTCTTCATAGCAAGAGACCCTAACTAACAACTATATATAAATTACAACGTTGCATAGATTTGGGGTTTGGTTAATTTTGGTGTGTGATGTTTTTATTTATTTGCAAGGTTTCTTAGTAACAAACTTTATAAAATAAAAAAAAATGAATTCTCAGATCCAGATATGGTAAGTGGCACACAGTTGTAGCCCCAGCACTTGGGACTCTGAGGCAAGCTTATGAATAAAGGGGAGAGGAAGGAAGAAGAAAAGGAATAGAGAAAAGAGGAGAAAGGAGAGGAGGAAGAGGAGAAATTCCAAGGAGGATATTGCTTGGTTGGCTTCAGGGGTATGGTGGAAGGGAATAAGACTCTCAACTGAGGCTTTAAGGGGTGAATGAACAGGTAGTTCCCCAAAGCCCTTGTCTCCCACAGAACAGTGGGAACTGAGCTATGCTGAGTTTTGACCCTTTGTTCTCAAGAAGAAAATGATTCAGGAGACAAAGGAGACAAAGCACCAACATGGAGGAAGTCTGCCCAGGTCCCTCACCTGCCCCGGACACGCAGTGTCTGGAGACTATCAGCAGAAAGCTGCTCCAGCTTCCTCTGCTATTGTTTAACACTCATGCTCTCCTGATAACCCAGCTCTGGGAACCGGCACCCAGATGGCCTATGCTGCCACAGGCAGTGGTGTGGTCTCTGAGGGTCTTGTTTCCACATGAGACCTGGGGAGAACAGGTGAAAAACAAGCAGTCTGAGGTCTGAGGTTACCGCAGTCTGCAAGCAAGTACAAACACTGGAGACAATTGCAATGTGTTGAGCAATTTGGTTAAAACTAAAGAAAATTAGCCTCTGAAAGTAGGGGGTTAGGCTACTGAATTGTCCTCAGAAAACCAGTTGTCTCAGCTCTGGACACTTTTGAGACTCTCTTAGTTATGGTCAGTTTAGGAAGATGATCAAGAAGTGCTAGAATGAAACCATCAGACAAAATAGCTAAAGTGTTGTGCTTTAAACCATGGGTTAGAGGTTGATTTCCCTAAGAGACTGCTGGTGTTCTCAGACACTTTGCATTTTTTTCCTTTAAGAATTGTATTCTTACTGACCTGTTACTCAGAGAAATCCTCTCTCTCTCTCTCTCTCTCTCTCAAAAAAAAAAAAAACCCAATGAGAAACCAAATGTTATATTTATGTATATATATCCTTATATCAATATCTAGGTCTGTTTACTTAATGTGGTCTCTGTGGGTGTGTGGGTGTGTGTGCAACTTCACAACTTCTAGATCAAATACCAACTCTAGCTATAGGTGGTAGTTTGACTGTAATTGGCCCCCGTAATCTCATAAGGAGTGGCACTATTGGGATCTGCTAAGATCAAACCCAGAACTTTGTGTACTTGAGGCTCTACCACTTAGCCACATTCCCTGATCTTTTAATCTACTCTTTTGTTTGTTTAGACAATTCTCTCTATACCCCAGGCTGGCTTTGAACTCATACTCCCCCATCTCAGTCTCTCAAGTGCTAGCATACAAGCATGCAGCATCATGTTCAGCCTTGTTATTCTCTTCTTTATGCCATGAAGAGGGTTTATCCCCTGAGCATGTAAGCAAAAGATATCAAGCATAAAATGAAAAAATGCAACCATATATATGGATTTAAGCATATATATATATATATATATATATATATATATATATATATTCAACCATACATGCACCTCAGAGTCAGCTATAGAGCTCAGTGGCAGAGCACTTGTCTAGCATGTGGAAGATTCTGGATGCTCAAACAAAAACAAAAACCACAGGATAGACAGACAAGACCACCTGAAAGGACACTACCCTGAAATAACCACCATCTATATTCCATGATTATTGTCTATGTAATCTACATATCATGTCATGCTAATATAGACATGGATGTATCTTTTCATAAAAGCTATGCATTAAAAAAATCCTATTAGGATAAACATAGTAAAAATGCCAATCTTGACAAAAGCAATGTACAGATTCAATGCAATCCCCATCAAAATCCCAACACAATTCTTCACAGACCTTGAAAGAACAATTCTCAACTTAATATGGAGAAACAAAAGACCCAGGATAGCCAAAACAACCCTGTACAATAGAGGAAGTTCTGGAGGCATCACCATCCCTGACTTCAAGCTCTATTACAGAGCTATAGTCCTGAAAACAGCTTGGTATTGGCACGAAAATAGACAGGTAGACCAATGGAATAGAGTTGAAAACCCTAAAATTAACCCACACACCTACGAACACCTGATTTTTGACAAACAATCCAAATTTATATGCTGGAACAAAGAGAACATCTTTAACAAATGGTGCTGGCATAACTGGATGCAAGCATGTAGAAGACCACAGATAGACCCAAGCCTTTTGCCCTGCACTAAACTTAAGTCAAAATGGATCAAAGACCTCAACATAACTCCAGCCACACTGAACCTATTAGAAGATAAAGTGGGAAATACCCTTGAATTAATTGGTACAGAAGACCGCTTCCTGAACATTACACCAGTAGCACAAACACTGAGATCAACAATTGATAAATGGGACCTCCTGAAACTGAGAAGCTTCTGTAAGGCAAAGGAGACAGTCAGCAAGACAAAACGGCAGCCCACAGACTGGGAAAAGATATTCACCAACTCCACATCTGACAGAGGGCTGATCTCCAAAATATACAAAGAACTCAAGAAGCTAGTCTCCAAAACACCAAACAATCCAATTAAAAAGTGGGGTACAGAACTAAATAGACAATTCTCAATAGAGGAATCTAAAATGGCTGAAAGACACATAAGAAAGTGTTCAACATCCTTAGTCATCAGGGAAATGCAAATCAAAACAACTCTGAGATACCATCTTACTCCTGTCAGAATGGCTAAAATCAAAAATACCAATGACAGTTTATGCTGGAGAGGATGTGGAGAAAGGGGAACACTCCTCCACTGCTGGTGGGAGTGCCAACTTGTACAGCCACTTTGGAAATCAGTATGGTGACTCCTCAAGAAAATGGGAATGAGTCTACCACAAGATCCAGCAATTCCACTCCTAGGCATATACCCAAAAGAAGCACATTCATATAACAAGGACATCTGTTCAACCATGTTCATAGCAGCATTATTTGTAATAGCCGGAAACTGGAAGCAGCCTAGATGCCCCTCAACCGAAGAATGGATAGAGAAAATGTGGTACATTTGCACAATGGAGTACTACTCAGTGGAAAAAAAATGGAATCTTGAAATTTGCAGGAAAATGGATGGAACTAGAAGAAACCATTCTGAGCGAGGTAACCCAATTACAAAAAGACAAACATGGTATGTACTCACTCATATGTGGATTTTAGACATAAAGGATTACCAGCCTACAATCCACACTGCCAGAGAAACTAGAAAACAAGGAGGACCCTAAAAGAGACAAACATTGTCCCCTGGAGAAGGGGAAAGGGTCACGATCCCCTGAGCAAATTGAGAGCATGGGAAGAGGGGGGAGGGAGCTACGAGAATGAGAAGGGGAGAAGAGGAAGGATGCAGAGGTCATGAGGGAGCAGAAAGGCTGAGTCAGGTGAAGAATAGAAGAAAGGTTATGTGATAGGTAGGGTTTTAGTTGCAGGGGAGGTAGGGGAGGAAGGGAGGGAGAAGGGAACTGGGATTGTCATGTAAATCAATCTTGTTTCTAATTCAAATAAACAATGATAAAAAAAACCTTATGATCACAGCTTCTGTATAACCCCAACACAAGAATCTAGAAGTAGGTTGGCACCACTGTGTATCTCAGGCTTATCTGCCTATGTATGACTAGATGTGGAGCATAATAAAGCATGTGTAAGTAGACAGGCTTTTAAATGGCCAGCTATATACCACTGCCGTAATGGAGACTGTCTTACATGAGGTGCATATATTGGGTTGGCATTCTGTTATGAATTCCCATCTTATCAACCAATCATTATGTATGTGTGGTAGACAATGTGATATATTTGTTCTTTTAAAACATCTGATTTGTCACTTGAAGGTTAATATAAAGCACCTAGTGACATAGCACAATACCAAGAGATCCTGTGATATCAGGCTCTAAACCAGCAGCAGTGTTTGAAATTCAAACTCCTAAGAGCCTAAGACACAGCCAAAAAAGGCAACCCTGCAAGGAGCCTCAGGGCCACCTGTGCTGAGTCACAACATTAGAAGTGACAGGTGGGTCTGGAGAGGCGGGTGACGTGTGAGGGGTCACGGAACAACGTGGCTGGCCTCATACTAAAATGTGTTTTCTTAAACCATTATCTCAATTTCCCCACCTCATTCTGTTTCCTGTTCACATAACATAAGCCAGAACTATTTCCCCTCTTTCTGAATCACTGTCGCCCAGAGGAGACTGGCACCTATTTAATGCAGCCATTTTTGGAAATCGAGTCAAAGGTAGAATGGGGGGGATGTTAGGAGGAACAATTGTCACAACTACAAGCTTCAGTATTTTTCTGCTATTACACATGAGTATATGTGTTTACGTGGTCTGTATATACCACATGTATTAAATATCACCAAACATTTTCTACTCTATGTATGAGTGAACAGATATGTTGGCAGGTGTGCTTAGACATAAGACACTAAAGAAAGCACAGTTGTTGGTTGTTCCAGGTATAACCAACATATAATGACAGAAACACAGTCAGAATATCTGGGTTCAGGCTTGAGAGATGGCTCAGAGGTTAAGAGCACTGACTGCTCTTCCAAAGGTCCTGAGTTCAATTCCCAGCAACCACATGTTGGCTCACAACCATCCATTATGAGATCTGGTGCCCTCTTCTGATGTGCAAATATACATGGAAGCAGAATGATGTATACTTAATAAATAAATAAAATCTTTAAAAAAAAAAAAAAAAGAATATCTGGGTTTAGTTTGGTCCATTGCTCACCAGTTCAGTAACCTCAATGTTGTGGCCTGGCATGTCTCAGCCCAAGCCACAAGATTCGGCCTGAGTGCAGTACCGTGGACTTGGGAATTCCTAGTAACCCAACAGGTGATAAAGACTGAAGGGACCAGCTTCCCTTTTTGCAGCCATAACGGCCAAAAACGTGCTTCTATGACCTTGTCCTAGACACTAGAAAGTCAGATGCCTGCCTCGTGACAAGGAAACAATCAGAAGTTAGTCACTAGAAAGTCAGATGCCTGCCTCGTGACAAGGAACCAATCAGAAGTTAGCTGGTGGCACTATGCTTTACGACCCTGGGTGTGCTTTACAGACAAGCATACAGCAATGACGCACAAAGTATAGCAACCACCCTGGGAGGGCCTATGGGCCATAACAACCAGTTGACCAATCAACACAGGGCAAGCCCTCCAAGCCTGGAGGCACACCAATCCTGAGCCTGTGTGTACCCCTAGACACTCCCCTTACGCTGTCCTATAAGATCTCTTGGGAGGCCCTAGGAGCCGTCTGTGCTAGTCATCCGCCATGGTGGGTGGATCAAAGACCCGAGCTAACATGGGGTTAGCTGGTTAAACTACAATAAAGCCTCATGCAATTTGCATCAAGCTTTCGCCTCCATTCTGTGTTTGGGGTGGCCTCGGTCCTGGGCTAAGATTCTGGAAACCTCGGCTTTCTGAGGGTCTTACAAGACCACACACAGGCATCTTGTCATCTTTAGAGAGCTCTCAGTTCCATGCTCAAAACTGGAGTCTTTTCTTTATTCAGCATTTTCCTGGCTGTTTCCTAACTGAACTTCCCTGGCCACGAGGCCATTTCTCCTCAGGTAGACCCCTCGGTTTGATCACTCCTCTCTCTGACCTCACTTGTCCTGTACACCTAGCCCTCCGTCCTGGTGCAGGTCTATTCAAATGCTTAGTTCTGTAGAGATGCAAACTAGGAGGCATTCTTCACTGAGGCTATGCCATTCAATAGCAGATTAGCTAGCATCTGCAATACAATTGTAGGCTGGAGCTCCTGGAAACTGAAACCAGAGGTTTGGACCTCCAGAAATCCTCTAATTTCCCTGGCTCCTGACACCTCACATAGGTCACAACCCATTGCTGAGTCTCACTTTTCTCATCTGTGTCACAGAAGTAGTAAGTCTTAATTCTACCTTCCTCTCAGAGCTATCCTGTCAATCGAGTAAGATTGGGGATGAAAGAGACAAGCAAACATAAGATGGCATGGTCTCAGAAAACTGAAACCCAAGGCAAGGAGGGTCCAAGGGTCACACCAACAGTAAGTAGAGAATCCACTGACAACAGGAGTAACCCAGGCAGGCTTTCCTGTCTATTTGTCTCCTTAGGTACTTGGCACGACCATACCTCTTTATGTCAATTGGGGCCCTATGCATTTCTAAAGTTGTGGGGTGACTAAGGTCTAGAGCCTGGGCTTCACTTTCTCCTCTTAACACCCCTTCTCTTTGCAGCTTATTTGAGTTCCTTCTTTGATTGGAATTTCCTCAAAGCTTTGGTTGGGGAATTCTTTTTGTCAGCCTTGGCCCTCTAGATAATTTTCCCCATGTCCCCTGGCCAGGCTGAGGAATTCTGAGACAGCACGTCTATGTGTTTGTTCTCTTGTGTATGCCAAGTGTCTTCCCATAGTTGTGCTTTGTGTCCCTCCAAGGACACAGCATAGACAAGACCTACAGCCAATAGTGAGTGGATCCAAGATGGCACCAGGGCTGGTAAGAACACCAGCACACATCTGTAGCAACTACATTGTTCCCTAAATGGCACCCAGCCCTGGCCACTTTCCTTTCCCCAGCCTTCCAGGAAGGTCGGGAATGCCTTGGTCTTCATCACAGAGTACAAGAGTCCCTAGCCTGTGTTACACTTACTTGATGTTGTCATCACAGAGGAGACAGGATGTGACAAATGCAGCCCTTCTGAGTAATCACAAGTCAGGAATAAATAAACGCAGACAGCCCACCTGCCACACCACGCGCAGAGGCTGCAAGGACTCAACTTGTACACAATTTATAAACCACCCAGGGAATATTTTTAAATTGGGATATTTCTGCCCTTGAGTCACTTTGGAGACTTCACTCATCAGCATGCCTGATGCCTGAGAATGGCAACTTTCCAAAAGGACTCATGTATTGGGTTATAAAGGCCACATACTCTGTGCATTTCCCCAGAAACTGAACTGGTGCCCCCAAACCCCAGGGGGCTGCTCAGTTGTATGGGTTCAGGGCTCTGGGAAGCCCATTCTTTGCCATATTGGGGCATGGGATTTCTCTCCAACTCCAAAGGGGGATTGCATATACCCTGAAATATGAAGACTGTAGCCTGAGTACTTGATCCATGTTCCAAAATTACAGGTGTTATTCTTATCTGTGTGGACATACTTGATGCATATTTATATCTCAGTTCCTAAGAAATTATCAGGCTCACTGCAGAAATGACATTTGAGGGGTGGAGGGGCAGCGTTTTAGGACATAGGGATTAGCTCTTTGTAGCATGTGCCATGGTTTTACAATGTATGATTTTTAAAGTAACAAAGTTGCTACTTGGCAACATATTTATTGGAAAACCATAGTGAAAGGTTCAGGCTTTGATGCTGATCGGCTTTACCTCTTTAAGAGACAGACCCTGCCCCCTGACAATACTCAGGGCATGCACAGGAAAACGTGCTATGTCATCACCACGTCACCCGCCACGGGCATGCATGGAACCTCAGTGAGCATGTCCAGTCTTCCCTTTAAAAGCTCCAACTTTTCTGCTTCGCTCTCTCTGCTTCCTCTCCACTCGCCTTCTCTGTTTCTTCTTGGCTCTCTCACCTACGTGCTCTCTCTGCCTCTCTATGACGACCGGCCATGGTGGTCAGCCATTACCCCTGTTCCTCTTCTCTCTTAGTCTTCTTACTAGTTAACATGTCTCAGCTTTCTCTTTTCCTCTTTTTAAATAAAAACATAACACATAGTATTGAAGTTTGACCAAAGTTAGTGAAACACAATCCATACTTCAAGAAGACTATGGAGAGGGCTAGGGAGAAGGCTCAGTGGTTAAGAGCATGCACTGCTCTCCCAAAGGACTCAAGTTCTGTCCCCAGCATCCATATCAGGCAGCTCACAACCACCTGTAACTCCAGATTCAGGAGATCTTATTCTTCTACAAGCTCACATGTAGCATTCACTCACCTCTCTCTCTCTCTGTCTCTCTTTCTCTCTCTCTCTCTCTCTCTCTCTCTCTCTCTCTCTCTCTTACACACACACACACACACACACACACATCTTTAAAGAAATCTATAAGATAAGCAGACAGACATACCTATTATGTTAGGGCACAGAGAAAATTGTTTCAAAGGAACTAGTATGAAGTTTTGTTAACACCAGAATAGAGTAGCCATGCATACATTGTGGTGATATATTATTTATGATTTAATGAAGATTGCCTGAAGTATCAGAAAGTAAAGCCGGCCACACTAGTTAGCTGTACAAGCTAGGCAATGGTGGCACACACACCTCTAATCTCAGGGCTCAGGAGACAGGCAGATGGATAGCTCTGAGTTCAAGGCCACCATGGCCTACACAAGAGTGAAGAATTGAAAGACCCCCGAAGGGATACTTTCGTAGAGGGAGACCCACACACCCAGGAACCAGCGAGGCCACGAACTGGATGTAAAAAACAAGAGGCTTTATTGGAGACGCGGGTACCCGGGGCGACTTAGCTTTTCTGAGGCCAAGCGCGCCGAGCCAAGGGAAAGGGGTCCTTATATAGGGAAAAAGGCGCAAGCTAGGAGCAGGGATTCTATTTGATGGTTCAAATGAGGCACAGAGCCATTCCAGATCAGCATATTCTCAAGGTCTGGTGTCTGGTACAACAGACTTGATTCCTCCCTCCGCGCCCAGGTGGCTGACCTTGGGGGCGGAGACCTTGGGACGGAGTGTTTCTCAACGGGGGGGGGGCGTGGGGGCGAGGGGTGCCCTTTCCCTGCTCGGCCCCAGCCCCGGCGCGGTGCCAGGGCAGCCCCGCCTGGGTGAACCGGCTTGGGAGGGAAAACGGCAGCCGGGGGAAGTGGAGGCCGGCGGGGGCAGGGACAGCAGGATGAAGGTGAAGCAGGGCAGCTCTGCGGCAGCTAGCAGCTCCCGGACAATTATCGCCCCGCGCTGCACTCTCCAGCCCATCCCGGCTGCTCCAGAGAGAACACCCAGCATCAGCATAGGCGAGGGGAGACAGAGAGGCAGCGGGCCTTTCAGAATAACAGAGCTCATGTCTTTGATCCCAGCACCTGGGACATCTTTAATCCCATCACTTGGGAGATAGAGGTAGACAGATCTCTGTTAGTTCAAGGCCACACTGAGCTACACAAAATTAATCCAGTCTTAAAGAGAAACATCATCCCACAAAGATGATCTCAGCACTTTGGATAACATACCTTTAATCCCAGCACTATGGAAGTATAAAAAGCAAAGGGTCTCATATGAAGATTTATTCTCCAGCCACGTTGAGGAGAGACAGCAGTCTGAGGCTTTGTGGAGAGCTCATGGAGACAGGATGAGCTAGTGGCTTGGCTACTTTGCTTCTCTGATCTTCAGTTTGAAGTTTGAAGCCCAATATCAGTCTCTGGGTCTTTTATTTTTGTGTTAC
The DNA here is from genome assembly GCF_003668045.3 of Cricetulus griseus. Taxonomy (NCBI): domain Eukaryota; kingdom Metazoa; phylum Chordata; class Mammalia; order Rodentia; family Cricetidae; genus Cricetulus; species Cricetulus griseus. The sequence continues at coordinate 59,491,738 of NW_023276806.1, forward strand.
AGTGCATGAAGTGCCATTGGGCATCTGGCTTCACAGAGGAGCTAATGACTCAAAGCAGACACAGTAGGGAACAGGAGGGAAATTAGACAAGAAGGGATTCCTAGAAATAGAGTGATTTTGTTCAAATGTTGTCAAGTGATCTGCCTCCTCAAACTGTTGTCTAGTTTCTGATACTATAATCACATATCTGAGGCTGAATAATTTACAAAGAAAAGAGATTTATTTAGTTGGTGATCCTGAAAGCTGAAATTCCAGTGTGGTACAGTTTCTGGCTAAGGCCCTTTTGGCAACATCACATTACAATGGATGATTCACAGAAGGACCACATAACAGTTCAGTTCACAAGACAGGACTTGGGGGCAGTGATAGGACTCAGTGCGTAAAAACACTTGCTATCAAGCCTGACACCCTGAGTTCGATCCCAGAACCTACATGGTATGGGAAGAGAAGTAACCATGATGTCCTCTGACCCTACACATGCACCATGGCACAGCTGCACCCTTCCCAACAGGCAAACATGCACACACACACACACACACACACACACACACACACACTCTCTCATAATTAGTTAATTAAATCCAAAAATACAATCCAAGACAAAAGGCAACCAGCCCAGAAGGTGCCCTTTCTCCTCTGACCCCACCAGGTGCTGAAGGCAGACTGAGGCTGGCGTCTCAAGGCTTCTACTTCCTGCCATTTTCACCTCATATCACTCCCACCCAGGGTGTCTGTTACTAGGAGACAACCTGGTCATCTTTGGCCTTTGCTGTGATGTCACCTTCTTATTGAGAGACCCTTAGCCACCTTGCTTAAAACTGCAACATAGTCCAACTGCAACAAAAGCCGACACAGTCCGGATGGTTTCCCCATTTACACACCTTTGGACACACTTCAGCTTATTGTGTTTCTCATCCATCTCTCCCCACCAGACTGTAGGCTCATGTGGGTAAGAGTTGAATTGTCTGTTTACGCCTGGATCTCCAGCCCTCAGAACAGTGGCTGGCACATGCTAGGCACTCACATATTGGCTAAACCAATTAATCATCCTTCTCTTGACTACTACCTCCCTTGTTCTCTCTGCTCTGTTGCTTTTGGAAGCTTTTCCTTCTGAATCATACTTCAGATTTGCCCAAGACCTTGAACCACCCTGTTCCCCCATCAGCACCACATCCCCTGGAGTAAGATGTGGGAACTGATTATAATGGCTCTGAAGGCAGTGCATTAACTACAAGCCTTTTATCAGTACCTTTGGGTGGACTGGTTGATAAGATTTTCATGGATTTGGTGAGTCCATGTTACAATTCCCCACTTTACAGGGGAGGAGAGCGAAGTTCACAAATGCTAAGGAACATGCCAAGGTCTCACAAGGTCTCACAAGCAGAAGCGCTGGAGTTGGGATTCAAAAGCCAAACCATGTAAGCGCAAAGCCTACTGCCAAATAGTGAATGTAGCTGTTCTCAACAGGTGTTGCCAACTGAATAGTTACTGTGATTGCTTCGCAGCAGAAATTCACAGCCAACATTCACCAAGCTGCTTTCTGTGTGTGTGTGTGTGTGTGTGTGTGTGTGTGTGTGTGTGTGTGTGTGTGTGTTACATACAGTTCCGGTGATAAGTCATTTTCACTGAGACAGATGGCTTCCCACCTGGGGAGTTACAAGCAAGGAAACAAAACAGGAGCTGTCACCATTTAACTTGAACTTGAGGAAGAGATTGTGCAGAAAAAAAACAGAACTTCAGCTCTTCAGATGCTCCTTGGGACTGTTTTCCTCTGGTTAGTGAAGTGACCGTGCAGGGACACCCTCTGAGTTGTACTTTCTTAGCCACAAGTTCATAAAAACAGGACAGAGCAGAGGCACTAGCTCTAGAGAAATGGTCCTGAGTGGGGCACCATGGACAGGGCATGGCCAGGACAGTACCAGGTACATGAGCCCAACTTGTTGATCCATTTAACAACCGCTGAGTGCTCAGTATGCCCTGGGTTTAATGAGAGCATCTTGCATGCAGGTGGTGTCTTGTGAAGAACCAAATTCTACCAAACTAAACTCTAGAATCAGCACTGGCATAGCTATGAGCCATGACACCCACTCCAACACTGAAGAGGTATGAAAATGGTAATGGGATTTATTTCATCCTTGTTGGAAGAGAACTGTGCATGGTTAGTTGTACAGTAAATAATGAATGTCACTACACACAGGTGCAAGCATCTCACAGTGAGAGCCTAATGTCTCTGTCTTAGTTGGAGCTTCCTTTGCTGTGATAAAACACCTTGACCGTACCTTCCATCTATTGGCCTTCCCTGTGTTTCACACAATCTCTGTCTAAGCATTACCTAGACAAAGGGTCATTTTGTTGTGCTATAGCCTCCTTGCTATTTTAATGAAAATCTCAGCACCTTCACTTACAAGTTTGTCCCAATTGCTCCTGAAGAATAGAGATGTGTCATGATTAATTTGGGTTTGATCCCTTCTAATAAACATAGCAAGCCATCCATCAGTAGCCCCAATCATCTTGGTGTCTTTCCCTTAGCTACCTGCTGTCTGTCCTCATGCCTTATAGTAACCTACCTGAAACATGGCAGGTAGAAGGCTGTGAGAATGCTCTTTGAGTAGGGAAGAGGGAGTGACAGGTTGGTAGAGTTGAAAACTGAGACCTCTTTTTGCATTGTAATCTATAGGACATCAGTTCCCTTTGCCTATGGTCACATGTTTTGCCTCTTTAACCATTTCAGGCACAATCTTGGGCAGTCCATGTGAACCATGCCCTGAACTCTGGAGAGACCAAGATGAGTAAAGCTCACACTTTAGCTGCAGAAATACAGAGAAAACAGCTGGTGGTAGCTCAAGATGATGAGGGCTCTGAGTACCAAAGGAGATGACCCTTCACCCAGGGAAGTTAAGTTAGAGGCAGAAAAGGAGAAACTGAGATGGAAGGGTTTTTAAACTAGCTTTTTGAAATGGTGCAATCTACCTAAAACCTAGCAAGTCTGTGCTGAGTTTTATGGTCGGTGTTGGCTGTTGGATTGGCCTTGACTTCATGATCTTCCTGCCTCACTTTTAGTTGCTGTTTTAACCTTTATCATCTAACTTCCTTAAGCGGGTCTAATTCCCAGCACTTGGAAACACCACTCTTCCTGGGTCTAATCTCTCAATATCCCTCACATCTCCCTTCAGAGGGTCTTTGATGGGAGATGTTCCTCTGTCTATATGTTTCTCTTATTGGTTGATGAGAAAAATACTGATTGTCCAGTAGAGGCAGGAAGGTAGGCGGGGCTAGGAGATGAGGGGAATGCTGGGAAAAGGAAGGCAGAGAAAGACTGTGGGATGTGTCAAGTGTTCTCTGGTAAGATGAGGCCATGTCGAAACACATAGATTAGAAGTTATAGATTAATAATTAAGAGAGCACTAGCCAGAAAGAAGCCCTGGCCATCAGCCAACAGTTTTATAATTAATATAGCATCCATGTGTTTATTTGGAGCTGAAGAGTGGCAGGACCTGGTGGGACAGAAACCTCCGTCTTCAGGTCTTAGCTGTTCAGACTGGGCAAAGTCAGGAAGGCAGATGTGGAGAAATTAACTAAATTTCTCACTGTGGGATTGTTTCCATGACATGGAATGCCAGCCGGGCAAGTATCAGCACAACACACACTTGGAAATTTGTCAAAAATGACTTTGGACTGCTGAATAGCAGTGGTGTACATGCATGACCAGTCTCCACCCTGAGCCCATGTCATGAAATGAAGTAGACATGACTCCTGGGAAACAGCAGAGCTGCTTCTTAGTCACATTTTCTCTTGGAGAAAATAAGTGGATGCAGGAGATTGGCTTCCATGTTGAAGATTGGAACACTCTCCTCTCTCTCCGAGTGTTTAAATGAGACTCTCTAATCAGTAGCTTGGACAAGAGGTTTACATGACGCTTCTACAAGAAGGGGTGAGTGTTCTATCCACTGTGAGCACTGGAAATGGAAGCAGTGTTTTGGGTTCCGGTCTGTCTCTATCATCTGTGTGATAAGTTTAACACCCCCCCACGTCCCCCCAGTTTGCTCACCAATGAGGTAGCAACAATAGTATCCATTATTTCCCTAGTAGCTACTGTTTTGGTAGTCTGTTCACATACTTTTATTGAGTGCTTACTAAGAACTATGCAATCAGATACAGTATACTTGGTGGGGTAACAGAGTGAAAGCTGAGTCAGAAAACCTGAATCCAGGACTGACCACTATTAGATAAGTGGTTTAGGCAGGCATTTGGCCTCCATGTGCCTCTTGGTTCTCATCTGCAACATAAGAGAGCACTAACATTCTCCATTCTGGCGTTGGTATTAGAATTATGTTCCTGCTACATACTTCTGATATCACCTAGAATACAGCACTACATAAATATTGGCTATTTTTCTAGGTACTGAACTGACTGGAACTTATGCTTTGGTGGGATAAGTCATAAATCAGCAAATTATTTAAAAATGTGTTAGGAGGTGTAAGTACTACTGAGGGAAATAGAGCTGGGATGAAGTATAATTGTTAACAGAGTGGTCAGTGTAGACCTTGCTGAGAAAGTAAAGCAAAGAGGAAGGAGGCAGGAGAGGGAGTAGGTTATGTCTTGCAGATAGTATTGGAGCAGACAGGCCAGGTGGTGCAAGAGCCCTGTCCTGGGCATGGGCCTGGCATGTTCAGGGTGTAGCAGGGAAGAAGGTCTATGTGGAGACTAGTAACGTAAGACAGGAAAGGGAGGAGGAGACGAAGTCAAGACAGTCCGCCAGCCATTGTGAGGACTCCAGATTTTATGCCACGAGAAGTAGAGAGCATCTGCAGGCTTCTGGGTAGAAGAAAGGCACATGACTTACGTGTCTTAAAGGATCACTTTCTCTATAGAAAGGAAGGCAAGAGTAGACGCAGAAGAAATAGGAGGACCCTGTTACAATAATCCAGGCAAGCACAGGCCATAAGGTAGTAGCTATGGGAAAGACACAGAATACTGAGGAGTGGTCAGCTGCTAGTGTGTTCTAAAGGTGGCACCAACAGAATTCACCAAAGCACTGGATGTAAAATATTAAGGAAAGGGGAGAGGCACAACGGTCATTAGTTAAAAATGGGAAATCTGAGGCTTAATCGGGTTTGCTGGGAAGGATGTAAGTCTAGGAATATTACTGGATGTGGCTATGTCAGGTAACTAGATGGCTATGTAGGTTCAAGAGAGAGATTAGAATTCCATGCAAGTGAAGAAGAAATAAGGATAAGTAGGAAAGAGGAGCAGCGATGAACCCTAGTTCAACACTGGTACTGAGACCCCGAGGCAGAGGACCAGCTCTGGATGAATCTGAAAAAAGGGGAAACCCAAGTGTGGCATCCTGGAAGACAGACACAGTCATGTGCAACCCTTGAAGTCATCTTCCATACAATGCCAGCAGAGTACTAACCAGAAACTTGGCCATGTGGCAACCTTATGGATTAGCTGAGCACTTAGCCATGAAGCTCATTATTGGCTCATGAGCAGGCTTCCCTGATCACTGGCCCACGTTTACATCTGCACGCCTATCCTTTTGACACTAAATGATAAGAAGCCTGGGCTTGAACTCTCACAGCTGGACCCAGCAAGCACTGCACAGAGGGGACATCAAGCTGGGGTCCCCAGGAAAGATAGGAGACCAAACCCAAAAAACCAGGAGAGGGATCTGAGTAAGTCTGGCTTATAAACAGGAGATGCAATGTCAGATTGAGGACAGATTGGGTGTACGCGGCAGTGGCCCTGGGTGGTCTCTGCTGCTTTGGGTCTATGAGCTCAAGAAGGCAGGTTCTCATAGGCAAGGCAGTTATAAAGAGCCAGAGTAGAGAGGGTAGAGAGTCCTTCTTCTCACTCCTCCCTCCTTAAAGACAGCAAACAAAACTAAATTAGACTCCCCCTGCATTACTCACTAAACACAGCCTGTGTGTCACTGGCTAAAGTATCTACCTGAAAACACCAACTAACTCCAAGATATACCAGACCACAGGTCTCCTTTTTCCCAACACACAGAGTACTGAAGTCATAAGACCGCTAGTGACATATGTCGTAATCTGCTGACATTTGGAGTTAGAAGTTTTTCCCTGGCCTTGAACCTGCCTCTTCCTCCTTATCCTCCATTTGGTCCCCCATCTTGGAGGTTGTTTTTCTGGGCTTCCCCCTAAGGCTCACTCTCCTCTTTGTTAAAGCTGCCCCTTCCTTGTAGGGTGGTTACTGGCATCAATAACATAGCATACATATGTACAGTGCCCTGCACAAAGCCTGGCCTACAGGAATGTCAGGACAGATTTGCAGGTGCTACCAACTGATCTTCTGTTGGGGTGCAGATAGGCTGCTCTAGATATGCTCCTGGGTAAAGGAAGGCCCCCGGAAATGTCTAATGAGTTGTGAGTTCCAGGTGAGAGTACACAGGAAATCATGAGGCAACAGGGGCTGGGGGTGGTGGGGTAAAGAGATTTCCAGAACAAACTAACAAAGTGGCATGGTCCTGGGGCTGCCCAAGTGGAGTGGTGCCATGGGTGGGCACCGAGCAACGGCTTTCTCTCTCCCCTTCTGTGGTGGTGAATCCATAGTCACCTTAATTGGATTTGGAATTACCCTGGAGACATGCACCTAGGCTTGGCCATGAAGGTGTTTCCAGAGAGGTTTAAGTGACATGGAGAGACCTACTCTGAAAGTGGAAAAAATGAGAGACCAAAGAGCACTTTCTGTGGTGGTGTGGAAGAGGAGAGGAGGCTTAGGAGGAGGAAGAGCAGAGGAAAGTAAGGAGAAAGAAGGGGCTGGGGAGGCCGAGCAGGGGCTCAGTGCTGCAGGAAGTGTTTGGGTCCCTCAGAGATTATCTCGGTTCATTACTCTCCTACCAGACACACGGAAAGAAAGTGTCCGCTGCATAACGGGGTGAAGGGTCAGATCGATGACATTTCAGCTTTACAATTCTGTGAACGTGGCTTGATTTCTCTCCTGGCCCCTGCTTTACCATGTACAAAACTGGATTGAGAATTCCCATAACCCAGAGAAGTGCTGGGGGAGCGTGGAATGTGATAACATTTGAAAGTGCTAAGATAGAATCTGACCTCACTGGTCAGATTTTCCACAACAACCAATAACTCCCAAACTTGAATGTCTTTAAAGCACAAATATTTAGGGCTGGTCATGTAGCTAACTTGGTACAATGTTTGCTTCACATGCACAAAGCCCTGGTTCAAGACTCAATACACAATTGAACCAGGTATGATAGCATGCACTTAATCCCAGCACTGGGAAGGTGGAAGCAGGAGAATCAGAATATAAAGATCATTCTCGTTAGGATTTAAGGCCAGCCTGGGCTACATGAGAACTTGCCTCAAAACACCAAAAGAAAACAGAATTATTTCTGGGGTCCACACATTGGATTTGGGTCCGTAGGACTGACTCCCTTAGTCACCGTGTGTCTCATCAATGTCCCTTGATGAAACAAGTTGTCCTGAGGAAAATAAGCTCCAAAAGAGACAGAATTAATCCATGCCATTTCATTAAAACCTCTAGCTGTGACCTGCCTGCCAAAGCGCTGCTTGCCACAGTAAGTCCCAAAGTCCAGCCCCATTAGGGAAACACAGCACAGGAAAGCATGCAGAATTGTCAGCAAGTGACACATGTGACCTCCTCCTGACCAAATGGGTTCGAAGGCACCTCAGAGATGCTTTTAATATCCAAGGACACAAAGGAGATGCATCACCCTGTCTAACCCCAGCCCCAAACCCGGTCACATCACTCCAAATTCCTAGGGAATAAAATGAGTGAGAAAATAATTGGATTTTTTAGTAGGGGTTCACAGTAACTCCCTCATCTCTTACTTTTCTTTCTCTCATTTCCCACCAGCCAGTCTGGCTTCCTCCTACAACTCTGAACCACGAAGCACGTCACCATCTCGGGGCTTTTGAACTACTGTCCCGTCTGCTTGAACATGTCACCACACACCTTCAGGGCCTAATACATTAGGTCTTCTGATATCTGTGCAAATGCTACCTTGTTAGGGAGGCCTTCCCTGCCAACCTATACAAAAAGCAAGTCGCTGACGGATACATAGTGCATTGCCCGAGTCACTGTCTTCCATAGCATATTTTGTTTATTTTTTGCTTACATTTTGTGTGTGTGTATGTATAGCATGTATTTTATATTTGTTTATATTTTGTTCTTATTTTTTTTTATCTATCTCCCATCTGAAATACAATCTCCTGAGAGCAGGGACCTGTTCACCCTAAATCCAAGCACCTACAATGTGAGTGGGAGGCATCACTGCATCATTAAATATTTGAGCAAGTATGCACCATGGAGTCCCAGGAACTATACTATATCCATCGTATGGTTTTCACACACAAATTAATTAATGGAACAACTTAAAATAAGAATGTTAAAATAACTCACCCAAAGGCAGGCAGACAGCTCAGGGCTGCACACACCCAGTCCTCTCTCCAGGTTGTAGATGGACACAGCAACTGACTATGCTGCTTCTCTGGAGAGAAGACGCCCCATGGCCAGAGGGGCCAAAAAGTCTGTGGACAGGCTACTCTGCTCCCAAGGATGCTGGCACAGGAGATCCTCTCCCTGACGCTAGGAGGTAGGGAGGCTGGGTTGGGGTCGGGGTGGGAAGGAGAGCTGGTCTGGGCAGCCTTTGTTGACTTTTAACACTTTCTCCTCGACTCTTCACCTATTCCATCTGGGATAAGATGGCACTGCCGGCCCATTCTCCTGGCTTCCCCAAGGCCTCAGCCCTATGCAGTTTTCTCCACTCAGCCCAAGAAGCTATCTACAGGCCAAAGCCTTGCAGAGGCTGCCTCTGTCCTTGACCCTCGCTGACAGGGCTTGTTTGTGAACTCCAGGAAAAGCACCTGTACCTTAACAGCCACCGTCAATAGCAGTTTCTCCTGGCTGTTGTACTCATCATCCACAGACTCGCTTTGCCGGGACCTTACTCTAGGAGAATTACAAATGCAGGGATCACCACTCAATGTTCACACAGCAGATATGGCATGATGCTGCCCTGGGCATTTGCTGTGTCATGGGCACTTGGTGTTCTGCATCATTACATAGGCTCACCCCACCCCCACCCCGTCCCAAGAAGTCACTACGGTACTGTCCACCTGAGCTGGGCACCCAGTGTCAACACAAGACCCTTTGCTCCTCATGCCATTTTTCTTTTTTCTTTTTGGTTGCTTTGTTTTGTTTTATAGACAGGGTCTCACTAAATAGCCCAGACTAGATTCAAACCCACCATCCTTTCACCTTGGCCTCCCTAGTTTGAATGGTGAACATTCGAGATCCAGGGTCATCCAACTTTAGTGGCAAAAGCTTGTAGTCTCAGCATTTAGGAGGCCACAGGAGGATCATGAGTTTAAGGCAAGCATACAAAGCAAAACCATGTCTTCTTCCTCCCACCACCCGCAAAAGGAGAAACCAAGTGGAGGCTGGGAAACTCCTTGAGACTACACTGGCATTAGCATAACTGGAGCAGAGGGATTCTGCGTTGAGGGACCCCGGCCTCACGGGGTGAGGCAAAAGTATGGTAGGTCAAGAAAAGGGGATAGACACTATAAATAAATAAAATCTAACATGACCCCAAGGTCAGCTGCCGAGCCCCGGCCACTCAAGATCCAGATAAGATTGGTCTGGATCTCCACCCCACATCCTGTGGAAAGGTCAGTGCCCTCCCCATGCTGCCTGCTTTTCTCAGGGCGGTTGCATTGTGCGGTCACTCTGGTTCACCTTTGCACACATGGGACTCCTTTTCTACCAAGCTTTTGAGTGTGCCCCATTACTTGCACACACACACACACACACACACACACACACACACCACAAATCTCATAAGGCCTTTGCTGCATTTTGAGGGAAAGGAAAAACCATGTGTTGCCTCAGTGGGAATGGGTCAACTTAGCATTAAAACCCTGTGTTTAAGGAGCCCCTCTTTCTATTCCAGACACCTCCAGTTTTCTTTTCTCTATTTTTCCACAGCCCCTCCTTTGCTTCTCTTTTCTTCTGTTGTCTTTCCCACAAGGCCAATCTCCATTCTCTTTTTGGTTTTCTGCTTGTTAATTTGGTTTTTGTTTTCTTTGTTATATTCTGTGTGAGACAGAATCTCACTATGTAGCCCAGGCAGGTCTAGAACTCACAGTGTAGCTCAAACTTATAGCAGTCCTTCAGTGCTGTTAATTTCTTATTAACAAAAAAGTTTGTCACTGTTGTGATCTCACTTGCAGCCTGTGTAGAATTGTCCCTTCTTACACCACCAATGGATTTTTCTTAAAGACAGCTTTCCTTAATATTTCCTATTAATATTTTTTTCATTGTGCTTTCCTGAGAAATGTTTAGAATAGTTGCAGGTGTAAATGACCACTAGAAATTAGGAGTACTGAATGCAGAAGAAGAACAGGAGGAAGGAGACTGGAAAGGGGGCACACAGATGACTTTCAGACCTAAGATGTTAAAGGAAGAGAGACTGAGGCGAAGGAAATCCAAACAAGCTCTACTCTACTGACTGGTATTTACTGAGGTGTGGGTGTTTAGAGAAGGGGAACATGCCAAATGACCTATGGATGGACTTTGTAGCTTGTGTTAGCTAGTTTTTATATCAACTGGACATAGGCTAGACTCATTTTGAAAGAGGGAACCTCAATTGAGAAACTGCCCCTACCAGATGGGCCTGTGGTGATTGATTGATTGGCCTGGGAGGACCCAGTTCACTATTGGCAGTGTCACATCTGGGTTGGTGGTCCCAAGTGATGTAAAAAAAGGCAGGCTGAGCAATCCATGAGGAGCAATCCGGTAAGCAAAATTCCTCCATGGCTCATTCTCTACACTTATACGATCTAATAGACCCCACCTAGGGAATGGTGATGCCCTTGTGGCTGGGTCACAACAATTAAAAACCAAGAAAAATCACTTGAAGGCTTGCCTACAGGTCAACCCAATCCAGATAGTTCCTCATTGATAATCTCTTCTCAAGTGATTCTCGGTGTGCCAAGCTGACCAACCAAACACTACACATTGGTAGAAAAGGGAAATAAGTGGTTTTAAGCCTGAGTCACAGCCGCCTCTTTGAGATTTACTCATTTCTCTGGGTATCTCCTGTGTATACACCAGGCATACAAGTTTAAATTTCTTTTCTTTTCCTCTTGTTCATTTGTCTTTTGTTAGAGAAATGCCTCTCAATGAAGGACTCTAAAGGTAGAGATCTTTTTCTTCCTCTATACTTTATGCTTTCTTTGAGTCTCGCCAAGCCCCTACACATTCTGTGGGCATTAATGAGGCATGGTCAAATCACATGCTGATCCATCATCCAATCAGACTTCCCATATATAACACAAGCAAAAAGATAACGTTACTGAGAATGTCAATATGATAATAAAGGGCATTCAGTGGCAACCAGCAATGAGCAGCATAGGTTTTTGGATGCCTACGAAGCCAGGCCTGGCAGGGAGTCTCGTAGAAAAGGCATGTCACCCATATAAAGAGTCCTTCTGCTGAGAACCATTGTGACTGCATTTCAGAAGATGTGTGGGGAACTAACCTGAGGGCAAAGCGATGTACGAGAAGAAAACCACAAAGGGTGGGTCTTACATTTACTTTGTTTTTAGCAACAGTTTTCCACCCCTGCTTCCAAAAAAAAAAAAAAAAAAAAACAAAAAAAAAAACAACTTTACGCTTACATCTGAGAGTAGTGCTTGAAGAGGAGCCTATTTTATTAGTAAAGATGAGTGTTTAAAACTTGGGGGAGGGTGGTGGGTCTTAGAAGAGGTTATTGAGTCTCTGAACTGATAGTTTCTGTTTGCACGAGGTATTTCCATTATTTGTAGCTGAAAGCAACTATGCTTCCTGCTCCCCCAACCTAGGAATCTGTATTTTTGTTTAGTTCCCTGATGATTTTAATGAAGATGCTGGGAACTGTATTTTGAGAAACTCAGCTCTAAAATACTGACAAACATCACAGCTGTACCAGGAAAGCCATGTTTGTGTGAGATAAATTACCTCAGCCAACTTCCAGCGCAGAGTTCCTCGGATTCACGGTTCAGGATTAGACACATTCAAGTTCATTAGACTGCCACTCGGGTTTAGGTTCTCTTGTACCCTTGAATGCTAATTGCAGTTCTCTATTTACTCCATAGAGCTGGCCCAGCAGTACAGGTCAGACAGAACCCAGGGACCCCAATTCCTCACTTTGTAAGAACAGCAAGAGTAGCCACTACCTTTTGAGATTATTTAGATGAGTGATTGGGTGAACCCCAAAGGTCCTGAGAATTGAAAGCCTTTTATACCATGTAGTTTTTCCATGTGGTACCCAGGAAGTAATGCAAGCCTCCCACACCACCCAGAGGGAAAAATGCAAGACTTCCAGCTGTTTACTTTCCATGATGTTAAGCAATCACAAACAACTTTAAAAAGAAATCTAGCTGCAGGCACAATGTTGAACTTTGTTCCAGGGGATCCAAACCTTCTTCTGGCCTGGGCACCAGGAACACACACAGTGCACAGACATGCAGGAGGGCAGAAGACCCACACACATAAAAAAACAAAAGGAAGAATCACTTGAAATTCTGTCTAACATAAGCTGGCACTTCCACCACTGGAGACTTGTTTGTTTGAATTAAGTACTGGCCTCTCTGGACCAAAGTTTTAAAATGTAAAACTCTGGAAGAAATAGCATATTACAGCTCTATTAGTTTTGTGTACAAATGCATTTAACCAAGGCTTTGCTCTTTGTGGAAAGGGGCTAGGCTCCTCTAAGGGGTGAAATTACAAAAAGAAAAAAAGCAATGAGCAGAGAAGAACAGAATGTATGGGGCAGACAAGAATGGAGTTCAGCTACAAGTTGGCCTCTCTCTGGATCTCACTGAGATCTGGCTGAATAAAAGCAATGATAGTAATTGTGGGAGCTTTTATTGCTCATTATGTGAGACTCATTTCTTCTTGGTAAAACTCCTTTACTTGAGGCTATTATCCTTTTGTAATTAAAACAATATATTGCATCCTCCGCTTGGGATTCCTTTGAAGCAGTGTGGGTAATATACAATGGTATTCAGGAAGCTTTTATTTTGTTTCTCTTAAGTCAAAGCAAGGCCTTCTGGGAAAGATGAATCACTTGAGTCTAGAGAGTTATTTCAAATAACACACTTGCAAGATACAGCAAAATCCAAAGCTCACTTCTACCCCTTGAAGATGCTGCAAATAAAATCTCTAAAGCAGCCATCAAGCCCAATAACATGTCACCTATGGGTTGACTGAGGGTAGGGGAAGCTGTGACTCAGAGAAGCCCACTAAGAGAAGCCCACTAAGCTCTCACTTATTTCCTTGAGAGGTGTGCCATATGTAAGTATTCTAAGGAATACACTGGTTGATGTTCCCAAGCATCACAGACGGTGGGTCTCAGCGTCTGCATTTATAATTGGTTAACACCCACCTCAGAGGAGGTGTGAGAATCAAAAGGAGACATGCACCACACCAGAGCCAGGCACAAGGAAGAAGCTCCATGGGATTCAGTTCCCATTATAACTTCTCTCAACTATCCCTAACACCACACTCATTTGGGGTGTTATCATGACTGTGCTGATTAATGGTTTTGTCAACCTGATAGAACCACTTGGCTTCTAAGTAGAAACCTCAATTGAGAGACCGCCTTTATCAGATTGACCGGTAGGCAAGTCTGTGGGGTAATGGTTTTTGTTTGGTTGGTTTGCTTTTGTTGTAAGGATTCAAGCATTATGATGGCCTGCCCCCTGTTACCTGGCAGCATGCACTCAAGCAGTACCCTGGCTAGCCCAGGGTTCTATGGCTGCTATATCATTACCGAGTCTGCACACAGGCACAGAGGGCCTTTAAGAGAAAAAACTCCACCCACTTCTGCTCTCTTTTCCTGCTGTTCCTCTGAAGGTGCAGACAAGACTTTTCCTGTCTCTCCCTTCCCCTCTCCCTCTCTCCCCCATCTCTTTCTCTTCTTTCCCTCCCTCTCTCTTCCTTTTCTAATAAAACTTCTCACTTAAGCTCTGTTTGCCTGGCATGTTTGTGTCCTGCTGTGGTCAACCTCGTGCAATATTTGTTGTTGTTTGATTAACAAGTGACGTGGGAGGACCCAGTCCACTGTGGGCAGTGCCACCCCCAGTACTCGGTCTTGTGTTGTATTTTTTTAAAGCAAGCTTTGAGTTTCCTCTCCATTTAAGTTGCAATTCCACTAAAATCAGGAACAAGACAAGGTTGTCTACTCTTTCCATACCTATTCAATATAGTACTTGAAGTCTTAGCTAGAGCAAAAGTACAAGCAAAGGAGATCAAGAGGATACAAACTAGAAAGGAAGAAGTCAAATTATCTCTATTTGCAGATGATATGATACATAACTAATCCTAAAAATTCCACCAGAAAACTCCTACAACTGATAAACATTTTCAGCAAAGTAGTTGAATACAAAATTAACTCACTAAAACTATTAGCCCTTCTATATACAAATGGCAAATGGACTAAGAAAGAAATCAGGGAAACAAGACCTTTCAAAACGGCCTCAAATAATACAAACTATCTTGAGGAAAATCTAACCAAGCAAGTAAAAGATTTGTATGATAAAAACTTCAAGGCTTTGAGGAAAGAAATTGAAGAAGATATCAGAAAATGGAAAGATCTCCCATCCTCATGGATCAGTAGGATTAACATAGTATAAAAATGGCCATCATAACAAAAGCAATCTACAGATTGAATGCAATCCCTCTTGAAATTCCAACTCAGTTCTTCACAGATCTTGAAAGGGCAATTCTCAGCTTCATATGGAAACAAACAAACAACAACAACAAAAGGATAGCTAAAACAATCCTGAACAATAAAAGAACTGCTGGAGTTCTCACCATCCCATTCCCAATTTCACGTTGCACTAGAGAACTCTAGTAATAAAAAAAGCAAGGTAGTGGCATAAACAGACATATTGACCAATAGAATAGAATCAAAGACCAAGACATAAATCCTTACACCTATGGACACCTGATTTTTGATAAAGAAGACATAAATACACACTGAAAAAAAAAAGTTTTGTTGAAGCAGCATCTTCAACAAATGGTGCTGGTCAAACTGGATGTCTGTGTAAGCATGAGTTTTCTGGCCCGGCTGGTCCCGTGGCCTTTGAGCCCCAAATAAACAATAAACACACAGACACTATATTAGTTATAAAATTGTTGGTCTGTGACTAGGGATTCTTATTGGCTAGCTCTGTCTTAATTATTAACCCATTTCTATTAATCTATATTTTTCCATGTGGTCTTATCTTACCAGAGAACACCTGGTGCATCCTTTCTTCCCAGTCCTTACATGGTGACTTCATCTGCCTACATTTCCAGGATTCTTCTCATCTCCTAGCCCTGCCTATACTTCCTGCCTGGCCAATCAGCCAATCAGTGTTTTATTCATGAACCAATAAGAGAAACATACATACAGAAGGACAGCCCCCCATGTCTGAATGTAGAAGAATACATGTACAAAACTCAACACCAAACAGATCAAAGACCTCAACATAAAACCAGACACACTGAACCTGATAAAAGAGAAAATTGGGAATAGCCTTGAACTTATTGGCACTGGAGAAGACTTACTGAACAGAACACTGAGAACTTAGGCACTAAGATCAGCAGTTAATACATAGGACCTCATGAAAGTGAAAAGTTTCTGTGGGCAAAGAACACCATCAATAGGACAAATCAGCAGCCTACAGAATGGGAAAAGATCTTCTCCAACCCCACATCTGATAGAGGGCTAATATCCAAAATATATTAAGAACCCAAGAAAGTATATGTCAAAAAAACCAAATAATCCAATTTAAAAATGAGATATAGACCTAAACAGAATTCTCAATAAAGGAAATTCAAATGACTGAAAAACACTTAATGAAATGTTCAACATACTTAGCCATCATTAAAATGCAAACCAAAACTACTTTAAGATTCTCTTACACCGGTTAGAGTAGCTAAGATCAAAAACACAAGTAGCAATTCATGCTGCCTAGAATATGGAGCAAGGAAACACTTCTCCATCACTAGTGGGGGTGCAAACTTGTAGGGCCACTATGGAAATCAGTGTGATGGATCCTCAGAAGGATGGGAATTGACCTACCTCAAGATTCAGCTATGCTACTACTAGTGGTGGTTTGAAAGAAAATGGCCCCCAAAAGCAGTAGAACTATTAGGAGGTGTGGCCTTGTTGGAGTAGGTGTGGCCTTGTTGGAGGAAGTATGACACTGTGGAAGTGGGCTTTGAGGTCTCATATATGCTCAAGCCACACCCAGTTAGTCAGACTACTTCCTGTTACCTGCTAGTCAAAATGTAGGACTCAGAGCTCTGTCTCTAGCACCATGCCTGCCTACATGCCACATTTCCCACCATGATGATAATGGACTAAACCTCTGAAAAATATAAGCCAGTCCTATTAAATGTTTTCCTTTATAAGAGTTGCCACAGTCATGGTGTCTCTTCACAGCAATTGAAACCCTAACTAAGACACTACTCTTGGGCATATACACAACGGATGCCTCACCCTACCACAAGGACAATTTGCTCAATTATGTTCATTGCTTCTCTGTTCATAATATCCAGAAATTAGAAACTACCTAGATGTTCCTCAACAGAAGAATGGATAAAGAAGACGTGGGGCACTTACACAATGGAGATACTAATGAAGTCTCCAAATAATGGAGGAGACAGAGCTCCAACCAACCATCTCTTGTCACCAAATGAAGCTTCCAGTGCTGGGACTGGGTTACAACCAACCGAGTTGTTGGCCAAGGTGTCCCATGGAAATCCCCAAACAACTCAGGCTATTGATAAGACAATAGGTTGTTCTCCACAAACTAATAGCAAGGCACCATGGCTGAAGACAACACCCACAGGACTCATTAAACATGGAGAGGTAAAGCTGGTGCCTCCATAGAATCTTCACCCCTATGTTCTAGTGTCCTTGACTTCGGGGGTTCCAGGAAGGTACTCTGCAGGCAACCAAAAGAGAAATGTAAACACCAACCCAGTCACAACACCTCTGACCTACAATCTGCCCTGCCTTCAAAATATACTAGGACAATGGTAACACAAAGCTTGTGGGAGTAGCCAACTCATGTCTGATTTGACTTAAGGCCCACTCCATGAGAAGGAACCCGTACCCAATACTGCTTCAGTGACCAAGAACCATAGACTAGTTAGCACAGAGACCTGGGGTGAAACCAAATACTACTGGATTTTTAAAAAACAATAAAATCACTCCTAATTATATTCTGCTGCACTCATAGCAGTTCATCATTGAGGCTTCCTCCTGCGGCACATGGGGACAATGCAGAGACTGACAGCCAGACATTATGGGGGAGGCACTGGAACACACATCTCTAAATGAGATGTCTCCATCCAATCCCTCACCTCAGGACTCGAGGAACCTCACAGAAGAGAAGGCAGTAGGGGTGTGGGGGCCAGAGGAGATGGAGGACGCCAGGAGAACAAAGCCCACTAAATCAACTGAGCAAAGCTCATATGCCCCTGTGAGTCTGAAGCAGCAATCACAGGGCCCCTTGGGTCTTCTCAGGCCCTCTGTGTATATATTATAGCGTTCAGTTTATCACTTTAATGGGGCTACTCCCGGGCATGGGAACAAGCGGGTCTCTGATCCTTGTGCCTTCCCCTTCTGTTGGTTTGCTTCGTCCAACTTCAAAGTGACATCTTTTTTGTTTTATCGTGTATTTTATTTAGTTATGTTTTGTCATGAAAAATGAAAGAAATTAAGGAAAAAAAAACTGTAGCACAATAATAAAATATCCAGAGACAGATATTGAAGTTCAAGCTTCAAGCTGAAGATCAAAAAGCAAAGCAGTCAGCCACTAGCTCTTACTTACCTCTCCCTCAGCTCAGACCAAAGGGGAAATGCTCAAACTGCTCCCCACTTCACTGCTCCTCAGATTCACTCAGACTGCTATGCTCTCCTCAACGTGGCTAGAGACTAACTGTCAGACTGAATGCCGGCTCTGAGACCCTGCTCCTGTCTTATATACCTTGCTAATGCTGGGATTAAAGGCTGAGATCACCTTTGTGTGAGCTCTTTCTTTAGGACTGGATCAATTTCTCATAGTCAGTGTGGCCTTGAACTAGCAGAGATCCATCTACCTCTTAATTCTGAGTCCTGGGATGAAAGGTGTGTGACACCACTGCCTGACCTCTACAGCTTGAGGCTGGCTTTGCTTTCTGAATCCTCAGGCAACCTTTAATTAATATATCACCACAAAAAAACAATAATGTTTTCACAGAAAAAATAAAAGTATCCAATTAAAAAAAAAAAGCAAGCTGAGCAAGCCATGGTGGGCAAGCCAGTATTAGCACTCCTCCACAGTTTCTACTCCAGTTTCTGCCTCCAGGTTCCTGCCGTGGCTTTCATTGATGGTGTACTGTAACCTGTAAACTATATAAACCCTTTCTGCCCCAGGTTGCTTTTGGTCAGAGTCTTTTATCATAGCAACATAAACCAATCTAAGACAAGCAAACTCCCAGATCACCTTCCTGCATTCTAGCCTGGTGAAGTGAATCACCAATGAGTTGACTCACCAGATTGATGTACTAACTGTCCCAGACCGTATGTTTCAGAACCAAACACTGGAATGCATGGCCGCACTGGTCAATGGCATGGATGACTGGGTTGGTTTTTTAGATGTTAATGTATGTGACGCATTTTTCAGAGGTAAGATAATTAAGCTATATTTAGTTATACACATAGAGAACTTTTTAAAGAATAAAATGAGATCAAAAAAGCAATCTTGGAGCAGGGGAGGAGGGGAGGGAAAGGGAACTGGGATTAACATGTAAAACAAACTTGTTTCTAATTTAATTTTAAAAAGGGGGGAAAAAAGCAAACTCATCATACAACCTCCTTAATAGTTAGACATCAGGATTTCTGGAAACAGCATGGTCATTGCAGACACACTTTCTTTGTCAGTGAACACTAAGGGTTGACAAAACCAGTTGCCAACAATGCTCTGTCCCCCTCAGTCATGGGCTGACATTTCTTTGCCAAGATGCCTGGAACATTCTGGCCCTTGGTCCTGTGTGCTGCTGTTGCCTCAGAAACATAGATCTTGTGACACACACTCGAGTGTCACTGAGCTGAGATGCCTGGAAAATGGTCAGTGCTATCAAGTGATGGGAATGAAGAGAAAAAAAAAAAAACAACTCCAAAAATAGAAACAAGCAGATGGTACAGCTGAGAAACAAGTCAAGCTGCTAGGTTATTGCTTTGCTCTTTCTAGTTTAATGCAGGGGCTCCCTTTGTCTCAGTTCTTACATCCTTCAGCCAAGGCACAAAGACTGGTTAATCCCCATTCCCTTCTCCCCACCTTCCCATCAGCTCAGGCAAAGACCATGTCCTGTAATCAACACCTGAACTAGAAGATACTGTGAGTGAGTCATGACTAATTATTTATTTGACATTGAAATTCAGTCTGGGTGACCGATACAATTGCAACCCTTTGGCTAACGTCATTCCTCATAATGTCAAAGCCAAGGCAATAGAATTCTCAGCAGTTTCCTCTTCCTTGGATGGAATGGTGCTGACTTGACTAGGCTAAGATGCACGGTGACACCCATCTCAACTGGCTGCACTACCGAATTGCTCCCCAGTTGCTGCATGTATCTGACCTATTGTTAAGTTCAATCCTTGACAAAAATTATGAGTTTCAAATTCTTGTTTTTTTTCTTGTAGCTTCTCACGAGCCACTTTCCTCTTGCACTCTCAAAAGGCTACAATGTCTATGGTCTTACCATCTTTACTATAAGTAACTTAATGGGAGCTAAGTTGTGTGAGCAACCTAGGGGAATGGGAGCTGGCATCAATTATTCTGAAGGCACAGCTCATCTCTCAACTCTGCATACTAAATTCCAGTCCCTCTATCCATTTCCTCTCCATGATGGTTCTGCCCCATTTCTCAGGCCCACTCTGGGAAACTTGGGAATGTGATTGTAAAAGCTTCGCAGCTTAGCCATTTAACCTCAGACAAATCACACAAATGTTCAATAAAATGAGTTAGTCAGTACCTACCTTTTGGATTATTGTAAAGAGTAAGATAGCATTTACAAAGGATTTAGTAGTGGGCCTGAAACACAGACAATGATCAGTAAATATGTTGGCTACTGGGTGGTACTAGGATTGAACCCATGGCTTTGCATGTAGCAGGCAACTACTGGGCAAACACCAGACAGACTCTTAATTAGAGCAATCTTATCCTCTTGTCCTGACACACCCCAATTTGGCACTTGGCACTTAGTTTGGATCATTTTCTCAAATGGACTGCAATTCTCCAAGTTGAGGAACTTAATCTGTATACATCTTCTGTGTCTATTGATGACGATAATGAGTAGTGCCAGGTGTCGCTAAACACTGAACGAGGTGGTGAACCAACACTGACCTAACAAGACACTGTGGGGCTGTCTACTGGTCTGCTAAGCTCTTTCAGTTCCAGACCCTCTTGAACTGGGCTTCTGATTGAACTCCTTTGCAGCCCCCAGATCTCCCGAGGACTTAACATTTTCTTCAGCAAGAACACTGGCTTCCTGTGTCTGAATGGCACATCAGGATGAGGCCATAAGGTCCAGGAAGAATCCTTACCATCAATTCACCTGCCCACGTTATGCATGGTCTAGCCAATCAAGAGTGATTTCCAGATAGTTCTCTTTCATCTCTGTCAGTGTCTTTCCCACTCACACAGACAACTGCCACTCTCTGAAGCCTACATAAAATGTATTTTTGTCTAAAGGACTGTTTTGTTTATTGACCTATGCTATACAAGCTAATCAAAAAGGATACTTGGTAGACAAAAGCTACCTTTAAGACAAGCACTGCAGCATTCTCTTTGTCTTCAGCCATTTTCAGATACTATAATAAAATGCCTTAGTGAGGGCAGCTTAGAAGCAGAAAATATTTCTCCTAGTCTCAGAGTTTCAAACATCTAAGATCAAGTCACGGTACAGCCAGTCTGCTGAAGGTGCCTCAGGATTCATAGATGGAGCCTATGTCTTTACAGGGTGGAGTATCTCTGGGACCCAAGGGCTTTAAATCCCAATCATGAGAGCACCCTCTTACAGTGTTCAAATATCACCTTGTTGGTTATTAGGTTTCAACAGATGAATGGGGGAGGCACATTCAGATCATAGCAATTTTACCTAAATCTTCTCTCTAAATGCCATCAATATACACATTCTGGAACCGTCACTAACCTTCTATTTTGGCCACTGTCTTAGTTTGGTTCCTATTGCTATTATAAAACACTATGAACAAAAGGAACTTGGGGAGGAAAGGGTTCGTTTTACCTTACATCTCGAGAGTTCATCACTGAGGGAAGCCATGGCAGAGACTCAGGGCAGGAATCTGGAGGCAGGAACAGAAGCAGAGGCCATGAGGTTTGCTGCTTACTGGCTTGCTCAGCCTGCATTTTTTATAGCACCCAGAACCACCAGACATGGAGGGCACAGGCCACAGTGATCTGGCCCTCCCGAATTAATCATTAATCAAGAAAAGGCACCACAGGTTTGCCCACAGGCCAATCTGGTGGGACATTTTCTCAGTTGAGGTTCCTCTTCCCAGATGATTCTGACTTGTGTCAAGTTGACATAAAACTAGCCAGCACAGTCACCAATAGGTCGATTATGACCAGTTTGGGCCAGGACAGCACCGTCCTGTCTGAGATGAGATGGAGATAAAGTTGGACAGCCCAGTGGAGAGGTGTCCCTTCCCATCACTTCTTGGTTCTCAATTCCCAGGTGACCAGCCATTGAATCCCAGTCTCTTTCATCTTCCCTGGGCTTATCTGATGGAAAGGACCGAATGAAAACACCGGTGAGGATCCACCAGGTGTGAATGCCAATGGGTTCTCATTTTCAGACCTCTTTGTAGACAATAGGCTTAATCCATCCATAAATAACCTTCCCAAACCCTACACAGCCACTCCCGGGAGGCAGGAAAAATCTGCTTCCATGTGACTAGAGACCCCAGACTTCCTTTACTGATGTTCCCTCTGAGTCATAGGGTCACCTGTCTTAGCATTCAGAACTCTGCAAATACATGTTGTAGGCATTCTATCATTTTGAATAATAAATCAAAAGGTAACCTCAACACATGTACAATGGCGACAGCTTACCAGAAGCAAAGTGTCTCCTGCTATTTCTTATTAACGTGTGATCACCGGGGATGACAATGATGAAGGCATCCGTAGGAAAAGGGCATCATTAGCCCTGGGAAGATGGCCCATTATCTCTGCTAATTACTTCTGTGCCTTTGTTTAAGCCATTCCCCAGCCTTGAAGGCCTTGCCCCCACTCAACTCCCATCAATCAAAGTCTCACTTGTCCTTTAAAGCCCAGCTCAAATGCCACTTTCTCCAAGAAACCTTTCCTAATCTTCCAGTTAGAATTAATTGCCTCCTGCTCAATGTTCCTGTGATATTAATTATATAATTTTTCTCATGTCAATATCTTGAAATGGTCTCTGATATTTATTATAGAATCATCATATAATATCTCTATGTCATATTAAATTGTGCTCATAAGGATATATGGAAGATTATTAGCTCAGCACTTACTTACAGCTTGGTGTTAATTTAAAAATAAGGAATTAAGATTATGGATTACTTTATATCTGGCCCATAAGTCAAACTCTTATTTGTTCATTCATTCAACTCTTAATCAACTATAACAAAAACTATTATAAAAATGGCTACCAGCTTTCGGGTCCCACATGCTAGATGCCTTGGTATTTCTGTCTTAATGCAAGTGAGAGGGAAAACTTACCTAAAATGCCTTTATAAAGTCGAATTTTTGAGATTCTAAACAACACCTAGTTCCTAAGACTATACGCTTACCATTGAGCATTCCTGCCTCCCTGGTTTTTGGCAAAGTTTCCTGAATTTTATAATGTAGGTGGAAGCTGAAACTCACCCACCGACTCACAGATTTAAGCTTGAGACCATTAGACATCCAATTTCCCTTCTCCTTAAACAGCCTGAAAATAATGAAACAAGGGTGGTGTGACCTCCAGACCTCTGGGCTCCAGGTGAGTATCCTGCAGCAGTCATTCTTCCTACAGGGTGGCTTCAGACCCCTCATGGTCTGGCCTGCCGCTGGGAGCATGTTCTATTTTGTCCACTGCTCTTTGGGCGCAGTGCTGGGATGAGCCGCACTCTTCAGGTATGCTCAGGCTGAGAGGCCCCTCACTCACAGTAACATAGCACACTTCTGCATTCATGTGGTTCCAAGCCTCTCCACATTCATACCCAGCTGGTGCTGGAGCGCTAAGTGAAAGATCTTACATTTATCCCCCACTAAATCCCATCTTGTAATATCTGGGACATCCCTTCAGTCTGCTGAGATCTTTCTAAATCCTGGTCTTGTCATCCAACATAGCCACTAACCCTTTCTGCAAATTTGATCAGCTGGTTCTGTGAACCCATCCAAGCCATTAATAAAAATGTTGACTGTGACCTGCAGCAAGTGCCTAGAGGCCTCCCTTTAAGTTGACACAGATTCATTAATCACCAGCATTTGTACAGGGTTGTTCAACCAATTACAAGTCTGCTCGACTGTCCTGGTCTCGTGGTCTCTGCCCTGCTGCATCCCACCAGCCTAGTAACCCCCAGACGGAGGAAATGAGTTCATTCTGCCATAGCTGGTTCTGAGTGGGCTCCCGTTGCTTTATGAAGATTAGTCTGGCAGGGTGAATCCTGAACCCACACTGCTTCTCCTGATGGCGTCGGCAGCATAAGCTGGGAGCTACAATAACATGATAAATCATGTAATTACTCCCAGAACCCTAAGAGTCCAGGAGCTCCCAATTACCACCTTGAAAACCAAAATATACACACACAAAAGCTCAGCCTAACAGAAAATGGCAAAATTCATCTGTGGCTATCTGACACAATGCTCTCAGCCCTGCTCTATTTCTTGGCGCCCTCCTTTCCCTGCCTGATAAGAATCCTATGGTTTCACGAGGGCCCCTACCTTCCCGAGACTCCCTACATTGCTGCTTCATTCCTTCCCTTCCTGAATGCCCCAAGCTCGGAGATGAACTCCCCATGAACTGCTCCCTCCTCATCTCTATTTTCTTAATTTACTGATCTCACAAAGATTTTTTTTAAGGCGATGACTAGTCACCCTGCATGAATACTGGTAATTTCAAGACAGGAATCTAGTTAACTCCAAGCAATCTCTAGTTAGTGAAACTGGAAACTGTATGAGAAAATTTGGGTGCAGAATTGCAAGAATAATTTGAAATCTCTTTTGCAGACGGGCTTTTGTCCAGGCAAGGTCATTGCATAGAGCTAACAAAGCTTTCTCTGGGAAGGGAGGTGGGGAGGTGTCCTTTAGATGAGGATTCCACATCAAGCAGACTCTGAGGATGTATTTAGACCAAGCAACAGAAACATCTACCTAGGGAGCTCCAGCAGGACCCTTTGCTAACTAATCTTCTTCCGCTAGACACTCAGCCCTGTACCAAGAGCAGAATCCTTGGATGTCTCAAGCATCCTCACCTCCCCCAAAGACTGGGAGACCAGGCCTGAAGCATTCACTCATCAAGCCAAACTCTGGAGTCGTTCCCTGTGCCGGGCACAGTAGAAGAGAACTTTTCTTCCTAGTGGAAGTACGCTGTTCATCTTCCTCTTAAAGATTCAGATTTCATTATGCAGGGGCATGAGAAATATTTAGTGTAATGCCTAGAGCATCTTAAGTTCTCTATGTACTTTTCCTGATTGCCAGACTCTAAGTCTATCTATATCCTTGGCAGTCAATTTGTTTAGGGGTGGAGGTACTTGCACCTTCAGTTACTGGAGTAATTACCCCTAGTAATGTAGGGGCTTTTGTTGTTGTAGTTGCTACTGCTTTGATTTGGTTGGGGAGAATATTTTGTTTC
This sequence comes from Cricetulus griseus, assembly GCF_003668045.3. Lineage (NCBI taxonomy): Eukaryota > Metazoa > Chordata > Mammalia > Rodentia > Cricetidae > Cricetulus > Cricetulus griseus. Next base: position 59,516,662 of record NW_023276806.1, read on the forward strand.
TGCTCTTTACAGCGGGTAACTCAAAGTCCAGGTCCTTTTACATGCCAGGCAAGCGGCTCTGCTACTAAACCACATCTCCTCCGGCCACTATGGCTGTCATACCACGATGTTCTTACCTTAATCCTTCCTCAAGCACAGCAGCTAGAATCTCAATAAACCACCTTTAAAAAAAAAACAAAACTTTTTCTTAAATCTAACACACATATACAGAAAATCACATAGAGCCTTGTAAAATTCCACAGAGTAAATACATAATGTTCAAGGCAGATTACCAGTAGCCCATGTCCTTTGGTGACCTTCTATGTCAGTTAATATCTTTCTGAGATAACCATTGCCCTTGCAACTGGCATGATAGATGTCTTTTCTTGGTATTTAAACTTGAAAAATAAATAAGTAAGTAAAGGAGTAACCCTACCATATTTAGGACCAGGCAGGATTCTTCACACAACATTTTGTTTGTGTGATTCATCCATATGGGGAGGTGCTGGAGCTGGTTGACCAGGTTTGGAAGACTGCCATCTGGATGTCCCCAGGGTATTGAGTATTACTGACATTGTATACTGAGGTCAGCCCAGAAAGCAAGACCTCTAGACATTTTATGTTCACAAGAAAACTAAATTCAACCATGATTAGTTCTCATGAATTTGAGTCCCATGGCATACATGTGGAGGTCAGAGAGCAGCCTTTGGGTGTTGATCTGCCTTCTACCTTGCTTGAGAAAGGGTCTCTTTGCCACTTCATCCATCAGGATAGCTGGTCCCCCAAACTCCTGCAGAGTCTCCTCTGGGAGACTCTGTTTGCACGCTGGGATTACACACACTTGTGTCATTGCTTCTAACTTGAATATAGGTCCTGGGGCTCCGAGTTCCAGTGCTCAGGTTTGCACAGCAATCACACTACCCACTGAGCCCTCTCCCCAGGCCTCATGCTTATTTAAAATGCACTGAGAAGTATCCTCTTAGACCCGGAAGAAAGCTCGCACCAGAAACAAAGCTCACCTTCACAAGTACAGAACTTGATTGTCTGAGAGTATTGGGCTTCCAGAGACATTGGGATTATGATGGACAAGCCCCGGCTGTGCACCTGACCCTACCCATGGAAGCCATCTCTGTGCCCAAGGCAGTGGTTTGGGTTAAACTAGGCAAGGGGAATAATGAAGGAGAAGTTTCTGGTGAGCCTAAAAGAAACAGAATATCTTTACAGAGAGACTGCTATTAAAGAAAGGGAGTCCATTAATGGATGGAGAGGCCTTGGACAAGATAGGGAATGTGGGATGATCAGATCTAAAACATTTATGCTCACCAAAAATTGTACTCCAGAAAAACACTCTTCTGAGAGAAACAGGTGGAGGATTAAAATTGCACCTCCTGGGGGTGGGAGGGGTGGGAGGTGGGGGGTGGGGCGCCATCATATGATAGTGACCTATCGGGTGGAACAGTGGCCTCAGGAGGGAGAAGCCAGAGGGAGGGGAGGTAGCTAGCAGGGGTGTGTGGGGAGGCAGAATTCCTGGCTCTGTGGAAAAAGTGAGTACTTTGCAGCCCTCAGGGTTCCGTGGGTAAAGAGTGGCATGCACACGGGACAGCGTGGGGTTGTAACATACCTGTAAGCAATTCACAACCAATGAGGAAGGCAGAGGGATGGCTGCATTCTCAGAAGCCAGAAGCTTGGTGCCACCCTGGGAAGAGGACGCCATGGGGGAACTTCAGCTTGGCCCAAAGAGTTAGGTCTTTCTTCAGCCAGATATGTTCTGATTCTCCACTGCTTCTCCTCAGCCCAACCCCAAACTCCAAATCTTTTATAGCCCTGGATGGTGATCCGGAGGGTCAAGCAAAGGGAGAAAGGCAGATGGAAAAGAAGCAGAGAGGAGAATCTGGGCAAGAAGGAAAGTTGAAAAACTGCCAGGGTTAAAGAGGAAAAAGACCCATGGGAGGGAAAGATGGAGAGACAGCTCAAAACCCTGTGTGAGTGGCAGGTGAGAAGTCATGGAAAGACAGGGATGCAAGGGCAGGTAGAGGGGGCTCTGGTGGGTGGAGCAAACTTGTCACCTTCACACTTCTGTGCAGCATTTGTTCACATTGCCCAGTCATGCTCAGCCTAATAAACTCTTTTGGGGAAAGGAATTTAATGTGCATAGTTGAACACTCTAAAATTGGGTTGTTAGACTCAACACTCATGTGCATGTGCATGTGTATGAGGAATTACAACAAAGGAGAATAAGACACCAAAGTGCCTCACCTAGGGAGCCCAAGATTGTGGGAAGGGCTACAGAAGAGCAGACGCTAAGATTGACAGCCAGTAAAGGGGCCAGGGAGCCTACCAAGAAGAGAATATATTTAAGTAAAGTGTGGGACGGTAACAAGTAGATTAGCATATTCCAGTTAGAATCAAGACCTGCAGATGAAAAGGCACTGGGCACTGAAGATCACATCAAGTAAAGGCTTAGGAGACTACAATATACTGGCCTAGTAGGAAGAGAAGCCAAATTGTAAGGACACTTGAATGCCTGAGTACTCCATCAGGGCTATAAAAGATTTGGAGTTTGGGGTTGGGCTGAGGAGAAGCAGTGGAGAATCAGAACATATCTGACTGAAGAAAGACCTAACTCTTTGGAATGCTCCATCAGTGAATCCACGATCACCTGCATTTTAGGAATTATCTGGCCAGGTGTAATGACACAGACCTTTAGTAGCAGCACTTGGGAGTCGGAGATGGGGATCTCTGTGAGTTGAAAGTCAACCTGGTCCATGTAGAAAATTCCCTGTCAGCCAGGATTACATAGTAAGACATTGTCTTTAAAATTTTGTTTTTATTTGGTAGCAATGTGTGTGAGTAATCATTTTGGCAAAGGACTAGAGACAAAACATCCAGTTAGAAACTTAGAACCGTCTAGGGGTTGTAATGGTCTGAACTGGGCTCCTGGCAATAAAAATGGCAGAGTGACATGTAAACATCTATTTTGATATTTTCATTGATAAAAACCTCTAGACATCGATTGAAACTATCTATTGTAATTCAGGTGCTGCCTCTTCTTGCTCTCAAAAAGAAACTCTAAGGCAGGGTCTGAGACCATTTTCCACTGAGAAAATTGACTGGCTGATATCAGATGATTTATGGAGAAGCCTATTTGGCTTACAGTGGGGAGGTGAGGAAGTCCAGGAGCGAGATGCTGGCTTCCGCAGCATCTAGCGAGGGCTTCCTGGCTGCGTCAGGACACGGTGGGTGGCATCGCATGGTGAGTTATCTAGAGTGCTCCCCTGGCTGCCTTCCCCTTAGAAGTCACAGATGCCCTCATAGGGTCCCACCCTTGTGACATTGCCTAATCCCAATTACCTCCCAAAGACCTCACTTCCAACTCTCATTGCTGTTAGAATGTGGGTCCTATAGGGTTCACTGCCCTCCATAGTTTTCACTCCATCTCTATGGTTGTGTGAGTCTGTTGTTCTCAGTGTCCCTGGTGCCCAGCACATACATAGCCACTCCTCAGGGAGTAAGGTTTAAGACAGGTTTAAGACAGCCTTCATGATGGTGTGTGAATGTGTCATCATGCTTTCAATTCCAAACAGACATTTGAGCTCTGTACTCATTCAGAATCAGGACGAGGGCCACCTCCTCACATGGCCATTTCTGATACTGCTGATGCCTACCAGGGTCATAAGTCACATTCCCCGTGAGTGTGGTGCAGTCTGCAGTCTGTCCAGAAAACAAGCTGCTAACAAAATGGGTGGTTTTTTCGAGACAGGGTTTCTCTGTGTAGCTTTGGAGCCTCTCCTGGAACTTGCTCTGTAGACCAGGCTGGCCTCGAACTCACAGAGATCCACCTGCCTCTGCCTCCCAAGTGCTGGGATTAAAGGCCTGCGCCACCAACACCCGGCCAAAATTGGAACTTTTAAGTAGGAAAATAAAAGAAGGCATAATTTTTAAATGTGGAACTTTAGAAGCCTGGAGACACCTCAAGCACCCTTTCCTGGCGTAATACCAGGAAAGGTGGTGGCCGAATGGCAGAAGACAAAATGGATCAAAACATCAGGCCCCTAATGAAATCAGCAAAAACGTCCCAAAGCGGCCATAGGCAGAGTGGAAACTGGGTGATTGAAAACATATAAGGTGAGATAGTCCAGTGAGATGGCTGCCAAGCGTGATCATCTGAACCGGGTCCCTAGAACACACTTGGTGGAAAAAGTGAACAGATTCCCAAAAGGTATCCTTGACCTCTGCCCATGGGCACTGTGTGTGTGTGTGTGTGTGTGTGTGTGTGTGTGTGTGTGTGCGCGCGCGCGCGCGCGCGCACACGTGCACACACGCGCAAACTACAATAAATGTAAACTATATAAAATAAAAACTCCTAAAGGAAAGCTTTGCAAAGAATCCTCAACCAAACATCCACATCTGTGAATGATGAAGGAGCAGGCTCTGAGGGAAAGCTCATCAACATCCATGATACGGAGCCGCACAGAGCCTTGTGGGTACCTTTCACATTAGCAACCTATAGAGAAAAACACATTCAGAAAGGGTATTCAAGTTAGCCAGTTACCCAGCTAGTCAATTGCAGTACTGTTATCTCCAGACAGTAAGAGAAAATCACAAGGGGAGAGTGGTGGCTGTGTTGTCATCTAAGCCCAAGCCAGGCATATTCAGGATGCAAAGTTGCAGCTTACCACCTAGAGGGGAAGTGTTCATCCCAGACTCCAAGGTTAGTGTCTAAGAGTCCCTCACTGAAGCTACCAGACCTGCACCCCCACGCAATCCCCACACCTCCTGTGAAGGAGCCACTGGCATTAGTCCCTTTCCAGAGCAGAAAGCCCAGCCAATGGTGACTGAGTCACCATCCTAAGGTCAAAGTATATTTATCCTAATGTGGTCTGACTCCTAATCCCATTTGTTGCATAGATGGATGTCATGAATCTTCATTTCTTAAAGTTAGGAGAGTAGATAAAGTTACCAATTGCTATGGCATGTTGGGTATGCCTTCTAAGTATCCAGAAGTATCTTTCTATCATTCAAATAAACATGTAACATTTACTCAGTACATACTCTCTTGTGCCTCCTATGGTCTAGATACCGTCTAGGTACAGGGAACATAGCTCTGCACCAATGAGTTCTCTTCCTTGTTCTGAATGTTGATCATGTGAAATTTTAAAAGAGAAATATGAATGACATTTTATGTTAAAATTATGGGAAATAGTATTATAAGGATACAAATTATAAACATAGAAAAACAAGCATAAAACATAGGGAGGGGCACTAGAGATATGACTCAGTGATTGAGAGCACTTGTTGCTCTTGCAGAGGACCTGGGCTTGATTCCCAGCACCCATATGGTGACTCGGGTTCCAAAGGATGTACCACCCTCTTCTGACCTCTGTGAGAACCAGAAATGCACATGGTGCACAGACATGCATGCAGGCAAAACACCCATGCACATAAATCTAAAACAAAAATAAGAAGAAAGGCTAGAAATAATGACAAACTTAGAAAAAGTGTCAAACACAAAAAGAACGAAACAGGGAGAAAAAAAATCTCAGAAGATAAGAATGTCAACACAAAAGGAAATCCCCCTTGTGAAAAGACAAATTTAGGACCTTGTACAGTTTGGCTCAGCCATCTTGGGAATTGGCTGTGCCCAGTAGCAGAACATCCCAACTGGCTTGTTGACTGCTTGCACCCCTTCAGAAGCCCCTCATGTGAGTACCCAGCGCCCTATCACCTGTTGTATCATCTCTGTCCTAACTGTGCATGGCTTCTGAAGCAGCTAGAGTACAGAGGGAGGAGCAGACCAGGGAAGGGAGGCTCCATCAATGTGGCTATGGGAAAGCCATAATCCCTGCTGTGTAAAGATTTTCAGATGCAGGTTTTAAGGGTTGGGAGCATCCTCACTTTTGCAAGTAACCCTCAGATGTGCTCTGTAAGGAAGCCCAATGAACTCATTGGTTCCCCCAGAGTGTACTTTGGTAGAATTGTGCTTCAGGTTGTCATTGGGACTTTAGGAGGAAGGTTAAATGTTGCTGTCTCTTTCTGAGGGAGAGAGTTACAGGAACAGAGTCTCTGTTACAGTTACAGTTACAGTTATAGTAACAGAGAGTTACTGAGACAGAGTCTCATGTAACCCTGGCAGAATGACCTTGAACTTCTGATCCTCCTGTCTGCACCTCCTGAGTGCTGAGATTACAGCCCTGCACCACCTCGAGTGTACAGAGTGCTAGGGCTAGAACCCAGGGCTTTGTGCTTGCTGGGCAATCTCTCTTCCAACGGAGCCACATCCTCAGCCTCAAGTCAATATTTATAGAGAATCATTTCTTATGTACAGGCATGGCAAAAAAAAAAAAAAAAAGGAACCAAAATTCTAATACCAGGTCTCCCAATTTGGGGTGAAATCAGCATTCCCTCACCCCCTCCCTTCCTCACTAGCAAGAAAGAGGGAAGGGCCAGCTGGGCTTGTGAGGATCCAGTTACCACCTAGTCATGGCTCAGCATTTACACCAAAGCGACAAAACTCAACCTGGCACTCAGCCTCCTTACTTCAGCTATCTGCCATGTGGCTCCCTCCTCAAGCGTCTCCCCCTTGGAAAGCCCCCACTAAAATGCAGATCTTTCCACGGGTGTTAAATGCATCAGCTAACACATTTCTTATCAGCCACAGCACCTTTACTATCCACAGACACCTTGGCTTAAATTATTTGACAACTTTCAGAGTATGTGTGGGAGGGAGGAGCCCTGCTTTGTCCCTTGTACAAGGTGAAGAAGCATAGATAGGGTTTGGGGAATGCAAAGTGGGAGGCCAGAGAGAAGTCACCACTGACCTGACCACTCTTGGCTTGCCAGCCCTTCATGGGAACAAGGCAGCAGAAGGGTGTGTGTATGTGTGCGTGTGTGTGTGTGTGTGTGTGTGTGTGTGTGTGTGTGTGTGGTTAGCTGGCTGGAAGCCAGGAGATGTAGCACAGGCTGAAAATGACAGCCTAGTGACCTGAACATTGGGGAGCTCTTGCTCCCCAGACTGATAGCTGGGATACCAGCATGGGACTGATCCAGATCCCAGGAACATGGGTTTCTGTGAGGAAACCTCGGAAATCTACGGGACCTCCTGTAGTAGTCCAGTACTTATCCCTAGCATAGGTGTGGACTTTGGGAGCCCATTCCACATAGAGGGATACTCCCTGAGCCAAGACACACGGGGGTGGGCCTAGGCCCTATCCCAAAGGACACGATAGACTCTGATGACACCCTATGGAAGACCTCACCATCCAGGGGGAGCAGAAAGGATATGTGATAAGTAGGGTTTTAGTTGGGGGCGGGTGGCAGGGGAGGACGGGAGGGAGAGGAAACTGGGATTGACATATAAAACAATCTTATTTCTAATTCAAATAAAAAAATCTGCGAAAGAATGAAAAAAAGAGAGGAAGGAAGGAAGGAAGGAAGGAAGGAAGGAAGGAAGGAAGGAAGGAAGGAAGGAAGAAAGGAAGGGAAAGAAAGAAAGAAAGAAAGAAAGAAAGAAAGAAAGAAAGAAAGAAAGAAAGAAAGAAAGAAAGAGTTCCTGTCATGGCTCCCTTCAGTAATGGACTACAATATGGAAGTGTAAGCCAAATAAACCCTTTCCTCCCCATCTTGCTTTTGGTCTTGGTGTTTCATTATAGCACTAATAACCCTGAATAAGACAACGTGTGTGAGGGTTTTGTCTTCGCATGTGTAATAGCACTGTGTTCACACCTGGTACTCACAGAGGCCAGAAGAGAATACTGGATCCCTTGGAACTAGTAGTGTGCTGTCATATGAGTTCTGGAAACCCAACTGCACCCTCTGCAAGAGCGTCAGGTACTCTTAACCACTGAGCAATCTATCCAGTCCCTCATGTCTTAAAAAAAAAAATGGATTCTGAATATGAGAGAAAATACCTGATACCTTTTGTTCTATCCATTTTTTTTTTCCTTCAGGTGATGCAAGTCTATTATTTTCATACCTGAGTAAAATTGTCTCTATTGCATCTTCTGCTGATGGACACCTATGCTGATTCCATAACTTGGCCATTGGAAACAATGCTACAAAAACAGGGGTGTGCAAGCATCTCTGCAGTAGGCTGACCTCCATTCCTTTGGGTACATAACCAAGCATGGGATAGCAAGCTGATGTGATAATTCTGGGTTTAATTTTTTGAGGAGCCTCCTACTGTTTTCCCCAGTGGCTGCACTAATTGACATGGCCACCTACAGTGTGTTCCTTCCCCTATCCTCTATCCTTAAATGCCCGATTCTTGCCCAGCATTTGTTTGCTTACTTGATGACAGCTATCCTGACTAGGGTGAGATGGAATCTCAGAGAAGTCTTGATTTGCAATTTTCTGAGAGCAAAGGATGCTAAACGTTTTTTCATGTATTTGTTGGCCCAGAAATGGGGACTTGAAAGAGGTTATTAAGTTAAAGCAAATTCATTAGAATGAGCTCTGATGTGATCTGACTAGGCTCCTCACAGGAAGTAGAGGTTTGAACTCCCAGAGAAGGAAGAGCCCATGAGCCCTCAGAAAGAAACAGCTAACCACAAGCCAAGAGAGAGATTCCAAGGAGAGGCCAGTCCTGAGAACAACCTGACTTTGGACCTCTAACCTCAAGAATTGTGACAAAATAAATGGTTGCTCAAGTCACCTTGCTTAGATTACTTTGCATTAGTAGTCTTAGGAGACTCATCCCCAAAATGTCACCATATGGGATGGTCACTTTTGTACATTGACCTACATGGATCTGGACTCAAATAAAGGGCACAGTTCTAAGCAAGTCTATGAGGACAATTCCAGACAGAGTTAACTGAGGAGACAAGACTCTTCCTCTAACAGGTGGCCTAGAGGCAGACAAAAAAGGTTCAAGTTAAAGCAGTGTTGCCGCCTGCCTCTCTTTTCTGGCAACCATGTCTATTGCTGCTGTTGCTACCACCACCCTCTGCCAACAAAAGACTGCAGCTTTGTTGGCCTTCCAACATGGACTGAAGACCAGTGGCCCTTCAAGAATCACCCAGACCTTCATCACTAGGTTGAGATGCTTAGGCATTCATTTTGTGGACTGATCAGCTACTGTGTTCTCAGCCTCTCCAACATGCCAATACCATTGTTAGACTGCCCAACCTATTACGTAAGTCAATCTATTAAATTCCACTTTTTAGGACACATGCATTCTGTAGGTTCTGTTTTCCTTGAGAACCCTGCTTAGTAGATCATTTAAATCTCATCACTACAGCTCAAGCGCAAAATCATATTGTCTAAATCTTTTAAATTTGGTCCACATGAAGACCCTGAATGTGATGTGATAAATGTAACTCCTGGGGCATAATTCCTCCCTACTGAAGGACCCATGAAACTAAAGAGACAAGCCATTTGTCCCAAACCCCCAATACACAACAGTAGCTCCAAAATCAGGGAGATGGGAGGTGAAGATAAAAAATAAAAAGGAGGTGTCTATTGGCCCATCACAGTTCTGAAATTCACCAAGTGTCCTGGTTAATCTTCATTGTCAATTTAACTGGACAAATAATCATCATGGAGACACATTTCCAGACATATCCGTGAGGATGCTTCCAGAAAAGTTTTACTGAGAACATTAGATTTCCTTCCCCGAGTTCAAAGGCCTGAGAACAAAGTTTCTCTAGTTCTCTACTTGTTGGACTCAGCATTCTGCCCACTGAGTCATCCTTCCATCTTCACAAAAGGCAGCACATGCTTGCAACTGAGCTGTATTATCAGTCTGCTTCCGGCAAGTAGCTTGGGCTCTTCGTGCCTGGCATGGAATAGAGAAAAGAAAGCACATTTGCAGAGGAGGAGGAGAGCAATGGAGAGAGGAAATTGGTTTCACATAGGGCACCCATCACAGTAAACACAGTAACGATCCCAAGAGCCAGGTTTCACACCATCAGAAAAGTAGAAATGGAATGAACTCACTGATGCTGGGCTGCAATTGGAGATGTCAGTTTTACGGTATAAATAGCTAGCTATTGAAATAGAGATGTAAGCACGTGTGTATGCACACACACACACATTCCTCAGTGCTGTCCACAGAGGGCTCTTAGAAACAAAACACCCCGATGGCAATAAACACACCTACATCCCAGATGCTGTTTTCTAAATATCATCGTCCACATAAAAGTACCAGGAATCCTTGTTGAAATGCCCATTTTCAAGGCTGGAACACAAGAAGTTTAAAATAAGCCTAAACTATCTGCCCCCCACCCCACCCCCGCCCCACCGAAGACATAACAGTAGTGAAGGAACGATACAAATATATCAAAGCACATAGATACCAGCTTGAAGAAGCTTTCAATGGCAAAACTAGGTGCCATCTACCAAAACAAGTGATAGTCATGGAATATATTTATTAAATAAATTGAGAAAGTTGACCCCTCACAGATAGAAAACAGTAAGTTAAGAAACCAACAGTATGCTGAAAAAGAGTATAATTACATAGCTCATCATTTTTTCATGCATAATATTGGTTCACTATGAAGAGAAAGCAACCTGAGGTTGGAGGAGTCTAACAAATGTCACCAGGGCAACACAAACAAAGATGGCATCATCAGTTAGAGGAAAAGCTGAACGCTCCCACCACCCAGCACCGTGCCAGAAGCAATGTCATCTCTGGGTTATTCTGCTTCTCTTAAGATGCACGGCAAAACACCTGCTGAGGGAAGAGAAGGCCATCTAAAGGGAGAGATGCTTGCTCTACGGAATAACGGGCCAACAGTCTTCACAATCCTTAGAGAAGTGTGACCGACAAGGAAAGATGGGGTACCGTTACAGGTGACGTTACCTAAAGAGACTTGCTCATGAAGCATGACTTTCAACCCTTTAGCAGTAAAGGATGCCATCACAATACTCTGAGTGGGTTCTGAGGACACTAATGCACCTGAATTAATTTTCTGATTCCTGACAGTAGATTGGCATACAGGAAAAATCATCTATTCATACATACAAAACTTTTGAAGAAATAAGGAATCTAGTTTTTAAAAAATCACTTCTACCATGTTTGTACCCTTTTTAAAACTTAGTGATTCTTTTACAAAGAACTATTCAATGGGATAGTGTACTATGAAATAAGTAGACTCGGGTCTGGCTCCCCTTGGGCAGGCTGCCCTCCAGCCCTGTGGTCCAATGAATTTCCTGGCCTGTCTGAATTCAGACCTGTTGTTGGTGGCTGATCTCAGGCAAGGAAGGGAATGGTACCCATAGCTGTCTGAGTATGGCCTCAGGTCTGATGACTGTCGTACTCCTTTAACTTCTCTGACAAATCGTTCCACTGTTGTCGAAGTATCTGGGCCATCTGTAACAGAGCGGCCAAATCAGAGAGTGGAATTTCACAGTAAAACCTCTCACATTCCTGAGTACATGTCTCTGTCTGCCCTGATCTCCCAAAAGCAGCCGGGCACCTGGGTCTCCTCGGCAACAGATTTGCTGGCTGTTATGTTATGGGGAGTGTGGCTGTCTTTTCTAAGAGATTTCCTGCCTTCTTTCAGCCAGTGACTAAACTGGCTACAGCTAATTCTGCTGGGAAGTACCCAGCTGTTTTCCCACAATCCTGCAGCCATTTCCATGAATTAATCTGGGAGCATTGTCGACCCTTGAAAAGCACCCATAAGGCTCTGGTGCCTGATAGCTTTAGTAGGATTTAGCATCCTCAGCAATGGGCTGAAAAAAAAAATAAAAAGAACATAGAATCTATTAACAGCTGTTCCCGAGAATGCTTGTGCAGTTTTGAACAAGACGAGGAATCTCTCTATTCTCAAGGGTGATAAAATGATCTCACTACCAATTCATGTTGAGGTGTGTGTGAGGATAAACAGTGTGCACAGAGTGTCTCAAGTTCTGTCTCGAGAGAAGGTGGCATACGTAGCCACAATGCTGTGTCTAGCCCGTGATTAGTGGAAGGGAGCAATGTAAAAGCCTAGCCCTGATCAAACAAGAGGGATGATTTTCATTAGCAATCACATCTGAATCTTATTAGTTCATATTGAATCATTTCTTATTTATACTTGTGTTATAGGTGCCTGTGTCAGTTCGAAGCACATTTGCTAAAGTCGGTAGGAATAGAGGCAGGTCATTCAGAAAGAAAAAGACACTCTTGAGAATGGGAGTGGGCTGGTAGCTGAGCAAAGCATGCACACCAAAGTGCTGGCCAACAAGGCTCATGATCCTTTATGGGTCATTTACACAGTACAGTGTGGGCTTTTCTCACCCGAATGCTCTGTTCCTCAGGAGTAGCCCAGGTGGGGAAGGAGCCCTAACTCTCACCAACTGGCTTCTTTCATATGTTTAATCTTGATGTAACCTGCACCTACTTTCCTGACCAATATGAATTTGTTCACTGAGCATGTGTGCAAGGCTATAAGCAGACAGGGCTGGGCCAGCATGGTCCCTGCCTTCAAAGAGAAGAGTCTAGAAGGGAATATATATAACTAGTCACAAGTGTGAAAAGCAACAGAAAGGAAAAATATCAGTTTTAGCTTTCAGTGAAAGGGGGTATTATTATTATTATTATTATTATTATTATTATTATTATTATTATGCAAATGAACAGGTAAGTCAGAAGGTTTGAGACTCCAGATATCCTACTGCCTGCTCTAAGATCCATTAGTAGTTTCTGACGATCAGAATAGCCGTGGCTGCATACCCCCTCTTGAAGTTGTTGTGAAGCCCAAATATGAGAGCAAAAAATAAAAGCCCCTCATAGATGTGGGACCTGGTTGCAGCAGAGGGCCTTGTACAGCACTTGAAAGTGTCCAAGTTAGTTGCCCTGGCCACTCAGTAGAAGTTATTGTATCCCAATCTCCATCACTCTCAGAGGTGTTCCCACATAGCCCTACTGGGCTGCCCCCAGATATCATGGATCCACAGCTGCCTGCCTCAGCCTGCTGGCCTTAAGCCTGTCTTAGTCAACATTTTAAACAATAAACCAGCCGAAAGTACAGGAAGGCATTTGTCAGTGGAGAACACAAATAAAGCTGAAAATAGAAAACATAAAGAATGGCAGGGGGGGTCTGAGACCATCCCTCAAGTAACAAAAAGAAGTGTAATCAAGATAAATGCAAGGCCCCGCGTTTAGCTTTACCAAATTAACTACACAGCAGCTCAAAGAAAAGATGAGGGGACACTTTGGTGTTTCCCATCTGGATCTGGTTTGTTTCCATTGAACCAGCATCCATCTCATTTAGTCACTTGGGAAGCTGGCTTTTGTGAATCCAATTTATTAGATGACAGTTTACTCTGGCTTATTCTTTTGTTTGCAAATCTGGTGTTTCCTGATTTACCTTTAATGGTTCAAGTATGTGAATGTATCTAATCTCTCTCATCTGTAATGTCAAGTATGTATTCCTTGTTCAGAACGACACAGTGAGACACGGCTGGACACTGGGAGAGTGGTAGCATTTCCTCCTAAAGCTCGGAGTCCCACTTGCTCTTTAGCTTCTACCTCCTCTAAGGAACTCTCCCCAATCTGTCACGTAATTGTTTTATTCTACTCTATTCTCAGGTCCAGATGTTGGGAGGGGAGCTTGTGGTTATGTGTGGAGGATGGTCCTATAGAGGATAATCCAGTGTTCTGAATTAAATTCAGCTACTCTGCACCAACCAAATCACCCATCAGAATTCAACTCTAAGTCAAAACCTTTGAAAGATAACAGTTGTGCCTTATACTTTATAAAATATTCAATATTCTCACAAAATTTTACAGATATCAAGTCCCAATATATGACTGTTCAGTGAAGTTCCTCCTAAATATTCTGGTTCACAATAATACCCTCTTTATAAAGAATTTTCTGAGCTTGAAATACCAGCATTTTTCACCAAGCTCAAGAGGAATGTTTCTTTAAATGGGAGAATAAGAATAAGATACTCTTCCTCCAGTCTTCCCAAGTTCCTGAATAGAGCTCAGATATCAGAGGCTTCTGGCCCCCCAGCAGTCCACAGTTCCTGCAGCCTCATCCTTACTAATCCCTGAAGTCACCACAAGGCAGCTGTTCTGGTTTAAATTGGCTATGCAGGGCAGGGTGAGGGTGTTTTTTCTCTGCCACTGCCCTGAACAACATAGCATCTGCACAGAACCTGGTGTCAGGCCTCACAGCCTTTGGAGTTAAAGGAATGTTTGACTACTTACTGTGTTGTGGGTACTGCATTAAGGCCGAAGGAGACACAAAAGTCTACCCAGGTGTCATTCTAGCCTCTAGGAGCTTGGTCTGCTGAGAGTTGGGGGTACACTTCCACAATCTAGTTTCCTACAGAGCAGAGTATGACAACAGCCAATAAAGAGAAAAGGTTCAGAGAGCTTCCCAGGACTCCACAGTGGGTGCTCAACTCTAATTCTGTTCAAAAACAATCTCCTGGGCAGGAATAAAGAGTGGCATTTGAGTCCTGCTTATCAAAGTTAATATACGGGGTGGGGGGGTAGATGGGGCATTTGGGCAGAGTCACCTAAGTAAAAAAAAAAATCACACAGGAAGAACAAATGTGAGGCATTTAGATCAGGGTACTGGGGGTACAGATATCCGCAATTGAATTTTACCATAGCAGGCGAGAACTCTGAGCAGCTTCTGAATCCTGCCAACAACCTCGGGCAAAATTGGAGGCAGAACCCACCTGTAACACCTTGTGTTGACTGGACACATTGATTGTAGTCTTAAGAGAAACCCTGGAGAACCCAGGGGGAGCTCTATATAAATGTCCAACCCAGAAAAACAGATAGCAAATAGGCAGTTTCAAGCTGAAGAATTTTTGAGATGATTTGTCATGAAGAAGTGGGTAATTAATGTACCTGGTAGGGATGGGAGACAAATTTAGGGCACATTCGGTACCAGACTGATTTACCTGACCTATGCTCTTCCTGTATCTAATAGAGGACTGTGAGATATTGGAGGTTTGAGCATGGACGTGATCAGAGACGGCTTTTTCAAACCCCGAATTGGTAACAACACACAAGAGAAGAAGGAACTTCATGTTCTCTAGTTCCCTGGGATGCCTTGAGGAGAAGCAAGAAAACCTGAGCGACAGTGGATTGTATTCAAGTGGTCTTAGCTGTAGACGGAAGGTTGGAGGGAGGTGAATGGGAGGGACAAGGTAAAACATGACTCCAAAGAATAATGAGGGCTGGAGCGATGGCACCTACTTCTCTTGAAGAGACTTCAGGTTTGGCTCCCTGTACCCACATAGCACCTTACAGTTGCCTGTAACTCTACTTCCATGGGAGCTGATGTCCTCTCTGGCCTCTGCAGGCCCCACGCACACAAATGGTATACAGACATACATGCAGGAAAGACACGAATGCACATGAAATAAACAAATTAGTAAGAACAAAGTTGGAGCTATGGAAACACCATCTACAGCAATGACAGAATGAAAAGTGGGTCTCAGGGGAGATCATCATTCAGATAGAGACCTGGGTGCCAGTAAAGCACGGATGAGCCAGATACTGAGCTGAAGTTGAATCCAGAGGTTTGGATGTCACTTATGGATAAAAATCCTCGCCTAACAGGCCAGGGTTCCAAGCCAGAGCTCACATGAGCCAGCTATTCTCTTAACATCTCACTTGAGAAGGTGAGGGTGGAGTTCAGGGACCACAGTCTCACAATTTAATCTTGAAATCGGGGAGGGCCATCTTATGGAAACTTGCTGGCTTACTGTCACGGATGTCAGGAAGAGGGGGACTTGTAGAGAAAACCCTCATCAAAAAAACTTATCCAATGAAAAATCAAGCCTGTAGGCCTCATCCTGAGGCTACCTTACTGTAGAAACACAAAGTATGTAGTGCCAGTTGTCAAGGGAGAGGGGAAATTTTCACTTTGCAGGATGGAATGTTCTGGAAATCAGTTGTGCAACAATGTGAAAATACTTAATACCAAACTATCCCTGTAAATGGTGTGTAGGTGGTCAGTATAATGCTATTTGTATTCCCCAATTGTTTAAAATAACAAATTATTTGGGTAAGAATTCCAAGCACCTCATCAACAGACTTCTAGTATTATCAAAGAAAACCACTAAGATAGCTATAGTTTACTACTTCCTTCATGCCATGTGTTGTAAATTAATCACCACACACACAAAAACATTCAATGGAATAGGCTACTGTCAACATCAGAGATACTAAGAAATGTCCACAAGATGCATAGCTGATAAACAGCAGAGACAATGAACATTTGGACCGTAGTCTCTAGTTCCAATTATGTAATATACCTGTGCTACACTGCCACAGGCTGAAATGTATGGGGGAAAGGAGTTAATGGCCTGGGAGACAATGGTCGTAGGGGAGAATGGGTTTAGAAGACTGTCACAACAGTCCAAGAGCCTTGTCTTATTGTTGTGTATTATACCCATAAACTAGGCACAGCACAATGTACAGTACGACCCCCGAGAATCTACTGATTCTGTCTGCTGGCCAGACTCCAGCTTCTAAAGGCTACCTTCAAAATAGCACCACAACCTGGAGGGTGGAACATTAAAAACATGATCCTGTGGGGACATTTCAGATCCAAGCATACCATCTAGCCAGAAAAACACAAAGCCTCATACTGAAGGTTGGTTCGCTGCAGCTCCTTGTACACCTCAAGTTCCTGGATACCCAGTATCTCCTACACCTCAGCTCTTCCTACATCCCAGTTCTGTTTACAAAGACACAGAGACTTACTATTAGTTATGAATGCTCAGCCTTAGCTTAGGCTTGTCCCACTAGCTCTTTTAACTTAATCAAACCTGTTTTTAATCCATCTACATTTTACCTCAGGGCTTTTTACCTTTCTTTCATTCTGTATGTCCTACTTTCCTGCCTCCTGTGTCTGTCTGTCTGGACCCTCGAATCTCCCTGGAGTCTCTTTTCCTTTCTCCCCTAAGTCTAAATTCCTCCTACCACTGAATCGCCCTGCCTGGAAGTCCCACCAATACCTCTTCCCTCAGTATTGTCCACTCAGCTTTTTATTGGGCCAATCAGGTGCCTTTGGCAGACAAGGTAAAACAGCAACACATCTTTACATTGCTAAATATTCTGCAACAATAAACAATCCCAGGTTTTGAAGAAATTTGAGTTATGCTTCTTTATATTTAAATTTTCAATATTTCAAGAAGTTCATACATGAGTATTGTGTTTACATTATTTCTACCCTACTCTCCACTCCCCCTCAGCTTCATCATCTCTTCGATAATGCACCCGCACATACACACACATGTGGTTGTTTGAATGAGAAACACCCCCATAGGCTCATGTACTTGAACACTTGTTTCCCAGTTGGTGGTGCTGTTTGGGAGTTATGGAACTTTTAGGAGGTGAAAGCTTGGTGGAAGAAGTATGTCACTGAGGGCAGGCTTTGAAACACTTTAAGTCACCTTTTGCATTTTATCATAGCAACAGGAAAGTAACCAATACATTACATAGTCCACTGAGTGCATTCAGTGTTCCTCTGTGCATGTGTTTAGGACTGACCACTTGGGGCTGGATAACCAACCAGATAGTTCATCCCTGGAGAAGACCAATTCTCCCTCTCTCAGCAGCCATTGCTGGCCTGTAGTTCCTCATCAGGGTGAGACCTTGTGAGATTGCCCCCATGCACATTGGCATGTCATGTTACTATTTTAAAGCTGGTTTAATAATTACACACACAAGCCGGCGTTGGTGGCGCTCACCTTTAATCCTAGCACTCAGGAGGCAGAGGCAGGCAGATCTCTGAGTTCAAGGTCAGCCTGGTCTCCAGAGCGAGTTCCAGGACAGCCTCCAAAGCAATACAGAGAAACCCTGTCTCCAAAAACAAAACAAACAAAAATAATAATAATAACACACACAAGCAGGTTCTGTTCCTCTAGAGAAGCCTGACTAACTCAGGTCTGCATAACAGAACACATTCCTGTTACTTAGGTAAGTTCCAAATGTTTAAGAGATCTGTGGCAAGAACAATGTCCAAAAAAATAAATAAATAAAATAAAAAAAATAAAAGTACTTCTTTCTTTAGGTAATTTCAAGACAAGGTCCCTGCCCAAGCCTTGAACATACTGTATATGTGTATGCTAAGGTTGGGCATACACATCTTCAAACAGGTATGTGAGAAATAGTTGGTGACTAAGTAACTAAGTCAATAAAGAACTGTTAAAGGGATGAGCATGTGGACGGAGAAGAGGGGAAGGATGGTGAGAATAAAGCTCTCCATGCCCAAATTCCAAGATTCCCCAGGGAAACAGTGTATAAATATAGTAGTTAGAGAAAGGAATTGAGCCATCGCTGCTTAGCTGATGTGTGGGAGCCTAAATTCCCATGACGGATGTATCTGGCCCTCAGGACTGGCTGGCACTGTCTAATACAATGTCCCTGCTTACACACCAGAGAGAGGACTTTAAGTCCAGGGTTCCCAAGTCCAATAGTCTTTTCTTTTTTTGCCTTAAAAAGATTGCTGAGGCATGAGATACTTCCGTTCTCCCTTGGCATCTTTGCACTGTGCCCCAAGAAACAATCATATCACATTCAGGAAGGCTGGGCCAGCAATGGCAGGGAAACAGGAACTGTCCCCACGGATGTCCTCCCCAGGGGAGACAGCCAGGGACCGGGAACAAATACTATGTGAAAAGGAAAGCCAGGTTGAGAAGCCAGCCCTTCCCAGCATTCACTGCGGCCCTCTGCCATGGAGTTCAGGAACAGAACGTTATTCTTAATTCATGAACTTTTCCTTCCCTATCCCCACCCTCTACACACACTCTCTAATTCCTATGAGAAATTTGGCTACAGAGCACATTCCAATGCCTTCTCCCAGTCTCTACTCAACCAGGAAAGTGTCACCTCAATTCCTGTCTTCCCTTCCACACACTCTTCCTTCCCTCTCTGATTAACAAGGTCTTCCTTATGTGACTTTGACCAAGAGCAGCTCCTACACTTCTCTCCTTTCTGAATTCCAGGAACACTAGCTGATCAGTGCTTGCTTATCTTTTTCATGGAATAGAATGCTAATGTTGTATAGGACCAAAGCTGATTTCCGCAATGGCAACAAGAACAACTGAAGCTTGGAAGTTATGTGGAATTCAGATCCTAGACACACTCGTGATTTATTCAGAGTTACCACACAGGGGAGATGGCTCAGTCAGCAAAGCATTCTCCTCTTAAGCTTGAGGACCTGAGTTCAGATTCCGAGAACCCACACAAAGATATGGGCATGGTGGCTCACACTTCAAAAGCCAGCAAGGGAAAGGCAGAGGCAGGCAGATGTTTGGAGCTTGCCAGCCAACTAGCCTAGCGGACTTGGCAAAATTCCACACCAGTGGGAGACCCTGTATCAAACAAAAGGTCCTTGAGAAAGGACACCCAAAGTTGTCTTCTGACCTACACACACACACACACACACACACACACACACACACACGCACGCACGCACACGCGCACGCACGCACGCACGCACGCACGCACACACGCACGCACGCACAGACACACACAAATAGCACATATGTACGTGCACACACACATACACACAACACTGCGATGAACATTCTCGCACAAGTTTTTTTTTGTACACATTTTCATTTCTTGTAAGAAAATATAAATATTTAAGAATTAAGTAATGGGGTGATAAAACAGGGGCAGGGGTGGTTTTATTTGATACAGGTTTAGCATTTGTTAACTTCCAAATGGAATTGCCCAGATATATTTTCTGGCTGAAGTCCACAACTAGTGAGTTCCAGTTGTCCCGAGTCTTTGCCAGCCCGTGGCACTGCCGGTTGTTTCTGCTTTAGCCCCATCTAGCATTGTATAATGATATTTACCTGCTACCTGAATTTGAATTTTCCTAGTGATGACGTTGAGCACATTTTCATTTGCCCACTAACCACTCCCGTATTATCTTTAGGAAGTGTCTGTTGAAGTTTTTTTTTTTTTAAGCACCTCTATTTGGTGGTGATCTTTGTTATGATTTCCAGAATATATCTGTATATATGAGAAGTATATATTTTGCAAATACTTTTCCTAAATGGCTTTTTCATTTTAATGTGGGTGACTTTGGATAGAAGCAGAAGTTTGGGACTTCGGCAAATCTAATCTCTCACCCTTTTCTGTTTGTGATAGTCTGCCACTGCATTTCCTGACTTCCTCATGGCATGCTTCCTAGCTCAGAGTCACACAGAATACATGGCTATGTTTTCTGCTGAGACCCGATGGCTTTAGGGATTGACTTGACTGGTACAGGCACACATACAGAAAAAGGTGGGCTTCGAACTCTGATGGGGACGCACCCAGAAACTCAGTGAGTTTATTTTAAACATCTGGGTGAAGACAATGGGATTCATCTTATACAGCTAAACAGGGAGGCAGGTTTATTATACAGCTAATCTCAGTAGGAGGTCTCTGTAAGGGGGGCTCCCTCTCTAGGCCTCTATAAGGTCTCCAGTTGCAGGAACCAGGGAGGAGGAAGTTGTGGTTGATAATTTCTGCAAACACTGGTTTTAGCTAAAAGCCAGTCATTAGCCAACACTCTTTACTTGGACCTAGGGAAGGCTTTGCTATTTCCCTGAGCCTGACATGGGGAAGGCCTTGCCATTCTCGTGGGTCTGAGGCACTGACATGGCTGTTGAAAGGGATGGCTACAGTTATAAATACTAACAATGTAAACTGGAAGAACACCTTTAAAAGAAATCTAGTGTAAGCTTCTCTTTTTATAGATAAGGAAACTGGGACCCAGAGAATGGATTTTCCATGTGTCCCAAGGCGGCAAGAACACAGGACTGCAAAGCCCCATGTGGCTGCTGTTGCTCTGAAGAGTGACACCTGCCTACCAAAAAGTGAGGGTAAGGTTCCAGATTTAGTCACTCCACACAAGCACAGACTATATGCAAATACTGCAGCTAAGTGCTGGCAATGAAGGAAACAAGGATTTGACCCTAAAGAAGATTATAGATTCCCTACAAGAAGCAGGGAACTAGTAGGGTCTCCGTGTCTCTTACAGGCTTTGGCAGAGTGGGGGCAGACTGACCGTTGCATCATAAAACATCTTCCCTCTACTCTGGGTACCTAAAGTGCTTTCCTGCTTCTGCTCTTGATTCTTACTATTCTTGACACAGTATGAACTTTACTAGCCAGCTATACTGCTACCCTTTACTGCTGAGCCCAGTAGCAACCCATGTTTGAACTTGACAGCATTGAGACTTCCAGCTGTGGCAGAACAGTAAGCACCATCAGCTCATCTGCCTAGAAGAGTTGAAAAAAAAAAACAAAACTAGATAAGATATTTAAAAGAAAAATATCAGTTTAAGGATTCTGAGAGACAAGAGAGAAAAAACCTCATCTCCACTCTTCTCCTAGAAACACTTGTTGCCTGGACCTAAGGCTATGAGGCTGAACATAGTTCTTCACAGCCCAGTTAGTAGGAAAGCAAGAAGCAGGGTTAGTTTACCAAAGAGAAGGAACCCTACAACACCTACAAGAAGGTGTATAGTCATGGCTCCCTAAAAAGACAAGAACTGATAAAATGAACATAGTACATATATAATTCATTGATTATTAGAGTGGCTTACAGGCTGTGATCAGGCTAGTCCAACAATGGTTGCTCAGTCCACAAGGATAGATGTCTCAGCCGATCTTCAGTCTATTTAGAATCCAACAGAAGCTTCCTTCTTCCATTTCTTTTTATGTGAGCTGCCCCTAGAAGGTGTGGCCCAAATTTGGGTTGTGTCTTCTCACCTCAAATGATCAAATCAAGAAAATCTCTTACAGGCATGCCCAAGCTGCTTGAGTTTTAGTTGATTCCAGATGTAATCAAGTTTACAACCAAGATTAGCCATCACAGAAGTAACTGTGACCTAGAAATATACAAGCCATCCATCAAAAAGAAATATGGCCAATGAGATGGCTCATCGGGTAAAGGCACCTTTGGCCAAGACTGACAATGTGAGTTTTGTCCCTGGGACTTGTATGGTAGCAAGAGCATATTTCTATAAGTTGTCCTGTGATCTTTACATATGCATTGTGGTATACCCATAACCGTGCACTAAACAAACAAAAAAAATGAAACTTAAATCAGCTTCTAATGAACTCAATCAGATTGAAGATAATTTGACAGCACCAGTTATCCAATTCAGAATCAAAATCGCACCTATCTTGAATTTCACCCAAACGCAAGTGTGTGTTTAGGCAAGACTTGGGTACAGTTTTGACTTTGAAATTGAGGCCAGCCTGGTGTGCAAACATGCCACACAGCTCTTTCGATTGTTGCTTTCTGAGCTAGGCTTTCTGGTGTGTCATCAATATACCTTTAGTTATCTTGTATTTATGAGCCCATGAGTTCTCCAAATGAGTCTCAACCCCTCATGGATGTAGGGGCTCACAAAAACAATTGCTAATAGGTTTCTGAATACACAACAGCCAAAAATTAGTTCAAAATGAAATATGTAACGAATCTGAGATATTTTTAGCAATGTTTATCCATGTTGCATCATATGACTCTGCTAAAGCCATGGCTTCTCACACAACATGCCACTATGCTCTGTGTACACCATCACACCACACAAGGCCAAGAAGCATTACCCAAAATACTTTGGTTCACATTAGAAACTATGATGTCTTAATAATTACAATATTCTACTCTGCATTCTTCTCTTGGCCACTGTTGGTGGTGCACACTTAGGGACAGAGACAGGCAGATCTCTGTGATTTCTAGGTCAATCTGGTCTACTAGTGAGTCCCAAGCCAGCCAGGGATACATAGTAAGATCTTGACTCACAAAAAATTTGTTTATAAAAAATAACAGTTTAACTGTAGGGAAAAAAAGATTTTTAATGTTTTCCTGATGTCACCCCTCAGCATATAAGCATAAAATTCATATCTTGGATTGCAAAAACATTAAATGAATTTTTTGGGCTTGACATTGGGATAGAATTTCCAAAAGTGTCTGAAATGGCCATAAACATGCTTCTCTCATTTTGTACTGTCTGTAAAATAGCATTCTCAGCATTAACAAATACACAATTTAAACACTGACCAACTCTTAAAAACATCAGACAGGCTCTACGTTGTGCGATACCAAATAGTCAGAGAAGATTTAGTACCTTTTTGGGGCATGAGGGAGGGGTTGAGGTAATGGCTCATGTAGCTCAGGCTGGCTTCACTATTGCTCTGCAATTGAGGGTGTCCTTGAACTCCTAATCCTCTTGCCTCTACCTCCCAAGTACTGGGTGTGCCACCACACCTGGTTCAGGATTTAATTCCTTATATAAAAATAAACAAGCACCTCTATCTCGTTAGTTTGCAGATTTCCTTTATCTTTAACAAATGGTAAAGCTACATGCATGCCAAAAAAATGTCTCAAAATGAATCTCTGTAGGATTTATTAATAGTAAATATTCATAAACTTGTATGTCCACATATCTGGAGTCGTGAGAATATTTCTCTAGTCAAAGGCTTTGCCCAAGGGAAAGTTACAGAAACCTTGCTCTAAATGCTCAAGGCTGAGGGATGGCAAATGTTGATCCTTTCATGGGTTTATTTATATATTTTGTTGTCTAACCCTCTAAGATGTTCGAGTCATTGCTTAGTGGTACTGAGTGAGACAAATTATATTTATTCTCTCGTAATAACAAGCAGTTTCTGAGTACCTAATACAGTCAACTGAAGCACATGGCGCCGGGATGTAAGACGCTTGGAGACTGGCTCAAACCCTTCCCCAAACTCCCCCTCTCAGGAGGAGCACATTGCACTTCTTACTAGTCAAAGAAAGAGAAAAGGTTCTGAAGGGAAGGAAAGGGGATTGAGGAAAAAATGGGGGAAACAGTAGACGTAGCAGAATGGAACTGAAGGACTGTGTGCAACATCCCTGGAATGTTTTTAAATGTCTACTTGGATTGTGGAAATAAATGAATGCTCCCAACCAAGGGATTTCTGAATCACTCTTTTACCCTGGAAATTCCACCAGGATATGAGTGCAAGAAAGTGAGAGCCAGTAACTGCCACAAAATGTTGCCCAAACCAGTGAGGCTGTGATGGGTTGCACGTGTGTTCCCTCTGGCTAACTGTGCTGGCTAGTTGTTTCATAGATCTAATTAATTTGACCCTTCATGTTTTATTATCAAATTTTCTCACCCTACTTAATTAAGGGTCAGCAGAATTTTATTAATATTCATTGCAACTAATATGCTTTCAAGGAACTTATATTTTATTGAAGGTACCTGTCAAATTAGGCAAAATACCACCACCAAAGAAACAAGGGGTCATTTGTTCTTTTTCTTCTATATTTTTTTTTCAGAAAACTAGAATGATCACACTAACTGCAAGTATCCATACAAGTTGATCAAGAATAATGTAGCATAGATCTTTGTTAGACCAGCAAATGACTTTATTAAAACGAATGCATCCGCCACCTTCCTCTACTAAGGCACTAGCTTTTTTCTCTGATTGTATTTAGCATTAAATAATAGTGTAGCACTTATACTTTTCATTGTTCTTGAGTTAAAGTTAGGGGCAAATAAAGTCTATGCTTAAACTAAGTTAATTATCTCCTAAGTAGGTATAAACATGAACTCCACTTGACTATGCCAGTGGGAAAAAAAGACCAGTTAGTTTGGGGACATTATGAAAACCATTAAACTTAAAGCTAACACAAAAGAGAAAAAAGTTCCCTTTGGGACTAAAGCTATTCTGTTTCCGAGAATAGAAGAAATGAAAGCATGGAGAATCATATTGTTACAAATGTAATATTCTAAGAGGCAGCTGGAGAGGACTAGGAGGAGCCTGTCAGGTTGGTCTCTTGATGGTTAATGCTGTGTCATCTTGATTGGGTTGATGGATGCCCATCTTACTCATAAAATATGCCTGGGTGTGTCTGGGAAGGTTTTATGGGAAAAAATTAACATTTCAATCAATAGACTGGGTGAAGACAACCTGCCCTTCCCAGCGTGGGTGGACATCATCTAATCTACTGAGACCTGAGTGGAAAAAATTAGAGAAAAGGTGAATTCTCCCCCTCTCTTACACTCATTGTATCCGGTCAGTTCTATAAACCCTAGAAGCTATGCTCCACCCCACTCCCTAGCCACACCCCACACCCCACACCCCACACCCACACCCCCACCCCACACCCCACACCCCACACCCCACACTCCACACCCCACACCCACACCCCACACCCCACACCCTGTCTGAGGCCACTCAGCCAGAGACTAGAAGTTATACCATCAGCTTCTGTAGCTCTCAGATCTTTGGACTTGAGCTAAGGAACTCTACCGGGTTTCCAACATCTATCATCACATGAGCGGGTTCCTGTAATAAGCCTCCCCATACTTATCTGTCTGTGTGTCTGTCTGCTTATCTACCTATCTAACCACCTACTTATCTGTCCATCCTACTAGTTCTGTTTCTCTGAAAAACCCTCATTAAGATAATTTCTCCAGCCAGGCAGTGGTGGCGCACGCTTTTAATCCCAGCACTCGGGAGGCAGAGGAAGGCGGATCTCTGTGAGTTCAAGACCAGCCTGGTCTATAAGAGCTAGTTCCAGGATAGGCTCCAAAGTCACAGGGAAACTCTGTCTCGAAAACCCTGTCTCCGACCTGGGACAGTTCACCCCTCCTTAGGCAACCTGGTGTCCACCTTACCAACCCTCCCCACCCCCTGGCTCCCAGCCCCCCCACCCTCCGCTCCCGGAAGGTTACCACCATATTGATGCCAAACTTAGTGTAGACACTTGATCAGCATAGCGCACTACAGCCCAGAACTCCTGGACTCAAGAGATCCTCCTGTCTCAGCCTCACAGGTAGCTGGGACTAGATAGATCCATGCCTATCACCATACACAAAACTGAAGTCCAAATGAATCAAAGACCTCAACATAAATCCAGCCGCACTGAACCTATTAGAAGAGAAAGTGGGAAATACCCTTGAAGGAATTGATGAAGGGGACCACTTCCTAAATGTAACACCAGTAGCACAGACACTGAAATCAACAGTCAATAGATGGGACCTCCTGAAATTGAGAAGCTTCTGTAAGGCAAAGGACACAGTCAACAAGACAAAATGGCAGCCCACATTCACCAACCCCACATCCGACAGAGGGCTGATCTCCAAAATTTACAAAGAACTCAAGAAGCTAGTCTCCAAAAGACCAATAATCCAATTAAAAAGTGGGGTTTAGAACTAAATAGACATTTCTCAATAGAGGAATCTAAAATGGCTGAAAGACACATAAGAAAGTGTTCAACATCCTTAGCCATCAGGGAAATGCAAATCAAAACAACTCTGAGATACCATCTTACTCCTGTCAGAATGGCTAAAATCAAAAACACCAATGACAGTTTATGCTGGAGAGGATGTGGAGAAAGGGGAACACTCCTCGACTGCTGGTGGGAGTGCCAACTTGTACAGCCACTTTGGAAATCAGTATCGTGACTCCTCAGGAAAATGGGAATCAGTCTACCACAAGATCCAGCAATTCTACTCCTAGGCATATACCCAAAAGAAGCACATTCATACAACAAGGACATCTGTTCAACTATGTTCATAGTAGCATTATTATAACAGCCAGAACCTGGAAACAACCTAGATGCCCCCAACTGAAGAATGGATAGAGAAAATGTGGTACATTTATACAATGGAGTACTACTCAGTGAAAAAAAAAACAATGGAATCTTGAAATTCACAGGCAAATGGATGGAACTATAAGAAACCATTCTAAGCAAGGTTACCCAGTCACAAAAAGACAAACATGGTGTGCACTCACTCATATGTGGATTTTAGACAGAGTAAAAGATTACCAGTCCACAATCCACACTGTCAGAGAAGCTAGGAAATAAGGAGGACTCTAAGAGAGACATACATGGTCCCCCAGAGAAGGAAAAAGGGACAAGATCTCCTGAGCAAATTGGGATCACGGGAAGAGGGGGGAGGGAGCTAGGAGAATGAGAAGGGGAGAAGAGGAGGGGTGAGGAGGATATGAGGGAGCAGGAAGTTTGAGTTGGGGGAAGAATAGAGGAGAGCAAGATAGATACCATAATACAAGGAGCCATTATAGGTTTAAAGAGAAATCAGGTGCTAGGGAAAGGTTTGGAGATCTACAACGATGACACCAGCTAACAATCTAAGTAACAGAGGAGAGGCCACTTTAAATGCCCTCCCCTGATAACGAGATTGATGACTGACTTATATGCCATCCTATAGCTTTCACCCAGCAGCTGGTGGAAGTAGAAACAGACACCCACAGCTAAACACTGAACTGAACTGGAATCCAGTTGCAGAGAAGGACGAGTGAAGACGAAAGGGGTCCAGACCAGGCTGGTGAAACCCACAGAAACAGCTGACCTGAACAAGGAGGAACTCTTGGTCCCCAGACTGATAGCTGGGAAACCAGCATGGAACAGATCCAGACCCCATGAATGTGGGTGTCAGTGAGGAGACCTCGGAAATCTATGGGGCCTTTTGTAGTGGATCAATACTTATCCCTAGCATAGGAATAGACTTTGGGAGCCTATTCCACATAGAGGGATACTCCCTGAGCCTAGACACATGGGGGTGGGCCTAGGCCCTATCCTAAAGGATATGACAGACTCTGAAGACCCCCTATGAAAGGCCTCACCCTCCCTGGGGAGCAGAAAGGGTATGGGATAGGTAGGGTGTTAGTTGGGGCGGGGGGACAGGCAGGGGAGGAGGGGAGGCAGAGGGAACTGGGATTGACATATAAAATAATCTTGTTTTTAATTTAAATAAAAAATGGAGAGAAAGAAAAAAAAGATAATTTCTCACAGAGATTGAAATCCAAAGCCACCAGACACTAAGAATCCCAATGTCCTCACCTTGTTCCTTCTATACAGTTCTCTCACCTCCTCTTCTCCCAGTACACTTCAGCAGTCAACAAGACAGCAGCCAGCTGGCTTTGTTAGCATGAAATTTCCAACCCCAGGAATGGTTACAATAGGCTCTCCAAAATGCAATTTTAAAGCATACATTTCTATGGAGAAACATGAAAGGAACTGGGTTATGAATAAACCATAACACATATCTGCCAGGGTCCTCTCTCTCTCTTAAAAGGTTGGCTCTAATTACACAGGGGGGCATAAAGGTGACAGAGACGGTGGAAATGACCTGCAGAAGTTCACACCACCAAAACCAAGGGAGGGGGGCTGAAGGGGGATGTTGGTGTTTCTCTAAAAAGAAAAGGTTCCAGTGTGGCGATGAGTTTTGTGTCTCCCTTCTCTGTGACCCTGTAGGTCTTGGTCCTTTTGTGCTTTTCCATATTTGCCAGTGTTGGTACGTCAGCTCCTTTTCTACATGAGCTCTTCAGACTGATTCCAGTTTAACTGTAATGACCACATGAAGGTGCAAATCTCCACACACACACCCTTCCAGAGAAGACATCTTATTTACCATTGTCTCATTTCAAGACCCATGAAGTTAAAAAAAAATGTTGAATTAAAAATAAGATTGAAGGGCTAGAGAGATGGTTTGGCAACTAAGAACACTTGCTGCTCTGTCAGAGGGCCCAGGCTCAGTTCCCAGCACTTACAGGTGACTCGCCACATCTGTAACTCCAGTTCTGCAGGATCTGACCCACACCTCCCACCTCTGCAGGTACCAGGAATGCGCATGATGAGCATATATGCCTGCAAACAAAACACTCATACACATAAAATAAAATAGGAAAATGAGGCTAAGACCCACTTCTACTAATTCCTAGTTTGCAACCCATTGTGGACCCTTTCCTTCTTTCCCTGTCTCTTTATTAAGAGTGAAGCAAGTTCCCAGGCTCTTGGCCTCCATCTGCTGTTTCTCTCTCCACTTGTAAAGGCAAGTACAGAACAGAACACATACAGGGTTTATAGTTTCAGTGGGCCTGGGCAGAAATCCTGATTCTCAAACTTTTTTTTTTTTTTTTTTTGCAGATTTTTTTTATTTGAATTAGAAACAAGATTGTTTTACATGACAATCCCAGTTCCATCTCCCTCCCCTCCACCCTTATCACCCCCCCAACTAAAACCCTAGCTATCATATATCCTTTCTGCTCCCCCTAGATGGTGAGGTCTTCCATAAGGTGTCATCAGAGTCTATCGTGTCCTTTGGGATACGGCCGAGGCCCACCCCCATGTGTCTTGGCTCAGGGAGTATCCCTCTATGTGGAATGGGCTCCCAAAGTCCACACCTATGCTTGGGATAAGTATTGATTTACTTACTACAGGAGGTCCCGTAGAATTCTGAGGTTTCCTCACCGAAACCCATGTTCCTGGGATCTGGATTAGTCCCATGCTGGTATCCCAGCTATCAGTCTGGGGAGCAAGAGCTCCCCCTTATTCAGGTCAGCTGTTTCTGTGGGTTTCACCAGCCTGGTCTGGACCCCTTTGCTCTTCACTCGTCCTTCTCTGCAACTGGATGCCAGTTCAGTTCGGTGATTAGTTGTGGGTGTCTGCTTCTACTTCCACCAGCTGCTGGATGAGGGCTATAGGATGGTATATAAGTCAGTCATCAATCTCATTATCAGGGGAGGGCATTTAAGGTAGCCTCTCCTCTGTTGCTTAGATTGTTAGCTGGTGTCATCTTTGTAGATCTCCAGACATTTCCCTAGTGCCTGATTTCTCTGTAAACCTAAAATGTCTCCCTCTATTATGGTATCTCCATTCTTGTTATCTTCTATACTTCCCCTGACTCAACCTTTCTGCTCCCTCATGTCCTCTGCATCCCTCCTCTTCTCCCCTTCTCATTCTCCTAGCCCCCTCCCCCCTCTTCCCGTGCTCCCAATTTGCTCAGGAGATCTTGTCCCTTTCCCCTTCTCCTGATTCTCACACTTCTTAACACAGTGACCTTGGACCAATGACTTGGTAGATTTACTCCAGAGCTGGCCATACATAGCAGTGACAGAGAGCTTACATAGCACATGAGCAATCATTTTAATTCTAACAGCTGCCACCTATCTCCATTAAGCTGTAATTGACTAGTGAGAAATAGACTGTGGGTCCCTGATAGCGTGGCATAGATAGTAGCCCACCTTCCTGCTTTATAATTTTGATCAATAAATTGTACTTGGTAACACTACCACTCATCAGCAGCTGATGCATTCACAGAGCTGTGTTGATCCCTCTGGTCCAGACAGTTCTCAAACTACTTCCACCACCCAGGAGCCCTTCTCACTCTTCAGGAAGAGTCTGGAGAGGGAAGCTGTCCACCTTCAACAGAGAAACTGTCACATTTCCTCATTCCCATCTTTCTCTTCCTGCCAGCTTCCCGTGACTGTCATTCCCTCTCTGCTTCTGAATTCCACTTGGGTAGATTCCACATTATAAGCAAGTCCATGCAGTATTTGTCTTTCTGTGCTTGGCTTATTTCAATTAATACAATGTCCTCCAGATTGACCTTTGTTGTAACAAATGATGGGATATTAACCCACATAAGGCTACATAGTGTTCTGTTGTGTCTATATTATAGCTTTCTCTTTTTGCTGTTTTTGAGATTGTGTCTTGTTGTGTTGTCCAAGGGAAAATTACCCTTCCACTTTTGCCTCCTGAGTAGCTGGGACTACAGATATGCACTTCCATGCTCAGCATATTCCACATTTTCTTTGGCTCATTCACTGATGGACATTTAGGTTGTTTCCATATCTTGACTATGATCAAAAGGTAGAAAGCTTCACAGAGATGGAAGTTTTCAAGACCTGTTGCACAGTTGCTTGACTACAGATAATAATACAGTATGGTCTAGGCCGTCTCAACTCAAAGATTTCAAATGATCATCAGGAAATACAATAGGGAAGATGAATGTGTTAATTGGCTTGATTAATATTGCCAGAATGCATAGATACAGCAAAACATAGTATCATACTCTATAAACATATATAATTATGGTTTGTCAACCAAGAAGTAATGTTAATCAATATTTAAAATAACTAATTTTAAAGAGAGGGGAAATAGAGGCAGACACGGTGTTCCAGGTTTTACATAGAGGCAAACTGATGCTCACTCAGAGACTAACCCAAATCCAGACATGGATGGTATAAAGGATTATTCAGTCTTTTGAGGAGCACATCAAATAGAAGTGCCTTCATATTACACACACACATATACACACATGCACGCACGCACCAGACAAGGTCAACTTTTCATTCTATGCACATTTGGCACTCTGTTTATCTCCTAAGCAGATGATGTTTTATGTGTGTTTATTGTTTCTTAAGTGACTGTTTACAGGAGGACAGGACCTATGTTTCACTCTTTGACCATTGTATTTCAAGCCAGTGCCTCTACAAGCACCAAATAAATATCTGCTGAATAAAAAGAAGGTATGGTGAGTGTATACTCAACACTAATAAAACATTTTAATAGATATAAAAAGTTTAGCTGGGAAATTAATCTACTGCCAAAACAAGCATCACAACACTTTCCAAAGCCCAAAGTAAATATTGTTTTGAATAATCCTGACAACTACTTCATAAATAATCAGAAAAGGACCATGAACATCTCTAACCCTCCTTGCTAATGAATCTGCTTCCCATTTAGGACATCAGCAGAATATTTTCTTCCTGACTCCAGATTGCCAGATTCACTTAGACAAGTGTTGTACCACAAGCTTTGTTTCAAGTTGGAACTGAAACTCCCCCCTCCCACTGAATAACTTTCATGATGCTTAAAGGTGCTAGGCAGGCTACTGGCGAAGAAAGTCAGCAACGATGCTACATTACCAAGCTACCAGGCAAGATATGCCGCTGGAGCAATAGTGGTATGACTGTTATGGGTGTAACCAAATCACTTTCTGATTGTGTTTAAAACCCATTCCACAGCTGGGAATTCATATCTGGTATGTAAACATGGTCAACATTTTGTGGCTGGGAAAGTCATACACCCTATGGGGGGCAGGGGCAGGGATCTATTATGGTTGTTTTGATAAATAGATATGTGCTCATCAAGTTATCTTCTAGATATTTATGTTTGTGGCTATAGATTACTCCTGGTGTCAGGTTTGGTCAGAGAACCTTCTTTTTATAGCAGGTAGCAGTAAGTGACTGTAGAATACACAGACCTAAAGGGAATATGTGTAACACATACCCCACTCTAAGGCTCAGAGGACATCACAGAAAGAGGGGGTGAAAAGAAGTTGAATGGAGTGATATGGAGCACTGCCTTCCGTCATGCCATGGTCATCACATTCATGAACTACCAGCACAAGGTCGGTCCTTCCATTTTGGGAGAGGCGCTCATAAGGTTGTACCCCTTCCTGAAGATCTATAAGCAGTTAATGGTTTCTGGAGGAAGGAGACTCATTTTCTTCAGTGGTGTAGCACCTAGTAAGTCTCCCATGATTCTGTGAATAACCCCTTGTCCATGCTTCTATAAGCAAGCCAATGAAACCCACTGGGCCAAAGAGGAGAAAAGACACAAAAGTATAAAGAGATCTAGCTGGGAAGAAGGAGGGGGCTAGTGGGGGGAGGAGTGAGACAAGCGAGAGTAACTGGAATTTAATGTGATAGAAATGCATTATGTACATGTGTAAAAATGTCATAACAAAACCCACTATTATGTATAATTAATTTATAATAATTAAAGTTAACTATGATCATTCCTCCAGATTAATTTTCTTCACATTTCTAGAATTAACAGCATGCTATCCTTATTCCAATAATTTTATTCTTAATGCTTCTCCCAGAAGACAGACATTTTCTTTCTTTTCTTATTTTTTTTTGTCTTCAAATTTTCTTGGCAGTGACTCTAAAAATAGTCAGAGATACGCAATGCAAACCCTGAGATGGGCTCTATTCTTGGCCTTACTCTAGATTCACTGCAGCTGTGCCCACGGCATCCAGCAGGGTCAGACGGCATGTCAAACACACCGTCTATAACCTGTCCTGGCAGTGGATGCCAGAAGCTTCTTTGGTCAACTTTTATTTTCTATGCAGTTAGTGTATGAGCATAGAGCCTTTCCTTGTGACCTTAGTGTAGGACACAGAATCTGTCTCTTTCATCTCTTTCAACACCTGAAGAAGAAATGGTGTGGTAATAAGGTCTTTCTAAGTTGGTGTGCTATAAAAGATAAACTATTCAGGACCGCTGTTGAAATGGCACCACACAAGCTCCTTAAAATATTTTTATGCTTTGAACTGTATAGCATATCTTGTGTTTCTATCAGGTATCCTTGACCTGGCTTTTGAGCCCCTGCACCCAGTATCAACCAGTTGTCCAAATAACAAATACAGGTTCTGTAAGTGTTACAGCTCTGAAGGGAAAGGCATCCTGGCTATCAGAAGCCAGGTGATCCCTACAGCTCTGTTCTGGTGGCATGGTTTCCCCACGGGAATGTAGCGGTCCTGCTCTGCTCTGGGGAGAGCCATTTCAGATCTCCTCTCCTCTCCTCTCCTCTCCTCTCCTCTCCTCTCCTCTCCTCTCCTCTCCTCTCCTCTCCTCTCCTCTCCTCTCCTCTCCTCACCTCTCCTCTCCTCTGCTCTGCTCTGCTGTGCTAAGGGAGTTTCCCTGCAGAGAGGTAGCATTCTGCTCTTCACGGGCTATCATTACTACTCTGCCTGGCAAAAATTGTTACTTCTCTGCCCGGCTCCGCTTGGGCAAAAGAACATTATTTCCCAAACCTCACTCAAGAGACGTATTGGGGGGGAGGGTATCCAGGGGGAGAGCTGCCTCTGCCAGGGTGAAAGGGGGCAACTCCAAAATGAACAGGTACAGGGTTTATAGAGGGTTTCTTAGAGGCAGAGTTTTTCCAGGGTGAAGATTTTCAGGGTGGGAATTGGTCAGATTTCAATCGACTGGATTGGTTGGTTTTCATGCTCAGGGATTGGTTGGTTTTCATGCTGCGTTAGTGAGGGTAGGGTATGTTTCTTTAGCTCTCTCGGGGTCAGGGTGTGTTTCTTTCATTGGTCCCTTTAAATCCTTTTGGCTCTGGTCTCAGGGCCAGTGAATTGGTTCTGGTCTCAGGGGCAGAGTGTGTTTCTTTGGCTCTGGTCTCAGGGGCAGGGTGTGTTTCTTTGGCTCTGGTCTCCTAGGGGACAGAGTGTGTTTCTTTGGCTCTGGTCTTGGGTGCGGGGGTGTTTCTTTGGCTGGCCCTTTTACCCTTCAGGTTCACCTTAGTACAAAATGAAAGGAAAAACTAACTGTCCTGCTAAGCACACATCATGTCTCTCCAGAGCTAAGCACAGATCCTTTTGGATAATCCAGGCTACAGCTCCACAGGTAGTAAGGAAGTCCTCCTTGGGTACTTACTATGTGCCTGGAACTGCTTCTGATACCCTATACATGCTGCCTATGTGGTCATCTCAAGTATGTTATGGTGTGTGAGTGCTACAACTGAATAGTTTTAATTTTTTCTTCGTATGTGTGAGTGTTTGTGCATATGCACTCGCAGGTGCCCATGGAGGTCAGAAGAAGGGTCTTCTTGGTTACTTTTTGTGGTTGTGAAGAGACACCATGACCAAGGCAACTTATATAAGACAGGGTCTATTTGGGGTTTACAATGTCAGTGTGAGTCCACGACCATCATGGCCTGGAGCATGGCCGAAGGCAGGTAGGCACAGCACTGGGCAGTAGCTGAGAGCTTACACCTTGATCTACAAGCACAAGACAGAGAGAGCTATCTGGGAATTGTCTGGGCTTTTGAACCACCCCAGTGATACACCTCGTCCAACAAGGCCACACCCCCTACTCCTTCCCAAACAGTTTAAGTAACTGGGAAGCAAGCATTCAGATACATGGAACTATGGGGATCATCCTCATTCAAACCACCACACAGGGCGTCAGATCCCTTGGAGCTAGAGTTACAAGCATTTGTGAGCTTCCCTACGTAGGTACTGGGATCCAAACTCCAGACCTCATGATAAAGCAGCAAGTCTTAACCACTGAGCTGTCCTTCCAGCCCCTAGCTTAAATGTAATGCTGCAGATTGAGCCCCAAGCAAGCCCTGTGCGTGCTAAGCACAGTCTTCACCAACACGTTCTCTCTCCAGACCCTAAACTGTATCACATCCATAAAGAAACTAAGGCGCATAAACCCCATCAGCTTTCCTGAGGTCACACAGCAAAGATGGTAAAGTGCAGATGTGAATTAGCTGGCTTAGCCATTATCCTCACAGTACTCTTAAGTCTCCCTGGGGTCGAGAGATGGCTCAGCAGTTGAGAGCACTTGCTACTCTTGCAGAGAACCCAGGTTTGTTTCCCAGCACCCACATGGTGCCTCACAACCATTCCTAACTCCAGTTACAGGAGATCTGAACCCTTCTTCTGGCCTCTGCAGGCACCAAGCATGCACATGGTACATACATATATATATATATACATGCAGGCAAAACATACATAAATTTCAAAAAGTTTTAAGTATTTGGGTGTGGGTGGGTGAGTATGTGTACAAGCATTCACATCCATGTGAGCTACATGTGAGTGCAGGCATGTGCTTGACACAGTACTCCCCAGGAAGTCAGATGAAGACAATCTCAAATACCAGTCCTCACTTTCTCCATTGTTTGAGACAGGGTCTCTTGTTCCCTGCCTCCTACACCAGGTTGGCTGGCTTGCAAACTCCCAAGGATTCTGTTTCCACCTCCCATCATGACTTAGGAGTGCCATGATTACCTCTGCATGTACCCAGCTTTACATGGGTGCTGAGGATCCAAACTCAGGTCTCCACCCTTACAAAGCAAGCACTCTACCCACTGAGCCATCTCCCCAGCCCCTACACTCACTGTATGCTGGGAAAGTGGCAGTCGGCATTTAAAAGCCAAGTTCTTTACGTTAAGGCCCCAAACAGGCATCCTCACCTCAAATGGCAAAAACATATTTAAAAGGATGAACTTGCCAAATTCCTTATAGTTAAATAGGCTCCGAGCCTGTTGACAGAGCCTTAGAATACAGAAAGTACTAAGCCGTGTTGGTAGCCACCCTTGCACTCTAACCAACCACAGTCTTCCGTGAGGACTCTTTCACCATAAAGTTGTAGCTGCTGGATCCAGGATAGAAGTTCCTCCGGACTCTCCACTATTCAGGATTTTGCAGATAGACCAAGAGAAGAATGGCGCCTGCCCGGGAACTTGACATCTCTGTTGGTTCAGCTATCCTACCAGATAGTGCCCAGGAATGGGGCTCTGGGGGGGGGGGGGGCAGGCCCAGCACGACAGCTCGCAGCTGCTTCCCACCGTGCTAGAACTCCACCAGCCCTGGCTACAGCAACAGAGGCTTCGGTAGCCAGGTCTGTCTCTGATTTGTGGGTCTGTGAGTTAAATTCACACAATCCCAGGCGTAACTCTTAGAATAGATCCTGAACAACGCTAACCAAAACATCCCCAGAGTGTGTCTGTCTCCTGCTCCCTAGTCTCAGCGGTTTCTACCTTTGCTTTTCTGTCACATAAACCTACACACACTACATTTTCTTCTGCACTTTCATGATTAACTGTTACCTCGGATGCAGGCAGGGGCTCAGCAGAACTGTGTAGGACCAGTAGGAGGGCAGGCAGGTCTAGGAGAGGTATTGGGGGTGTGGCAGAGGATACTAGACTTGGATTTGATCTTTTGGAACTTGGGGGGCAGTAGACAAAGATTCCAGTCATGAGAAGGGCTTTGAGAGAGGAGGAGGGAAGAGGGAAAAGGGAAAGAGGAGGAGGAAGAGGAGGAGGTGGAGGAGGAGGAGAGGAGGAGGAGGAGGAGGAGGAGGAGGAGGAGGAGGAGGAGGAGGGACAACAACCACAACCTTCCGTGAGTCGTCTGAGCCCACCAGTATAGTGGGCCATTGGAAGACCATCGCAAAAATGTTGGCCATTGAATAAAAGTTTACTACCACCACCACTCTGCCCCACGCTGCCGTCTATCTTCCTGCCTTGCATTCCCTGTCTCTTCCGCTCCTCCTGTGAGCCCATGCCCATTTATTCTGGTGTGATTCAAGAATCACCTGCCGCTCTCAGGCTCTAATGACAGCCTACAGCTGTGGGAAGCAAAAGAGAACCAGCATCGCCCCCTAGTGGTCCAGGCTCACACCACTGTGCCAGGCGGTCCTTTGCTGAATTACTCACGCAGGAGGTAAGAGCGTGCTGTTGATGCTGACATGATTTCCTGGTTTCCTTGGAAATTCTGGCTGTTACACGACTAAGGTCAGAATGATGAGGTCCAAATGGCATCGCCTCACTCCCTCTACCTTCTCAGCTAGTTTTACACACAGACAAGCTATAGCTACCTACAATGCTACGATGTGATTTGTTGCGGTGGCTTTTAAGATATATTTCTTTTTATTTTATGCATGTTGAGTGCCTTGCCTGCAAGTATGTAAGTGCACTAGGTGTGTGCTTGGTACTTGTGGAGGCCAGAAGCGGGCACCGGGTCCCCTGTAGCTAAAGTTTTAGATGGATATAACTACGTAGGAGTGGAACCAAACCCAGGTCCTCTGCAAGAGCAGTAGATGCTCTTAAGTAGTGACTTCTCTCCAGCCCGATACAATGCATTTTGATGACAAATAGTCCCTGGGAGGATTTTTTGTTTTTGTTTTTTTTAATCCTCATGGTTTAGTAATTCAGTAGACCAGCTCTGAACAGGAAAAGAAAAATCTATCTTTGTTCCCATTTGAGGCCAGTCAGCCAAGTTGATGCAGGCTGATTTTCATTCATCTTAAACCCAAATAAATAAATAAACCTCTTAACTCAAGCCCCATCACAGACAGACCCCTAAAGAATAATTAATATGGCAGAAGAGAAAAAACCCAGAAAAATCGCTGCCAGGTATAGGACGGGGGTGAGGGGTGGGGGTTAACTGCGCAAACCAGGTAACTTCTCAAGAGCCAAGACAGGAGAATAGAGACCCTGTGGTCAAGTTAGGGCAATCTCTGCCAAGCTCCCATTTGCTTTCCTGTGCGTATGCAGGCAAATCATCGTCATAGCAATCGTGTCTGTACTCCTGAAGCTTCACCACCTGTAAGGTCACTGTCCCCACAGTTCCTCCCCTGCTTCTGTGACGAGAAAGTAAGAAACAGGTGGACACAGGAGAGTGGTCTGGGCACAGACACAGCCCCAACATCTGAGGGCAGGGCCTGAAGTCTAGACCTATCCTGGTCACCACAGAGGCTGGGAGTGAGACAGGCAAAAGGGAGCTAGGAGCCAGCCCGTTTCCATAGATACCGATTTCACTTGCATTTTATGACAGCTGTGCCAGGCTGCCTGGAGAGGCATTGTTTGGATGCCTGGGGACAGGCTCAGAAGAAAAATACAGTAAGAATGATTTCTTTTAAAATCTTATGCTTTCCCATCCCATCTCAGGCCAAGAGCTCCCTTGATCTCTGCTGATCTTGTGGCAGGGAGCACCCCAAAGACCTTTGCCTTCACCTAAGCCGCTGTGGAACCTGGTCACCAGACACCACAAGGACCAGTCAAAGTGGCCTTTACAAGCAAGCCACTTTCAGGACCTCTCAACCCTGAGCCCAGTGTGACAGTGTCACCGGGGCTTAAGGTGAAGAGTCTCACCCTGGTCTCCTGCAGGGATTCCAGGAAATCCTTGGAAAAGTTCCCCTGGGCCCGGCTCGAGCCATTGGCTCCCCCAGAGTGCTCACTGTCCTCTCTCACTTGTCCATCTTCCTCTGCGTCTCATCTACCTAGACACCCCTTCTCTGCCTTCCAGGCACACCATCAGTTTCTCCCCTTGCCAGGACGTCAGAAAATAGACTGAGATGCATCTCCTGTGCTCAGCAATCTCGGGACTAAAGGGGTGCAGGGGGCAGACACATAGACAAGCTATTAAAATAAACAAGAGGAGTCAGAGGACACTTTCTGGAGAAACTAAAGTTCAAATGAGGCCCCAACAGACAAGCTGGGAACTTGTCAACATAGGGGAACATTACCTGGGGCCTCCCAACAGAGACTTAATTGATAACAAGCCAGAGAGGTTTGGGTATAGGAAGGACATGGCCAGATTTGTGTTTCAAAACACTGTTCTGAGTGCCAGACCCCCACTTCCAGTCATTCCCAAGACCAGTCTACTTAGCCTTGGACAAGTTCTGACAGTAATACAGTTTACATTTAAAAAAAAAAAAAAAAGAGGCTCTAGTTGCCTGCTCTGGGGGTAGGAGGGAAGCTCCCCCAGCCCTCACCATGGCATGAGAGAACTGGCCCCACCCCTCATCTGAGTAGGATTGTCCAGCAGCCTGGACTGACCAACTCAGCTGCCACCCAGGCACACATCCAGGACTTTGGGTTGGCACACTCCAACATCTACCCCATCTATGACCTGCTAGAGGGTGTGAAGGGACTGATCTGTGGAACCATAGCCACAGGGTCTCCATGACCCAGGGCAGCAGCAGGATATCAGAGAGGAATGTCAGTGGGGGTTCAGTATTGATGGTGCACCAATGCTGGAGGCCTTGAACCTGACCCACCTCACATTACACAATGAACATTTGCAGGTAAAGCTGTTTGGACCAAACAGCTTTATATACTACATGATACACAGCAGCTCCCAGTGCCACCAAGATGAATGAAGAGTCCTTTGGCAGGAGGGCGGAGGAGCGAAGTGTTTTTTTTGGTTTGCTTTTTTGTTTGCCTTTTTTTATCCATGTTTTTATTTTATTTTTATTATTTCTTTTTAAATTTCCTTTGAGGATATGTTACAAGGGTGAAGGGCAGATACTGAGGGTCTGGGAGATGAGTGCAATTGTGGTGCATGATGTAAAATTCCCAAAGAATCAATAAAAATTGTTTAAAAATAAATTAAAAACAAGACATATCAGCGCTTTCCTGGATGTGTGAGACCCTGGGTTTATCACTAATACCACACCAAAAAAAAAAAAAAAAAAAAAGGAGGAAAAAGAAAACTTCCTTGTAACATCTACAGGTACTGTTACATTTCCCTTATCCAGAGACCTCCCACCTTGGCTTCTGGAGTCATTTATTCTCTGGCTGTGTTGATGGTGCCATCTAGTGGTAGAACTGTGGCTTGACCTCAAGCTAGCTTCCAAAAAAAATTACCTAAAATCTTGTATTAACTTGTTTAAGCCCTCAAACAACTCAGTGTCTCAGAATCATTTCCATATTAAAGGCTAGAATCCCGAGGAATAGTACAGTTTTCTTGGAGTCTCCTGGGGCTTAGATACTACATTCACTGAGTCCCCATTATCCCCTCTTCAAAGGTGAAGAAACTGAAGCCCCGATGATTGGCAGACTAACTAAATTGAGCCATAGGCATCAATTCTTCCTGCACCCATTTCTTTCTTTCCAGAAAAATGTTGTCACATTCAAAACATTAATTTGAGTCAAAATGAAATGAAACAGTAAAGGAAGAAGACAGGCTTCTTCCTTCCTTTTCTTTTCTCCTTCCTTCCTTCCAAGACAACTGGCCCAGGCTGCAGTTATTTTTGTTGTAATGAATGTCAGCCAAGGTACAGCTGTAGGCTAGACTTGAGTGTAATTATAAGGGGGATAATTGCAACCAGAATATTTGAGGCTGCATGAGCCTGATGCCAATCAGCAGTTAAACAAGTTTTGTTTCTGTAGACTGTGGGGCTGTCTACAAAATGCTTCTGAGGATCAGAGAAAAAATGTGGGATTGTAGCCCAGGAATCACAAGTGTGTGTCTACAGTGGTCACATCTGCAGCAGGATTAGTTCAATCCTGTCAAGTTCCACGTTTATTGTGATAGGTCCTGATTGCTGCTACATCGAGTCGTCACAAATTCAGTAGCTCAAAACACTGAATATTGTTACCTCACAAATGTTTAGGTTACAAGTCTGAAGTAAAACTCTCACTGGGATAAAAATCAAAGCCTCCTCGGCCTTTGCTCCTGTCTGGAGGCTGGAGGGCACCATTTTTCCTGCCTTCCCCAGCTTCTGGGAGCTGCTCACATCCTCTGACTTCAGCCTATCATCAAAGTCAACAATGACCACTTTTGTGCTTCTCTCTGTGGTCTCCAAGTCTCTCCATCTCTCTTTGTCTCTGGTTGTCTAAGGACTTCTGGAATCATATCAGTTTCAGCTATCCTATAAGAATAATAGCCTGGGACTTGGGAGATGGCTCAGTGGGTAACGTGCCTGCCCCAGTGTACCAGAGTTCAGACCCCCCCAATATAAAACTGGGTGTAATGGCCCTTGTCTGTAACCCTGAAGCTTTCGGGCAGTCTAGTCAATTACTGAGCACCAAGTTCAGTGAGATTGTCTCAAAAGATGAACGGCAGAGAGGGATAATAGAATATACCTAATGTCGACTTCTAACCTTTGCGTGTCCACACTGGTACACATCCATCCATGCACACGTGTGTATATACTGAGTCACACACACAGGATGGGGGCGGGAGAGAATAATATAGCCAGGGCTGAGTTCAGGCATACAGCTGGATGTGCACATTTGTTTGCTTTGCAAGCATAAGAACCTGAGTTTGATCCCCAAACAAAGGTCTGTGTGTTTGTAACCCCAGCACCAGGAAGGCAAATACAGGAAGATCCCAAGACTTGTTGACCTGGACTCATTAGAAAGCCCCAGGTCAAGTGACAGACTCTGACTCAATAAACATGGCAATGGCTGCTGAGGAATAACACCCACAGCTGGCCTCTGAGGTCCCCATGAATGTGTACATACGTGTGCATTCCCTCCATGCTCACGTAGAAGTGCGCACGTGTACATACAAGTAAATTCACAAAAGAATGCTGTCCCTGTGCCAAGGTCAGCAAGTTATCAGCATACTCACAGGGTCCAGGGGGCAGAGTGTAGCTATCTTTGGGGTCCATTTTTTCTGCTATCCACATACACTGAGAAGTAAAAGATGGAGTCCATACAAAGGGGGTCAACTGAAGTCACATATGGCAGTACACACCTGTAACCCAGCACTTGGGAGGTGGAGAAGAGGGAGATTAGGCATTCAAGGTCATCCTTGG
Organism: Cricetulus griseus; assembly: GCF_003668045.3. Lineage (NCBI taxonomy): Eukaryota > Metazoa > Chordata > Mammalia > Rodentia > Cricetidae > Cricetulus > Cricetulus griseus. The sequence goes on from NW_023276806.1 coordinate 59,558,418, forward strand.
CTACATAGTGAGTTCAAAACCAATTACATGAGACTCAAAAAAAAAAAAAAAAAAAAAAAAAAGGAGGGGCCAAGGGTAACGTTACATGCCTTTCACTCCAGCACTGGGGCAGGAGAGGCAATTGGACTTCTGTGAGGCCAGCCTGGCCTACATAGCCAGTTTCAGACCAGTCAGAGATACATGGAGACCCCACCTAAAAAGAAAAAGATGGTCAGCCTAACTGCTCAGCTGTGCAGTGGGAAGCATAGTGTCGCGCTCCTCAGTGACAACTTTAGAGATAACAAGGCAATTTTAAAGGGAAAAGAAGGAGTAAAAATCTTGCAAAGCTCCTTCTTTGTAGAAAGGGTAGAAAATATGCCTTCAAAGAAGAAAACATCGCCCCCCCTCCCCCGCAGCCTCTGTGAAACAAGTGTAACTCAAACATCTAGAGTGACAGAAACAACGCATCGCAAGCATCAGGCACAGGCGCCCCCAAGTTCAATGTTCTTATTTGCAAGGAGGAAGGAGCCGATGCAAGAGGTGATGATGATGGAATCTGTTGCCAAATGAATTTGGTGAGATGATAAATAAAATATGCATCCCTGTTGAAAAAGAAGGCTGATTTGCAGGGAGAGACACTCTTAACGGCTCTAAAACATTCGGCTATTTTGTTTTGTTTTAAGATACAGGCTGAACTGATGGACAGGAGCTGCTCTGACAAGTCTCCTAACTGAACTTCCTGAATTTTAACGACATATGAAGGCCTTTCTATGCCAGGCACACAGTCAAGAAACCATAAATTTTTAAAAGATGGGTTTGAATTGATAAAAATATAAACTCTCTGAACAGCAAAACACACTAAAAGCAAAGTTACAAGATGAGTAATCAGTTGGAAGTTTTACAACACGTCTAAAGAGGAGAAGTAGCCATGGCCCATAAAAAGGGTTTATAAATCAACAAGGGCGAGTGCGCGCACACGCGCGCGCACACACACACACACACACACACACACACACACACACACACACACACACGCAAAGCCAGGAGTAAACAATTCCAAGGAAAAGAAATAGAAATAATTAATGAACATTATAGAAGTAAATTCATCTCTCAAGTAATCAGGAAAAATGCAAATTAATAGGCACTTCCCTGCCCATCTATTGGAAAACTGAGATGGACAACGCCAGTGACAGTCAGAACACAGCTGAGGTCCCCTCCGGTAAACTGCCATGTTGTCAGGGAGTCTGTTTGAAGAGCAATTGCTGTTCTCAGCAACTTTTCAATTCCTTCTCTTCTGAAAAGTTAATTCTGCCTTGAGAAGTTTTCCTCCATCAGCTCAAAACAGATTCACACACACACACACACACACACACACACACACACACACACACACACACACACAAAATAGTATTTTAAAAGTTTGTAACAGAGAAGAAAAATGCAGGTGTCCAAAGTGAAATAGATTACAGTACTTAGCAAAGTGTTCACAGTGGTGTTGGTTTTTAAAAACAATAGCAAAAAAAAAAAAAGAAAAGAAAAGAAAGAAAGAAAAAAGAAAGAGGAGGGGGAAGAAAAGGAAGAGGAAGGGGGAGGAAGAGCTGAGTGGGTGGGGAGAGAGAATCACAACTCTAAATGGCCTTCACAACAGGCTGAGTAAACTGCCAAGATGGACCTTATCCTAGAACATTATTTGGGGCATTGGGCAAACGAGGCTGATTGGCATATGCTGCAAAGATCCGCAGGATTTAAGTGAGAAAGGCGAGGACACAGCCATGTGCGGCACACTGGTGTCGTCTACGTTTACGTCCATATGCGTGCCCGCAGAAATCGGGCTGCAGCTCACAGCAAACTGCTTTGGGTGCTCGCAGTAGTGGATGAAGAGCCCCTCACTGTTGAATGGTTTCACCTGTATATTCGGCTTTTTTCCCCAGTGTATAATATTTGTACCTTATGCTTGTCCACTTGAAAATATAGGTATTCAAAGTGAAATAGCCTGCAGTATTTAGAAAATGTCCACAGTAATGCTGGTTTTTGCAGAACAACAACAAAATTTCAACCTTTCAAATGTTAACTGACAATCACAGAGATGGGGGACCCCAGATACTAGGAAAGGTCAGAGGCAAATCGTCTAATTAAAGGAGACAGCAAGGGCAGCCTGGAGCAAAAACATGGGCTCCGAGTCAGCCCTGGAACTGCCCTTCCTTCCTGTGCCCAGGACCTAGACCTTGCCGAGTCTCGGCAAAGTGGAGAGAGAAGTGTGTGCCCCTTGGTCTTTGATGGCCGTATCATGTTTCCACTCCTCCCTGAGTAAGTGGTAAGTGCACACGGTAAGTACATGCTAAGTGTGGGGTGAATTAATGCAGCACCTGGGAAACTTCAGGCAAGTCATTACAAGAACTTCTCCCTGTTTGGAAGAACCAAAAAGAAAAAAGGACAGAAAAAAGTTTCTAGGGCTTATCTGGACAGTCTAGGCATGCTGGCAGTATGGAGAAGGCAGGATAAGACAGATTCCAGGATGAACCCAGAAGTGAGTGATGGCCAGCAGAGGACCCAGCATTTTCATGCTTTAGAGTCTTGGGAAGGGCTTGTAATCAAGGTTTCCACCCTGGGTTTCTAATTCCTCGAGATCTAGGGTAGATCTCGGGGGGTTATCACAGATGAAACTGCAGATATAGTGACCACGCTTTAAGACCCGCTGACCTGAACAACAAAGTGACATGGCCTCTTTCTTTACCTCTCCCTGAAACTTTGATCTAGTATTCTCTCTACACACCCCCAAGCACTAGGGATTCTGACCAGAGGCCAGCTACTGTCGCCTGAGCCAACTCTGTCCCAGGTGGTGATGGGGCAGTTAAGAGAACCCAAGATTTTGAGTCTGGGATAATTCTGCGAGCCAGACCCATCTCTGGCCTGGGTCCTGCATGGGTTACGTGCTCAGCACAAGGACAGGAAGTGTGTCCCCCTTCTGTCTAAGCAGATTGGAAAAGATAACTTTGTTAGCAGAAGGCTGGGCTGAGGGGTCGTGTTCTATAGAATTGGCATGGTCTGCTCTCATGCATGAACTGCTCTGTTCAATAGAGGGCCTGCCTTGTCCTGACAACTGTCTGGGCTGGAAATCCTCTCTAGAGTGAGAGTGCCCCCCTACTCCCCCTCCAGCCCTCCCTGTGTCCCCCAGGGCATGGGAGCCCTTGAATTTCAGCCAAATGGTCTGATAATGAAGAATCTAGCTTAGGAACAAATAAGCCAGGGAAGAAGGACTCAGAGGCAAAGCTCGAAGCCTGGTCCTCTCCAGGAGGCACAACCTAGAAAAAGCAAGCATTGAGCCCCATGCTGGTGAAGCAAAGAACCTTTGATCTCTCCAAGAGGTGCCCTGACCTTCTTCCTAGCAATGGCAAGGATAGCAGTTAACATTTATCAAGTGATACCTGGCCAGTACTGGGCTCAGTTTTACACATTGTTTTATTTAATCGCTGCAACTGTAAGGTTAGTCCTGTTCCCTTGGGGTTCAAAAGGGAAGTCTCTTCAAGATCAGGCAGCTGCCTGGTGCCGGGATGAGACCACTCACTGCGAATCTTCACATCCACCAGTTTGCTGTTCAGGTTTCTGTAAAATGACAGGCAGGTCTAGGGTTCAGCACCCAAAGGGTTTTCTATGTGTGAGCCCTCTTTGCACACTCCATGTACTAGAGGCATCACACCAGGAACCATGCTGGCATCCCCGGCAAAGTGGCTGCTTAACAAAATCCATGGTGGAAAGGAATGGGCCTGTCACATGTTGGATGTGGTGGAGTATCTCATTTCTTGATGACGGCAGGCTTTGGAACATACACCAGTAAGAAACTGTACACGGATTTAAAAAAAAATCAAGGAATTTAAAAATTACACTTCTCAATGGTTTTGCCCTTGCCACTCACTCTGTCTCAGCCACTCCAGGCTTTTTGTGGGGTGGAGCCTTCACCCTGGATTGCCCATGCCCTCATGGACCCAAATCTTACACTGTCAATGACATCTATCTGAGCACTACCCTCCCCTACCAGCCCTCCCAATCCCACTCAACTCAAGGGTGAGTCCTCAATAGACACTGAGTATCCAGGCCCTGCTCACTAAGTCTCTAAGAAATATTCAAGAAAGTGATCCAATTTGCACACAGCCCTCTGTGGTATTTCTCGGCTTCTTGCCTCCTTGCACACAGCCGAATCTGAGAACTTGTTCATCTTCCATTCCCAGTCTCCAGCAGGATGGACTGAGGGTGGTTCTCGGGCCCCTACATCTTTGTGCTATCTGCTTCTGCCGAAAGAGCTCTGTAACTTAAGTGACTCTAGCCTACATGTAGGGACACCAGAACCACAGAGAGAACATAGGCTCAGCCTGTATCCCAGTATTCTTCCCAGTCCAAACCTTGGTTCCCTTATCTGAAAAATGAGGGGATTGAAGTTGGTAATGTCCTCCTGACTTTCCCATCTCTGAATTCTCCCCATAGGAGTGGGACAGGCATGATCTCAGCCAAGATGGACTTGGGAACAAAACAAGTCTGAGCACAGGACAGCAAACATGACCAACAGGGGGCAAGTGGATCCCCCCTGTACCCAAAGCCACAGAGGTGGTAAGAAAAGAGACGCTGGGAGGAGCTGAATGACTCTACCAACCACTAGACAGCCAGGCTCACAGCTTCAAACTCCATGGTCTTTCTACACATATCTGCCTCGGTGCTTCCAAAAGCAGAAGGCCAGCGGATTACCCAAGATGCCATGGTCTAATAATCTAGATGGTTTCAGAATTTAAAGTTGAAATTTGCCTTTAAATTTAGATTATGCCTGGTGGTTTTTGAGATTTAGTAATGCAATAGGGTGCCAAGTGTGGTTTAATCCCAGCACTCAGGGGACAGAAACAACTGGACAAATCCCTGTTTGCTAGAAGACCACCTGGTCTTCCTATCGAGCTGCTCTCAGCCATCCAGGACTACACAGTGAGACTGCATCTCCAAAGAAAACAAAACCAAAGCAATGCAGCCTCCGTGAGAAGACTTTTCATTTCCCACAGAATGAACTACAAGATCAATTCTGACTCCTGGCAGACATAGACACGTCTTCTTCTCAGAAAGGCTAAGGTGAGCCTCACTTCCCATCTCTCTCCAAACTTTTGTCTGGAAGGTATGAGATTGGTGCTAATATTTTCAAGGGCTTGTTTGCTGCAAATAAAACCAGCAACAAAAATCAATTATCAGGAGAGGTGGTACACGACTATCATCATACTACATGGGGTTGCTGAGGCTGAAGGCTCTGAAGTTCCAGAGCAGCCTAGGCTACAGGGCAAGCAAGAACTCATCTCAAAAACAAACAGAATGGGAAAAACAATCAATTAACTTGGCCTTGTTAGTAGAGTGTTCTTCTGTGTCAACCAAGTACATAAGCAAAGAAAGTACTAAATTAGAAAGCTAAGCAGACATAGTGACTTTAGTCCTAGCACTCAGGAGTGGGAGGCAGGAGGACTGCCATTAGTTGGAGGCCAGCCTGGGCTACATAATGGGTTCCAGGCAACCTGGGCTACAGAAGAGACCTTTCTTAAAGAAAATGAATGGGAGGGGAGGGCAAGGGAGGGCAGGGGAGAGCAGGGGATAGGAGGGACGGGAAGGGAGGGGAGTGCAGGGGAGGGGAGGGAAATGGAGGGGAGGGGAGGAAGTTTGGAGAGAGAAAGGAGGAAAGGAAAATATGTCCCAAACCTATGAGACTATGATCCGAGAGCTATTTGTCATCCTGCCCATCTGTGCTCAAACACATCCTCTACAAATGTCCTCACAAAGTGGCACTTGATACCACCCACCACATTAGCCAAGGTCATATGGTCACCCCTAGATGGGTGGGTCATTTTTGACAACAATCACTATAGGTTCTGGAATTTCTTAAAGAAAGCAAAACTTCATGAGTGAACATGTGAGCCAACCTTCTCAAAAGGGTGATGTTCCCCTCCCTCTTCTGGCTCCTCACCTCATTGACACCGAGGGAACAGTCTTGACCACCCACTGTCAATGGAAGGGTTCCCTGGAAGGCATTGTCCAAGTGCATGTGGGCCCTCACTCAACACTTGGGAGCTCAGAAGTGTGACGTAGAGAAGGTTGTGGGTAAGTGAACATTTTAATTCAGTGGAACCTGAGATCACACGGGTGGGTAACGCTCTCCTTCGCACCACACCACTGAAATGAGATATGTCCCTGGCCACTGAAAATAGAAGGAATGAAGAGAGTAGGTGGAGGTGGTGAGCATGCACTCAGCTTTTAGGGAGTCTGTTTTACCCTTAATGTGAATTTAACTGAGGAATCGTGCCTTGTTAGTTCCTGAAAGAATCCAAATACCAACTATTTTTGCCCTATTATTTCCATGAGTAAGTTGGTAGAATAAAATATCCCAAATCCCAGCTACTTGGAAGGTGAAGGCAGGAGGACTGCACATTTGAGACCAGCCTGCACCATTGAGTTAAACTGTGTCTCCAAAAACACAAAACCCTGAGACAGCTCAGTGGTTAAGAGCACCTACTGCTCTTGCAGAGGCCTCAAAATGTATTCCCAGTATCCATGGCAGGAAGCTCACAACCACCTGTAACTACAGCTCCAGGGGCTCCTGAACCCTCTTCTGAACTCCATGAGCACCTTCTCTCTCTCTCTCTCTCTCTCTCTCTCTCTCTCTCTCTCTCTTTCACAGACACACACACACACACACACATGCATTTTATATACACATAATTAAAAAGAAAATAAATTGTTTTAAATCTTTCATTGGGAAACATGGTCAAAACAGTCACTTTTACAGCTGTATGATAGTCAGTCCCGGACAATGAAAGGGATGTGGGTCTCAGACAGCACATGTCCATGCCTTCTAAGGTGACTTCCCAGTGTCATTCTTTATGGGGCCACAATGAGACTCCAAGACCATCTTGGTGAGCAAAGCATCAACCATCATTCACAGAAAGCGTTTAACTTTGCGTAATGCCTGCACTCACATGTAACTGTAGGTGATGAGGTGAGAAATAACACAAAATTAGCAAATGATACCCAAGCCCTTTAGAGTTCAAAGCTTACTTTTTTATTCATTAAATTTGTTTTGAGATAATTATACACATGTACACAACACATACTGACCGCTCTAACCCTACCTCCCCACCAACTTCTCCCATGCCCCTCCTCCCAACAAAGCTCTCCCTCGTATTCATGGCTATTCCTTTTGTTCTGTGACCCACTGAGATGAACCAAGGCTGTCTGTATAGCCATGAGTTTGGTGCTATCTGTTGGAGCCTGGTAGGCTCAGCAGAGGGTACACAACAGAGAGAATAGTTCCTTCTCTCTCAGAACCTATCAATAGCCAATAGATCAGAGGTAAAGGGTGGGACCTCATTAGCCCCTCCCTCTTCCTTGACTGACAGTTGATAGGGACAGTCTTGTGTGGGCCCAGTGCAGGTAGATACAGTTGTTGACAGTTTAATAATGACAACAGTTGCATTAAGTCTAAAGAAGGGCGATTTACAGCCCTTAGCCCATCTCCTGGTTCCACATACTTCTCTTTTTCGATGTTCCCTGAGCCCTAGAGGGAATGGAGTATCTATCTTGTTTAGGCTGGGTCCACAACTGTTGCTTATTCTCAGCATCTTGGGAATCCCTGGGTCTCTTGCATTCACCAATATTCTTTGCAGGAAGAGGCTTCTCTGGGATCAGCTTTGTCTATGAGTAGAAGCATAGATATTTAGAAGGCGGTTTGCTTTGTCAATTTAGTTAACTATCAGTAATAAGTTCCCCACTGAGCCCATTCTATATGGAGAGATACCTTGCCCAGCCTAGACACAGAGGTGTGGGGGTGGAGAGGTACCTTGGTCCTGCCTCAACTAGATGATGGAACAGATTTAGTAGACTTCCTATGGGAGGCCTTACATGTTCCAGGGAGCAGATGGGAGCAGGGGGCAGTGGAAGGGGTGGGAGAGAAGGGGGGAGGGGGAACTGGGATTGGAATATAAAAAAATAAATTAATTTTAAAAGAGAGAGAGAGAGAGAGAGAGAGAGAGAGAGAGAGAGAGAAAGCTCCCCACTGGAGCTAGTAGTCTCCCTAGATCTCAGTTGTTAGCTCGGCTTAAAGTACCAGGAATGGATTGTTCCCCACTACACAACACTCCAATTAGAAGGCATTTGGTTACCCCCTGCACCATCAAGCCACCTTTGTACAGGTGAAGCAGGCCTATTTTGCCCAGAAAGCTGAACTTTTGTTTCAGAGGGTTCAGAGCTTGGCAAGACCAGTGGTGCCCTTTCTCCTGCAGCCTCCTGCTCAGCCCCCACTGTGATCTGATTGCTAGCCAACATGGAGGGAATTCTAGCACAGTGAGTTCCTCCCTGTTGTCTCTCTCCCCTCCAACCAACGTGTGTGGTGTCTTGGGTGGTGTGATTTAGCCTCTAGTTCTGGTGGGCAGCGTGAGGAATGACAAGAGCCTGTGTTGCTTTGGGAACTTCTGGTGCTTTCTTTGACTCACCAAGGTGTGTGTCTCACACTTGGGACTGAGAACTGTGCTCAGCACCCCACTATTTCCAGTAACAGCGTCATCAGGGAGGCTGCATAGTCACAAGACCAAACCCCGAGGGAGGATGAAATGCCATCCTTTGCAAGGAACCAGCCGCTCTCATTTAGTCGGACTTGAAGCAGAAGGTAGCACACGGGTCCCTTCTTACTCTCCCTATATCACTAAGAGTCTCCAAGATGATAGTAGCTTCAAGGGCTGGGAAACCGAAGATTTCCTGTCGTGGAGGACACATCTGTAGCTAAGAGAAACGTTTGGAGCCTGCAGAAGCCCCAGCTAAGCTTTCCCACGTCAGCTTTCCTCCACCCTCCTCCCCCCGGGGTGCCCAGCACAGCTCTCCCATTCTCTCACTCCTATTGTTCCCCAAACATCCCTCCCTTCATAAAAGCTGTCTGGCTGGGAGCTTAAAATATTGCTGGACAGTAAAACCTACCCATCAGGACTGATCCAGTCATATATGCTCAGTCGTGCAGCACATTAGGGGCGGGGTAGAGAAGTAGGAGGTGGGCTTTTAGGTGGCAAAGGAAAGACACCAAAGTTGCCATTTTACTGCTGAGCACCAAGAGAGAAAGACCGCACCTGTTTCTCCGTGGGACCCTACTCATACTGGCAAGTTTTCCTTGGGTGGCGTTACAATGTAACCTTCCCTTCGCTTCTTTTCTAGCCTGATCAGGACAGTACATAGTTTTCTCCAAAACGAAGAAAGTTGCCACCAAGTTCTATTTCTGGGCTGAGATGGCCGCGCTTGGACCATCTGGGAGTTCAAGGGTTTACAGAGGTTGGGAAGTGCCTGGATGTGTTGGGTGTGGATAGAGATGTTCAAACTCCAACTCTTGACGTCTTAAGGTCTTTTCATTTTCAGAAAGAATGAACGCGCCTCCAGGAATCCAGAGGGATGTAAACAATTGGTCCAGTTACCAATGCATTTTTTTTCCGATTTTTTTCACTCACAGCTCTGAGATGGAAGGGCAAGTCTCAATGGTTGAGTGCTGTGAGTGGAGGGGGAGCCACCTGCTCAGGGTACGAAAGGTTAAAGCAGTAAGGTTAAAGCAGTTCACGCAGCACTAGAATGAGTCTGGCTAGAGGTCCTAAAACTCTTCCTGGGAAGGGTTCTGTCGTCTGTTGATGAGAGTTGCTGCCTAGTGGCCCTACATACAAAGATGGAGGCACACTTACTCCCACTGGTAGCCAGAGTGGTGTGTGCCCCGCTGATGCTTTGGGAAACTTGTAAGCATGGGTGTTTATGTGGTTCTGTGGCTCTCCAAACCCACGATAAGGCCGCACGACCCTAGAAACTCCCTTGAGGGTCGGAGTGGGGAAGACTGGGGCTCACTCACATCTGAGCTCTGCTGCTCTCCCCAGCTGTGGGCCACTTTAGGAGACTCATTTAACCCTTCATCTTGTCCCTCCCTCGTCACAGTGTCAACAATTCTTTATTTTCTGAGTCTCAAACTGTAGATCTGTCCATTTTAGCTCAGGGCAAAATGTTGACAGCCTGTGACCAAAAAAAAAAGCGACTGTAATGAAGGAAACAATGAGGTGACTTTCACACCAAGCTAAAAGTGTTCAATTTAAAGACTTGACATTTATTCTAAAACTGTGTCCACTTTAGGTTTTGTGGTCTTAAAGCCTGCCCCACCTTTAATCAAGTGAGGGTGAAATCAGACTATGACACTATTTAGTGATCTGAAACATTGCTTATTTTTAAAATAAGGGGTTGGCAGCTGTGTGCTATTTTATTGTGCTTATTGTATTTAGTAACCTGAAATCTCAATATAAGAGCCATTTGCTTAGCTCATAGCTTGTCATGAGGACTGACCGGGGACACATCAATGTACGTCACTGTTAGGAAGAGGTGAGCATCTGACATAAGTTGCTGTTTCAGTTATCACCCTTACCCACAGTGCTTGAGTGGGAAGTAGCCAGGAAAATATGGAGGTCCTGGGACTGAGGTTTGAAAAAACCTATTAGTTTCATTTACATATGTACTAGATTGGTTCACTCCATTTTCACAAGCAAAATACAGCAGAGAGGACAACAGAGGCGAATGGCTCTTTTGGTCCCACTTTCTCCATGCTCCAGCTGGCTACTGTGATTTTACTTCTTTAAACACCACTGTGCATGCAAGTAAGACCAGGGCTGGGGTGTAACTCAGTCATACAGTACTTGCCTGGCATGTTTAGTCCAATCTTTATCCATGGAGGGGAATAAAAGACAACAATTCAAACACAAAAATTTAAGGAGGGGTGGGGGGGTGACGAGAGAAATGGCTCTGTGGTTAGGAGCACCTGCCGCCCTTCCAGAGGACCTGGTTTGAATTCCTAGCATGCATTTGGCAGCTCAAATCATGTGTAGTTCCAATCCCAGGGGATCTGATGACCCTTTCCAGACCTTGCAGGCACCAGAAGCACATACATGCAGGAAAAACAGTGCACACATTAAATAAACATTATTTTTTTCTTTTTCAAATAATTTATTTAAATTTAAAAGGAGAAAGGCGGCAAGAGAGTTTAGTAAGTCAAAGGTTGACTCCTGCCACCAAGCCTGATGACCAAAGTATGATCCCAGAAACCAGAAACCCAAATAGAAGAAGAGAACTGACTCCCAAAATTGTTGTTTGACCTCTACACACACACACACACACACACACACACACACACACACACACACACAGTCTAAAACATATTGTAATAACCCAAACACTTCCCCCAGCATCTTAAAACCTCTCCTGGGTGGCAAAAGTAACCTGTTTCACTGCTATGCTAATAGAAAGGTTTTGTTCTAAGTTACAGTTGCCTGTAACTTGGCACAAAACTCTTGAATAGACATAAGGAAAATTTTTTCAAAATTCAAAACAATCCTAATGTAGCAGGCAGGACACAGCTTTGCTCTGGCTTTCATTTAGAAATCATTGACATAATTGTTAGGAAGGTCTTGAGCCATGACCGTGTAACACTGTGTGTTAAGAGTCACTGGTTTACCCATTTATAGCCTGATGTTTCAGAAAACAAGTACCATCCACCCCAGTTTATGAGAAGGCTTATTTCCCTTTGTTTTTGGCTCAGGGTAGCTAGTTTGGATTATCTTGCTTTTTTTTCCTGGTATTTGCATTTCCTTAAAAGTTCTCTTTTTTATTTTAAATTTTATAAATATTGATTATTATTTACTGTGAGTTCTTACTCTAATTACCACTACATAGAAGACTGGAAGTCCCTGAATTTTGATGATAATTGTCTTTTGGGGAGCTGAGAGTTTCAGATCTTAAAATCATCACCCTCAGCCCCATCCTCTGGCACCCACACTTTGAAGTGCTTTGTTCTATGCTGTGATGGATCATGGAAGGCGAAAAAGTGATTCGCCTTCTGAGGCGAATGTTCTATTCTGAGATAGTAAGATTAAGTACACAGTAATAATAAGCTATCAGATTAGAATACATTAAAGCTAAAGTTTTGTCTTACAAGAGAAAATAGATATAACTATTTGATAAGAAACCCACCTCCCTGGGTCTGTCCCAGGTGTGGGCTTGATGCTTAGATGGATTACCCAACTGTGATGTTTCTCATTTATTTATGGATGGTGGCCAGCAGAAACCCAGAGAAAGGTCCTCCAACAGGAGCTATTGCCTTGATCTAAGGGCAGGCATGAGTGAGTTCTACAGCTCCAGAGATGTTCAGCTTGGAGGGACAACTGACCTAAAGTAATGTGACGGGTTTTATTTGCTTTGTTTACATTACAGTCCTGAATGAGTGGCACCATTTGTACACACCCTCCCTGTCATTTCAGCCCCTGCTACACTAGAGAAATTATATATCATTGTGTTTAATAATCTTTTCCCTACAGATTAAACATCTGTATTTAAACAACCACCTGTAACTAACTCTGCAGCCTATTTGTTTTGTAAAACATTGAACACGTCCTAGCAGACTTCTGTAACACAGCTCCCCCTGAAAGCACTCTCTGCTCTTGGGATCTAAAGGGTTGATAATAAAAATATACTGTCCTCAATTTGTAAAACTATTAAGAGGGGTTTCCAGCTCTCAACCTCAAGAAAGGAAAGCATAAATTAGGACTATAGAAATCGGAGAAATGTGTAACCCACGTTTCAGGCAGTATTTCTTAATGGTTGGAAAATCAAACCTTAGGGATCAGGTACCAAACTGCAAGTGTTTTGCTGTCTGATCTAAGGCCATCTGTTTAGCCTCTAAAGCTCCTGTTTTCTCATATCTTGAAAGCAAGTTGTTTTTTTAAAAAATCAAATAAAGTCCTATGTGCTGGGTTGTGCGTGTGTAGGCATTGGCTATGCAGCAGTAAATGCAAGAGGCACACCCCTATCACCTGAGCAAGAGCTTAAAGTCTAACCAGATTGAGATAAAAGAAATAATGCAACATCAAAGTTATGTCCATAAGAAATGTTCGATAAATATTCATTCCCTTCCATTTCTTTTCATATATGTGATCATTACATATTCCAAAAGAGCCCAAAGCAAGGTGGCTACTTACAATTTAATTCACATAAGAATATTATTAGGAGCCCAGGAACTCATAGTATAGGGGATTGTTTTCAGTATTACAATTCATGAATCTCCCATCAACGTGTGGTCTTGATTTAAATCTATGTAACCATAGCTTCCTACTTCTGGTCCATATTCAAGGAGTTACACAGACACTGATTCATGGATCCTTTCAGACAGTTTGTGAGGTGAATGAGAACAGATAGTATTAGTAACACTATTTTATAGATTAGCATTAAGCCCACTTCAAGGTCCCTTTCGTCCCTTAGCACTAGTCCACACAGACAAGGCACTCCATAGAGATATTTACCCCATGACTGCTCCATCAGTTCGGAAAGGAGCACACTCCAAGAGCTGGGAAAGAGGTCACCTCGGGGTTGTACTACAGCCACTTAGGTTTTGCCTTCTGCTTCCTAGGTGGTGAGCAATGGGTGACTGGAGTTTCCTGGGAAACATCTTGGAGGAGGTGAATGAGCACTCCACCGTCATTGGCAGAGTTTGGCTCACAGTCCTTTTCATTTTCCGCATCCTCATCCTTGGCACCGCGGCCGAGTTTGTGTGGGGTGATGAGCAGTCTGATTTCGTATGCAACACCCAGCAGCCAGGTTGCGAGAATGTCTGCTACGATGAGGCCTTTCCCATCTCTCACATCCGCCTCTGGGTTCTGCAGATCATCTTCGTCTCCACTCCATCGCTGATGTATGTGGGGCACGCGGTGCATCACGTTCGCATGGAAGAGAAGCGAAAGGACCGCGAAGCTGAGGAGCTGTGTCAGCAGTCCCGCAGCAACGGGGGTGAGAGGGTACCAATTGCCCCGGACCAGGCTAGCATCAGGAAGAGCAGCAGCAGTAGCAAAGGCACCAAAAAGTTCCGGCTGGAGGGCACGTTGCTAAGGACCTATGTCTGCCACATCATCTTCAAGACCCTCTTTGAGGTTGGCTTCATCGTGGGCCACTACTTTCTGTATGGTTTCCGCATCCTGCCCCTCTATCGCTGCAGCCGGTGGCCCTGCCCCAATGTGGTGGACTGCTTTGTGTCCCGGCCTACTGAGAAAACCATCTTCATCCTGTTCATGTTGTCCGTAGCTTTTGTGTCCCTCTTCCTCAACATCATGGAGATGAGCCACCTGGGCATGAAGGGAATCCGGTCTGCCTTCAAGAGGCCTGTCGAGCAACCATTGGGGGAGATCCCGGAGAAGTCTCTCCATTCCATTGCGGTTTCGTCCATCCAGAAGGCCAAGGGCTACCAGCTCCTGGAAGAGGAGAAGATCGTGTCCCACTACTTTCCTTTGACTGAGGTCGGGATGGTGGAGACCAGCCCACTCTCAGCCAAGCCTTTCAGTCAGTTTGAGGAGAAGATCGGCACAGGACCGCTGGCAGATATGTCACGGGGTTACCAAGAAACCCTGCCTTCTTATGCTCAGGTGGGGGCCCAGGAAGTGGAGGGGGATGCGCAGCCTGTCGAGGAGGCTGTGGAAATGGGAGAGAAGAAGATTGAAGCAGAGAAGGTGACCCCAGAAGAGCAGGAGACGGTTGTTGTGCCAGATGGGGAGAAAGTAGAGACCCCTGGAGTCGGGAAGGATGGCGAGAAAGAAGAGCTGCAAGCTGAAAAGGTAGCCAAGCAAGGTCTGTCCGCCGAAAAGGCGCCTTCACTCTGCCCAGAGCTGACAACCGACGACAACAGGCCCCTGAGCAGGCTGAGCAAAGCCAGCAGCAGGGCCAGGTCAGATGATCTCACCATATGAGGTGGTGCAGAAGAAAGGCACCCCACCTCCAGCTAATACAGACCGAGATAAAACCAGCTGGTACCAATATACTTGGAGCCTTCTGTGTCACCCCCACCCCTAGTTGGATAGATGCTGTCCTAGAACAGTGCATGCTGTACAACTAGGAGACTGTCTTTCCCTTGTGTATGGGCTACCAAGGTAAACCCGCTGTCCTAGTGAAGTTCCCAGTCTCCTATGCCTGCCCTGGGGGGGCTTTGCTCTCCTCCTTCTCCACGGCAAACCATCAGGTCAGAACTGTGGTTACCTCATAACCATTTACTAGTCTTGTCTCAAGCTCACTGACTCAGTCAGACTCTGAACCCAGCATTTCCCTAGCAGAAGCCACTGATCCTACATGAATGATCTCAAACTCAAAAGCCTACAGCATCCAGGCAGGTGACTTAAATAGCTTAAGTGACCCAACTGTAATAGGATGACAAATGATATGTGAAAGGTGGACAGCAGGTGCAATAGCTGGCCACTTCCAGGCAAGAGTTTCCTTGATACCTGGACATCTGTTTTGTTTTTTGTTTGTTGTTGTTCTAGTTTTTTTTTTTTAGTTTAGTTTTGTTTTAAGAGAAGCCAGAAATTCAAAATATAATTTAAATTTTAGCAACTTAATGTTAAATACAATATGTGGACCAAATGCAATGTATCCAAATTTAACCTGTGGGGTATCAATTTACAATATCAGTTTAAATTAATGAGCCCAGATTTGCTAAGGAATTTGCCTGACTTTTTTTTTTATGGTCTTGGCATATTTTTGTAGCTTCCCAACCTCATTTTACCAATTTGAAAGATCTCAAGTTGTCAGTCCAGGAGATACCCAGAGTTCTTGCTGACCGTTCTGTTGGGTCACTGTGCCCCCAGGTTTAAAGCTGTTTTGTCTTTGTGTCAGCAAGAATTCTGCCCTGAGCACAGTAAGAGAGCGAGTGAGCTATCAAACCTCTCCCTGTGAAATGAAAAGGCTTTAGACTTTCAAGCCCGGTTGCAGTTTTCTTCCCTGAAGCAACAAAAATCCTTTTTAAAAAATTCTCCTCTTCCAACATCCGTATTCAGCCTAAAATCTGCATCTCCTTTTTACCAGAGCTGGGAACAGAATCAGTTCCAAGCTGGAGGATGTCTGCCCACAGGCCTTTCCTGAGGGAGGCAGCGCTCAAGTCTTGTTCAGGCAAAATGAGTACCAAAAGCTATCTGTGGGGAACTGACAGGGGAAGAAAGTATCTTAATCTATTACCTACAAACTGGATGCTCAGTCAGTATCCAGTCCACATTGTATCCCTAGGGACACAGAGGCTAAAGGGGAATCATGCCCTATAAGCCTTCAACCAACCCACCTCAAATACTGAGTCCAATCAGGGAAAAATATAAGGTACACATGCATATTTCATACAGGGAACAATTTTACTCAATT
Source organism: Cricetulus griseus (assembly GCF_003668045.3). NCBI lineage: Eukaryota > Metazoa > Chordata > Mammalia > Rodentia > Cricetidae > Cricetulus > Cricetulus griseus. The sequence goes on from NW_023276806.1 coordinate 59,574,636, forward strand.
GATTTCCAGAATAGATGAATGATAGATAGATAGATAGATAGATAGATAGATAGATACAGATAGATGACAGATTAGCTAGATAGATGATATTTAGATAGATAGATTGATAGATAGATAATGAAGATAAGTAATGGTGACCTTAACTCCTACCTATCTGATTCTTTTAAAGAGAAGGCAGAAATTCATGATAATGGGCTTCACATCCCACCCAGGACAGCCATGAATGCAGCACAACACAAAATCATAAGCTTACTGTCTTTGTTTGGGCTACTATTGCTTTGATGAAACACCATGACCAAAAAGCAAGTTAGGAAGGAAAGGGTTTATTTGGCTTGCACTTCTGTATTGCTGTTCATCGCTGAAGGAAGTCAGGACAGGAACTCAAACAGGGCAGGAACCTAGAGGCAGAAGCCGAAGCAGAGGCCATGGAGGATGCTGCTTACTGACTTGCTCAACCTGCTTTCTTATAGAACCCAGGACCACCAGCCCAGGGATGGCACCACTCACAATGGGTTGGACCCTCCCCCATTAATCATTAATCAAGCAAATGCCCCACAGGTTTGCCTATAGCCCAATGTTTGGACAGCATTTTCTTAATTAATGTTCCTTCCTCTCAAATGACTTTAGCTGGTGTCAAGTTGACATAAAACTACCCAGAACACTTAGTTAAAACATTATACGATTTTTGTAATTTTATTTTTTGTGCTTCAAGCACATGATTCTCTAGGGTGAACTTTGTAGGTGATGGAATCACAATGTCGAGAGGCTGGACATGCCTGAACACTGACTGCATCACGAGCTAAGGATGGGTAGGAAGTGGAGAAACTAAGTCAGCAGTGCAGAGACCTGGACATTGCACCAAGATACCAAAAAACCAGCCAACCAAACAAACAAAAACCAAAAAAATGCCCTTAGATTGGCCCTACTTCCTGCCAGCACCATCTCAAAGTGGGAAAGTCCTCTTGCGATCCTCTGGATACCACCCTCATTTTAACATATTTATTCTGGATTAAGCCTCGGAAAACTATCCCTCCCTATGAAAGTTAATGTTCTCATTGCCTGGTGCCACATCCTAAGCCAAAGCAGTTTCAAAAATAATTCACAGAAGGTTTGTTTTCTTTTTAATATAAGTATGCCTAGTAAATCCGTGTTTAAAATGAGGAAGGTAACTATGTATTTATCTAAAAACCCAAAGTAACAGACTTTCAATGGAGGAATGCATCGGGGATGAACAGTTGAACAGAAGGAAGCTTTTATGTTCTCAACATGTGACTTTCTGGTTCTTACTGAAATCTTCCCCCTGCCAGGTAGTAACAGTCCAGCACAAACCTTGTCGTGCACAGTGAGAACAGTAGCAAAACTCCCAAGCCTGAGACTCCAGAGTGTTCTCAGCCCTCATTGGCTGCCTGATTACCCCTGCGGTTGTGCTTACAGTTCAAAAAGAACCTTCTTTCTTGATCAATACCAGGGGTGTGATGGGTGGGGTGGGGTGGGTGTATCTCTGCTAGGACCTGATACATGATGGGTGTGGCTCAGTGGTAGAGTGCTTGCCTGGCAAGTGTAAGGCCCTGAGTTCAATCCCCAGCACCCCAACTAAGACCAAATTTTAAAAAGAATAAAGAAAAAGCTAAATCCTGTTTTAAGGCGACATTGCCAGGGCTGCTGGGAGCCAGTTGCAGAGCTGTGGGGAGGGTTGTTGGGCTCCTTGTCTTGGCTGCATGTGGGTGTGAATGGGGCATTCCCTCAGATGAAGTGGTGTCTCGCTTCACTGCCCACACTTGCTTGGGCCCCCACATCGTTGGACACTCCCCTTTTGACCTTCCCAACAAAAAGAAGTCTATGATGATGAGACAGACACAAGCACCCAACAGGGATTGTCTTTCTATTTCTGCCAGTTAGTTGCTGTGTTGTCATTGTCTCTTATACTCTCTATACCTCGGTTTTCTGTCTACAAACAAGCAATGGCACTCACTGCCTGCCTACCTCCAGGGGTATCAGAAGGACTGATGAGTTGGCTGCCAGGCCTGGAATCTGCTTTATGTTGCCACTTCCTGAGAGGTTCCCCAACAGCAGTAAGACAGGGTGGGGACAGATAAGTGGTGAGAGTTTCCACCTACCCCCTCAGTTACGTGGTGAGAGTTTTTCAAGGTAGACATCCTAGAAGCCAGTTTTCTCAGAAAAGACTCCACAAAATTTTGATTCCATACAATGACCCCCGATAGATGAGCAATTACTTCAATGATTGGAATGAGATTCCTCTTTAGCTGCCACATAGCTCCCATGAGGTCCCATTCAGAGGTACCTGTGTGTCCGTGTTCTTCATGGGGCATCCGTGCTCTCTGTTTGGGGGCAAATAATCATGACTGACCCAGGATCATGGTGCTTCTGAGTTCTCTTAGTCCAGCTTTACTTCCAACTCGGGCCCTCATTAAATAACCCCCTAGAGCACATGGTCCTGCCAATAAAAGATGACTAGCAAGATAACAGAAGTGTGGCTCCCAGGGGAAAGGGGCTAAGGACTTGATAGTCTTAACATCACCATCGGGGAGATCTGCACCAGGAAAGCTGAGTCACTCAAAGTTCAGTTAGAGAGTTGCAGGATTGCCTGGGTAATCCCTAGCATCTGTGCTTTGTAAAAAGACCTATCTGGGTTTCATGACTTTAGCCCTTGATGTTCAGGTGATGTATCCAACACAGCACTGAACAAATATTCCTGAAGATTAATATGGCTTGGAGGCCCACAAAAAATCATTGACATTTTGTGAGGTGTGGTGGCTGCCTCTTTTTAACTCTGGGGATGCCAAGTTGTCATTCCTCTGCTCTCTGTGACAGTGTTCTCTAGGTGAATGGGGAGTATAAGCCCCCTCCTTCACAAGGTCTAATTCTTCTTCTGAAAAACTTACTAATGTGGAAATGAAAAGAAGGGAGGCATTGCCAAACCGTAAGATGACATTGTAAAGTACATCCTGAAGCAATGATAGGTGTCACTCCCTAAGAGTGCACAGCTCATTAAACCAAGAGGCTGATAAAAAGTGGGACAACGAGTAAAATGAGGGGATGGCCCTGAACTCCTAAGAATCACATTGCAAACAAGGAGCACCTTTAATCATTCGAGAACCTGTTGTTGCAAGCGATGCCAAGGAGCTCATCTTAGCAGAGTTCCTGTGCAGAGAAGGAAGGATGTGTCAACCTCTAAGACTGATTCATGGCAGAAGAAAGATAAGCACACAGGAACAGCTCGGCTGGAGCCACGTGGAAAACAAAGGGCAAGACTAATGCAGAGCAGTGCTCCTCTTCAGTTCCTGAGGTCTGACGGACACTGTGTGGGCCAAGAACAGCCCAGGACCTCAACAGCACCTCCCATTCCATCCTCCTCTTATCTCCCTCTGACTCAAACTAGCCCTCTATGCATTTCATGTGAAATGATTGCCCAGCCAAAGTTAGTACAGACTAGATAAAAACGTGTAGGGACAGGTTGGATGGAAAACTCCTCTGAGTGTAAATATGTTCTATAAGATGTAGTGTGTGCTTAGAAATTACGATGGAAGAGACAGGGAGATTTCCCTTTCTTGAAATTACTGTAGTAAAACTAAAAATGTCTTTGGGGAATGGAGGGGATAAAGGAAAGGTAACTCTAGATCCAACAATTAAGTAAAGAGAGAAGCTATCTGAAAGACAACTCAGACTCCACTGCTTTTGACACTACCACTCCCAGAGCCTGGGAGAGGATGCCATTCATCTCTGATAGTGGCCACCAGGTGTGAGTGGGACAGACTAGAGTCCCACAGTCTTCAGGAGATTGCCCGGGCAGAAAACAGATTCTATAAGAATCCATCCATTTGCCTGGAGAGAAAAGGAAACTACTTTTTTGCCTTCTCTGTGTGCTTTCTTGTCCATCTGGGAAACACCAGTAAAGAGTGAGCTAAGAGATGCATTCAAAGTTAACTCCACCAGGAAATGGCTCATGAGTGGCAACACTGGGATGGGGATCCTGTACTTTCCAACCCTCTCCATTCTGGTGTCAGAACTAATAACTACATGGTAGATTGTTAACAAAACAAATAAAACTAACTTGACTTTTAATCACCTTTGTTTTTTCTTTTGACCTATCAATCAAGTAAAAAGACTGCCTCAGTTTCTAATTATTCTTCTTTTGAGTTGGGGTCTGGGAAAGGAAGGGAGTATGGTATGTGAGTAAATGTTGAATAGCTTTCTCCAAGGTAAAGAAGCCCTGGCTTGTGTGTGTTTCTTACTTGACTTGTGTAAATTCTTTCACTGTTATCAATTTTGAGCTACCCGTACCATATCACTGGCAGAGTAATAAAATGTCCAGTGGCACATTGTGACGTTTCCTTATCATACACTGTATATGCAATGTTCTGTAGATATAACTAACCTCAGTGCTGTGGTTTGAATGTCCTCAACAGTTGATGTGATAGGAGGCTTGGTCCCCTATCAGCTGGTGGAACATTTAAGAGGAGGGACCTAGTTAGAGGTCCTTAGGTCATCGGTGGCATGAAGTCATTCTCACATGACCCCACAGTAGTTCTCATCTGACCCCTTCATAGTTCTATGAAGAGAGTGATTACAAAAGGAGCAACCCTGGTCCCTCTCAGAAATCTCTATTTCCTGCTTGAGATATGACTGCTTACTCCAACATATGATTTTGACATTTTCCATCTGTCACAGAGCCCTCACTGGATTTGAGCTGCTGCAAGTGCTATGCCACAGAACTTCCCAAACCGTGAGCTAAACAGCACTATTTTCCTTTACTCATGGCCTGTGTCCAGTGTTTTGTCAAAGTGATGTAAAGCTGACTCATGGACTAAAGCTAATAATAGAAGATAGGAAGCTTTGAGTGTATGTTACCTTCATGCCACTTTTAGGTTTATACAGTCTAGTTGTTAATAGTGAAAGAACTGAAAAGCTGGCTTACAGAATTCCTGAAATTTGGCAAACGACTTGCTCAGCAGCTCCAGGAGACTCCTAGGTGAAATGAGGGTGAATATGATCTAGCCAGAGCAGAACGATTCTCCCAGTCAGCTGAGATTTGCTCAGTACGCTTCCTCTCCTACTCTAGCAGGGAAAAACATAAAGGCACGCCTGGTTAGTCCATGGAGAGAAGCAAAAAGATAACATGTGCTTTCTTTCTTGCCCCTGAGAATTTAAAGAAGAAATGAAATGATTCATTGAGTATGAAAATAAACTGATAACCAGGTAAAATTAGTCAGAAGCTTCTGCCTGGGATTTATCCTGTCTCCGCTCTTGTCAAAACTCTTTAGTAATTCTTCATTCCCTACTATGATTGACACAGTCGTTTGTAGCTTGTGCCTACTCACTCAGATAAGAGCTCTTTTCACCAATTGATATTCTCTTCTGCTCTAACAGCCCAATTTATGCAAGGAAACCCCCTTCTGCAGGTGGGTATAGACCTGGCAGATCCTCCTCACACCCCACCACTTCATTGTGTGTGTGTGGTGTTTGCCTGCAGGTATGTCTGTGCACCGTGTGCATACAGTGCCTGAGGGAGGCAGAAGAGGGCATCAGATCCCCTGGGATTGTGAGCCACTATGTGGGTGCTGAGAATCAAACCCAGATCCTCTGGAAGAGTAGCCAGTGCTGTTAAGTGTCGAGCCATCTCTCTAGCCCCTCTTGATGGATTCTTAGTTGATTTCCTGGGTGGAGGTCGGCTTTGGGGATCCACTGGGCTAATCAGTCACAGTCCCTAGAATGTTACTCACGTGTGGAATAACAGGAACCTGAAAATTGGTTGGAATTCGTTTATGATGGCACAAGTTCTTGAACATCCAGATTTTCAGGAAATACCTGGTACTTATTTCTTTCAGACTACGGATTTTAGCCTTCCTTCAATTTGCTAAGCTGCCCCAGAGTTCTCGCTCCCTCCCCCATTTAACATAGCCCAAATCACTCACATTGCTTGCCTGCAGCAATGCTACATGGATGTACCACCTTGAAACCTCATCCTCCACGTCTCTCTGCATGCATTTGCCTTAGTCTGAAGGAACCAGCATCGAGTGTCCAGTACAGATAGTTCTGGCACACAGAAACCAATAAATGCTGTATCGTTTCAGAGCTGTGTCTTTGTTTATGAAATTTCACAAATTCTAAGAAAAGGTTAGTTGTTACTTCCTTTGCAGAACTTTGATACCCATGAACCCTTCTGTTGTTCTTACTTACCAAATTGTTTCATTGGGGCTGGAGAGATGGCTCAGTGGGTAAAGGCACTTGCCACCAAACATAAGGACCTGATTTTGAATCCCAGGACCTACATGATGGAAGGACAAGTTGTCCTCTGACTTACAAACATGCCATGGTGTGTGTGGTGTGTGTGTGTGTGTGTGTGTGTGTGTGTGTGTGTGTGTGTGTGTACCTATATGTGCACACACACACGGGGGGGGGGGCACTAAATAAATACATGTAAATGTTTTAATGTTTTAATTTGCTAGGGCAGAGATTTTATCCTACTTATCACTGCATATTGAATACTTGGGACATAGTCACATTTGATGAATACATAAATGAATTACTGAGACCACCCAGGACAGGAATAAGATAAGTGGCCAAGCTCTACACAGCAACAAAGCAGGCTGGCACTAACTAAGGCTATGTCTGAAAAAGTGGTTCCCTAACGGTCCCAGGTTTCCAGGCTTGAAAGCAAACAGGTTTCCTTTGTCATAAATAAAGGAAAAGAGGTTTGCATATAAATTCCTGGATGTTGAAGATAGAAACCATCATGTTAAAGATGCTTTCACATATGTTATCCTTTTGCTTCTCTCCTGAGAAGGCCAACCAGGTGTGTATAAAGTGAGTGAAGATGATCCATAGTCCATAAGGTCAAGATACCTTTATTCAGATAAATACCAGCCAAACGCAAGCCAGAGTGTGCCCAGGGCAGCCGAGCAGTGAGGCCTGAGAGAAGGGGCCTCCCATGTGCCTGCCACCTCTTAAGAACCTATCCCATGTCATCCTGACCTCACCTTGACCACGCCCTGACAGGCGTGGCCAGACACACCTGCAGCCAGCCTCTAACAGAGTGGCCTACAATGTGTGTGGCTTTTGTTTGTCCCTGAGGCCTGTTGGAGTAGGAGAGGAAACACACTCAGCTGACTGGGAGACTCTTTCTGCTCTGGCTGAATCATATTCTCCCTCATTTCACCTAGGAGCCTCCTAGAGCTGCTGAGCAAGTTGTTTACTGAATTTTTGATAATTACTAAATACCTGAATCCATTTAAGCATATGGTGAATAAATGCAATTGTTGTGAGTGTAGTTACAAGCTATAACTTGAAACTTGTATGTTATATATTAATAATTCTTATATAGTAGTTATTCTTAATATTATACATTGTATAATGTTATATATTAATAATTCTTACATGTATTACTGTTTCTTTAGACTACATATTATATAATATAGTATACTAATAATTCTTAATATATTTTTTAGAGGTTTGAAGTCTTAGGTTATATGAGTGTAAACTTAGGAACTGTAAATGGAGCTATCTCTGAATATCATCTTAGGAAGATGTCATCTTTGGACAACTGGAGATCAGAGGGCTCTCCATGCCTACCAGTCCTCATTATCTGAACTTCTGGACAATGCCTGAATAAAAAACTAAACCTTTCTTGTATAAATCCACTGAGATGTCAAGATTGACGTTATAGTAGTTATCATGATCTGTTTCCAGAAACTGATACATTGAGGTTAAGTAGGTCTGAAACAAAAACTCAAAATCCATAGTGTTTGCTGAGTAGTAAAGAAACAAAATCAAGGCTACATAATAAACCCTCAGATAATTCCACACAAATATACAGCAAAAATATTACTTGTGATGACTTATGTTAGTTATATATTACTGTGTAATAACCACTCCAAAACATAGTGGCTTCAAACAAGAACGTATTATCTCTCAGCCTCCCTGTGGGTCAGGCCTGGAGCAGTCTAGAGATGTCTCGTGAGACTACAATCCAGTATTGATCAGACTGATGTTCTCAAAGACTTGACAGCTATGGGGGAATCCACTCACTCAAGTTGATGCTACCAAATTGGCCCTCCTCAGGCCTCTCCATGAGGCTACTTGAGTGTCTTAATGACCTAGTGGCTGATTACCCTGGAGCAAGTTACCCAAAAGATCAAGGAGATCTTCAACGTCTTCGGTGACCTAACCATGGAAGTCATATACCATCTCCTCCAACATATTTGAGTGGTCATTTCCCTCAGATGGCTCCAAATATCAGGGGTAGAATAAACTATAAATAACAAGATTAAGTTTCCAGGAAAAGAGGAAATATATGATTGTACTTTTGATGACATTGTACTTTTCATAATCATATCAAATTTTAAGAAATAATGGGATGTCTACAGGACACTGAAAATGAAAATAGAACCCAGGAACTCCAAATAGATAAAATTTCACTCAGGAGTCAGTGCAACCAGAAGGTACTTTCTGGCCAGTGAGGGGGTAAAGGAATTTGCCACCAAGTTTGATAGCCTAAGTTCAATCTCCAGACCCACATGGGGGAAGGAGACAACTGACTCCTGCAGGCTGTTCTCTGACCTCCATGGGCACACTATGGACATTAGCACACGCAAATGCACATACAAAATGAATGAACAAATGAATTTAAAAAGTAAGTAAATAAACAAAAGACACTCTAAACCGTACAAAAACATAACTGCAAAACATCTTCAAAGAAAAAATATTTTGTTATTCACTCAGGCCAAAGATAAAGGAAATGCTAAAACAATCACAGAGGCAAAGTGTACAAGAAGCAAAAGATAATTACTAAATACATTTAAGTGTATGGTGAATTACATGCAATTGTGAATATAGCTACAAGCTACAACTTATATATTAGTAATTCTTAAAGGTTTGAAGTAATAGATTATAGGAACATAAACTGAGGAGTTGTATTGGAGGGGTTGGGGGAAAAGACAAACATGAGAAAGTAGAAGTACCTGATTTCTTGATTCTGTTAGCATACAGAAAACATGGGATCACATGTGTTGCTTGAAAGCAATCTGTCTTCTAAAGTTCTAAGGGTTAAAAAAATATCTGTACAACAAATAAAGACACAAAACAAAGAGACCAGAATCATCAAAACAAGTGTTAATTTTCATTGATATAAATTATAATAGCCACATAGACATAGTATGAATCATTTATGCAGAAAAAAATTAGGGTATCAAAGTAGGTAGCCATCAGAAGTATGAACAGAAATACAGCATCTCTGAGAGACTTGACCATGCCCACTTGGTCTTAGGCGATTGGTAGAAGACAAAACTCTAAAAGCAATTGCTAGGTAGATGGCAGCCTTCTCACCCACAGTTCATCAGCCACCCACTACTCTGTTGCAGAAGTCCACAGCCTCAACTCTAGCTGCCACAGGAGCTAGCTAAAAAGAGTTCAGTATGTGTCCAGGGATTTGGGGACACATACAGTGAAAGTCCCTTGCCTAGAGAAAGTTGAAAGTTTAGATAAATTATTACTTGATGGGGGCAGTCCTTCTGTATATATGTCTCTCTTATTGGTTGATGAATAAAACACTGTAGGCCAATAAGGCAGGAAGATAGGTGGAACTCAGAGATGAGAATTCTGGGAAAGGTAGGCAGAAACAGATGCCTGTGAGACCGGAAAGAAAGGACACACCAGGCGTTCTCCAGTAAGATAAGACCATGTGGAAATACATAGATTAATAGAAATGGGTTAATAATTACGACAGAGCTAGCCCAATAAGAAGCCCAAGCAACCGGCAAACAGTTTTATAATTAATATAGCATCTATGTGTTCATTTGGGACTGAAGCAGCGTTGGGACCAGGCTGGCAGGAACGAATCTCTGTAACAATTACTTGTGGTTCATAGTCTTTGCCATGTAGAAGATGGACAGGAGGCTCAATAAGTAAAGTGCTTGCCTTACTGAGGCACACCTGTAATTTCAAAGCTAGGGAGGAGGAGACAGAAAGAACCCCTGGGCTCACTAGCTGTCAGTCTAGCCTCCACGAAAGCTCCAGGCCAATGAGAGACATTTTCTCGAAAAAGATGGATGGAGTTTCTGAGGATGACATTCAAGGCTATGTCTTGTGTTTTACACATACACACACACACACACACACACACACACAGACACACACACGTGCATATATGCACACACATGCATTAAAAATAAAAAAATATTTTATCACATAATTGTATTATAGCAAACGATACGAAAAGCATCAAACATGAAGACTGAGGAACTGGGGATATGACTCAGTAGTAAACTATTTGCCACGAGAGCATGCAAACCTGAGTTCAGATCTCCTATATCCTAGTAAAAAAGCCAAGCAGGGCAGCACACAACTGCAATCCCAATGCTACAGAAGCAGAGACAGGCTTGCTGAGCAGCGAGTCTAGCCAAATTGGCAAACTCCAGATTCACTTAAAGACGCCGTCAAAAAAAAAAATAATAATAAGTCAGAGAACATGGAGAAGGGTACAAAAAGACACTCAAGGTTGACTGTTACGATAAATCTTTCTGCTAAAAGCCGCCTGAGCCCCACCGCCACATGTGAGCTTTACGCCAGCCGCCCACCCGAGTGAATACACAGAAACTTGTATTAGGTTTAAAGCTGCTTGGCCAATGACTATGATTCTCATCTGTTAGCTCAGTCTTAACTATCATAAACCTATACATTTTATAAGACTTATCTTATCGGATGCTTAGGCGTCCCTCATTGCTGGTGGTTCACATTGTGCTACTGGAGCAGGAGCGGAGGGGAAAAGAGGCATGCTTCCTGTTTCTCCTTCTTTAAATATGAATCTCCTTGCTATGTCACTTCCTGCCTGGATCATTCTCTACTACATGTCCCAGAATCCTCTTTGACTCCTAGTCCCATCTAACTTGCTGTCTCATTGGCCAAACAGTATTTTATTTAACAATCAATAAGATAGACATACACAGTACATTACCCATCATCTCCTCTTATGGAGACATTATAAAAGATAAGGGTAACATCTTTTATAATAACTGAAGAAAATTATAACCATAACTATCTGTCTTCAAGTCTATCAAAAACCACAGAAGGATAATATATAAACTCTAGATTTGACAGAACATCTCACTACCTGGACAGTCACCCTAAGTTCCTCTGCAATGTTGGGGCATCCATCTTCAGCCCATAGGCCACAGTGTGTCTGGCACACTTCTCCATTTTAACAGGAACCCTTCAGTTGACCGCTGGTCTCTACACATGCACACATACATGTATATGAAAATTTTCTCTACCCCCCCCACGCAGATGTAGTTAAATCACATCATGACCAAGTATTGGAATGCTATTGAGTTAATGAAAATGAAAAGGCTTTAGCATGAGAAAATGTTCATGATATATTTCTAATTGAAAACTATGACAGGTCGGGCATTGGTGCCACATGCCTTTAATCCCAGCACTCGGGAGGCAGAGGCAGGCAGATCTCTGTGAGTTCGAGGTCAGCCTGGTCTCCAGAGCAAGTGCCAGGATAGGCTCCAAAGCTACACAGAGAAACCCTGTCTTGAAAAACCAAAAAAAAAAAAAAAAGAAAGAAAACTATATGACAAATCATCTTAACTGCCTTTTTTTCAAGATAATGTGACAAAATACCATAGATTGGGTGGTTTAAACATCACATATTTATTGGCCACAGTTCTGGAAGACTGCAAGTCCACAATCGAGGTCCTAACATTGTCACTTCCTGGTGATAGTCCTCCTGCCTTACAGTCAGCTGCCTTTTTGCTGTATTTGCACATGATGTGATGGAAAGGGGAGAGGGCTAAGTAAAGGAGAAGAGAGAGGGGAGAGGGAACACGCACGTTCTAGTCTGTGTACCTCCTTGTAGCGGCACTAATCATGAGAGTGTCACCCCTCATGACTGAACCAAACTTAATTACCCCACAAGCTCTGCTTCCAAATACCATCACATTAGGGCTTCGATATGAGAATCTAAGGGAGAAAACATTTGGTTCACTGCACTCACTGTGGGCCATTTTGTGGGAAATGAAAAAGTGTATGGGCTGGTTATATATCAGGATAATAAGTAATGGCTATCTCAGACCTTGAAATAACTCCAGCATTACCCTCCTTTCTGATTGCCTTGCCAAAGTCACGGTGTCAAGTCACAAGCCATGGTAAAGGTAGGTACTTACCTAAACCGAGTGAATGCCTTGCTGGCATCCATCTAGAAAGTCATTAGTCTTGGAGCAGGAAGTACTAGCAGTAGGGAGAACTTTCTGTCCCACGCAGGCACAGAGGACAGGTGGCCAGATATTCCGAACAGTCCCTATTATTGTTTCTTTTATTTATCAATTTCAACTTACGTATTCATTTTAAATTTCATCTCTGTGTGTGTTTCTTTTTGTTCACAAATTATAGATCAGAGAGATATATACAAAATAATTTAGGCATGAGGATTATATAAGTAAAATTTCCCATATCCTGCACTATCCCATAGCTTTGAATGACAATTAAGTACCACATTGTAGGCAGCTGCCTGCTTCCTGTTATATGGGGCCAGCAACACAAAGTTCTTTGGCTTAAGACATTCTCATGGCAAGGCAGCCTCCACAGCTTCCTGGCTCTTTGGAACAGGGATAGGACTGTGTGCTGCTTAGTTTTATGTCAAATTGACACAAGCTAAAGTCATCTGAGAGGAGGGAATCTCGATTGAGAAAATACCTCCATAAAATTGTGCTGTAGACAAGCCTGTAGAACATTTTCTTAATTAGTGATTGATGGAAGAGGGCCCAGACCATGATGGGTGGTGCCACACTGGGATGGTACTTTTCCCGCCTCCTCCCCCCAAGACAGACTTCTCCATGTAACAGCCTTGCCTGTCCTGGAACTCGCTCTGTAGACCAGGCTGGCCTCGAACTCACAGAGATCCTCCTGCGTGCTGGGATTAAAAGTGTGTGTCACTACCATCCAGCTGGGCTAGTAGTCTTGGGCTATGAGAAAGCCAGGAAGCAGTACCCTCCACAGCCTCTGCACCAGCTCTGATAGTTGCTTTTGGTCATTGTATTCCATCACATCAATTGTAACCCTAACTAGGGCAAGCTGCTTCGTAGGACAGACTTCAGATCAGAGAAAGGCATCTCTCTTTATGTGCAGCAACCTGAGGGAGTGTTCTCATTTATTCATATTGTAGTAATCTGAGCCCTCCGAGTCTACATACTAGCCTTCCCCACAACACAGTCACACCCCCTTCCAGGTCTTGACTGCAGCCTTAACTACAGCCACTCCTACCCAGCGTTATTTGGAGCTGGAGCCAGTTTCCTGGACTAGGAGACCCCAGGGACTATAAAGACGAGCCAGGGTTCTAGTGGGAAAAGAATAAGCCTCACTGCAGTACATGGAATGAGGATCCTTCATTAAATGGGGCGCGGGGGCAGGGGCGATGTGATTCACTTTGTATTTGGGCCACAGCCTCACAGTCCGTTGTGAAGGGGGAAACTACTTTCTAACAATAACCCACCTTCAGACTCCTAAATAATTATTCTCTATTTTGAATTAAAATCTGCCTTCGTGAAACTTCCAGTCTTCCCCCCCCCCGCCCCGCTGCAAACATCCCTTGGGGCTATATCAGTGCAACCCATTCTTTCTCAGGTTCCCGAGCCTTCAATTCCCTCTTCCTGTCCCTTCAAAGCATCATCTTTGATCATGTTCCAATAATTTGCCCTCCCGCGCCCGTCGCTCGCCAGTTGCGGGATTCGCACGCGCTAGTTTTCCTCACTGCACACTCACTGCAGGCGGGGTACTTCTGTTGTTGTCATATCAGAGTTGGTTATGTTTGAGAAACACCTTACCTGCCTGTCCACCATGCCTCTACCTGTAGCTGCGACATTGTTTTTAGACCAAGCAAAAGCTGTAACATGGATTACAATACATGGATTGATTTAAAAGCCTAATTCATTACATTCACTTTTTATTTTTTTGCAGTGCTGGCGGAGGGGGGGGCGGGGGCGTAACTCAGTGCCTCGCGCAACTCTCAGTCCAGAAATTGCTAACTTCGTATTTTTAGCTATGATCAGTACCTTTAGAGGCAGTACTACTTAAAAAACGTTGCTTCTCGGGCCTCAGCTCCTTCTGCCTACTAAACAGACTCGCACTTGCTTTGGGATTTCAAGCCTCGCCCGCGGCTTCCAGCGAGAGGAGCAGAGCCCCGCCTCCAGCCCTGCCCACCGGGGATGCGATCGCTGATTGGCTGGCCGGGGCGCAGCTTGATGGCGTAAGCACGCGACGGGCCAGCCCGGATGGCTGGGGGCGAAGGCCGCCGACTACAGCAGGTGGACTGTCTTCCTTCCCTGAGGTGTAGACAGCTGGGCATGGGCCTCCCGAGGCTTCGCCATGAGCTTCCTGATAGACTCCAGCATCATGGTCACCTCCCAGGTGAGCCGCCGCCCGCCCTCGTGCGCTCGGGAGACCCCGGGCTTGCTCAGCGGTCCCCTAGCCCGAGTGGTTAGGGCTGGCTGGTGACCCTGTCACTCACCTAGCGTGCATGCCCCGGACTCGCGGGTCCGCTTGGGGGGGGGGGAACACTCAGCTGGCCCCAGCGTGGGCCGGGGTGCGGTGCCACGGGTGGGGGCAGTTCCCACAGCGTCCCCAGGCTTCCCGAAGAAGCGTGGCTCCCGGAGGGAGGCCCACGGCCGCGTGGCTACCAGAGCTGACTGCTGTGACCTGTGTGAGCTTAGCCAAATCCGGGTGCCGACGTGTTTGCCTCTGCGGCTTCCAAGTCTGACGTTTCCTTTGTGCAGTGGCACCTCATCCTTTGTCCCCTGCTGGCTCGTTTCTTCTCAGTTGGCCACCTCCATTCTTCTGTACAGTCGACATCCACTGTTACACAAAACTGAGGGAGTGTAAGCCACTGACAGGTCCTGCTCTCCAGTAGCTTCTTCATCTAGTGAGCCTCTTGCTTTCTCTATGGTTCATGCTTCTTTCCCAAGGGTTGCCCCCACCCCGCTAATGTTTATCACGGTGTTGACATCATGTATGTACGCATATGCATTGCTGTGTACTCACCTCCCAATGCAAGCGATCACTAAATAATGGTTAACTAGCAGCGGCTGCAGAAGCTTCTTCAGGTTATTGCTCTTACCCCTTCATCTTTCCAGTAAAATATTTTTCTCTTCGTTGCATCCAAATGTCAGGAGAAAGAAACAGATCCCTTCAGGAACCTAAGTGAGGTACATTCTTGGGTTTGGGCCCTACAAACATTTAGGGTTTGTACTGCTGCATGCTAAGGCTTCCCTCTGCGGAGCATTGCCCTTGCCTCTTGAAAACTCCGGTAACAACAATGAAAATATGAAACAAGACAAAGCCACTCCGTTTCACCGCTCAAATAAAATAGCTGTTTTTCCTTTTTCAGAATTAATACCTTTCAAGTACATTTGATGGTTTCTGTTGCCAGCATAGTTTTCAAATGTGTAAATACACAAAATTCTGGACACACAGTCTTTCTGTTTAAAACATCCCCACACCTCCTGTTCTTCTTGATAGCAACACAGGGTGGCTTTCATCTTTAGTATCGAGTCGAGAAAAATAACAATAGTTAAGTTTTAAGTGGCATTTTTTATGGAAAAATATAAATGTCAAAGGACTGAACTTGTAGCTCAATGGTGTAGTACTTGATTAGAATGTGCAAAACCCCGTGCCCTTTCCCAGCACCTTAAGAATACAAAAATAAAAGTATAAGTAGAAAAATGCCATTCACTTTTACCTGTGAGGTTAACATGAATATAATTCAAAAGTTAACTCAAGAACATGGCTTTCTAATCTTTTATGCCTTAACCTTTAATGTTTGCAAATATATCCACATGAAATATTAAATTTAACTGACCAAACTGCTGAGATCTAAAACTCAAGCAATCCTTTGTATTGAATGCTCCCTACCCATGTTTATGTGGCTACTTTATCATCATTGAGGTATTGATGAAAATAAAAATGTCACCTCAGGCCAGGCAGTGGTAGCACAAGACTTTAATTTCAGCACTCTGGAGGCAGAGGCAGACGGATCTCTGTGAGTTTGAGGCCAGCCTGGTCTACAGAGCAAATTCCAGGACAGTCTCCAAAGGTTCAGGGAAACCCTGTCTTGAAAAAACAAAACAAAAAACAAACAAAAACAAAGTCACTTCAGGGAGGCTTTACTTGCCCCTTAGCAATAACCAAAATGGCCTTTTATTCCAGCCACTTTCTTTCTCATTTCTGTTTTATTTTCTTCATGAAATCCAAGATAGTATCTTTCTGACTCTGTCTTGTATTCCTGGGCTTCTGACCCAGTTGCTGGCAGAGGGTAGAGACCTAGTAAGTCTTGTTTTAATAGAAAGGGAAATGTGATTAACTGGAAAGCAACATGTATACCATTTTTCCCATGTTGTATGAACTGAAAGGTTTATTTGAAATGAAATCAAAGGCTTCATATCAAAACCTATTGTCTCAGGCCAGTGAGATGGCTAAGCAGGTGAAGGCACTCCAGCACAAGCTGGGCAACCTGAGTTAGATTCTTGGTGGTCACAATGGAAGGAGAAAACCAAGTTGTCCTCTGTATACTGTGTGTGCACTAAAATGATCCTGCATGTGCACACACATGTAATAAATAAAATTAAATTCTATAAAACTTACTGCCTTAGACATTTTTGTTCACCATGCTACAGAATAAAGCACGAAGTCCACAGTATGTCTTACACAGCCTCTTATCTTAAAACGCTTTTATTTAGCTCTTTAGCCTTGACTCTCAGTCACCATGTCCTCATTTCATGTTAATACTTTATAGACTTCCTAAACTTCTTTTTAGTTTTGTGCCTCCAGATTTCCAGGGTCTCTTCTCTTTCTGGAATCCTCTCCCTCATCCCTTCCTCTCTTTCTCCTGGCCAACTGCTGTTCAGCCTTCAGATCTCAGCTTGGATAGCCAAGAACTTCTCCCAGACCAGGCTAGATTGATGTTTCGATTCCTGTCAACATAATACCCTTCACTCACTTCCCTATGGGCTGCCATACTGTCTTGTAATTACTTGTTATCTCCTTCGTAGGTTATAAACCTTTTAAGAGCAGCATTTTTGCTTTCTCAGTCACTAGTCTATCTCTGGCACCTGGCACATATTAACTGCTGATAAATACTAGCTAATGAATAGAAGCATGAACAAATATCCAAGAAATGTGTCTTTTCCAGGTAATTCCTGATAATTCTTCTGCCGATCATTGTCTTTTTATTTAATCTATCCTACTTTCCAAACTTTAAGTCATTTCATAAAAGTGACTGTCATCTAACTTGTCTTGAGCCATCAGTTCAACTGTTCAGACTTATCAGTCAAGTCCAGCGTACTCTCGTAAGTTCCAGCAGTACACTGTAAGCCAAGGTCAAGGGTCTAATTTGCACACTTCTAAGACTGTTCATTTCATTTCGTTTTGCTTTGTTTTTAATAAGCCATGCAGGTTCCAGTTCATTTGGAACAAAAAACTGAAGTTACTTTTCCTCTCTATAACCTTGCCAGAATTCATGATTATCCTGGATACAATAAATCTTCCAATCCCCCGCCCTTTTATTTTTCTTTTTTTAAGACAGGGTCTCACTGTGTTGCCCAAACCTGACCTCAAACTTCTGTGCTCAAGGGAACCCCCTGTGTTGCTTCCTGAGAAGCCCATACTGCAGGCCTGGGCAACCATACCAGCTTCGATTGCTCATTCATGTGCTTGTAACTTACAAGTCCTTTCAGGCTTTGTCATGGAGCACATGATAACACATTAAAGCTTTACCCCCCCATCTCTCTATCTCTGTCCCTCTCTCCCTCTCCCCCTCCCCCTCCATTCCCATCCCATTCCCTATCTCATCATATAAACATAATTTTTGTTTGTTTCTCTTGCCTAACGTCCCATGTCTGTTAGATCTTGTCATCCTTGATATGTTCCTGAGTCTGTAGCTGCCTCTTCTGTAACCAGCTTTGCCACTCTCAGTTGAGTTCCTCCAAAGCCTCCTGTAACATTTTTCTTCCTAGAGTTGTTTTCTTCAAATTGTAGATCCCTACAATCTACCATAGTTGTTACATGAAACAAAACTCGCCATGCCATTTCCTGCCTTGGTGACACTCATCTTTCCAGAATAGTTAAAGCTCCTCAGGTGGTGTGCTGGGCTCTCGGTGACTGGTCTGCTGGTTCTCCTCCTTATTCTTGTTTTTAAACTTTCTCCTTCATAGACATTATCTTCTGGCACCACCCAGCCATGTAGTTGCCAGTGTGTACCAACACCAGGTAGCGGTCTTTGTTCATGATCTTTGCTATCTAGAAAGCCCCATCCTCCTGTCCCCACCTCCTTTGCCTTTTCCTTGCTTGATTCTTTTTCTTTGTTTGTTTGGTTGTTTTTCAAGACTGGATTTCTCTGTACAATAGCCCCCCTGGCTGTCCTGGAACTCACTCTGTAGACCAGGCTAGCCTCGAACTCTCAGAGATCCATCTGCCTCTGCCTCTGAATGCTGGGATTAAAGGCGTGTGCTTTATGTAGTACATGCCTTTAGGTAATTATAAAATAATGTTTCTTTAAGGCTTTCTTGAACATCTTTGGTGTTTTTATCTCTCCTCCCTCTTTCTCCTTCCGTGTTGACCTCTTCCCAGTTAAAGTCCTTTTTTTCTATTTTCCCTTTTATATTATTCATATTCTGCTATTCTTCTCTCTAGTACCTCTTTACTTTCCTGGTTTCTGTGGTTCCTCCGGGTTATATATTCACATCTGAAGATTTGGAGCTAGGAACCTAACGATGAGAGAGAACATGTCTTGTTTTTGTTTGGTCTGGTTTACCTCACTCAATATTGTATGATCTGGTTCCATCCATTTGCCTGCAAATGTCATATGAGTTCGCTTTTCTTTACAGCTGAATAGTATTCCATTGTCTATATGTACCACATTTTCATTTTCCGTTCATCAGTTTAAGGACATTTATGTTGTTTCCGTTTCCTAGCTGTTGTGAATAGAGCAGCAGTGTACATGGCTGAGAAGGTATCTGTGGAGTGCGATGTTGAGTCTTTAGACCTGTGTCAAGCAGTGGAATAGCTGGATCATATGGTAGATTTATTTTTAGTTTTTTGAGAATTTTCCATGTTGATTTCCATAATGTCTGCACCAATTTGCCATCTCACCAACAGTGGAAAAGGGTTCCCCTTTCCCTGCATCATCCTTCAGCATTTGTTGTTGTTGGTGATGGTGATGTTAGTCATTCTGACCTAGGAGAGATGAAATTTCAAAGTTGTCTTGATTTGCATTTCCATAATTGCTAAGAATTTTTGAGGCATTTGTTAGCTGGTTTTGTTTCTTCTTTTGAGAACACCGTGGATCTGTTTTAGAACAGTTTTCTTTGGGGAGGTTCTAGTTTTTAGCTCTATATGTATCTGGATATTAATCCTCTGCCAGATATATAGCTGACAAAGATTCTCTCCCACTGTCGATTCCTTTGCCTGGTTGTTTCCATAGTTGTGCAGATACTTTTTACTTGTATGAAGTCCCATTGTTCAGTTGCCTTCCTTAATCTCTGGGCAAAAGGAGTCCTATTCAGAAAGTCCTTACCTACACCTGTATTTTATAGGACAGTTCTAGCAGTTTCCATGTTCCAGGTTTTACATTGAGGTCTTTTATCCATGTGTACTTAGTTTTTTGTGCAAGGTGATAGATATGGGTCTAATTTTATTCTGCTGCATGTGGATGTCCAGTTTTCCCAGCACCATTTGTTAAAGATGCTATTTCTCTAGTGTATGCTTTTGGTACCTTTGTCATATATCATATCGCTGTATTTATATGTTTGGGTCTTTAATTTTGTTCCATTGGTCTGCATGTCTGTTTCAGTGCCAGTAACATACTGTTTTCATTACTATACCTCTGTAATACATCTTGAAGTCTGGAATGGTAATCCCTCTGCATTGTTCTTTTTGCTCAGGATGGCTTTGACTATCCTGGGTATTTTGTGGTTTCAAATAAATTTTAGGATAGTAAGTAGTGTTTTAGTATTTCTGTGAAGAATGAGATGGGGATTTTTTTTTCTTTTTTTTAATTGGGATTACATTGAATTTGTAAGTCCATTTTGGCATAATGGTCATTTTTTAAATTTTAATTCTACCAATCCATGACCATAGACTGTCTTTCCATTTTCTAGTGTCTTTCTTGAGAGAATTAAAGCTTTTGTTGTAGAGGTCCTTAGTTAGGTTTATTCCGGGTACCTTATTTTCTTTAAAGCCATTGTGAGTGGGGAGTGTGTATGATCTCTTTCTCAATGTTTGATGTGAAAATTTATTAATTTGTACATGTTTATTCTGTATCCTGCCACTTGGATGAAGTTGTTAATCATCTCTAGAGTTCTGTGGTGGACTTTGTGGGATCTCTTAAGTATGATATTTCATCTTAAGAATAGAAATAGTTTAGCTTCTTTTCTTATTTATATCCCTTTATTTTCTTTTCCTGCTTTATTGCTCTAACTGATGGTTTGAGAGCTATATTGAAAAAGAGTGGGGATGGTGGGCAGTCCTGTCTCATTCCTCATTTAAATGGCATTGCTCAGGGTTTCTCCATTTAAAGTGAGGGTAATGTGGGTTGTCATATATAGCCTTTGTTGTGTTGAGTTATGTTCTCTCCAGTCCTACTCTCTCTACGATTTTTATCATGAAGGTATATTGGGTTTTGCTAAAGGCTTTTTCTGCATCTATTGAAGTGATAGTGATTTTTATCCTTAAGTTCACTTATGCAATTTATTTACATATATTGACTTGTGTATGCTGAACCATCCCTGCATCTCCGAGATAAAGTTAAATGACTTTTGCATGTTTAGGAACTGAGGTGGTGATGGGAATTAGAGTCCAGACTATATTGTGGGTAAGTTTTCAGTTAAATCATCCAAAACTTTTGAGGAAAGTTTCTGTTGAATATTCCCATCTTTAGTACTCCATTCTCATTTAGCTCTTGAAACCCACCTTCATTTTCAAAATACAAAGACTCAGAATTTGGGTCCCTTCTGTGAGATTGCCTGGGGGTTTTATCATCTTGTGTTCTGTGCCCTTGGCATCCAAATCCAACCTGTGAACCACTCCCTTGTGCAGTTTGCCTTCCACCTCTTGATCGTGCCTGGTTTTGTTGTCATTGTTTTTGTTGTTGTTGTTGTTGTTTGTATGTTTGTTTTTTTCTTTCTCTGAGCTGCCTGGCAAGTTACACTGGACCAGTTCATACTACCTGCACAGACAGTTGATTTCACATGATTCATGGTCCCAGAATCAGGATTTCACAGAGACCTATCCTCGGGCTGGTTGCTGTTATGCTCGGGGCTGCAGCAGCCACTGTCACTGTCAGCATTGGCTTCCCTAGTCCCCTGCTGGTTTCACGGGTTTCACAGTGACCTCTCCTGCTTTGGACTTGAGAGTACTGTGGCAGCAGCACTCTCAGAGAGACTTCTTAGTGACATCTAATGAGAAGTCAGTTTGTTGTGACACAGCTGCCAGAAGCACATTTTTCCTTTTTATTTAATAATTTTTTCATACAATATGTTTTGATGGTATTCTTCCCCTCCCTCAACTCTTCCCAGATCTTCTTCACCTCCCTACTCACCCAAAAGTATGCTTGTTCTCTCAAAACAAGAAAATCAGTAAGGCAAAAATACAGAATCTGTTTTGTGTTGGCCAGCTATTTCTGAGCATGGCCCTGGAGTGTGGCTGATATAACCCGTTACCTCCATTGGAGAAAACTTATTTTGTCCTTTCTAGCAGGTGTCAGTTGCAAATACCTTCTTGGTTAGGATTAAAACTGTGTGTCCACTCCCTTCTCAGTGCTAGGACTTTGTCTGGTTTAAACCTGCGCCAGTCTTGTGTGTGCTGCCACAGCCCCTCTGTATTCATGGTTTTTAATTGGCTAACTAGGACCTGCTGCATTTGTTTCTTTCTGAGTAGCAGCATTCTTCACCTGTGGTCTTTTGGTTTTTATATGTTATTTTAAGAATGGTGGCCCAGGCAGTGATGGCACACATCTTTAATTCCAACACTTAAGAGACAGAGGCAGGCAGATCTCTGTGAGTCCAAGGCCAGTCAGGTCTACAGAGTGAGTTTTGGGACAGCCAGGGGTACACAGTGAAACCCTGTCACAGGGGGTGAGGGTGGGGATATGAGTAACTGGACAAACAAACAAAAAAACTAAAACTGTGGTTTAGGTACTACTGGCCCTCTGTTACTGTTCCAGCTTTGATGACAGAACAATGAAGACCTGCCCTAAATGCTTGGTGCATTCTATAGTTGCAGCTTTAATAGTATTTGTAACCCTGGAAGGTTGTTGGAGTAAGGTGTAGGAAAAGAATAATGGAAACCCATAACTTGGGTGCAGGGTGCCAGCATCAGCAGATAATAGGTGTACTCTGCAGAAACAGGAGGCTGAACACATATAATGGGGAAGGCAAGGTATGGTCCAGTAGGGCTTGGACTGGGCTATTGTTAGCAATTATCATTGGTATCTAAAGGAAACTGCAGTTGGCTGGGTTTTCCTGAACATCCATGTAACAGGTAATCAGGCCACTGGGAATTGCAATTGATTCTGTACAGACACACTTCACCATCATTCGGGAGAGCCATAAGAAGCATAATGCACCGGGATTCTTTTTCTGGGGAATAAACAGCTTTACTTCTGTGAAAGCTTGACATTCTTCTTGGTTAGTATGGCCCATGGCACCAGCCTGATGCTGAGTAAAGCCCTTGTTTGTTTACTGACTTCTCTAGCTTATAAACTGGTTTATAGCATTATACATGTATTTCCATTTTTTGTCTACTTTAAAACTCATTCTATACAATGAATAATTTAAAAATTCTAAGAGCATCTAAGTGTCTCCATTGTTATAAGTACATCTCATTTTTAATCTCTAAAAATAACTATCTAGGTAACAGACATTTTGTCATAAAATAATTTCTATGGGGCATTTGTCAAAAGAAAATATATTTGACATTTTGTCTTTCTTCTCCCCCAGATACTGTTTTTTGGATTTGGGTGGCTTTTCTTCATGCGCCAGTTGTTTAAGGACTATGAGGTAAGAAGAAACCATTTTTGCTTTAGGTTATTTAGAATGGAACAAGAAAAATGGTAGCAATTAAAAAAAAAAAAAAAGATTATGGGGCACCATCACTGCCCCATCACTGCAAAGGCAGACATATCTCTGAGTTTGAGGCCAGCCAAGGCAACACAGAGAAACCCTGTCTTCAAAACAAAATAAAACAAAACAAAAAAGATTGTGTTCACTTCCTCAAGTAGAAAATCTGTGCCAATCAAGAATGTGCAATTATGAAACTATATGTTATAATTAGTTTTGGCTAATAGATTGATTTATCTATCTACATACTAATTTATCACAGTGCTATGTAACCCGGCTGCCCTGGGACTCCCTATATAGCTCAGGCTGACCAGTAACTCAGCAATCCTGCTTCAAAATCCCAAGTAGTAGGATTACAGGCTTGTACCACCAGGCCCTACTGGTTTGGGTGATTTAAACGAAAAAAATAAATAAACAACCAAGAACAAGGAAGGTCATTCCTTAGTCATGTTGGAGCCATATACACCAAAAGCAGATGCATATTTTCAGGAGGGTATTTAATTTTAATGCCTGGGAAGTTCCCTTTCAGTCTACAATTGCCAGCCTTCAAGTTTAAATTAATACCCAAATTCCAAAGCTACTCTGATTCTTATTTTAAGCCTTGGATTCAAAAAAGAATAGTATCATATGCTGGCCATTTTCTAATAAAATTTTCACTGCCTAGTTATCTGGATACTTTGGGGCCATTGCTAAGTTGTTCGAGTTTTGGGAGTTTTGGGAACTGTCTGGAAGAGCCCAGATTCTAGAGAATCTGTATCTTATAAGGCCTCTTAGGAAAGAGTTCCAGAGCTGATGTGAGCTCTGCAGCATCTAAGTAAGAATTCCTTTTAACATTAGACATGCATGCAATGTTTTTTCTTTTTGTCACTGGCATCAGGAATCTAGATGCTGCTTGTAGCTTAGTCGTTTCGCCCTCTTGTGCTTTAAACTCCCCAACCACAAGAAGATTCCAGTAGGAGGCAGCCATGGTTCCAAGTGCTGCCCGCTTGGATTGTTTAACCCAAGTTTCTGCTTTAAAGACCGGGAAATTCTACACAGGTTTGTAGACTGGTCACTGGGAAATTATCAGTTCAGAAGTTCAGGCAAGGAAATGACTGGCTTCCACATCTGGCCTTTAACAGGTGCGCCAGTATGTGGTGCAGGTGATCTTCTCCGTGACTTTTGCATTCTCGTGCACCATGTTTGAGCTTATCATCTTTGAAATCTTGGGAGTTCTGAACAGCAGGTAAGTGTCAATCCTACATCCTTTCCCCAGAAGTATGTTGCCCTTTATTTACAGTACATTGGTCATTTGGATCTCATGGTGGAAAACATCTACCATGTAGCTATAGGTTAGTCTCAGGAGCTGCAGTGATCACTGTAGCATGAGTTCTAATTATTCTTAATAATAAAAACCCAGAGTCAGATATTAGCAGGGGGAGGGGAAGAGACTTGAAAGATCAGGGAAGCAAAGCAGCCAGCCTCTAGCTCTTACTTCACCTCACCTCAGACCAAAGGGGCTATCCCATCCTCAGATTGCATCTCCAGACTATATCTATCACCACCAAACCTCAGATTGCACTGAGTTCCTGTCTCCTGTCACCTTATATTCCTCTCTAGTGGGATTAAAGGCATTGGATCCCAAGTGCTAAGATCACCTCCGTGTGAGCTCTGTTTTCTCTTAGACTGGATCAATTTAGTGTAGCTCAGGGTGGCCTTAAATTAACAGATCTGTCTGCCTCTGTCTCCAAGTGCTGTGTACCACTGCCTGGCCTCTATGGCTGACCAGTGTGGCTAGCTTTGCACTCTGATCTTCAGGCAAGCTTTATTTGTAACATCATAAACAAAATATCACTACAGATCACCAAAAGTATTGCCACCTAGTAACAAGTTTGGCAAAGAAGTCTCTAGGGAAACTGCCCTCATCATTAGCCCACTGAGAGTGAGGCTACAGGAGCCTCCTCGGTCCTGGGTTTCACTCCTAGCAGCTTTCTGTTTCCAGACTCTCTGACTAAATGCTAGTCATGCTCCCCAACTTGTAAGATACTTGAAAAGATCAAAATTCCTCAGCTATTTAAGGACTTCAAGGAAGATTGATCTCCAGTTCTTCTATCTTACTCACCTTGGTTAATTTTATGTATGGTCAGGTGGATTGAACTAATAAAGTAACTCCTGGGGCTTGGTGGTAGAGCTCTGACTCCCTTAGCTTCCAGACCTGCTCTTTCATAACCCAGACCTTGTCTGGATGAGCCATGGAGAATGGACAAGTAGTATTTATGCTATTTGCTACATTGCTTTGTTACAACATGGATGTTTTACTACTCTCTGAGTAGAAGTTAGCAAACTTTTCCATGAAGAACCAGCCAGTAAATATTGCAGACTTTGTAAGCTGTAGGGTGTCTCCCATAACTCTCAGTCTGCCATCGTAAAGCAGAAGCAGCAGTAGGCAAGGCATAAACAAACAGGTACAGTCCTGCCCCAACAGAACATGTTTGTGAACATTGCTAGGTGCGGGGTCCTAGTTTGTGGACCACAGAATGAGTACTGGAAAGACCATACCTGCTGTCTGTGTGCATTGTGCCCTAAACTTGTAATTCATAATTAATCCTACATAGTTAGAAACAGTCTTACTTTGTGTGCATTTCCCATGCTCCTTAGCTTAGAGTGCAGGAATGAGTGCCGCTGAAGTCTGCTTCCGCTTTGATTTTATTAGGCTGAAACATGTCTGTGCATATATCTGTTTCTTCACACCAACATTTGGCCCAACTGGGACAGTCTATCTTGCATTCACTGGATTCAGAATAGCTTCCAGAAGAGAATTTTGCCTCTGACTATCTCATGGTCCTTTGACTTACCTCTAAGTAGGGGGTGTATGGCATCCTATTCAAATGCAGGTATTGTTTGGATCCCCTCCCCAAAGAAAGAACAAAACTTTATTTTCTTCTCAAAAGACCAGTTAAAACATGTGATTGGCTTTTCTTATGTGTGTTAAATGTTTTACCTGTGTTAAGTGTATGCCTGGTACCCAGGTTAGCCAGAAGAGAGCATCAGATCCTCTGGTGCTGGAGTTATAGATGTGAGCCACCCAGTTGGTGCTGGAAACTGCACTTAGGTCCTCTGCAAGAGCAGTAAGCACTCTTTAACTACTGAGCAGCTCTTTGGCCCTGTGATTGACTTTTAATTTGCAAACAAGTAACACTTGGATTTCAAATCTCCTGCCTCCTGGTTTGTTCCTGAAGCTACCTGAAGTACCATGTAGATTGCCTGCAAGATATGTGTATCCTTTGCCTCTCTAGATATTCTAACAGAGAGCAAAAAGCTGTCAGTGCAAACAACACATCTACACTAAATGACTTTGGCTCCTGTAGGCTCATGGTTACTCTTTGTTCCTGATGCTTGCCATCTATAATAAGGGAAAACAGTAAGAACAGCC
The DNA here is from genome assembly GCF_003668045.3 of Cricetulus griseus. NCBI lineage: Eukaryota > Metazoa > Chordata > Mammalia > Rodentia > Cricetidae > Cricetulus > Cricetulus griseus. The sequence continues at coordinate 59,601,168 of NW_023276806.1, forward strand.
CTCTGCAGGCGGGTCTCTGTGAGTTCAAGGCCAGCCTGGTCTCCAGAGCGAGTGCCAGGATAGGCTCCAAAACAATACAGAGAAACCCTGTCTCGAAAAACCAAAAAAAAAAAAAAAAAAAAAAAAAAAGAACAGCCCTCTGTAACCCATAGAAGTTTCTTTTGGAAGGATAGCATTCAGGACATTGTTAAATCCTATGAAATCTTTGAGGAAATCTCATTATCTGGGTAATAAAACAGTAGTAATTATGACTAGTTTGTTTTATTTTCTTACAGACACTATGATTTATCTGTCTGATAAAATCATCTGTTTCACATAAACTATTAGACAATTTAAAGCTAAATTTGTGTCCAACCCATAGCAAGTTTACAGAACTCTTATTTCATAACAGCCATCGGGACTAGTCCAGTGTTTACCTGCCTTTACCATTGCCACACTTTTCTCCCTATTTCCTAGTTTATTTACTTATCCTATATTTTCCACTTCTTAGTAAGCCACCCAACCATTTACCCATTTTTGTGCAACAAGGCCTGAGCTTAAACTCAGTAACTTGAAAGGACACTAATTGAAAATGAGTAGCCATCCCACAACAGGAGAAAATTATTTCAAACCACCTATTATTAAGGAATTTCTTTCTGGGACGTATAAAGAGATCTTATAATTCAGTACTAAAAGTAGCACAGTTAAAAAGTGTACAATAGTCAGAAAACATAGTTCCATAGTAGAGTAGTCACCTAGTATGCATGAGACCCTAGGTTCAATCCCCATAAAAGAGTAAGTATCATCAAACACCGAAGAAACACCAGTCAAAACCACAATGCCAGAGTACTTCCACCAAGATAGTTGAAGACATACAGCAGCAAGTGGTACTAGAGCCAAGTAAACCTGGAACCTTCGTATACAGCTGGGGACCATGTGCAATGATACAGTGGCCGTGCCTCCAAGGATTAAATACAGACCCGGCTATGGCCCAGCATTGCATTCCATCTCTGTGTGAAGAGAAATAAAAGCATGGCCGTATTACATCTGGCATAAATGTTCATAGCTTCACTACAATAAAGTTAAAACATCCAAATGTATATTGGCTCCTGAATTGATAAATAATGGGGTAAATTTTGCTCAACCATTAAAAAGATGAACTATTAATAGATGCTGTAATGTGGATGAACCTTGCAAAACACTATGCTGAATTAAAACAGCTAATCACAGAAACAGACCACATATGATAGGGTTAGATAAAATAATTAAGGTCATGGCTACAAAGATTTGTGAATATACTAAAGATCATTGGATTATACACTTCAAGTGGGTAAATTATTTTTCTAAAAAGCTGTTGTGAAAAACAGAAGTACTACATTTTAAATTTCTTTCTACTTATTTTGAGAGAGGGTCTCACTATATGGCCCTGGCTAGCTTGGGACTTATTATATAGACTAAGATGACCTCAAACTCATAAAGATCTACCTGCCTCTGCCTCTGCCTCTTGAGTACTGAGATTAAAGATGTATGCCACCATGCCCTGCATAGAAAACTTTAATAGATAAAATATATTTTATAAATATTAATGAAAGTTGTCCATGTCAAATGTTTAGATCACACTACAAAAGAATTTCTGAGTATTGCTTAGAATTGCTGTTAACATTTATTTTTCTTTCATTCTTTTTGTTTAAATTTTTATTACCTTTATTTATTGGGTGGGGGGCACATACAGATCCCTGCATACATGTGGAAATCAAAGGACAACTTCCAGGAGTTAGTATTCTTCCATGATGTGGTCCCACGAATCAAACTCACATCATCAGGCATTAATTACCAATACGTAGTCAGGTAATGGTTAGGATATATTTATTGGGGAAAATGCCTTACTTACTGTGCACTTAACCAACTGGCAGGAAAGCAGAGTAAGCCAAAGCAGCAGGGAAAAGAGGGGCTTTCCCACATGTGTCCCTGACTCTTAAACTACCCTCAAGTCACCCTGTCCACGCCCTAGGTACACCTGTAGCCAGCCCCAGGAGGCGTGATTAGAGTGACCCCTACAATCAGGCTTGGCATCAAGTGTCATTACCCACTGAGCCATCTCACCAGCCCTGTTTTGGTTTGGTTTTGAGACAGGTGTCATGTAGCCTGGGATAGCCCTCACACTTACTATGTGACAGAGGCTGGCCTTTTGATTATGCTGCCTCTACTTCCAGGTCCTGGAACTATAGGTGTGTAGGATTAAGCTTTCCTTACTTTTATTTGTACCAGGCTTTTTCTTTTGGGCCAGCAACCAGCTCCCAAATAGTGACACAGAGACTTATTAGTTATGAATGCTCAGCCTAGCGTAGGCTCATTTCTGGCTTACTCTTTTAATTTAAATTAACCTGTTTTGTTTTGTTTTGTTTTAATCTACCCTTTGCCTCCAGGCTTTTTACTTTTCTTTCCTTCTGTATATCTTACTTTCACTGTGTCTTTTGTCTGGCTGGCTGGTGGCTGCCTGGCTTCTTGCCCCAGGCATGTCCCTCTCTCCCCATTCTCTATAAATTCCTCCTCCTAGTCTCTCTGCCAGACAACCCCGCCTATCCTTTCTCATGCCTAGCTATTGGCCATTCAGTTTAAACAATAAATGCAACACATGTTTATATAATTAAATAAATGCAGCATAAACAAAAGTAACACATCTTTACACAGTTAAAGTCATATTCACATCATAAACAAATGTAACACATCTTTACATAGTTAAAATATTTCACATCTACTATTATTATTTTTATTATTGTTATCATTATTGTTGCATTTAGAGTATGTGTTTTATCCATATTGCCTAGGAGTATGGTTGAAGAATTAACATTCATTTTAAGATAGAAATCTCAGGTCATGTACTATTCAGAAATTTATATAGTTTTTGTTTCATTGGTTTTGCTTTTTGTTTTGCAAGACAAGGTTTCAGTGATATCACCTAAGCTGGTCTTGAATTCACAGTCCTAGATCCTCTTCCCAAATGCTCAGATTATAGGCATAAGCCACCAAAGGAGAGAGAGGCAGAGACAGAAAGAGAGAGAGAGAGACAGAGACAGAGAAAGTTTTAAGACAGGGTATCTCTCTGTAGCCCTAGCTGTCCTGGAAGTCACTATGTGAGACCTGGCTAGCCTCAAACACACAAAGATTCTCCTGCTTCTGCCTTCCAAGTGCTGGAAGTACAGGTGCCTAGCTAACAGCCTATTGGCCAAGTAGATGGGGTGTATTCAGTTTGGTCTCCGAGAGCAGGGCCTTTGAAGTACTAACAGAATGAGACTTGCCGCCCTTCCCTCCAAATGTCTTTGATGTTGATTTCAGCTCCCGTTATTTTCACTGGAAAATGAACCTGTGTGTAATTCTGCTCATCCTGGTTTTCATGGTACCTTTCTACATTGGTTATTTTATCGTGAGTAACATCCAACTGTGTGAGTATTTTGCCTTCTTACATCAGCACATTGATGGGATACATGTTACTGGGAGTGGATTACAGACAGCTTAATTTTTGTATTTTTATACTGGTGTCTGGGGACACGACAGCATCTTAAAGCAGCCATAAAATGAATTCTGTCTGAAAAAGTAGGTTGTGTCTCCTGCCACAGATGTATTTCTGCTTCTACTATAATGTCTCCTTGAACTCAGTCCACATTGTAATTTTAGCAACATTTTTTTTTTGTCACCGTGCATACTTTATTGGATCCACTGTGGACAGATATATATGAAAGTAACATTTGCATATGCGTAGGGTAAACAAAGGGTGAAGGCCTCAGCCTGGGGCGGGCAGCCATGGACTGTGGAGCACAGGGCAGGACTAGAACCCAGAATGTGGCACTCTTTGTGAAAAGGCTTGAATGACTGCCACAGAGGTGGTGGAGACAATAATGATGCAGATAATGACCATGAGGACACTGAAGATCAGGGAACTGATGTTGAGGCACTTGGCAGTGAAGGCGTAGGCCTGGGCTCCAATCACATCGCCCACCATCTTCCTGTCCCTGGACTTCACAGAGTAGGCATAGGCAATGAAACCCAGGCAACAGAAGTTCATGAAGAGCGCGTTGAACAGGGACCAGACCACATGGTCAGGCACAGCAACGTCTCTGGGCATGTTGATCACGGTAGTTCTCACAACAGCTGAGTTGTGGGGTTCCCCCAGCTCGGTCACCCCATACTCCTCTTTGATTGTCTCATAACTTGGGGGAAGTCCGGCATTGTTGGTGTAGAAGGCTTGGGAATTATGGCTCATGGTACTGACTCGAACAATCACCCCTTCTGGAGGATGGCTGCTGCTACCTAGCAACATTTTTTTAATGATGGGAGAGGATCTGGGAGGGAGTTACAGGAGGAAAAAGAATATGATCAAAAATATGAAAATTTTCAAAGAATTAAGTGAAAACAATATTTTTTAAAACTGAGTAAGAGAAGCTGGGCGTTGGTGGTGCATACCTTTAATCCCAGCACTTGGAAGGTAGAGGCAGGCAGATCTGTGTGAGTTCGAGGCCAGCCTGGCCTACAGAGTGAGTTCCAGGATAGGCTCCAAAGCTACACAGAGAAACCCTGTCTCAAAAAACCAAAAATAAGTAGAAAAATAAATTTAAAAGATAATTAATAATTTTGTTTCTAATTCAAATTAAAAAAACTGAGTAAGAGAAGAAATTCTTTTCTTTTTTAAGATTTTATTTATTATGTATATAACATTCTGCTTCCATGTATATCTGCACACCAGAAGAGGGCACCAGATCTCATAACGGATGGTTGTGAGCCACCTTTGGTTGCTGGGAATTGAACTCAGGACCTCTGGAAGAGCAGTCAGTGCTCTTAACCTCTGAGCCATGTCTCCAGCCCGAGAAGAAATTCATAACTAAAATATAAATGTTCTAATTATACACACAAAAGATTTTCTGAGAATCTTTTTGCAAATCTTTTTGTGGTAAGAATGCTTTTGCAAAGAATTGTGTAGTTCCATCATTTGCAATGTAATTGCATAATTCATATTTGTAATAAGCTGTTTAGTAGCTGCCCTCCCTAACAGTCCCGTGTCCCGTCTCAGTGCACAAGCAGCGCCTGCTCTTTTCCTGTCTCCTGTGGCTGACCTTTATGTATTTCTTCTGGAAGCTGGGGGATCCGTTTCCCATCCTCAGCCCAAAGCATGGTGAGTAGAGCCAGAGTGGGAAGAGGGGTTGTTTCGTTTTCTAATTTAAAAAATAACCATTTAAACTTTGAATGTGGGAAATAGAGCAGGTTATTTCTCTCAAAAGTATCTGATTTGGAAATAAAGTTTTTCCTTCTTTCTAAGGGCATCAAATGCTAGTTCAGCTACATAGGAATCACAGGGCATACATGGATGCCAGCCAACTTTCTGTTGCAGTAAAAAGCAGGAAGATTTAATTTGCCTCACAGTATTAGAGGTTTCAACCAATAGTCAGTTGCCATGCTGCTTTTGGCCTGTTGCAAGAAAGTGCATTATAGTGAGAGCTCGTGGCACAGGGGGTGCCTGGGTGTCACTGTTCTGGTCAAGTGCATGCCTTCCTGATAAGCTCTTTTTTTTTTTACTTTTTATTTTTTGACACATGTGGTGGGTTTACACAGGCCAAGGCACTCTCATGGAGGTCAGGGGACATCTTGGAAGAGTCAGTTCTCTCCTTCTACCATGTGGATCCCAGAGATCAAACTTGGGTCGTCTGCCCAGCTGCTCACCACCATACACTGTTCATGTCTCACGTGGGCATGCCAGTTTGGTGAAACCTACCAACACTTAAGCCTTAGCTTCAAGAAAGTCTAGGAACGCAAGAGCTTTGTGCTTTCCAGATACTGAAGTACGTGAGGAAAAGCTCAAAAAGAGTGGAATGAATTCCAGGGGCACCAGTGTCTACAGTCTGCTCACCTCCTAATGTCCTTCTGTGTTCACATCACACAGTCTGCTCACCTCCTAATGTCCTTCTGTGTTCACATCACACAGTCTGCTCACCTCCTAATGTCCTTCTGTGTTCACATCACACAGTCTGCTCACCTCCTAATGTCCTTCTGAGTGTACATCACACAGTCTGCTCACCTCCTAATGTCCTTCTGTGTTCACATCACACAGTCTGCTCACCTCCTAATGTCCTTCTGTGTTCACATCACACAGTCTGCTCACCTCCTAATGTCCTTCTGAGTGTACATCACACAGTCTGCTCACCTAATGTCCTTCTGTGTACATCACACAGTCTGCTCACCTCCTAATGTCCTTTCTTCCATGTGTACACATCACCTGGTAGCTTGGATCTGGGGAGGAACATTTTCCTTCATTTGGGTCAGAGGAAACATGTAGTTTCTAAAAGCACATAGCCATTTGGGGTGATGGCTCAGCAGGCAAAGGCGTCTCCTCCAAGCCTGATGACCTGAGTCCATCTCTAGGATCCACACAGTGGAAGGAGAACGCTAGCTCCCACATGTCCTGTAACCACGTGTGTGCTGTGGTGCAAATGCATGCAAACAAGTAAGCAAATTAATAAAGTAATAAAAAACAATTTTAATGGAAGCATATGTAGTTTAACTATATTTAAAAATAAATAGCAATATCTGTTGCAGCATTTCAAATAATAAGCAAAGGCAAAGTTGAGCAGCCTGTCATTAATAATGAAAAATATGCTTGCCCACTGGAGAGCTAACTCCGTGGTTAGAAGCGCTGCTGCTCTTGCAGAGGACCTGGATTTGGTTCCGAGCACCTATGTGGTGATTCACAACCATCCGTAACTCCAGTTTCTGGGGATCCAATGCTCTTCTGACCTCTGCAGCACCAGGTTTACACACAGGCAAAATACTCATACACATAACAAATCTAAAACACAAGTTGTACGAGACTGTATAAGCTGCAGGTACTGGTTGATATTTTAGGTAACGTTGGCTTTCGTGGTGTAGGGTGAACCGCTCTGTGTGTGTTGCCTGGCCTGATGTGTTTTATGTTTTTAGGGATCTTGTCCATAGAACAGCTCATCAGCCGGGTGGGCGTGATCGGGGTGACGCTCATGGCTCTGCTCTCCGGGTTTGGTGCTGTCAACTGCCCGTACACATACATGTCCTACTTCCTTAGGTAATCATACTGCGTTTCTTTTCTTCTTCACGGTTACTGGAATGTGTGTCCTGCCACATCTTTAATATTCACATATTAGGTCTAGGACTGCTTCTTTATTCTTCTCTTCCTCTGTGTCCACGGGTGTTTATCGGATTCCTTTCTAACAAGTCATTTTCTTTTCTCATTCTTTTGAAGCAGCAACTCAGCAAGTAGCCATTGTTGGCCTTAAGTTAGATTCTCCACCCTCAACCCCCTGGACACTGGGATTACAGGCATGTGCCCCCACATCTGGCTCCTTTACTTTCTTAAGTGGGCCTATGCCCATGCTATTTAAATGCACATTTCCAGTGGATAACAGTGTGAACTTCTCCCAACTTCAGGAAATTGGTTCTTCCTTAACATCAAATAGTAGAAGATATTGCCAATTTTTAAAAAAATTTATTGGCTCTTCCAGAGGTCCTGAGTTCAATTCCCAGCAACCACATGGTGGCTCACAACCATCCATAATGAAGTCTGGTGCCTTCTTCTGGCATACAGGCATACATGGAGGCAGAATGTGTTGTATACATAATAAATAAATAAAATCTTTAAAAAAAATTTATGTGAATGAGTGCCTGTATGTATGTTCATTGTATGTACACTTGGTGTGCTTGTGTGTATGTATGTGCATTATATGTGCACCTGGTGTGTATGGGTATGCATTGTTTGTATGCCTAGTGCCCACAAAGAACCTCAGTTGCTACTTTGGAACTGAAGTTACAGACATTTGAGCCACCATATAGGTGATAGGAACCCAGGTCCTCTGCAGTAGTGGCCAGTATTCTTTTTTTTTTTTTTTTTTTGACCCTCCCAGGTTTGTTTGTTTGTTTTCCAGGTTTTGTTTCAGATTTTTGTTGTCATTATTGTTTTTCAAGACAGGATTTTTCTTTATAGCCCTAACTGTCCTGAAACTCACTCTGTAGACCAGGCTAACCTCAAACTCACAGAGATTTGTCTGCCTCTGCCTCCCAAGTGCAGGGATTAAAGGCGTGCACCACCACTGCCTGGCTAGTACTCTTAATCCCAGACCATCTTTCTAGCCATTAAACACATTTTAAATGTGTCTGGGTCACAGCTAAGAAAGACTTTGAGGGTTTAGGGTACCCTCTGCTGCCCTGGACAACAGAAAAATTCACTATAAGAAGCAATAGTATAAGCATTTTAGCCTAATGGAGTCATTTTAATTTTTTTCTAGCAAAAACGGGTCCTTGAAATGTTGAATAACAATTGAGGTTTATGTTTCGACAGATGGCTGGCATTATGCCCTTGGGAGGGGCCCCAAAACAGGCTAAGTTTTTGCTCATTGTAGGAACGTGACTGACACAGATATCCTTGCACTGGAACGGCGACTGTTGCAGACCATGGACATGATCATAAGCAAAAAGAAAAGGTGAGGCTGACACACCGTGATCTCTGAAAAGGGCTGGAGGGTTGCCTTCTCACTCCTCTTCATTATAGGGTAATGTGCCACCCAAGACTTAATCTCACCTCAGGTGAAGAAAAGTCTCAAGTTCTTCTTTCTGAATTTCAACATTTCCCTTTAGATCAGTTGTTAGAATAATGCTTGATATTCGGAGAATGGGTTTTTTATTGCTTTCATTTGTTTGTTCACACATTTATTTAATGTCTCTGTGAAAGAACAAGGATTACAGCAATGTTTTTAGCAGCTTTATTCATAGAAGCCCCAAATTAGAAATAAGTTTTCATGAGTGAATGGTTAAAAACACTGGTACAGCCATACTATGTAATGTTATTTAGAAATAAAAATGAACAAACTGCTAATGCACACAACAACCTGAACAAACCTGCAGAACCTTTTGCTTAATGGAAAGAAGGCCATTCACCCTAATCATATTCACATCCCGGAATTGACACAACTGAAGAAATGGAGGACAACTTAGTCATTGCCAGAGGTTGAGGAAGTGGTGGTGGGTGAGCAAAATGAAGGTCCTTTTAGTGACCCATGTTATATTCATAAGTGTTTGAATGTTTCTATATCCTGTTGCAGCAGAGTGGAAATCTGGGTAGAGTACATGAACTCTCTGTACTTAAAGCCATTTGTGAGTGTACATCGTCTCTAAAATTAAGCATTCTAATGGGCTGGTGAGATGGTTCACCAAGTACAGGTGCTTGCCGCCAAGCCTGGTGATGTGAGTTCCATCCTCAAACCCACATGCTTGAAGGATGCATGCACACACACACACACACACACACACACACACACACACACACACACACACACACACACACACAAACAAATAGATTTTTTTTTAAAGTTTAAATAAAGTAAATGCTGAGCTAGAAATAGGAGCCATAAAACGATAGGTGACATGTTTAAAGTAGGGTAGAGTGCTCATGTTAGCAGCGCTCGTGCTAAAATTGGAATGGGACAGAATTAGCATGGCCCCTGGACAAGAATAACACAAAATTTTGTTTCATATTCTGTAAAAAAATGGAGTAGACATTTTTCAGCCTCTTCCCATTCACTCTTCTGCCAGACCTCAGCCACCTGCTTGTAGTTTTCGTATTGGGAGTTTTTGAAGGGCACAGCCAATAGCAAATAGCTTTCTTCTTGTTACAAGATGACCTTACCAAAGAAGACCTAGAATTTATGGCTATCCTGCTACTTCCTACTCCCACAGGATGGGATACATCCTTTTAGAACTTATTTATTTTATTATTGAATTGAAACTAGGCTTCCTATGTGTATCCTAGGATGCCCTCCTCTTGAGTTTAAGAGCTTCCTAGAACCCTGGGATGAGTAAGATCATCTAACTTGACTCCGAACCTGAGATTTCAGCCACTCTAGCCTGTGCCTCCCTGCCAGCTGTATGAAATTCTGCCCCAGCTGCACCTACCTGATCTTATGATTGAAGGAGTTCCCACAGAATTTAGAGCATTCCATGTACAAAGATATAAGGCTGTCTTCTTTGGTGTTAAATTGAGACTTTCTGGTATGTCTGTGTGATGGTTTGATCAGCAATGACCTCCATTGTCTCATATTTGACTGTTTGGTCACTAGAGAGGCACTACTAGGAGGTGTGACCTTTTCAGAGTAGATTTGGGCTTGTTGGACAAACTGTGTTACAAGAGTTGCCATTGGGGGAGGGCCTAGGCCCTGCCCCAAATGACTTGACAGATTTTGATGGGAGGGAGAAGGAAATTAGATTGTTTCTAATTTAAATCAAATGTACAAAATCATTTCTATTTAAATAAAATGTATAAAATTGTTTCCAATTTAAATAAAATTTATGAAGAAAAAAAAAAAGATGACCTTACTAGAAGAGGCAATAGGAAAGCTGAAGCTAAAAATGGCTACAGTGCTTGTGTGTTTGTTTGAATGCATCTCAGAAAGTTTGATCCTGTTCATCTTTTCTTAAATAAATGTTTATTTTTGTCTGCAGCTTATTTGCCAAGAGCAAAACTGGGTTAGAATTAGGTGATTAAAATCAAAAGTAAGAGTAAATTGTCTAAGACTGGGGATACTGGTCTGTGTACACCCAACTTTCACTTCTGGTTATTCTGTCTGTCTGTCTGCTGAGAGTGCACAGCACAGCGCCTCTCACCTTTACACAGACAGCCAGTGCCACACCGGAGCCTTTAGATGTCGGCAGGGACAATAGAAATGGCTTCTGTGCTCACTCTTTCAACTGCCTTGCCGTAATCCCAGATGTTGAGCCCAAGAACTATGAACTGCATAGCACAGAACCTCATCACATGCTTGTCCCATGTTCCCATTGAAAACGGACTGAATCGTGGGCTTGAGCCTTTTCTTGGTTCCTTTTGTCTTCCCAACATGCCGTGTTATGGGGACTATGCCAGGAGAGACAGGAAGTGCAAGTGTGGACTTTCCTTCTTCCAGTATCCAGGCAGAGCTCACTGAGGAGGAAACTGTTTCTGTAGCCATCAGTGTGAACGACCTTTTAACTGGTGCTTTCAAAATTTAGCCCACAGAAATGCCACTTGGCACTTGGTCCCCTGGTGCCATTTGTAGGAGTTCCAGACATGAAACCAGTGCTGCTGCTTCCTCGTAGCCAATTTTATCCCTTGTCACCCAGAAATGTCCACCTTGAATTTCTCTGTAGTGGGCTTCTGTCTGTACTGGATTCAGATTCATCCTGGTTGATTTTAGGCCCATTGTACTCTTCAAATAATCATTTGTATGTTTTCTAAGCTCACACGGACCTTGTTCTTAATAACTCTGGGCAGACTGGAACTTGCCAGCAGCTTCCCATGTGCCACGGAGTCCTCCACAGACAAGGAGGGGTAGAGGGAGTGGTGCCATTGTGTCACTTTATCCAGCAGCAGCTCGGGTAACCATCATGGAAAAAGGTGGTCTTAGTGAGTTAGGAGGCTCTGTTTTTGTCATCTTCCTTTTCCTTTTTGTCATCTGCTTTTCCTTGTGTTCCTTCTTGTGTCTGGCTCTTTATCTAGATTTGTTAGCTACTTTGTTTGTTCCTTAAATGATATTACCACGTGGCAAGGATGGGGTTGACTGTTACTTTATTAATCTTCACAGCCATCCAGAGTGAGGAAGGAAGGAAACTGTAGCTCTCTCAGCTTTCAGGTTGCAGGGCCAGGCCTCAAATTTATTGCCTGCTCCACATCCTGTGCCCCAGACCAGGCCACGTCGCCTCTATCTAGGAGTGTCCTCTCCCTCATAACTCCTGAACCAGTGGAAATACAGCTGTGATGTGGGAAGGTGGAGGGGACGAGGCCAAGGCACACTTCGTTACTCAGGCTTCTGTTTTCTTTATTTCAGGATGGCCGTGGCACGGAGAACCATGTTCCAAAGGGGGGAAGTACAGAACAAGCCTTCAGGACTCTGGGGCATGCTGAAGAGCGTAACTGCGTCAGCCCCAGGAAGTGAAAGTATCCTTTATCCCCTTTGACTCTTCTCCACGCTGGACCAGGAGCAGAAAAAAAAAAAGTAGTGCTGGGTCAGTCCCCGCTAGGGTGCCTGACTGCTTCAGGATCCATGCTGGCCAGCGCTGGGCATAGGAAGTACAGTGGGTACAACATCTTTCTTACACTTGTAGCTAACCACAAAAGCAATGTCCCTGAGCTGGAGGGAACCTGTAAGGTCATTCTTTCCATTTTACAGCTGAGAAATAAACCCAGAGAGGTGAAGTCACACGGTGGTTTGTGGCAAATGTGGGAGCAGAACTGTGGCCTCAGCTTGTTAACTTGTTCCACTCTGCTGTTCTGTCTCCCATTGCTGCAAGACCACAGAGCACAGTGGCTCCCTGCAGCAGTGGGTGGTCCATGCACATGGTGGCAAGGGCCCATTTCTAACCAAGTTATAGTGCCTACACAGATTTCAAGTAGCACCACGTCTCTCTTAAAATACTTGGTGACTAGGTTAATAGATTGTTCCTAGCCCGCTATCTTAGAGGCTCACTAATTCCCATATGGGGATAACCACATCTGTGTTTGAGCCCCACAGGCTGTCAGGTGAAACTGTTTCCCTCTCACCCGGGTGAGCTGGTTGGAGAAGGCTGCAGGCTGTTGTGGCAGACCATGCCACACCATTCTGATGTGGCCGCATATAAGAACCAGACAGTGAATGCCAGGTGACTGGCAGAACAGGGGGAATGAGTAATGGGACTCGAGAGATGGCTCACTGGCTGAGATAGTGCACTGCTCTTGCAGAGGACTTGAGTTCTGTTCCCAGCACTCATATCAGGTGGCCCATAGCCACCTAGAACTCTGTTTCTGAGTAGATCAACACCTCTGCCTTCTGAGGGCACCTGCACACATATGCATGCCCCTCCCACCCCCCCACTTAACTAACAGTAAAATCACTCTTTTTTTATTTAAAAGAAAAACAAGTAATCCCAAAGCATTTGTTTTGTGTCTCCTATTTCCAGGCAGAGTGTTAAGTGATAGGACAATGAGCTCCTCAAGGAGTTCACTCTCTACTTAAAGGAGACAGAGACCTATGACTGTTCCATTCTGATGCTGAGGGCCATAGGCCTTGCTGGCAGCCACTGTTGAGGGAGGAACTGAAGGACACTTATTCATTTCACAAAGGAAGGAACACTTGAATTACTGGGACTGTCTGTCTTACTGTCTTTATCACTTTAAAACTCATCAAAGACCAAAGTGTAGGTTAAGAAATAAACCAACAAGCATGTCAAGGTGATTTTAGCCCTCTGAGCTCCTTTTTTCTTAATGGGGAGAATAGTGACCCTGCTCACTGAGGTATGGGAGCTAGCGTCTAGCAGTGGGAAGAGCAGGCCCACGTGTAGGAGCAGAGGGAAGAGCAGGCCCACGTGTAGGCAGATGGCACCTAGATGTGTGAGTGGAGTTGTTTAATTCTCGGAGCCTCTTTCCTTGTCTGAGAAATGGAACAGCTGTCTCGTGGGAATGTGGGAGAGTAAAAGAAGATAGCATCTGGAAGAACTGAAGAAGGCAGTGACTAAAGGCCAGCCTGGTGACTCAATGACCACTTTGCTGTGCATTCCCAACACAGTATTACTCAGATGGCGTGGAGCTGCTGTGTCATAGGTCTCAGAGGTTGCATTTGACTTAATAGATAAAAAACAAAGACCAAGCACAGGGAAGCATCTGTCTGAGAAACCAGATGACTGTGGGGGTGCTCCTTCACATCTCTGTCAGGCCAGAGCACTACCCTGACACTATTGGCTGAGGTGGGAAACTCGAGATACAGGCAATTCCCAGCGTCTGCCCTATAGAGAAGCTATAGCAAGTCCCTTTCCCGGCTGTTTTCTGAAATTTCTCTGTGATTTAAACCTTGATGCTCACTTTCTGCCAGATCTGACTCTTATTCAACAGGAAGTAGATGCTCTGGAAGAACTAAGCAGGCAGCTCTTTCTGGAAACAGCTGATCTGTATGCTACTAAGGTACGGAGCAAGGAGACAGCTATGATTTTACCACATGGTTGAAGAGAGGATAAGACCTCCTGGCTTGTCAGAGCCATCTGAGCAGGCATTGCACCTGTGTAAGCTGAATGGCGTTAGGAAAGAGGGCTTATGTTTAGGAACTCCCTCCTGTGACTGCAAAATCATTCCTGGAACCCTCTCAATAAAAGAATTGGAGAGAAAGAGGAGACTTGGGAGGTGGGGGGCTGGCCCACTCCAGTTCCTACTTCTGGCCCAGGATAAAGATGGTCACCCCTAGATCTTCTCATTGTGTCACAAATTAGCCCCATCACAAGAGTGATAGGTCCCTGTCTTACTGGTAGCTTCCCAAGGCACACCTGAAATGCAGTATGATGGAAATACACAACCTTAATCTTTTCTGAGGGCAACTTCTTGGGTGGCTGTAAAGGGTAGAGTTGCCAGTGCTTTGGAGACAGGCCTGAGTCCACTCACCACCTGACCCTGAGCAAGTTGTCTAACCTGTAAGACTCATCTCATCTGTAAGTGAAGATTCTGCAACGTACCTCATGAGGGTTGTGGAGATTAGGACGCTCACGGGAATGGATTGTCTTGTCTCTGAAAGTCAGCAGTCAACTCAGGTTTCCTTAGTAGCATCACTTAATGTTACTACCAAGTGTGTCATTTTGACTCACCCTCAACAGTGACTCATGGGAATGCGTTTGTTGAAAATGTTTGCCTTTGCTAAAATCTGTGTTTTGTGTTTGGTTTTCCTTAGGAAAGAATCGAATACTCCAAAACATTCAAGGGGAAGTATTTCAATTTCCTGGGTTACTTTTTCTCTATTTACTGTGTTTGGAAAATTTTTATGGTACGTATGTTATAGATTTTTTGTTTATTATTTATTATTATTTATTGATTATATTGATATTTACTGTGTATTATTTCTATTATTGTTGTGTGTTAGTGTTTATTAGTTATAATAAAGTCTATGGGTGAGTTCATGTTCACATGTAGAGGGCAGAGGACAGCTCTGGGACTCCGTTCTCTCCTCCCTTTGTTGGAGCAGAGACTCTTGTTACCACCTGAGATTCCAGCTAGCTGGCCCGTAAGCATCAGGCAGTTCTATGAATCCACCTATCTTGGCAGAGGAATGCAAGGGTTCCAGATTCAGGCTATCATGTCCAGTTTAGGGTGAGGCAGAGGATCTGGGACTCAGACTTTGGGTCCTCAGACTGGCAAGTGGCAAGCGCTTTCCTCCTGAACTGTCTCCCCAGTGACCATGTTTTTAGTGGTCAGAATTTGGTGACTTTTCCCAGGAGTGGCAGACATTAGGTGAGCTCAGTCGCACCTCTTGAGTCAGCAGAGAACATCACCGTCACACCACCCAGCATCTTGTTTCCCCTTTCCTTTGGGGGCCTTAGAAAGAGGGTGCATAAGCTTCTTGTTTTACACTTTCCCATAATGCCTGTGAGCACCTGACTATCTCACCTCAACCCCAGCTTTCAACTCAGAATAGAAGTCACTTGCCAGTTTTGATGAGGTACACCTTAAGTCCAAAATTCTCAAATGTGCATTGTGGGTCATACGTGTTTTCTGCCCTCTGGCTGTCCCTCAGTGATCTATTCGTCGTGTGTTTATTTCTCTGCTTCTGACTTAGCTGTGGTGTCCATGAGTGTCCTGTGGTTGTAGGAAAAGGCTGAAATGATGTTCTTGTTGGGTGAGTTTCCTTCGGGGCCTGTTTACACAAAGAACAGCTTTGTCAGCTCGTTGGCTAATTTGGATCAGTGTCGATGCGTGGGGGCCTAGAATCAATGGAGCTAATGTCGGTATCACTCACATGACATTTTCAAATATGATTCGTCCCATGAGAGAATGAACAGAGGTGCTGTGCTCCAATCCTTCCTGAGCTGCAGCCTCTAGGGAGCATGTCACCCGTTTAACAGCTGCGCCCAGGTGTAACTGACATGTGCTAAGACACATGTAATGCACAGTTTGGTAAGTTTGACACCGGGCAATCTGTACCACAGCTGTTACTCAGTTCAGATAGCGAAAACCCAACATGGCCAAATTTCCATGCACCCTTTAGAATGCCTCCGGTCCTGAGGTAGCGGCTAGTCTTTTTCCTATCACATTGTATTAGTTTATATTTTCTAGACGTTTATATAAATGTAATCAGACAGTGTGCATACTTTTTTTGCTTTGCTTTTGTTGCTTTGTTTTCTTTTTTGTTTGTTTGTTTGTTTTCTATCTTCAGCAGGATTTTTGGAGTATGTCCATGTTACTGTGTGTACCAGTAATTTGTTCCTTGTTACTGCTGAGTAGGCTTCTATGGTGTGGCTGAGCCACGGTTTGCACCACGGTTTGCATATCTGGTTGTTTTCAGTTTGGGGATGTTACATGTGGTGCCGTGAACACACATGTACAAGTATGTGTGTAGACATGTGCTCTCTTTTCCTTTGGACTAACACTTTAGGGCAGGGCATCTGACTAATATGACAGACACATGCTTCACTTTTAAATTTCGTTATTAAGGATGTTGTATGCCCAGGCACACCTGTGGAGGTCAGAGGGCAATTTGGAGGTCTTTCTCTCCTCCCACGTCAGTGAGGGTCTGGGGATTGAACTCGGGCTGTGGGGCCTGAGAAGCAAGCATAACCAGTAGTTGTTGGTGTTTTCAGAGTTGTACAACCATCACCATAGTCAAGTCTGAACATTTTACCAAACTAAAACCATTTCTTCAGTCAAGTACTGAACATTTTTATTAACCCAAAAGAAATCCAAATTCACTAGCAATTATGCATTTGTCCTCCAGTTCCCATGCCCCCAGGCTCGGGAAGCACATGTGTCTGCATTTTCCTCTGCTGGAATTTTATGGCTGGAATCACACAGTTAAGTCCTTGATTTAGCAGAATGCTTCTAAGGTTTCTCCATTCTGTACTGCCCACATGCTCTAAATAGCTAAATGGTGCTGTTCTCTTCTTAGAGCTACATGGTGTTCTGTAAGGGTAATAATACCACATTTAGTTTATCCACTTATTGGTTGGTAAGCATTTGGCATGTGTCCATTTATTGGCACTTATCACTAATGCAGTTGGGAACATCCATGTGTAAGTTTTTCGGTGAACATACTTTTATTTCTCTCACACATGCCTAAAAGTGTTGCTGGGTGATATGTTAACCTTCTGCAGACCTGCCAGACAGTTGCCCTTAGTGATAACACCAGTGTATGTCCTGCCAACAGCAAGTGAGGATTCTAGCTTCTCTATCACTTCTGCTCTCGTGTGTGTGTGTGTGTGTGTGTGTGTGTGTGTGTGTGTGTGTGTGTGTGTGTGTGTGTGTGTACATGCATGTACTAAAGCCACATGAAGAAGTAAGGATTATGGTGGTGTAATGAAAATATCCCTTACTTTCTAGAACTTCCGGTGACCCTCACAGGTAGTTAATAATATACCTTGAGGTCACTTAAGACTGCTAACCTAAGCTTGTTTGATCAGCGTTTTTTGTTGTTGTTGTTGTTGTTGTTGTTCTTTTTGTTTTTTCGAGACAGGGTTTCTCTGTGTATCTTTGGAGCCTGTCCTGGCACTCGCTCTGGAGACCAGGCTGGCCTGGAACTCACAAGAACAATGTAACAACTAATCCTACTTGCCTTGGGTTTCCCAGCGTTTACAAACTAAGCTAATGAATGCATGGTTGTGATCTTAGGTTGTGTACTCTTCCATGCCCCTGGCCCAGAAAGCAATGCATGTGTGTTTTTATGTGTACAGCAACAAAAAGGGGGAAAAGCAACCTTATGAAATGAATATTCACCATGTGTGTTGGAAGTAGCATGCAGATACTGCTAGATAGCATTTGTGTGTTTGTGTCAGTTGAGGTTGTTAGAGTAAAGTACAATCCCTGATAAGACTCAGTTAAAGGTTCTATGGAGCATCCTAACCCTTCCCCATGTGGTACTTTCTGTGCTGTTCAATAAAAACAGACAGACAGAGCCCTTTGTTAGGGACACATTAGACAGCAGACAGGCAGGTGCAAATTCAGACTCATATAACAGAGACATTACAGGCAGATCTGAAACTATAAGCTCCATAGAGATGGAAGACATGGGGAGCTAAGTGGAGAATTCAAACTCAGGTTCTCTCTAGCTTAAGTTACTTCCAAGGAGAAGTGCTTTGGCATCTTTCCTTAATGCGACATCAACAGATATTGGTGACTCTGAGTTTTTCGCTGATGTGTTTATCCAATGCAGAGGGCAACTTTTGTGAGTCTGTTCCCTTGTACTGGGATAGGGCCTCTTGTTTCTGCTGATGTGTGTATCCAGACTGGCTGGCCAGCCTGTGTACCCTCAGACCATTCAACTCTGCCTCCCACCTTGCCACTAGGAGGGTTGGGATTACAGTGGTATACCACTGTACCCAGCTTTTTATGTGAGTTCTAGACTTTGAACTCAGATCATCAAGCTTGTACAGCCAAGTGGTTTTACAGCTGAGCCATCTCAATGGCATTGTCTTTGTCATAGCCCTCCTAATGGCTTCGAGGCTCAGTCTATCTCATTTTTGATATTGGTAACTTGTAGCTTTCCTCTTTTTTTTTATTGGATCCATAGAGTTTTATTGATTTTTATTGAATTTTTCAGAGAACTAATAGGGGGTTCATTAACTCTTTTCTGCTTCCTATTTCATCGGTGTGTGTGGAACCCTTTATTATCCCCTTCTGCTTGTTTCGAGTCAGCTCTTACGATGAAACTAAGGACTTTGATTGGAGACTTCTCTGAGAAAGGTGTTCTTTGCTATAAATGTCTTAGGTGCCATCTTAGCTGCATTTCACTCTGAGGTATATCTTTCAGTTCCAAATGCTTTCTGGTTTTTCTCTTGATTTCTTCTCTGTCCCATTGTAGTTAGAAGTGTGGAATAAAATATGTAGCAGTTAGAAATATAGCTTATTTGGTAGAGTGATTGCCTAGAATACTTGATGCCCTGGGTTTGAGTCCCAGCATTGTGTAATCCAGGTATAGTGGCACATACCTACAAATCCAGTAATTGGGAGGTAGAGGCAAGAGGATCAGATAGGAGTTCAAGGTCATCCTCAGCTACATAGCTCTAGACCAGCCTGAGCTACTTGAGACTCTGTCTCAGAAAAAAAAAAAAAAAAAAAAAAAAAAAAAAAAAAAAAAAAAAAAAAAAAAAATCTGGAGATCTTCCAAATATCATTCTCCAGTTGATTCCTAATTTGAATCTGTGCTCTAAGAACATATGTTTTTTGGATAGACACTATCACCTAAGCTCAGTATAGGGAATGTTAAGCATACCCTTGAGTAGAAGGTGTACCCACTCTTCTTGTCTAGTATGTTTCTTAAATGTTCGTCCATGATATTAAGGTTTTCTATAGTCCTACCAATTTCCTGGGTTGTTTATTTGTTTTGTGTGTGTGGGTATTTGGCTTGCATATATGTCTGCGAACCACATGCATGCCTGGTGCCCATGGAGGCCAGAAAAGGGATGGATCCCCTGAACTGGAGCTGCCTGTGGGTGCTGGGAACAGAACTTAGACCTCTGCAAGACAGTAAGTGCTCTTAACTGCTAAACCACCTCTGCAGCTCCTGGCTTCTTACTTTATCTGTTATTAAGGGGGGGAAATCCAAGTCCTTTTGATTTAGGCATTTTTCTTTTTTTCTATCAGTATTTACTTATTATATTCTTCAAGATCTATGTTTATTACTTTTAGGTAAGTAGGTGTGTGTGGGGGTGGGTGTAGGTGTGTGTGTGTGTGTGTGTGTGTGTGTGTGTGTGTGGGTGTGTGTGTGTGTGTAGGTGTGTGTGTGTGTGTGTGTGTGTGTGTGTGTGTGTGTGTGTGTGTGTAGCCAAAGGACATTGGATTCCTGTGGTGCTGGAGTTACAGCTGCCTTATAAGACACTTGATATAGGTGCTGGGGTCCAAACTTGGGTTCTCTGCAGGAGCAGCAGGGTCTCCTCATCTCTGAGCTTCCTCCAGCTCCCTGCTTCAACTATTTTTGAGGCGTTGTTGTAGTTGTTGTTGTTGTTGTTGTTTATTTTTTGACACACACTTATTGGATTTTGCTTTGGGACGGGGTCTCATGGTGTAGCCTTGGCTGAATTGGAACTCACTATGTAGACCATGCTGACCCTGAACTCAGAGGCTTGCCTGCCTCTGGCCTCCAAATGCTGGGATTACAGGCAAGCACCACGATGAGCTCCCTTGCTTTTTGTTGTCTTTTGATTGACACATACTTGCAGACTGTGTGGGGTGCAGTGAGGCTGTGATTATGTGTGCATTGAGGAGAAGCCATCAGCCATGCTTCACTTGTTCCTCTCATCTTAATTCCTCTCAAGACATTTTGAGATGTATAATGTGTTATTTCTCAATATTCTTAGATTTTAGTCAATGTATGAAATAATGGGTTTCATTGTAACATTCTGAAGGGTTTTTTTAAATCAACTATAAATGTTTAGAATCATTGTGTTTTCTTTGTGATTATAAAATGACCCTTCTAACACCACCCTGGCAATGTTTCTGCTGCAAAGTCCATATGTGATATTAACAGAGACACTCTGCCTCTATTGGATTAGTGCTACTATAATATATCCTTTTCCATCCTTTTACTTTGACCTATTTGTATCTTCATATTTAAGGTGAGTTTCATGTGAACAACATATACAGTAATCAGGTTTGTTTTTTGTTTGTTTGTTTGTTTTTTTAACTCAGTTTGACAGTCTGCCATTTCACTGATGGGTTTAAACCAAAGATTAACAATCTCTGGTCCACAGGCGAACCCCAGCTCGCTTTGCCTTTGTAAATAAGATCTTATAGGGACAGAGCCAAGCCGGGTCCTTTATTGTCGTGGCTGCTGTCACACTACAGAGGCTGAGTTTGCTAACCCATGACTTAGACTCTTTACATTTAGTGTTACTATTGATGGCTAGATTAAAAGCTCCCATGTGGGTATTGGCTTGGCATCTGTCACACCTCTTCCTGCCCTTCTATTTGTTAAACTGCCACCACTGGGATTCACTGGGTGTCTTTCCTTCCAAGTGCTCTCGTTTGTTAGCTTGACAGCCATACTCTTGTTGTCATGGCTCTTAGAGCAGCCCCAGAATCACCACAGGAATTGACCCAGTGTTTCTTGGTTCTTACTCTAACTCATCTGCCAGGATACTAGCTTTCTGACCTCTGAATCATATAGTATGTATGCTTTATCGCCCTTGACGCTTTACAGAAAATAAATATGAGATAGACTCATTTGCCTATGTGTGAGTAGACAAAATGGATTTCCTATTCATGATTTTGATAGGCAGTACAGTTAAAATGTATTTTACGAAACATCTACTTGTAAAGATATGTTCACTAATTCATGTGGAATCATTTTTTATTAAAATTTTTTTAATTACATTTGTTTATTTTGTGTGTGTATGTGTTCGGGCACATGTGACATGGGGCATGTGAGGTGGTCAGAGGACAACTTAACGGGTCAGTTCTCGACTTCTGCCATGCAAATCCAGGTATTACATTTAAGTGGCCAGGCTTGATAGCGAGTGCCTTTGCTCCCTGAGCCAGTGGGGCTGTGTGTCAGTGTCACTATTTGAGACAGTGATAAGAGGTGTTTTAACATAAAGCTCTGTCTCTACAGGCAACCATCAATATTGTTCTTGATCGAGTTGGGAAAACGGACCCTGTCACCAGAGGCATTGAGATCACTGTGAATTACCTGGGGATCCAGTTCGATGTAAGAGCCGTTCTAGATCGTGGCTTGTTTCCTTCTGCTCCAGCCAGCCGTAGCTCTACACCCAGGCTTTAACCCCTGAACTTGGAGTCCATTTGTCCTCTGTGTGTTGACAACTCACATGGCACGTTTGTAAACAGCCAGGTTTAGCTTTCTTAGTGTAGAGCCATAAGCAGTGACCTGGGTGTGACCTGCTGCTACAGGTCTTCCTCAGCCTGCCCTCGCCAGTACAGCCTGTCCACAGCCAGCCACCGATTTGCCGGTTTCTCTGCGCCAAGTATTCAGATCTTGTCTGTGATACTCAGTGAGCTCTTCAGACTCACAATTCACCTTTGATCTCCTGATAGAAAAGTAACAACTGAATAACTAATTAGTGTTCTGAATGGAGCTGAAATGGTTTCTACTGTAAGAAACGGTCTTTATCAGTCAAGGTAGACCTCGGACTAAAGTTAAATTGTTAACTATGCACAAAGTTAAGGATTGTTTTTTTTTTTTTTACTCATTTCTCTCTATTTCATAAACCAGGCATAAATACACCTTATCTCAAGTTCAATGTCTTTATTCATAGTGTAATGTGCTTTCTAGATGACATCATTCAGGCTGATGAACACTTTGGCAGTAAGACTGATGTCACATTTCTTTGTCCTTTGTGAGCTATTAAGCTTATCCGAGCCTGATGTGGATGTGTGTTGCCCTTGGTTCTGCATCTCAGCATAGCAGGTCCCAATCTCAAAGGCAGCTAGGTAAAATGACCAAGCACACTTGAGCTGCTGTCCTGAAGAAGCAACGCCACGGATGACTTTGTTCTTTTTTTAGGAAGATCTCACTGTGTAGCACAGGTTGGCATCAAGTTCACAGTCCTCACTTCACCTCATTTCTTAGTAGGGGTCTCTTACTGAACTTGGGGCTTGACATTTCAGATAAACAGAATCTGCCTGTCCCTAGCTGCCAGTGCTGTTGTTCAGACACACATGGCCATGCCCAGCTTTTACATGAGTGCTTGACATTTCAGCTCAAGTCCTATTGCTTTTACAGCAAGCACTCTTACTCACTGAGCAGTTTCCCCAGCCACTAGTGTATACATTCTTAATGATGGATCAACCGAGTATGCTTTCTGTGTGTGTCGATGGAGGCATCTTTTCCTTCATGTGGAATTCCAGAGTTTTATTATTGAGGCCTGTGTGAAATTTCACGTGGCTTTCTGGGCTTGCTGTGAGTGGCGACACTAGGGAGGCAGAGGCAGGTAAATCTCTAAATTCAAGGCCAGCCTAGTCTACATAGCAAGTTCCAGGCTATGCAGGGCTACACAGTAAAATCGTGTCTCAGAAACAAATGTTTTCTTTACTGGGCTTCACTTTCAGGATTGAGCACTCTGAGGCTGCTCGCCAAATCTGTTCCAACCTGATTCATCTACTTCCTCCATGTTTATACTTCTGAATAAATAACCAGCCTTTTGGATGTTGGTATGGCCTCAGCCTCACATCCCTGAGAACAGAGGCAAGCACAGGTTCCCTGTCAAGCAGTGCAGAAAAAAGAGCTCCATTGTGTGGTTCAAGTGAAATTCACTAGGAATACCTGTGTAGTCTCGCTGTAATGGCATTGATCTTTACTCCTGCAAGTGCTGTGTGGTCATCAATCCTTCATTCACAGACTTGAAAACAATGAGTTCATTTCCTGTTAATCCCTCCTTCTGCACTCCTCATAGCAGGACCATCTCATCAGCTGTGGGTTTCCTCACAGTAGGACCATCTCATCAGCTGTGGGTTTCCTCACAGTAGGACCAGCGCACCAGCTGTGGGTTTTCTGATTAGTGTTTTCTCCCTCATTTCTCTGTACTTGCTTTCTTTGACCCTTAAGAGTTGATTAAGTCTGCTAATTAAGGGATCCAATGCAATCTTCCCAAGATATCTTCCACCTATAGGTATTTACTTCAAAACCAACCAGAGTGACCTCCTGGAATCTCTTCTCCTAGTCACATACGTAATCAGAACTCACATTAGCTCTCAGCTCAGCCTGGAATGTAATGGCCTGTTCTTCCTGTTCTGATGGCAGGTAAAGTTCTGGTCTCAGCACATCTCCTTCATTCTGGTTGGAATAATCATTGTCAGCTCTATCAGAGGACTGCTGATCACTCTCACCAAGGTATGTTGCCTCAGAGTGTTCAGTGCCTTTTTAATTACATGATTTCTGACTTAGGTCCTACACAGTAGTCTTCAACAACTCAGAAGTCATCCAGAAAAATAAAAAGACTGATAAACTTTCTCTAAGTTGTGGGTAAAGTAAGATGACATCTACCAGCCATATATCATCCCAAAGGTAACAGAGATAAGGGATCCATTCTGTTTATTGAGCTGTCATCCATTCTTCAGTTGAGGGGTATCTAGGTTGCCGCCAGGTTCTGGCAATTACAAATAATGCTGCTATGAACATAGTTGAACAGTTGTCCTTGTGGTTTGAGTGTGCATTCTTTGGATATGTGCTTGAGAGTGGAATGGCTGGGTCTTGAGGTAGATCATTCCCATTTTCCTGAGAAACCACCATACTGATTTCCAAAGTGGCTGTACAAGTTTGCACTCCCAGCAACAATGGAGGAGTGTTCCCTTTACTCCATGTCCTCTCCAGCATAAGCTGTCATCAGTGTTTTTGATTTTGGCCATTCTGACAGGTGTAAGATGGTATCATAGAGTTGTTTTGATTGTATTTCCCTGATGGCTAAGGATGTTGAGCAATTCCTTAAGTACCTTTCAGCCATTTGGGATTCCTCTGTTGAGAATTCTGTTTAGATCTGTACCCCATTTTTTAATTGGATTATTTGGTAGTTATCTAGTTTCTTGAGTTCTTTGTGTATTTTGGAGATAGCCCTCTGTCAGATGTAGGGTTGGTGAAGATCTTTTCCCATTCTGTTGGCTGCTGTTTGGTCTTGTGGAGTTTTTGGCGGGGGGAGACTACATTGATGGATTTTCTCATCTATAACCAAACTTGGCACATGGTATTCAGCAGATACTTAGAAAAATGACAGGCAGACAAGATATTCAGGGTTAGAGTGATTGTAAGTTCCATGTGAGGAAGACAGGGGGCAGAACACACAGCTGTTTTCTGAGCAACATAAGGAAGACCACATGGTGTCAGAAAATGAATCCTCTCTGGTAGAAGAGCCAAACACTAAGAGAAACTGGGAGGAAGGGACTCCTGACATCTAGCACAATCTGGGGAGATCTCAGGAGCCCCTTGACAGCTACGGGTGCTTGGAGTGCTGTGTTGTGATGTCGAGGGCATTATAGTTTCTGAAATGTAACGACAGAGGGTCACTTTGTTGTGTCATACACAAAACCACCAACCATCTCAGGGGGAAACTGGTTTTTCTTGTATTTTAAATCCCTCTCTATAGCCTCAGCCTCTGAACTGGCTGTACTTTTTATGCCATGGAGGAGATGCTATTGAAGGCTCATCGTGTAGCATGTTGTTCATGACAGGAATCTATCTGTACCACCCAAGTTCATCTCTCCTCCCTTTCTCAACAGTTCTTTTATGCCATCTCCAGCAGTAAGTCCTCCAATGTCATTGTCCTGCTGTTAGCACAGATAATGGTAAGTTTAATGACCTGCCTTTGTGTCTACAACTGTAAAATGCCAAAAATGTGATTTTGTTGGGGACAGTTTTGTTATATGAGACAAGGTCTTGTGTAGTCCATGCTGACCTCAAGTCTTCTGTGTAGTGAAGGGTGGCCTTGAACTCCTTCCTGATCTTTCTGCTTCCCAAGTGCTGGGATTTCAGGCATGCACCACCACACCCAGCTTAAAACACAAACATTTCTGTTTGGGCGTGGGGGTGTTTGTGTGTATACATGTGAGTCCAGTTGCCCCTGGATTTGAAGTTATAGGCAGTGTGCTGGGAACCAGACTTTGGTTATCTGCAAAAGCAATACATGTGCATGTAACCATTGAGCTATCTAGCTCTCCAGCTAGGAACTATTTAAATTGTTTTAGTTGGGCCAGCATGGTAGCTCGCTCAGTGGCTCCCGGTGGTTGCCTTCAGGCCTGATGACCTGAGTTCAGCCCCAACAAAAAATTTTAAGACTAGTATTACAGTTTGCTCTGGCTTGCCCTGGAAATACTGAGAGTAACTTATGAACTAATTGGCCTAAACTCACAGGGCATGTACTTCGTCTCTTCCGTGCTGCTGATCCGAATGAGCATGCCCCCAGAATACCGTACCATCATCACACAAGTCCTCGGAGAACTTCAATTCAACTTCTACCACCGCTGGTTTGACGTCATCTTCCTGGTCAGTGCCCTCTCCAGCATACTGTTCCTCTACCTGGCTCACAAGCAGGCACCAGAGAAGCACATGGCACCCTGACCTCATACCCACTGCAGACTGTGAGGCTCAATGGGTAGTACCTGTACCAGGGCCTTAAATTCTTTAAACAGAGGAGCCGCTGGGGCCGTTTATTCTGCCTGCAGTACATGCCTTCTTCCTCCCACAATACTGAAGTCATAAGGAGCTTCGAATAAGGCGCAAGAGGGCGAAATCCCCACAGCATTCAGCAGGGGTCAGAAGCTATGAAATGAGGAGGGTGAGGGTCAGGGCCTGAGGACACCCTGGTGCTCCTGAGTAGGTGACTTCCCTTGAAAATTTTAGTAAAGTCAGAGTTTTAACACTGTGGCATTGGGTTTGCTTATCAAGCCCGGCTTGGTGTGCTGTTGTGGTGGTCTAATGTAAAACGCATCCCTCCCAGCCCAGTGGTGGTGGTGGTGGTGCACGCCTTTAGTCCCAGCACACAGGAGGCAGAGGCAGGCGGATCTCTGAGTTCTTGTAGACCAGCCTGGTCTACAAGAGCTAGTTCCAGGACAACCTCCAAAGCCACAGAGAAACCCTGTCTCAAAAAAAATCCCTCTCTCCTCACCCAACTTTACCTCATAAAAATAACCAAAAGGTTATCTGTTCTTTTCTGGGATGATAGGCATCTGAAACAGATTTTACCAAGATTTTAAGTGTGTCCTTTTATTTCCTTTTAAATTAGTAGAGTGAATGCCCTACACTAATCCAGCAGTGCGGTCTGGCTGTCTCCCTCTGCCTCTTGTGTTGTGGGATGAGACAGTGAGTAGCTGTTATCTGTTCAACAAGCCCTCTCCTGTTCTGGAACACAAGCTCTTGTTTATAAAAGGAAGGTGTTTTTTATTATGCAAATGCAATATAAGAAAATTCTGAAATATATTGCCTGGAAGTCTCCTTTCATCACTAAGGTCATAGTGTGTATGTTGCTGTTTGGGGCGTCTAGAAGCAAATGAAATGTTTATACAGAACAAAGGCACTATTCAAATTCAGACCCTATTAAGCCAACAGGGAAGTTGCAAGCAACTCAGAAAGCACCCAAATAATGCTTCTTAGCCACAGCATTGCTACAAAAGCACACCTCTGACAGGATGTCTGCTTGATGCTTTAATTAGCCACACTCACACATACACAAATGAATCATCTCCGGTGCTCGAGAAGCACACAGAAGAGCTTTCATCAACAGAAATGGAAAGCTGCACTTTGGAAGATATCACATAGAAAGAACCTGGCAGCTCCCTCCCGCTAGGTTGAGCAGCCCTTTCAACAGCAGACAGTCACGTGGGACAAGTGATTCCAGAGGTCTAATGGGGTCACAGCAGAGAGCTCCTTCCTTGGAAAGGCAGTTCCTGGGCATGTAAGAGGAATCCAGCAGCCAAAACCATCGTTCCTTCTCATCACATCTCTGTGTCCTCAGAGTTGGAAGAAGAATTCGAGGCTGTGCTGTGAGTCTGTGTAAAAGAAAACCAAGGTTTATACCAGCAGAGTGTGAACAGCAGGGAGGAGAGCAGTGCACCTCTAGAATGTCTGTCTCTATATATATGTTTGTGAATATATGTATACAATCAGTTTTCTATAAGACCACTATAGTACTATAACTGACATTCCCTATCAGTGGAATTAATACGATGGAAAGGAAAAGTGTAGTGAGACTTTTCATCAGAAAATTTCCTTTTATTAACTTGGATGTCGGTTCATTTTTGAATCTCAATCAAGTTCATCTATGAAGAAAAAATTGACTAGAAAAAATTGACATTTTTTGACATAATACCTGCCATTTACTTAATACTGACCCTGACCGTGAGTTTTCACTGACTGTGAGCCAGGCACTGTTCTGAAAACAATTGTGCACTTTATCCCTGTCTTATAGGAATAATGTAAACAGTAGAAAAGCTAGAGCACAGAGCAGAAAATCCCCTGATGTGCAGCAGAAACAGAGCTGGTCCCACAGAACCGAATTGGGTTCTTTTGGTAGTCTCCATCATGATTCTTCATTGACTGATTGCCAACCGCATGCTAAGAAAATAACTTCACAAGCCACAGTCCCAGCACTCAGGAAGCAGAGCCAAGAGATCTAGAGTTCTAGGCCAGCCTGGGCTCCACAATGAGGCCACATTTCTAAGAAGACAGTGTTCTTGTACTACCTCTTATCCTCACAAAACCCTGACAGGTTGGTTACCCTGTGTTAGTTTTGAGGAAACAGACACTGGGACTGGATCCCAGAGAAGCAAGTCACCACTCACTCGCTCTTTTGCTGGGTGGGAGTCATGCCCTGACTCTGTTGATGTTTCTCCTTGGCCATCAGTGCAAGTGACCAGGGGGTCAGCCAGGGAGGAAACAATGGAGATTTTCTTAGCTTGGAAGTAGTCGTAGGCCTTCTTTCCACAGACCAGGAGAGTGACCTCCTCTCCGCTGCTCTTGATTCTGACCACTACATTCTCGTAGGGTTCGTCTTGCACGTTCTCCCCATTCACTTCAATGATGATGTCCTCATCCTCCAGCCCAGCCTTGTCAGCAGGGCCACCCTTCTGTACCTGCAAGCAGAAGGTCCAGGGGTCAGTTCCAAACATGGGTTAGGGTGATGATCCCTCCTGAAAACTTAACCACATCTTTCTCCTTGGTGGGCTATACCCTCTCCTCCACCCTGGCCAAGCACCGTACTGAACATCTTTGGCCTGAAGGTATTGGGATCCCAACTTGAGAGCTGCAGTTGTCTCACTGCCCATCCCTACAGGGTACAGGCACTATGACGCATGCACAAAAGCAGACAGGTAGCACTCCTGGAGGTGGGGAATATGACCACCTCTGCAGCAAGCATCATGTCTATGCATGGCTTGCACTGAAAGTGCCAATCCTAACTGGCTGTGTTTGCTGGGCTGCTGGGACCAGTTACCATACCTCTTTGACAAAGGAGCCTGGCTGACCCTGAATGGCATTAAGGTGAAATCCATAGCTGTTGTCAACTTTAATCAGCCTACAGAGCTTGGGTTTATGATCTCCTGCATCTTCTGTAGTGTCTGGACTTGTGGCCTCCAGAAGAGCAGGCACAGGAGCTGGAACCTCCTTGACAGAACCATTAGGCAGTTCTTGACTTTGGCAGTAGAGAAGTGGAGAAAAACGAGCCTTTTGAAAATAAAGGGAATATAAATAAGGGAAAATAAAATACACATATGAGCAGTTATCCATCATTAAACGTGATAGCTTAGTACACATGTCATACATGTCTATTATTCAATTGTAGGCTCTAAATTTCTCCACCATAGCCAGAGATAGAAACATGTGTACAGACACATACAAGTGTGTTAAGACAAACAGAATAGATTTCTGTACCAAACCCTAAGGCTATCTAACAAATTACTAGCTTAACTCCACAAAAGCAGGCAGATCACTGAACAACACTGCCCACACTCTCCCGTGGGGAACACCTCTAAGGGGCTAGCCCAAGTAGGCCCGCTCTCCCTATCTTCAGTAAAATTGTCTTTAAGCACACTATAGAAACTAAAAGATAGCGGGCAGTGGTGGCACACACCTTTAATCCCAGCACTCGGTAGTCAGGGACAGGAGGATCTCTGTGAGTTCGAGGTTAGTCTGGGCTACAGAGCGAGTTCCAGGACAGCCAAGGCTACACAGAGAAACCCCGTCTCAAAAAACCAAGGGACAATTCTGTGACTAACTGAAGACTCAAAGACATCAGAAAGACCAACTCCACACACTAATGGGAGAGGCGACCACATATAGAGGCAAAGGTGGACCCTGTCCCTCAGCAGTTGCTTGCCGTCGCCAGCGCTGGCATCGGCGCTCAACTTTTTTGTATTTATTGTAATTATCTTAGCACCCCTCTCATGCCAAGCTTCCTCCTGACTGTAAATAGTCTGCTCCCTCTCACTCTCATGGCCATTGTCATGAAGACAGCAATATGATGGTCTTGAATAGAGAGAACAGGAAATGAACTGTTCTTTACTCTGGTGCTCGAACACACTCATCCCTGACGCCTTTCTTTGTGTTTGGTCCAGCTTCCTCTGGCAGTTTCCTACTTTCCTTTGTGTAGTTATCCCCAGGAGCACCTGCTAAGCCTGAATCTCACCCAGTACTTTAGCCTGGCCTGCCAAGCCTGCCCCAGGGGTCTTATCTTTGCACCGAGACTACAGTTTTTGTGCCACCATGCTCAGTATTTCAGCAAGTGTCCTGGGGATCAAACTCAAGTCCTTGATCTTTTGAGGCAAAATTGAGCTCAATCCCCCCATCCCTGATGTTTTTTTAATTTGTAGTTTAATAGAGTTGAGTTAGCTGGCTAAGGATTTTTCTTGAGTTAGGGGCTTGTTTTGGGTTCGCTTTGGACCTACTCAGCAGTTAAATTGAGGTCAACAGGTGTCCAGGACATTTGTTAAACATCAAGCAACGAGGGAGGAACCTTGTGTCCACCTCACCACTGTAGAAGCTTAGCAAAAAAGATGTGGGGTCCATCTGCCTTCCTGCTCACATTGCCCTTCGGAGCCAGGTACCTGGCAGCTCAGCCCCATGTAGCCCTCAGAGGTGTTTACAAACACTCCACTTTCATGCAAGATGATGTGGGGAAATCAGAGTGACTCACTAATGTAACTCTGAGCTCTCCTCAGCAAGCAGAGCAGCTATGTCTGCCTGGGGATGGACTGCTGGTGTCAAAGCACCCACCATGAAAGAGGAAGCAGGGAGGCTTTGCACCACCCCCTGGAGCACTCCCGAGTCTAGCCCCCATCAGGAATTGCTAGGGGGTTTGACATACTCATGGCTGTATCTCACCTCACCCCCACACCAGCTATGAAGCCCACCTTCGAGAGTGGGCAGACTCCCCTCTCACTTTAACCAAAACCAGGAAAATTACACTGACATCATTTATCTAATTCCCCCACCCCCAGGAATTACAACAGAACCCTCAATGCCAGCATCAATTTACAACATCAAAACAGTGGCTCACAGAAGTCAAGTTGTCCCACTTCTGACAGCTATGGTTGCTCGTAAGCCAAAAATAGCTCCCTGTACCTTAAGTCACATGAACAGCCTTTCCAATTATTTTCTTTCTTGAAAAAGCAAAGCAAAACAAAAACAAACGAACAGGTGTTTACCGCCTGTCAACCTTTCACATTCTCAAGACTTTTCCTCTCCTCGGGAGCCTGTCCTGCTACAAGGTGCCTCCCAGCATCTTCCATCCCCTCCGTCATCACCTTTTTGGTTGGAGGGCATTTGTCGGACTAGGTTCTCAGAACTGGACATGATGTAAATTCAGTAATCATACATGTGGATACCCGCATGTGCTAAGTAGTAACTGAATGAGTGTTTTCCCCACCCTTCATGGTGCCTTACAACAAGAAAGCCAGTACTCAGACAGCTCTCCCGTGCTTCTATTACTAGTGTTTCCTGGCTGGTCTGACTGACTATCTCTAGAAGCCAATGAAGTCAACCTTAAGTTGTTTGGTTTGGCAGGAGCAGCTTTTTGGAGTACCAAATCTGTTCTCGACATTTCCTGACATTCAGTCAGTTTGCTTTCAGTACTTTGAAGCCATCTCTGTTGTCTTGTTGTTGTTTATTCTTCCTAATCTGAGTAGGAGGGCGTTGTGTCTGTGGCTGGCATTCCTTGGGTAAACATCCACCTTGCCTCTTCTGTGGCAGGGTCTGTCATTGACCTGGCACTCCCCCATTAGGCGAGGCTGGCCGGCCACTGGGTCCCAGGAACCCTCCTGTCCCCACCCCTCCAGCACCAGAATGACAACACACACTCAGCCACAGCTGGCTTCATTACAAAGGTGGGGATCAAACTCAGATCCTCAAGCCGGCAAGAACTTTGGACTCAGCTAGCGCCCAGGCTCTGGCTGGATATTTTCAATGTTAATTACATCCTCCTGTCAATCATCCAGCATTCCTTTACATCCCCTGAAAATCCATCAAACATGTCTCCATCCCAATGTAATAAATCAGGATAGGAACAAGTAGTGTGTGAGAGAGTGTGCCATAGAGACTTCTGTCCGGGTTTACATTATCCCAGGACCAAAGATTCTGTAGGTGTGATTATTCAGTCTTGTTTACAAAAGTATCTTGAAAAGTCTGACCAAGATTTAAGAGAACATGTATGGTCTAATGAATTGAGTCTGAGGACTTGAGTTCAAATACTGATTTGTGTCTCTGCTAAGCTGAGTGTCTAAGTCATTTAGTGTCTAAGCTTAGTTTCCAAGCTATAAAAGGAGGCCAGTGTCACCACCATACTCTTCCTCCCATTGCCATGGCTCTGAGGTGCTTTTGTAACTGTGTAACCAAAAGAAGACTATTATCTATGACCAACATTCAGCAAAGCAGACGGCACTTTGGCCCCCAGACAGCTGTTGAAATGGACTGAACATCCATTTTCATGATAACGTATTATAAAATGTTAACATTGGGAGCGGAGATGCTCAGTGGTTAAGAGCACATGCCACTCTTACAAAGGAGCCAAGTTTGGTTCCTAGCACCCCATCAGCTTACAGTTGCCTGCAACTCTACTCCAGGGGACCCAACACCCTCTTCTGGACTCTGTGGGCACCTGCTCTCATGTAGACATACCTACATACAACACATAATTTAAAAATTACATTTTTTTTTTTTTTTTGGTTTTTCGAGACAGGGTTTCTTTGCAGCTTCGGAAGTTGTCCTGGAACTAGCTCTTGTAGACCAGGCTGGTCTTGAACTCACTGAGTTCCACCTGCCTCTGCCTCCCAAGTGCTGAGATTAAAGGCGTGCGCCACCAATGCCCGGCAATAACAATTTTTTTTAAAGCTTTGACAGCAAACAGCTGTCAGAAGAAGAGGGAGTGAGGATCTTCATCAGCTTGTTTTGTTCTGGGTGAACCTGTTCCCACTGCTTACTAAGGACAATGCGAATGAGAATTCCTGTTCAGCCACTGCATCTCCACCAGTTAGAGCTTCCAGCCCTGTGGAGAGGTTGGGATACTGCAAGTCCAGAGCCTATTTCACTAGGGCGATCTGTAGCCTAAAAAATGATGCCTTACCCACCTCTAACATTCTGATAAACAAGTTGGAATGTATTAATAAAATTGGTTCTTCATCAACCAAAGGGCTACAGCTGTCACATAGCCTGAGACCTCCACCTCACTATAATCTACCCATTTCCACAAATGTGTTTTTCAGACCTTCATTTGTACCTTTCTTTGTTCTGTTACTCTAAAAACTCTGTGTCTTGTCTTTGAACCTTGAACAGTGACCACACCCCTTTGGGTGTGGCCTCAGGCGGAGGGAATCGGGAAGAGGGAAGCTTGAGACATGGCTTCTGTTTGTGCGCTCTTCAGGTGGGTCAGCCAACCCTGTAGGAAGGACAGAGAAACGCTCCCACGGTTCTTTGTATTTTTCTGTGTAAGTGTTCCCCAATAAACACCCATTTATCATTTATCTCGGGTCTAGTGAAGTCATTACCTCCTCACCTTCAGAACTCCATTAAACGGCTTCCATGTTGGAATGTGGTGGGACCATGGCCACTCAGATCTAACTCCAAAACAAATTCTTATTCCTTCTGAGGTGAGAGCTGTGGTTTTGCATTAACAACAACAACAAACTAATAGACCTTTCTAGGTCTTTACTCAAGACTGAAGAAGTACCAGGCGTTGATGGCTCTGGGAGGCAGAAGCAGGCGGATCTCTGTAAGTTCGAGGCCAGCCTGGTCTCCAGAGCGAGTGCCAGGATAGGCTCCAAAGCTACAAAGGATTTCGAGAAATCCTGTCTCGAAAAACCAAAAAAAAAAAAAAAAAAAAAAAAAAAGACCGAAGAAGCTTTCTGACCAACAATATCACATCTACTCATCAGGGCTGGAGAGATGCTCAGCCATTAAGAGCACTCACCTCTTGTAGAGGGACCCTGGTTCGGTTCCCAGTACTCACAATAGGTGGCTCACAACTTCCTGTAACTCAAGTTCCAGATCTAACACCCTCTTCTGACCTTGGCACCTTCGTACACATTCAAATACACACACAAAGACTTACACATAAAAATGAATCTAAAACCATTTATGTCTGTGTCAGCTCTGTCCATTTTGAGATTCCTGCTCTTCATAGCTTATCCCAGATCAGCAAGACTAATTATCTTCAGCTAATTTACAAATTAGTTTTTAGTCCAGGAATTTATAACTCATTTAACACTCTCCTGTCACTACCAATTTGAGCCACAATTTGGCCTTAATAGTTGTTATGCCCCATTCCAGGCTGAAGAACAAAGTAACTCAGCTCAAAGTCAGAGGGCATAAGTGAAGGGACCCAGCCTTAATGCACGAATACGTAGTCATTATATTGAATATTTGTGTTACTGGAATTACTTACCAGTCTATAGATTTCATCCGCCTCTTTGTCCACCACCAACAGTGTGGCCTGGTCTCCACCCTTCCTAATCATTTCCACCACACTGTCATGATCAAGGTCTTCCACAGACTCGCCATTGACAGCAACTACCAAGTCATTGTTCTTCAAGCCAGCTGCCTCTGCTGGGCTTCCAGATTCTATGTCCTTGATGATCTGACCTACCCTCCCCACACAAAGCAAAGTTACCAGAAAGGCCCCCAAGCAAGCAAGCTCTGGGATTTCTGGGTCTGAAGAAGTAGGTATAAAGGCATGCTGAATCCAACTCCTCCCATCTCTCTGCACCCCAGGGGCCTACAAGTCTACTTTCCAGCCTGTTCTGAGAACAAACCAAGCCTCAAAGAAGAGGATCTTAAAAGATGGAGGACCCAGTGTTTACTAAGTGTCTGATGGTTACTTCTGACAAAGTGGCAGGCTAAGAAACCCCTAGGAAGTCAGTGGGCATACTTACCAGGCACAAGTCATACCAGCAGGTAAGCCACAGAATGGAAAGGGAAGTGGAAGTGGAAACAGGAGAGCCCCATGGGAACAGCTCTGCCCCTCCCCCTGCAGTTCCTGGTGGGGCTGAGCTTGGTGAGCCAGCACTGAGGCTGAGGGACACGGTCTGCTGGCCTAGTGCCTCACCTTTATGCTCAGCACCTGCCCTCAGATAGAATCCATAGCCATTGCTTCCCTTCTTGATGACCACCACCCGGGGCTGGTGGGGCAGCAGTTTCAAACTGGCTGTTTCCCTCTTGAACTGTGTCTTCTGTTCACTATGGCGCTTGGCAGTTTCCTTGTCCACAAGGAGGAACATGACGCGGCTCCCTCCCTTCTTCACCTGCAGCAAGACACACAGATGAGGAGCAGGGGCCTCCATGAACAATGAATGCTGGGAGCAAGGCCACGGTGCAGTGCAGAAAGCCCAGGGCACGTGGCCTGATCATGAGTGCTGGGGCAATGCTTCCCCCAACCTGACTGAATGTATCTGTCTGCTTTGAAGGAAAACATCCAGCCACACAGACTAGCTGAACTCAAGCGGGAGCCCAAATTCTCAAAGCCCAGAAAGATATGCAGGTGAGAAGGGCGGGATGGGATTTTAGAAAAGGAAATAGTAAAGGTCAACTTTGGAAGATCATTCTACTAAGAGGTTGGTCCATTTTCAAGGTTCCATCAACAAGACAGCCCTGCTACAGGGTCAGCATGCTGTGGGTCTTCCAATACCTGGCAGGTACAGTTTGTTACCCATGGCCATCCACACATGGAAATACTAAATGGAGACTCGAGGAAATTCTTACAAGCTTAACACTGTATTCTGTGTTGAATGATGAAATCCATCCCTTGCCACCCACACCTCCATCCAGAAGGTATCTAGCAGACCCATCTCTGAGCACTATACCTGCCACTGAACGAAGCCGCCATCCACAGATAGCGGACAATAAGCCTCACCTGTGCTGTTCCTGCCTCTGTCCACATACCTATGATAGTTTAACTTACAAGCTGGACACAGTGACTGGCAATAAATAAGAAATAAACTATAACAATGTATTGTAGTAATAGTTGTTTAAAATTACGAACCACTGATTTCTGGAAGTTTCCATTATTTTCAGATGTGGTTGACTGCAAGTAGATGTAGAAATGGGAACTGAAAGGAAGTGGGGGGGAACCAGCGCCCTGTTAGCACTGCCCATGCCACCAGCGACTCTGCACCCTTGATGCGAACACCTAGATGGATGCTCTTCCATCACACGCTCATCCAGCAGGCCCTACCGTGCCCCTCCCTGTCGCTTCCAGTGAGAGCAGAGGGGAAGGGAGGGGAGAAATGTGCCCTTTAAGGGTTACCTTTTCCACCACGTCCTCGTGGCTGTAGTTCTCTACATTTTCTCCATTCACTTCAATCAAGTGATCATCGGCCAGGACCCCCGCTTTCATGGCTACTCCCTGAGGTGTTATGTCAGTCAGGTACACACCCTTTTTACCTGAAGAAGAGTTGGAGAGAGAGTATTGCACAGAAATCTACACACCTGGCAAAGAAGTTTCCTCTGGGTACCTTTAGAGCTGACTCAAATTGTCATCGGCCTCGGCTCTCAACTCAGTTACAGCACCTAGCACAAAGCTGGGCACTGCTGTTACTCAGCACGGGTCTGTTGAAGAGGAATTTTCAGTCTGACTGAAGGAAAGTCAAGACTCTTGGTGAAAAGCCAGTGAGTTGGCTCAGAGGGTAATGTCACCCGATGCCAAGTCTGACAACCTGGGTTCAATTTCCAGGTCCACATAGTAGAAAAATAGAACTCCTGCAAGTTGTCCCTTGACCCCCACACATTCAGCATGGCACATACACACACACACACCCCAATGGAAATTTTAAAAATAAAGGGCTGGTGTTGACCTCTTGAACCAGAAAGTACTGATCCATCTACCTTTGCATCTGTGGAATTGGAGGTTTTCCTCTCCATCCTCCCCATCACAGACTGCTGGAGTCCGTAAACCTCTGTTGCAGCCCAGCAAGGTTAGCGGAAGGAGGAAGAGGAAAGGGAACATTGTGTGTGGTTGATTTGCTAGTAACCTTTCTAGATGTGAACGTTCCCATCTATTCTGGGGATAGCTTTATATGACCATATGTGTTACTTTAAGGAGTAGGAGGTCCATCAACTCAGCTTCCTGGAACACTTAACAGTTCTCCTATTGCCCACTAGACACAAAGATCCCCCTGTGGAGATCCTCTTCAGGTCTCCCTGTTGCTCTCTCTGGAACAGAGATAAAAGCACCTGTGACGGGACTCTTGACTTAGGACAGGGTCCTCCATGCTACTGGTCACACATGGCTGTGTTGAAATAATTCCATGGTGCAAAACTTCTTACCATCCCTAAAAGGTAAGAAAACACCTGACATTTCCTTCGCTCTGGGCTCAGACAGCTCCAAAAGCTAATCGCTGAAGAGTCTCCCCTAACCCCCACCGCCAAACTTCTCATGTGGTTGGCTCATTCATTCACTCATTCTCTTTCCTCTCCAGGCTCTAAAGAGATACCTGTCCTTCCCTTTAAGACCCCACCATGTTTGACTCTCCATATATTGTGTTGTCCACTGTTCCCTCTCCCACCCGAGGCCCTCTCTCAATCTAATAAACCTCACTCTGGAAGAGAATTGTGTGTCAGCTTCTTCTCTAAGCCAATTGCTGCGTGGCTTCTTTTATAGTCATCATTATCTTGTAGATTGTCAGGAAGTAAACACTCTCCCCATAAAAGCTACTCACTGAGTGCATCCGCACAAGAGCCAAGGAAATAGACTGTGAATTTTGACTTTTTAGGTTGTGTGTGTTTACACACACAAACACACACACACACACACACACACACACACACACACACACACACACACCATAACATGTATGTGGAAGTCAGAGTTGGTTCTCTCCTCCCACTGAGGCTCTGGGGATTAAACCCAGTCATCAGGCTTGGCAGCCAACACCTTTCCCACCAAGCCAGCTCACCACCACCACCACCCCCCCACTTTTGTTTAATACCATTTTACTGTTAATAGATTTCTAAGAAATGCCAAGGTTCTTTGGCCCTCCACACCAGTGTTTAATAATACCAATGTGAGGACTGTCTCTCATGGTTTTAATTTCTGTCTCTTGTTAGAGGTCACATAACCTCTGAAAGCAATTTAAATTGTCAAATGGCCTTCTCCTTTACCTTCCTCCAAACATGACCTGCCATCAGTCCTCTCCAGGACCAGAGAGAATGTAGGCAGAGGCAACAATAGTGTTAGGTGATGGGCTAACACTCACTCGTGGCTCTTTCTCATAATAAAGCTAACTTCTGAAAGATAGTTGTGTGTCAGCATCTTTTCTGAACCTACCAACCTCTTCTCTGTTTAACAAAATGGAGCTAGCCAGGTAGCATGGCTCCCAATTCCTAACAGTTTCCAAGGGGAAACACTAAAGAACTCCAGTAGACAGTACAGCATGGTGCATTCCTCTGAAAACACAGAAACAGGACCTCTAGGACTTCCTGAGGGCTAGGAATTCTCAAGTATGTCCTTTGCAGGATAGGTCAGGGACACATCTTAGGACAGTTGAGACCAGGATTCAATGGAGAGTACTATACGGTCATAGGAAGACAGGGTGTATGCAGCAACTCTGGGATTGTAATATGGCAACAGATGCTCAAAAATCTGTTGAATAAGTGAATGAACTCTTGGTTTCTCTGGGACATGAAAAGAGATTTCAGTCTCACTCCAGGTAGCTATTATGAAGAAGCTGCCTCCCCTGCATCTTCAGCCTAAGGGAGCTGGAAAAGAACAATAAAGCCAGACAGTAGCAGTGCACACCTTTCATTCCTGCACTTGGGAGACAGAGACAAGAGGACCTCTGAGAGTTCTAGGCCAGCCTGGTCTATAGAGTGAGCTCCAGGACTGCCAGGGCTACACAAAGAAACCCTGTCTTGAAAAAACAAGGTAGAAGGCCCAATCCTCAGGCCTGGAGCAGTGTCAGTAGAGGCCCAAACCACCCGCCTAGAAGCAGCTTCAGAGGGAGGCCAAAGCCTCAGGCCCAGGAGTGGGGAGCGACCACCAGGTGAGATGACAGCGTTGGTTTCCAGCAGTGGCTTCCAGAAGGTATTGCAAGAAGTTCCTCTGGGAAAGATCACCTGTGTCCCAGCCAGTATCCATTGCCATTTCTTGGTTGGAGATACGCCACTGCTCCAGTGATCACGAGACCCTCAGCCCCACCTCCACCTAGAGGATGGTCACTACAGCCATGACCCTGTCTTCAACAAGAGGAGCATGCACTGGGCCTGTAGTCCTACCTACACCTCAAGGATTGACCACCTGAGCCTTGGGCCCACTTCCACCAAGAGGAGCAATCACTGGAGGCTCTGCTCTGCTTGCACCTGAAGGAGTGGTCAACAGAGCCACAGCCCCCAACTGTACCAACTGGAGAAAGAGAGACCCCCTGAAGGACAAGCTCCACCTATACCAATTAGAGGAAGAGATGCGTAGACAACAAGGTAAGAATACACTCAACAATATAAAGAACAATACTGCACCACTAGAAACTAGTGGTGCTACAACAGCAAGACCTGAACATCCAACACAGATGTAGTAGAAGAAAACAACCTAAAATAACTTTATGAGGATGATTGAGGCCCTTAAAGAGAAAATGAAAAATACCCTTTTTAAAATGGAGGAAAAAACAAACAAAAAATTGGAAGAAATCAACAAATCCCTTAAAGAAAATGAAGAAAAAGCAATCAAACAAGTGAAGGAAACAATTAGAGACTTGAAATCTGAAATAGAGGCAATAAAGAAAACACAAACCAAGGGAATTCTAGAAATGGAAAATCTGGGTAGACAATCAGGAACCACAAATGCAAGCATAAACAACAGAATATAAAAGATGGAAGAGAGAATTTCAGGCATTGATGATATGCTAGAGGAAACATCAAATCCTTAACACAAAACATGCAGGAAATCTGAGACAGCGTGAAAGACCAAACCTGGGAATAATAGGGATAGAAGGAGAAGTCCAACTCAAAGGCACAGAAAATATATTCAACAAAATCATGGAAGAAAACTTCCCCAACCTAAAGAAGGACATGCCTATGAAAGTACAAGAAGGGCTGGAGAGATGGCTCAGAGGTTAAGAGCACAGACTGCTCTTCCAGAGATCCTGAATTCAATTCCCAGCAACCACATGGTGGCTCACAGCCATCCGTTATGAGATCTGGTGCTCTCTTCTGGTGTGCAGATACACATGGAAGCAGAATGTTGTATACATAATAAAATCTTAAAAAAAAAAAAACAAAGAAGCTTACAGAATACCAAATATACTGGACCAAAAAATAAGTTCCCTTGCCACATAATAATCAAAACAATAAACATACAGAATAAAGGAAGAATATAAAGAGCTGCAAAGGCTAGGTAACATATAAAGGCAGACCTATCAGAATTACACCTGACTTCTCAATGGAAACAATGAAATCCAGAGGGTCCTGGGCAGATGTTATGCAGACACTAAGGGACCATGGATGCCAGCCAAGAAGAATACTATACTCAGCAAAGCTTTCAATAACCACAGATGGAGAAAACAAAATATTCCATGATAAAACTAGAATTAAACAATATCTATCCACAAACCCAGCCCTAAAGAAAGTACTAGAAGGAAAATGCCAACCCAAGAAAGTCAGCTACATCCACAAGAACACAGGCAAATCCCAAAGAAGGGAATTGAACACACAAAGCCCCCACCAACATAAACAAAAATAACAGGAACTAGCAATCACTTGTCATTAATATCCATTAATATAAATGGTCTCAATTCACCTATAAAAAGACACAGACTAATAGATTGGATACGGAAACAGAATCCATCCTTTTACTGCCTACAAAAAAATATACCTCAAACTCACAGACATTACCTCAGAGTAAAAGGTTGGAAAATTTTTTCCAATCAAATGGACCTAATATCCTAATATCTAACAAAATAGACTTCAAACTAAAATTAATCAAAAAGATAAAGAAGGGCATTTCATATTCACAGGAAAAATCCACCAAGAGGAAATTCAATTCTGAACATCTATGCCCCAAACACAAGGGCTTCTGCATTTGTAAAAGAAACATTACTAATCACAAACCAAGCCCCACACACTAATCGTGGGAGACTTCAACACCCCACTCTTACCACTGGACAGGTCTGACAGAAGCTTAACAGAGAAATAAGGGAGCTAACAGTTGTTATGACTCGATTGAACTTAACATCTATAGAACATTGTACCCAAACACAAAAGAATATACTTTCTTTTCAGCACCTCATGGAACCTTCTCGTAATAGACTACATACTCAGTAACAAAGCAAACCTCAACAGATTAAAAAAAAAAAAAATGGAATAACCCCTTGTATCCTCTCAGATCACCACAGCTTAAAGTGTAGAATTCAACAGCAACATTAATTTCAGGAAGCCTACAAAACACATGGAAATTGAACAGTGATCAACAGAATCGCCACCAGGCCAAGGAAGAAAATAAAGAAATTAAAGACTTCCTAAAATTTAATGAAAATGACCACACAATATACCCAAATTTATGGGACACAATAAAAGCAGTGCTAAGAGGAAAGTTCATAGCACTAAATGCCTACATAAAGAAGCTGGAGCCGGGCACTGGTGGCGCACGCCTTTAAT
Organism: Cricetulus griseus; assembly: GCF_003668045.3. Lineage (NCBI taxonomy): Eukaryota > Metazoa > Chordata > Mammalia > Rodentia > Cricetidae > Cricetulus > Cricetulus griseus. Next base: position 59,642,696 of record NW_023276806.1, read on the forward strand.
CTCAGCACTTGGGAGGCAGAGGCAGTCGGATCTCTGTGAGTTCAAGACCAGCCTAGAATGAGTTCCAGCACAGCCTCCAAAGCCACAGAGAAACCCTGTCTTGGAAGAAAAATGAAGAAGGAGAAAGGAGGAAGGAGAAAGAAGAAAGAAGAAGCTGGAAAAATCCCACACTAGTGAATTAACAGAACTGAAAGCCCTAGAACAAAAAGAAGCAAACTCACCCAGAAGGAGTAGATAGCAAGAAATAGTCAAGTTAAGGGTTGAAATCAATAAAATAGAAACAAAGAAAATACAATCAATGAAACAAAGAGTTGGTTCTTCAAGAAATTCAACAAAATAGAGAAACCTTTATCCAAACTAACCAAAAGAGAGAGAATATCCAAAATAACAAAATTGGAAATGAAAAGGAGGACGTAACAACAGACACTGAGGAAATCCAGAGGATCATCAGGTCATACTTAAAAACCTGTACTCCACAAAAATGGAAAACTTTAAGGAGAGGGACAATTTTCTAGATAAGTACCACATACCAAAATTAAATCAACAACAGATAAACAACTTAAATACACCTATAACCCCTAAGGAAATAGAAACAGTTATCAATAGTCTCCCAACCAAAAAAAGCCCAGGCCCAGATGGTTTCAGTGCAGAATTCTACCAGATGTTCAAAGAAGATCTAATACTAATACTCCTCAAATTATTCCACACAATAGAAACAAAAGGAACATTACCAAACTCCTTTTACGAGGCTACAGTTACCCTGATACCCAAACCACACAAAGAAACAACTAGGAAAGAGAACTACAGACCAGTATCCCTCATGAACATAGATGCAAAAATACTCAATAAAATATGGCAAATTGAGCCGGGCGTTGGTGGCGCACGCCTTTAATCCCAGCACTTGGGAGGCAGAGGCAGGCGGATCTCTGTGAGTTCGAGGCCAGCCTGGTCTCCAGATTGAGTGCCAGGATAGGCTCCAAAGCTACACAGAGAAATCCTGTCTCAAAAAAAAAAAAAAAAAAAAAAAAGGCAAATTGAATCCAAGAACACATCAGAAAAAATCATCCACCATGACCAAGTAACTTTCATCCCAGAGATACAGGGATGGTTCAACATATGAAAACCTGTCAATGTAATCCACCATATAAACAAACTGGAAGGAAAAAAAAATCACATGATCATCTCATTAGATGCTGAAAAAAGCCTCTGACAAAATTCAACACCCCTTCATGATAAAGGTCTTGGAGAGAATAGGGATACAAGGAACATAACTCAACATAATAAAGGCAATATACAGTAACCCAACAGCCAACATCAAACTAATTGGAGAGAAACTCAAAGCAATCAACAAGATAAATGGCAGCCTACAGAATGGGAAAAATGGGTTCTTCACCAACCCCACATCTGGCAGGACTGATCTCCAAAATATACAAAGAACTCGAGAAACTAGACATCAAACTACCAAATAATCCAATTTTAAAAATGGGGTACAGATCTAAACAAAGAATTCTCAACAGAAACATCTCAAATGGTGGAAAGACACTTAAGGAAATGCTCAACATCCTTAGTCATCAGGGAAATGCAAATCAAAACTACTCAGATTCCATCTTACACGGATCAGAATGGCTAAGATCAAAAACACCAATGACAGCTTATGCTGGAGAGGGTGTGGAATAAAGGGAACACTCCTCCATTGCTGGTGGGAGTGCAAACTTGTATAGCCACTATGGAAATCAGTATGGAGATTTCTCAGGAAATTAGGAATCAACCTTCCTCAAGACCCTGCAATACCACTTTTGGGCATATACCCAAAGGAAGCACACTCACACCACAAGGACATTTACACAACTTTGTTCACAGTAACATTATTCATAATAGCCAGAACTTGGAAACAACCTAGTTGCCCCTCAACTGAAGAATGGATAAAGAAAATGTACATTTATACAATGGAGTATTACTCAGGATAAGAAACAATGGCATCCTAAAATTTGCAGGCAAATGGACAGAACTAGAAAAAAAACCCTGAGTGAGGTAACCCAGACCCAGAAATACAGATATAGTATTTACATACTCATAAACAGATACCAGACATAAAGATAACCAGCCTACAACCCACAACCCCAGAGAAGCTAGAACCTTCTTCTACAGATACAGATGGAAACAGATACAGAAATCCACAACTAACCATTGGGCCAAGCTCCTGGAGTACAATGAAAGTGAGGGAAGAGTGATAATATGAACAAAGGAGTCAAGACCATGGTGGGGAAACCCACAGAATCAGCTGACCCGAGCTAGCGAAAGATCACAATCTCTGGTCTGACAAATGGGGAAGCTGCATAAGACCGAACTAGACTCCCTTAACATAGGTGACAATGGTGCAGCTGGGGCAATAAATGAGGCCACTGGCAGTGGGGCCAAGATCTAACTCTAATGTACAAAATAACTTAGTGAGGCCCATTCTATATGGAGAGGTACCTTGCTCAACCTAGACACAGAGGTTGGGGGAGGTGCCTGGATCCTCCCTCAACGAGATGATGAACAATCTCAGTAGACTTCCTAGGGGAGGCCTTACCCTTCTCCGAGGTGCAGATGGGAGGTGGTGTGGGGGAAGTGGAGGGAACAGGAGGACAGGTGGGAGGGGAAACTGGGATTGGAATGTAAAACATAAATTAAGAAATTAAAAAAGAAAGAAAAAACAAGTCAAACAAAACAATGAAGAGGCATCCGTCCTTGAACCACTGGCCTCAAACAGCAGCCTGACAAACACTAGGGAAAGAGTCCCCCCACTCAGCCCTCGCTGCTGTCCAAAGTTGGATCTCTCTTTGTACAACTGCAGAGAAAGGATCCGTGCTGAAGACAAAGGAAGAGAGAGTGACATTGCTGTGGACATTCATAGCAACTGCAAAGACTGTCGTTACCAACACAGGGCTTCTGGAAGGCTAGAGCTCAGCCCACCCTAAGCTCACCTTGGATGGTTTTCAGAGAGAAGCCGAAGCTGTTGCCCTCCTTCACCAGGTAGCAGAGCCGTGGCTGGGCGCACGTCTCCACAGCTCCGTTCATCAAAGGGCTTGGTTTCTTATCATTTGAAGCCGGTTCCTTCTGGCTTTGACCCAAGTTGTTCAAGTCTACCTGTTTTCTTACAGCCTTCTCATAGGATTTTCCATCCAGAACCAGCAGAGTCACTGAATTCCCACTCTTTCTCACCAGATCCACCACCTTTGAAGAAAGGGGAGTGTTTAAAGGATACCTTGTCCTGTTAACCTCCCCCCCACACCACCCCGCCCCCATCAACCGTAGGAGGAAGATGTTTGTCATGTGCCTGGCAGCTGACCCAACACCCATACCCTAAGCAGAGGGGTACTGGACACCTTCACCCCAACACTCCCAATATATCAGGGAGGATCAGACTGGGCCCCAGCACTGTGGGAATCCAGAAAGCCCTGACAAGGATTGGTCTTTCCCAGATACGAATGCGCTAGAGCCGTGGTCCTCAACCTATGGGTCATGACCCCTTGGTGGATTGAACGACCCAGTTTTTTCATAGAGCTCATGTGTCAGATACCCTGCATATCAAATATTTACAATTCATACAGTAGCAAAATTACAGCTATGAAGTAGCAACAAAAATAATTTTATGGTATGGGTCACCACAACACGAGAAACTGTGTTAAAGGGTCGCAGCGTTAAGGAGCTTGAGAGAGGACAACAGGGCTTCTCAGGTCTAGGGGGTGGTGGCGTGGTGTAGTGAAAGGGGAACAATGCTGAAGTGAGGCAAGGCCTACCTCTCCCATGCGGTCACCACATGACAGTTAACAAGCTAAGTCACCTACACATGGCTGCCTCATCTGTGCGGTCACACATGCCTCACAGGCTTGTGCTGAGGGCTACAGCTTACTCAGATAAAATTGTCTAGCGTGGGCAAATGGGCAATGAACGTTTGACCTGACACTACCACAGTATAGCATTTTTTAATTGATTGCTTTTATAACAGGGCATAGGCCATGGCTCATGAACAAGGACACTTGTGGAAATCAGTTCTCTCCTTCCAACATGCAGGTCCCAGGGATTGAACTCAGCTCATCAGGCTTGGTAATAAGCACCTTTGCCCACTGAGTCACATAATAGGTTTTACAGTTCTCAGTTAATCATAAGCAATTAGACTAGTCACCATAAAATGTGATAGAACCTTGCCAGTGGTAGCCAGAAGAGAACCAAGCTCCACTGATCCCCAAAATCAGAGTGGGCAGAGATGTGGAGGCTGAAGAGGTGGCTGGAAGAACCCAAGTGTCTATTCACCTGTGCATGCTCTTCCTTGTCGACAAAGACACCATTGATCCTGAGAACTCTGTCCCCATCCAGGAGTCCTGCCTTCTCCGCTGGACTCCCCTTCTCAATCACCCGGACCAGGTGGCCATCAGTGTCCTTCTCAATGCGCAGGAAGAAGCCATAGTTCTGCCCCTCTTGTTTGGACAATTTACACTCTCTGGGATTGAAGGTGGAGGCCATTTCTGTGATGAAAAACAAATGGATAAATCCACAGGCAAGGAAATCTAGTTGGACGTTGAAACCCTGAGTCTCCATACTTGCTTTTCAAACCCTCGTGTTCAAATGAGTACTTAACACAGATGCTTTAACTTCAGTAGCTCCAACCAAATTCATCCTTGTTCCTTGTCCTAAGAGGTTATGTCTAAAAACACATGGTCCAGAAAGTTTAAGACGCCATATCTATCTTCTTTTAATTACCATGCAAAATAATAGGCTTCGTTTGTGCATGTGCTGGGTTTTTATTATTGGTGGTGATGGTGGTGGTGGTGGTGTGTGTGTGTGGGTGTGTGGGTGTGTGGGTGTGTGGGTGTGTGGGTGTGTGGGTGTGTGGGTGTGTGGGTGTGTGGGTGTGTGGGTGTGTGTGTGTGTGTGTGTGTGGAAATCAGAGGTGGTGTCAGGTGTGTTTCTCAATCCTTCACCATCTTATTAATGAGACAGATTCTCTCATAGAGATCTCAAATTCACAGATCTGATAAAGTAGCTGGCAAGCAGGTCCAGCAGTCCTCCATCTCTGCCTCTCCAGCATGAGGACTGCAGACACACACCACTATCTCCAGCCTTTTACAGGGTTTATGGGGATCCAAACTCCTGTCCTCCAAGCTTGCACAGTAAATACTGTCTTCCTGGCCCCCAGGAGTTTCATTGAGACATTCTCACACATGTGCTCTGGCTGTACCCACCTCCAAGAAGCACACTTTCACTCAAATATCTGATGAGCCTTTCTGATTCTAGATGTTGAGGATAAACCTGAGAATAAGAGGAGCTAATCACTAGGAAGATATCTTTTTCATAATTACATTTTTAAAACAAAATGTGATATGCCGTGCTGTGGAAGAACTGGGAGACATAGGATGACACAATGAGGTCTTTGGAAAGAAGGGATGGGCTGGGGAGAAATAAGACTAGCTCCCTGGAGAAATGACTTTCCAAGAAGTACAGGGCTAGTGGAGTCAGGTGAGGCAGGACAGGGCAAGGCAGGCTTCGAACAACTGGAGGGAGGGAAGGAGGGAGGGAGGGAGGGAGGGACAAAGCTAGCCCTCAGAGCTAGCTCGTGTATTGGTAATGCAATGAAAAGACAGGGGCACCCCTGGCTTGTGCAAGCAAACTAGGTAAATGCAGTGGAGCATACAACAAAAATAAGTGAAAAGGGGTTTGGAAAGTAGGGGTTCAGCAGAAGAGGACTAGAGGGTAACCAGGAGATATGATCAAAATACATAACATCTACATATGAAACTGAAATAATAAGTGAGATAGGAAGAAGGAAAATGGCCATAACTGATCCAGAAGTTTCTAGTCAGAGTAAAGTAAGGATGCCCAAGAAAAGACTCGAGTGGCAGGTTAAGGGCTCTCCCTCCCAAGGCCTCTTCTGTCCCCTCCCTTCCTGCCCCTCCTGTTGGGCCACTAGAGGAAGGGGGCTGGGAACCAGAGGAGAAGAGGACCATGTGAGCAACAGTTGTGTCCTTACTGCTAAGGGAAGTGGGGAGGACACTGCCAGGGGCTCCAGGGGCTCCCAGCTCACCATGTGCTTTCATAGGAGAGTAGGAGTGGAGCCAACCCAGCAAAAGGCTGACATGAAGCGAAGGGCCAAGATGTCTGCTGCCAGCTCCTTCAGTTGTCTTCAGAGCAAGCTCTGTGTTCCCTCATCACAGCTCCTACTTGTAAGCATGTCCCTTTGCTCCAGAAGGACAGGAAGAGGTGACCATATAAGACATGGAGGAGGCAGAATGAAGAACAGGCAGCAAGCCCCCTGTGGCAATTCAAGATGCCATTTGACCTTGGTTCCCACAGAGATGGGCAGCACCAGCAGGCAGGAAGATCTCCACTGCCTGTGGCTCGGCCACCTCAATTGCATTCTCTCTCTCTCTCTCTCTCTCTCTCTCTCTCTCTCTCTCTCTCTCTCTTTCTCTCTCTTTCTCTCTGAAAAGCTGAGTGTGAAAATGTTTGTGGTCAAAAAAAGCCAAGAAATAGGCCCCATCAGGCCCCGAGAGGAGAAAAGTGAAGCTGTGTGCACCAGTGGCTATCTCGCACACCTTGGGAGAGCAAAGCAGCTCTCCCACATCAAAAGACACAACCCGGAAAAGGGCCCCTTGGGGAGGAAGGGGCCAAGTGCAGACACCACCAGCCGGGGCTCCTCACTTACAGACACCTGCTTCCAATCTGCTCTGACTTCAACTTTTTAACTGCTCTTTCTGCTCAGTCTGAACACGCCATCTCTGTTTCCCACACATGCAAGCTCCTCTCATGACCCTGGGTCAGTTCTCAACTCCACAGGGCTGAGAATCTTGAAAAGATCAGTCATTCTTTAGGTTCCTTCAGGCAAACACTGGGCAACCTTCTCCAAATGCTTCAGATGCAGAATGTGCCTTTACAACCAGAATAAAGGATGCTGGGTTCTGTGCGCTCCTCAGAAGAGGTGGCTGTTTGTGGTCAACAGATGAATGTTCCTTTTTAAGGCACCCAACTTAAAACTCAGCTGTCTCACACCCTGGGGTGACCACCACAGCATCTCTCCCTCTCTTCCTCTGCAGGCCAAAGATGAAAAGTGAAATCCCTCCCCCCAGAGGAGGCTGTACTGGGGGATGTTTTCCCATCTCATTGGAGACCCGAAAGCCGGACATGCTGAAAAGACTTGGCTTTACTCTTTCATGGCACAATCTCAAGCTGTGTCTGGTTGGGGTGGCTGTTCCAAGTTTCTAAACAGCTAGACTGAGAACAGTGAGACCTGTACCCGAGGTTTAGAAGACACTCAGCATACACGAGGTCACCGTTTCTTCCCACAGCTTTGGTTGAAGTCAGGGTTAGAGCCAGTTCATGGCAACAGCAATTCTGAAATGCCATCATGCCTACAGGGAGATGTTAGTGCTTCTAACTCTGTCCATCTCCTGCCACTCCCGCCATTACAATGATCTGGCCACTAAGGGAATAATGCTGGTCCATCCGTCGGCAGGTGCCCCCCACATAGATTAGATGGTGAATACTATCACCCCAACCAAAGCCACATAAAAAACGCCAAATGCCTGGTCCTACGTGGGACTCCCTGGGGCACAAACCTCTTTCAGTTACAGTATTGTAGAAAGCCAGCTCACTTTGGCATCTAAGGGGCCCTGATCCATTCCACCTCCCTTCCTGATTCTGTCTAGTCCACATCCTGGTTTTATGTGGCTCCCACCTCAGACGGGGCCTGACACTTGAGCACAACTGTCTGTGTCACTGCTGCCTGAGGGGATGTCTGGACTCTGAGCTAAGACCTAACTAGGAGGACATTGTGCTTAAGGAGATGTTTCCTGTTTTGTAAACCCCCAAGTGGCTACTTCTTGATGAGGAAATCTGAGGGGCCAGGCTTTGATGGTGGGTGTACAGGTAATTAGTAAAGACTTGGAGAATTGCTAGAATATCCCAATGTGTCTCTATTCCCAATTAACAAAATACTGGAGATGAAAGAAAGCTATGACCCCGGTCTGAACTGATATGCAAAAGTCAATTCTTGGCAACAATGTTACTTGTGTGTGTGGGAAAACAATAAATTTCCTGTCCAGGCAGACAGGAAAGAACAAAGGCCCTGGCCAGACAAACAGCAAAAGCTTAGAGTCCATCACTCTTTTTGATAATGTTACTCTCACCTTTAGACTCCATTTCCTTCCAAAGCAATTGAATTCTTCCTATCAAGAAAGAATGATACACCTAGGTCCAGAAGAAAATCTGAGCATTTTGCAAATTAGGTAGGCAAGAAAATGAACACAGAGGCATTAGGAGGCTCTTCTGCCAGGGGTCAGAGTAGAGAGGATTCAAGCTAGTAGGCTTTTTTCCCTGCTCAGAAAAGAAATAACTGACAGGGCCAGAGGATAGCTCCTACACCCAAGGCAGGCCAGGGCTTCTCGGCTTCCATCCTCACCATAGATCAATACTCTTCACTAACTCCTCCACACTGGCCAGCTGGAAGCTGTGCCTGAAGAGGTCAGGGCCACTGAGGCCCAAACAGCCAGCAGGTCCAGCTCAGTTGGCAAAGGCTAAAAGGAAGTCTTGCTTTGGCCTCAGGTTGTGTGTCTGGGGCTGGAAGCTGCAGGGCTTTCCACACGCAGCTCTGTGGAGGAAGGTAGGACACTGTTTTCGTTGCTTCCACTGTGAGTGGGGCTTGTGGGAAGGCCTGCCTGTCCTGCCAGACTGCTCCATGCAAAACTCCATCCGAAGCCTCTGTTCCAAGATAATGTTTCATGTGGGTGGAAATGTCCTACTAAGAAATGTCACAGGCATGAATGCTCATAAGCCAACCCAGACAGGTGGGGGTGAGGGATGGGGGTAGGGGTTAAAGTCATTTAAACATCAGCTTCATGATCTCACGAAAGATTTGGAAATCTCAGCTTCAGTGGGAACCTGACAAGAACACTGACTGTGCTCCAGAGACATGGACACAGGATTCCCGGAAACATTTTATGCTCAAAACACAGGAGTCAGATGTGGTGGGCACGCCTTTGATCCCAGCACTTGAGAGGCAGAGGCAGGTGGATCTCTGGGAGTTCAAGGCCAGCCTGGTCTATACAGCAAGAGCCAGGTCATGTAAGGGCTCAGAGATGGGTGCTGGCTCTTGCCTTACAAGCCTGAGGACTGGAGTTTGATCTCTGGTGTGGTGATTCGAATAGGAATGACCCCATAGATTCATGTGTTTGAATGCCTGGCCCATAGGGAGTGACACTATTAGGAGGTGTGGCCTTCTTGGAGTAGAAGTGGCTTTGTTGGAGGAAGTGTGTCACTGGGAGGTGGGTTTTGAGGTTTCAGAAACTCAAGCCCAGGTTCAGTGGCTATCTCTACCTGCTGCCTACCAATCCAGATGTAGAACTGCCAGCCAGCACTCCAGCACCTTGTCTTGCCTGCATGCCACCAGGCTGCCCTCCACAATGATATCGGACTGTGAGCCAGCCCCACTAAATGTTTTCCTTTTATAAGAGTTGCAGTGGTCATGGTGTCTCTTTACAGCAATGGAAACCCTAACTAAGACACCAGAGAACCATTGGTTATAGTACACACACTTGTAACCCCCGAGCTGGGAAGGTGGAGACAGGCAGAATCCTGGAATTCATTAGCCAGCCAGCCTGCTCCAGGCCAGTGAAAGACCCTGTCTCAAAAAAACAAAATCACTGAGAGTTGGCCACATCTCCATATGCACACCCCATACATGAGCACCTCCACAGACACATGCACTTACATGCCAAAAAAAAATCTGGGTTTTGTTATATATATATATATATATATATATATATATATATAGTATTATTAATATATATTCTGAATGTATATGTTATATATATTTTACAACATATATATTTTATATATTTTGTATTACATATATTTTGAGACAGGATTTCTCTGCATAGTCCTGACTGGTCTGGAACTCGATCTGTAGACCAGGCTGGCCTTGAACTCACAAAGATCCACCTGCCTCTGCCTCCTGAGTGCTGGGATTAAAGGTGTACACTACCACTTGTGATCTTATTTTGGTTTTGTTTGGAGTTTGCTGTTTTGTGGTGCTGGGGTTCAGACCCTAGGCCCATGCTCTACCACTGGCATTCATCCCAGGCAAATCCTTCTTCCAAGGAAGGAAGGAACATAAATGGCAAGCCCCAGAGAAGCAAGGTTGAAAATCACAGCATCTGCTCCTCATCCCTGGGAGTTATCCAGCTGCCTTCATCCATGTGAGAGACAGATTTTAGGCATATGGAAGAAAAAAAACCTACCCTTTGACATCACCCTGCATTATTTAACTCCTGTCCTCTCAGGGACAACTCTCCTGGGTCACAGAAGAATGTCATGGTTGGATGAACTATTAACAGTCACCCGGAGCTCACCTTTACTCCCTTTAAGAAGCCCTGGTCGGTCTGGTTAGGAGAGGCCCTTGGTCACCCTGAGGAGTCCTCATGATCCATCTCTGCCTCTAGCAAGTGCCTGATCACAGTGCCTGGGACAGGAATACATGGCGGCCTAAAGGCCGTGCCTGCTGTCTTCCTCCCCACTTAATAATTCCAAGCAGTTCAGAGCCAGGCAGACCCAGGGTTAAGCAGATAAAAATGACTTTTAACCTATGGATTTTGAGAGAACTCTGATGCTGCCCCCAAACTTAACGTCCTTAAAAGTTAGCCAGACGCCTTTATTCCCAGCACTCAGGAGGCAGAGGCAGGCGGAACTCTGAGCTGGAGACCACCTGTTCTATACAGGGCATTCCACACCACCCAAGGCTACATATTAAGAACCTATAGAGGAGGAAGCTAATGCCACCCCTTCTCCCTCACCCAACTGCACTCAAGTCTGTCTGAGAAATCTAGCCAGCTGCTAGCCCTGAGGAAAATTGACAACTGCAGTCCTACTTCAGCTTCTTGCTACATTCCAGGCCTTCTTTCCCCCACATACAGCCCTTTCTGTCAGCATGCTCCGGCAGGGAAGTCTGTTTAGAACTAGGAACATAATTCCTTCAATTTTCCACTGAACACCAAAAGGACATATCACCCCATATCCAACTCGTGTGTTTATACCATGTCCACCCTATACTAATATATAAAGCACCCCAGTTCTCAAGGGATTTCAGAGTTGTGCTCTTCCTGAAAAGCCACCCAAATGTGGGGATTACAAGTGTGTGTCACCACATCTGTTGAAAGCTGTCCCATACTGGTGTCCTTTGAGTCCTACACCTCATGAAGGTGATAGAGCTGCTGTAATAGAATTCTATAGAGTGACATTTTCTTGAAGGTCTAGAAGCCAGAAGAACAAGATAAAGATATCATTAGGGTTGAAGCCCTCTCATGCCTATGTCCTTGGCTTTCATGGTGGCTGCCTTCACTGTGCCTTCAAATGACCTTCCTCTCCCCCACCCCCCAGTATGAGGGCATCCTCTCTTTTAAAAGAGAGGTCAGCCCTGCTTGATTTGGTCTCCTCTTCATGACCTAATTTAACTTTGTCACTTTAAAGTTCCAATCTCTGAATGTGGTAGCATTGGAGATTGTGGTTAATGTTCATGCTTATAGGCAGGGCCACCATTCCGTCCATACTATAAACGGAGCCTCCAGCTGGAAGGTGGGAGCAAATATCAGGGCTGATTAGAATAAACTAGATAGGGTAAGAAATTCAAGGGGAGCTAAAAAAACCAACCCTTATGGGGAAGCAGACAGGTTATGCAGATGGCTGGAGAGCAAGCAAGGACCAGGGAAGAAGCGTGTGGCTGCCTGGAAATGAATGCTCCCTACATCCCAGTGCCATCATTCTGTCTTTTCCAAGGAGTAAACCTGCTGTTGGTTATTTAAAGCAATTCAGTTATTTTTCTTTTTGTCAGTGGTTAGTGGGAGGCAAGGATTGAATATATTTCCAGTTCACCAAGGAACCTTTTTTTGAGATGGGACCTCACTGTGTAGTAGAGGCTGACCTTGGACTTAGGGATCCACCTGCTTCCCAATTGCTGGGCTTATAGACATGTACCACAACACTCTGCTTCAACAGGGAACTCTTAATTTGTACCCATTTGGGGAACCTAAGGAACAAGCCAGAAATGCCCAAACACAGACACCAGACTCGGGGTAGGAGAAGTTAAGAAGTCATGAAAGTCACTTAGAACAGAGTGTTTCCTGTAACGGGAGCCACAGCTATGCGGAGCTAATAATGTGTGGTTTTCTATCCACATTACCATGGCATTCTACTCTGGGTAAAGGGCATCAGGAAAGACCAGAGTTAAACCTAGATCTACCTAGCTTTGAATTCCAGGGAACCCCTTGCTAACTGGGAAGATGTAGGTGAAGATGGCAGTACCCCTTAATGGAGACAGTGACACTCCAGATGGATATGGAAATCTCCAGAACCCGGAGTCTGGAGCAAGGATGTTCACTCCACTGGAGCCATTAGCCTTGCCCTCTGGTGGGAGAACCAACACAATGGCATTATTCTGCAGCATCAGAGCAGTGGTATGGATTCTCTCTTTGCCGTGGAGGAGAACTGGGACTGGAGAATACTCAGGCACCATGATCATCAGGCAAGGCTAGGGATCCTCCATCCACTCACTCCTGATAGTCTCTGCAAAGCTAACCATAGCTGCTGGGCAGAGCGGGTGCCTTTGTTCCCAGGGAACCACCCAGATAATGCTGAGACACACCCTGACCAGGGAGTATCCTGTCTCTCTATCAAAAGGCTCTAGCTGAGCTTAAGTTCTCAACATGGCCCCTACCAGAACACATGAACTCTAAGTGGAAGCCAGCAACCTGGGATCTGAAGAACACAAGTAGGGAGAAGCTGGAGTGAACAAAACACTACTTTATACACTGATATCTGGCCCACGTGTGGACCGTGGTCACCAAGGAGTACTTAGGGAATAGTCCACTTGACTGGAGAGCATCATCAAATTTCCAAAAGATTTGATAAAGAAAGTAGGATAAACATGGACTCTGCCTGTAGGTGGGGAAATGGGGGCTATGGTCAGCAGTGGTCTCAGGAAAGACAGCCCAAGGGCTGCCCTATTTGCCGGTGCAATAGTCTGGGTGTAGCAGGACTTTTTTTATGAGCATGGTAATCTGCTATCATTAGTCATAAGTACCTAGGCTCACCTTCATCTTATCTACTAGTAATTAGAAATCAATTGTGTGATCAGAATTACAGGGATAACAGAGCCTCTCCCCACAGGCACCAATATAAACATCTGTTCCAGGAGGCAGTTTTCCTGAAAGGTAAAAGCTCGCAAGCCAGCTAGTGAATAATGTTTAACCTAGTCCCTGAGCCAGTGGAAGGGTCCTCGATTATATAACGCAGGACAGAGCCATGAGTGAACAAACGGTCTGCTTCACTAAGGCAGAAGGGGGTGGGGGAAGCAGGGTCTATCTGGCAACATAGACCTGATTCACCTTGGCTGACCTCCATGCTTGTTATAAAACCCGAGCAACTTCAGCAAACTCCCAGGACGTTTAGCCAGGTGCTGCAGCCCACATGTATCTGAGAAGGTGGTCACTCCTGCATCCACACATACCTGTGTGACCCCAAAGAACACGAGTTGCCAGACTTCTGCTAGGAAAAATATATATATAGTTGGTGGAGAATGTGGGGCTAAGTCCAAAATTGCAGACATTCCCTCTTTGGCAACCCTGGCAAAGAGCTTCCCGCCCAGACAGCCACATTCATCTCTGTCAGAGCCCAGCTCAGGCTGCTTCTGCAAACGACATTAAAGAAATCATGCTGTGGGGCTGGAGAGATAGCTCAGCAGCCAATAGCACTGGCTGCCCTGGCAGGGGGCCTGAGTTCAGCCCCAGCACCCACGTGATGGCTCACAACCATCTGTAATTGAATTACTGTCTTCTGAGCCCCGTGGGCCCTGGCACATATGCAGTGCATGTACATGTATTTAGGCAAAACACTCGTACACACGACATAAATAAACCTGAAAGGGAGGGAGGGAAGGAAGGAAGGAAGGAAGGAAGGAAGGAAGGAAGGAAGGAGCGAGCTATACTGCAGCTCAGCTGATACTGACAACAGAGTCTGGCAAGCAAAAGCACTTCAATCTTATCCCTAAAATCTAATTTACCTACAGCATATCTTACAATTTTGATGCAGGTGGCAGATCTTAGGCCACCAGGGCCCCGGCTTTGAAAAGCAACACCTGTGGAAATTCAACCAGTCAAGGATATTTGCACAAATAGCATCAAAACAGAAGGAAAAGCAAGGCCCCCCAAAAATACAGATATGCTAGCTGTACCTCCCCATTGGGACAGCTGCTGTTTGGACTTAGCTGGGGATAGATTTAAAATGCAGGGATTTATGGAGGCATCCCACTGAAAATTATCTAGAGAATAGTGATGACAAGGCCCAGTGAGTAATTTTATTTCTTTTATGATAAAGACTAAAATTTCTTATATCAAAGGTCATTTGATCTGCTGGTAGCTAGTAACCTCCCACTGCAGGTTCCCTAAATGACATTTGTACTATATGGATGGCAGGACTCTAGTCTGGGAGTTCACTGCCTTCCATACTTTGATTGCTTACCTAAGAGTTTCAGGAGCTGAGAGAGATGGAGCCAAAATTGTGTGAGAACACTGAAAGAGGACACCCTCACACTGTTGATGGAACTGGTTCCCGAAATAGCTAAAGCCTTCTGGAGGTCGGCTGTAATGAGGGGTCCCCAAAAAAGCAGCACAGCACTTGTTTCATCTTCTTGGTGCAGGATTTCACAGAGCCCAGACTTAAAATATACCTTCAACTTCAGATTCTCTTGCTGCTACCCGAGTAGCAGTCACAGGTGTGTACCACCACACTTGGTTTATGTGGGGCTGGGGACCAGGCCCAGGGGCCTGTGTGTGCTGGGTTATTGCACTACCCAATCCCTGAACTTGCTTTTCTAGACACTTAAATTTTCCATATGCCTGGTCTATTGTCCGGGTCCTCCTGCCTCTAGATAAACTTTCCAACCAGTGCTCACCAGTAAGCCTCTAAAAACATCAGTCAAAAAACAAAAGTATAGCTTCCTGCTCAGGCACCGAGCACATGTTGCTCTTTCAGAGGACCCAGCTTCTATTTACCACACTACCCTCTATTGCTGCTTGGGAAACACAAAGCTGGGCCCTGCATGACCACCCACACCCAGCCTGCCCTTTGCTCGTGCCCCATGCTCTGCCTGGGTTACCTTCCCCAGTGCTGAGTATTCATTCACAGGAGATGCCAAGTAAACATTTTTTCCATGTGAATGAATACAAGACCTTCCCAGGTCCAAGTCAATGTTCAAGTCCTTGCATGGACTAACACACTCTATAAGTTATCACCCCTCTTTATGCATTCTTTTTTATGTTCATCAAGGTACATTTTGCATCTACAATGAGGCAGGTGTCAGGCTCAAACTAGAATCAGCAAGACACTATCCTGCCTCCAGAGAGCCCAGAATCCAGTGGAGAGTGTCACAAAACAGACCTACTAGCACGAACACAGCTGCTAGGATAGTGAATATGGGCTATTGTTAAGTAAACACTTATTAAGACCTTTCTAGGCTACATACTATTTATGAGTACTGATTGAAACCTAGTGAGTCATTTCACGTGGGGGTAAAAAGACTCTAGATGGCTAAGTTGGTTTCACCTGGTTAGATGCCCAGAGCCTAGACTCCAATGTGAGGTCTGGGTTCCTTCTACTTCCCAGCCTCAAGGGGTACACTGTGCTGTGGGATCATGTAGGCAGAGTAAGAGGAGCAAGACATCCCTTCATGAAACAATATATATTCAGAATCCCCTCAATGTATATACAGGATGAAAGAAGGGAAATGGGTCAGGCTAGACAGTGAAGCACCTTGGACTCGGGCCTAAAGATGACATTCCAGTCGTTGCATCAGTGCCCCCATCAAGATAAGCTATGTGTGGAGGAGGCAGAGCTCCTTGTGGTGTTTTCATACTCTATATGTATTCCATACAGCTGGTGGGAATCTCATGAGCTATTCTTATTTGGGTTAGGGGCAGTTGTTTTCGTTTTGTTTTTAACTTTTGTCTCCATGGTTCTACCCAGTTTCATAAATACAGTTATCTGTTTCTGGCCAGGCTCAGGTTGGTGGCTGTTTCAAACCTAGAGCAGGTCTTACAGCAGCTATCAATAGGTAAGATGCCATCCTTCCTATTACAAACCTCTTATCACTGCCAGATGTCCTGTGTTCTCTGGAATCACACATATCACAAGGGAACTAAAAACCATCATGGTGTTGCATGTAAGATGCTTGAGCACTTAACTTTCCCAACAGAAGTTGATCCCACCATACCCGTGAGAAAAAAAACAGAGGCTTGGAGAGCATCTTGGAGAGCATCGCACACATCCAACCTGGAGCATAGGCTTCCAGTCCCAATGGCTGTGCTGTGCTACACACACACACACACACACACACACACACACACACAGAGGGTTTCTCTATGCAGACCTATCCTGAAGCTGACTCTGTAGACTAGGCTGTCCTCCAACTCAAAAGATCTGCCTGCCTCTGCCTCCCACATGCTGTGATTAAAGGTGTGCATCACCACCAGCTGGCCATGCTCTTAACCACTTATCTAGGACACCACCCAGGCAAGAAGATTAGGGAAAGCTGGGTGGTCTCTCCTGAAGAACCAAGAAGAGAACTGCTGAGAGCTTGAGGGAAACCTATATCCAGCTTACTACTCTCGCCCATCCTCCACGGAAAAACTAAGAGTCATTTAACCAAAATGAGAGTGGAGAAGTCCATTTCCACATTCAGTCATCCTGACAGGGTATCCAAGTTCCTCAGCCTCCTCTCCCAAGGAGTAACTGCTGAAAACCCATGTCCCAGCTCCCTCCCCTCTGTGCCAACTTCCATCCACCCAAACGTGTAAAGCATCTATTCTGAGACAAGAATTGTCCTAAAATCTGGGACCACAACCAGCAGCAAAGTCAAGAGCCCCACTCTCTGGAAGCTTAACATCTGACTAAGTAAACGGATTTCTGATGTTACAGAGTAATAGGAAATAGTGATGAGATGGGGGAGGCTTGATTTAGGAAGGCCTTCTTGGAAAGTAACATTTGAATTCATCCTTAAATCCCAAGGAGGCCTCCTTCAGAGCACAGCTTCCCCTTACACGTGAAAGGACCTCAGTGAACATCAAGTGTCAACTCTTTTTAATGGTAGGCAAGAAAACAAAGGCTCAATGACACGGAAAGACTCAGACAAGGTCTCCAGCGAACTGCATTAAGTTGATACACTTATCTGAAGAGCAGGTGTCTTGGATTTGGACCTTCAGTTCCCTCAAACACATTCATGTTTACAATTTTACTTTTCAAAACCACCCTTGGGAAATGATGTCCGACTTCCCTTCAACAAATAACAAAATAGTGGTAAGGAATGTATCTAATGACTTGTTGTAAATGGTTTAAGACCTTAGGCATTGGTTTTCATACCTGTGCTCTCTCCCTTGGGTGAGCAGCAGCTGTATACTAAGTGGTCTAGGAACATACGACAGCATCAACAAGTTCATATGACAGACCATGCAAGAGTCAAAGACGAGAACAATTTGCTCTGCCATAACACACAAATTCAAAGTCCCCAAGTTGTTTGTACATGAAAGAATACGTGGCTCTGAGACCAGGTGACTGCAGCCTGAGGCAGTCAGGACCTGTGACTTATGGATACAGGATGAAGTTTTCTACACCAAACACACCCCAAGAGTCTTCATAACTAAACAACCCAGACCAGCAGTCTTCAGAACTAGTGGGCCTCTAGATAAGGGTCCTGATGCAGAGGGAAAGGCTTCCTCCCAGACATGTCTACTCACACAGAATCATCTGGGGAAGCTTCAGAGTAACAGACGTTTCAGGTTCACATAAGGCACAGAGATTAAGAGGTGCCCCAGAGGGACAGAGGGACCCAAATTCCCACTCACCCAGCCCAGGAATCCATGGCTCTCCTCATGGCTCATCACTGGCCTGGGAGGTAGAGAGGCAGCGCTTGTTTTGACTAGCAGGAAGGAAGCTGGGTTAGGTGGGCTGCCTACCTGCCTTTGGGAGAGTCTTCCCTTACACCCAAAATGCTTGGGTAGCAAAGTCCCAGGAGAAACTTCTCCATGTCCTATGAGGTCTGTTCTCTCTCTTTGTCTCTCTCTCCTCTCCCTCCCTCTCTCCTCTCCTCTGTCACCTCTTCCTCCCCTCCCTCTTCTTTCTTTCTCTCTCTCTCTCTCTCTCTCTCTCTCTCTCTCTCTCTCTCTCTCTCTCTCTCTCTGCATCAAATCTCCATACAACATCCCCCAACCCCCACCACCCCATCTCTTACAAGCTGAGGGAAGTGAGCAGCTCTCTCCAATGCCTTTATGAAATAGAGCCGAACCCTGACATTCACCAGCAGACAGTCTGCATCCCCTTAACCTGCCCTCCTGCCACCACCAAAGGCCTCAGCCCCTCCCCACAGCCACTTGCTAGAAAAAAAGAAAAGGGAAAGAGCATCCCCAAGCCAGGTGGCAGGTCACAGAAGCCATTTCTTACCTAGGGAAGAAGGAGCCACCCGGCCACTAGGACTCTCTCTGCTGTGAACACTACTAGTCTTGGAACTCACTGGACTTTGGACAAAGATTGATTTAAAAGCTGATGTATTTAACAGGGACGTGTGGTCTGGGTTCAAGTGACCTCTGTCCTGCTCCCTGCCAGCTGGAAACCCTCAAGATCCCTCAGCCAAAAGAAGCCCTGCCCCCACCCCAGCTAACAACGTGAAAAGTAGGAGGACTGCTTGTCTATGCTCCCTCGGGACAACAAAGGGGGAGAGAAGAGGTGGGAAGGGCCGCTGAGGAGGAGGTGCCTCTGCATTTCCAGTTCTAGCCAATGAACAGAGGACTGGGTCACACCCAACCAATCCCCAATTCCAGTAGGAACCCCCACTGTCCCTAGCCCAGGATCAGAGTCGGGGCTCATCACCAGCCACCTTCCGCACTCAGGCCATCCTGAGAGTAGGGCACAGCAACTCTACCCAGAAATCCACCAACAGGCCGATAACGCCCCAGTGACGGCAAAGCCCGTTTACTCATCCTGCTTCCACTGCCCTGGGAGCTCGCACTTGCCTGCTCGCTGAGGTCAGCAGCAAAGCCCAGCTTTAATGCTCCCTCCTCTATCCCCAAGGCTGATTTCTGTTCTCCAGCTACTGATTGATACCTGTCTTCCTCTTCACACTCTGCAGTCTCTCAGGAAGGCAGCCTGGCAGTGGACGGCGTTTTTACAAGTTCGCCTGTGGGCCGGTGCTGCTCAACAGGCCGCCAGAATCAGCCCGGGCAGCAGCTGATCTCTATCAACCACACCCACACAAACCATCCTCACCTGGATTCTCAGCCCACACTCCTAATCCAGGGCAGGAGGCTGCTCACAGCGGTGAGGCGAGGCAAGCTCCAGGCTGTGGACTGGGTGGCCTCATACATTCCTCCACTCATGGAAGAGCTAGCCATTTCTCTTCCCTGGGTCTTGGCTTTGCCCTCAACCCACTTGTGACCTAAGTCAGTGGGTAAGAAGTTTTAACTGAACGACATCAGAGTCACAACATCATATCCGACTGCCTTCCATCTTTAGGCTGTATTCTCTTGACCTTTAACAGAACTTTCAAAGCATTAGGGTAGGTAGGCTAGGGTGCTGGAGATTTTGGATCAGAACACCTGACTCTTCCAATTTCCAGATGTTTGATCTGGGCTAATTATCTTTCTTACAGTGTTGTGGGTGGAACACAGAACCTCCCACACACATGATAACAATCATAAAATTTTAATATACCTATAAGTGAGTCTGACCTGTTTAATTCAAGAACAGTGTAAGTCCTTCACTGATTGTATAGATCTAGCAGGTTTATCTCTTATGTGTCCCGCAAGGCCTTACATTCTTTACTCTCTTCAGCCCTCATCATGTGACATGATATTCATCTTCTAGATAAGAAAGCTTAGATTTATCTGTTTAACCTGCCCAGGATCACCTGACCAGACGGACAGAAGCACCTTGGACTCCGCCCCTGTCTTCTTAGTTGAAGAAGCTGTGGTTAGGAGAAGCTTCCTGGCTCCTTCACCTTCCCCAATTGTATTTGAGCAGGGGCAGAGTTCTTCTAGAAGGTGTTCTCCATTGTTAGTGAGACAGAACTTCAAGATTAGGTGATCCTAAATCTGCTGGGGGATTTTGTTTGTTTGTTGAGACAGGGTTTCTGGATTTGGTTGTCCTAAAACTTAATCTGTAAACCAGGCTGGCCTCGAATTCAGAGATCCATCCACCTGCCTCTGCCTCCCGAGTCCTGGAATTAAAGGCATGTGCCACCATTGCCTAGCTAAATCTGCTGGGTTTTAACACACACACACACACACACACACACACAGAGAGAGAGAGAGAGAGAGAGAGAGAGAGAGAGAGAGAGAGAGAGAGAGAGAGGCCTGCCCTTGAGGCTGTGCAGTGTAAGCTCTGATTGGTCTGTAGAGTTCTGCTGGTAAGACGCTGTGAGCACAAGCTGTAGCTTAGGATATGGAGGTGGTTTTGTTTCTCAAGATTCAAGCCATGGAACCAAAGGTCTTACTGTGCTGGGCTAATGCTCTTACAGCCAAGCCACAGCCAAGCCCTGGTTTTAGCATCAAAAAGATGCAACATTGAATCCTTAATATGTTGTTTCTTTTCTTTTGTTTGTTTGTTTGTTGGAGTTGGAGATGGCTTTATCTTTGCTCAGGGAGCATCTGTCTACCCGCAGAAAGGTAAGGAGACACTCAACATTCTTCAATCTGTGTCACTTACTTACCCTGGAGTTTCCATTAAGCAATCATGGCAGGAACACCTCAGCCCCAGCACCTCCACTCCCAACCCTCATCCAAGGCAGGTCTGTGACATGAATTGGCCAGAGAAACTTCTTTTTTCTTCCCACAGTCTGAGCAGAGATGGCCATTTTCTTGTTGGCTCCTTGATCTCTTTATCCCTGCTCCATTTTGTTCACAAACCCACCCTGTTCCAGCACGCTCCTGTATTTATATTATTTCATCCTTTGTCCCTCCTACCAGAATATCAATTCCTCGAGGACAGAGATTTGGGTTTTTAGATTTATTTTTTAATCTTATTCATGTGTATGGGTATTTTTGCCTATGTGTATATCTATGAACCACATTCATCCTTGGTGCCAGGGAGTCTAGAAGAGGACACCAGATCTTCTGGAACTGGAGTTACAGACAGTGGTGAGCTGCCATGTGGGTGCTGGGAACTGAACCCAAGTCCTTTGGAAGAGCAGCTAGTGCTCTTAAATGCCCCACCATCTCTCCAGCTCCTAAGATTTATATTTTTCTCATTTTGTCTCAGACAGATAGATAGACAAACAGATAGTGGCATTTCCAGTGAAAGCTCCCTCATGTGTTGGTAGAACCTGGATAGGCTAGTTTTAGAAGTAAAAATAAGCATAAGGAAGGGAGCCAATGAGCTGGCTCAGCAAGTAAAAGGAGCTGCCACTCAAGCCCAAAGACCTGAGTTCAATCCCTGAAACCCAGAAAAAGGAGAGAAACAACTCCACAAAGTGTCCTCTGACCTCCACCTGCACGCACATGTACACACACACATACACACACACACACACACACAGAGAGAGAGAGAGAGAGAGAGAGAGAGAGAGAGAGAGAGGAAGGAGTTTCTATGTCTGTATATCAAAACCACGCAGTAAATGGTGACATTTACTACAATATGATCTGGGGACCAGGTAGGCAAATGAATAAATTAGAATGAAATAAACCAGAAAGCCCCAAAACAGATCTAAACATATACAAATAGTTGATTCATGACAAAAAATAAAGAAAGCTAGGCTTTTTTTCATACAAAAATGTTTTATTTCTTTCAATCAAATATTTGTGAGATTCAGCCAAGTTTATAGTGTACTTTGTTTTCAGTTTATATTAATATTTGATACTACTATAACATTCCATTTAGGATAGTATCTGAATATAGGGCAGAGTATTGTGACTTGGGATGCTCATCTGATTTCTGGGATGTGGCTGAGATTCAGGCTTCTCTGCTGTGTGGTGGCTTCCTGGGGCTGACAACTGTCTTGTCCCTTCTTTTTTCTAAATATGTATTTGACCATGGGGTTAGGAAAGAAGTTTAAAGTTTTATTTAAAGTTTTATTGTTTGTATGATTATTTGTTTTTTTATGTTGTTTATTTGTTTTTGTTGTTGTTTTTGTTGTTGTTTGTTTGTTTGTTTGTTTGTTTTTGAGACAAGGTCTCTATGTATCGCTGGCTGTCCTGGAACTCACTCTGTAGACCAGGCTGGCCTCAAGCGCATCCATCCAGCAGTGAACACGTTGCTTTCAGGTATCTAAGACCTGCTTTCCCTTCTTGTAACCCTTGGATTGCTACAATACCTTTGCTTCGTTGTGTGTGTGTGTGTGTGGCGGGGTGGGCACATAAAGTCAGAGGACAACTTTTGGAAGTGGATTCTCTCCTCCCATCATATTTCCTCAGTTTCTTGATTATGAAGCAAAACCCATAGAGATGAAGTGACTTAACCAAGGACGCCTCAAGCTCATGGCAGAGATGTGGCTGCTGAAGGCTTGTGCTTTTGTTTTACAACCAATGCCGTTTCCACAATTCAAGTCAGCTTGGCCACAGGGGACCTGAGAAACCCCAATCTGTACTTCAACATTTGATTGTCCCACATTACTTTTTTAGTAGCTCATTAACTTACTCCAACCCTGGCATTGTAGATCCTGCTGTCCTCTGTCCCTGCCCTGAGTCAACTTTATGACTGTCTCACTTTACCTCTGTGTTACTGGCCTCCTCCAACATCTATGGAAGCTGCTCATGCGGGCTGTGCACCTTTAGAAGAATTTATTAGGTCAGGGTCCAGATGCAGGACAGAGATAAATGTTTTACAGCTGTGTGGATAGATGGGTGGCCTGGGGAACAATGTCACCCCTCCTTGCAGTGGTATGCATTGAGGCCCCATGTGGTTGCTGATCAGAATTTTCTAGTTTTTTATAGGAAACAGACGTCAAGCCAGACAAAGCCTGAGAACCCCTGGAGAGCTGTGAGTTGGTAAAAATTGAAAGTTGGCTATGAAAGATCTTTTCCTTTATTTTTATTTTATAAAAGTAGATGTTTTGCCTGCATGTATGTCTGTGCACTGTGTGTGTTGGATCCCTTGGGACTGGAATATAGACAGTTGTGAGCCACCATGTGGGTGCTAGAAATCAAACTCTGGTCTTCTAGAAGACCAGCCAGTGCTCTTAATTGCTGAACCATCTCTCCAGCCCCATGAAGAATATTTTTGGGGGTTTTGTTTGTTTGTTTGTTTGTTTGTTTGTTTCCGAGACAGGGTTTCTCTGTGTAGCTTTGGAGCTTATCCTGGCACTTGCTCTGGAGACCAGGCTGGCCTCAAACTCACAGAGATCTGCCTGCCTCTGCCTCCTGAGTGCTGGGATTAAAGGCATACACCACCAAAGCCCAGCGAAGAATATTTTTATAGTCATTCCCTCTCTCTCTTCCCAGCTGAGAGATCAGAATATACAGTCTGCTTCCACCAAAGGTAAATTTACTATGGCATACAGCAAGAGTATAGCCAGATCAGTCAGTCTAATACTCTGTGTGTGTGTGTGTGTGTGTGTGTGTGTGTGTGTGTGTGTGTGTGTGTGTGTGTGCGTGCGCGTGCCAAGGGAGCCTTGAAGGAAAAAAACAGCATCATTTACTCCTTACATACAGGCTGGGTAGGCCTTCACCGTCTACAAGTCTGAGACAGTCCAATGAAGTGCGAAGATTGACTTTGGCATCTTTGGGAGCAGTGACAAAAGAAGGCAGGAGGTGGATGTGAGCTCCTGCAATTAATGAGGGAGCGTGGCAGTCTGGACTCTGTCCACAGGAGCATTACAAGGGAAAGAAAGCGTTACAACTACACCATCAGGCTGTATGCGTGACTCAACAGTAAAACACTTTCCTGGCATGCATAAGGCTACAGGTTCAGTGCCCAGCACTGAAGAAAACAAAACCACAAGAAATAACCAAAAGAATTAGAGATATTTAACCTCCAAAAAAGAAACATTAGGGAGAATAAATTCTTTTCTTTTGGGGGGGGGGTTTCGAGACAGGGTTTCTCTATGGCTTTGGAGGCTGTCCTGGCACTCGGTCTTGTAGACCAGGCTGGTCTCAAACTCACAGAGATCCGCCTGCCTCTGCCTCCCAAGTGCTGGGATTAAAGGCGAGCACCACCACCACCCTGTGAAAATAATTCTTATTTTGTTTTTATTTCACATTACAGCTCAGGCTGTCCTCAAACTCAAAATCCTCTTGAATCCACTTGAATAACCTCAGTGCTAAGATTACAGGCATTTGCTACTGTGCCTAGGCTGGGAATAGTTAACTTTCTTCAGAGATCTGATAGACTGTAAAGTAAGCAATGGAATGAAGTAATTATAACAGCCAATATCCACTGATGACTTACCCTGTTGAGGACCAGGCCCATTGTTTCCCATGCTTTGTCTCAATTATCTAAATATCAATCATTATCCCAATTCTAAAGGTGAGGAAACTCCAGAGAACTTGGATGACTTGCCCCAAATCATACAGTAAAGTGGTAGAGGCAGAACATGAACCCAGACAGTCTGACTCTTAATCATCAAACACAAACATGACCATGAGACCCATGTTGGAAGTCCAAGGGAGATAAGATGACAACTTGAGGAAGAGTTTTTCAGTAATAACTGAAGAATTCAACAAAGAATATCAGGTGTCCTGCAGACATACTTGCTCATCCAACTTTAGTGCCTCTCTATTCATAATGCCCAGAAATGAGAAACATCCCAAATGCCCATCAACTGATGACTGGATAATGGAAATGTACTACATTTACACAGTAGAAGATTATTCAGTTGTTGGGAAAAATAAAATTTGCAGGTAAATGGATGGAGCTGGAAAAATTATCCTGAGTGAGGTAAGCCAGACCCAAAGGGAGAAATATTATAGATTTTCTCTTATATGTGGATGTTAGCTTTTTTCAATATATGTGCTACAATTGGGATAACCAGAGGTTATAGTTACCTAGTAAGGGTGTGGTGATGTATTATTTATGATTTATTAAAGCTTGCCTGAGGGTACAGAAAGCAAGGATAGCCACAAGCCATAGAGCCAGGCAATGGTGATATACCACACCTTTAATCCCAGCAGCCATAGAGCTAGGCAGTGGTGCCACATGCTTTTAATCCCAGGACTCAAGAGACAAGCAGAAGGATCTCTGTTAGTTCAAGGCCATAGTGAGCTACATGAAATTTATCCAGTCCTAAAGAGAAATAGCCCACATAAAGGTGATATCAGCACTTGGGATCACACACCTTTAATCCCAAGATTTGAGAGGAATAAAGGAAAAAGGCAGCAGTCTGAGATTGCATTCTGAGGCCTGGTGGAGACAGGATTGCAGTCTGAACTTTGGTGGAAACCTTTATTCTCCAGCCACGCCGAGGAGAGGACAGCCCTTTCAGCCTGAGGTAGAGGTGAGAACTAGTGGCCAGCTGTTTTGCTTTTCTGATTTTCAGCTTGAAGCTTGAACCCCGATATCTATCTCTGGGTTCTTAATTTTTGTGTTACAGAAGGGAGAGGAGAGGAGAGGAGAGGAGAGGAGAGGAGAGGAGAGGAGAGGAGAGGAGAGGAGAAGAGATCCCAAGGAAGGGAAAATAGAATAAAGCACTATGGAGAGACAAAGGGGAAACTAGAATAGGAGGATTGGATGGGAAGGGACTATGGGGAGGGACAACTAACAGAAGGCATCCTAAAATACGCACATATATGAAAGGAGTCTTACCAGAGTCACCAAATAATAGGTGAGAGATTGCTTCAACCAAATATCTTATGTCATCAAGTAAAACTTCCAACAGTAGAAATAAGTTACATGTTATTGAGTCGTTGACCAAAGGGGCCCCACAGGAACTCCCAAACATCACAGGCTATTGCCGAGTCTATCAATTGCTCTCCAAACTCTGATACTAAGGCTCTACTGCTGAAGACAACACTTACTTATGTCCTTGAACATGGAGAAATCGAGCTGGTACCTAGCTAGAAGCTTCACCCTACCCTGCATGCTACTGGAGAGGAAAGGTAATTATCAATATTACCCACCTATAAACCCTGCAACCTACAACAGCAACCTGCCTGCAAGATACACTGGTGCAACAGCGTCATAAATGTTATGGGTACAGCAACCTCCTTTTAAATGTTGGACTTAAGGCCCACTTCATGAAATAGATCTCATAACTGAAACTGCTAAAGTGGCCAAGACCCTGAGACTAAATAGGTCATGGGCTCAGAAGAGGAGATAGAATGAGTATAAGAGCCAGAGGTAGGGCTGGAGAGATGGCTCAGCAGTTAAGAGCACTGACTGTTCTTCCAGAGGTCCTGAGTTCAATTCCCAGCAACCTTGAATAAGATCTAGTGCCCTCTGCTGGCAGGCAGGAAGAAGACATAATAAATAAATAAAATCTTTAAAAAGAAAAAGAAAAAGAAAATGGGCTGTCCTATTTAAAAGTTGAATGAAAATAATCTTTGATCAAAAAATGAAAAAAAAAAGAACACAGGCACATGCCTTTAATTCCAGCACTCGGGAGGCAGAAGCAGGTGGATCTCTGTGAGTTCGAGACCAGCCTGATCTACAAAGAGCTAGTTCCAGGACAGCCTCCAAAGCCACAGAGAAACCCTGTCTCGAAAAACAAAAAAAAAAAAAAAAAAAAAAAAAAAAAAAAAAAAAAAAAAAAGTTGAATGAAAATAATCTTTGATCAAAAAATGAAAAAAAAAAAAAAAAAACCAGCAGGTGAGTAGTTTTGAGGGTAATGAGCTATACACCACTAGAGGGGCCAAAGCAAGGATGCAAGACATGGAACCCTAGTGATGGCACTTGCCTTTAATCCTAGCACTAGACAAGGTAAGGCAGGCAGATCTCTGTGAGTTCAAGGCCAGCCAAGACTACATAATGAGACCTTATCTCAAAAAAGTAGTAGAAAAATAAGGAGAAGAAGGGAAGGGAGGAAAGAAGGAAGGAAGGGAACCACTTGCAAGCAAGATCATAATAGCAGTGTTTCCAAACCTAGGCTCACAGCCTGTACCCTCAAGAAGTCAGTTAAAACAGAAAAATTGATAGTAAAATTCAGAAAATGGAGTTTTATTCAATGTATTCACATTGGAAAGAGGGACAAAGAGATCCAGTGACCCTTAAAGTCCATCTCTGGTCCTGAAGTGAAATTTAAGTTTAAATAGAGGGCCCAGAGACTGGAGAGATGGCTCCATGATTAAGCACAGTCACTGTTCTTAAAGAATAGCTAGGTTTGGTTCCCAGCACCCACCTGGCATCTTAAACTGACTATAGCTCCAGTTACAGGGATCTGATACTTTTTTTTTTCTGATCTGCAATGGGCACCAGGCACACATGTGGCCTACAGAGAAGCACAAAAACAAAATAAAACAAGTAAAAAACACTCATACACATTAAAATAAAAAGAAATAAATCCTTTAAAAATAGAGGTCCAAAGATAAGCACCTCCCAGCAGTGCCATCAAAGTGTGGTTCTGCCAACCATTGATGCACCCTTCTCTGGGCTTTGGTCCTGTCCCATGAGGTGGTCTACAAGTTACTAGAAGCCCTCGGGATCTTTCTGGAAGATAGTGCTCTCCCTCAGGCCGGGCTGCTGCTTTTGGCTCGCTTGCTTCACCAACCTTCTAGTCAACTTGAGAGACCCTGTCTGTCTCTACAGTCTCTTCATTTCTGACAGACCCATTACAGTAGAGACAGAAGAAACTGGAAGAGCAGCTGGAAACAGAAGAGAGACATCTGCTTGGCCCACTGCATAGGCTGTCTGAAAGGTCTCATACGTGTTTCAAGGGGCATAAATGAGGCAGATTGTCCTCTTGGTTAAGATGAGTTCTCAATGCTGTAGACATTTAAACAGACAGGCAGAGACCAGCATAGTCGGGGTTGTGGGGAGAGTTCAGTCCCTAGGGTCACTGATGGACAGACCGCATGATGGGGGCTCTAATGGAAATTCAGGCCTGTGAGGCAGGGCCAGTAACTTTCTCCATAGGTCTCAAAGGAGGAAGGTTCCTGGCATGAGTCAGTATACAAGAGAAGAGAATTCCAGAGAAAGAAGGTATAACTCCTAGGATACGGGGGAAGTATGGAAGAGGGGTACTCTGGTTGAAGGGTACCCATTGTACAGGTGTGTGTGCTGGCATGATGTCAGGGAGTGTGTTTACTGACTCATAGACATGCTCTTCCTATGTCTCCCTATGGCAGCAGGGATCCCAGAGTCTGCGTGAGAACAGAGGGCTGCAGATGGCTGTAATCGGAGGAAGAAGTCTGGGGCTCTCAGTGAACTGCTCCTCGGTGGCTGTGAGGCTGCAGGTGAGCGCAAACTGATTAGCCATCAGTGTAAATCTAACACCAGGCCACCTAGGATGTTTCCTTGCTGTTGTTACTGTTGTTTTGAGGCAGGATCTAAGGCCCAGACTGGCCATGAAGTTCTGATCCTCCTCCAGTGCTAAGGTTCCAGGTCTGTCCCATCTGATTTATGCAATGTATGGATCAAACCAGGGGCTTTGGGCGTGGCAGATGAGCCCTCAAGCAGCAATGTAAAGTTCCCAGAAAGCAGCTGACCCTACCTTGAAACTGAAACCTCCTCAAGGCTGATTGACAGATTAGAACTTCAGTGATTGTTTGGAATGTTACAGGTCAAGAGCCAATTTACAACTTATCTGGGACTATCTTTGGCTTCCCAAATAGCTATTCTTTGTCCAGCTCCCAGTCAGACTGACAACTTAAAACCTCTTGGAAAAATTAACAGAAGCCCAGCTTCCACCAATCAAGGAGCCTAGAATGCTGTGGGCTAGCACCTTGGGACCACAGCAGTTCTCCCGGCCACCCTGCCACCTCCACCAATGTACTTGAAAAGTGCCCTGATTTATGACTTTCTGTTTCTATAAAAACTTCATGAAACATTTTCCACATCAGAACATAGGACTTGGGATAGGTGACCTAAATCCATATCCCCAGGCCATGGTCACTCATATTTGGTTCCAGAATAAACACTGATTCCCTTTGTGGTGAAGGCTGTGTTTCTACATCAACACTGAGCTGCAATTCCAGACCCTCAACTGTTTTAACAAGCCCACCGGGCCATTTGAGAAGTACTAACATGGACATTTCTATACATCATTACAGGCTGGACTAGCAAGCCACTGTGGCTCTTGTCTGTCTTTTGATTGTTATTTACTTATTTTGTTTTTAAGAGCCCAGGCTGACCTTGAACTCAAAATCTTCCTGTGTCTGCCTCACAAATGCGGTGATCACAAGCTTGTGCCAACACACCCTGGTAGTTCTTCCAATTCAGAAACTCCATAATTCTATGGAAAATAAAAATATGATTTGTTATCCACCCAGTTCGTTTCTTTTTATTTTTCCTCCTTTTTTAAAAACATTTTTAAAAAGATTTATTTATTATATGTACAGTGTTCGGCACCAAATTTCATTACAGATGGTTGTAAAGCCACCATGTGGTTGCTGAGAATTGAACTCAGGACCTTTGCAAGAGCAGGCAGTGCTCTTAACCTCTGAGCCATCTCTCCAGCCCCTCTGCTTCTTCTTCTTCTTCTTTTTTTTTTTAAAAAGCAGGCAGAACACTTACTGTTTTTCTCTTGACAACAATGCAACCTTGGCCAAAGCGTTTAACTGAACTCAAACACTTTAACCACTATCACAGGGACAGAGAATAAGAATATTGGGACTGGGACTGGAGAGGTGGCTCAGTGGTTAAGAGCACTGACTGCTTTTATAGAGGTCCTGAGTTCAATTCCCAGCAACCCCATGGTGGCTCACAACCATCTATAATGAGATCTGGTGCCCTCTTCTGGCCAGTAGGGATTCATGCCAGCAGAACACTGTATACATAATATCTGTTTAGATAGATATTTATCTAGATAGATATATAGATATATAGATAGATATTTAAAAATCTAGATAGATAGATAGATAGATAGATAGATATTATAAAAGAATATTGGGACACCAGAAACAGGCTACTTTAGCAGTTCATGTCCATGGCATCTGCTGTAGTGAGAAACATGGAGAGGAGGTGAACGTGGGTTCTCATCAGCCAAGCTCCTGGAATCTACTCATCATGCCAAGAAAGCCAAACACTAATGGACTGATACATTCCTGAAGTCTGTCTCATCTGAAGACGGCGTCAGTGAGGCAACTGATGAGACCACAAATGCTAGAGGACTTCACTATTTAGAACTACAGACTCTCACAATAATAGGGACAACTTCCTTGTCACTTTATAAAATAAATAAATAAATAACAGGAACAGCAATGGTGGGAGTGCTCTCCAACAGCCATGAAAAAATTTCCCCAACACCACTTCTTGTGGATAACCTGGATAACCTGGCTGGTTGGCAATTGTGGCAGGTGTTTCTGAACCACAGGGCTTCCTGCTGCACTGTGCTCAGAGTGGGACAGGTCAGTCCCCTCTAAACTACTCCAAATCAAAAGGTACTCACAGGAGTACCCTGAGAGAATGCTCCGTGTTTACACCTTCTGGCCATTTCTCCATTTCTATTACCAGTGTCATCCTTATCAGTTAACAAGTAAAAAAAAAAAATCATTTCCCAAGGTAAAGAAACTTATTTTAAGAGGTGATTTTTCCTGGCCCTCTCAGAAGCTTGGTGTATTTCTGATAAGAGAGTAGTAAGGACAGAAGGAGTTGATGGAGAGAAAGCAGAGAGGAAAAACTATAGGGGTGGAGGAAAGAAAGGCAGGAAGACCCCCTAGCTGCTAAAAACCCATTCTGTGGTTTTTCAAAGATCAAATATGAGAGTGATGAGAGTATGAGCTATGACGGAAGTGGGGAGATAGGTTTTTAACATGAGACAGAGACAGAGAGAGAGAGAGAGAGAGAGAGAGAGAGAGAGAGAGAGAGAGAAAGAGAGAAAACAGCATAGGAACAACAGTCAACGGGAGCCCTGGCAGAGATCGAGGAAGAACTTCTGTCCTGAGGTAAAGGGGCCTGTGGGGAACTTGGGCTCTGGGAAGAAAGATGAAACACTTGACAGAACCGCTCCCAGGAGGCCACGCTCTCAATTAGGCCACTGGCTTCTCAAAGGGAAATAGATGTCCTCTGCCCTCAGAGGCCCTAAAAAGAGAGTGGCTACTGATGGCGGTGAACCGGCGTGCTCACCCTTCCTTTTGATGAGCCTCAAGCCCTTGACTGGTTCAGACATGCCTTCAAGGGCAAGGAGCCACAGCATACGCTTGGGAGGGAAGTCTGGCTGACCAGCTTAACTCACACATGCTGAATCCTTCAGGTTGCTCTCTTTGGTTCTGTGTTCATGAGAAGACAGTGGATAAAAGACACACGTTTCTATAAATATAAAGGAGGTGAAGAATCACAGCAAGAAAATCACCAAAGGCTGTCAAACCTTTGCTAAAGCTCCTGGGTCTGGGTTGAGTTGTGAGCTGCTTCTGTGAGGGACACTCATGTCCTACATGGTATGCACTGGAGGTGACACAAACAAGGGCAGCCTCTAGCCATGGTGTGGTTTGGGCAGAGTAAACCTCTAAATTCCTAGGTTTTTTGTTTTTGTTTGTTTTTTTTTAAAAGTAGTAATTTGCTCTAAGTTCAGTTCCAGCTACATCCTTCTATGGGAAAAGCCTTCTGCCTGTGAATCAGAGGTGGCTGCTAACCTAGGGTGTGCGACCCTCCACAAGGTCAGACCACAAATGGGATTTGTGAATCTGGGAAGACAACACATCTTTGATTTTTGTCAATCGCTACTAGGGAGTTGGTATTTGCTTCCATTAAAAATGCAGGTAGGGAGCTGGGTGTGGTGGCACACACCTTTAGGTCCAGCATCTGGGAGGCAGAGACAGGCGGATCTCTGTGAGTTCGAGGCCAGCCTGGTCTACAAAGCAAGTTCCAGGACAACCAGGACTGTTACACAGAGAAACCCTGTCTCAAACAAAAAACAAAAAACTGCAAGTATTTTCAAATCTTTTGCAGCTGTTACACTTCATTGAACTAGACAGGGCTGGAGTGATCACTCAGTGCCTGAGAGTGCTAGCCCCTCCTGCAGAAGACCTGGCTCACTCACATGGTGGCTCACAACCATCTATAACTCCAGTTCCAGGGGATCCAATGCTTGGATCTTCTGGCCTCCATAGACATCAGGCACACAAATGGTACACAGGCATACCTGTAGGCAAAACAACTATACACATAAAATAAAATATTTTATGTGTATAATAAAATAAAATGTTTAAAACTTATGCTTTAACTATTTTAAAAAGAGAAATTATGTTATCAGATAGACATTAGATCCAAAGAAGGATGAGTTATCTATTATGCATTCCTATAATTGTTCTAACAGCCTTCATAGAATTTGTTTCCTTTTTATCTTATACATTTTGTTTTATTAATTCTAGGCTGATTTTTGTATTTTATATGTTATGAATGTTTCACACACACACACACACACACACACACACACACACACACACACACACGAACACATACACACATGCCCCCTACACATATGCAGTGCATGTGAGCCTGGCGCTCACAGAGACCAGAAGAGGGTATTGGGTGCCCTCAAAGTGGAGTTACAGACAGTGGTGCGACCCTGTGGGTGCTGGAACCCAGCCCTGTCTTCTGCTAGAGCAGCGAGCCATTTCTCCAACCCATCTTCTTAATTTTTCTACAAAGCATTTTAACTAATTTATTCCTTCACACATGACTGAAAGTGATTTACTACAGCATAGTAATGCATAGCAAAATAAATTGGAAATTAGCAAAAGTACATTGTGACTATATAGAAAACTGTACAGGTTTGCAGATAAACTCTACAGGATTGCGGGATCTCTAGTGTTTCCATACATTCTCAGAAAGAGAAACAAAATACCTAAGATTAATGGGGAAAATAGACAAACCACGTGGATTTGACTCCATTAAAACCATCATTGGAGAGTTCTGGCTGCATTCCTATGAACTCAAGCCCCGTGTGCTTCACGGGGTCTTCGAAAGGCTCCTCGGTCCCCTTTGAAGTACAATTCCACTATACTGACTTACTGTGTGTAGGTCCGTGTGTGTATATATATATGCATGCTGTGCGTGTGAAGGTCAGAAGACAACTTGCAAGAGTCGGTTACCTCCTTCCACCGTTGAGTCTCAGCCGAACTCAAGTCCTTAGGCTGTGTGGCAAGCGCCTTTACCAGCTGAGCCTTCTGGCCCTCCATGATTCCTTGTGAGCTGAGGTTAGGAGGCTGTGCTCCAGCTCAATGAACCGAGTTAGAGGAGCAGGCTGAGAACACCAAGTAAGTGCGCCAAGGCTTCCCCAGAACTCTGGTTTCTCATATTTAGAGATGAGGGCGTTCGCTGCTCTCCTCCACCTCTTATCAGGGATTCCTGAGAGTCCAGAAGTCCCTAAGGTCAGAGCAGTTCAAGGAAGACTTAAAGGCGAGGATGCCAACCCTATCTGAACCCTCCAGAGTTCACCGCATTCCGTGAGGGAGGCAGGACCTGCGGCTGGGGAGTAATGGACCCAGAAAGTTCGGCCCTCTCATACTCCACCTCTCTTGATGCATGAGAGCCATTTGCAGCTTCGAGCTCAGTCCAAGTTACTAGGCCCACCAAACTCAATCTTGCACTCTTCTCCTCTCCACCTAGTTAAGGTTGTCGTCCCCGCCTCCGATCTCGGGCCCCCGCCATTCTCCCTCTCCTCGGCCTGGAGGAGTCGGGACTGCACTGAGCTTGCAACGCGGATACGGTCACACGCGGGGCTGGGAGGCATCGCCCTCTAGCGGCGAAAGCTCTAGCCGCCTGTGCCTGCCCGCGACACAGCAAGTGCTCCTCAAGATTCTCCTCTACCAGGGGAGTCCTCACCCCACCTTCCCCCTGCCTCGCCTACCCCCAGCCCGGCTGAGGAGCCCAAACAGACTTACACACTCCGGTTCTCTCTCTCTTTTGGTTTTTCGAGACAGGGTTTCTCTGTGGCTTTGGAGGCTGTCCTGGAACTCTCTCTGTAGACCAGGCTGGTCTCGAACTCACAGAGATCCACCTGCCTCTGCCTCCCGAGTGCTGGGATTAAAAGTGTGCGCCACCAACGCCCTGCTTTAAAAGAATCTTTTTTTTTATGTAAGTTCTAAATGCATTGCTATTCTTACTTTAAACAGTTGTCTTTTAATTTATGTGTATGGGTGTTTTGCTTGCATGTATGTATGTACACCACATGTGTGCCTAGTGCTCAAGAAGGCCAGCAAAGGGCCTCAGAAGCCCCGGGACTGGAGCTACAAATGGTTGTGAGCCACCATGTGGTTGCTGGGAATTGAACTCAGGACCTCTGAAAGAGCAGGCAGTGCTCTTATCCTCTGAGGCATCTCTCCAGCCCGTGACCCTCTCTTTTAGCAGGCCAACCTAGAGTTGGAAGCGGTCCCTACTCCGCCCCTCCCATCCCACTGCACAAGTCTCTGAGAACACCAGTCCTGGAGAAGAGGCAGGACCTTCTGGCATCTCACAGCCAGCAAGTGCACAGCTTGGCCACAAGCCAATTCTCCACCGTCCTTCTCCCACCACATCCTTCTGGTACCAGTACCTAACGCCCGCAAAACGGCCAGGGCCTAACTCTGCTGCCATCCTGCAACCTTCCCAGAGCCCCAGGTCTGAATTTTCTCCTTTTCTAAACCTTGTAAATTGCATCCCCAATTCCGTTTTTGTCACAGCCCTTTATGCTTCACTGTTTGAGAATGAGGAGAGATGTCTGTAACGGGAGGCGCCAAAGAGACTGACTCCGAGCAGGTTAGGATCCCAGCTCCCCACCCAGTCTCTGCGAGTTTAAGCAAATCACACAGCTTCTCCAAGACTACCGCACAGACACATGGTTAATGACAGCTCAGAGTTTTATAAGAACTAAATACAACTGTGTATGTGGATATGAACTACAGCCTACTGTGTGGCCATAAGAATAATCACAGCTAGCTTTTATTGAGCAGTTGAGCTACGCCAAGCACCATGCTATGCTCACAAGGCTGCCAATTAACCCCCATAATTAATTACCTTGGGAAGGGAACACTATTATCAACTTTTTATTCATCAGTAAACTCATTTTCAGAGAGAGTAAGGAACTTTTCCAACATTAGACAACTAGCAATTGTCAAGCCAAATTTCAAACTCGACCTAAGTGGCATCGAGCCACACAGACTCCGGTGTAATGATCTGTCTGTCTGTCGGTCTCCCCACCCACCCCACCCCTGCTTAGGTGCCACGTGCTAGATGGGACGTACTAGTCAGATGTTTTCACTTCTCAAGGGCTTAACCTAAGGTCTAGCTCCGGAGCCTAAGAAGCTTGATGACACCCCGGAATACGGTTCTTAAGATGTACCTTATTGTTTTTGACAATAAGCTAATTGCTCTGAAACAGAATCTGAGATTTGCTTCACTGGCTAGCACACTATTTTTTGTTGTTGTTGTTGTTTTTAGTTTTTTTGTTTTTGTTTTTCGACACAGGGTTTCTCTGTAGCTTTAGAGGCTGTCCTGGAACTAGCTCTTGTAGACCAGGCTGGTCACACTGTCTATTTTTAAACTGTTTAGTTTGGTTAGAAGAATATGTGTTCTGCAATGATTTGATGGAAAGGCTACTGTATTTCCTTTGGGTCGGGTGTTGTTTAAATCTGTACGTACCTTTTTAATCATTTAACAGTTGAGAAAGCTGGGTTGAAGTATGGATATCAGTGTAGTCCTCATTTCTTCCAGCAGTTTCTCCAAATTTTACTTTATGTAGTTAGGGGTTATTACATAGTTCCGGGTTATCTTTTTTAAAATTAATTTATTTGTATGTGTGTGGGTGTTTTGCCTGAAAGTGTGTTTATGCACCACATTCGTGCAGTGGGTGTAGATGCCAGCAAAGGGTGTCAGTGACCTTATGTATTTCTTTATAAAACTGTATACCTTTTGCCTTGTATTAATTTAGTTATGCCAACAATACTTAACTATCATTTTTCATCCTTATAGTTTTGAATTTCCATGTCATTACTCTTTAATGACATTTATTTTTATTTTAGGGTGTATTTGAGGGAGGACACCATACCACAGCACTTGTATGGAGGTCAGAGGACAATTTTCAGGAGTCAGTTCTCTCTTTCTATCACAGAGATCCTAGGGATCAAACTCAGGGTATCATGGTTAGTGGCAGTCGGCTTTACCCTCTGAGCCATCTCACCAGCACTCAGTACTCTTAAATATTCCTCTTACATGTAGTATATGGTTGGATTTTTTTTTTTTTGGTCTGAGACAGAGTCTCACTCTGTAGACCAGGCTGGCCTTCAACTCACAAGGATCCACCTGTTTCTGCCTCCCAAGTGCTGGGATTAAAGGTGTGAGCTACCACTACGCCCAGCTGTAATGAAATCTTATTCCTCTGGATTGTAAACTCAAACTTTCTTCTATAAGTTGCTTTGGTACTGATGTTTTATCAGAGCAACAGAAAAGTAACTACTACACAACATGGGAATATATTCTTGGATCTGAAGAATTAATGTCACAAAATTTCAGTTCTCCCTAAGTAAAAATATAAATTGAACGTAACCTATTTTAAAAAATAGCAATAGGGGGAATATCCTCTTCTAGCCTCTACGGGCACTACATGCATGAATACACATGCAGTCAAAACACCAATACAAGTAAAATAAAAATGGAAAAAAGGAATTGGACTTTCCTGGATTGAAAAGGGGAATAGGCTGAGCGGTGATAGCCCACACCTTTAATCCCAGCACTAGGGAGGCAGAGGCAAGCAGATCTCTGTGCGTTCGAGGCCAGAGTGAGTTCCAGAACAGGCTCCAAAGCTACACAGAGAAACCCTGTCTAGAAAAAAAAAAAAAAACGGTGAGGTTGAAGGCTAAGAGAAGGCAGCGGTAGAGATGAATATGAATATGAATATGATCCGAGTCTATGCATTCCAGTAAACGTCCATGGATCTGGGACAGACATTCTGACACTGTGGGCCTTTGGATCGGATTTTACACTTTCACTACCCAATACGTTTTTTTCACTTACCCATCACCAAAATACCCACGATAGAGTTGAAAGTAGAACCAAGTGAATTTTATACCTTCTTTCATGACACAAGTGCCCTTTACCTGAATCCAGTCCTTCCGCAGTCCCTAATGTCTACCCTCTCTTCTCCTTCTTACATACTATTTGTTTACACACAAGCACAATGGTTTACATATGCATTGCATGTATACATACGTCTATATGTATGGATGTATATGACAGGAGCTATTTGCCAAATGAGCCCAGGAAAAATAGGCAACATCTCTCAGCCCATGCCCACCCACAATTCCTCTCTCCAGCTATACACCTCACTTGACCTTCTAAATCACTTCCACACTCTCCGCATCCTGAGGCTCTCTTCATCTCCATCACACTTTGAGCAACCCCAACAAATGCCTAAAGCAGAGAGACAATCTTAGAGGCCTGGAAGGCTTTATCTAATGTGTCTCTGTGCTTTCAGGAGTGTGAGCAGAGCCAACATTTACGTGAAATTCCTGGGGCTGCCGACAACATGCAAATCCTGATGTCACCTGGCCAAAGCTGCTGTGCCCTGGCCATCCTGCTGGCAGTTGTGGACTTCCAACATGGTGGTAAGGATAGGTCCTGAGACAGAGACAGACTTTAGGAGAATCCAGGGCTCGGGGAAAGGATGCTCCCCAGGCATGTTTTCTTGTAGGGAAAAGTCTCAACACAAGCGCTGACTTCTCTGTGAAGATTCCCTGATTCTTTCAGGCATGTGCAGGAACCCATAAGCCCCCTTAATCATAGTAATTGCATAATTTGGTAGTAATCTTTTATTTTGTGGTGATAGATAATAGATAGATGATAACGGATGATAGAAGATAGACAGACAGACAGACAGACAGACAGATTTAAATACGGTTGGTGTGTCAGGGAAGGGGCACTTTCCTGCCTGCTTTGCCCACTCACACATTCTGTGATACCACGTGCTTTACCCACCTCGATGCTCTGCAATGCCAGGGAAAGCTGCAACCTGTGAGGAAGAGATTTGTGCCCACCTGGTGCCTTCAGACCATGGGGCCAACCTTCTGGGACACCTTTAAGAATATGTCGTCATATACTTTGACCTGTGCCTATTAAGGTGCAAGGAGAACAAGCGCTTGGAGACATCCCACCAGGGCCACAGAGGCAATGCTCCCTCACAACCACCTGGTTTTGACCCTGTGGAACAGGGGTTCAAACCTTCATAGGCACTGACTTGCGGCATCCCCATTCATGTCTGACTCTGTCCTCTAAAACCTGTACCAAGTCTAACCACACAAAAGGAAAATAAAAACATCCAACTCGTGAACAAAACAACGTACAATTTAATTAGGATATAAGATTTCTGATGATATAAAACCATCTGTTCAAATCTCTTTGGAAATCCGTACAACACTTACATGTAGATGTAAGTTCTCAAAGCAGCTGAAGGGCTGGAGAGATGGCTCAGCATTTCAGAGCACGAGATCTCTTGCAGAAGACCCAGCACCCACATGGTGGCTCACAACCATCCGTAACTCCAGTTCCAGGGGTCCATCAGCCTCTTCTAATCTCCTCAGACACCAGGCATGTACATGGTACATATAGGTACATGCAGACAAAACACTCATACCTATAAAATGAACAAATCTTTTAAAAAATTTAATGCGGCTTAAGTAATTTTCTGATATTGTATTTAAAAATCCCTAAAAAACGAAAATAAAACCCTGTGCTGGGAAAACAACTTAACTGGTAAAGCACTGGCCAAAGAGACACAAAATGCCAGGGATGGTGGCATGCACTTGTAATCCCAGCACTGGGGAGGTGGAGACAGGAGCATCCTTTGGGCTTCTCTGTGAGGCTGTCCTCTGACTGACACACACACACACACACACACACACACACACACACACACACACACACACACACACACGTGCGTGCGCATAAAAACAATCATTTCCCTTTGAGGTCTTTGTCCTTTGGAGATGGCTAGGAGGGCAGAGCAACAGTGATCGGGCTTCCACGCAGTCTTGTAGCAGCACCATCACTGTCTGGAAGCCGTCCAGACTGCTCTGTGACAGGAGGCAACAGGCGTGAGGCATACCAGCTCCATTGTGATTAATCGGTCTCCCAAGGTGATCCATGGCTACAGCAGCATCTATGCAGACGCTGAAAGTAGTACAATAACATGTAGCAGCCCACGCAGGGGTTTTCTACATACACAGACCCTTGACTCTTGGTGTCAGTGAACCAGGTGAATCCCCTAGCGTTCCGACACCACAAAGATGCCCCGAGGGACCTGCTTGGTGGCCATCATGCTCCTGTCTTCCATTGACAAGTCAATCTTCATGCCTCCTTCCTTGCCACTGTCAATCAACTCATTTAACCTTTTCCTTCTTCAGATTGCTGCTCAGCTTTGCTCCTCCTGGGACTCCTTTGGACAAGGGAGAAACCCATGTTTGCTGCTGTTGCATTCCCCCCAACCCTTATTTTTGGGGGCCTGCTTGTCCTTGAGGGGTTTCTGCAAGGCTTGCCTGGCCGCAGCTACCTTGGTAGACTCAAACCATGAGAGTAGAGTTTTTAAGGCTTTATTGCTTCTGATCTTTGGCTTGAAAATATGCCTGAGACCCTCTCCTGGCACACGGATCTCCTGTCCTACCTTCCTGGAGCTGCATCTCATGCCCCCACCACTTCATTTCCCTCCTTACTTCCTGTAAATTCCCACCAAGACCTTCCCAGGGATTTGATTTTATGATGTATAACTGATTTCTCTTCCCAAAGTAGGAAAACATTTCAGGGCACTTGTTTGCAGTAATACAAGAATGGATTTTCATCCTGCAAACGTTGGTATAGGGCCTCTCCCCAACTCATCCACTCTGCCACATCCAGACCCAAGGACATCACTGCCACTGTCTCCTCTACCAAGAGGGGTTCGTATGTCTTGCCTCTAGCCCTGGCTGCTCTGTTACTGCCTGGAATCTGGAGTGCAGTATTTTGTGAATCTTTTAAAATTTATTCTATTTTATCTATTATTATTATCATCATCATTATTTGGTTTTTTGAGGGTTTCTCTGTGTAGCTCTGGCTACCCTGGAACTCACTTTGTAGACCAGGCAGGCCTCAAACTCACAGAGATCGTCTGCCTCTGCTTCTTTAGTGCTGGAACTAAAGGTGTGCACCACTACTGCCTGGCTTATAATTTGCTAATTTTTTTAAAGATTTTATTTATTTATTATGTATAAAACATTCTGCTTCCATGTATATCTGCACACCAGAAGAGGGCACCAGATCTCATAACGGATGGTTGTGAGCCACCATGTGGTTGCTGGGAATTGAACTCAGGACCTCTGGAAGAGCAGTCGGCGCTCTTAACCTCTGAGCCATCTCTCCAGCCCATAATTTGCTAATTTTTACACTGGGCTGTACACCTGAGAGTAGAGCTTTGATGGTTTGAATGAGATGTCCTGAATAAGTCTTGGCATTTGAGCACTTGATCCCCAGTATTTGGGAAGGATTAGGCTGTATGGCCCTGTTGGAGAAGATGTGTCACTGGGGGCAGGCTTGGGGTTTCAAAATCCTCTTACCATTCTCAGTGTGCTCTCTCTCTCTCTCTTGATTATGGTTTAAGATGTGAGCTCTCAGCTGTTCCTGCCACCATGCCCTCACTCTGCCATCATGGATTCTATCCCTCCCTGAAAAATGAAACAATTTCTTTTATAAGTTGCCTTGGTCGTGGTGTATTGTCACAACAATAGAAAAGAAACTAAGACAGGTGCCCCAGCATCGTGGTGTAGACCCTTTACATGTATGTATCTTGTCCCTTAAGTCTCACCTCCCAGGAGAATTAGAAGAGGCAGGCAATGTGCTTATTGTCACAGGGACAACCGGGAGTTGGGTTTCCCATCTGCCAGTGTCACTGTCAAAAACTGTGCCTACTGACAGGGATCACCTAGGTGTGACGTAAGGAGCTCCCCCTGGATTCTCAAGGGTAACTCCTGCATTCTAATTCCAGGGTGCATCCATATCACCAGCTCAGCATCCCAGAAAGAAGGGCAGCTGGACTTCATCTGTACTTTATGGCACAAGAAAGACGAAGCCGAGGGGCTGATACTCTTCTGGTGCAAAGACAGGTCTTGGGACTGTTCCCCTGAGACCAGCTTAGAACAGCTAAGGGTTACAAGGGATCCTGGGATCGATGGCATCACTGAACAGTCATCTCAGCTGGTGTTCACCATAGAGAAAGCCACACCATCAGACAGTGGGGTCTACCAGTGCTGTGCCAGAAGCCAGAAGCCAGAAATCCACATTCATGGCCATTTTGTCTCTGTTCTAGTTACAGGTGAGTCCCTAATAACCAAATGCCACCAGAGGAGCAGTGAGCAGGACTGACAGTGGGAGTTTCAAGTAGCAATTTGAGATCTGAGAGAGCAATCCCTTTGAGGGTCCTTCTTATCTGTTACCTAGTCCTCTGCCAGCCCCTCCCTCGCTGATATACCTTATGTTAAACCTTTCTTTGAAGTATATTTACAAAGGTAATCTCATCTTTGTCTTTATTATTCAGCATCTTTCTAGAATGTTCCTTCCATTCTCATTAGAAGACTGAGTCACAAGGAGGTGAAGAGATGTATTTAATGCCACATATTGACTGTACTAGTAAAATTACAGGTCTAGAACCCAGGCCTTTTGATGCCTACTCTGGAGTTCTCCCAGAGAAGAGGCTGTATTTCCTCAAATGCACAAAGATGGGTTTAAAATAAAATGGATGATTGCCCTGAGGGGCATCTGGCTCTACGAAATGAAGCTACTCAAGCTACTGGACTAAAACAGAAAAATAAAAGCAAAAAGTGTGGATAGTCCCCATGAATTCGGTTTTTTTAGACTCAGAAGTCATAAAGCTGACAGAGCCCAAAACTGTCATTCTGGGTCTCAAGCTCACCCAAAGGATGGTGATGGTGTACATGTCTCCCCTGCTCCCTTACCACCCCAGTGGACCCAAATGTGACAACTCTAGCCAAACTCTATAACGGCCCATCTGAGATAGAGCCTTCAGAATTCTGTGAAAAAAAAAATGTTATCTTCTACTTAGAATTCTATATTCAGCCAAACTGCCCACGCATGTGAGAAGCGCGGCACTGTTGGATGTGCAATGACTTAGAAAAGCTTGCTGTCCGTGTGAATGTTTGTCAATGCTGGAAGTTGGACCCAGGACCTAGAACATGCTAAGCCAGTACTTTAACACTGAACCTCATGCCAGCCTCATACAATTTGTTTAAAGGATACAGCAAACCACCATTCAGGAAACCAAGTCTGATTGTAAGTTTTGGGCCTGGGCTACATAGCTAGACCATGTAGGTAATCAAATAAACATCATCTTAGCCTTCCACCCACAGTAAATAAGAATCTTCTCTGGTTGCTAGTCTTTCCCATGCTCCAATTGGCTCTATATTTTTCTCCATTCCTGGCTTGCTGCTACCTGCCTATATGACCTGTCAGCACTTGTAACTATTCTTTCTTTCACTGAAATCCTTTCCTCTGGCTTCTGTGAGGGTTCTATGAATTGTTTAATTTCTCGTCTATTTTGCCTCTATTTCCTCCTCCCATTTAGCAAACCCAAGTCCTCACCTTGTCCACTATTCCTACCCTCCCCCGAGTTTGCTTTCACCCTGATATAAACCTGCACTTTGCAAGTGACCCACAAATCACCTTCTCCAGCTCTACCTCCTTTCCAATATTTTAACTAAACACCCCACAAACAACGGGACCAATTCCTGGCAGCGCTCCCATCTCCTCAGACTGAGACTAGCATCTGTCCATGACTCTCAGTGAAAACTCCGGTTCCTGGTTTTCTTCACCCGTCTAGTAAAGTACTACAAGTTTTTCCTACATTTATTATTTTCCTTTCAAATATTTTCCAAGTCTCTCTCACATCATAGTTAAAACATCCCTCTTGACTTTAACAAGCGAGGTCCTTGAGATTGCCAACATTTTTTCTCTTTCACACTTGCTACAGGACCTATTGTTCAACAAATGGGCCACCAACTCTAAGAATTGTCCCAACCCACTCTATATTGCCTGCAGACTTATCTAGAAGGTCAGCTTGCGTGTTCTGTGCCTTCACTCAAAGAATTAATGGCTCCTCACTGTTTACAGTGTCTAAATCATGTTCACTTAGTATGAGGCTCTAACCCATTAGTTCTCAACAAGCAGGTCCAGCACCTTTGGGGGTCACATATCAGATATTTACATTACAATTCATAACAGTAGCAAAATCACGGTTATGAAGTAGCAATGAAATAATTTTATGTTTGGGGGTCACCACAACATGAGGAACTGTACAAAGGGCTGCAGCACTAGGAAGGTTGAGAACCACTGCTCTGGGCAATTTCACTGTATTTACGGAGCCACTCTGCTCCAGTTAAACTGCAAAAGTGACTATTCCCCTGCCCCCTCTTGGTTCATTTAATGAATTACCCACAGTGCATCCTGAGCACAGTGCCCAGTGCTGGACAACAGTTGCAACTGTCCTTGCTCCTTATAACCCGGTGTTCAGTTTCCTAAGGCACCCAGGTGTTTCTACTTTAGATGACACCGAAACTATTTAAGCATTCAATGCATATAATTGTCAGCTGTGGAAATAAGAGCAGACAGGCAACAGGTGGCATTAATAACCAATGTCCGCCCGGTACTGTGCGCTTAGCAGGTACCAGGCACAGTGCTGGCATTACTCTCCACAGACTTTGACAACTCATACTCAGGTCTCACTCAGAGAGGCAATGACAGAAGTTCAAGCCATATTGCCAGCACCCAAAATTTTAACTTATGCTAAATTACTCGACCCATTCCAGAAGACTGTTTATAATGAATGAAATCTAGGGAAATCCAAGTCCAACATAAGCTATTTTGCCTTTCTGACAAAACTCTAGAGCTCCTCTGAGGTCTGCTTGCATCTCTGTAACTGCTGAATGCTAGATTCTGTCTTAAGTCTATCATCATAACCCACAGATATCAAGATTATTTATTCAGGAAGTAACTTATGCTGCCAGGCATTCTAGAGATCACATGGGAAATGCTACAAAAGGAAGCACTGACTTCTAACACCCTCTCCTGATCCATAGTTCTCTTTTGAACCTGACACAGGGAACCACACCGAGATAAAACAGCACCTCAGCTTCAGCCATAGTGACAGCACCCTCAGTTCCAGCTTCCTGCAAGTCAAGGCCTGGGGGGTTCTTGTCACCAGCCTGGT
Organism: Cricetulus griseus; assembly: GCF_003668045.3. Classification (NCBI taxonomy): domain Eukaryota; kingdom Metazoa; phylum Chordata; class Mammalia; order Rodentia; family Cricetidae; genus Cricetulus; species Cricetulus griseus. Next base: position 59,687,008 of record NW_023276806.1, read on the forward strand.
GGCCCTTCAAGGTATGTCCAGAAGAGAGTTCAATGCTCCAAGATGAGCATTTGTATCCTTGCCAGCTGGGTTATTTCCTAGGAGGGAAAGTACAGAAAGGAAGCTCAGAGGAAGGGGAAAACATTCCCCAAGCCCTGGCTATCTGCAGAAAAGTGCAAACCAGTGTGGGGGTGAAACTGGATTAAATGGACTAAAGTCCTCGAAATTCTCTATCTACATGGAGGCAGGTGACTTGGACTTTCCTCTGGGTAAGAGGTCAGACCTCTTAGGGAAGGCCTGTGAGTGACAATAAACACAGCTGCCTCCACTCTCTCAAAGAGCACGGCACCGTCATTCAAGCACAGGTCTCTAGTTACTATACAAAGATGAACAAGGCAGGAGACAGGGCCAGTCTGAGGTGGGGTTTGAACACAGCTCCTCCACAAAGCTGATGATCATCGTGAGTTTTAAAAGACTGAGACATTTAATAATTTGTCACCATGCTTTTGCATAACAAATAACTCATGCAAGTTTTTGACTGTCCTTGGCAGTCAAAGGGACCAGCTTCCACATGGGGGATATGGGGATGGAGCAGACTGACCATTTACTTGTACTGAATACAAGGTTCCCGAATGGGTTAAGTTATATTCTTGTTAATAGATATTATTTCTTCAGGCACAGTACAAGCTCAAAGGGGAAACTGAGCCCAGCCTTGCACTATCACCACTACCTCTGACTCCAGAGTCATCCCAGAACAGCAAAGCCTCTGCTCCTGGTTCCCTTTTCTAGTCAAGAACGAAACTTTAAATTCAATTATTTATTTTCTCCTGTGCTCCAGGAGCTTTAAAGGTACACAAAAGAAAAAAAAAAAAAAAAAAAGGAAGCTAGATCACATACTACTTATGAAGCTGTGTGAGAGAGATTGAGACATGGGCTCCCCATGCAGCCCAGACTGGCCTCCAACTCACAGACCTACCCCAGGCGTCCGACCACTGGGTTACAGGTGTGAACAACCACTCTAGCTTTTCCTTTTCTTCATCTTCCTCCAACTCAAGGCTTAGTAGAATGATGGAAGAGGGAGTGTTCAGCAGAAAGATGCACACATTTCCTTGGGCCTTAGCAATATCACGGAGATCAAGTTATAATGCTTTCTTTCACATGAGGTTAAAGATAAAGGAGTTTCTCAGATCCCCTCCCTCTGTGTCCCCCATTTTCCCCATTCCCTTTCTAGTCACAAGAGCCTATCAAACACACATCTCAGGACAGGCAAGACCTCTCAAATCAGGTGTTCTGTTTCACAGCTAGTCTAAGTTGTGAGGTATTAACACAAACCATTCATTTTCTTTCTACAGCTCTATAAACCTTGTGACAAAAAAGAAACCCTTCCAAAGGTACAGCCGGATAAATCTGACAATGCACACAGAGAAGAATGGTACAGGAAACAGATGCTGAGCAGTCCAGGAATCTGGAGGGCCAGTAAGATGGCGCACACAAGAACAGGGGCTTGGCTGTCCAGCTTCAGCTCAAATGTTTGTACCCACACGATGGAAGGACAGACTGACTCCCACAAGCTGTCCTCTGACCTCCATGGGAGTGCTGTGCCCCAACGCCAATAAATGAAACCATTCCAAGGACCCGCAGTTGGCACACTTCTGGGTCTCCCCTCCTTACTGCCAGTGAAAGCTTGCTTTTTCCCACTTTAGTGCCAATAAAACATTTTGCAAACATGGATGGTGTGCTGTCCTTAAATACCAGGTATGTTTTTTTTTAAAGATTTTATTTATTTATTATGTATACAACATTCTGCTTCCATGTATATCTGCACACCAGAAGAGGGCACCAGATCTCATAAGGGATGGTTGTGAGCTGCCATGTGGTTGCTGGGAATTGAACTCAGGACCTTTGGAAGAACAGTCAGTGCTCTTAACCTCTGAGCCATCTCTCCAGCCTGCCAGGTATGTTTTATACCACAAAACAATGTTTCATCTCTGCTGCAACACAGTAAAATAAGCAAGTTTTAATTTTATGTGAGTGTATGATGCCTGTGTGAGTGCACACTGAACACATGTGGAGGCCACAGGACAACTATCGGGAGTTGGTTCTCTCCTTCTACCGGGAGGTCTGGAGATCAAACATAGGCGGTCAGGCATGTCCAAGTGCTTTTAGCTGTGAGCTATCTCACACAGCCCCAAATAAACAAGGGAAAGAAAGAAAGAAAGAAAGAAAGAAAGAAAGAAAGAAAGAAAGAAAGAAAGAAAGAAAGAAAGAAAGAAAGAGGAAGAAAGAAAGAAAGAAAGAGGAAGAAGAAAGAAAGAAAGAAAGAAAGAAAGAAAGAAAGAAAGAAAGAAAGAAAGAAAGAAAGAACACCAGGAGGCCTGGAGAGATAGCTTAGTGGTTAAGTGCAATCACAAAGATTGGAGTTTGGCTCTCAGGCCCCATATGACAAGCCAAGCGTTCCCCTAGACACCTGTAACCTCAGCTTCAAGGGGCCAGAGACATGAGGATCGCTGGGGCTTGTTGAGTTCCAGCCTAGTGGAGAAAACGTGAGATGGTACCTCAGAGGGATAGGTAGAGAATGATTAAGGCTACCCAAAGCCCTCTGCTGGCCTCTGCAAGCACCTGCGTGCGCGCGCACACACACACATACACACACACACACACACACACAAACACACAAATAAATCTTTAAAAAGGAAAATGCCATTTTAAAAAAGAACTGTTTATTTAACACTGTAAAGGAAAAAAAAGACAAAGCAAGCACATTGGCGGGGGGCTTGGAAGGAAAACAAAAAGCAAGGCAGATGCTAGAGTTCGATGTTGTACCCCACACACTGCTAGAAGAGGTGGGAAACTCATGCAGGCCAGGGATACTACAGATTGCAATTGTTTACTTTCAACAAAGGACCTACAGCCTCTTTGGTCACTAGTCTTTTTCAAAGATGCTCAAAGCAGTTATTTGCAGGCTTATCTTGTTCCTAAACTCACAGACCCTCTTTGACTTTGGACAGATAACCTCCTATCACAAGCAGAACAAGGAGCAGACTATTTCCAAAAGCAGGGACTACATGAATGAAAAGATAGGGACAGACAATTGATTGGAGTTAAGTTGCAAGCCATCAAAATAGACACCTCACCTGTCATCTTTTTGACACCAACCTGCCAAATGTGGCAACTAAGATTTGTGGAGACCAAGACCCAAGACTGACATGTTGCAGTAATATCTTTAATAGGGTGGTCTTGAATTCCAATCTAAAAACTTTTGACTTTGTGAAGTATAAAACCTGGAGCCAAATTCTGGCACTGCAATGTAATAGTTGCATGTCTTTGGGCAAATGAAACTTATTTTTCTTTCATGTGTTTGAACATTTTGCCTCCGTGTGTGTGTGTGTGTGTGTGTGTGTGTGTGTGTGTGTGTGTGTGTGTGTGTGTGTGTGTGTGTGTGTGTGCACCACAAGAATGCCTGGTGCCCAGAGAAGCCAGAGAGGCCATCAGATCCCCTGTCGGGCAGTCACAGACAGGCGTGTGAGGGGCCATCACCTACAGTGTTTTCCTGACAAACAAATAAGACTCTAGATTTGGAACCCAGAGACATCTGAATCCTGACTCCAAGGTTTCCAAAACCATCTCCACTCCATTACCTTTCCTATAATCTCTTCTACCTGTTTTATCATTTTAACTAAATTTGAAGCTCACATTAGCTTAAAATTACTCTTCAGAGGCCTTTCTGTAACTACTCAGCTCCACACAGCAACTTCAGCATCACAGTCAACTACAGGGAAGGTTCCCCACACCATTCTGTATCAACTAGAGTGCACACACAGCTCTACACACAAGACACATGATCTCTGCTCATTTATCAAGACAGTCACAAGCATTGAACTTAGTAGAATAAATAAGCAACCATAAAGCAAATGTCTAAAGAATCTGTTTAATTAAAATGGTTAGACACAGGGGAAGATGTCACCCTAATTGTGCCAAAATCTTGGCATCCAAATTGGCCTCTTCAGGAGAGGACAGCTAATGGATCAATCTCTAGCAAATTGCCATTTGCCAACTATTTATGGCCTGGACATTAAGAATGTATTTCTTACTTCATAATTATTCATGTTGTATGTAGTTTCATTTTTTGTTAAGGTTATTTACTTTTCTTTCTATTTGGACAATACTTGGTAATAACTCTCATTATATATTGTTTTATTATGTTATAGTTAGAACCTTTCCTTTTTAATTAGATAAAAAGGGGTAAATGTTACAGAAATTCTATCACTGGTCCACCAGCCAATTGAGAGGAGTGTTTCTTCAAAAGGAGAGGGTTTTCATTGGGGGAGCCCTTTTGAACGAGAAGTGAGCAGGGGTGGGTGTAAGTAGTGGCTTGCAACTCTGTTCAAGTTGTCCATTTTTCCTTTAATATTTGGGCACAGATTTTACACTTTAATAAATGATAAAAGAAAAAAAACAAAAAAAGAATCTGTTTATTCTGCTTATTTCAAGATTCAGTTAAGCAGAAATTGGAAACACTGTCTTGTTTTTAAAATGTGCTGACACAATCAATTTCAGTTTTAAATAAGCTCATAATCTCCATATAGGAACCCCAAAATCTGTATGAATAATTCACAGATTGAGAAGCTACTGAGCTATTATAAAGAACCTCAAGGCTATTTTCTTCTGTCCAAATAAATATCAATTATATATATATATATATATCCAGTTACATGTACATACATATGCATACATACATATACACATATATGTGCATGCATACCTATATATGTAACTGATGTAACTAATGGTATATATATATATATATATATATATATATATATATGTAACTAACAAAAACAAATTGATTTAAATACCAAAATCACAGCAGCCTTTTGTTACATTCATTCTTCATTATCTCTCTTTTTGTTGGAAGGGTCTCTAATGAATTTTAGGTCTTACAAACTGTATTTCTAGCTGGGCGTTGGTGGCACACACCTTTAATTCCAGCACTCAGTAGACAGAGGCAGGCAGATCTCTGTGAGTTCTAGGCCAACATGGTCTACAGAATGAGCTCCAGGGCAGCCAGAAACCTATCTCAAAAAACAAACAAACAAACAAACAAACAAAAAACCTGTACTTTGGATTAGAAAAAATAACCACCACAAGCCATACACATGATCCATAGACCTAAGGATTTAGTGAGAAGGAAACGCTACAACAGATAACTTTGTTTATTTGGATACCATCTAATTGTCAGAAAGCAAAATTTATATGTGAAAAGAATCTTCAAACTCGAATGACTACAGTTCCTCTTGTCTGGGGCATCTTCTAGCTTAGCTGAGAGCTACACCTGGTCCTGGAACATGTCCCTAGTCATGTACACGTATTCTGATTTCCACTAGAAACCTCTGGGGCAGTACCCAGCTTGTATGCCCAGACAAGGGCACTAGGACCAGCCAGAATCTCCTCCCACAGGAATGTCACCATTCGGTTAAATCTTTCCCAAGCTCCATACATAGAACTCCAGAAATTCATTTTGGAAACTCCAAAAGTGGTCTCACCCAACTTTCACAACTCCATTAATCTCACAAACAGCATTGTATTCGTCAGGATTCTCTAGAGTCTAGAGAATCTACAGGAACAGAACTGATAGAATAAATACATACATATATATTCATATAAATAACACATAATAATTCATATATATTCATGTAATACATTGAATGTACATATATGCGATTACTAGAGTAGCTTACAGGCTGTGGTCCAGCTAGTCCAATAATGGCTGGTCAATGGAAGGTCCAAAAATCCAGTAGTCACCCAGTCTATCAGGCTGGGTGTCACAGCTGGTCTTCAATATATGCCAGGATCCTGAAGAAGTAGGCTCTAATGGCAGTAAAGGAATGAACATGCCATCGAGATCAAGGACAAGCAGGCAAAGAGTAAAAGCTTCCTTCTTCCATGTCCTTTAAATAGGCTGCCACCAGAAGGTGTGGCCCAGATTAAAGGCAGATCTCCCCACCTCAAAAGATCCATATTATATTACCAGGGAACTGTTCAACACCAGGTATCTGGGAAGAACTTACAAAACTGTCATATATCAAATGTTGATAAATAAATTTATATTGAGATAAGGGAGGTATTTTAATCTACAGGCATTCTTTCAATTATATGTATATGTGCATTTTTATGAGTATCTGTCATAGGCATATATACAGGTGTCTGAGGGGGCCAGAAGAGGTCACAGCATGCCCTGGAGCTGCAGTAATGTGCAGCTGTGAGCCACTTGATGGGTGCTGGGCATTGAACTTGACTCCTCTGCAAGAGCATAGGAGGTCTTCTTTTTTTTAAGATTTATTTATTATGTATACAGTGTTCTGTTTGCATGTACCCCTGCATGACAGAAGAGGGCACCAAATCTCATTATGGATGGTTGTGAGCACCAAGTGGTTGCTGGGAATTGAACTCAATGTCTGGAAGAGCAGCCAGTGCTCTTAACCACTGAGCCATCTCTCCAGCTCCTTCTCTTTCTTCTTTTTTGGTCTTTTTGTTTGCTTGTTTTTGAAGACAGGGTTTCTCTGTGTAGCCTTTGGTTGTCCCGGAACTTACTCTGTAGACCAGACTGACCTCAAACTCAGAGATGCACCAGCCTCTGCCAAATGAGTGCTGGGATCAAAGGTGTGCACCACCACTGCCCAGCAAAAATAGATTCCTTTCTCATACAATATATCCTGATTAGTTTCCCTCCCTCCACTCCTCTCAGGTCCTCCCTATCACCCCTTCCTTCCAGATCCACTCTGTCCCTCAACAGAAAAGAACAGCTTCCAAGAGATAACAACCAAACATGGTAAACAGAATGTAATAAGATGAAGCAAAAACTATCATACTGAGGTTGGACACTGCAACCCAACAGGAGGAAGACTTCCAAGAGCAGGCACAGGAGCCTGAGACTCATTCGTTCTCATGGTCAGGAGTCCCATAGAAATGCTAAGCTAATAGCTGTAACATATCTGCAGAAGGCCCGGTGCACACCCGTCCTGTGCTTGCTGCTCCCATCTCTGTGAGTTTACATGTGTCTTGCTTAGTTGATTCAAAGGCCTTTTTCTCCTGGTGTCCTCCATTCACTCTCGGTCTTACAATCTTTCTGTCTCACTTTCTGAGGGATTCCCTGAGCTCTGCGGGGAGAGATTTAATGGAGACTTCCCATGTGGGCTCTCTCTCTCTCTCTCTCTCTCTCTCTCTCTCTCTCTCTCTCTCTCTCTGTCTCTCTCTCTCTCTCTCTCTCTCTCTCTCTCTCTCTCTCTCTCTCTAATTTCTGGCTGTGGGTCTCTGCATTGTTCCTATCTGCTGCAGGAGGAAGCCTCACTGATGATGACTGGACAAGGAATATAGCAGAATATCATTAGGGATCATTTTATTGATAGGTTTTGTTTGTTTGTTTGTTTTAGATCAGTAGCATTTGGTTTTACCCTAGGTCTCTGGGTTATTTAGTCTCTGGTTCTTGGTTATCCAAGCAGTGTCAAGCATGACACTGCTTGGGGCTTAAGACAAGTCAGTCATTGGTTGGGTACTCCCACAAGTTCTGTGCCACCATTGCCCTATCATATTTTGCAGGCAGGACAGATTGTAGGTCAAAGGTTTTGTGGCTGGGTTGGTGTCTACATTTTTATTTTGGTATCCTGTAGAGTATCTTCCTGAACCAAGCAGACTCGAACATAGGGATGAAGGCTCTGTGTAGGTACCAGCTCAACTTTTTCAGTCAATAAGTTGTGTGGTTGTTGCCCTCAGCAATGGGGCTCCACTGTCAGTTTTCAGAGAGCAACCCTTTGTCTTAATAACAGCCTGGCTTGTTTAGGAATTTCCATGGGATTCCCCTTGACCAAAAAGTCAATTGAATGTAACCCAGTCCTGCCACTAGAAACCTCATCTGGCAACGAGAGATGGCCAGTTGAGACTCCATATCCCCCATTACTAGGGGCCTTCATTAGGATCACCTTCATACATTCCAGGAAGTTCCCATTGCACTAGGTTTCCACATCACCGCCCCCCCCCCCAGTGCTCCCCAATTCCAGCCATCTCTGCCCACTCTCTCCCTCTATCCTGTCTCCCCATCACCTGATCCTACTCCTCCACTTCCATCCCCACCAGGCCCCCAGTTCACCTGTAAGATCTATTCTATTCCCCCCCCCCACAGAGATCCATGTATCCCCCTAGACCCCCTCCTCTTTATCCTACCTCACTGGGTCTACAGATTGCAGCTTGATTACCACTGACATAATGGCTGCTATCCACTTGTAAGTGAATACATACCATACTTAATTTTCTGGGTCTGAGTTACCTCACTTAGGATGACTTTTTTTTAGGTCCATCCATTTGCCCGCAAATTTCATGATGTCATTTTTTTTTTCAAATAGATGAGTAATATTGTGCAAACATACCTCATTTTCTTTATCCATTCTTCTGTTGAGGGTTATCTGAGTTGTTTCTAGTTTCTGGCTATTATGAATAAAGACACAATGAACAGGTGGATCCTTATGGTATGGTGGAACATCCTTTGGGTATATGCCCAAGAGTGGTATAACTGGATCTTGAGGTAGATCAATTCCCAACCTATTCTAAGGAACTGCCATATTGATTTCCAAAGTGGCTGTACAAGATTGCACTCCTACCAGCAATGGAAGAGTGTCCCTTTGTTCCACATCCTTCCCAGCATGAGCTGTCACTGTGTTATTGATCTTAGCCACTCTGATGGGTGTAAGATAGAATCCCAAAGTAGTTTTTATTTGCATTTCCCTGATGGCTAAAGATAATAAACATTGCTTTAAGTGTTTCTCAGCCATTTGAGTTTCCTCTACTGAAATTTCCCTGTTTAGATCTGTACCCCATATTTAAATTGACTTAATTGTTTTTTTACATCCTTAAGTTCTTTATGTATTTTGGATATTAGTCCTCTATTGAATGTGGAGTTGGTTAAAAAAAAAAGTCTTTTCCAATTCTGTAGGCTTCTGCTTTGTCCAATTAACGGTGTCTTTTGCCTTACAGAAGCTTACAAGTTTGGTGAGGTTCCATGTATCATTATTTATCTTAGTGTTTGTGCTATCGGTGTTCTGTTCAGAAAATCATCTCCTGTGCAATTGAGTACAAGGCAATTCCCACTTTCTCTTCAGTGTATCTGGTTTTATGTTGAGGTCTTTGATCCACTTGGACTTGAGTTTTGTGCAGGGTGGTATGTATGGATCTATTTGCATTTTTTCTACATGCAGACATCCAGCTTAACTAGTACCATTTGTTGAAGATGCTGTCTTTCTTCCAATGTGTATTCCAGCTTCTTTATCAAAATCAGGTGTCCATAGATGTGTGGATTTAACGTCTAGGTCTTCAATTCCACTGATCAATGTGTCTACTTTTATGCCAATATCTTGCTGTTTTTATTACTGTAACTCTGTAGCATAACTTGAAGTAGGGAATTATGAGACATCCAGCAGTTCTTTATTACTCAGGATTGTTTTAGGTATTCTGGGATTTTGTTTTTTCATATGAAGTTGAGAACTGTCCTATCAAAGTGTATAAAAAATTGGGTTGGAAATTTGATGGGGATTGCATTGAATCTGTAGATTGCTTTAGGTAGGATATCCATTTTTACTATGTTAATCCTACCAATCTATGAACATGAGAGATCTTTCCACCTTCCAATATCGTCAATTTCTTTCTTCAAAGACTTGAAGTTTTTATCACACAAATCCTTCACTTGCTTGGGTAGATATATTATTGAGGCTATTGTGATTTCTTTCTCAGTACATTTGACATTTGTATATAGGATGGCTACTGATTTTTTATTTTATTTACTTATTTTTTAATTAATCTTGTGTCCAGCTATTCTGTTGAAAGTGTTTATCAGCTGTAGGAGTTCCCTGGTGAAAATTTTAAGGTCACTTATGTGTACTATCATATCATCTGCAAATAAAAATACTTTGACTTCTCCTTTTCTAATTTATATCCCCTTGATTTCATTTAGTTGTCTTACATTCTGTAGCTAAAACTTCGAGTACCATATTGAATCAATATGGAGAGAGTGGGCAACCTTGTCTTCTCCCTCATTTTTAGTGATATTGTTTTAAGTTTCTCCCCATTTAATTTGATGTTGGCTATAGACTTGCTGGAAATTGCCTTTATTATGTTTAGGCACAGCCCTACTATCCCTAATCTCTCCAGAACTTTTATCATGAAAGAATGTTGGGTTTTATCAAAGCTTTTTTCTGTATCTAATGAGATGATTATGTGGAGTTTTTTCTTTCACTTTGTTTATATGGTGAATTACATTTGTTGATTTATACATGTTGAACCATCCCTGCATCTCTGGGAGGAAGCCTACTTGATCATGGTGGATTTTTTTTTAAGCATTCTTGGATTTGGTTTGCAAGTATTTTGTTGAGTATTTTTGTACCTATGTTCATAAGAGAAATTGGTCTGTAATCTTTGTTGAGTCTTTATGTGGTTTGGGTAAAAGTGTAACTGTGGCCTCATAAAATGAAATGTCAACGTTCCTTCTGTTTGCACTTTGTAGAATAATTTGAGGAGTATTGGCATTAACTCTTCTTTGAAAATATAGTAGAATTCTGTATTAAAACTATCTGGGGCTGGAGGGATGGCTCAGCGGTTAAGAGCACTGACTGTTCTTCCAGAGGTCCCGAGTTCAATTCCCAGCAACCACATGGTGGCTCATAGCCACCTTGAATGAGATCTAGTGCCTTCTGCTGGCATGCAGGCAGAAGACTGTATACGTAATAAATAAATAAAATCTTAGAAAAAAAAAAACTATCTGGCCTGAGCTTTTTTTGGGGGGGGCGATAATGCTTATATCTATTTCATTGGGGGTTATAAATCTATTTAAATTTTTTATCTGTTCTTGATTTAACTTTGGTAAGTGGTACTCATCAAGAAAATTATCCACTTGTTTTAGATTTTTCAATTTTGTAGAGTATTCGTTTTTAAAATCTCCTTATGATTCTCTGTATTTCCTTGGTGTCTGTCGGCATGTCCCCATTCTCATTTCTGATTTTGTCAATTTAAATATTTTCTGTGTGTCTTTTAGTTAGTTTGGATAAGGTTTGTCTATCTTGTTGATTTTCTCAAAGAACCAGCTCTTTGCTTCATTGATTCTTTGTAATTTTGTTTCTATTTTATTGACTTTAATCCTTAATTTGATTATTTCTTGCCATCGACTACTGTTGCATGTAATTACTTCTTTTTGTTCCAGAGCTTTCAGGCATGCTGCTAAGTTGCTAGTGAGAGATCTCACCCATTTTTTAAAGTAGGCAGTTAGTGCTATGATCTTTCCTCAGCACCACTTTCATTGAGTTCCATAAGCTTGGGTGTGCTTCATATTCATTTTCATTGAATTCTAAAAAGTCTTTAATTCCCTTATTTCTGTCTTGACCCATTTTTTCATTCAGGAGAGTTGTTCTGTTTCCAAGAATTTGTAGTTGTTATACAGAAAAAAAAAAAAAAACTGTCTCAAAAAAAAAGGGGGGGATTGGAATGTCATCTTGGTGGATTTTTTCCTTTGATGCTTAGGTAATGTCCTTTTCTCTTTTAATTAGTTTTGGTTTGAAGTCTATTTTGTTAGATATTAAATTGGCTATACCAGCTTGCTTCTTGGGTCCATGTGCTTAGACTATCTTTTTCTAACCCTTTACCCTGAGGTAACATCTATCCTTGATGTTGTGGTATGTTTCTTGGATATAGCAGAAGGATGGATCCTGTTTTCCCATCCCAATAGTCTGTGTCTTTTTTGTGTTTTTTGTCTTTTGAGACAGGGTTTCCCTGTGTAGCCCCTACTACCATCAGGCTACTCTGTCTTTTTTTTTTTTTTTTTTAGAATTTATTTATTATGTAAACAACATTCTTCTGCTTCCATGTATATCTGCACACCATAAGAGGGCACCAGATCTCATAAGGGATGGTTGTGAGTCACCATGTGGTTGCTGGGAATTGAACTCAGGACCTCTAGAAGAGCAGGCAGTGCTGTTAATCACTGAGCCATCTCTCCAGCCCCTACTCTGTCTTTTTACTGGGTAATTAAGTTCATTGATATTCAGCAGTATCAATAACCAGTGATTGTTGATTCCTGTTATTTTGTTGTTGCTGTTGTTTCTGCTGGTGGTGGTGGTGGTGGTGGTGGTGGTGGTGGTGGTGGTGTGTGTGTGTGTGTGTGTGTGTGTGTGTGTGTGGTGTGTGTGTGTGTGTGTGTGTGTGTGTACGCGCGTGTCCCTTAAAAATATGGAATGCTTCACAAATTTGTGTGTCATCCTTGCACAGGGGCCAAAGCACATGAAGTCTTAAACCCCTAAGCTATCTCTCCAGCCTAGGAATTACCTTTTCTGATAAATTAAACCATTATTGGAAGGAAAGGGTCAAAATGTTACAAACAGCAACAGAGGCATGTCATCCTGGAGTCTTCTGGGTTCTCAGCATTTCAAAGGATTGGAAATAGGAACTCTGGGGAAAATTAATTTTAAATACCATGTCATCCCTTTGCTTTCCTTGCAGTCCCTCGGCCCTGACACTTTAAGACTCGGGAAATAAGGCTAAGTGCCCATTTCTCAGCACTCCATAACCCCTCCCTAATTCCATTTGGCTAAACTAAGTAAGGGGTTTGAAAGAGAACGGCCCCCATAGGCTCATAAACTTGAATTCTTAGTCCTCAGTTGATGGAACTTTCAGGAAGGATTAAGAAATATGGCTTTGTTGAATGTAAGTCATTGGGAGTGGACTTTGAGGTTTCAAAAGCCCAGGTATTCCCAGTTAGCCCTCTGCCTCCTGCTTTTGGATAAGGCCATAAGCTCTCAGCTAGTGCCCCAGGTCCACTGCAGCTTGCTGCCATGATCCCCACCTCGATGGACTCTAACTCTCTGGAACCATGAGCCCCAAATTAAATGCTTTTTTTTATAGGTTGCCTTGGTCATAGTGTTTTGTCAAGGCAATAGAGAAGGCACTAAGACACTAATCAATATAAAAACATGTAGGGCAATTAGTCTCTGCAAGGGCAGCAAACCTCTAGACTCTAGTCTTACATCTTTCAAGTCTATCATGCACTGAATGTACAAATAACTGTTTCAAATCAGCAGATAAAAACATCTGTATCTATACAAATAAAGAGGAATATGTATTTCTATCTATACATGACAGGCAAAATCGGGATAAGAAAAATCTACTGAGCTCTGCATAGAATTCAAACGAAAGGCATTTAATAGTAACATAAAAGTCTCATGATGCATCACTCTGAATTGCCAATTTTTCACAGCCAAGAATCACCAGAAAAAAGAACTTCAATGAGAAATTGCCTAGATTAGGTTGGCATGTGGACATTCCTATAAGGATTTTTTTTTTTTTTAATTTCTTGGTTGAGGAGGGAAGACCTACCCTGAAGATGAATGGTGCATTTCACCGACTGAACACTAAACTGTAAGAGTGAATTGGGGGTGGAGGGAACTGGGCAAGCAGGCATGCATGCTTGTATTCTCTCTCAGCTCAACTAAGGATGCAACTAGTGTCTTGACCCAGCGTGTCTCAGCCTTAGTCCATGAGGTTCTACCTGTGTGGGGGTGTGTGGACCTGGAAGCTCCGAGCAACCCAACGGCGATAAAGACCAAACACAGGCATCTTGTCATCTTCAGAGAGCTCTCAGTTCCATGTTGTGGAACTAGAGTCATTTCTTTATTAGCCATCTTTTCTGGTGTTTCTTAACCATCCTGCTAATATCAAGAGGCAACCATTTCTCTCTTTGTTCCCTCGCAGCTTTGGCCCACTAGCCTCTTAACCCCTGTTCACACACCTCTAGCTCCTCGCCCAGGTGAGGGCCAATCCAGATGCTTAGACACATACAGATGCAAATAAGAGGCATATTACCCTGAGGCTATGGTAAACAGTAGTAGCCTAGTGGCAATTAACAATACAATGGTGACCCGAGCTTCCTGGCGCCACCGTTGTTTACAGCAGCCAGAGACTGGGACCCAAAATATTCCATAACCGAGATATTCGGTCCTCCACAGACTAGCTGCTTCAAGCCCTTGCCTTGACTTCCCCACAATGACTATAAGCTGGTATACAAGCCAAACAAATCATTCCTCCCCTAAATTGCTTTTGTGGGGTGTTTATCACAGCAACAGAAGCGAAACTAAGATACTTATTAGTCCTCTGAAGTGGGCACCATATCTAAACTGTTCCACATTTAAGGGTAAAGCATCATGACAATAAGCTTTTAATCCCAGCTCACATTCTGGTGTTAGATCAAAGAATATAAGATGTTCCTTCCCTTCTCTCCTGGAATGGGAGGCATCTCTTACTTCCAAATTAAACTATGTCAAGATACTATAGGTCATCCCACTAGTCTCCAAGCCAATGTAGACATTTATTTATCAGAAACTGAGTTTTGCTTATGTGGCATGAAAATCACTCCATGTATCATTTCTATGTTGCCTCCTTGTGATGGTCAAGTCTAAGTGGCAATCTGACTAGGTTGCAGGAACCCAGATACTCAGTCAAACCCTTTTCTTAGAGTTATGTGTTTTTGAATAAAATTAACATTTGATTCAGTTGGCTGAAAAGCAGCAAATTATTGTGAAGCCCAAAGAATTGAGGACCTGAATCAAACAAAAAGATGGTCTCTCTCAAGTTAGGGGTGTTATTCTTTTGTTTAAAAAGAAGAAAGGGAGAAATGCTGAGACATGAGACATAAGACATAAGACTATAAGTTTATTATAAGGCCCGGCAGAGTAGGGAGACTAAGAAGAGGAACAGGGTTAAATGGCTGACCGCCATGGCCGGTCGCCATAGAGAGAACACATAGGTGAGAGAGAGAGTAGAAAGGAAGCTGAGAGGAAACAGAGTGGGGAAACAGAGAGAGGAAACAGAGCAGAAACAGAGAGCGTAAATGGGCAGGGACCTATCTTTTAAAGGGGTCCTCTGTATCTGCGTGCAGACTTAGTTCCCATGGAACCTTGGGCTGACCAGGGTACTGCCTGTTCCACCAGGTAACAGGGGCAGGCCAGCATAATGCCTGAACCTTTCAAGGGGTGCATTAACTCCTGTCCAAATGTCTAAGCTGGGAGATCTGCCTTCCCTACCTGTGGGGCTGGAAACTCATCAGCTCCCTCAGTCAGGCGCACTATCAGGCTTTCAGTCTAAGCTGCAGAGTGCTGGCTTTTCTGGTGTTCAGGCCTTCAGACTTAACTAGAGCCGCACTCACTGGATTTCACACTGAAGATCTCGGGACTGCTGAGCCATCATCATTGCACAAGCCAATTTCTTATGCTACATTGCTTCCTGAACCACCCAGTTGATTCTTTTTGTCTGAAGAATCCTAATTCCTCAGCATAAACTACCCAGAAGTCTGAGGTGCCTACCACTATAGGAACACTAAAAGTTGAGTAGGACACGTCTGGGAAACAGCAAAATGCCCTATGTCCTCTCTGAGAGACCACAAAAAATTAAAGTAATGTCGTCTATGTGCTATACTATGCATCAAAGAGGCAGACCCCTGCCAACATTTTGTTTCCATATTATATAAAATTAATTTCTAGTTCTAGCTCCTCGGTTGTAACTGGAAACACAGCAGCCTGTCTCAACACCTCTGGACAAGAGTGAGCAGATGAACACTTCTGAGCTACTATAATCTTCCTGAGACAACTGATAATGTTTGACTCTGCAATGTGCTCCAACTCAATACAGCTTCCTCCAGGTTAGTGAGCATTCATAACAGGATTGTTTCCTCCTCCCAATCCAAAGTCACTGTGTATTTTCAGGCTATATTTTATGGCCTGCCCATAATAAACAGATCATGCCCCCTGAAGAAACATCCATGTTGTTTTTCATTAAATTCAGTTGCTGCCCCTTAAGCAACTGCTGTCCTAATAGGCAATCGAAACTCTGCAGTTACCAGTTCAGCCACCAGTCAGTTGGGAATTCTGTTCCCTCATGCACTAGCTCTATCAAGGTAGCTAGAGGAAACTATTTAGATCTCTATTCCTCTATAGAACTCAAGGTTCAAAGTTTGAGGTGAAATTCTGCTCGCTCAGAGACTGTATTGCAAGTAACTAACCTCCTCTCCTATCTTGTGTCTCCCCCCAGACATCTGCTCAGCCCCTACTTAAGAACCCTCGATACATATGGTTCCTCCCTACCACTTCCTGTCAGCTAGTTGCTGACTCAACCCCCTGACCCTAGGTTAATTTTATTTAATCAAACAAATGTAGCATGTCTTTCTGCTGTGGTCCACAAGATAATACAGTGAGATTTCAGTCGACAAACTCACCAGGCTAACCCATCAGAATTCCTTTGGAGAAAAACCCCCACTTGGAAAGCCTTGGGGATACCTGCCCTTTGAATGGTTACTGTCATCCCTGTTAAACCCTTGTGAACCATAGTGCTCTCCCTTTTACATAGTAGGATTCGTCCGAAGACCCCAGCAGTGCATTAATCAATTATTGGGCACAACTCCCTGTTGTACTGGTAAACTGGATAACCTTCCCCCACACGGTGGGGCCCTGGTGTGAAAGTATTCATATAGTCAAGCAAACCTTTTGTTCTCATAATCAAATCAAATCTATGCAATTTAGAAGCTAGCTCCCTACAATTATCTCTTATGGCAGGACACTCAACAAGGAGAGGAGCCTTGCAAATAGACCACATTCAGAGCCTCAAAAGACAGGCACTGAGTAGGAGATAGACCTGTCTGCCCCCACTGACAAGCAGGTCTGGGAGGCACAGATTCCTCTAACAGTCAACTCAGGAAAGTGCAGCCTACTGGTCCTTGCTCTACCTTAACAAGCTATCAATACACCTTAATCCTACTGATATAAAATCTTAATCTAGGAAATGGTGCTTTTACTCCTAAGATTCAGGAAAAAGAAAAAAAAAAGAAAGAAAAAAAAGAAAAGAAAAGAAAAAGCCGGGCGTTGGTGGCTCACGCCTTTAATCCCAGCACTCGGGAAGCAGAGACAGGCAGATCTCTGTGAGTTCAAGGCCAGCCTGGTCTTCAGAGCCTGGTCTCCAGGATAGGCTCCAAAGCTACACAGAGAAACCCTGTCTCAAAAAACAAAAAACAAAACAAAACAAAACAAAACAAGATTCAGGAAAAAGTATGGATCACTTAACCAGCCCCAAAGGAAGGAATCCCTTCTCACCTGGGAGTCAGCAGAAAGAACTAATGCCTCACAGCTTGGTCTGCTGCTTGGCTGCAAGCTGCAGCCCTTTGATCTAGTGTTGGGAGAATCCACTAGCAATTGTCGAAAATGCTAATACAGATTAAGAGCCCATTTTCTTTCCACAGCTTCTTAAGCAAGTCTCCATGGCTACCATGATGCGTGTTTCCCGATACTTAGAAAGGGAAAGCAAAACACAAGGCATACAGTGTTTCTTCCTGTTTTACATTTATTAATTGTAAATTTCTAGTATTTCTTCCTTGTTTTACATTTATCAATTATAGACTTCTAGTTTAACAAACCACATAAATGTAGTTTTATGCACTAATACTTTTCTCCCATCTTATCGATAATAAGCCCCTTACTCCATTTATCCCTTCCCCGACCGATAGAGTTTTGCCTGGACACTTCACAAGTCATGTCCATCCTATCCGGTCCTCCCCGCCCCAGACATGAGGTGCCCACTTTTCTCAAGATTTTATCTGCCTTCCTGATTCTGAAAGATATACATGTCTGGTATCTTTGCTTTTGTCAGGGAAAAAATTGCTAATTGTATCTAAACTGGGTATATAAACTGGAAGCCTTGGGCGGGAGGTGCTTCTTTGAAGAATAAAGAGCCATAAAAGGAATGTGCATTTGAACCAGCTTGTTTCCTTTTACCCTCAGACCTTTGTTAGTCAAGCCTTACCAGCTTACTTAATAAGCCCCTAACCTGGACCCTGACAGCACATCAAGCTGGAACTGAATGCCCCCACTATCTTTGCATCATTAAACAAAGATTCCACAGCATAAATGAATATAACATGTCTTAAACTAATATTCCACAACACACCCACTATGAAGGCATAACATGAGTGGATATAAGAAAATATTTTTCATTTCCTCTAAGCTATTTAAATTGTGTGTGTGTGTGTGTGTGTGTGTGTGTGTGTGTGTACACATGAAGCACACATTTTGGAAACACTGGAGATTGGCCCTAGATCCTTATACATATCAAGCAAGTATTCTACAGTAATCAATATCCTAGCCTCTTTTTATTTTTTTTTTAGACAGACTCTCCCTAAGTGGTCTAGGCTAGCTTTGAACTCACTATGTAGCACAGACAAACCTTTAAATTGTGAACCTCCTGCTTCAGCCTTCCAAATAGCTGGGATTACGGGATCCATGCCACCAGAACTGGTTTTTGAACCATACTCTGACCACAACCTTTAGGAGCAGGCTATTAGTTCAGCAGGCCACTCTCTCACTTTTTTCTTTTCCCTTCCCAGTTTCTTCATCCCCTAACAAAATACAAAGACATCTTTAACCCACACACTCTCCCCAAAACCAAGGTGTAAGTCATCAAAAACTGGAGAAGGACTCGTAGCCAAGAAAGAGACACACCAAACTGTAATGATCTTGTTCTGATTGTCATGAACTATGAAATGCTGATGTCATGCTTCTAATAGGACTGCCTGCATACCTTCAGTGCTGGCTCTGGTACACCAGCAGCTGACAGATGTCTCCATTATGTCCTTCTGAGACACCGAAGTTCAACAACATTCTGAACAATCTCCATTTATTCATCTTTAAACACGTACAGAGCATGTGTATGGTAATTGTTAGAACATAAAGCGAGGTCTACCTTTCCCAGACTAAGCTGTTTTGGGCATGATTACATTGATCAGATTGATTCCAAGTATAGCTACAACTGAACGGAACAGGAAGTTTCACACATGAAAAATGGGCTTTACAAACTAAAACAGACAACATAAAATTTCAATTCCTAAATAACAATGAATTACCAAGAATGTGAACTGGTATAGAAGCACTGATAAAATAAAATCCTATTTTTATGAGGGAAATTATTGTAAGGTCCCTAGTATGAAAGACAGTAAAGAATGAGTTGAGGGTCCTTAAAAACATCTCAGTAGTAAAAAGACTTCCAACATCTGTTCTGTGTTTATATGCTGCCCAACTTAATGCCAAAAAGGAACCAAAATCAGATTTTTTTCCAACCCAAGACTAAGACATGCCATGTTGATTTTTAGGGAAACTGTACTTCCAGAATTAAAATAAGAAAATCAAAGTGAAGATGACAGGCCACTTTTCCTTCCCACTGTAATTTTCCTTAATTTGCTCTCTGAAGATAAAGACAAAACAGTATTAGAGTCTCAGACCCCTGAATTATTCTTACCTTGCTAATGTGGCCAAGAGTAGGTACTCTTGTACAATTAAGACAAAAAAGACTTTATATAACAAGACTTTAGGGCTCTGGCTCTTCTGTATTTGCTGCAATGTCCATTACTGGTGGGATAGAGACTGGAGGAGAGGTAGAGACATCCATTATAAGACAATATGACAGCAGAACCCTAGCTAGACTTTAAGGAACTGTTCTACTACTAGGCAGGAGCAAACGGACATAATTAAATTTCACACTTAGAAAGGTATTACTCTGAATTCAGGAACAGGAGGCATTTGGTTGAGGATACAATCCCATCTGTAAGTCCTAACCTTAAATTTAGAGAAATACACTCATTGCATTAATATCATGGGTTGGGGTTTCTTACATGATTCCTAAATCCATCTACGATTTTGTTTGTTTGTTTAGTTTTTAAACAATTTACAGCTATGATAAGAAGACTAATACAGGCAGCCCTGGTTCAGGTGTGGTCTTTGTTTCAGAAAGTCCATCGGTCATGTAGCTGGCTGTCATTGCTAAATCTGTTGCTTGCAGAGGTCTCGGAGCTCTGGGTTTGCCGAGTAGAGTCCTCACCATTTAAGCTCTTCCTACATACTGGGCATGTGTCATGCTGAAACAAAATGATGTATCAGTCCACGTAAACAGCACAACCTGAGAAGCTAGGAATACCAAATACTTCAGAAACCCCAAAATCAAGTTGAGGAGATGGCTCAGTTAGTAAAATGCCCACAAACAAATACAGAACCCATGTAATGGGTTACATGTAACCCATATAAAATGCCAGTGATGTTTGTAATCCCATTGCTGGGGAGGCAGAAACACAGACCCCTGGGGTTTGTGGCCAGCCTGATCTGTCAAGTTCCAAGTCAACCAATCAGAGACACTATTTCAACAGTCAAAGTGAATACTTCTTAAGGAACAGCATCTAAGGTTGACCTCTGGCCCCCCATACATACACAGCCTATGTATCCACATGCCACTTCACCCCCAGTAGTGATTTAAGGGAGCCTGCCTAGCATTCACGAGGTCCTAGGTTCAATCTCTAGTACCACCAAAACTATTAATAAAACAATGAGTTTACAATGAAAAAGATACCATACCAGGATATCTCCAGAACTGAATTTTAAGCAATAGACAGCATTCTAAGCCAAGAAGCTACTAAAAGCAACACATAACAGCCAACAAAACAAACTGTTATCAGTGCCCTGAATTATGAGAGAAAGGTAACTATCAAGTCATTTCCCCCATGGAGTCTAGATGAGGCTAAGCAAACCTTTTCTGTAAAGGGACAGAGAGGGGAGGGAGAAATGCTCAGTGGTCAAAAGCATGCACTACCCTTGCAGAGAACCGAGTTCAGTTCCCAGCACCCATGTATTACCATGTGTTTGTAACCCAATCTCCAGGAACTCTGATACCTCTTCTAGCCACCGAGAGCATCTGTATTCATGTGTACATACCCACTTCCACACATGTATATACATAATTTAATTAAAAACTAAATCTTTAAGGGGACAGAGAATAAGTTTCTAGGCCTTGCAGGCTATACCAACCCTGTCCAGCTAGCACAGGAACAGCCACAGTCTGTTAAATGTGTTTCAGAAACAATTTATTTACAAGACCTGCTGGCATGCCACTGAGGCCTGTGTGCTAGAGCACACTATCCTCTGGGTAGAAGCACTGCAGAGGGATAATAATTGAACAAAGCAACATAGATGATGACACCAGGAGCCAGCCAGGAAGGCTAAAATCTGATTTGTTTGGCCCTCTGACCTCCATCTACATCTTCTGAACCAGCCTCATCCCAGCTAAAAGGTAACTTGCCAGCTGCCTGGTCACAGGTCAGAGCCCACTGTACTCACCAGTTCTAACCATGGCACAATGCAGCTGCTGTGAAAGAAGTGGTTGCAAGGTAACTGCCGGACTTTCTCTTCAACTGTGTAATCTTCTTTACAAACTGGACATTCTAAACCCGTATCTGTTGGAGGAAGAAGTGCACTGTAAAGTAACAAGCAAAAGGAAGGCAGGAAAATAACCAAGTTCCAGGCATATGGTGCAGGTCTATAACCCCAGCACTGGAGAGCAAGAAGCATGGAAGGTCAAGGCTAACCTGGGCTACAAAGTCTACCTCAAAAACAAAAACAAAACAAAACAAGAACAAAGCCAAACAATCTGTTCCTAACAAATCAAGAAATGCATTAATAAAAGGTGTTCTCCCCTCCACACACACACATACCAGGGAGGGTGGAAGGCAGATAAAAAGTATGAATTCTATTCAAAATGGAAACAGATATGGCAATAGACATTGAAACAAATGGGGCTAACTCCAACAGACCTAACAGGAATCATATAGTAGGCCCAATTTTAGTGCAACAAACTATAAGACTCAGCAGAGTTGGCCCAGTGAGGTGGCTTAGAGAATAAAGAAGCTTGACACCAAGCCTGATGACCTGAGTTTAATTCCTGGAACCCAAATGGTAGGAAAAGTAAATCGACTCCCACAAGTTATCCTCTTATCTTCACACATGCATGGTGATTCATGTGCTCACATATGCAAAATAAAAACAATTCTTAAAATTTAAAAAATGAGCAGAAACGTGTCTATTAAATAAAATGGGAAAACATCCTCCCAAATGTGTAACAGCCTCTGTCAGCCAGTTTTTGCCTAGAAAACAGTGGCAATCTATGCTCCATAACCAAGGGACTTATCTCAGCAACCTTCATAGTGTCTAGTCAGTGTTTTAACCACCTTTATCCTGTTCTTTTCCTTATTATGCTCTCTTCAGTGTGACTGTCCCAGGGTCCTCTGAAGTTGTTAATTAAAGGCTGTACCAGGAGATACGTCACAGAACTACAGGAGACAAGTGCACTCAGGATTCCAAACCAATCAACAGAAGACTTTTGCTTCAGAGAAAATGGCTACTATACCCAAAGTTTTAAGTGGCAAATTCTGAATTGCAGAAATCTGGTTAATAGTATCTAATGGCTGAGCTATGCTCCAGGCCCTAACGATGATCAAGGCATTTGGAGTAAGACTTCCCCTTAAAAGATCCCTTCCTAGCTAGGCTGTGGTGGCGCACACCTTTAGTCCCAGCATTCCGGAGGCAGAGGCAGGCAGATCTCTGTGAGTTTGAGGCCAGCCTGGTCTACAGAACGAGCTCTATGTCAAGTCTACTACAACAGTCTACTAGGCAGCACCCAATTTTAACCCTTTATGTGGGGGACCGAATATCGGGTCCCAGGTTCTGGCTGTCAGCAGCGGTGGCACAGGAAACTCTGGCCCACTATTGTATTGTTAATGTCAGCAGGGGTACTTTTGTTTACCTGGCCTGAGGGTAATATGCCTCTTATTTGTATCTGTATGTGCCTAAGCATCAGAATAGGCCCTCACCTGGGCAGAGGGCTAGAGACATGTGAGTAATGTATGAGGACAGAAAGGTGAGGAGTGGCCAGAGCAGGAGGGAGAGAGCATCGAGAGAGGAAAGAGAGAAATGGCTGCCTCGTAGTATAAGCAGGATGGTTAAGCGACACCAAAAAAGATGGCTAGTAAACAAATGACTCTAGTTCCAAAACATGGAACTGAGAGCTCTCTGAAGATGACAAGATGCCTGTGTTTGGTCTTTATAGCTGTTGCGTTCCACAAAGTTTCCAGACCCACACACCCCCACTCAGGTAGAACCTCATGGCTGTCATGGGTTAAAGCTGAGACAAGCCGGGCCACGACACCTTTAGCAATCCAAATATATCCAAACTCCACCTCCAACTAATTTCCCCTAAACCAGCTTCAGGATAGCCCCAATTCATCTCTGCCTGGACTCTTGGTTAGCACCTTAAAATCAATAAACTCAGAATTAAAACCATCACAGCATCTCCTTATGCAGACCAGAGCCAATCCATGGTTCCCCATTACCCGATGGTGGCCATGTCACCTTTGTAGCCCTCTGGAATTTTATAATACCTTTAATAATCCTGCCTCCTTCATATTACTATGTAATCAGCAATAAAACTAATGTTTTTGTTTTTTCAAAATTGAACTTTTCTTTTGTCTTTGGGTCATACTATGTAGGCCTAGATAGCCTAGAACTCACTCTGTGGACAGTCTGACCTTGAACTCAGAGATCCTGCCTGTTTCTGCCTCCCTAGTGCTGGGATTAAAGGTGTGTGCCTCCATGCCATAATTGAAAATTACACGTCTAAATCTAACTTTTCCTCTCTGCCAGTACTAGCATTGTCACTAGAACACCATCTGAACTACAGCAAAAGCCTCCCTAGTTTCTGTTTCCACTCTCTCTCCTTTCCGCTTTCTCTAACACATTATTTCAGAGAACCTTCCTAAAGATCTCTTACACCTCTCACTCCTCCATCTGAGGATGCCTTTCAGAAGGGTGAAGTAACTGGAGAACACCAACATAGTCATGATGTTAGAGTCGAATATAAACCACTTTCTTACATTCTTCTCTCAAACATCACACCCTGCCCTCAGTTTCCTCTCCCTCCACTCCTCCCACCCAGTATACCCACACCTCCCCTCTCCCCCAGATCCACTCCTCTGATAAACCGCTCTTATTAGCTCTGGAGTGGACTCAGATGTGAGAGGTAGAGGGAGTCTGACCAGATAGGGAAAGGAGAGGCTTGTTGAAGAAAACCTTCAAACTGCAAGAGAAGTTTCAAGATGTTTTACGAAGTAGAAAAGTTTTCCCTGTCTCCATTTACCTGACTGCACCACACATTTGAAACAAATGGCAAAAAAACAAAACAACAACAAAAAAGAAACAAATGGCTAGCCTCATTATTTGTCATCTTCTCCTCTCTATGGTATCATGTGCCCAACACTATTTCCAACAGCTTTTTAAAACATTTAGTGAGTTTTGTTTCCAATGGTTAGTTCTTGTACTAATTATAATCAAGTTTTGTATAAAGGACTGTATCTCTTTATTTCCAATGGGACCTAGGAAGCAGGCGTGCTAACTAGGTCCTCCACAGCTGGTAGCCAGACAGGAATGTTAGGAAACCATAGTTTTAGAACAGAAATGCAACGAATGTTAGATCAGATGTCACAGGACGACAGAACAAATATGAAAACAACTTACCAACTTGTTCCTGAGTTACTGTCACTGTTGGGAGGGAAGTGATCTTTTCCTTGTCAGCTGGAGGGGGACCTGTGTTTTCTAGCTGTCCTAGAAGCTACAAAAAGAAAACGCAGCAATGTTGGTTACCTCAGTACCTGCAGAGGGACCATTCCAGCTGAGAACAAACAGGGCAGGCAGCATCAAGACTGTTCACAGCTCTTAACTTCGGCAGGACTCCAAGAAGCTGGGTTCCCCTCCCGGTGACGGAACACTCACAGCTGCTTCACAGTGCCAGAGTGACACCAGGGTAAGCCATGATTAAAGACAGACTCTTAACTGAAAGGCTCACCTTTGGGCACAAAGCAAATTTAACATACCAAGAGTTGTGATGTTCTGAATGAAATTACACCTAATAAAAATCAATAACTAACTAGTTCAAAATTTCCTTTGGTCAGAAGGAAGGTGTGGGAGTATGAAAAACAGCAAAAACCAAGAAATGGGTATATGACTGTCTATGAGAAGACTCAGAAATAAACAACATGCTTTCTATTCTCAGCAATCCACAGGGAGATGAAAACCAGTCAAGGATAATGAACATAAACAAGGGGAAGCAATTACACACGGCATGGAAAGATCTTGTCTCTGCTTCCTTCCTCTACTTTGCTCCATCCTGCAAAAACCCCTGCTTCAACATGTGCAACCCTATTGTTCCATGAAGCACCTGTTCCTCATAGGACTAAACCAGAGGACAAAATTACAATATACTGTTACAGAAGAAGTTTTTACTTCCTCTAGAGGTAAAATAATCTAGAAAATCCCTGATGCCTAATAGGAACATGGAAACTAGGCTAAACCCATAGCCCATCCATCCATTTAGTAGAAACAGAAACCCAAAAGCTCAAAATGTCAGTGAAAGCAGAGTGATTGCCATTTCAGAAAGTAGCAGAAGGAATGCAGGAAGCCTGTGGACCCATGAGACACACTGAACAGACACCCTTGTTTTCAAAAGCAGCTCCTCACCTGGGTTACAATGGCATCAAGCCCTGTCTGACCCCAGGCATAGTCCCCAGGGTTGGAGTGCAGCATCCCGCTCCTATACGTGAGATGAGACAGACAAGATTAGGTGGGGTGACCAGGCTCTGCCTTATTCCACGAGGGGGGTGGGGAGGACTAGCAATGGGATACTGCTCTCTCGGAGGAGAAAAGTCACTAGTCCTCTAAAATGGAGAGGCAAAGAAATTCTCTGTATTTGAAAGGTCAACCAGATTATCTAGAGATAGGCTTCCATTCTCAACAAATTTTACCTAACTGGAACAAAATGTGATGCCATCTAAAATGCCACATAACATCCCAGAGCAAAAAAGAGCTTACTGCCCATGGGTTAAGAAAGGTTTGCGTTTTGTCTGACCCTTATTCAAAGAGGCCACACGTGTCCTGAACAGTAAGGACTTCCTGGCAGAGAAGCAACCACAACAATTCCTGTGAATTATGGACCCAGCACTTACAAAGGGACTTGGCTGATTTCTGTCTTGGTGCTGTTGGTTCAGTACCTTGGATGAAGGCACAGGCTCTAGCTAGACCACACTTAACGTAACCAGAGGCTATAAAATGGGATAAATGTGGGGAAGGACTGAGTTACCTCTGAACAGAAAACCCTCCTATAGCAACATTAGAAGTCAAGTAACTAGAGGAAAGACGGTTCTTGGAAGATGCTGTCTGTAATCCCTGCCATGCCTAAGTGTCACTCTGATACTGAACTACGTGTGTTTTTGGTTTGTTTGAGACACTTCCTTACTTTGAGTAAAGAAAGAATGTTATGTTTTCAACTTCAGAAATTATTAAAGCACATCTTCCTGTGTGGCCCATAAGGAAAACTCACAAAGCAGATACCAAACCTGGCAGGGACCATGTCATTATCCACCTCAACATTACCCTCAGACCAAGACAGGAGAGGTACCAGGTATAATATCCAGCCAATATCTTAAGGGACCAGGACAGCTGTCCTGAACATCCTCAAGGAAAAGTCAGTTCTGATTGAGCTTAGACTCCACAAACAATGGCGTCCAACATCCCGGGCACATCCACACACTCACCTATGCAGCTTTTCCTTTTTCTATGGTACAGAAATGATAGTATCTAAAATGGAACTACTCAAGCAGAATAATATAGACAAAGAATGGTCACTCACCAAGAAAAGGGATGTGGGGATCCAGGAATTGCAGAATTTGCAAAGAATCCTGCAAAGATCTGTTGGATTATTCTGTTAAAGGAGGGGAAAAAATAAGATAAAACAACACACAGAAATATTCTACGGACAATCATGGCTGACTAATCAAAAGCCAATACCCTAAAATACAATTGTTTTCAACTGGTCATTATACAAAAGATACCAGCAGAAATCAGTCCACTGCCTACAGTATGTGTGTCCATTATTGCTCTTTGTGGGTTCTTCCACCTTATAGATTAATACTATTTTTTATGAATTAGGTTAGAAAAATACCTTGATGGTATGATGTAGTTATCAAAACATTTCCTTGGGTCTCTGATACTAATGTGAAAAAACGGTTCAAAAGATGCTGTCCCAAGGGCATCCTGGACCCATTTTCTTTTAAACAAGGGCATTAAGCTAACAACATAAGTCTGACAGTAGCCAATATTAGACCACAGGACAAATATGTCTACAAATTATTCAATACTTCTCTCCCTTCAAACTTGGTTGGACTTAGTGACTCATGTCTTACAGACAAGATATGGCAGAAATGACTATGTGGCTTGCAAGATTAGGATATAAAAGTTATCATGATTTTCCTTCTACCTCTGTCTATATACTGGATCATTTACTCTAAAAGAGCCAGATGCCAAGTCAAGGGGACAGTCAAAGAGCTCTATGGAAAGACCATATGGTGAGGAAACTAAGGCCTCCTGCTAATACTCAAGTGAAGGAGCCATCCAGGAAGCAGAACTTCCATGTCCAGTTCAATGTCACACTGACTATTCTTATTTTTAATTTGTTTATTTTTATGTATATGGGTATTTTGCCTGCCTGATGTCTAGCATGCAGTGTCCATAAAACCAGCAGAGGGCATCAGATCCCCTGGAACTGAGGTTACATCAGAGCCAAGCCTCATGTGGGTACTGGAAATTGAACCAGGATCTACTAGAAGAGCAGCAGTGCTCCTAATGGCTGAGCCAGGTCTCCTGCATTGACTCTTGATTGTTGAAAGGTATTTAATAGCAGTTACTCTTGTCTTCCTGATTTTAGTGAGTAAGAATCAGTTTCTTTTTAGAACAGGTTTGCTTTTGGTTTCCAAGAGGGTTAAACTTGACTGTCAATTTGACAGGCTCTAGAATTACCATGGAAACAAATCTTTGGGTAAGAGACTTTCTAGATTAGGTTCATTTAGTTGAGGTGGAAAGCTCCATCCTAGAC
Source organism: Cricetulus griseus (assembly GCF_003668045.3). NCBI lineage: Eukaryota > Metazoa > Chordata > Mammalia > Rodentia > Cricetidae > Cricetulus > Cricetulus griseus. The sequence goes on from NW_023276806.1 coordinate 59,714,848, forward strand.
ATACGCTGAGGGCATGAAATGAATACAAAGGAGAAGAGAGCGGAGCAGCACTCAAGCCTCTGCCTCCCGCCTGCAGGCAGTGTGCCCAGCCTAGGGTAGGCAGGACCCTGTGACTTCAGGACTACTTTGGGCTAGAGGTCTCCTTTACTATATCTGTAGTTGGGAATGGCATCTTTCCATACAGAGAAGGCAGGGGCCTTTGCTAGTTTCCCCCAAATTCAGCAGTCAGAACCATCGCAACCATCCCCAACCTGGTAGGGATGGTTATAAGGGGCTACATAGGCTAGCTACTCCAGGCAAGACATGGCAACATTCTGCCTTAAAAAAAAAAAAAAAAAAAAAAAAAAAAAAAAAAAACAAGCCGGGCCTTGGTGGCACACACTTTTAATCCCAGCACTCGGGAGGCAGAGGCAGGTGGATCTCTGTGAGTTCGAGGCTAGCCTGGTCTCCAGAGCGAGTACCAGATAGGCTTCAGAGAAACCCTGTCTCAAAAATCCAAAAAAAAAAAAAAAAAAAACCAAAACAACAAAAACCATTATGTTATGGTTATGGCAGGAATAACGGTTCCTTTCTTCTTGGAACTTAAGTCTAATAAAACAAAAGGCATTAATAATCTTGTGTTTTAATCCCAATACCACAACCTGGGTAAATTATGAGCAATGAGTACTAGAGGCTGGGAAGGCAATATTGCATGTCCCTCTTCAACCTCCCACTCTGTTGTCACTGGCATCAGCCATGCCTTCCATCCATATCTAGAGGGCAGATGGCAGCAGCTGCAAGCATAACATCTTTACAAAATAAAAAACCAGAATTCTACCTGGATATTTAGAGTCCTAACAGTGAAAAATGGGTTCCACAACAATTCCCTATTTCAAGAACCCTCAAAAAGTAATCTGATCATATTTGAAAAAAATATCTCTACTTGGTAAGAAAAGCAAATGAAAATAAAAACTACTACTGACTATATAGTCAGTGGTGTTTAGACATCTAAAAGCATGCAGGTTCATTTCACAATACAACATCTAAATAAATTAAAAATAGGTGCATCTATTTAAAGAAATACAACAGAGATTATATAAAAAGGAAATCATTTAAGTGACCAAAATATACAAAACATTTTGAGAGAAATAAAATCATAACATCTACAATGAGAATAAATAAAATAAAAATCCTCAAAAGACTGCTATACATTGAAAAATGTTGACTGTACAGTACAATTCATCTGACACATGCTTTTTGTTGTTGTTTAGTTTGTTTTTATTTTGTTTTGTTTTTAGCTAAAGGCTCATGTAGTCTAGGCTGACCTCAAACTCATTATACAGCTTAGGCTAGCCTTGAACTCCAGATTCTCCTGCTTTCAGCTCCCAAGAACTGGAGTTACAAGTATGCACCATCACACCTTGCACAAACATACCATTTATTCTACTGTCACTGATTAGCAGACATTGTGGATGACTGATTGTAAATCCATCCTCAACATCATTCTCCTTGCCACCTCTCAGTAAAGCATAGAAAATTCAATCCATACTCATCTAGCTTTCTTTACATCTGTGGGCAGGAAGCATGCATGTGACACAGGGAATATTCTTAGCACAGAGTATGAGGCAGTAGAAATAAATTCCCGTTCCTTTAACAAAAATGTAATGCAAAGCAGGCTTAGTGGCACACTCCAACAATCCCAGCAACTGGGACCCTAAGGCAGGAAAACTGGAGTTCAAAGCCAGCCTGGGCTACTGGATAGACATAAATTGCCTCTAAAAATTGGCTTTAAGCAGGGAATGATAGAGAAATTCCATATTAAGCCCACTGTTCTCATCTATTTAAATCCTGATCTTTGCATTCTGTGGTGGTTTGAAAAAATGGCCCCCAGCTGGTAGAACTTTTTGGAAAGCAATAGCAGGTGTGATCTTGTTGGAGGAGGCAGGCTCTAAGGTTTCAAAAGCCCAAGGCATTCATTCCCATTGCACCATCTCTCAGCCTCCAACTTGCAGATCAAGATGTGAGCTCAGCTGCTTCAACTTGTCTACTGATTGCTGCCCTTCAGTCCTGCCATGATGGACTCTTAGTCCTCTGAAACCATACACCCAATTAAACATTTTCTTTCATAAGTTGCAGATCATAGTGTTTTATCACAGCAATTGAAAAGTAACTAAGACAGATCCCAATGTTATATAATTTGCTATACCTCTTACTATCTTTCAACACCCCCCCCCCGTGTGTGTGTGTGTGTGTGTGTGTGTGTGTGTGTGTGTGTCTGTCTGTCTGTCTGTCTGTCTGTCTGTCTGTCTGTCTGTCTGTCTGTCTCTCTCACTGTGTAGTCCTGGAACTCACTCTGTAGACCAGACTGGCCAAAGTCATAGAGAACTCTGTCTGTCTCTGCCTTCCTAGTACTGGAAATAAAAGTATGTGCCACCATATTCTTTTTTGAGACATGGTCTCAACATTTATCCCAGGTTGGTCTTGAACTCATGATCCTCCTCAGACTCCCAAAAGCTTGTAAGCATGAACTACCAAACCCAGTTGCTTAAATGTTGATAAATTCCCTCTGTGTTAATCTGAGACATTAATAAAAATGCTACAGAGCAATGTATTAGATTTATCACTCTCTACTTTATCACCAATCCTTAACTGATATTACTTGAATATGACATTCAACTTAGTTTCATTTCATCCTGTCTATATTTCTGTCTTACCCACAAAAACAAGTTTGAAGACCTTATAAAGATTAGATTACGCCAGTAAGTCCTTCATGAATCAACCCTTAAAAACTCAAAACAACAACTCACCCTTCAATAGCTGGTGACCTGTCGGGACGTGTACTTCCCCGAGACCTGTATCTTCTCGTCATTGGCAACCTTGGAGGCCGACTTGGTCCCCAAAAGTCAGTATGAGTTTGGTGACCTCTCTCATTGGCTCTATTATCTTGGTCCAGTGGATTGCTAGTTAGAAATGATCTAAAATCTTGTAAAAACATTGTATGATCCAGACGGTCCCAGAACTAATAAAAAACAGTTTAAAAAAAAAAAAAAAAAAAAAGAAGAAGAAGAAGAAGAAGAAGAAGAAGCACACATTAAGAAAAGGAAAGGGGTTACTTTTAACACTTTGAAATGTCAGCAGCTCCAAAATAGTGAAATATACTTCCCTAATTCTATATAAGAGAATACTTAACTAGAATGAGGAAGGTTCTTGGCACAATTCCTAGCATTGGTTGATTGTAAATAAATAAATAAATAAAATAAATGACTTAAAACTTAAAATAGTTAACTTTCTTCATATGTAGGAAAGCAATTGCCTAGCTCTTTTCCTTAGCAGTTACCTGGCCCCCATATCCACATGCCTCTGACCAGTCTCTCCTTCAGAAATGTAGAATGAGCTAACAGTAAGAAAAGACATCCATCTCATGCATAACTAACAATTCATATCAATATTATACCTTTGTTTTTTTGTCACAAGTGGAGTCTATATTCCCAACAAAACAAACACACTTCTCCACTTGTAAAGAACACATCATGACCACTAAGTAGAGATGGGTGTCTATAAAATACTAAGTAGAGATGGGTGTCTATAAAATACTTCTCGTGACTTAGCACTCACATCAGAAGAGGCCGTGTCAATGCTGGACCAAAGCAGGGTGGCTATACCTGGTTAAGAGTACTCTGTTGCACACATTTTCATCATTAATATGGGTGTGAAAAAGGCTAGGTTTGGGAGGAGAATTACTAAGCAAAGGGGAAAAGGAAAGGTATGTTAACATTTTAAAAGGATTTTTAAAAACTTTGTGTGCCTCTCTCTGTGAGTGGGTTTGCATGCATGAGTTCAGTGTTGAAGGAGGTCAGAAGAGGGCATGGGATTCCCTGAACTAAGGTTACAGGCTGTTGTGAGCCACAGAACATGGATGCTGGGAACCCATCACCAGGCCTCTTCAAGAACATTAGGTGTTACTAACTGCTGAGCCATCTCTCCGATTCAAAAGTTTTGTTTTGTTTTGTTTTGTTTTTCAAAATGAGACTCTTCTGCTTCAAAAAAATTTTATTTTCAAGTAGGAAGATATAGATACCAATCCCCCAAAACACCCCCACCCCAGGAAGGAAAAAGAAACTGCTAAGGTTAGAAGCTCAAAAATCCCACACAGTCCTCTTGGGAGCTACTGGGGGTGGCTGTGAAACCAGCTGTCTCTCTGTTGCCTATTTTGTGATGAAGTGAACAGTTTCTGCTACATGCTCCCACTACCTTGAACTGAGCTATCCCACTGTCCCTTCCCTGTCACAATGAACTACAACATTCTGAAATCATGAACTAGAATAAACCATTCTCCCCTTAAACTGTCTCTGTTGGGAATTGTTGTCACACAGATAGATAACTAATATAATACAAAAGTAACTAATACAGAGACTATAATATATTAGCTAAAGGCAAGTATCATGGGCAATAAAGGCTTGCATTGCCTCAGGATACTGCCATAACATTCTTTTCAGTAGCACTGTCATGGATATCTTATTAAGATTACCATCATAATACACTCAATATATGTAAAATAATATATGAATAATATGCTAAAAGAAAGTAAGTCCATAAATTTTTCTTAGTTTATAGCTTTAAAGCTACTGAAATTTTTTATGCATCCCTCTTTGGAGCCTATCCTGGCACTCGCTCTGGAGATCAGGCTGGCCTCAAACTCACAGCAATCCGCCTGCCTCTGCCTCCCGAGTGCTGGGATTAAAGGCATGCGCCACCAACGCCTGGCTGCATCCCTCTTATAACTTCAGAAATAACTGCTATCTATAGATTTTGTTTACAATTCACTGGCTTTTTTATATATATTTTTACTTTAAAATGTTTGTTAGCATATATTAATAATGAATGTAGATAATGTGTTTTTACCACACACACACACACACACACACACACACACACACACACACACACACACACTCTCTCTCTCTCTCTCTCTCTCCCTGTGGTAGTTTGAATATAATTGGCCCCCATTACCGTGAGTGGCACTATTAGGAGGTATAGCCTTATTGGAGGAAGTGTTTCACTGCTTGGGGGGCGGGCTCTGAGGTTTCCTATGGTCAGGTTACTGCCTAGTGTCTCAGTTGACTTCCTGTTGCCTGCAAGATGTAGGACTCTTAGCTAATCTTCCAGCACCACATCTGCCTGCGTGCTGCCATGCTCCCTGCCATGATGATAATGGACTGAACCTCTGAACTGTAAGCTGTCACCCTAATTAAATGTTTCCTTTAAGAGTTGCCATGCTCATGGTGTCTTTCCACAGCTATAGAAACCCTAACTAAGGTGCTCCCCATTAAATTCTTTTGTTTCTCTTCCACTCCTACTGTCCCCTTACTCTTCCCAACCAGCCCCCTTCTTCTTTAATGCCCCCTTTGTTTTCTTTTGTTTTGTTTTTTTGTTGCTGTTCTCTTTTGTATGTGTGTTTTTGGTAACCCACTGAGTTTCAGCATGGGTGCTCACAAAGGCAGAAGTGAGGTTATTTACAGATTTATAGGAGCATGGGCACCTTGCCAATAGCTACACCACTGAAGAAAATGCTTCTCCCTCTCTCTTTACATGGGTTTCATAGGATCCCAACTTTAGTTCCCACTGAGTATGTTAGCCACAGGGCCATCTCGTAGCCCAGTTAACTATACTCTTTAGATTACTGTTAATTGTTATCACAATTAATAAAGTAGAAAACTCAAAGCGCCTTCAGCATCAGTGGAGGAACTTTGCTACTTGATTGGAAATTCAAACTTGTACAAACTAATAACAATAGTGTATTTCTAGCCTACTTTCATCCCCAGATGACAGCATGCCCTAGCTGTAGAACAAAGAATAAAAGAGTACATCAAGAATAGCTTCAGGTCACCTGTCTCAGAGCAGACTTACACAAGCAGAAGGGGGAGAAAGCTCATTAACAAAACTGGGTCTTCAGGACACACCTTATGTAAGTGGATTCTAACAGTGAGCACTACAGAGTTATAGTAAAACATTCAAAAGAACCACACAGTTTGACAAATTTGGTCTTGACAAACAACAAAATAAGTTATTCTGAGTAGAGTTACTCTGAGTAGAAGTAAAAAGACCAAGTTTCCAGTGTCATTATAAAAAAGACAGAGAGTTGAGCACACTGCCCCACAATGAGGACTGGAGATTGGATGCCAGCACTCATTAACAACTGCACATCCCAGCAAGCACCTGTTTCCAGCAGTGAGGGGGAAACAGGGGGGCTTGCTGGCTTCTGACCTAGCCAAGAAAACTCTGCCTCAAAGAAAGTGGCAGAGAGTGACAGAGGACATTTACGGTCCTCTTTTGGCTTCCACACAATGCACACAACCACATAGAGGCACACAAAAGTAAATAAATGAATCTCTTAAAATATAAATAAAAAATAAGAGGATAGATGTATCTTCCATTTGGCAGGACTTTCTCTCAGCCAACTACAACCACATCTGCGCACTTAAAATGTTAAAGTCGGTTCCTCAGAGTTAAATAGTTATATGACACAAGAATCTCACTATTAGTTATTAAATCAAGATAACTGTAAATATATCACAAAAACATATAGAAATATATTAACAACCTAAGTGTAAATGTCCAGTGGCTATTAGCTAACAGAGAAACACACAATACTGGACAGTCACAAGGAGTTAGGGCTCAGTTAGCAGACTACCAGTCTGCATATTGAAGCTGGGAGATTCCCAACACCAAAATGAAAAAAGGGAGTGCCTACACAACGTATTGTGCAGCCACAACAATGAAGGTAGTGATGCATGTTTAAACATGATGAGACTTGAAAACATTATGCTAAGTAGAAAAGAGTCACTCAGAAAAGGTCACATTATGTGAGTCCATTTATAGATACTGTCCTACATAGACAGAAAATGGATTGGCGGTTGATTGGTGCAGGGGAACTGTGAGAAATCGGTATACATTAAATAGTTAAAAGATTAGAGGCTAATGAAAAAGTTCTGGGGACTAGAGAAATAGTTCCATCAGTAAAGTGCTTTACAAGCAAAAGGACCTAAGTTCAATCCCCAGGAACCCACATTAACCATCCTGAGTGAGGTAACCCAAACACAGAAAGACAAACATTGTATGTACTCACTCATAAGTGGATATTATAGACATAGAGCAAAGGATTACCAGTCCACAATCCACAACCCCAGAGAAGCTAGAAAACAAGGAGGACCCTAAGACAGACATACATGGACCCCCAGAGAAGGGGAAACAGACAAAATCTCCTGAGCAAATTGGGAGCATGGTTGGGGGTGGGAATAGGACGGAAAAAGACGGGGGCAGGGGGGGGAGGAAAACATGAGGGATCAGGAAGATCAAGTCAAGGGAAGAATAGAGAAGGAGAGCAAGAAAAGAGATCCCTTAATAGAGGGAGCCATTATAGGTTTAAAGAGAAACCTGGCACTAGGGAAATGTCCAGGGATCCACAAGGATGACCCCAACTAAGAATCTAAGCAATAGTGGAGAGGTTACCTTAAATGCCCTTCCCCTATAATGAGATTGATGACTACCTTAAATGTCATCCTAGAGCCTTCACCCAGTAGCTGATGGAAGCAGAAGCAGAGATTCACTGCTAAACACTAAGTTGAACTCCTGGAATCCAGTTGTAGAGAAGGACAGATGAGCAAAGGGGTCAAGCCCATACTGGGGAAACCCACAGAAACAGCTGACCTGAGCAAGTAGGAGCTCACAGGCCCCAGACTGACAGCTGGGGAACCAACATAGGACCGAACCAGGCCTCCTGAACGTGGGTGTCAGTTGGGAGGCCAGGGTAGTCTATGGGGCCTCTGGCAGTGGAACCAGTATTTATCCCTAGTGCACAAATGGACTTTAGGAGCCTATTTCTATGGAGGGTTATTCTTTTAGCCTAGATACATGGGGGAGGGCCTAGGCCCTGCCCCGATGATGTGACAGACTTTGATGATCCCTCATGAGAGGCCTCGCCCTCCCTGGGGAGTGGAAGGGGTAGAATAGGGGGTTTATGGGAGGCATGGGAGGACAGGAGGGACAGGGATTGGTATGTAAAATAACATTGTTTTTTATTTAAATTAAAAACAACAACAACAACAAAATCCAAGTGTGGAATTACACTAGCACTGGTAAAGAAAAGATAGGCAGATCCCTGGGGCTTGGTGGCCAGCCAGTCTAGCCTATTTGGTGAATTCCAGGCCAGTAGGAGACCTTGTCTCAAAAGAAATGTGGACAATACCAGAAGAAAAACACATACACACATCTTACATACCACTCACTCTCTCTCTCTCTCACACACACACACACACACACACACACACACACACACACACACACACACACACACACACACACGAGGGGGGAAGGGAGGGAGGGAAGGAGGGAGGGAGAGAAGGTATGTATATGTGAGTTGGGTTTTTGAGTGCTCTGGAATTAGTGGTAATGGTTATATAGTGGTGTGAACATACTAAAACCAGTGAATTTCATACTTTAAAAGCATGAATTGTATTTTATGTGAATTCTCTCAATTTGAAAATATCACTAGACATAAAGAAATACACAGGTCCAGATACAACACTAGTAACTTCATAACCTACTCTCATCAACAGATATATCATCTAAACAATCAACAAAGAAACTTCAGAGTTAAATTGTACCATTGATCAAATATACTCATTAAATCTCTACAGAGCATTCTATCCAGCAGTCGCAAAATGCACATTCTTCTCAGTAGCCATGGAACTTTCTCCAAAGCAGACCACATGTTAGACTATAAAAAAAAATCCTTAACAAATACAAAACAAATTAAATAATTTATTATATTTTATCAGATAATAATGGAATAAAAGTAGAAATCAATGGCAAGAGAAACTACACATTCTATAGAAAAGAGAGATTAGCAAGCATTCTTGATTGATCAGTGACTGACTAAAAAATATCATGTAAGAATATAAAAAGTTCTTATGAGCAAATGGAAGCACAATTCACTGGAAGCTTTGGTAAACTGTGAAAGCGGCTCTAGGACGACCACATATAGGTGTGAGAGCGCACATTAAAACAGAACTCCAACAGATGACTTGATGATGCACCACAAGGTATTCGAAAAAAGATAAGAGAAATTCACAATCAGTAGATAGGAAGTCATAATAAAGATCAGGGCAGAAAATAACAAAAGAACAACTCAAAGAATCAATGAAGCAGAGTTCTTTGAGAGATAAGGAAGACTGATAGACCCTCAGCCAAACTCATTAAGAGAGAATACCCCAATAAAAAATATTAAAGAAAAATGGGGATATTACAGCAAATTCCGATGAAACCTTGGAGTTCACTGTGAAATATTTGAAAACATATCCAATAAATTGCAAAATCTAGTTGAAATCAATACATTGCTAGATATCTAAGGTTGCAAATTAAACCCAGATGTGTCAAGGCCTATAATCTCAGCCTTTGGGAGGATGGAGCAGGGGAAGATAGCCATAAGTTTGAGGCCACTATGGCCTACAAAGTGAATTCTAGTACCATCTGGGTTAGGGATTCCCTGTAGAAAAAAGAAGAGAAAGAGAAAGTGAAAAGACTTAATCACTCATATAACATAATGCTACTGAAACAGTAAGAAGGTGTCGCCAATGAAAAGGCCAGGACCAGACAAATTCACTAAAACTAATGCTCTTCAAACATTCCACACAATACAACTGGAGAAATGGCTCAGAGGTCAAGAGCACTGGCTCTTCTTCTAGAAGTTCTGAGTTCAATTTTCAGCACCTACGTATTGATTCACAACCATGAGTGAGTGTAGTATGCATGAGGCAGTCAAAGGACTTTTGGGAGCTGGTTCTCTCCTTCCTCCATGAGATCCAGGGACTCAGGTCATCAGGTTTGCATGACACTTTATCTGTTGAATCATCTAACCAGCCCAAATTTATTTTTCTATCTATCCTACAACCTTGTTAAACTCATTCACAGGTACTAATTGCTTTCTTGTAAATTCCATCACATTTTATACACAAAAGAATACTTCAAAGCTGGATGTGGTAGTGTACAATTGTAATCCTAGCACATGGAGAGGAGGCACAAGGATCAGGAGTTCAAAGCCAGCCCTCAGCTGCACAGGAAGTAGTTCAAGGCCAATGAGGGCTACCTGAGACCATGTCTCACAAAACAAAATAAAGCCAGAACATTTTACTGCAAATGGACAGTTTTACTTCTGTCTTTCCTGGGTAATGTCACTATGTCTCTGTCTGTACAGCCAGCTTGCTACTCTGTTGCACTACTACAAAGAGTACTAAGTAGAATAAAAGGGGTTGGGAGCACCCTGGTCTTCTCTATCTTAGATGAGAAGCACTTAGTCTTTCACCAGTAACTGTATTAACAGTTTTAGCACTTTGGCTGATAAGGCAATTCTTGCTGATCTCTAGTTTACTTTGAGGAGTGTTTTTGTGTGTGTACATATGTTTGTGGGTGCACAGAGTGCCTTAGTTAAGGTTTCTATTGCTATGAAGAGACACCATGACCATGGTAATTTTATAAAAGAAAATATTTAATTAAGGGGGCAGCTTACAGATTCAAAAGTTTAGTTCATTATCAATGATGGTGGAGAGCATGGCTGCTGAGAGTATGGTGGCATGAGGCAGACATGGTGTGGGGAATTCTACATCTTTATCCAAAGGCAACAGGAAGTAAACTGTCTCACTGGGCTTGAGCATATATGAGACTTCAAAGTAAGCCTTCACATTAACGTACTTCCTCCAACAAGACCACGCCCACTCCAACAAGGCCACACCTCCTAAAAGTACTATTCCTTTTGAGGTCCATTTTGTTTCAAACCACCACATAGAGTGTCTTTTTTTTTATTATTATATGCTCTGTTATAAAATAGAGTCTCCACATCAAATACATATTTTGAGACAATGTTTCTCGATGAACTCTAGGGCTCACCAAGGAAGGCTGGGGATCCACCTGTCTCTGCCTCCCCAACACTGGGGTTATAGACAGATGCCACCATGCATGTCTGGCTTTTTTTCCCCTGAGGATCCAAACATGGCTCTTCATACCTGCACAGTCAGCACGTTGCAGATTGAGCAGTCTCCTCAGCTACAGAGTTTGAAAATCAAGAATGGATGTTAGATTTTGTAGAATGCTTTTCTTGCAAGTTTTGAAATAAAAATTTTTTTTTTACTTAGAGTATTATTATAGTGAATTATATTGACTTATTTTTGACTATTGAACCAACCTTATATTCTTGGGGTAGATATATTCTACTTGATCACGATATACTTCATATTTTATATATTGTTTGGTTTTATATGTTGCTTGTTAAAGTTTTATCTACATTTTTACTTGTATATTTATTTTTGTTTTTAGATTTTATTTATTTATTATGTATACAACATTCTGCTTCCATGTATGCCTGCACACCAGAAGAGGGCACCAGATCTCATTACAGATGGCTGTGAGCCACCCATGTGGTTGCTGGGAATTGAACTCAGGACCTCTGGAAGACCAGTCAGTGCTCTTAACCTCTGAGCCATCTCTCCAGCCCCTTTACTTGTATATTTAAACAGCTACTGATCTGTATTTTCCTTGCAATGTCTATATTAGAGTTTAAGAACTAAGTTACTTCTTTATTTTTGAAAAGTACTTGAAGTCCCTTAACATAGTAAAACCAATTTTTTCATCATCTAACATATATAGGGATATATACATGACAGTGCATCCTTCCACATTCAAAGTATCTGTCTTAGTTATTTTTCTATTGCCATGACAAACTACCATAACCACAGCAACTTATAAAAGAAAGCATTTAATTTGGGGGTTCATTGTTCCAAAGGATTAAAGTCCTTGACCACCATGGCCAGGAGCATAGCAACAGTCCAGGAATGGTGCTGGAGCGGTAACTGAGAGCTTACATCTGATCCACAAGCACAAGGGAGAGAGAGAAAAAGAATGACTGGGAATGGCATGGGCTTTTTAAACCTCAAAGCCCACTCCCTCCAAATCCTTCCCAAACAGTTCCACTAACTGTGGAACAAGCATTCAAATATATGAGCTTATGGGGGCCATAGTCATTCAAACCACCACATTCCACTCCCTGACCCCCATAGGCTTGTAGACAAGACATAATACAAAATGCATTCAATCCATCTTCAAAAATACCCACAGTCTTTCAGTTTCAACCCTGTTCAAAAGCCCAAAGTCTCTTCTGAGACTCAAGGCAACCTCTTATTTGTAATCCCTGTAAAAGCAAAAGCAAACACAAACCACACATTCCCAACATACAATAATGGCACAGAATACACACTACCCTGCCAAAAGAGAGGAAAGGGAACATGGTAAGGAAATACTTGATCCTATAACCCCATGTTTCATGTCAAAGGGTTTAAAAGGCTTCACCCTTCCAGCTTGCTGACTACAACATGCTTCTCTCTCTGAGCTGATTCCACTCCCTGTTTGCAGCTTTTCTCGTCAGGTATCCTACAGCTCTGGCATCTCCAACATACTCCAGGCTTCACTTTCACAGTTTTACACAATGGCCTCTTTAGGCCCCCATAAAGGGACTTCCCCTGCCACATGCCTTGCCTCAGCAGCTTTCCTTAATCACAGGGGAAAGACTCCATAGTCCCTGTACTCCTGTATCTTTCTTGACTCTAAAGCCAGAACCACTATGCTGGCAAGTTCTGCTGCCTGCTTGGAATGGAACCTGGCCTGGCCCTTCCTTGAGTTACAGTCAGGATAAGCTTTTCTTTGCTGTTGCTCTTTGGGAACAGATCACTCCTTAGGGTTTTTCTTTTCAGAGATTGCAGGCTTAGCTGGGTGGGAATCTTGCTCTATAGGTACCACTCCCTTTATTTCCATTTCTCCTTATCTCTTTCAGCATAAACCAAGGTCCCAACATTAAATTTCCTGGTTTTTTCTTCCAAATTGTACATTTTGTATTTCTTTTTGCCTTACTCATTCATTTTTATTGTAGATTTGCATAAGAGTGATCACTAATAGCCACACATGTCAATATTTGGCTATTTTGAAATCTGCCAATGAAACATGTACAAAACTCTTCAATCTAGCCTCAGGCAAATTATTCGGATAAAGGTGAAATGCAGCCACATTCTTTGCCAAAATATCAAAAGAATGGTCTCTAGCCCAGTTGTTAATGTTGTTCCCCTCTGAAACTTTTTTTTTTTCAAGGCAAGGTTTCTCTATGTAGCTTTGTAGACGAGGCTGGCATCAAACTCACAGAGATCCACTGATCTCTGCCTCCCGAGTGCTGGGATTAAAGGTGTGCGCCACCACCGTCGGGCTCCCTCTGAAACTTCTTGAGCAGGGCCTCCCTAGTCCACACTGCTCTTAGTACTACTGTCTTCCAAACTCCTACTAGGATGGCCCATTAAGCCCCATTTACAGGCTTATAGTGATCAACCACTTTCCTAGACCAATGTTAAAAAATCTTACACATTTCTCCAAAAAACAGCATAGTCAGGTCTGATATAGCAATATGACACTTCCTAGTACCAAGTTGTATCTTAATCATACCATGACCAAGGCAACTTAAGCATTTAATTTGGGGGTTCTGGTTCTAAAGGATTGGAGTCTTTGACCATCATGGCAGGAAACATAGCAACTGGCAGGTAGGCATGACTCTAGAGCAACAGCTGATGGTTTACATCTGATCCACAAGCACAAGACAGAGAAAGAGAGCTAACTGGGAATGGTATGGGCTTTTAAACCTCAAAGTTTACCCCTCAGTGACACACCTCCTCCAACAAGGCTACACCTCCTAATCCTTCCCAAGCAGTTCCACCAACGTAAGATCAAGCTTTCAAATATATATGCCTATGGAGGTCACTCATCATTCAAACCACCACAGCTTATGAAATAAATTTTGTGATTACTATGTCATTATAATGGCTACAAAAGCATTAGATGACATCATAAGGTGAGTGAAATGGCATCAGAGTAGCTGCTCTGTAACGGTTAATGTTGACTCTTAATTTGACAGGGTCTAAAAGCATCTAAGAGATGAGCCTCTGGGCATCTCTATGACGCATTATATAGAATAGGTTAATCAAGGAGGGTAGCACCATTTCACAGACCAAACTGAGCAGCAGCACCTACATGCCTGTGTGTATCATCTAATCAGTTGCCACAAACACCTGCTCCAGATTCCCCACGTAATAGACTGTGGAGTCAAAATACCCTTTTCTCCTTTAAATAGTTTTGTCAGGGTATTTTATCACAGCCACAGGAAAAGTAACTAATCCATACTTCAAATTTATTTTTACCTTATTTTAAACTAAATGTGGACCCAAAGAGGCTTTTTAGAGTTAACTCTTCAGCCAGGTTTTAGATACTTGAAACCAAAACGACATCTGGTTTTTATTAGCAAAGAAGTGAAGAAGCAAGGAGACCCCATTTGTCACAGGAAAAAAAAGCTTCTACTTAGCAATGGTTGGGAAGAAAGTTGAATATAATCATTTAAAAGCTAAAAGTATAAAAGATTAGGGCTTTAAAAGGTTAACTTACCCAAAATTTTTAGGAAAAGCGAGGCATGGTGGTGCACACCTTTAATCCCAGCATTTTGGAGGCAGAAATGGAATGATCTCTAGGAGTTTCAGGATAGACTGACCTATAGATAGTTTCAGGCTAACTAAAGCTACAGAGCAAGACCCTGTCTCAAACACATGCACACACACACACACACACACACACACACACACACACACACACACACACTCACACACACCAGAGAGAGAGAGAGAGAGAGAGAGAGAGAGAGAGAGAGAGAGAGAGAGATTTTTGCCTAAATTTCTTAGTTTTTATAATAAGCATTAGAATAACTTGCAGAAAAAGAACAATGGTATAGTGAAAGAAAATAAAGAATACAGCCCTGGGGTTCCTGGAACACAAGATTGAAAAGGCAAATGGAGCCAGGCATGGCAGCTATACCTGTACCCTCCTCCCTCAGTACTACAGACTGAAGCAGGAAGGGCATGGTGAGGTTAAAGTCAATCTGCATTACATAGTGAGCTCTAGGGACTCCAGAGTCTCAAAAACAAATATCAAAACAGACAAACAGAAAAGGTAAATAAAAGCAGGGTATGCTGTAAGCACAGCATTTCAAAGAATCCTGAGTTCAAGGCCAGTCATTGTATAAGGCAAGTTCCAGGCCAGCCTGAGGTACATTACTTCTCAACCATGCTCCTCCCCCTAAAAAGAACATAAAAATTAAAATGTTTGTGACAGCAATATAATAAAAGAAAAGGGACCCTCAAAAAAATATCTGAAGACTGGCTAACATCATGACAGACTTTTAAAGTTTATTTATGTAATTATTTATTTATTAGTTTTCTGGGCAGTGTTTCTCTATGTAGTCCTGGCTGTCCTATCTCACTCACCAGGATGGCCTCCAAGTCAGAGATCCACCTGTCATTGCCTCCCAAGTGCTGGAATTAAAGGTGACTGACCCTTCATATTATTTTTGATCAACTCAGTGCTTTCTGCAGGCAAAGGTGAGATGCCTACCATAGGTCCCAAGCACACCCAGAACATGAGTTGGTATAGTGAAAGGTGCTAATGAAAGTAAAAGCAGAACAGTCTCACAGATTATTGATCTCCCCCAAACTACTTCATACTACTCCCAGTGCCCTGCTGACTACAGATATAAACTATCAAACCCAAAAGTTAAAGGAGAAGAATCTGACCTCTCATCTCCACTTAGGACCTCTCCACTCATTCCTCATTCCTCTTCACTACTACAGGAAAGAGTATCTGGTTGGTGTGTAGCAAGTGCCTAATCTCCACCACTTATATTTCTCCAGTGGATGGAGTTCTTGAATTAGGAAGCTGCACAAATGAAGGGAAGAAATAAAAGTGGCTCTGAGCATGTGTGGCTACTCTATACCCTAATTCTCAGATGAATATGTATAAACTTAGGATGTCCACCTCATCACAGTTCAGCTCAATTCAGCTCAAGAAAAATTAACTTTTTTAATTGAGAAATTTTTTTCAAGACAGGGTTTCTCTATAGACCAGGTTGGCCTCAAACTCCCAGATATCCACCTGCCTCTGCCTCCCGGGTGCTAGGATTAAAGGCCAATGCCGCCACCACCCAGCAAATGGAAATATTCTAAATATTTTAGCACTTTTGTTTACTGGCACTATAATGCAACTAATATAAAAGGAACAAATTTTACTTATATAAATGCTCAGAGTACCCTGTCCTCTTGTGCATACCTAGAAGTTCTTTTATCTTACTTTCAGCCAATGTGAGGGAGCCGTCATAATCAATTCACTGTCTTCCCTTTCTCTCTCTTCCTCTCCCTCTCTCTTTTCCTTCCCCCCAATCTCAGAGAGAGACAGTGTGTGTATATGTGTGAGTGCACTGTGTGTGTGTGTGTGTGTGTGTGTGTGTGTGTGTGTGTGTGTGTGTAGGCCTTACACACCTGGCCCCAAAGACTTTCTTGCACTGAAGTGACCTGTCCTGGTTAAGTGAACTCACTGTAACCAGGTATTAGTCAGGGACTTTCCTGTAATCAATGGTCCTCGGGGAACTGTGAGCTCACTTACCAGGTTTTCATAAGCAATCTCAGAATAGCAATGTCCTCTCACTCTGCAAACTTGTGGGACATCTTAGACTCACCCTCCACTAACCCTCACATGTTGCTCAAGTACTATTTCTGTGTTACTAGGAAGTCTCTTCTGCCTTCTTCCCACCCAGGTACCCTCCCATTCCAGCCTCACCTGAAGGGAAAATAAACAAATATTAAGTATTTGGAAAATTTCCTTGGACTAAGCTTTTTCTAATATATCCATTTAGGGGGGCTAGAGAGATGACTCAGCAGTTAAGAGCACTTCCAGAGGTCCCAGGATAAATTCCCAGCAAATGCCAGATCACAACTGTCTGCAATTCCAGTTGCAACACAGACATACATGCAGACAAAACACCAATGCACATTAAACAAAATAATAAAAAAAAATTTAAAAAGAAAAATTAGTATATATCCATTTAGAAATTCAGCTAACTATAAAAAAAATTAATTGTCTAAGAAACCTGCTAAAGAAAAACAAAGTGAAATCAAGAATAAGCCTTTGGTGAAATAACCAATTAGAATATTGAAAGTAAGTGTTGTTATACATAACTTTATTTCCAAAAGTTTTTATCTCCAGAGACATGGAAAAAAACATATAGCTTAAGAATACTATTTTGAGACAGATTTTTTTTAAAAATCTAAATCCCTTCTCCATGAAGTGCACTCAAGGCTCTAATCTATTAGGCCCTCGCCTAGGCAGATACTGGGGTCTACATATCTAGCATGTGTGAATTTACTTAATTCTTACAACATCCCTATGAGGTACATGTTTCCATTATCCCCATATTTTCCCAAGAACACAGACTGGCACAGAAAGACTGGAAGGACTTTTGCCAGAGCTACACAGTTAGTAGTTTGCACATCCAGGATCTGGACTCAAGCAACTTGATTCTAGAGTCTGTGCTCCTAGTCACCTGTACATGATTCTTCCCGGAGACTAAAAGGCTGTCCTTTGGCTGTACTTTCTACATACACCCCACAGGAGGCCCTGTACTCTCTCTGTCTCCTCACCCGCATCATGTGTTTAAACTCGCTCTCCAGCTGCACTGTAATGCTGCAGGCCAGGCAACTAGACATTGCTTCCTTCTCCTACTTCTAACAGAAGTTTTATGCACAAAAATAGTTCTCATCACCTAATTCTACAAAATATCTGGGAATTTCTATAATATTATAAAAAACATTTTTTCAATTATAAAATACAAAACATCACTTTAAAAGGAGGAAGTTAACCCCAGCATTCAGGAGACAGAGGCAGGTGGATCTCTGGAAATTGGAGGCCAACCTGGTCTACACAATGAGTTCCAAGATAGCCAGAGCTACATAGTGAGACAGTCTTGAGAAGGGGGAGAGGGGAGAAGAAAATTAAATATTGAGGCATGATGACAAGAGAATTCTACAGAGGGAGAACTGGGCATGATTATACCCTTGCTACAAACCTTGTCTGTCACTATTAACCAAGGAAGATGAACTCACAACATCACTTCTGCAAAATTAACACCTGAGGTGGCCCACGCCACAGTGTCAGATATAGTGATGCTAAAGTTAGAGTGCTGACCACATATATTTATTTTCCTTCTTACTCAATGCATCTCCTCCTCATGAATCATACATGCAAAACTGGCAGATCCATCTATTTCCATTCCTTAAAAGAGAACAAACACTTAAAGAAAATCAAGTGAAGTTTCTTCTGCATATGCACAATCAGAAACTAACTGTCTGTGTTCCCAGGAATAGCACACCCTGAGAAATGCTGAAGTCAATGCTGGCTTCACACAGAGTATACTTTAAATGCTTCTCAATCTATCAACAAGAAAATACAAATAAGCGGTCAAATGCATGACCTGTCTGGAGTCACACTCACATCAACTTGTCTTAAAGTAGTTAAGAGTCTACTAAAACCTCAGAACTAGATGTTAGAAATTATCATAGGCCATAAGCAATAGGAAACATCCTTAACACAATTCTTAATCATAACTTCATCAACAGGAGAGGGAGACACAGGTCTTAAGATAATTTTCAAAAGGAGAAAAGTTCAGTGATTTATGGGCTTATTAACTATTGCTCTTCAAACACACTACCAACAAATTTTCAATTTGCACACAGATATCAAAATATTTGGCTAGCTCTCCTGGCACTTCAATTACATTTGGAAAGACTATGATTCAGAAACAAAAAGAATACATAGATAAAAACAAAAAATAGGGGCTACAGAGATGGCTCAGAGGTTAAGAGCACTGGCTGTGCTTCCAGAGGTCCTGAGTTTAATTCCCAGCAACCACATGGTGGCTCACAACCATCTATAATGAGATCTGGTGTCCTCTTCTGGCATGCAGGAATGTATAATAAATAAATTTTTAATACCATAATTCTGATTATGAGATTTAACATTTAGAAATTATTTTGGTTATATATCAGCTTTTTGTGCCCAGCAAGCTGTGTAGCAACAGAGAGGTACACAAGTAAAAGAAGAAAGTAAAAGTGTTTGCTATCCAATGAACTGGGTTTTCCCATAGAGTCAACAATCTCTAAGTGACTAAAAGCATGGAGTATGAATGCCACTGAACTGTATACTCAAAAACAGTTTAAGAGCTAGGCATAATGGCACATCCCTACAGTCCTGGCTTCTCCAAAGGCTAAGGCAAGAGAATTGGTTGAGTTTATGAGTTCAAGACAAGTCTAGGAAATATAGTGAAACTTTATAAAACCCCTTCTCAAAAGAAACAAGAGGTGCAAATAATTACACAACCCAAAGAAAAAAGAAACAGATCAATGAAAAATATGTAAAAAAAAAAAAACCCAAGTATTCTAAATTAAAAATAAATCAAGGATATAGACTAATGCCCTAGTAGTCTATTTTCAGATAACAGTTCAGAATTTTGTTCTTCTAACTGGCCATGGTGCTATATACCTATATAAATCCTAGTACCTAGGATGTTGAGGCAAAAAAAAATTATGGGTCCAAGGACAGCCAATACTACAAAGTGAGTATGAGGCCTGGCTGAACTATATAGTGAAACCTATCTCAGTCAGAGAGAGAGAGAAAAACAGAGATTCAACAAATGAATGCCACATTAAACAAAGAGTTAATTGGGGCTGGAGAGATGGCTCAGAGGTTAAGAGCACTGACTGCTCTTCCAAAGGTCCTGAGTTCAATTCCCAGCAACCACATGGTGCCTCACAACCATCTGTTATGAAATCTAGTGCCCTCTGCTGGTGTGCAGATATACATGGAAGCAGAATGTTATATGCATAATAAATAAATAAAATCTTAAAAAAAAGAAATAGGAGTTAATTAATTAAAGATCCCATCTTAGGATCTGAAAGACCATACTACTATGTAAACAAAAGGTAAATTCTAAAAACTGGTATTGTACAGTGTTGAAAACTGCTTTATTAATTTGGATAACAATTCATCTAGGGCTTCTATTGCTGCAGCGGCTACAGCACTACTGTTTGCAAACAGCACAAGCTTCTTATTCACATATGAAAAGCAGCAGCAGAAAAAGAAAAGACACCCAGGTTTGAAGTAGGACAGCTTACAGGTTATGATATTCTCAAGGACACAGATCTTCCCTGGGGTGCCCCGACCACATTTCTCTTACACATTCAGTTTACCTTACACGTGATGCTGCACTGTGATTATCTGTCATTACTTTAACCCTACCACTTCCTAAGCAATCTCTACAGTCACAGGAAAACTTACCTCTGCAAAATGTGTTGATGTGCTATCATCTATCCGGCTGCCACCACCACCTAAAAAACTGAAGAGAAAAAGCAAGGGTGGTGATTCTGTTCCTAGGAATGAGCTCCCTTCCCAGAAGCTAAATATAGAATGGCAAAATAAGAACAAAGCTCAATAAGGAAAAGCAACTCATCCCTACAGGACACCTGCCAAAGACACTGTGTCCACAGGAATATCTTAAAGAAAACAGTAACAGGCAAAAGAAAACCGTCATACTAAACAACAAAACCAAGTGGGTTTTCAAATGAATTACAGCTACATCAAATGGAAATTTGGGGAAAAGGGCCATCCAACAGAAAGAAAGACTCAACACAATCAGCCAGTAACACACAATCCAAAGTTAGCCTAGCAAGGGAGGAAAAGTATGCATCCTCAGAGAGTCTAAGAAAACAAAATGCTTCACTATGAAACCATTCAACCAGATAAACAATCAAGACAACTGAGGTTAGTATCTTCTGGAATTATTAAATATGCAATCTAAAGGGCCTGGTATAAATTAGTAGATTAGATGAGTTCAATACCAAATTCTTTGAGCCAAGTAATGGCGGTACATGCCTTTAATCCCAGTACTCAGGAAGCAGAGACAGCCAGAGCTGTCTCAAAAAACACCCTCCCCCCAATTTCTTCTTTGAATAGATTATCCTATTCTTAGATTATCCTACCTACCCTTCAAGGCTACATCCTCCATTAATTGCTTCTGAACTCACCAACCAAATATGACTCCTCCACATCCCTCTGTACTCTGACTCTGGTTCTAAATTCTGTTACGTTATAAAGAGCTAGGATTTGCCTCAACCATTTCAACTCTCTCCTCCTTTCATAAATATATACTGAAAGGTCAAAAACTATTTTATTATTAATACCTTATATATATGCATTTATTATTTGTCAGATGCTATATAATAAAGGCATTCCTCACCATCAGTATAACTCCAAAATAAAAGTTGTTGAATTAATAGCATGTGTCTTAAGTGATAAAATACCTCTTTTCAAGGACCCAAAAGAATAGGAAGAGATTAAATCCCACTGTCCATATAAAATTTGAAGAGAAGAAACTGGCTAACACTTTTGAGAAAGGAGGGTGGACTGAATCATAAAAACTGCTAGATATTAGTCAGGCAACAAATACAAGCATACACACTATCATAAAACATTTGAACTACTACAAATTACTTTCATTTTCAGGATTACAATACCAGTCCAGGCACTTTGCTGAGCTCATTGGAAAACAAACACACCCTAGTTAGTCTAAAACCAAGAGCAAATATTATCCTTTTCTTACTCATTCTCAAGCCTTACTCTGTGAAACCATTCAATACTGTGTTTTTATCAAAAGTTACAAATGCATTAGCCAGGCAGTGGTGGCACATGCCTTTAATCCCAGCACTGGGAGGCACAGGCAAGAGGATCTCTGTGAGTTCAAGGCTAGCCTGGTGTACAGTGCGAGTTCCAGGACAGGCTCAAAAAAAAAAAAAAAATCTTTTGTACTTTAAGAACTAAGCATAGAGAAGAGATAATAAAAACAAAATTCTAGTAAATTTTACAAAAACTTAAGAAAATTTACAAGCTGTCCTTTAGTATGTGTGGAGGCAGATGGGGCTCTTATATTTACATGCAAAGACTTCCTAGTAGTGATTTGTTGTTCTGATACTGGGGCTGAATCACTGAGCTGTATTTTTTCTTTTTACTTTTTCTTTAGAGACCAGGTCTAAATTGCCCAGGCTGGCTTGTGAACTCTAAAGCCCAGGCAAGCCTTATGATCTTATGATCCTCCTGCCTCAGCCTTCTGAGTAGAATTTCTGACTTACAGCATCAGGCTCACCTCCAATAATTTTTGCCATCTAACACTAATCACCATAATTGCTAAGTACTAAAGCCAGCAAATACTTACAAATTTTATAAAAGAGTGTAATAATTCATTGCCCAAAAGACTGTGAATCTAAGAATAAGATTTCTTCCCTCATTAGAAACACTGACTTCAGTCAAAACCCCAAATATTGACATTTGAACAATTGTCACCAACAGCATCTATACAGGACAATATTAGACCTATACAGGCATAAATATAAGAATTTAGTGAAAACAGAATACCATGGAATTCATAGTTCCCCAGTATACAAATATTCAACTTGCAGCTAGTCACTGTACTCAGGTATAACTGTACTTTGTATAAAAGTTCTCTATGTCTAAAGAAATCAGAATTACTATTTTAAACTTAGGGGAACATCCATAAGTTACTCCCCTACAACAGTATACTCTTTATTCAACACATGCAGAGCATAAGTGTCTTCTATACATATTTAGTGCAATTATAATAACACAAATAAGAAAAATCCAAAGTTAACATGCCACCCACACACTGCTAATTTTGTTGTCATGCTAATCTTACAGGCATAATGCTAGCATTGTTATCTAAAACCAACACTGTTATATTAACATTCAAATGTCTGTACCAAACTAGATCCCATGCCACACACTGCCCCAGAAGCTCTAATGCATTTACATATATAATCATCAACCATTAGTGCAGTAAAACTAACAGTACATACTTTAAAATGTGCAGTTTTTTCTGGTTGTGGAAGAGACCTTCAACTCTACGTTCTGCCAATAGCAATGTACAGGAATTACAAACTGGCATAAAGCTCCAAAGTCACTCCAAGATTAAGAGACTTCAGATTATAATTCTTTTTAAGCAGTTGGTATTTTGTCAATTGGTCAAATGCTAGACTTAAGTTATTACGTGGTTTATTCATAAAAATCAAAAAATACATTATCACTTAGATAAAATGTTTCCTCTTTTTACCAATGTTATGCCTTTACCAAAGTGAAGAGAACAAACCCAAATATCAATATTACAGCAGCAAGATGGCAAAGTCTGACAACACTAATCTTCATCTGAACAAGGACCAAGAAACAACTCAGTTTCCCTGGCTAGATTACACTGTTTGACTCATTAGAGTCCTTATCAGAAGTCCACACAGCCCACCAATGTATGTAACAGCAATTTAACTTCAGGCAAAAAAGTCATCATTAAAAATTAATTAAAAATCCAGAAGCTGGAGAGATGGCTTAGTGGTTAAGAGCACTGACTGCTCTTCCAGAGGACAGGGGTTCAATTCCCAGCACCCACATGGCAGCTCACAGCTGTCTGTAATTTCAGTTCCAGGGGATCCAACATCCATGACAAAATACCAATGCACATAAAATAAAAATAAATAAATTTTTTTTAAAAATTAATTAAAAATCCAAGAGGACTCCCAAAGAAATAAAGGAAGGCTTAGTGGATTTACTTTGAAATGGCTCCAGAGGTTTCCTAGGTGTGACACAATCAGAAGCAGTAGGTAAAAATTGTATCATCACATTACTTTCCAGATTTTCTTTCCTCATCACCTCCTGCCCTCTGTCCACGTGGACATACACACACACACACACACACACACACACACACACACACACACACACACACACACACACACACGCTCATGTGCACACTCACACACACACTCATACACATAC
Source organism: Cricetulus griseus (assembly GCF_003668045.3). Taxonomy (NCBI): domain Eukaryota; kingdom Metazoa; phylum Chordata; class Mammalia; order Rodentia; family Cricetidae; genus Cricetulus; species Cricetulus griseus. The sequence continues at coordinate 59,738,674 of NW_023276806.1, forward strand.
ACACTCACACATACACACACGCTCACGTGCACTCACATATATACTCTCTCTCTCTCTCTCTCTCTCTCTCTCTCTCTCTCTCTCTCTCTCTCTCTCACACACACACACACACACACACACAGTGTCTTCTCCAGCAGCAGAGGGTGAGCTACAATAAAGATTCCTTCCATCCACTCATTCAACACTAAGAGAAAACAGTTTTAACACTAGAATATTTGGTTTACTTGTAAGCTTATACAATACCTGGAATCATCTGTCACTTCCTCAATAAAGCCTGATTCACATCTGGGGCATATATATTCCTATAAAAGAAAAGAATAAGTAAATAAAAGTTTTCACTTCATTAGGAATCTAAGCACGTGGCTTTAGAATATCCTGAGGCACAAAAGCTGATGATCAGGCTGGAGATGACTCAGAAGGTAGAGGACCTTTGCTGCCAAGCCAGATAATCTAAGTTTGATCCACACAGCAGGAAAGAACAGACTTCCTGCAAACTGTCCTACCTCCACATGTGTGCCATTTCATGCACATACTTACACACACTAAATAAATAAATAAATAAATAATTAACAAAAATGTAATAAAAACTTTAATCATTTTTAGATGTTAATTTACTTATTTTACTTATGGGTATTTTGCAGGGTGTTTTGCTTGCATGTGTGTTTGTTCACCCATGGAGGTCAGAAGAGGACAATGGATCATCCTCTGGTACTAAAGTTATTGATGGTTGTGAACCATGTGGGTGCTACAAACAGAACCCATGCCCCTGCAAGCGTAGTATGTGCTATTAACAACTGACCCGCTACCTCTCCTGCCCCATTAAAAAAAATTAAAGCTGGTTTTCAAATATATGTATTTACTAATTTCCAGGCTGTTGGTTTTCTAATATATTCTGGAAATAAATCATTTCATAAGATTTCAAAATGGTTTCACAGCTACCTAAGTGGTTCTCACTGAGAGAATAAGGGAGAGTTATTAAAGATTTGTTTCTTTAGTTGTTCTGTTTTTGTTTTTAATTTGGAATGGTTTGGGCTTATTTCTTTTTTAATGTTTTTGGTTTGCTGTTTAAGAGAGATGATGGAAAAATCTGGATGGTTGATGTCCTGGTTAGTTTTATAACAACTTGACACAAGCTAGAGTCATCAGAGAGGAGACTCAACTGAGAAAATGCCTCTATGGGAATGGATTGTGGGCAATCCTATGGAGGCATAACCAGTGATTGATAGGGGAGGGTCCAGCTATTGTGGGTGCTGCCACCCCCGGGCTGCAGGTCCTGGGTTCTATAAGACAGCAGACTGAGCAAGACATAAGGAACAAGCCAGCAAGCAGCACCCCTCCATGGTCTTTGCATCAGCTCCTGCCTTCAGGTGCCTGGCCTATTTGAGCTCCTGCCCTGAACCCTTTGATGAACAGAGATGTGGAAGCATTAGCACAATAAACCTTTTCTTCCCCAAGTCAATTGGTCATGGTGTTTCATCACAGCAATAGTAACCCTAACTAAGACAGATAAGTATTTCTTTAACTAGAAGAATTAATCATCTAATTTTTTCTTCAAAGCCAATAAAAAACTGCAGCTCCACTGGGCAGTGACGGCAGCTCATGCCTTTAAAGCATCACTTGGGAGGCAGAGGCAGGAGGATCTCTGTAAAGTCAAGACCAGCCTGGTCTACAAAGTGAGTTCTAGGACAGCCAGAGAAACCTATCTCAAAAATGAAACAAAACAAACAAACAAACAAAAACCTGCAGCTACAATGCTTATATCAAGGTAATTAAAAAAACAAACAAACAACAACAAAAAAAACCCCTAGTATTATTAGCCAGGTGGTGGTGGCACACAGCTTTAATTCCAGCACTTGGGAGACAGAGACAATCAGATCTCTTTGAGTTCCAGGACAGCCTGGTCTACAAAGTGAGTTCCAGGACAGCCAAAGCTGTTACACAGAGAAACCCAGTCTTGAAAAACAACAAAATACTAATATTGATGAATACAGAAACTACTATTTTGCACTATGTATATCTAAGAGATAAACTGAATCACGGCATTAACCAATTTATAGCCCAGGAAATTAAATGCTTTAAACATTTCTAATGTTTTGGTTTGTGTGTTTGTTTTTAGAGACAGAGTCTCACTATGCAGCACTGGCATGAAGACCAGGCTAGCCTCAAACTCACAGAGTTCCTCATTTCTCAGTCTTTCAAGTGCTAAAATTAAATACATGAGCCACAACTCTCTTCTGAAGTAAAATGCAAAACTCTCAGCTCTTTTATAGAACAAGAATTCAAATAAGTAAGGACGATGAGATGGCTCTGCAGGTAACGGCGCTTGCCTTAGTGTTTATTGCTGTGACAAAACACCATGACCCAGGAAGGGCTGCCGTAAAGTCTTCATTGTGCTCATGGTTTCATGGGCTGGAGTCCAGGATGGCAGAGCATGGCAACAGGTAAAGCTGGGAGCTCACATCTTCATCCACAAACAGGAGGAAGGAAAAACTAATTCAAAAGTCTTCTGAAACTTCAGAGCCTACCAGCAGTGACCTGCTTCACCAGCAAAGCCACATCTCCCAAACAGCACCAACTGGAGACCAAATGTGAATCTCTGGGAACTATTTACATCCAAACCACAATACCACACAAGCTAGACAACTCTCAGTGCCACCCCAGAAACCCACATGAAAGTGAAGGAGAGAGCCACTTCCACAAAGGAGCTATGACTCCACATACACACCAACACAATATTAATAAATGCATGTTTCTTAAAGGAATTTAAATAACCAAAACATCACCACTAATTAGTTTCTGTATCCTTCAATAATAAACATCTCTTTTAATAATATCAAAGTTTGGGGCTAAAAGAGAATACACACTTTCAAGACTACTTTATCACCCTGTTTTCCAAGGGTGCTTTATCAAATATACCTGAGAAAGACATTTTCAACTAGTTTCTTGTTCTATCTGAACACTAAAGCTGGTTGATCTGCTGTTGATATAGTTATAACTATCTCAAACAAAAATGGAATAGTAACTCAAATACCCAAATAACTGAGCAATTCCTCACATCAAGATTAACTTGAGGAAGAGCCAATCAAATAAGAAATCAATAATATTTCGTAAAATAAATGCCTTAACAAATAGACACTGAACAAAGAAATTCTAAATTTTGCCTAGAGGACCCAGGGAAGGTATTTCTAAAACAGAGTTCTAAGGTATTTAATCTGTTCAATGAAGAAGGAAATTATGTGTGTAAGACTGTAGTGATAGAAAATAGTGCTTTGGAAGCCAGGCATGGTGGCACATGCCTTTAATCCCAGCACCAGAAAGGCAGAAGCAGGTGAGTCTCTGTGAGTTTGAAACCACCCTGGTGTATATAGCAAGTTCCATCTGGAGCTCCATAGTGAGATTCTGTCAAAAAATAATGAGAGAAAGAAAATAGCAGGTTGGAGATTGGAGAGCAACAGAATGAAGGTGGATATTCAGGATTGGTTACACAGGGACTAGATTATGGAAACATTCAGATTACCATAAACTTCATCCTGTGGATCAGGAGCTTTCAATCTTTTTCCTCTGCATGAGACACCTCAGCACCTGACATTTGTAAGGATGGGTACTGTCTTGAAGTCCATCAGTCACAGGCATTGGTGAAGAGTTTCTATAATGCTCAGGAATAAGGCTGGCTTTGAGTGAACATGCCAGATCCACTCTCAAGTTATAGTTATAGAGAGGATGGGAGAAATAGTCAAAGAACTGGAGTGTTGAAAAAAAAGATTGTGGTGATTTGAATGAGAATGGCCCCCACAGGTTCACATATTTGAAAGCTTAGAACCTAGTTGATGGACTGTTATGGAGGATTAGGAGGTATGGCCTTGTTAGAGAAGGTGTGTCATTCAGACTGCAAGGTTTCAAAAGAACATGCCAGGCCCAGTGTCTTAGTGTCTCTCTCTCTCTCTCTCTCTCTCTCTCTCTCTCTCTCTCTCTCTCTCTCTCTCTGTGTGTGTGTGTGTGTCTATAACTTGTAGATCAGATGTGCGCTCTCAGTTACCTCTCCAACACTATGCATGCCTGCTGCCGCCACCCCACCCCACCCCAAACCACCATGATGATCATGAACTCACCCTCTGATAGTGCAAGCAAGTGCCCAAGTGCTCAATTAAACACTTCCTTTTATAAGTTGCCTTCACCATTGTGTTTCATCACAGCAGTAGAACAGTAACTAAGACAAAAACTAAGGCTTTAAGACTTAACTACGTAGGTGAAAGGTCTTAGAAACACATGAGATCACATATAAAATGACAGAAAACTCCACTGAGTCCCCTCCTTGGTAATAGAAGAAATCAACCCAATTCAGCCTATCAACCCAATCTAAGGTGATTTTCCTCTTAATTTCTTCAATGATATCCATTTCATTCCTTTATGACATGCATTACAACTTATAGTTGTATTTGTTTCATAGTTTGTTAATGTCTTTCTCCCCTCAACAAGCTGTTCCCTAATGGGAGGGTCCTTATCAGTTGCCCAAGGCGAACAAGTGTTCAACACACATTTGCTGAGAAAAATGTTTGTGAAATTACAAGCCACACACCTTACAACTACAAAAAGACAGAACACCTGAATCTTGTATGGTCAGAAAAGAGGCAGAGTAGAAGTATATGACAGCTAAAGCCTAACATTTCAAAGATAACACTATTAAGGATAATTACAAGATCTAGGATATGGCTATAGGAATAGTTAGTTAGCCAAGGTGGAAAGGGATGAAGATCTTTAAAGGGTCATCTGCCTGCATTAACACCAAACATCCAAAATAATGTTCAGACTCATTGGTCAAAGGGGTTCCTTGGAACCTCCCCATATATCACAGCTATTGCCAAGGCTATTGTTTGCTCTCTGCAGCATGATGGAGGCCTACTGAAGGCATGATGAAGACCCTATTGCTGAAAACATTACTTATGTCCTCAACACAGAGAAGTAGAACTGGTGCCTAACTAGAAGCTTCACGCATATTGACTAGCATTCATGGTGCAGGAAGGTACTCTATACAATACCAGAGGAGAAAGGTAATCATCAGTATCACCCAGCTATAAATAAAAACCCTGAGGTCTACAACAGCAGCTTGTCTGCAAGATATACTTGTACAATAGTGGCACAAATGTTATGGGAGTGGCCAACCCCCTTTTTTTTTATTTCAGGCCCATTTCATAAGATAAAACCCATATATGACATTGCTAAAGTGGTCAAGAACATGATACTAGATAGGTCATAGGCCTAGGAGAAAACCTAATACTATTATTCTGCTAAAGGAACACAGCAATAAAATAAGTCCTAATGACATACTGCTATACCCACAGATCAGTACCTCACTCAACCCTCATCAGAGAAGCTTCTTCCTGCAGTACATAGGAATTAACACAGAGACCTACAATTGAACAATGTGCGGAGAATGAGAGACTTTATAGCACTGAGTCCTAAATGACATATCTTCATCAAATCTCACGCCCCAACCCAAACCCCCATCTCAAGGCTCAGGAATCTATGTGTAAGTGGAGGTGACAAGATTTGAGAGCCAGAGATAATAGATGACTCTAAGGAATCAGAGTCTTCCAGATACAACAAAACTGATGCACATATGAACTCACAGAGACTGTGACAGCATGTGCAACAGATATTCAAGGGAAATGGATACATTTCCCCTAACCAAGAAACTCTCTACAATTGATACCTGCTAGTAAAGGGAGAATCAGTTTTCTCCAATGGATTGTCACTGGGTGTATCAACCACACTCCAGAAGTCCCATGCCCAGGAACAGATAGCTAACACAAAACAAACTCCTTGTTAAGTTGGTTGGTAGGTTGGTTTTTTTTTTTTTTTTTTTTTTTGGTTTCATTTTTGGGGTTGTTTGTTTGTTTGTTTGTTTGGTGTGTGTGAGAGAGAGCCTTTTTGTTTTGTTTTATTTTGCTTTTTTTTTTGTCTTACTAGTCTTTTGCTTGTTTCTTTTGATTTTAGGTTTTTCAGGGTATTTTGTTTCATTTTATTTTGATTTGGTTTTTTGGAAACACAGAGAGAAACACAGGGGTGGGGAGCACACAAAATTGGGTGGGTAAGGAGGTGGGTAAAATCTGGTAGGAGTTGAAGGAGGGGAAAACATGATAAAATATGTTTGAAAAATGTTTTATATAAAAAGTAAGTGAAATTCTGCTCAGAGTTGTGGCAGATAGAAGACTACTTCAAATTACTTCAGATTTCACAACATGGGTGAGGGAGAAGCCTGATGTAAATATTAGGAACTGAGTGAGAATACAAAAGTTTACTACCTTCTCTTCATGATCCTAGACAAGGTGCACTCTAAAAACCAGGCTCCTGTACGTGAGCAAGATACTCCATATGTAGATTAAACCAAACTGTAAGAGTGCCACATAGTTTTTCCTGTCATTAGGAAGTAACAAAACATCCTTTCATTTGCAAGCACTGATCAAGCTTTTCTTTTCTTTCTTTCTTTTTTTTTTTTTTTTTTTTTTTTTTTTTTTTTTTTTTGAGACAGGGTTTCTCTGTGTAGCTTTGGAGCCTATCCTGGCACTCGCTCTGGAGACCAGGCTGGCCTTGAACTCACAGAGATCTGCCTGACTCTGCCTCCCGAGTGCTGGGATTAAAGGTGTGCACCACCAACGTCCAGCTGATCAAGCTTTTCTACTAATTTTCTAGTACCATGAAAACATTTTTGTTTAATAAGCAGACCACTGGAATACAAAAACAAGCAGATAAGCAGGTATGGTGAGAGGCTAGGGAGATGGCTCAGTTGGTAAAATGACTGCTGGGCAAGCACCAGGACCCAAGATTAGATCTTCAGAATTCACATAAAAAGCCATGGATGGCACCACATGCAACACCCACCCTGAGGAAGCAGGAATAGGTGGATCCCTGAAACTCACTGGCTGGCCAGCATGCCAAGTCAACAAGCTTCAGGTTCAATGAGAACACTGTCTCAGAAAATTAAAGGTGGAGAGCAATAGCACAAAACACCAAATGTCAACCTTGGACTTATACACACACACAAACAAGTATATTCACATGCACACACATACATGCAAACACACACATATATTTGCATGCACACACATACACACACATTCACATACACATACATATTCACACACACATATATATACACAAATACACACATATATTCACATACACACATACACACACACACACATTCACATATACACACACACTCTCACACACACACAAACAAACCCATAAAGAAGTACATACATCATACACATACATTTTTTAAGTAGGTATGATAGCACACACCTGTAATCCTAGAACTCAGAAGGCAGAGGCAAGAGGATTGAACACTTTGGGTTACATAGTAAGAGCCTGTCTCAAATAATTAAAAATAATAAATTTTAAAAGAGCATATACTGCTAGGGTAATCCAGGATAAGTATATATCACATCTTCAAAATAAGATATCCAGGCCCCCAGGTTCCTCTTCTCTGGGCAATGCCAAGTAGATCACAGCTTATGTCAGCCTCTAACTTCCTCTTCTATGCTTTTATTGCTACCTTCAATTCCCACATCCCCATCTAATTGTACACATTTCCCCTGAAAAAATATAATGCAATTACTTTGTTGTTTTTCTAGTTATAATCACAATACAGCCATGCCCTACACTGACTGCAAGTACACTGCACTTTAAGTGTTTAGCATAATTACTTCTAAAAATGACTAGCTACATTCCATCCAATACATGAAACCTGCCTAGAATAGATCAAACTTTAAGACACAAAGCAACTTTTAACAAATACAAAAGAAAACAAATAATTTGAAGAGGGTCTTACACTATAGCCCAGTCTGGCTTCAAACACTCAATGTTACCCAGGTTTGGCTTGAACTCAGCACAATCTTCTTGCTTCCATCTCTAAGTGATGAGATTTGAGTGTGAGCTACCATGCCCTTCTTGAAATAATTTATCATGTCATAGTGGAATAAAGCTAGAAATCAACATAAGAGAAACCATAGAAACTATACAAATACCCAAGATTGAAGAGTACACTTTTGAAAGACCAGTGAGTCACTGAAGAAAGCACTTAAGAAATTTTAAAATTCCCAAAGTAAAGCAAAAATGAAAGCACAACTTATCAGAAACTTTTATGACACAGTAAAACCAGTTCTAAGAGGAAAGTTTACCATTATGGGTGCTTATATTTAAAAAAAATCAGAAAGATCTCAAAAAATAACAATATACTTCAAGGTCTTAAAAAAAAAAAAAAAGCCAAACTCAAAATTAGTAGCTGCTAAACCAGGACAGAAATTAATGAAATAGAGAATAAAGGAATAATATATAAAGTTAAGAGTTGTTTGGAGAAAAAAAATAGACAAGCCCCTAGTCAAACTAACTGAAAGAGCATATCTCAATTAATAAAATTAAAATGAGAATTACAACAAATTTGGTCCAATGAAATCCAAAGGATAACTAATAAAAAACATAAATTTAGAAAAAAAAACTAGAAAATCTAGATAACCTGGATAAGTTCTTCGGCATACATAACCTCCCAAAATGAAATGAATAAGATACTACATAGATTTGTATTAATAAACAAAACTGATGAAGTAACTAACAGAGTCTCCCAACACAGAAAGGCTCAGGACCTCACAAATTCACAGCCAAATTCTTCCACTTTTCTTTATTTTATGGAGGAAGAGGGAAAAGAGCCCATCACGACTGGGAGGCATAACAACAGGGAAGCACAGCAACAAGCAGAACATATAAAACGAGTGTCATGCTTACACAGAGGCCATGCTAATCTCTGTATCATTAAACTTTACATATGTGTTGTTAAAGTAAACACAAATCCTACCAAACCTTTATTTTTTAGATGTATCTTATTTATTATGTTTAAATACACAGGAGGGAAGTACCCAGAGTACCAGAAGAAAGTGTCAGATTTCTTGGAATTGAAATTACAGGAGGTGACCTGCCTGACATGGGTGCTAAGAATCCAACTCCAGTCCTCTTCAACAGCAGCATGTGCTCTGAACCACTGAGTCATCTCTCTAGTTCCTTTACCAAACTTTTAACAAAGAGTTAAAGCCAATGCTTCCAAAGCTGTTCTATAAAACATAATGGTAAGAATTACCACCAAACTCATTCTATGAAACTAATATTACCTTGATACTAAAACCAGATAAAAACACAGCAGAAGCCAGGGGGTGCTGGCGTACACCTTTAACCCCAGCATTTAGTAGGCAGAGGAAAGCAGATCTCTGTGAGTTTGAAACCAGCCAGGTCTACAGAATGCCAGGACAGCCAGGGCTACACAGGAAAACCCTGTCTCCAAAAAAAAAAAAAAAAAAAAAAATTGGGGGATGGGGGCAGGGCACAACAGAAAAAGTAAACTACAGGCCAATTTTCCTGATGGACATAGATATTGTAGAATAGAATATTTGTTTAACTATGTAAAGATGTGTTACATTTGTTTGTGTTGCAGAGTAACTATGTAAAGATGTGTTCCATTTGTTTCTGCTGCATTTGTTTAACTATGTAAAGACATGTTGCTGTTTCACCTTGCCTGCCTAAGGCATCTGGTTTGTTCTAATAAAAAGCTGAACAGCCAATAGCTAGGCAGAAAGGATAGGCAGGCCTGGAAGACACAGAGAAGAAAGAACAGGGAGGAGAGGTAGATGCCTGGGGCCAATCAGGCAGTAGCCAGACAGACATGGAGGAACCAGAAAAGTAGATCATGGGGGGGGGGGCAAAAGCCCTGGGGCAATGAAGAGAAACAAGTTAAAGTAAGTTATAAGAGCTAGTGGGACAAGCCTAAACTAAGGCCAAAGCATTCATAACTAATACCTCTCCTCCATGTCATGATTTGGAGGCTGGCAGTCCACATAGATACAAAATTTCTCTCTAATATTTCTTGCAAACTGAACTAAAGAACCCATTAGAAAGATCATATACCTTGGCTTAATTGATTTCCTTCCAGAAATACAAGGTTGGTTCAACATACACAAGTCAGTAAGTGTAATACAGCATGTAAACAGACTTAGGGATAGAAATCACATGATCATCTCAATTAGATGCAGATAAGACCTTTAACAAAGTTCAACATTCCGTCACAATAAAATCACTGACAAAACGAGAGACAGAAAGAACATATCTCAATATACTAAAGACTATACATAGCAAACCTATAGCCAACATTATACTAGTGGAGGTGTTGGCAACTGAAAGCATGTCCTCTGAAATCAAAAGTAAACAAGACTATCCATTCTCTCCATTCTTTGTTGTTGTTTGTTTGTTTTTGTTTTTTCAAGACAGTATTTCTCTGTGTAACAGCCCTGGCTGTCCTGGAACTCACTTTGTAGACCTGGCACACTCTCTTCATTCTTATTCAAAATAGTGTCCAAAATCTTAACTAGAGCAATAAGGCAAGTGAAAAGAAGAAAAAGGGTCCAGAAAGAAAAAGAAAAACTCAAATTACTCCTACTTGCAAGAGGACATGATCCAGCATAACAAAAAGACCCTAAGATTCTACCAGAACATTCTCAGACCCGATATTTTTGGCAAATAGTGGTATATAAAACTTACAAAAATGGTGTTTCTATACTCCAGTAATGAACTTGCCAAGAATAAGATTGCTTTAAAAAAAAAAAATGCCACTCACGATATTCTCAAAGAAAATAACTAGGGGAGGGGAGCTGAAGAGATGGCTTAAGGATTAAGTCATTTGATAATCTTGTAGATGAGGACCCAGGGTCAGTTCCTAACACCCACATGGTAGCTTACAATCAACACAGTCTGTAACTCCAGTTATAGGGAATTCAATGCCCTTTTCTAGCCTCTATGGGCACTGCATGCACATGGTACACACATACATGCACACAGATAAAATACTCACACATACAATAAGGCTAGCCATGGTGGCATGCATCATCAGTCCCAGCACTCAGGAGGCAGAGGAAGGAAGATCTCTTTGAGTTTGAGACCAGTTTGCTCTACACAGCCAAGTCTATATACTGAGACCTTGTCTCAAAAACAAGAAAATAAAAAATAAAAACACCAATAAATACTTTTTAAAAATAAATAGGAATAAGCCTAAACAACAAGGTGAAAGTTCTATACAATGAAAACCCTTAAATCACTGAAGGAATTAAAGAAGACACTACAAGATGGAAAGACAGAGCACACTCACAGATTGGCAGAATATTGTGAAAATAGTTGCATCACTAAAAGTGATCTATAGATTCAGTGCATTTCCTCATCAAAATTCCAATGACATTTTTTAAATAACTAGAAAAAAAATCCTAAAATTCATATGGAAGCACAAAAGGCCCTAAATAGCCAATGCAATCCTAGGCAAAAAGAACAATAGCAATGTTACCATAACAAAGCACCATGGTACTAGCACAAAAACAGATAGATACAGAGACCAATGGAAAAATAAGGTCCCCAAAAATAAACCTCCATGGCTACTGCCACCTAACATTTGGAAAATGTGTCAAAAACATAATACAATGGTGTAGTGATATATTATGATCTAATAAAGCTAGCCACAGCCACAGAGGCCAGGCAGTGGTGGCACACACCTTTAATCCCAGGACTCAAGACACAAAAGCAGATGGATCTCTGTGAGTTCAAGGCTATCCTGGCCTACACAAGAATGAATCAGTCTAAAAAAAGAAACGCTCACACAAAGGAGATCTCAGCACTTGGGATCCCACGCCTTTAATCTAACCTCTGCACTAGAGAGTATATAAGGAGCTCAGTGCAATCTCAGAAGGCAGTCTAGGATTCTGAGGCTTGGTGGGGAGCAGTGCAGTGTGGAGATGCAATCTGAGATTCGGTGGATCGCCCCTTCAGTCTGAGCACTGGAACAGGTGAGAGCTCTCTAGTAGCTGGCTGCTTTGCTTCTCTGATCTTCAGCTTGAACCCTAATATCTGTCTCTGGGTTTTTAACATTCATGTTACACAATGCAGAAAAGACAACCTTTTCAGCAAACGATGCTGGAAACACTAGATATGCACATGCAGATGACTAAAACCAGATTCCCATTTCTCACCCTATATAAAACTCAAATCAAAATGAATCAAGGATTTTAATGTAAGATTCAAAATTCTTGAACTGATAAAGAGAACACAGGCAAAATAGTTCAAGACACAGAGGCACAGGCAAGGACTTAAAAAAAGAAAAAAAAAAAGGCTTTAACGGTAAAGAAAATAACCCCAAGAATTAGCCATTATGTCTGGCTTTAAGAGAAATGTATAGCAAAGCCTTTGTGTCTGACCTTTAGTGAAATGCTTCAGCCTTTGCTATGCTTGGGTCAGTCAATAGTAGCAGAGAAATTGTTTTGAGACCATCCAAACCTTGAAGAAGTGTGGTCTCTCTGGAAAATCTGTACTTGGTGCTATGTGAGAGCTTGTAGCTGCACCAACCTTGGTCCCGAAGACTCACCTGGCAGAACTGGAGTTCTTACTTTTGATCTTAAGGGACTGAGATTTGTGGGGGTTGTTTCTCACAGGCAGCAAGAGCAAGATAACTTTGGTAGTTGGAACCTTTCCCAGTCCCAATTAACCTTGTATATGTTTGAATAAAGTAACTGGAGCGAGCTAGCTGGGTGTCAGTCTTTTCCAAGAAGGCTGAACCCCTCTGTTCCTTCGGAAAATGAAGGCTTAGCATCCTGGTGAGTTTCACTCTTCACTGTGGCACACTACAACCGACATCAAACAATACTGCACACAAAGGAAATAGTCACCAAGTAAAATGGCAGCCTATGGAATAGGAAAAAATCTTTGCCAACTATGTATCTGACAGAATTAACATCTAGATTCTATAAAGAACTAAAAATTAAACACCAAAAAATTCTCCAAATTATCCCATCAATAGCTGAACTGAATACCAGTTCTCATAAAAAAGGAAAGGAAGAAAGAAAGAAAGAAAGAAAGGAAGGAAGGAAGGAAGGAAGGAAGGAAGGAAGGAAGATAGCCACTGTTAGAAAATTATGGTGAATATCCTTAGCCTTCAGGGAAATCTGTATCAAAACTGCAATGTAATTCCATCTTACCCTAATCAGAAAGGCTATTAGCAAGAAAACAGAGGCTGCAAGACAGTTTGGTGGATAAGGTGGTTGTCCTGAACCCTAAAGGCCCACATGGTGAAAGCAGAGAAGCAACTCCAATTTGGAAAGAAAACAATGCTGGTAAGAGAGATTGTATGAGGAAAAAGAAAAAGAAATCCTTACACAGTGTTGGTGGGAAATTGACATGGATTTCCCTCAAAGCACTAAAACTAGAACTACCATGTAATTCAGCTCTACCGATCTGGTAGATACACTCAAAGGAATCTAAATCAGCACACTGTACACCTCTGCTTTTTGCTGTATTCAGTCAACCTGTGTTCACCAACAGGTAGATACGACTTCAGAAAACATAGAATGAAATTTTATTCAGCCATAAAAAAAAAGGATGAAATCATGCAATTTTCAGGAAAATGGATGGAACTAGAGATCATCTTGATACAGTGAAATAAACTAGACTCAGGAAGACAAATGCCACATTCCCTCTCATATTCTGTACCACAGACTTAGATGTGTACTGGTAGATACGTACACACATACATGTGAACATACAAAAGCAGAAGCACTGTAATGGGGAGGTAGGGATCTAAAAAGGGGGTACGAGAGATAATGGGTGAAAAGACAAAACATCTTGTTTTCTCTCATAAGCAGGATCTAATTTAAGTATATGTTCACACATACATGAAGGAAAGAGAAGGAGGGGATTATTATTGGGGGAGATAGAAAAAAAAAAAGATCAGCAAGTGAGAGAGGAGAACATGGGACAGAAAAGACAATGGAAGGAGTAAGAATGAGGTACAACAATACATATGAAAACGGAGCCATCAAGATGGCTGAGTGTTGTGGGATATTTTGATCACACTCCAACGCTCCCAAAACTGCCAGTAAAGTTTACTTTGAATCAAAGGGCGGAGCTAGCTATATCTGACCAGAATTAGCCATAGACATTCTTGGAGGGCCTAGGGCATTTAGAGAGACACAGGAAGTAGTAGGGAGGGGCTTAGAAAGACTCAAGGGCCCTTTTGGATTGAGGAAGGAGAGAGAGAGGAAGTCACTGGTCACTTCTCCGCTGCTTCTCTGATCAATCAGATTTTTACCCTGTTATCTGACTCCCGAGTTGAAAGGTGCTTGCTGACAAGTAGACAACCTAAGTTGGATCCTCAGAACATATAAAAAGAGAGAACCCACGCCACAGGTTGTCTGTCCTCTGACCTCCACACATGCACCATGGTATGTATACATGTGTGCTGTGTATACACCCCAACACACACATAATAATAATAATCAATAATAATAATAATACAGGCATTATGGTACATGCCTTTAATCCTCACACTTAGGAGGTAGAGGCAGGCAGATCTCTCTGTGAGTTTGAGTCTACATAGATAGTTCCAGGCCAATCAGGACTATACAATAAGACCCGTCTCAAAACATAAATGTAAATGTTTAAAAATGAAAATAAAATTTCACTTTGAAAACCATTATCTTGAGCAGGCAGGAAGGCTCATGGGGTAAAACCACATGCTGCTCCACCTAAAAACCTGTCTGATCCCTGGGACGAATCATATCTGGCTTCCATACATATGCTATGGCACATAGGTATACACACAAAGTACAATTATTTTGCACATCAACTAAAAAGTCAATAATAGAAGATACTTAGTATTGGGTATACTCAATTATTTCAGGTGTTCACTAGTGATTTAATATAAAACTATAAACAAGCAGAAATACTTTTCACCATTCATAATCTGAATCAGGAACAGCTCCTTACACACAGTTTAGCCCTAATGTTTACCCAGTTACAAGAATATTATTGGGGGCTGGAGAGATGGCTCAGAGGTTAAGAGCACTGGCTGCTCTTCCAGAGGACCTGAATTCAATTCCCAGCAACCACATGGTGGCTCACAGCCATCCATTATGAGATCTGGTGCCCTCTCTGGAAGCAGAATGTTGTATACATAATAAATAAATAAAATCTTTAAAAAAAATAAAATAAAATAAAAGGCTGCACGGAAACCTATGGTCTTGCAACCCAAATCAAAAATAAAATCAGAGGGGACAGCAGAACCAGTGCCATGAAGAAACAAGGGGAATACTCCAGGTTAAAAGTTTAAGTGGAGATGGGGGTGGGAATGAGAGAAAGCAGGTAGTAGGATATGGGTTAGCCAAACTAAGGACATAAAAAAAGAAGCATTATGGAAACCCCATAGTTTGTAAACTGATTTTTAAAATATAATATGGGGATTGAGATATGGCTCAGTGATTAAAATCAATTGCTGATATTTCAGAGGACCCAGGTTCAGTGTCTAGCACCACATGATGGCTCACAATTGCCTATAATTCCAGTTCCTGGGACATGATGCTCTCTTCTGACCTTTGCAGGCACAAGCACACAGGTGGTAAACTTACATGCACGATACTCATACACATAAAACTTTAAAAAAATAACAAAGTGTGTGTGTGTGTGTGTGTGTGTGTGTGTGTGTGTGTGTGTGTGTGTGTGTGTGTGTGTTTGGTGTTTGAAAGGGCATTTGATCAGAAGTACCCTGCATGGGTGGGCAATACTGTTCTCAGAAAACATGGACTATTTAAAATCTCAGTGCCAGGTATTCAATACCTCCCAACAAGTTACTGACCAGGAAGGAACACAGACATCCAAAACAACATAGGCTATTGCTATTACTATTAGTTACCCATAATAGCAAAATGGTAAGACCCTACTGCTAAAGATACCACCCATTTTGGTTGCACCCAATTAATAAATCAATCTCAAACTAACCAAGAAACTCTCCTTGCTGGCTAGCTTTCAGAGTGCTGGAATGTTCTGTGTGGGTTTCTGGGGGAGAAAAGAATCAATGGACTTACCCATTGCTAGACCCTGCATGCTACAATCCCATCCCTCCAAACAAGTTGTTCCCACTGATAGAACAGTAGCTTGATGACTATAGGAGTAACCAACCGTTTTCTGATTGGATTGGAAGCCTGCTCTAGGGATTTTATGTCTAGTACTGCAAACTTGGTCAAAAGCTGCTGGGTGAGAAGGTCACGGGCTATAGGAAGGAACCTATAGGTATTGTTTATACCTACAGATTTTGTGCTGTTTTCAACTTTGGTCAGAAAAGCTGCTTTTTGCAGTGGTTAATGCAGAGACTCACACCTGATCAAAGTGCTGAGAATTAAGAAACTATGAGTACTTGGTCACAGACGGGCAAGTCATCTGTGTCAACCTCTCCCATCCAAGGCACAGAGAGTGAGCAGAGAAAAAGTAAGAGAGAGCATGGAGAGAAAAGCTGTCTTCTACATACAACACCAACACATGACTGAATGTGGTGGCACACCCCTTTGATCCCAGCGCTAGGGAGGCAGAGGCAGGTGGATCTCTTTAAGTTTGAGGCCAGCCTGATCTACAGAGCGAGTTCCAGGACAGGCTCCAAAGCTACACAGAGAAACCTTGTCTCAAAAAAACAAAAACAACAATCAACACATAACATACATGCATCAATTCATAAAAGCTGTGACTGCTTACACAAAACCTGCACAAGATCAAGCCAAAGTTCTAACAATGGGGGCTGGAACAAAGGCTCAGTGGTTAAGGACACTTATTTCTCTTACAGAGGACCTGGGTTTGGTCCCTGGCACCTGCATGGTAGCTCACAACCCTCTCTAACTACAGTTCCATAGGATCTAACATTCTCTATGACCTCCACACAGGCAATCAGACATGCATGCAGACAAAATACTCACACACATTTATATTTTTAAATAAATAAATCTTTTATAAAATTCCAGCATGGACTGGGGAAGAACTCCTGAGATCCCACTCTGAGCTGGGAGCCACAGGCAGCTGACAGCTGCTAGGGAGAGTCACTTTTCCTTAGAGATGTGACGGCTACTAGGCTGCCCATGCCCCAGTGGGTGGCCCACACTAATGAGCATATGGTCAGCACTATTGCACTCTGGGGATTACTATGCCTAAAAATAATAAAAGAAGACAAGAAGTCAAGAGGGAAATCACTGAAGAAGTCCTGGAGGAAGTAGGGGGAAGTAGTGGTGGGTGGATAATATCACAATGCATTATATGTGGGAGCCAGAGAAATGGCTCAGCAGTTAAGAGCAAGTGGCTGCTCTACCAGAGGACCAAGTTCAATTCCCAGCACCCACATGACAGCTCACAAGTATTTGTTAACTCCAGTTCCAGGAGATCCAATGCCTTCTTTTGGCCTCCCTGAGCACCAGACACACAAATGGTGCATATATATCCATGCAGGCAAGATACCCATACACATACAATAAAAATACATAACCTCCCAAAACACATCATATACATGTATGAAAGTTTCATGTACATGTATGAAAGAATAAATTTTACTCTTTAAAGGCCTGGGAACACAGGCCTTTAAAGCGCTCAGGAGACAGAGGCAGGCAGATCTTTGTGAGTTCAAGGCCAGTATGGTATGCATAGCAAGTTTAGGATAGCAAGAGCTATTTAATAAGAACCTGTCTTAAAACAAACAATAACAACAACAACAACAAAAAGAATATGTTCTACAAAAGTACACGTTTAACTATACTGCAGTTAGGGAAGTAAAAGCTAATAAAATGAACTTTTCTGGATATACTAATTTTAGGTACATTCCCTCAAAATAATAATTAATTCATGTTTCTGAATAGTCTAAGTTGTCAAGAGTAAGGAATCTGAGACCACACAAAGCAAGACTGATTACCATTTCACTATGTACATGTCTATCAAAACATGGTGGTAAACACGTATAATTCCAGCTATAAGCAGTATAATTCCCTCCAATTTGAGACCAGCCTGCCCTACATCAAGGAGCTGGAGAGAGAGCTCAGCAGCTAAGAGCACTAGTTGCTCTTCCATTCCCAACTTCAATTCCCAGCACCACATAGAGGCTCACAACCATCAGTAACTCCAGCCCCAACGGATCTGAAGTCCTCTTCTGGCCCCCATGGATACTGCATGCACACGGTACACAAACATACATGTAGGCAAAACAACTAAGCACATTAAAATGGATAAAAATGCACATAAACAAAAATAAAATAAATATTTTTTAAACAAAGAACATATTCTAACATATTTCTTTGCTGAGGGGTACAGTGATAGGGCACTTGCTTAGCATGAGAAAGGCTTGGGGTTTGATAACCAATACCATAAAAAAAGAAACATTTCCCAGAGTCCTAGATTGCTTCCTGCCATCATAGTCTATAACCCAGAAGAAGATAGGTGGAGAGACAAAACTTAACAAACAGCAATATGAATTTGGAGGCTTTCCATGTGCAAAAACTATAGAACAAAATTATCTTATACAAAATCCAAAATATACCCAAAAGTTTACATTATTAGTCCACAGATAGCAGGAATGAATGGAAAGCTAAGGCCTTGTCGGTTTCAATAATGCATAATACATTCAAAAGATAAAAGAAAACTTTTACTTTCAGTTCAATATTTCTCTAAGTAACCTTGGCTGGTCCTTGACCCTACCAATGCTGACATGCAAATCACTGTGTCCAACTGCTGGTGGTGGGTGCTTTTACCCCTCTTAACAGTTTTCAGTGCCTGAAGGTCATGCTGCCCCTAGAACCATGCAGATCAGGGTGGCCTGTGATGACACCCACGGCCATACTGATGTGCGGGCCGAGCTGTGGCTGGCGGCCATTTCTGGGTCCTTGGCCCTGCCACAGACAGAGTCTGTTGAGATCCATGGCTCCTGTTGCCATGGGAGGCTGTATGACTGCCCAGGGTCTGAACTACCACATGGGGCCAGGTTGGAGCCTGGGGACCATACTGTTGCTAGGCCCATCCAGATCTGAGAGGTCTACACCACCACTGGGCCATGATGACATCTGGCCCCAAGCTACTATCAATTGTCACATCTGGATCCGAGGTCCTGCAGCAGCTGAAGTCTGTGTGGATGTCCACTGCCCATGTTACCACAGGGACCCATGAAAACCAGGTGCTGAAGTACTAAGGGACCTGCTAAGTTGGCCCCACGCCTCACTGGCCAGGAGTCATACCCCCATATGCCCCACACACATCCACCCCACTCACCCCCCTCTCAGGAGAGCTGACCCTGAACCTCTCCAGCCCTGGGATAGTGAACACTGATGACCCCCACATGGAAAAGCAGACCCAATAGGAGAGCTGTCTCCCCACACACACTTGGGAAAGTTCACCCCAGCCCTCACCATGGCATGGGAGAACTGGCCCCACCCCTCATCTGAGTAGGATTGTCCCAGCAGCCTGGACTGACCAACTCAGCTGCCACCCAGGCACACATCCAGGACTTTGGGTTGGCACACTCCAACACCTACCCCATCTATGACCTGCTAGAGGGTGTGAAGGGACTGATCTGTGGAACCATAGCCACAGGGTCTCCATGACCCAGGGCAGCAGCAGGATATCAGAGAGGAATGTCAGTGGGGGTTCAGTATTGATGGTGCACCAATGCTGGAGGCCTTGAACCTGACCCACCTCACATTACACAATGAACATTTGTAGGTAAAGCTGTTTGGACCAAAAGGTATATATACTACATGATACACAGCAGCTCCCAGTGCCACTAAGATGAATGAAGAGGCGATGGAGAGTCAGAGATGGAAGAGTGAAGTGTTTTTTCTTTTTTCTTTTCTTTTTTATTATTCATTTTTATCTTAATTTTATTCTTTTTTAGCTTTCCTTAGAGGGAGAAACACTACAAGAATGGGGTGGATATGGAGGGACTGAAAGATGAGTGGGATTGGGGTACATGATTTGAAATTACCAAAGAACAAATAATAAATAAACAGAAAAGAGTTGTAGATTTACACCAAGTAGTAACAGTAGTCTCTGAATTTATTCAGTGACTTTATTGGACCCTGCTGTATTCCAGGCTTATTCTAATACATGAGCTCACAAGCATTGACAACTCCAGTTCCAGAGAATCTGATGCCCTCTTCTGATCTCTGAGAACACTAAACACACACACATGGTGCACATAAATACGTTACACTTATACATATAAAATAGAAACAAAGGGTACAACACATACATACACAAACACCACCACCGCCACCGCCCCCGCCCCCCCCCACATATACACACACACACACCACACACACACACACACACACACACACACACACACACGGGGAGGGGTTGTTGTAGGCATGCCAGGCCAGCCAGGAATTTAGTAAGACCCTGTCTCAAAAGCCAAAGATAACTCTATACATCACAGTGAGAGACAATGAGCAGTGTAGTGTCTGCCTACTAGACAGAGCATTTGTTTTACTAGGTCTTTTTTTTTTTTTTTTTTTTTTTTTTTGGTTTTTCGAGACAGGGTTTCTCGTGTAGCTTTGGAGGCTGTCCTGGAACTTGCTCTGTAAACCAGGCTGGCCTTGAACTCACAGAGATCTGCCTGCCTCTGCCTCCTGAGTGCTGGGATTAAAGGCGTGTGCCACCAACGCCCGGCTCTCTCTCCATGTTTTAAAGCTCTCTTTCTCTACAGTGTTCACGTACTGCCTTTCAATCAGAACTACATAGCTCCATTCCTAAGACAGACCCACTTGTCTCTGGGCACGGGCAGGTGCACAGCATTGTTAAATGCTTCCAAAATCTGTTATGATTGTTCCTAGTGTTAGTAAGTTCTGTTTATATTATAAGCACGCTTTCTTATGTTTATTTCCTGCAAATAAGCAAGAACACTAGGGATAGGACAATCTCACTCACTAATTAGTCATTCTTACACCCTCTTTTACCTCCCAAATTGCCTTGAGCAAACCCACTGTCAGTCAAACAGTACTTCCACTGATGATTGGATCAAAACATGGGCATTAATGACTGTGATTAGTGCTGAAGAAAAGGTGAGATCTGCCAAACAAACAGCTGTGACTGTTAAAAACCATTTCCTAGACTATATACAAGCTCTCACTCAGTGAGTCCACTAAGCAACATTCCTATGCTACCTCCCTCTCTCTGGTGTTCCAATGTTAGATCTAAAATCCAGCTCTATTGCATGGTGCAAGCTCAGCTGGAAATGGGAAAGCAGCAGACACAAGCAGCACATAGACAAAACCAATCCTTGGGTATACTAAGAACTGCCTAGTGCTTGGCAGCTGAACCAACACAATAATACCACCAAACCTGATGTACAGCTTGGATGCTGTTTGTACTCCCAGGTTGACCTTGACCTTAACCTCTGAGCTCCAAGCAGTTCTGATCACCAATGCTGGGTTCCTATACAGCCTACTTATAATAGGACCAGCATCTGGTTTCTAAGCACACTGAGTCTGGCTTCCCCGTGCAAAGTACCCACAACCTTTTGATAGTTGAAGAAACGGCAGAGACAGAGGCCCTGGCAAAGAAGTACCTGCCTATGGAGATCTCAGAACCACCCACTGGCTGCACCCATAGACCTGCATCCATACTATGCTGCCCATGGGATTCTGCCTGGAAAGCCATTCACCTAGCAGGATCCTACCCTGGTAGGAGGGTATACCTGCACCTAAGCAATCTTGGCTGCACACAGTTCCTAGAAAGCCTCCATGAGTATACAGGACTCCCTTCAGGTATCCTGCCTACCTAGCGCTGTCTCAACAGAAGCTAGTACCTGAAGTCCTTTTGGCAACAGCCAATTACAACTGAACAACTTAAGAGCAGTCAAGGTAGAAGGAAAGTAAGTGGAAGACCACAGGAGAGCAGGAAGTAGGTAATGGCTATTAAGGAACTGGAGAGAAAAACAGCAGGGAAGTTCTAGAGAACTATAAAAGTGTTCCAGGCCAAGGGTCTCAGATGCCAACCTGAGTTCTTCAACTGACTTACACTAAGAGCCAAGGATTCCAATACCCAAGCTGGCATAGGCTGTAATTCTGCAGGTGCCACTTGCCACTTGCCAATGCTTCTGTCTAACAACTTGCTGCTATCTATCAGACACTTTGTGAACACAAAAGCTGCTGGAACTACTTGCCTCTCACTATTATTATCCAGGCAGAGGAAAGACCCCCCTCAGCAGGTGACTCCAGCTTCCCACAAGTATCCTTAAGTTCACTTTATATCACCGGAAGCGTAAGTGTTAAAAGGAAGACTGATAACTTCAGTTCGCCCATTCAATGAAGAATTTAAAGAAACCAACAGCTCAAGAATGTGATCGTCTGTGACTATGGAACATCTCAAGAGCATGCAAGAGAGACAAAAGAAAACAATACCAAGGTGAGTTACAAGAAAAAGGATTGTTATATTTTTCCTTTTGTTTTCAGACTGAAATCCCAACTGTTTTACTAAATTACATACACTGTTACTAAATTTCCAACCACAAAAAAAAAAGAGAGAGAGAGAGAGACTTTTAGGTTACAGTGTGTAACCTTAGGTGAGTAATTTAATGCCTCTGGTCTCACTAACCACAGAGAGAAAGTGAGCCTAATAGATCTGCTCTGATGAAATGGCAGCCACCAGCTACACGAGCTACTCAACTCTAGTCCCTGTTCTAAACAATCCTTTCCCATGAGGGCTTTGGCTAACATTATACTGTCTCAATTATCTTACTGAAAATTCTCCTCAAGATCCCAAAGTTAGAAATAAAAATTGCCCTGGAACAAAACCTTAAGCACCACCAGCACACAAAGACAATGCCCATCGATTCATCCTTTTGTTCATTCTCAGGGTTTCTCACAGCCTCAGCATTCTTGACATGTGTGCCTACACCAGGTTTAGCAGCAGCTCTGTCTGCTACTTACCAGATGACAGCTTCAGTCCTCCCCAAGCCCCCAGCTGTAAAATCAAAAACTGTCTACAAAGATTGCTAAATGTGCCCTGAAGAGCAAAATGGCCCCAATCAAACTCCACTGTGATACATCTCTCCTTCATTTCTTAGAACTGAGCTGTGGAAAGATGAAATGCACCAATATTACTAAATCCCTTCTACTTTGACAATACAGAAAAAGAAGCAACCCAGTTCTCCTTACAAGCTGTCTGCCTGAACCTGAACAAAAGTAAAGGTCATTAAAAAGCCAACTAAACATAAAGAAACACAAAGTGTTAGCATCCTGTCAGCAGTTATGCTCCCAAAGGAACTTTATCTGCAATAAGCTTAAGGGGTTTTTTGTTTGTTTTTCCCTTCCTCATACTGAGAAAGTCCTGCAAAATTTCCCAATATGTACATATGTGCTAACCTGAATTTTGAAGCTATAACTAATCTCCCACCCTTAAAAATACAAATTTGTTAGGCACATCAGTTCATATCTGTAATCCTAACACTGAGACAAGAAGGCTGCTAAGAGTTCAAGGCAGCCTAAGCTACATATTGAGATAACGAGTTCAAGACCAACCTGGCCTACAGAGTGAAACACTAATGTAAAATAAGTAGAATATATCTCACACCTGTAATTCCAACACCCAGCACTTAGGAGGTGGAAGCACTAGGATCTGAAGGTCAAGATTATCCTGTGTTACACTGAGGGTGTAAAGTCACAAGCTTGATGATCAGAATTCATTTCCTGGAATCCACCGTAGAATGAGAGAACTAGCTCCCAAAAGTTGTCCTCAAACCTCCACACAGGTGCCATCCATGATATGCATGCCCATATACATACATCACACAAGCGCCCCCCCTCCTCCCTCCCCCCCCCCCCTCTCTCTCTCTCTCTCTCTCTCTCTCTCTCTCTCTCTCTCTCTCTCTCTCTCTCTCGCACGCACATAAAAAATTTTAAGATAAAATAAAACATCTTTTGGTTTTTTGGTGTTTTTTGGACAGAATCACATGTGTTCCAGGCTGGCCTTGAGCTCATTATATAGCTGAAAATGACCTTGAATTCCTGATCCTCCTGCTCTGCCTCCCAAGTGCTAAGATTATAGGCATGTAGCACTATAACCAACTAAAGTTACTAAGGATTGAACCCAGGCCTTTCACATGCTAGGCAGGAGCTCTTCCACTGAACCACATTCCCCAGCCCCCATTATAGCTTCTTAGAGATCTCAAAAGAGCGTGGTGTGACAGTGGCAGCAGCACATCTCTCTAATCCAAGCAGGAGATAAGAGAATCAGGAGTTCTGAACCACCCCCCTCTACAATTTGGAAGCAGCCTAGCTACATGAAACCTTCTCTTTTCAAAAAAGAAAACAAAACAAAATATGGGCCAGCAAGATTTCTCAGAGTATAAAGGCACTTGCCACCAAGCCTGACAACCTGATGTTGTAGAAATTTAGCACAATCACTGTATGGGGTAGAAATTAGCTGTTTTTTAGAAGTACTTTGACCTTGAATCCTTGTGGAAAATGGTGATTGTTTTGCTGAACAGGCTTTGCAGTCATCCCATGACTTTGGTCACAAGATGCCTCAGACACATCTGAGGCTCTTGTACTATTGTGTATTGCACATGATACTTGATAAAAGACTAGAGTCATGGAGGCATGCTATCCTTTCCTTCAGTACAGCATATAAATTAAGATAAAGGACCTTGGTGGGTGGTGGTGGGGCACGCCTTTAATCCCAGCATTATGAAGGCAAAGGCAGATGGATCTCTGTGAGTTCAAGGCCAGCCTGGTCTACAGAGCAAGTTCCAGGACTGGCTCCATAGCTACTGAGAAACCCTGACTCAAAAAAAATAAATAAATAAATAATTAACAAATAAAAAATTAGGGGCCTTAGTATGAGGAAAGACTTTGTGTAACTTTCAAGAAATACTCCTTTGTATGACTGTTTGGGCTTCAATCCATCAGGAGAGGCTGGTCCTTCCTGCTTACCACATAGTCCTTAAATTTTCATCTTGAAGTACCTTCTTTCTTCAACCAACCCACAATACACAGTTCAACCTGACAACCTGAGATGGATCCCCAGGACCTGTATAGTAGAAGGAGAGGATCAACTCCCACAAGTTGTCCTCTGATCTCTACACATGCATCATGACATAAGAACACATATACACACACACAATAAATAAATTTAAAACAATTTTTAAATGTAATATAAAAATGTCTTAAAACACCATTATCCCTTATTCAATCAAAATTATTTAATAAGCAATTGATGTTAATCATGTAGACATTACAGATACTAAGTCACAGATAACAAAGTAAGGTAATTTAATGATTAGCAACTTTGAAATTTATTTCAAATCACTAATTTTTCCTCCAGTTGAGTTGTATAAATTCTTGAAGAAATTTACCATTTAGCTACCTTTATTACAAGACGATCAGAATGTTTTCCTATATTGGAGTCATTGTAAGTACAACACAATGATTAATACTTGCCCTTCATAAGTAGCTGGCAAACAGCCAAATGAGGTAACATTACTTACTAAAAAGCACATTGTTATAACAAAGAAGATGAAATAACAGAGAACTAGGAAGTGAGAAACCCATCAGTCCCTTTTGACTGAGCCAGGGGTAAACAATATTCCAGCAGTCTTTAACTAAACCTGCCTGTCATCTGGATTTGGGAAATGCCCTGATTTCCATGAAACACTTAAGAGCCAAGCTAGTCTCCTCAATATCCAAAGTCGGCTACTCTACTATATAATTATCACTACCAGATTCAACCTTGTAAGACTGCTATGTAAAGGAGAATAGGGTTGACAGTAGTATGTGGAGATAGAGCACACCGTTACATTCCTTGGAACAGCCTTCTGTGGGATTCTGTCCAGTTATCCTTTTTTTATTTATTTATTTTATGTGCATTAATGTAATGGTAGCAGATCCCCTGGAACTGAAGCCACAGACAGCTGTGAGCTGCCATGTGGGTGCTGGGAACCAAACCCGGGTCCTCTGGAAAAGCAGCCAGCTCTCAACTGCTTGGCCATCTCTCTAGCCCCAGTCATCCTTTCAATGCAGTATAATTACTCCCATTAGTTTTGGGACCACATTGTCTCTCAATAAAATAGTCAGATGAAGAAAAAGCTTCTGGAAATTTCCTTCAAGTATTTTATCATCTGATGACCAAAAAAATACATGCCATGCTACCTTGTCATATATAAACTCGAATTCTTCAGACAATGTAATCAGAACCTCTTATTTTAAAATTCTGAAGCTGAGCATACCAGCATACCCCTTTAGCCCCAACATTAGGGAGGCAGAAGCAGCCAGATCTCTGTGAATTTAAGATCAGTCTGTTCTACATAGTGAGTTCCAGGACAACCAGAGCTACATAGTGAGACACTATCTCAAAAAAACCCAAGAAAATAAGTAAAAATAAATAAATAAATAATGCCTATGCTAAAGGAGCCCTGCACTCCGTAGACTGAGGTAAGAGACTTTAAGGCCAGCCTGATCTACATATTAAGCTCCAGGACAGGCAGGACTACATACAGACACCCTATCTCAAGCAAAAATACAACTCCCTCCCCGATTCCAAATATGGTACTCACCACTTTTTACTAGAATTATTTTCATCATAAATATGAAAACACTTTTATTAAGAGCAATTCCTAAGGGATTTACTTGGAGATTCTTCTTTGAGGCATAAAGAGATAACAGTGCCACTGAATAGAGTTTTGTTTTACATTCCCTGCGATACTTTCTTCTCATTTCTTGGTACCCTCTTTTTTTGGGGGGGGTGTTCAAGACAGGGTTTCTCTGTGCATTTGGAGCCTCTCCTGGAACTCGCTCTTGTAGACCAGGCTGGTCTCGAACTCACAGAGATCTGCCTGCCTCTGCCTCCCGAGTGTTGGGAATAAAGGCGTGTGCCACCACCACCCAGTGGTACCCTCTTTCTAAATGAACCTTTTGTCCTCTTCTCCGGGAATATACAAACTAAAGGCACCCAGCTAAAAGAGACAGAGATCAGGAGAAGCAGTGAGAAGTGTTTCTCCACCAAATAAAAGTACTTCAGCTGACAAGTCATTTAACTACATAGCATTGGGTGTACTTCACTCTCAGTCCAAAGTTATGAACCCTCAAGTTACTTAGGCCCATGTAGCCTTCAGAGGAAAATGATAAACAAAAACCTAAGAGCAGTTTCAGGGATAAACTCTGGATAAGTTATTGCAGTTGCCTTTGGGTACTTAAAAATATATCAAGAAGTAGACTCTGCTGGTGGAATGTCTGCCTAGCATGAATGAGGAGGCCCTGAGTACCACACAAGGTATAATGGCATATGCTTTATCTAACACCTGGATCCCAGCACTTGTGAGATGGGGCAGGAGGATCAGAAATTCAAGGTCTGAGAATTTGAAGCTAGCTTGAACTTTGTGAGAATCTCAATCTCTCTCTCTCTCTCTCTCTCTCTCTCTCTCTCTCTCTCTCTCAGGAAATGAGGTAAGAAAGAAGGGAGGGATGGAAGAAAAAAGGGAGGCAGGAAGGTAGGCAAGCAAACATTAAAAAGTGCTACATCCTCAATTGGGAAAGGAAAAGAAACAAGAGCTGTGAAACCTTACAACCGCTGAATTGTAGGAGCGCATCTGAGACCCTGAATTCAATCCACAGCCCCACCCCCACAAAAGCAGGGGCAAGGCTAACATAAGCTGGTGTTCAGTAATTACAGCACTAATAAGTGATGGTTCTGGTCATCCAGCTATTCCAGGAGTCAGTATCCTCTAGGGTTGTGAATTCAGTGAAGACAATGAAAAACTATCCATGATAAACTGAGTCTGCTTATCCTCACAGGACTGTCAGATTTCCCACATCGTTCATCCAGTTCAAGGAATTATGAATGTCTACTTATGTGGGTCCTCACAATGACAGAATCTCAAGTTTACATTAGGATTTTTTTTTAAACCTTCCATGTAGTCCTATATAGATATAATTATATGAAGATCATGTTACCAGTGTTTGAGGTGGTTTAGCAATAGCAGAGACAAATTTGTACTGAACAAACAGTAAACTTAACTGACCAGTTTCTTCCGATAAGCATCTCCAAAATAACTGCCTGAGATTACAGATTTAAAAAGCCCATGAAACAAAATGAAAGTCACCAGTTTCCGCATAAATCAAAACTAAGTCTGGCCAGATATAGTGGTGAACACCTTTAATTCCAGCCCTGGGGGAGGCAGAGGCAAGAGGACCTGTGAGTTTTAGGCCAGCCAGGATTATGCAGTGAAACTCTCTCTCAAAAAACAACAGCCAGGCATGGTGGCACATGCCTTTAACCTCAGCACTTGGGAGGCAGAGGCAAGATTTCTCTGGGAGTTGGAGGCCAGCCTGCTCTGCAGAGCAAGTTCCAGGACAGCCAGAACTAAATACAGAGACCCTGGCTCAGAAAAAAAAAAAAAAAAAAAAGAAGTAGAAAAAAAAAAAAAAAAACTAAGTCTGATTTCACTGCACCTTTTCTTAAAAATACATAACACTGATTAACCACTGTACACCACAGTGACTACAATAAAAAGAAAATTAAAAATTGCTAAAACAAGTCTGGAGAGATGGCTCAGTGGTTAAGAGCACTGGCTGCTCTTCCAGAGGACCTGGGTTCAATGGCAGCTCACAACTGTCTGTAACTCAGTTCCAGGGAATCTGACACCTCCACACCAATGTACATAAAGTAAATTTTAAAAATCTTTCTGTGTACTGAGAATTTTCCATAATAAAAAGTTAGCTTACGTATTTTTAAAAAATAAAATAGCTAAAACAACAGACTCAGTAAGTGTCCAACCACAAATGAAAAGTTTGTGAGGTGGGACCAGCTCAGTGGGTACAGGCACTTGCTGCCAAGACTACCAAGCCTACCTCCCTACAGAATCCATGTGGTGGAAGGAGAGAACTCACTTAACAAAAGTTGTCAACTGATCTTCACATTGGCACCATGGTACCCATTCATGAACATGCACACATGCACACACACAATAAACAAATAAATAACAAACAAATAAACAAATAAATGTAAATAATAAAAATAATAAAAAAGTATAGCTGGGTGGTGGCGATGCACGCCTTTAATCCCAGCACTATGAAGGCAGATGCAGGCAGATCTGTGAGTTTGAGGCCAGCCTGATCTACAAAGTGAGTTCCAGGACAGACTCCAAAGCTACAGAGAAACCTGTCACAAAAAAAAGAAAAAAAAATCGAAAAATGTGAGCTAATGTATGTCAAACTCAATTAATAGTTTGATTTAGTCATTCCACCATATTGTACCCCATAATTACAATTTTGTCAGCTAAAGACAACAAAGTAGTCTCCTTTCTTCTTCAACCTATACTTTCATTTGTTACCTCCAGGTCTTGCATATTCTCAAAGCTGAATTATACCTGTTCTTCAAAACTCAAGTCAACTCTACCTCATCTGTCATAGTTGTCCAATGACACCAATATAACCATATCTTCCTCTCTAAAACTGAAACCATATATTGTCTATCCTCATTTACTTTGCTGCCATGCACTATAACATTTCTGACTTCATACAGACTATACAAGATAGTTTCATTAAGAAACATGTTGCTAGCTGGGTGGTGGGAGCACACAGCCTTAAACCCCAGCACTCAGGAAGCAGAGGGAGGCAGATTTCTGAGTTCGAGGCCAGCCTGGTCTACAGACCAAGTTCCAGAGCAGCCAGAGCTACACAGAAAAACCCAGTTCCAAAAACAAAAATAAACAAACAAAAAAGAATCATGTTACTGGGATGGGGGTGAAAGGGTGTTGCCTGTAATCCCAGTAACAGGAGGTTTAGGCAGGATGGAGTTCAAAACCAGCTAGAGCTGTCTACATAAGGAGAAATAAATAAATAGATAAATAAATGCCTTAAGACAGTTTAGTGGTAGACACTTACTTGCCTAGCATGTATAAAGGCCTAGTTTAATACTCAAGGCCACGATGCACTTTCATTTATCTAAGCAGACTCTGCAAAGGTCGCACAGCATGAAAAATCACTTACCTGTATTTCTCAGAACTTGTCCCCATCCTTATGCAACGCATGAGGACTGCTAAGACTGTTTGCCTTGTTTTTAAGAACAAAAACACATATATGCTTTCACCTCACCTTCAGGGCATCTTGCAGAGAACCCTGTCTGTATGTATGCAGCATTTGTTATATTAAACACTAATCAACTTCAATTTACAAGTCAGGCCTGACAAACAATAGATCAGAGTAAAAAGACCAACAAAGATCATCCATGCATCCAACTAAGGCTTGGAAAAATACCTAAAAAGCTTTTAAATCATCCCTTTGAAGTGAAGACTTCAGGTAATCAAAAGAAAAAGACATTTACAGTATGTCTTCTCACTCTGAAAGGCAAATCGGTGAATGCACACTTACACACCCAAAGGCTACCTATGTGAAGAGAGTTCCTGCAGAGCTACAGATGCTTTGATTCGGAGTGTTGGCACTTAGCCTTAATCTGCCCTTTGTCTCCAGTACCTTCTGAGAGTTTCCCAAAGGTGCAAGCCTATGCAAAACTTGGTTGAGAAAAATCCAGCAAACCAAGGTATTCCTTGATGGAGATGTTGCATTTGGCACTGTCCCTTTGAGAAGCTTAGAATTTTTGGGTTATGGAAATTAACTTGCTAAAGATGTAAACTGGGTAACAATAAAGAAGTTCCTGGCAGCCTTCCGGTGGTGGCGCATGTCTTTAATCCCTGATCGGGAGGCAGAGGCAGGCAGATCTCTGTGATCCTGGTCTACAGAATGAGTTCCAGAACAGCCAGGGTTGTTACACAGAGAAACCCTGTCTGGGGAGGGGGGGGGGTTGGCTAAGGGAGAATGGCTCAGTCCTCAAGAGGCTGATCCCCCCTCCCTGCCCCTGCAGCTGAAAGAGGCTAAAGATCATCCTTAGAGTGCCTCTGTGCCTTCTTTCCTGTTCCTGATCTACAATGCATCAGTCACATTTAATAATATGTCACTGGTCTTACACGCCCATCGGCTAAATTCCAAACTCCCTCTCTGTAGTGAGAGTTCTAATATCTGCTGGAAAAAATAAGTTTGGGAAATTCTTTCCCAAACTGAAATATGGAAGACAGAACATCAGCATACAGCAAAGGCAGCAAGTGAAACCAGCCGGCATTAGATGTAGCTAATTATGAAGCTGGAGATGGAACAAATAAGAAAGGAAATGTCTTAGTTGCCTCGACAGCACAACTTTCAATTGAAGTCCTTATTCACTGAACTCCATTTGTGCTTCTAAGAAATAAGACAGAGGGGCTGGAGAGATGGTTCTTCCAGAGGACCCAGGTTCAATTCCCAGCACCCACATAGCAGCCTACAACTGTCTGTAACTCCAGTCTCAGAGGATCTGACACCTTCGCACCAATGCACATAAACTAAATTTAAACTAAAAAAAAAAAGGCAGGGCGGTGGTGGCACACCCCTTAGTCCCAGCATTCGGGAGACAGAGGTAGGCAGATCTCTGTGAATTCAAGACCACCCTGGTCTACAGAGTGAGTGCCAGGACAGCCTCCAAAGCCAGAGAAACCCTGACTCGAAAAACCAAAAGGAGGAGGAGGAGGAGGAGGAGGAGGAGGAGGAGGAGGAGGAGGAGAAGGAGAAGAAGAAGAAGAAGAAGAAGAAGAAGAAGAAGAAGAAGAAGAAGAAGAAGAAGAAGAAGAAATAAGATAGAAACATAAACTTAGTAGGCCCACTCTTATGAGTGAATTCAAAGCCAGGTGCAGTGGCAACACCTTTAATCCCTGCACTCGGGAGGCAGAGGCAGGTAGATCTCTGTGAGTTGGAGGCCAGCCTGGTCTGAATAGCAAGTTCTAGGACAGACAGGACTACATGGTAAGACCTTATTCAATACACATAAACATAAAATAAATTATGATACAGCCACCCGTCAAGAAGGAACCTTGACACCCCCCAAGAAAAAGAACTATAACTCTACAAAGACAATTAGTCAAACGTATGATTAACATTCACCTTGCCATTCTCTCCACCGTAACTACAATTCAACCCAAAGGAGTTTCTGGTTCGGGTGCCGGCACTGGCTAGCATTCTGCAGAAGCGTTTTCTTCTCAAGCCATAGCCCTTCCTCTCTACTGGCTGACAGCCTGGCAGAAATGAGTGAGAACCAATTTTATAGCAGAGGCAAGCAGTGCCCCACATTGTGTCCTGTATTTTTATTTTTATTTTTCCTGAACAGAAAGAATGAAGGGATGGGCTGGGAAAGTAGAGCTAAAGGCACTGGCAACATGACATCTAAAATAAACTAAGTCGAAACAGTACGTCCTGCTTTCTTCCTAAAGCCATTTCCTTCGATAGCAACAGGGAGCGCAGACGGTGTGCCAGTCATTAGTACGCTGCTATTTTCACTTTCACAAGAACCCTGGAATCTCCGAAGAGCACAATCCCCTTCTTCCCTGCTAACCTTCCAAACCTCCTCTTTCCACACAACCTACTAGGGAGTCCTCAGCAATCCGCTATTTTGTCTCACGGAGGATGCGGAAGGGGGTGGATCTAGTTGAGAAATCGGGGGGGAAAGAGAGGAAGGTGAGACGCAACCACGAAAAGAGTACAGGGGATAGGTCATCGCGGAAAGGAGACGAGGAAGAGGACTGCGAGCAAAAAGAGCGGAGGATTCACCGAGGAAGAAAGACAAAAAGATGGGGGTGGTGTTGGGGAGCGGAAGCGAAATGAGGGGCAGGTTGGAGCGGCCGCGGAAATGAGGGCTAGGCAGGAGTGACCGACCCCGGCCCTGGCCGCTCAGCACAGCTGCCAGTGCCGGGAGACAGCGGGCAGCAGGGACGGAGGACACCGGGGGTGTGCAGGC
Source organism: Cricetulus griseus (assembly GCF_003668045.3). Lineage (NCBI taxonomy): Eukaryota > Metazoa > Chordata > Mammalia > Rodentia > Cricetidae > Cricetulus > Cricetulus griseus. The sequence continues at coordinate 59,771,356 of NW_023276806.1, forward strand.
AGCTTGAGACCCAGGTTCCAGCCCGCGGGGCCAAGGACCTACGCGGCGCCCGAGGGCGGGACACACGGGGCTCTTACCGGTAGTTTGGGGCTGACCTCGCCCTTACAAAAGTGGCAGAAGAAACGGTGCGCGGCGACAGAGGAGCCCGCGTCCGCCCCCGCCGCAGATGCCTCCGCCATGTTTCGCCTCGGCCGCGGATGTCCGAAAGGGCGGCCGGCGGGCCCTGCCCAGGCCGCTACCTCCCGGGCTGCGTCGCCGCGCCGCCGCCGCCGCCGCCGCCGCCGCCGCCGCCGCCGTCGCCGCCTCCTCTGTGCGGCCGGCCGCTCCAGGGCCCGCAGGGGTCACGTGAGTCCGCCCGGCCCCAAGAGGCCCGCCCGCCAGCGGCCGCGCGACCCGAGGCCCGCCTCCCGGCACCAAAGGCAGAGGAGAAGAGACCGCCCGCCAGCACCTCAGACAGCCCCCGGCCGGTCCTCCAGCCTTCCACCGAGAGGAAAGAGAGAGCGTCCCCGGAAACCACCGACACTGCCGGCTAGAACGGTCCCTGCTCTGAGCCCTTCCGCGTCCGCCTGGGTATGGCGCTCCGCTTTCCAGAAGGGGCGGTGGGCTGCCTCTGAGCTTAGGCTGCTAGTCTCCGGAGGAGAGGAGAGAGAGCATTTGGAGCTTCTAAATTAGCACTGACCCTGAGGTTAGTGAGGAACGCCGCCGGAATGTGGAGGCCCTGACTCAGGGCCAAGAAACGAAGTCCGGAACAGGAACTTGCATGACGGGAAAGGAGCCAGGCGCCTTGGAAATGCTTTTCAAGGATGGCAACTGATCTAGGGATGTTTCTCCAAAGAAGGGCGGATAAGTGAAATAGTCTCCCCTGCGACATCGTGGCAAGAGGGACAAAGACTTAGGTACTAAAGCGTTGGGAAAATAGATGAATAGTGGCAGGCACAGCTTGTGATAGGGAGGTAATTCGTAAAGCAACTGCATCCATTTCTGCTTGCGTCTCATTTGTTAAGGTGTGGAAATTTAATATGGTTCTCAAGTTATTAGAACATAACTTCTAATTGAAACACCCTGCTGAGAAGCTCTTTACTTCGCTTCTAAATTGTGGTTGATGGCTCGGGAACGATACTTTGTACTTCCACAGAGCGGTGAACCTTAGTTATTTGTATCTATTACAGATTTTTACAAGTCATTTGCATCCCCTCTCCCCTTCATTTAGAGGTCTCACTCGGTTGGTATTTATTGTGTAGCCCAGGTGGGCCTTGAATTTATGGCAGTCCTGCTTTAGTGCTGGGATTACAGATGGGGGTCGCCACACCCACATTAATCCAGACTTTAAAGATAAGGAAACCAAACATACTCTCATAAAAATAAATAGGATAAAGGGGAAAATGGCTTTTTTTTTGAAACAGGCTCTCATGTAGCCAGGCTGGCCTTAAACTCAATATGTAATTTTGAACCCCAGGCCTTCCTCCTACCTTCACATCCCAGTTGCTAAACCACAGACATGTACACCACCATACCTGGCTTTAGAAAATATGTCTGATGTCTAGTCTTCCAGTCTTGTTTTGATGGGCAGGTGAATCACCCACCAGTCTAACACAGGCTGGCTTTGAACTCACTTGGTACCCCACGTTGGTCTAGAACTATTGATTCTTTTGTTTCTGCCTCCTGGTTGCTAGAAGTGTACACCAGCATACCCAGCCATTGCAATTACTTCTATTACAACACATAACAATTTTGTGCTAGTTATATTGTGCAGTCATTTAAAATATTGGCATAGTGTATGCCCATTTAAGGTTATACTATAATTTATTGATGGACTGTTTTAGTATGTCAGTGCCAATATTATGAAGAGAACTAATGACATGTTTTTTAGTTGTTATTTCCTTGGAATTAAGGTGCCCAAATTAAAGTATTAAGGCAAATACATTCGGGAGTTTAAGGTTTTGATGTGTATTGTCAAGTTGCCTTCCAGAAAAAATATGTGAATTTATGTTGTTGTTCTTTCCTAGTTCTAAGGCTCCAAGCACAATGACTCAAGCAGAAATTAAACTGTGTTCTTTATTGCTGCAAGAGCATTTTGGTGAGATTGTAGAAAAAATTGGAGTCCACCTAATCAGAACTGGCAGCCAGCCTCTTAGAGTAATTGCCCATGACACGGGAACATCACTGGATCAGGTATGTTTAGATAGCACCAGTTTGTTCTCTGTAACTTTTTTTTTTTTTTTTTTCCCGAGACAGGGTTTCTCTGTATTGTTTTGGAGTCTGTCCTAGAACTCGCTTTATAGACCAGGCTGGCCTCGAATTCACGCCTGCCTCTGCCTCCCGGGCAATGGTATTAAAGGCGTGCGCCACCAACACCCTTCGCTCTCTTTAACTTCTTTAATTCATTTCCTTCAGTCACATTTTAACAATGGTACTCCTTCCCCTGGAAAACAGAAAAAGAGAAAGCCTGCCCTATGATCAGAACCACTATGGGGTGGGGTGGGGGCATGGTATTGTACTTAGGCCCCAGAATACTGCTTCTCAGAATGTTCCTAGCTTCTCTTTGCTGTGTAAGTAATATTTGTTCTTCCCATGTCACACTCATTTATTCACAGTAAGTCTACTATCTAATTCTGCCTTTAAGGAATAAAAATGATAGGAAAAATGGGTAAAGAATTGTGATAGAGATTTTTATCATGATCCTGGCTGAGGATGTAGCTCAGGTGGTAGGGTAACTAGCATGTAGGATGTCCTGGTTTGGTCTCTAACACAACATAAAACTGGGTGTGATGATTTATGTTTATGATCCCAGCACTTGAGAGGAGGAAGCTCAGAAGTTCAAGGTCATCCTCAGCTTACCTTGGGCTCCATGAGACCCTGATTCAAAAGAGAAAATTAGCTGGGTAGTGGTAGCACACGCCTTTAATCACAGCACTCGGAAGGCAGAGGCAAGGGGATCTCCGTGAGTTCCAGGACAACACAGAAAAACCCTGTCTTGAAAAACAAAAGCAAAAAAAACCACAAGAAACCAGATAGAGATCGGGGATAATGTGAACATCATAGCAAGGAATTATCTTGATTTCTTCCATTGATATTTGATTCTTACGAGCTACACTAACACATAGAGGAAGTAAGATTCTATGTGCAGTCAAGTCAAATTCAGTCCCTGTCCTGTCATGGCAGGAACTGGCCCAGATGGCTGCCACAACAAGTCCTGCTGCTCATGGGCCCTGGGTCCCCTGTCCTGGGACCTAGGGATAAGTTTAGCTGCAGACATTGTAGACACAGGAGTCCTTGGAGCAGACAAGGGGCAGGGCCTGTTCAGATGGACCTGTATTGTTTCAACTCAGACCTAGTTGCTTTAAAAAAATTAAAAATTATAAAAAGATTCAGAAGTCTCTTGGCTAGTGATATGTTGCTTACTAGGCTGTTGGGGGTGGGTGGCATTGCCAGCAGTAATGAACTACATAGCTCCATGTCTTTCTTCTCTTTTTTTCTGGGTCCTATCTAGGTGAAAAAAGCTCTTTGTGTCCTCATCCACCATAACCTCGTGATCTATCGTGTGCATAAACGCAGTGTTGTGGAGTATGAAGCCCAGTGTAGCCGGGTATTGCGAATGCTTAGGTATCCTCGGTACATCTATACTACCAAAACGCTGTACAGTGACACTGGAGAGCTGATTGTTGAAGAGCTCCTGTTGAATGGCAAAATGACAATGTCAGCTGTTGTGAAGAAAGTAGCAGATCGACTCACAGAGACCATGGAGGGTCAGTACTGGATCTACAGCTCTTAGAAAAAGCACAGATTGGCTGGCTTCTCCATCTTCTTAGGCCATCTCACCTGCCTCTCTCCCCCTGTTATACAGATGGCAAGACCATGGACTATGCTGAGGTATCAAATGCATTTGTGCGACTGGCAGATACTCACTTCGTACAGCGCTGTCCCCTGGTTCCTGCCACTGGCGATTCTGACCCTGGGCCACCACCACCTGCCCCAACCCTTGTCATTAATGAAAAGGACATGTACCTAGTTCCTAAACTGAGCTTGATAGGTAAGGAATTTTCATCCTGGAACTACCATTTGCCCTAATTCTGGATTCTTCTTCACTGATTGTTAGGTGAATGAATACCTGATTGTTTACCAGTTACTTGGTGTGTGCCAGTTATTGTAGTACGTAATAATGTGAAAACCCATGATCCCTTCCCAGAAGATACCAGTCATATAGGTATGTCACACACTTGTGTTAAGGACTATGGAGAAAGTCGTTGTAGTACATAATAATGGAAAACTCATGATCCATTCCCAAGATAGCAGTCACATAGATATGTCACATACTGTGATAAGAACTATGGAGAAGCCAGGTATGGAGGAATGGGTTTGTGCAATGGGTAACAGCTTATGTTTTTCTGAGAAAGTCCAATTTGATCTGGATCTTTTTTTTTTTTTTTTTTTCCTTCAAGACAGGGTATAGGGCTTCTCTGTGTATCTCTCTAGACCAGGCTGGCTTCGAACTCACAGCCTGCCTCTGCCTCCTGAGTGCTAGGATTAAAGGCGTGCGCCACCACCACCCAACTTGATCTGGATCTTGATGAAGAAGTAGGACCTACCAGTAAGGCGATAGAAGATGGGTATTTTTAAAACTAGTGTGTAATAATAAGAAGAAATAAGAGCATTGGAGAAAGTGAAAGGTCAGTGTAGAAGCAAGGTGAGCAAAGTTCAGAGAAGCTTGAGAAAAGGCTAGAGAGTGGAGGGACGAGGTAAACAAGGCCGTGTAGAATGCCTGGTCTTTAACCTAAGAGCAAAGGGAGACTACTCTGGTTTTAAGCAGGAAATGACATGATCTGATTTACATTGTAAATTGTCTAATAAAGGCTGAAAGGACAGGGCAAAGGTAAATAGAGACAGACTAGTGAAAAAGTAGATATAGGAGCAGTAAGAAGATAAGTGTCAAGAGTGACATCTGTGTGTCTGATTTGCACCCATGGGAGCACGATGGTACCATTCACTGAAAGGAAGCATAGGAGGAGAAGCAGTTTGAGATCAAAGACTATGGATTTTCTTTTTTTATATATATATATATATAATTTATTTTTATTTTATGTGCATTGGTGTTTTACTTGCATGTATGTCTGTGTGAGGGTGTCTGATCCCCCGAAACAGAGGTTACAGACAATTATGAGCTGCTATGTGGGTGCTGGGAATTGAGCCTGGGTCCTCTGGAAGAGCAGCCAGTGCTCTTAACCACTGAGCCATCTGTCTCTCCAGCCCCAGAATTTTCTTTTCTTTTGGTTGGCTTTTTTGTTTTTGTGGTGGGTTTTTATTTGTTTTGTTCTGTTTTTTTTTTTTTCCAAGTAAGGTTCTCACTATGTAGCTCCAGCTGTCCTGGAACTCAACTTCATGACTGGATTTTTTTAAACATACTGAATTTTAGATGATATCCTCAGTCTCCTAACCAACTCTTAACTTGAGGCAGCTACAAATGTATTTGGGCTTTATTTCCTGTCATCATATGATATATAGTCTAGTTGTTCAATATTTTATTTGTCAGGAAAAGGTAAGAGGAGGAGATCATCTGACGAAGATGCTTCTGGAGAGCCCAAGGCCAAGAAACCAAAACACACAGATAACAAAGAGGTAATGGGGCTTCCTGATTAGCAGTCCAGGGATCGCCCTCAGATAACAAGTTCCAACAGAACCTCAGTGCTCCTGACTAAGAAGAAGTAGGATTATGAACTTCAGTAAGTGTTCGTCAGGAATAGACCAATGGAAACAATGCTACCACACCATCTCTGCCCTCTTCTCACAGGCCCTCTTTTTACTAAGGAGCATTGAGAACTCCTGAGAGGGGAGGGGCTTTGTAGAAGGAATGTTTCATTCCCTTCTGAGGCTTAAGTTGTTTCACTGAATAATGGTACTGATTTATACAAAGGAGGGAGTAGAGCTGGGTGTGTTTTTGCATCCCTTTAGCCCCAGCACTGGGTACGCAGAGGCAGGCAGATCTCTATGAATTCAAGGCCAACCTAGTCTACAGAGCAAGTCCCAGGACAGCCAAGGCTACACAGAGAAACTCTGTCTTGAAAAGAGAGAGAGAAAGAGAGACTTTGGCCAGGGGTGTAGCCCAGTTGGTAGATAGCTTGCCTGGCATGCATGAGGCCTTGGGTTTGATTCCCCAGTACCAAATAAAACCAGAAGTAATACCCAGTGTGATAACCCATGTCTTTAATCGAAACGCTTAGAAGGCAGAGACTAACAGATCTTTGTGAGTCAGAGGCCAATCTGGTCTACATAGTGAGTTCCAGGACAGCCAGAGCTACATAGTGAGACCCTATCTCAAACAAACCATAAGTGGTGGTGCACAACTATAATCCCAGCACTCAGAAGGTACAGGCAAGAGAATCAGAAGTTCTAGGTTATCCTTGCCCCTCCCCCTCCTCAAAAAAAAACAGAAAAAAAAAAAAAAACATCAAACAAATGAAAAGAGAGAACCTAGATAAAGTTCAAGATTTTCAGTATGGCGGGAACACATAGACCTATGAGGACTAGTGGTGAGGCATTAAGTTTAGAAAGATGCATTTAAGCCTGAACTGTTATAATACCCTATCAGCACCCCTATAAAGATGCTAAAGAACATAAGCCAGTTGTGGTGGTGCATGCCTTGTAATCCCAGCACTAAAGAGGCTGACACAGGAGGATTGCTGCAAATTCAAGGCTAGCCTACTACTTAAGGAGTCCCTATCTTTGAAAAATAAATAAGTAAATCTCAAAATTATGGCTAAGAGCTGGGGCAGTAATTCAGTGGGTAAAGCAATTGCTGCACAAGCATGAGGAACTAAGTTCTAGTCCCTAGAACCTACTTAGAGCTAGTTGTGGTAGCAGACAACTATAATCTAGGTGTTCCTAAGGCGAGGTAGGAGACAAGACCTAGAGTTTCCAGAAGCTCACAGGCCAGCTATCCTGCTATATAAAGAAGCAAAGATACCCTGACTCAAGCCAAGATAGAATTCGAGGATTGACCCCTGAAGTTGTCCTCTGACCTCCACACCCATGCTATAGCACACATACTCCCACACATGCATACGCACATCATACACTCGTACATAGACATAGAATTAAGCACATACACTCCAGAAAAAGAAAGTAGCATAGCCAACACAGAATAATTGATTTCTCATACCCATAGACCTGCCCCCTTCTAAGCTGCCTTTTCTTAGTGACAGATGCCTACTGCCGTGAGTTTAGGCAAAATTCCTTGAAATTCTTCTATCTCACTAATCCCTATTAGCCCAGTTTCCAAAATTACCTCCTATCTAGCTATTTCTTACCATTCCTGTTATATCCCTAGTCTAAGAGACCATGTTGTCTCTTTGTGTGTGTAGAGGGGGTTCTGTGCACGTGTGTTGGTACCCGTGCCTGTGCACATACGCACTGAAGCCAATAGGAGTTCATGGTCCCCCTCAGTTATATAGTAAGTTCCTTGCTAGCTAGAGCTACATGAGACCCTGTCTAAAAAAAAGAAGAAAGCCAAGCTAAAGACTATTAAAATCTACAAATGTGATCTGCAAATGTTAATCTTCAGACTATGGATATGGCCCGACCCAAAAATCACAGGAGAGTCCCTGGGGCTTACCAGCCATCCTGGCCCTCAAACCCAGGGAGAGACTCTGACTCAAAAAGTTAACAAAAGTAGATGCCTATGGTCTAGAAAGATGTGATAGCGGTTAAGAGCACCTCCTATTCTTCCAGAGGGTCAGAGTGTGACTCCTAGCCCCTGTGTCTATAATTCTAGCTCCAAGAAAGCCAACACCTTCTGGCCACCTTGGCAGACACACATACATAACATGAATTAAAGAAAGAAATGTTATGCTGTGCTGTGGTGGCACATGCCTTTAATCCCAGCACTCAGGAGACAGAGGCAGGCACAGAGGCAGGTGGACCTCTGTGAGTTGGAGGTAAGTTCCCAGATAGCCGGGGCTATGTAGAAAGACTCTGTCTCAAAATAAAAAAGTAGCATGGTGTCACAAAGCTCTAGTCCCTGTACTTAGGAGGTAAGTTGAGAAAATGTCCAATTATGCCACATACTTCAAAAAAAGTCAAATAAGAGCCGGGCATTGGTGGCCCACACCTTTAATCCCAGCACTCGGGAGGCAGAGGTAGGTGGATCTCTGTGAGTTCAAGACCAGCCTGGTCTACTAGAGCTAGTTCCAGGATAGCCTCCAAAGCCACAGAGAAACCCTGTCTCGGGGGAAAAAAAAAAAAAAAAAAAAAAAAAAAAAAAGAAGGCCCTTGTGAACAATAGTGGGACTGGAATTCCAGTAACAACTGAAATTTCATATAGAAGTGAAGATAGGTTGAGTAAAGCCAGAAAGTATAGCTAGGAAGAAAAGGAAAGGAGGGAGGAAAGGGGTTGGAGGGAAATCCTTCTAGAAAGAGACTTGAGCAGGGGAGGAAGGAAAGAAGGAAGGAAGGAAGGAAGGAAGGAAGGAAGGAAGGAAGGAAGGAAGGAAGGAAGGAAGGAAGGAAGGGGAAATCTTCTAGAAAGGGACAAACAGGGTAAAAGCTGATGAGAAGAAAGTAAAAAAGGAAAGTCTGCAAGTTTAAAGGACAGGAAGCAAATGTGATCTGGATCCCAAGACCCAGTAAGAGAACACAATCTGAAGTAGCATTGTGGCCAATGCCCTTAGGTAAAAAGACAAGCATTTTCCTGGGAGAGAGGGAAAAAGGAAAGGAGGTGGTTTTCACAATGTTGGATGAGTTCTGGCTTCTATTCTTCCTGTGACATCAAGGAGAAAGTCATCTGCAGAGAGTAAGGGAGGTGTCAGGTGAGAGATTTGAGGGTAATGGAGAGGAATTACCAGGGAGAAGGAAGATGTTGAATTCAGGGGACTTGAAGTGAATGTGTCAGGACACACTCACTAGTTCACACTCTTGATTTCCTTTTCTCTTAACCCATTTAATTGCTACAGTATCTCAAAACAAATGGAACTTTAACATCTAAGCTTACTAGAAAACTGCATTGTGTTTCTTTTAATTTTTTTTTTTAAGATTTATTTATTTATTTGTCATGTATACAGTGGTGCCAGAAGAGGGCACCAGATCACGTTACAGATGTGATCTGGATCCCAAGACCCAGTGAGAGAACACAATCTGAAGTAGCAACCATGTGGTTTCTGGGAATTGAACTCAGGACTTCTGGAAGAACAGTCAGTGTTCTTAACCTCTGAGCCATCTCTGCAGCCCCTGCACTGTATTTCAATGTTTCTCTCTAATCCTTTTCTCACCTCAGCCCATTCCAGACGATGGGATTTATTGGCAAGTCAACCTTGACAGATTCCACCAGCACTTCCGTGACCAAGCAATTGTGAGCGCAGTTGCAAACCGAATGGACCAGGTAACATCTAAGTGGTTCAGCCAGTGTTGAGCAAGAAGTAAGGTCAATTATTCAGGTGGTTGTTAGCTGTGGCCAGCGGCTCAGAGGCATCAACAGTGAATTCTGAATTCTTGTTTCCTTTCCAGACAAGTAGCGAGATTGTGCGGACAATGCTCCGGATGAGTGAGATAACCACTCCCTCGGGTGCCCCATTTACCCAGCCCCTGTCCTCCAATGAGGTACACTTCAATTTCCTTTTTGTTTCTTTTCTTTTTTTTTTTTTTTTTTTGTTTGTTTGTTTTTGTTTTGTTGTGCTGTGTTTGGGTTTTTGTTTTGGTCTTTCAATGTAACCCTGACTGTCCTAGAACTTCCTAGGTTGCCCTACTATCCCTGAAATCACAGAGACCCACCTGCCTCTGCTCCCCGGTGCTTCACTTAGAGGTCTGCACCACCACCACTCCTGGTTTAGCTGTTTTTGTGCTAGCTCTCTGATAAACATAGGTATTATAACAGTTATTAGAAATAACTTGTAGGGTTGTGTTGATACCTGTGCTTTGGAGGCGAAAAGGAGTTTCTGTTGTTGGAATAGGGCAAAGATTTCTTGGAAATGGTAAGCACAAGACTGTTTGGCCACTTAGGATCCAGCTTTTTAAAATGTTAAGCAATGGGGGTGGGAGAGATGGCTCAGTGGTTGAGAGCACTTGACTGCTCTTCCAGAGGACCCAGGCTCAATTCTCAGCTCACACAAGACAGGGCACAACAGTCTGTAACTCCAGTTCAAAGGGATCTTACTCCCTCTTCTGACTTCATTGGTTGCTGTTTACACACTGGTCATACGTTCATGCAGGCAAAACATATATATGAATAAGGGAATTAGGAAAAAAAAAAAAACAGGCATGGTGGCACATGCCTTTAATCCCAGCACTCAGGAGGCAAAGGCAGGTGAATCTCTGAGTTCAAGGCCAAGCTGGTCTACAAAGCAAGTCCTAGGACAGCCAGGGCTACACAAAGAAACCCTGTCTCAAAAAAAGTGTTAAGCCATTATTATAGTTAAATATCTGTCAAGTACAACATATTTCTAATTGTTTTAAGAATCTAAGTACCAGGTGTGCTGGCACATGCATGAATTTTACCTGTTTAGAAAGATGCTGAGGATTGCTTGAGTTCAGGAGTTCAAAGCTAGACTGGCCTTTCTCATGAAAGCCTTAGCATTTTAGACATTACATTTCTATTACTTTTATAATTACACTTACTTAAGTCTTGTTATTATACTTTATATTATTTCTAAGTTTTTGTAGTTGGTTGATTTGTTTGGACAGGGCCTGGTCTGGAACTTGCTCTGTAGACCAGGCTGGCCTCTGTTTCCCTATGCTATGATTAAAGGCCCTGCTTTCTGAGTTTTTGACCCTTGTAAATTTGACCCTTGTAAATTTCATGAGTTTCTTGAGCCTTGTAAGTTTTAGCTTCCAGAGTCTTAAGAGCCTCCCTCTGGAATGGAAAGTTTAACTTTGGAGACTTTGGCTACACAACAACCCACAGTCTTCCCGTCTCAGCCTCTGGGATAGCTGGTATTAACTGCAGATATGCACCACTGTACTTGGTTGTACTTTCCTTTAATTAATTACTTATTAGTAGACATTTGGGTTGTTTCTTATTTTACTCTGTTTCTGTCAGGGTCTGACTATGCAGCACTGACTATTTAGAACACACTCTGTAGACCAGGCTGGCTCCAAACTCAGAGATCCACCTGCCTCTGCCTCTCAAGTTCTATGATTAAAGAGGCTCACCCCCTTGGCCTTTGTTTTACTCTTATAAACAATGATATATGAATATTTTTAGACATTTTTATGTTTTGAAATCTAACATTAGGACATCTGGTTTCAGTCGTGTTAGCAGTTCTGCATTCCCAGGCCCCACTTCCAGAATCCTCTTCTGTTTGTTCACAGATCTTCAGGTCCCTGCCTGGCAGCTATAACATCTCTAAGCAAGTCCTTGATCAGTACCTCACACTGCTGGCTGATGACCCAGTAAGTCTCCTCACCCTCTTGGTCTAGTTAAAATTTATCTCTGCCACTAAATCCTAATATTCTCCTGTAGCCTTCTTGTCTACTTAGGCATCCCAGACAAAGTCCCCATCATTCAGCAGAAACTACCTGCTTCAGATGCTTGGCCAGATTTGCTCCACGGCAAGCAGAATCACTGGACTTTACATTCAACTAACATCATTTACTCTTTCTTTTTTACAGCTAGAGTTTATTGGAAAGTCTGGCGACAGTGGTGGAGGAATGTATGTCATCAGTATCCTTGTCAATTGTCTGTTCTGTCAGAACCCCTGAGTTTGGAAGCAGAAGGGTGACCTAGAAAAGATTGTTTTTTGTTTTCTGTTTTTTTTTTTTTTTTTTTTCATTGAAATAGTCTCATGTAGCCCAGGCTGACCTTGAACTCACTGTGTAGCCTAGTTGTTAGCACTGAACCCCTGATCCTCCTGCCTCTACCTCCCAAGTGCTGGGATTAGAAGCATGTGCCACCCCAGGAAAGGAGTTTTCTGATCCCTAATATAACTAAACAACTTCAAAAGTTGAAATAACTTTCTATTAATTTTCTGTGAACTTTCAGTGAGTTACATTAATGAAAATCAAAACAGCCCGGGACTGCCATCATTCGGTAGCGCCTCACTCACAATGTACAAGGCTCTGGGCCAGACCAGCAGCCCTGCAACAGAGAAAGAAGAAGGTGGGAGAGGTGAGGCAGAGAGCTGGGGAAAGGGAGTATGATGGTCAGTGCTTATAATCAGAGCAGCTTGGAGACCGAGACAGAAAAGTTGAATGTTCAAAGTCAGTCTGGGATACATAGTAAGATACTGTCTCAAAAAAGGGGGGAGAGGCTGGAGAGATGGCTCAGTGCTTAAAAGCACTGACTACTCTTCCAGGGGACCCAGGTTCAATTCCCAGCACCCACATGGAAGCTCACAACTGTAACTCCAAGGTCTGACACCCTCACACATACAGGTAAAACACCAATGCACATAAAGTAAAATTAAGAAATAAGTTTACTTAAGTAAAATCCTTGCAAATGTTAATATACTTATATTATACATGAATTGTGAAGAGCAAAAATTATTTAATTTTTAGTTATAAACTTGGAATTTAGTCATAAAACTAAGTCACAATGACCAGGCCAAACATTACTGAATGCCCTTAACCTCTACAATAAAGACCTCCATAAGGCATTGGCCTCCCTAGCCACCGCGACTCTGGAGTCTGTCATCCAGGAGAGGTAAGAGGCTCTCTGATTGGGGTTGGACTCAAACACTTTCTAGCCGCACGCCATTTAACAGGTAATTTGGTTTTTATGGTATACTTTGCCATGCACACTTTCATCTTCCAGTGAAACTATTCTTCTCTGTAAAACTAATTCCTAGTTAGTAAATTAACCAGCCATCCTAAAGCTCTGTAATACAAGAGCCGTGGCCCTCAAAGGAGTGGGCATTTGGTGACAAGTTATGATTAACAGTGCCATCACCAACTTCTGAAGCTATGAAAGGACTCTTGACTGCTGTCCCCCTCTGCTCCTGACCCCACATATGGAATAGTACATCCACACTCTGAGATAAATATACCATGTGTTTCTTTGTTCCTTCCCAGATTCGGGTCTCGCTGTGCCAGAATATTCCGTCTGGTATTGCAGAAGAAACACCTGGAGCAGAAGCAGGTGGAGGACTTTGCCATGATTCCTGCAAAGGAGGCAAAGGATATGCTGTATAAGATGCTCTCAGAGAACTTCATATCACTCCAGGTAGCCACAGCTTTATTGCCTGCCGAGCGGCAAGCCTGACCAAGGCAGGAAAACCTCCTAAGGAAGTTACTTTGGGTTCCCAAGACAGACACTACAGCCACCTCTGAAACAGAAAAAAAGGATTAACACAGACATAGCAAATCCATGAAGAATCATGTAGAGTTTATCTGGCCTAGTAAGAGAGACAGGCAGAGCACACCAAGAAATCAGCTCTAGGCTGTAACTTTCCTGCCCTTTTCAGCCCCCAGCCCATTACTCCTGACCTTCTGAGAGCCTTAAATCTTTAATAACTCATTCAGCGTATCTTGGACCCTTGTAGAACTTATGTTGGGGAACTCTGTTGAGGAAGCAGATTGAATGGATCAATTCACCAAGCAAGTCAACTACCATCATTTCCATGTCTGTAAAATGGTGGTGAATGATGAGATAAGAACAGTGCAGGGCCTGGTGGTGGTGGCACTTGCCTTTAATCCCAGCACTTGGGAGGCTGAGGCACGAGGGTCTCTGAGTTCAAGGCCAGCCTGGTCTACAGAGTGAGTTCCAGGACAGTCTCCAAAGCTACAGAGAAACTCTGTCTCAAAACACCAAAAAAAAAAATAAATAAAAATCAAACAAACAAAAACAGTGTTGTTTAGGCCAACTGTGGTAGTGTGTACCCAGTACTTGGGAAACTAAGGCTGGAGGATTGAAAATTTGAGGCCATCATAGCTATGCAGTGTTACACTGTCTCAATTATTAATAAGTAAGGTATTATGAAAATCAAATACAATCCTCCTGGCATGTGTAGAGTTTATTCAGTAAATATTAGAAGCCTTTCCTTTCTTTCAGGATGCTGATAGAAAAATAGGAAGCCAGGCAGCCTGCTTCATGTGGTGATTATGTCATAAACATCACTATTGATTGCCTAGGGAAGAAAGAAGTGTCAGTAAACATGAGGGCTGACTGTGCCAGTGGATGGGTGTTTACTTTGCCAGTTCCAAAGAACAATTTCTCTTTATTTCTGTGGACATACAGGAAATTCCTAAAACCCCAGACCATGCCCCATCCAGGACCTTCTATCTGTACACGGTGAATGTACTGTCGGCTGCCAGGATGCTGTTGCACAGGTGCTATAAGGTAACAGAATTCGGGCTTTCTCCGTCCCTCACAGATGGCCTCACCCTCCCACCTCCCTTGCCCACTCCACGCCACTTAGAACTGTTCACATTTCTAGTCTGTGTTCTCTCTCCTCAGAGCATAGCCAACTTGATAGAAAGGCGGCAATTTGAAACGAAAGAGAACAAGTGAGTGAACTCTTCTCCACTGGGTCATCTACACTCTTCCCCCCACCCCAATCTGTCAGACATCTCTTTTTTTATACTATTTTTTCCACTGAACCAATAACTAAAACACTTTGAGAATACATGGTGTCCCTTCTCCTTTACCTGGTACCTGTGGGCCCCAACACATTCATTTACATTTTTCAAGGTCCAAAGCCTGAGGGAAAACTTGCTATAAAAATGGCAACAGTAGGCCAAGCAGTGCTGATGCACGCCTTTAGTCCTAGCACTTGGGAGGCTGAGGCACAAGGATCTCTGTGAGTTCGAGACCAGCCTGGTCTACAAAGTGAGTTCCAGGATAGCCTCCAAAGCCACAGAGAAACCATCTCGAAAAACCAAAAAAAGAAAGAAAGAAAGAAAGAAAGAAAGAAAGAAAGAAAGAAAGAAAAGAAAAGAAAAGAAAAGAAAACAGTAGCCCAGTACACAGTATAGTTGCATTGAGTCATAGGTTTGGGTTGGCATAGCCATGCCTTAGTTAACACTTGTTGACTATACCCCCAATTAAATAATTTTGCAAATTTATGAGGCATGTGCTTGACCCCAGAGTTCAAGTTTCAAGAACAAGGTTCTATTTGTGATTAAGTTATGGACAGTGTCTTTAGATGAAACATGGAAAGGAGGGACCTGGACCTCTGGAATAGAGTACAAGAGAATCTCAAAGTTAAGGACACACCTCACAGTTTTGTCTGTCTGATAGGCGGCTACTAGAAAAGTCTCAGCGGGTAGAAGCGATCATTGCATCAATGCAGGCCACGGGTGCAGAGGAGGTGCAGCTTCAGGAGATAGAGGAGATGATCACAGCCCCTGAGCGCCAGCAGCTGGAGACTCTGAAACGCAACGTTAACAAGTAAGTGGTGGGAATTCATACTGTACTTGACGATGCCTTTCAAACAAGTGTGCTTCACAGCCTGTGCTTCACAGCCTGCGCTCCTCCGATTCAGTGAGCAAACCTAATCTCAGCATCATCTTTCCTAGCCTAATTAAAAGAATTGAATCTACCAAGCATGGCAGCACAATCCTTTAATAGATCTCAATGAGTTCGAGGCCAGCCTGGTCTACATAGTGAGTTCCATGTCAGCCAGGGCTATATAGAAAGACCCCGTCTCCCCCCCACCCCCAAAAAAAAAAAAAATATTCAACCTGTTTTTCTAAGTAGCCATTCTGAGGCCATCATGCTTCCTTTCTATACTGTCATTCACCAAGTACTAAGAACTTTACTTCAGCCTCAAGTCTGGCGTTTCATCTTGGTCCTTTGTTGCCTCTTGCCTAGAGCTTTGCAGTAACCTGATCCTACAAACCATGTGTCACAATGCTCTTAAGGTGTGTGTGTGTGTGTGTGATTTTGTGTGTATTCTGGTCCTAACACTTGGATGGCAAGCAATTTAACCCTCTGGCCCATCTCCCCAACCCTCAGGTTATTTATTGTCTTTGAAGTGAGTAACAGCATCACTCTTCTAGTTGAAATGATTTATTGGCTTCCTTGCTTGTGTTTATGTTTGCTCATCCTTTGATTTGGAAGGAGTTACACTTTTTGACTAAAGGTCTCATATAGTCATACTGGCCTTGAACTGAATCTACTGATTCCAACACCTCCAAAGTGTTGGAATTACCAATGTATACCACCACCCCTGGCTGAGATGATTTATTGATTTGTCTTTTTACAATATAAAATCCAAGTTCATTGCTGTGCCATGAGGCCTTTCATAGTTTCATAGCAGTATACTTCCTGTTGTAGAACAGGTGTGGGTTCAATCAGGGCACTTTAAGGATGATTTTAGCCTTTCCAACTGCAGGACTCAGCCTGTAGGGGACTGAGACACCTTCCCTTAGGAAAGGTCCTTTTTTATTGTTCTCCAACTTACTCCTTTAGCAAGTTGATTTCCATATCCCCAAAACATCCTAAGCTTCCAAATGGACAATACCAAATGCAAATTCTTGATTAAGGAATATCACAGTGTGCTGGATTTTTCCCAACCAAGTTTTGCTTAGGCTTTGTACCCTTGGGAAACTCTTAGACACAATTCATATGTTAAATGCTGAAGCCAAAAGGGCAGATTAAGGCTATGTTCAGACACTCCAGAGCCAGCTGCAGCTGTGTAGCTGTTCTCCCTACAACTCCCATCTTTGTTTCCATTTACTCATTAACAGGGATTGTTAATTGTAATTTTATTTATTTTGTTTGTTTGTTTTGTTTTTTCGAGACAGGGTTTCTCTATAGCTTTGGAGGCTGTCCAGGAACTAGCTCTTGTAAACTAGACTGGTCTCGAGCTCATTGAGATCTATTAAAGGCTTGTGCCTGCCTCTGCCTCTGCCTCTGCCTCTGGAGTGCTGGGACTAAAGGTGTGTGTCACCACCTTCCGGCAATTGTAAATTTATTAATCCTAGTATTTTTTATGGGCTCCTAGGGATTTCCTATGTCATTTCTGAATAGTTTTACTTCTGTCTTTTCAATCTGATTGCCTTTTTTTTTTTTTTTAACTTGCCTAATTGCCTTGACTTCCAGTAGAAGGTTGTAAGGACATTTTGACTTTGTTCCTGATCTAAGGAGGGAAACTGAGTTTTTCACTATTAAGTGTGGTGTAAGCTGTGGTTTTATTTTCCCCTTTGGTTTTATAAGATTGGGAAAGTTACCCTTCCTGATTAGCACTAACTCTTCACCTCATGGTTTCGGAACTCGCTCTGTAGACCAGGCTGGTCTAGAACTCACAGAGATCCTCGGACCTCAGCCTCCCGAGTGCTGGGATTAAAGGTGTGCGCCACCACCTCCCGGCTTTACCTCTACTCTTACATATATATGCTTTTCTTTCTCATGGTTGTAAGTAAAACTTTTAAGTGTAGGCTCTCCTGGTTCTCTCTCTTGCCACATGCTCAGGAATAAATAAGCAATTCTTCATGACCACACCCAGCCCAGCTTCTAACCTTGAGCATGCTAGTGAGCAGTAACCCCAAGCAAATGCTTTCACTTTTTCCCTCAGGTTGGATGCCAGTGAGATCCAGGTAGATGAAACCATCTTCTTGCTGGAGTCATACATCGAGAGCACCATGAAGAGACAGTAACCCAGAAGAAAGCAGTGTTGGGATCTATCTTTCACATACTAGTCACCTGCTGTACCACTGAGTTATATCCCCAACCAGAAATCAGCTTCCTCTCAAAAGATCTAAGAGATAGGGAAGAAAAAAAAAAAGACAAAGTGATTGGATGCATTCTTTGTAGTGGGATAAGTTGCAGGTTTTTTTTATTTTATTTTGTTTTATTTTTTAGGTTTTTCAAGACAGGGTTTCTCTGTGTAGCCCTACCATGATACACCAGAGTTTAACATATTTTGTAAAATTTGTTTATAATAGACTCATATCCATCAATATATTCTCCTCTCATCAGATTTTTACAGTGAGAGGAACCTTAAATAAATGAGATTAATCATAAATTATATGTATCAGTTCTTATCAGGAAGTCATCGAGGGGCCAGCAAGATGACTTACTGGGCAAAATACTTACTGATCGAGCATGAGAACCTAAGTTCAGAAGGTCAGTACCCAAGTGAAATCCAGGTATGATGCCTGTGACCCTAACTCTGGAGATGGGCACGTCTCTGAAATGCATTGGCCAGCCAGCCTAGACAACTTGATGGGCTTCGGGTTCAGTGAGAGACCCTGTCTCAATAAATAAGGTGGAGGGCCAGCAAGAAGATGGCTCAGTGCATAAGGGAGCTTGCCACCAAGGCTGATAACTCAGCTCCAGAACCCAGATGGTAGAAGAAAACAAACTCGCACAAACTGTCCTCTAGCCTCTACATGGGCACCATGGCACACATAGATACATACACACACGTGCACACAAATGTAAAAATAATAGATAGGAAACAATCCAGGAAGACACCCAACACTCAGCTTCTGCTCTGCACACACATGCACATACCCGTACAACACACACACACACACACACACACACACACAACCACATACAAAAAGAAGTCCAGCAAAGCAGGTATGAAGGCACACACCTGTGATCCCACCAGTAAGGAAGCTAAGGTCGGGGGATTACTGTGAGTTCAAGGTCACCTTTTGATAAGTTTCAGGCTACTGTGGGCAATATAGAGTGAGAACCTGTCTTAAGAAAACAAAAATTAAGCCAGCCAAACTCAGATTGAAACATCCCTGAATTAGTTTCTTTTCTGTGGTGATAAAATGCCATGACCAAAGAATTTACAGAAACCTGGGCTTATAATCCAGAGTCCAAGATGGCAAAATGAAGACATGGTGGCTGGAGCAGGAAGCCTGCCCCAGTGAGGTAGTTTGAAAGAAAATGGCCCCCAAAGGGAGGGGCACTATTAGGAAGTGTGGCTTTGTTGGAGTAGGTGTGGCCTTGTTGGAGGAAGTGTGCCACTGTGGAGGTGGGCTTTGAGGTCTTATATGCTCAAGCCATGCACAGTATCTAAGACCACTTCCTGTTGTCTGCAGGATCAAGATGTAGCAGCCCCTTTTCCAGCGTCATGTCTGCCTGCACACTGCCGTGTTCCCCACCATGATGATAATGGACTAAATCTCTGTAAGCTGCCACCTAGATTAAATGCTTTCCTTTATAAGAGCCGTGGTCATGGTGTCTCCTCAGCAATAGAAGTCCTAACTAAGACACCCAGTGACATCCTCCAACAAGGCCACACTTCCTAAATTTCCCAAACAGTGTCATCAGTCAGGGACCAAATGTTCAAATGCCCAAGGGAAACTGTGGAACATACTCAAACCATCACACTCTCTCAAATTTCTTCCTAAGTAGTTAATTCATTTGCAAAAGTCTACACCTATTTCACTGAATTGTAATGTTTAACACATGCACTCAGTGTACAGAATGCCAAAGACTGCTGTAGAAGGAGGAAAAAGACTTTTTTTATTTGTTTGGAGCTTTTTGTGGTTGGTTTTGGTTTTGGTTTGTTTTTGAGATAGGGTCTTACTGTATAGCCAGACTGGCCTGGAACCTACTGTGTAGACCAAGCTAGCCTGTAACTTTCAGCAATCTTCCAGCTTCTGCTTCACAAATACTAGCATTAAAACATGCATTGCACACCCAGCAAGAAAAGCTGTTTTCAGAACTGACAGGTAAAGTGGTCCAAGTAGTTATATTGAATATATAGACAAAAGACACATTTGCCAGGCCCAGGCTTCTGGCACATCTGAAACTGTAAGTGCAGAACATTTGAATATAATGTCTGGGACATAATAAACACAAAAATCATTCCTTTCTTCCTTCTGTGGTCCATTCTAGATGGTGTCGGTATCTTGGATACAGTTTGCTCCGGTAGCTTCACTTCTCTTAATGCAGTTAATTGATGCTTACAAGGCCTTTAGTTTCTTCTTACCAATGTTGTAATTCTTTCAACACTTGAGTTTCAATATATTGCCAGTTTCTATGTTAAACACAATGTATGAAAATAAGTGGGGCCCTAGTCTGGGACCTAGTGAGGCCAAAGTTCCTTGCTACCAATCTTGACAACTTGATTTTTTTTTTTTTTATTGAATATAGATTGTGTTTAGCCAGGCAGTGCTGGTATATGCCTTTTGTCTCATCACTCAAGAGAGAGAGAGGCAGGTGGATCTCGGAGTTCGAGGCCAGGCTGGTCTACAGAGTGAGTTCTAGGACAGCCAGACCTACACAGGAAGACCCTGTCTCAAAAAAACTCAAAAAAGAAAAAAAGCTCTTTCCAGATTCTCCCTACTTCCCCACCAACCCAAATCCGTACCCTTCCTCTTTCATTAGAAAACAGGCATCTAAAAATAATAGAAATAAGATAAAATAAAAACAAACCAGAATAGAACAAGACAAACAATACAACAAAAAGTCAAAAATCGAAACACAGGTGCTAAGACTCACACATTCATACACATACATAGAAAGCCTATAAAAACAAAATTTGAAGCCATCATGTATAAAGCAAGAAATCTGTAAGGGAAAAAAAACTGCAGACAAACCATTATGAAAAAAAAAAACAACAAAAATACCACTGAATCTGATTTGTGTTGACCATCTACTGCTGGGCCTGCCCTTAAGTGTGCTCTGTCTACCCAGTGAGAGTCCAATGAAGAAAACTATTTCCTCCTTTGCAAGCAGTCATCAATTGTAGTAGCTTCTGATTAAGGAGTTATGTGTCTTCTTTCCCTCTCAGTGCTGGGTCCCCATCTGGGTTAGACCTGTACTGCTCATATGCATGAAGCCATAATCTCTGTCCGATCATATATTTACCATTCCTGTTGTACCTAGGCCTTGTTTCCTTGGTGTGCTCCACCTGCTCTGGCTCTTGCCATCTTACTGTCTCCTCTTCCACAGAGTTCTCTGAGCCATGAGGAGAGGGGTTTGATGAAGACACCCCATTTGGGATTAAGTGTTCCAAGATCTCTCACTCCCTGCACATTGTCAAGTTGTGGGTTTCTGTATTTGTTCCCATCTACTGCAGGAGGAAGCTTCTCTGATGATGGCTGAGCAAGACACTGACCTATGGGTATAGCAGAATGTCATTAGTAGTCATTTACTAGATCCATGGCCTATCTAGTCTTGGGTTCTTGCCCAACTCAGGAATTGTCAGCCCTCTCCTGCAGTAGGGCTTGACTCCACTCAGACAGTGACAAGCTGAGGTTTTCCCTGGACTCACATGATGAAAGGAGAGAACCAACTTCTCTGACCTCCACAAGCCTATTACGGCAAGTCATGCCCACCCACCCCCATACTGACATAAATAAACGTGATTATATTTTTTTAAGATAAAAGATAGCCTCTGCTTTCAAGCTACTCACCATCACTTAAACATGGTATACACAGAAGGCCTGGGTTTGATCCTCACAACTGTACAAACTGGACTGGAAGCTAGTCAGAAGGCCAACATCTGTTTCGGCTAGCATGAGACCCTGCTTAACATTTTTTAAAAAATTGTTAGATGTCTGATGTGGAAACGTAGTTAATTTAAGGTGCTTATTTGCTGAAAAGTAGTCTGGGCCTTAGGTGAAGTTCAACCTAAGGCTGGAAGGGAATAACACGCCTGTCGAGAAATCATTCAGCCTGGGGATTACTGTCCCAAAACAGTTAAGTCAGAAAGAACTTAAGAGGAAATGAGAATGTGTAGCAGGTTTCTTTGTTCTATGAGCATCACATGCAGGGATTGCCCCCAAAAGTTGTGTCTAAATTTCCCAGCCAATCTGGAAAGTCTGCCTGGCATGGGCAGACCGGAAGGGGCACGCCTTATAGCGCAGGGCCACCAGAGGGCGTCGAGCAAGCAGCGACCAGAACAGCAGCATGGCAGCGGCACGGTTGCTGCTGCGCTTGGCCGGGCGGCTGGAGTCGGTGAACTTCGCGCAGAGTGTGTGTGGCCTCCTGGGCGCAGGGCAGGGCCCCGGGCCATGGTACATACACTGCAGCTGGCAGCGCGGACAGCTCATCCTCTCCAGCAGTTCATTCCCCGGCGCCTTGGAGAGGCTTCCGATCCAGGTCTGGACAGGGAATCGCAGGGAAAGTGAGGGTGGCTTGAGGACCGCATGCGGGGAGGGTGGTGACTGGCCAGCTCCCACCGCGGGCACCCCTAATTTCTGGAAGTCTCACCCTGCTTCAAAACCTTAGCCCGGTCAACTCCCTCTTGTCAGAGACCCCCTTTCTGCCCCTTTGCGGCTCTGGGCCAGCAGCCTGGGGGCTCCAGGATGGAGCTGCCCACAAACAGAGGTGTGGAGGTGGGTGTGGCTGTCATTCTTCAGTCTAGTGACCAGACTGTCTTGTTGACCCGAAGACCATGTACTCTCCGCATCTCCCCCAACGTCTGGGTCCCTCCAGGTGAGCACCTAGGAACAGACTATGGAAGACAGTGCGCTTTCCCTTCACATTGCTATTGGGTAGTCCGGTACAGTGGTGGCCCAAGGCGTATGTCCACAGCTACAACCTTCTCTGCCCACTGGAGGATGGGGTCCCCGGTGAATGCAACCACTATTGACTATTGGGTCCACTCTTCTTGCAGGTGGCCACATGGAACCCGATGAAGAGGTACCAGTCTGCTGACCCAACCAGGAGACCTATGAGTGGGATCACCTTGGGTGTGGGCTGAGGGACAAAGGAAATGACATTGTGGGGTTAAGCTTTGGACATTCTGGCCTGCTCCCTTTGACTCCCAGATCCTTGAGTGTGGACTTCGAGAACTGCAGGAAGAGTGTGGATTACAGCTGCCCCCAAACCAGTTTTCTTGTGTCCTTCTGGGTCTGTGGGAGGTGAGACAGACATCAACGACCCCTAAAACCCACTCAACAACCCTTATCTGCCTTGGCCACGTGGGAAAGGAAATGTGGATGGACTGGAATCTCCAAACCATGGCCCTCACCTATGTCCCTCTTACCTGTTACCTGCCACCCACTCCTTGGGCTCTGGGCCAGCATTTTGTCTCCCTAAAGCTGAATCTACAAAGTCTCAAGAGCTGGAAGTCTGTCAATATGTTATGTGGCTCTGTTGGTTTTGCTTTGCTTTGTTTTAGTCTGCCTACCCTCCCAGGCTGAGCTGGGGTCTCCCCAGACACCATCACCTGTTTCTCTTCGTACTTGTAATCTCCCAGGAGTCACAGCAACAGCTCCAGGTAGGCTTGGCAGTAGTGGACGACAAGATATACCATATGGCTCTGACTGTGACTAAGAGGACTAAGGGTGATGACCACGCTACAGGCTGCCCATGCCCCCAGTCTGTCTCCTTGCCCCCTTGGCCTCTTCCCCTAAGTGGTGAATCAACATGTCTAACCCTAGGCCCGGATCCAAGTAAATCCAAAGGAGGTGAATGCCTTTATGTGGCTGGAGCCAGATGTAGCAGCAGCTGTGGCTGCCAGGGAGGATGGCACAGAGACACTTAGACTTCTCCAGGGCCTACCACCCTCTCTCAGGTAAGAACTGTACTTTAGCTACAGGCATATAACAACACACATGCATACGCATACCTGGGCGCATTGCAGCTTGGAGTTGCAGGTTGTAGAAGAGATTTGGGGAGTGAGTTAGTCTACTGATAATTAAAAGACCACCGGAGATCAAATACTCCAAGTATTAAGCGTTCATGCTCCAACTAGCTAGCATTGAAGACCTTGGTTTGAGCCCCTACTCTTCCACAGGACAAAGTCACTTAACCCGCCTTGAGTATGTCTCCTTTTTGCTAAGTGAGGGTAACACTCACTTGCCTTATGCAATAGTTGGAAGGATTAAATGGCCCAGCATACTAAAAGTTCATTGTAAGCCACAAGGCACACCTAGACAGAAACTGTTCCAATCCAGTGCAACCGAACTGAAGGATGACAGAGAAACCCAACCTCTGATCCTGCCCATGTCCACGCTCTTGCGGACAACCCCAACCACAGCTGAGGACAAAGAACATGTCAACACTGGAGCCAAGTTTGCTCTCAAGCTCTGGCTGCAGCATCTGGGCCGCTGAAGGTAAAGAATGACTTGAGGGTACCACAGCATTGGGTTGGATGGTCTAGTGTTCTTATGGACACCACATGATTGCTGTGAATGCCCCCACTTCCTCCAGGTAAAAGTGAAGTTTACATGGAGCCCAGACCAGCAAAGGAAGGATGGGGGTCTGTAAGATGGTTCATGTAAAGGCTTCTGCTGCCAAAACCTGAGATCTGAGTTCAATACCTGCAATCTCCTTCAAGGTAGCAGGAGGCCTCAAATGTGCACATGCAAAGCCAAGGCTCATGTGCTCACATACACAGTAATAAAAATTTTAAATGTTTTCTATAAGTGAAAAGATGGAACATGGACCCTCTTCCCCACAAACCGGGGGTCTGGAAAGGTAGGTACAAAATCTCTACTCCATGATGGTCACAGAACATTCACAACCTTTATTGTAGGTGAGAACTCTGCTACAATTCTGGGAATAAAATCACAACATAGGGCCTTGGCCCTAAAGGGGCCTGAGTATTGGGAAGGAGAACACAGAGCCCCCATGTCCCACAAAAGGTGCAGAATGATCTAGGCCTGACCACAGGTCACTAGAAGTGTAGGCCCTTGGTTGTTTAGCATAAGAAACATTGTGAACTTAAATATATAAATAGAGAGACCCAGACAGTAGGCAGGCCAAGCCCTGCTCCCATGCCCCTGGGAATCACAGCTAAGGCCTTGTTTCCTCCTCAAGTCATACTGGGAAGTAAAAGGCAGGGGAAGTCATCTTTGGATAATTTTGGGTTTTCTTATTTATGTACAAAAAAGAAATCTGCAGCCCAAAATAGAGTTCTCTGTCCAACTTGAAGCTTCATGTCTCAGATCTGCCACCGAACTGTGTGGCCAAAGAGAACGGAATGGACATGAAAAGGACAGATGTTTGGATTTAGGAAGAGAAAGCATCTTGGGGGCCAGGAAAGTGCCTTTTCGCCCTCTTCCCTCAGCTCCCATCCTTCTGCCTGCCTCCCACTGCCTAGGTCACCATACCCAAAGGAATGTGCCACCATCGAAGAACACTTCCAAAAACAGACCCCAACACCCTTTAAAGCAGGTTAAATGTTAACCCTTTGAGTATTGGCCTTGTTAGGCAGAGATAAGGCCAAAAGCAGGTATCCATGAAGGCCTGGTCTGGCCTCTGGCCAAAGGACCCCAGAGGGATCAGGATAGCCAGGGGCTGGAAACCCACAGCACATCTGCTCAGTGCTGGGGGCCAATGAAGGTTACATAATCCAAGTAATTCAATCCAAGGAAATAACATCTGACCGCCGGCCACTCAGAGAGGGACCTGAAGGCAGGGGTCCTCCATGCCCATCCCTCAAGGAACTCCCAGGAGACACAATGCTGCTGACACGGCCAGGAGGGGGCGCTGGAGTGGAGCTACGGTGAGAGCTTCCCAATGTGGGAGCCAGTGGGCCCAGGAAGTGGGAAGGGGTTCCCCGGTACTGGAAGAAGTGACCAAGGGTGTCCTGCTCATCTAGTGAAGTGATGACAGAAGGACCGTAGTGCTAAGGGAATAAAGGGCACAGCTTCAGGTTTTACCCCACTTACCACCTCCCGATACTCATCCTGAAACTACTCTGTGGGTACCAACCCTCATGCATCTCAGGGCATTCTAGAGAGGAGAAGGAGGGACCTCTCCGACTCTGCCTCACTTCCCTAGACTCTTCCCCTGTGCCTTGCTTTGAAACAGCCCTCCAGATACCTAGTCCTCAGCCTTGTGGGTGTCTGAAATGTGTGCCACGCGCATGGGGGAAGGCGCGAGTAGGCAGAAAGACAACTACATGAAAGGATCTCGGAAGGTATAGGTGTGAGCATGAAGTGCCAGTGAGGAGGGGAGATGGTGCCATCAGTGTCTAGAAAGGGCTCTTCTGAGAGGGAGAGACCACTTACCTGACTCTCAGTCTGAAGGAAAGAAAATAAATCTAAACCTGGTAGGAAAAGAAAAATCAAAATCAATCCCCTTCGAACTCCTTCACCACAAGAAAAAAATCCCCCTATCCCTGGGGCTCTGCAAAGAGTATGACAGGGCAGCGCCCTCCCCCTTTAGGATCAGGGTGATACCTTGGATGTCAGCCCCCAGTGGGAAGGCGGGTGGAAACTCATGTAGTGGGAGACTGGACAGAAAATCACTGCCCAGTGTGCCCATTGCAGGGCTCCGCAGCACCGAAGATGGCTGGTGACCAGATGTCAGGACACTGAATGGAGAGAAGGAGCTGGAGAAACTAGCCAAGCACAGATGGCCTAGGTCCCACTCCGTCCACCCTTCCCTGTCCCAAGGCCTGCCTGTGATAGGAAAGCCGTCTGCCAACCTGTCCCTTCTGCTACAGAGGCAGCCTTTTCTCATACCCTTTGCCTCCAGGAAGGGCTGGAATGGTGGCCGAGGTGACAGGGCAGTGCTTCTTGGTTGGAGGCAAATCTTCCTCATCTGATGAGCTTTCGATTGTCAAATCAATAACTTCAACTCTCTTCTTATTCTCTGATGGACTTCCCTCTTGGACTGGGCTATACTGCAGGCCTGTGGGTGGTTAAGACTGTGTCTCAGAAAAAGGGCCATCCATGATTTAGCTCAGTCGGGGAGCAGGGGGTCACTCACCATCCAGCCCATACCCTGGCGGGGGGCAAACCTCAGATGCCTCCTTCTTAGGTTTCATCGGACACCAGGATCCATCTTCCATGAACTGGATCTCATCACAATCAGAACAGGAATTAAGAATCTCCATGAATAAACTAGGGGAGGAGGACATGGGAATTCATGAGGCTGGGAGCTGGCGGAACAACAGTGTTCTAAGACTTACTTCCTGTGCCTCAGTCTCCTCATCTGTATTGTCCACCCTACTGGACCTGAGTTGTTGCTGGAATAGAAGTAATTCACAGGCTGGGACTATAGCTCAGTAACAGAGCACTTGTTTAGCATGCGGGCCCCGAGTTTGAGCCCTAGCACTGTGGAGGGAAGTATGTAAAAGAGATTCACAAGTTTTTTTTGTTTTTTTTGTTTTTTTGAGACAGGTTTTCTCTGTGTAGCCCTGGCTATCCTGGAACTCACTCTGTAGACCAGGCTGGTCTTGAATTCAGAGATCTACCTGCCCCTGCCTCTGCCTCCAGAGTGCTGGGATTAAAGGAATGCACCACCAGGCCCAGAAAACTTCACAAATTTTAGGTGCAGGTTTAAAACTTCTCAAAAGACAGTGTGAGAGCCCTAATGGAGGCTGTGCTAGGGGACTAAAACTACTTAGGACCAAAAAAATTATTTGCTTGTTGGGGTCGTAGAAGACTAGCTATATAATTATATCCAGAAATAAGAAAAAAGTAAAAAAAAAAAAACACCCTTATTGTGCCAATCTAATAGCTGCTACTTGTAATAGTAAAAATGAAAAGGAACGAAGGAACATTACAGCTATGTGCTGTGGGAAGTTCAGGTAGTTGTTACTGGCAATATATTGGAAAAATTCGATGTACTGCTCTGCCATTTACGAATGTGACCTTCAGCTCTAGTCTTTCCTCATCTGCGATGATGGTACATATGCTGTGGGGCTATGATGAGGACGCAATGAGAAAATGCATGCAAAATACTGAGCATGACGTATTAGCTAGCCTACGTCCTTGATGTCACACACACACACACACACACACACACACACACGGTGGATGACTAAAGGAGACACGGGGGTTAGAGCTGCAATTCATGAGACATAAGCCATAAAGTGAGGGAAGGCATCTAAGTGACTGTCCTAGCAGAGAGGGAAGCAGCAAAGCCCTACCCATCAATAATAAGAGATTCATAGGGAGCCTTCTTATCACACACAGGACATGTCCATGTTGGCTTCTTCTCATTCATCTGTAGATAAAGGGCAGCATCAAAGCTCTGCAGGTGGGCACAGGTAAGGGCACGGCATGGGACGGTCAGACGCATCTTCCCTAGCTGACGAGAGGAGAGTCCATTATAGAAAACGTTGCTCTAGTATCCTTAGGGACCCTCTTCAGACTTTAACCCAACCCTCCTCCCACTTCCTTTCACCCCAAGTACCCACCGGGCACATGAGTGACACCCGGAGACTTGTAGTAGCCACCTCACTGTCAGGGTCAGCGGTCAATTTCTCCTTGACTGAAACAAGAGTGAGTCCAAAGTCATGGGGTCAGCGAGGCTGGAAGCAGCCTGGAGACGGCCCCAGCTGAGAGGCAGCTGAGCAGAGTCTTTGGGGGCCCATGGCATGTCACAGGAGTGGGTCTGTACCAAGACAGCTGGGTGTGGAGAAGTGAGTTCTCATCCCTGAAGATGCTTAAACACTGCAGGGTGAAATGTGGGCTACATTAGGGACCAACTGGATGGAAAAAAAGCATCCAGTGAGGGTTAGCTCAAATCAGTACCGAGAGCTCACATCTTAGTAGGGCTGGAATTAGGGTCTTGGAGATACAGAACTGTTGTATGATTGGGAGTGCAAAGCTATTCCCATTGCTTGAGGATCTAATTTCTCAACCACAGAGACTGAGAAGCACAGGCTTGGGGGAGGGCTGGAGACCATGTAAGAGAGCCTGTGACAAAACCTGGAGGGCAGCAGGAACCCCTGAGCCAGATGTGGAAGAAGGAAAAGGCTGATACTCACTCAGTGCCCGGGAATGGTCTGGATTCCGGATACCCTTCGCTCTGAGTTTTTGTAGAAGGGTCCCTGCGGTTAACTGCCTCACCAGGTACACAGACAAGGAATAATTCTACTTGGGGAATGGGAACAGAGCATTAGTTTCTGCTTCCTACCTCCCCCTTCCCCACATACTTTGTCTCACAACGAGAGACTGGTCTTGATCAGAGAGGCCCAAAAGAACAAAATGAATCCCCAACCCCAAACTAGATGGCTCCCCTGCAGCCTCTGCTGGCCTTCCAGCTCCACTCACCCGTCCAAACTCAGATGACCAATTAACCACAATGGTGTTGGGAACTGTGGCTGAGAGCCGAGCCAGGGATGTAATGTTGATTGGACGGCTGGGCCTCTTGGGCTCTGCTCCATTCTTGGTTGGGGGAAGGTAACCCTGAGGAAGGGAGGGACTTGTTAGAGGAGACAGAGCACTGGGAAGGGGTTCAACTCTAACAACAGAAATCCTGTCTCAGATTTCTCTCTGGAGGGAGGCCAGCTCACTCATGAGCAATGGAGTAGGGATCCACTCAGAGATGCAAAACAAGGGCCCTACACAGGGCTCTGAGAGGCTCACTTCTGGGGGGCAGAGCTTATTTATTAACCAAGGAACTAGGAACCCAGCCAGGGAATCCCAGGGAACAACAGGGACACTTCTCATCTTCTACTTTCATCTGACGTTGTAACCTCTTAGAAGTCTTTTCTAAACCTTTGCATTAAACTAGTGTCCCTCTTCTGGGTTCTGACAAAAATTATTCAGCCCTATTTTATTTTACTTATTTTTTTCTAACTCTTTGAGAATTCCATACCATGTGTTTTGATCCTATTCACTCTCATCCTCGATTCTTCCCAGGACCCCGGCTTTTCTACTCACCCAACCTTGAGCCCCACCCATTAACATATCAGGTACAGTTTGTGTTGCCCATAAACTCTTGAATGTATGGCCTTCCACAGAAGCATGGGCTCTGTAGATTATAGTGATAAACTGAGCAACTACTACATGGCAGGCATTGTGCTCAGCATATCTTTTCATAAGAGGTTTTTACTTAATATTTATTTGTTGCCAAAAGGGAAGAATCTTTACCTACCGGCAGGGGGCAGAGTTTCCCATTAACCTTGACAAAGAGGTTAGGGGGAAAATAGTCCTCCTGTGGGCAGCTAGTCTCACAGAGACAGAACCTGGTGAGAAAGGACAGGTAAGTGGCAGTTTTCTGAGATGACTGAAGCAGGGAACTCTAGACAAAAAGCAGTCAGAACTAATTTGCAGTGCCCAGCATCCAGAGTGGACTGGGCAGAACAAGCAGATGAGTATGCCATACCCCTACGTAGCACCCATCCTTGTTAAGAAGCAACTCACCTTAGCTGCACTTGTATGGTATAATCACACTTGGCTCCTGGCAGAACCTCTCTGCAATAGAAAGAGAAATGTCAATTCAGAGGGTGGGGCTAGGCAGAGAGAAAGATGTCCAGGGTGCAGACAGAAGACAGGCAGAAGAACAAGAGACGATGTAGAACAGAGAAGAAAGGCAGAGGCAAAGGCAGGGGGGAAAGTCCCCACAGACAAGGCAGGGATGAGAGATGTACCTGGATGTGAGAATCTGCTGCACC
The DNA here is from genome assembly GCF_003668045.3 of Cricetulus griseus. NCBI lineage: Eukaryota > Metazoa > Chordata > Mammalia > Rodentia > Cricetidae > Cricetulus > Cricetulus griseus. Next base: position 59,801,493 of record NW_023276806.1, read on the forward strand.
TGCTGGGGAGTGAGGGCAAAGGTAAAGTGCGCTTCCTCAAACCTCTGGCTGGAGGTGGATGCTGAGGACACAAACACACAGTCATTCCCAAGCCCATGCCTGGGAAGCTACTTGCTCCCATCCCAGATTGCTGGTTCTACAACACTAAAATCTAAGAAGAAAAAAAAACCCGAGCCTGAACCAGAGTCCAGAAAGGAACTCTGAGGGACCATAGCCCAGCCATACCGAGGGTGGTGGGCCGGATGAGCTCCCCATAGACTTCGTAGAAGGGCAGCGGTTTCATGGTGACATCAGGGTGCACTGGCTGGGGCAGAGGTGGGTGCATGTCCACCTCGCGCTTAGGGCCCAGCAGGGCCCCAGGGGTTAGAAGGGAGGGAGGGATGGGAGCTGGAGGGCCAGGGGAGCCTACAGGGGAGGTGCCAGGGGGTAAGGAGAGCAGGGAAAGGTCAGAGGGCCCCAGGGCCTTCCTGGGAAAGCGCCTGCGGTAAAGTTCTTTGATCTTCATCTGGACACTGGGGGCACAGCTGGACTTGAGGAGATGCAGGGCCTTGGCCAGGAGCTCGTGTTTCCGTCCACTCTTGTTCCGGCCAGCGAAGCCAAGGAGCACCTGGAGCTCAGACACTCGGAAACTCATCACCATGTGCTAGGAGAAGAGCACAGAAATAATCCCATGCCACGTCACAAAAGCCTGTCCTGCTGATGACAGAAGCAGAACTCCTGGGGGGACAGTGCCTCTCCCCTCCACCCTCGGTGTTGGAAGGTACTTCTAAAACTAGTGCACTACCTCCAAGTAGCTGACCTGACTAGCTGAAACCACAGGGACCACTTAGCCCCATCCCCACCCCTGATCCAGACATTCCCTTAAGCTGATTATAGTCTCTCCAGGGCTCAGACTCTTAGGGTGTTCCTAGCCTCCTGGGAAAAGGATAGGACAGGAGGAGGAAGAGAAGGATTCGGGGCAGGCAGCCCCATGAGGAAGAAAAAGGCCAGGTGGCTAGAGGATTGTATACCACAGCCCGCCCCTCCCAATCACCTCAATCCATTTATTCTCCCCATATCTCTGAATTGAAGCTTCTATGGTCAGGAGTTTTAGGTCAAAGTTCAACATTTCATCATCATCATCATCTCACCACCACACACACACTTTTTATATTATATACATACCCACACTCTTTTAGTCCTGTTTTACTAGAAGGAAGCTATCAAAACTTGTAGGGGAGAAGGGTTAATCCACATGTCTAGGTAATTGACCTGATTTACTCCCTCATACATGGTATACACACCCACAGGGGTGGAAACCAGGGGCAAAGTTCTCAACAGAGATCCCAGAAAAATGATACTGATGTCCATGGACCACCGCACAGAAGTAAGCTCTTCTTTTGTTTGTTTTTGAGACAGTTTCTCTGTGTACCCCTGGCTGGTCTCGAAGTCACAGAGATCCTCCTGCCTCTGCCTCCCTAGTGCATGTGCCACCACTGCCCGGCTCAAAAGTAAGCTCTTAAAAGGTGGCTAGAACTCAAGCCTGTCTAGGACAAGGACGGAGCAAAGCCAGAAGATGGGGGAAGGAAGGTCCAAGGTTCCGAGGGATGTCCTCCTTGTAGGGCTCCCTTCTGTAAATGCCTACAAGACCTAGTCGTGGGCAGGTCATTAGCTCTCCAAGTTCTTTTCCTCTTGGGCTCCTTTTCAGGGATGTGATGAAAACCTTGTCCTTCTACCTTTCCATTCTCACCTCCTCCTATTTGTATTTTTTTTTAATTTCTCCGCTGGCTTTGTAACTTATTTTCTATCCCATGGCTCACACTCCTCCACCTCTCCCAAGACAGAGAGCCTCGTTAAGACAGTTCCCTCCCCTCAGCCATCAGGATGCTCCTGCCCCATCCCTTCAGGTACACTCCCATACAGCCCCGCCCCCTACGTCTCAGCTGCCAACTGGTACTTCCCAAGGCTCAGATGCCAACAGCAGCAGCCCGGGAGCCTCCATCCTCAGCCGCACGTCCCCGGGAGCCTGCCAACATTTGGGTGGCCTTCGGCTCCCATCCCTACGTCTCCCCTTTACTGCCGCATCTCTTGCCCCGATGGGACTCGCCCCTACGCCTCTGGAGCGGCTGTCTCTCGCCTGACGCTACCCTGCAAAACCTCCTACTAAAAGCGGCTACGGCCCACGTCCCCGCCCCCTATGCCGCGGGTGTCTCCCCCCCCCCCCCGGCGGCAGCGACAATTTTCCCCCTCCGCCCCACCCCACCCCTACATCTGCCCTGCGGGGCCCCGCCCCGGGGTTGCCGCCGCAGCCCCTTCTTCCCGCGGCCGCTGCCCGCGCATCCCTGCAGCCCGTCGTCCCTGACACGTCGCCCGCGCCCACCGCGGCCCGCGGCGCCCAGCCGGGTCGCCTCCCCGCCTCGGCGCGCGGCCGGGCGAGTCCTGACGGGGCTGGGGGAGGGGGCAGGTACCTTTAACTCGCCCAGCTCCGCCATCTTGAGACATCGCAGGCGCCCCAGCCCGAGCCGGAGCTCAGGCCCAGGGACCGGCGCAAACTCTCCGCCCCAGCGCCGGCCGCAAAGGCCGCCTGCTCCGCCCCGTCCGGCCCCCTACACCTCCCCTTCCCGGCCCCGCCCGCCGGGCTTCGGACGGCCGCCGGCCTCGCCCCTTCTTCCGCAGCCCCGCCGCCCGAGGCAAGTCTCCGGCGGCGCGGCCGGCCGGCGAGCGGCCGGCGGGCGGGCGGGCGGCGCGGTGGCCCCGCGGGGAGAGCGCGGCCCAGGGACCGCGAGGCCCTGCGGGTAACGAGGAGGGGGCGGGCCCGAAGGGACGGGCTTTTTTTTTTTGCGGGGGGGGGGGAGCCGAGGAGACTTGAAAGACGGAGGGAAAAGCATCCGGAACTGCCCTGCCGGGGCTCCACCGCGTGGGGGAGGGGCGGCGAAGTTGGAGCCCGTGTCCCGTCGTCGTCGTCCCCTCCACCACCCCCCCACCCCGAGCTGCTAAAAGTTTAGCCCGCGAAACCCCCAGAGTTCTGCCAACTCTGGGAGTGCGGCGCTCCTGCCCGGTTTAGGGGGGAGTTGGGTGAGATGGCTGTGGCCGGTCCTTCGCCTCCTCCCCCGGACACACAGCCACTCCGAGCGTAGCTCCTGCTGGCGCCACACGACGCCAGGCTCGAGCAGCCACAAAGTTGGGTGCGGGAGGCCAGACTTACCTGCAGAGTTGCGGGAGTGCGCCCCGGCGCGGAAAGGGCCCGCGCTGCTCCCGCAGGCTGTGCAGCGAGAGAGCGGTCCGGTCCCGTCCGGCAGGCAGGCAGGCAGGCAGGCAGGGGGACGCCGCAGCCGCAGCTCCGCCCGGACCAGAGCTCCTCCCGGCCGAGCGTTGCTGCTGCGGCCGCCCCCTCCGGGATAAACCCGCCAGGACCTCGGAGAGGGGAGAGGGGCGGAGCCCAGGAGCCCGGCGCGAGATGTTAACTCTTGGGAGCGCTTAGGAGAGAAGCTTTCCAAAAGTCTCGGTGACCCTGTGATCCCTTGCGGGAGTGTAAGGACTGGGTTGGGCAGGGAGGCAGGACTGTGTGCACCGGGAACCTGGTTGCTTAAAAAGGTTCTAGGATGAAATCTCCATCTGCCTAGGGGAAAGCCTAAGGCTACAAATGGAAAAATAAACAATGCAAACCCTACAGATGGCCCTCTATCACCCGACCTTCAAATGTGCTTACAGTAACTAGGTATCTCACAGTTTTGGTGTCCTTCAAAATGAACACAGGGGAGGAACACGAACAAAGGAAACATTTTTGTCCCTCATTGAAATGCCTACTCCCTCCTCCAAAGCTTTGCCCTTCCCCAGTAGGCCACGCACTCGCAGACTAGAGTAATTCATTTCTATGTTTATGAAGATAGCGACTCTAGGGCAGTGTGCCTTATATACTAGTTATTGTAAAACAAACAAAACTCCACATTTTATAGTTGTTTGGGGCCTAAGGAATATTGTCATTTGTTCAGTAAGTATTTGACAAGGGGGGGAGGTAAATATTAAACTGCTAATGAGGGATTGTTAGGTGCTGAGGGCTTAAAACCTTTCAAAAGCTCAGTCTACTTCAGAGGCAAGTTGTTATACAATGAGCATGCAAAAAATAAACAGCCCTAATAAATACTAGAAATAATCCCATTTAAGCCTTCAGTGTAATCCTTTCCATGAGCACCAACCCAAGCCACAAGCCATAGGGGGCTAACAATATTCCCAGATACCTGATAAACCACACTGGACTACCTCCGGGATTGTGTTCCTTGGGAAATGACCACCACACTGGGGGATGGGAGGGGGTGTTCCTTGCCGCCTGATGATGGTCCCCTCAAGCTAAATTGAGGCTAAGTATTTGGCCCTAAATCCCATCTGCTGCCTCCCACATCTAAGTCTTAATCAGGCCCTGATGCTTTTTATCTGATTTGGAGGTGGAACCCTGGACCTTGTACATGCTGGGCCAGGGCTGTGCCACTGAACCACTGGCACAGCCACCTAAGCTCACCACTGATCCTCTTTTGGTTTCTTATTAAGTTTGATATCCCTTTTTGTCCCAAGACTTTTTTGTGACTCCAGGCCCCAGGTAAATAGGTATAGAAAAGTAAGATAAATCAAGCATTTACTGACAATAAACCATAAAGAAATTTCCTTTTTTATCCCCTCAAGGCGGGGTTTCCCTGTGTGACAACCCTGGCCATCCTGGAACAGTATCTGTAGACCAGGCTGGCCTTGAACTCGAAGAGATCCACCTGCCTCTGCCTCTTGAGTGATGTATTAAAGGTGTGGACCACCACTTCCCAAGCGGGCTCAGTCAATAAAGGTACCTGCTAACTTGAACCTACCCTCCACATGGTAAAAGGAGAGGACTAACTTTCAAAAGCTGTCCTCTAACCTCCACACATGCCAGGGCATGCAAGATAAATAAATATACATGTAATAAATGTTTAAATGAAAATAATGAAAGTTACATTAAGACTGGGGTAGGAGGCTTAGCTCAGTGACAAGAGCATATGCCTGGAACCCTGGATTCAGTCCCAGTGTCAATGTGAGGTTGCATGTCCCAGTGTCATACAGGGTTGACAGAGAACCCAGGCACCTTAATCTCATCCTCTTTGCAAGCTCTGTTGGTAAGAACCCAGGCTGCTGCTTCAGCTTTTGGTAGAGCACCTGCCTCAATGCCTAAAGTCCTGGGTATACTCCCCAGGGCTGGTTTTGGTTTTTTTTTTGTTTTGTTTTGTTTTGTTTTTTTGTTTTTTGTTTTAAATCTGTGCTATACACTATCCCAGTGGTTGGCACATAGTAGATTCCTTAAATATGTGCTTAATAAATTAATGTTGCCCATTGGGACCTTTCAAAGACATAATGTTGGAGGCTGGAAGGAAGGCTCTGCGGATAACAGCACTTAATATTCTTTCAGGGAACCAGAGTCCAGTCCTAGCATTCCCAACCACCTGTAACATCAGCTGTAGGGGACTCAGCACCCTCTTCTTACCTCCATGGGCACCTACCTGCACAGGTGTGGACAAACACATACACATAAATTTAAAACATAGTATGAATAATACCATCAGCGCCACCAAGCTTCACCCACTCTCACCTATTACATCCCTACAATCTAAACCTGGAGAATGAGGGATGATGAAGCAACAGGTCCCTACCAGAGTCTCCTTAGACCACCCAGGGGAACAGAGGAGGCACCAGGATTAGAGCAGCTTGTGGGGCTCGAATTATGAAGCCAAGGAAAATTCACTAGCATTTGAAGGGACAGTTTAAGGGACTGTACGGGAGACTTTGTCAGAGAAGCATGAACTAGGGAAGGTTCTACTCCACTGTTAGTATCACTGGGATCAGCTCCGGGGAGTCAGAGGCCTGGTTTTCATAACCTCAACTGTTTCCTGACACACTTGAATGTAGCCAAATGAACTCTCCCTCTAGACCTTCCTCTCTGCAGTTTCTTAGTTTTCCCACCCAATCCTCCAAATATGAGGAATGTACCAGTCCTTGATAATGAGAGGAAGTGGGAAAGATTCTATTCCTTTTAGAGATTACAGAACCCTTGCAGTGCCCTCTGGCAATTTCCCCCTTCTTATCAGTCTTTTTCTCACCCTTAAAACAGTTCCCCTTCGTGTCCACATGAATCTCAAAGCCAACCTGTCCCTTCTCTATGATCTCATCCACGTATCTCAGCTGCGTGTCTGCCTGCCTCAGCCTGAGCTCTGGACCAGTTCCTGCAGCCTGTGTAGCCCCAATTTTCCACAGCAGTCTCTCTTCGCTCTGTCTCTGGAGCCAGACTCCATTGCTGCCGAGCCCCTGCTGTCTGACCCGGCTTAACCCAGCAGGGGAGCGGGCTGAGGGAAGAAACAAGCTCATAGGCCCCCAGGCCTAGGTTCCAGATTTTGGAGGAACTCATTCTCATGTTGTAACCAGGCTGGAGGACCGTCAGGTGGCTGAGAGATCAAATCTTTCTGTCCTAGAACAGAACTCTAATGTCACTTCCTTCTTTCAAGAATCAGACTTCTCTCACTGTGTACCTAAGAGTCACTTGTATATTGAAAGCAGCTTTAGGATATATGTGCATCATTTTTTTCTAATTACCTTTTTTCTTTATTCCTATGTGCACCTGAAACAAACAATGGTGATCACAGGAGACCATGTGTTTAACAGATAAAACTTTTTCTTTTTTCTTTATCTTTTTTTACGTTTGTGCTGTGTGTACTCACATGCAACACAGATGTGGCGGCAAAAGGACAACTTTATCGGTTCTCTCCTTCCGCCATAGATCGGCAACAAGTGTGCTTACCACTGAGATATTTGCAGGCTCCAGGTTGGTTTTCTTTTTGTTTTTAATTGTGGGTGTGAGAGAGCTTGTGAGTACCATCAGAGGCTAGAGGGCTAGGTCCCTTTGGAGGTGGAATTCCAGGCAGTTGTGAGCTGCCCAACATGGATACCGGAAGTTAAACTGAGCTCTCTGCAAGGGCAGTACTCCTTCCTGTTTTGTTTTTGTGTATTTCTCTGTCTGTTTAAAGTCGGGGTCTCTCACTCACTGAAGACTGGGCTGACCTCAGACTCACAGAGATCCATCTGCCTCGCCACAGGCTCAGTATTCATTCTTAACTCTTGAGGCTCCAGCCCCAGATAAAATACTTTAGATTGGCCATCATAAAGAAAAATCCTTATGTTGGAAAAATGGCTCAGCAGTTAAGAGAACTTTGTTGCATCCGGGTGTGGTAGCATAGGCCTTGAATTTGGAGGCAAAGTTGGGTAGATCTCTATGAGTTCCATAACAGGCAAAGCTACATTGTAAGATCCTGTGTGGGGTGTGGGAAGGCGCTGACAACTTGTTGCTCTTCCACTCTGGAAGAATTCCCAGGTTCAATTCCCAGCATCCACATGGCCGCTCACAACCATGTGTAACTCCATTTCCAGAGGATGCGGTCTTCTGGCCTCCTGAGCACTGAACACTCTGGATGTACAGACATACATGTAGACACAACATTCATACACCTAAAATAAAAATAAATCTTTGAAAGAAAAAGCCTGCCAGGCAGTGGAGGCGCATGCCTTTAATCCCAGCACTCGGGAGGCAGAGGCAGGCGGATCTCTGTGAGTTCGAGACCAGCCTGGTCTACAAGGGCTAGTTCCAGGACAGCCTCCAAAGCCACCGAGAAACTGTCTCAAAAAAAAAAAAAAAAAAAAAAAAAAAAAAAAAAAAAAAAAAACCACAGACTTTCTCCATGGGCGTTCTCTCTTCTCTTTCACATGGTGACATCCCTGGGTGGGTGCAGTCAGTAAGCTCTGTACATTTCAAGAAGTTTCTTCTCTGTGAAATTCTCTGTTCTCCAGTTACCTGTCCCGAAGCCTAGTTTCTGTGAGTTCCCAGCTTCATTTTCTTAGCTCACAGAGTCGGCCACATCCCACTGGGATTCTTCATCCAGGCAGTTGCTAGATGGGATCTTTCTCAAGGATCATTGTCTTGTTCCTCTGTGTTTTGAAAACCAGTGTTCCTCATAGTCTGTTCAGTTTTTTATTTATCCCTGGCTGAACTCTATTATTTCATCTTGGCCAAAATGGAAGACAAATCTAATTTTAAAATATTCATTTATAGAAAGCTGCGAGGCTTGAAGTAGTATTGCTGCGAGTTCAAGGCTGGCTTGGGCTACATAGTAAGTAAGGCCCTATCACAAAAATAAAGTGAGAGAGAGCTCATGTGTGAGCTTGTAACACAGGGTTTGGGTGTGCACTGTGACTCCACACTAGCCCTCTTTGACCTCCAACTGCCCTGTCTGGCCTCTTGATGTCATCCACTGCCTTGTCTGTGTGATGCCCACGCAAAGACTCGTGCTTACTGCTTCCAAGCCTGGAAGTGTACTTTATGTTTTTAATTATATTTTTCCACAGGAGAGGTTTTCTCCCTCTCAGTTTCCGAAGCACCTTTTAGTGAATGCACTGAGATCAAGACTTGCTCCTTGCAAGGTCGCACATAAGCAACTGTAATCAAGGAGAAATAAAAAAAAAGGTATAAAGTAATAAAAAAATACAACCAGGACCAACCTCTACACATACAATGGCAGGAGCACACCACATTACACACATAAACACACACATGAAAAGATCATGGATTCAGGAGGTAAAGGAAAAATACTGGAGTAGAAGGAGGAGGGTAGATGGGTGGGGGAAGGGAGGCCAGTGTCATGTTGGTAAAAGACAGTTTGTGAAAGACCAAAGGAGAAATGTTTTGATGGAGGGCTATTTTTGAAACTATAGATCTTGACTCCTTAATGAATGGATTGTAATGAAGGGACCGGCTCCCCATTTTGGCAGCCATAACAGCCGAACACGTGCTTGCCTGACCTTGCCTTGGTCACTAGGAGGTCAGATGCCTGCCACATGGCAAGGAACCAATCAGAAGTTAGCTGGTGGAGCTATGCTTTATGGCTCTGGGTGTGTGTTACACACAAATGCACAGCAATGACGTGTAGAGCATAGCAATCGCCCTGGGAGGGCCTATGGGCCATAACAACCAGTTGACTAATCAACACAGGGCAAGCCTGGAGGCACACCATTCCTGTGTGTACCCTTAGACACTCCCCTTATGCTGCCCTATAAGTTCTCTATGCCGTGGCTTCGCCTCGTCTTTCCTATCCAACCGCCATGGTGGATGGATGAAAGACCCGAACTAACATGGGGTTAGCTCGTTAAACAACTGCAATAAAACCTCTTGCTGTTTGCATCAAGTTTTCGACTCCGCCTGGTGATTGGGGTGGCTGTGGTCCTGGGCAGAGATCCTGTGAGCCTGAGCCTCCAGGGGTTTTTCAATATCAAATTGTAAAATGCATGTACTATAGTTCAAAATCAAAGTTTGAAAATGAGGAAGCAGCAGCAGATTGGGCTATCAAAAAATGAAGTAGAGGGCCAAGCAGTGGTGTCCCACACCTTTAATCCCAGCACTTGGGAGGCAGAGGCAGGTGGATCTCTGTGAGTTTGAGGCTTGGTCTACAAAGCAAATGCCCAGACATCCAGAACTGTTGCTTAGAGAAACCCTCTCTCTCTCTCTCTCTCTCTCTCTCTCTCTCTCTCTCTCCCCTCTCTCTCTCTCTCTCTCTCTCACACACACACACACACACACACACACACACACACCACACAAAAAGAAGGATGTAGTGTTTGTTTGCTTGGTTTTAGACGAGAGGCAACTGTAGCCCAGGCTAACCTTGGACTCACTAAGTAGCCAAGGCTGTCTCTAAACTTTTGCATTCCCCACCCCCACCACCCAAGCACTGAGATTAAGGTGTGCACCATCACACTCAGCTTATTTTTAAAGTTGTTTGGTCCAGATTCTTCCCCACTCCACCCTTTTTGTTGTTGTTGTTGATAAAAACCACAATGATACCCATGACCATCTTGCTTTCTGCTTTATTTTCCATGGAGCTGGTTTACATCCACAATTCTGTTCTGTACAGGTTCCAGGGTCCAGGTTTTCAGGTCTGGGGCCCACGAGTCCAGTGAAGCCCTACCCACACCACCCTAGTGGGCTGTCACCCACCCTCCCACCTGCCCATCCCAGCTTGACAGAGCCTCTGTGAATTAGGCCGTGCTCTTATTCCCTGCAAGAAGAAATTCAAGGAGGAAATGCACGCAACTCTATACCCTCACTCTCCTCCTGCCCACACCAACGTGCTAAAGCGGATGCTGTCTTTCCAAATGGGCGGAGAATGCCCACAAAGGGGGGGGGGGAGATAGCCGACTTTTGAATGAAGACTTTGGAAGTGAAAGAGAAAGACGGGAATCTGCAGAGTCCCTCCCTAGGGAATAACTGCACCGCTGTCCACCACCCTCCACCCTCCACCGGCATCTCCTTACCCCAGACTTTAGGAAAACATTCTAGCCATCTGTGCCATCTGTCCCATCCACAGTCCTCGTGCCACCTGCTCACAGAGTCCTGACTCCCCCTAGTGACTCTCATACTTGGACTTTATTGCAAATGCTCTGTGCTCTACAGGACTCCCCGGCATAAGCCACCAGAGCGGCAAACGGAACCACCCCCAATCCCCTCCATAACATTCTTTCTTCCCAGCTCCAGCCCTCATTACCCTCCACCCACAACTCACAAAAGTAAAATGCCATTATCTCTGAGGGTACGAAGTGAGTCTGCCTCACTCCTGCATGCTGAGGATTCCAAGTAGGATATTGTACACATCTTGTTCCATGTAGCCCTGGGGGTAGCAGGAAAGACGTAAAAGATGATGACGAGCAGAACACGGGGAGAAGCAGATGAGGGAGCATTTTTGTAGTATAGCAGAATAGCAGTCATTGCCTCTTATAATTACATAATCCCTAACAAATTCTGTTTGTTGTGCTATGTTTTTGGTTTGCAGTACTTGGGACTTAGAAAGACTTCCTGCCTATAAGGCAAGTGCTCTGTCAATGAGCTTGAGCCCCAGCCCTCACATGTAACTATAAATATTTAACTTTCCCATGGCTGTTTTCCCATCTTCACAAGGAAGAGAACAACGTCTTCTTCTCAGAGTTGCTGTGCCGGCCGCACTATGACTTCCGAGCGCCTGGTAAGTAATTGTAATTCCACTCCCAGAAGCTGACATCCCTAAGCCCTGCCTACTCTTTCCTGATTGGGGCAGTCACCTCAGAGGAAACTGAGAAGGGACGAGCCTCACAATGGAGTAGGGAGTTGAAAGGAGAAGCAAACACTATGCCTTCCACATTCACACCTAGCTTTTCTTGATCTACTTAAGGAAAACCAGAGACCCACCACTGGGTCCAGTGATCTGGAGAAAAATGACAAGTATGTCTAGGAACAGGAAAGGGCAAAGGTCACAGTCTTTCCTCAGCTCTGTACCCCTGACTCCTCCCAGACGACACCAAGCTCACCTGAGCCGAATTCAGCAGATGATTCCTGTAGGTAGAGATGATCTCCTCATGGTGTTTCTGGGAATCCTGAGAGGGAGCACCCGTGGGAAGTCACCCAAGGCTGGACCCGATGGCCCATCACTGGTCTAGCCTGGACCACTGCCTGAAACTCCGCGTCTTCCACTACCCACCCTCTTCCCTGCAGGCAGAAACATACCTGCAGCTGCAGGGCGAGGTGGGCATTCTCACCCCGGACCTCTAGAACTTCCTCTGAGAGCTGCTCCAGCTTTTTCAACAATTCCTTGATCTAAGGCCAAAAGGAAAGAAAGGGACCCAGGCCATTTTCCACAGATGACCCAAGAAAGGACTATTATCCACATTTTATGGGTAGGAGCCTGAGTTTAATACATTTTCAAAACCATGCAGCTTTCCCAGTGTGGTGGAGCACACACCTTCAATCCCAGCAGCTGGGGGGCAGAGGCAGGTGGAGCTCCGGGAGTTTGAGGCCACTTTGTTTCTACAGTGAGTTTCAGGACAGCCAGAGCTACACAGTGAGACTATCTAAAAACCAAACAAAAACAAAACCATACAGCCAATAAATAATGGTTCAAACCAATATCTCTTTAGCTCTATAGCTCATGATCTTTTTTAGGTTTTGTTTGTTTGTTTGGATTTTTTGTTTTGTTTAAGACAGGGTCTCACTGTGTAGGCCAGGACGGCCTGGACCTCACTACATAGACTAGGCTAGCCTCACACTCGAAAAGATCCTTCTGCCTCTGCCTCCAGAGTGCTGAGATTAAAGGTGTATGCCACTACACCCAGCTATAGTAACTTTTTACTGAGCACCTAACATGTGCCCAAAATTATCCTGAGTATTTTATTTTTTATGTATATGAGTGTGTGTGTGTGTGTGTGTGTGTGTGTGTGTGTGTGTGTGTGTATTTGTAGGGAGGTTCTGGTTTTGCTGAGACAAGATTTCTCTGTGTAGCCCTGGCTGTCCTGGAGCTCAATTTGTAGACCGGGCTGGACTTGAACTCACAGAGATTCTCCTGCCTCTGCCTCTCAAGTACTAGATTAAAGGCATGCACCACCATACCTGGTGTGTATGAGTGTTTTGTCTGCATGTGTATAAGTGTACCATCTGTGTAGCCAGTGCCTATGAAGGCCACAAGGCCACAAGAGGACTTCAGATCCTTTACAATTGGAGTTACAGATAGTTGTGAGTTAGCATATGGATACTGGGAACTGAACTGGGGTCCTTTGCAAGGGCAGCAAGTGTTCTTAACTGATGAGCCATTTCTCCAGGCCCAATAAAGCAATTTATTTTCTTTCTTTCTCTCTTTCTTTTTTTTTTTCCAGTGGTGCTGGGGGTTGAGCCCAGGGCCTTGCTCCTGCTGGGCAAATGGTCTGCCTCTAAGCCATATCCTCAAACGTTATTTTCCCCCTGGGATAATGCAGCCCTGGCTGTCCTAGAACTCCATCTGTAGACCAGCCTGGCCTTGAACTCAGAGATCCACCTGTCTCTGCCTCCCAAGCTTTGGGATTAAAGGTGTGTGCCACCATGCCTGGCTTCCATATCTACAAACTTCTATTCTGAGTATTTTATAATAATTTATCCAAATAGTGTTTCATAAAAATCAGTCTGGTCTCAAATACAAGGATAACCTACCTTGACCACCTGATTCTCCTACATCAACTCCTTTTTAAACTTTTATTATCTTAATTTTTATGTGTATGGGCGTTTTGTTTGCATGTATGTCTATGTACCATGTGCATGTCTGCTGCCCTCAGAAACCCTGGAAATGAAGTTACAGGTGCTTGTGAGCCACCAGGTGGGGGCTGGGAATTAAACTTGGATCCTCTGGAAGAGCCATCTCTCCATCCCTTTGCATTTTTAAAAAGATTTTATTTTTTAGTTATTTACGTGTGTGTGCCTATATATGGATGGGTATATAACTGTAGTGCCCAAAGAGTCCAGAAGAAGCCCGTGGATCTCCTGGGCTGCAGTTATAAGTGACTGTGAACTGCCCAAGGGTGCTGGGATCCCAACTCAGGTCCTCTGCAAGAGCCGTAAAAGTTCTTAACTGCTGAGCCACTTTTGCAACTCCATGCCTCCACCTCTGTATGTGGTGTTGGGGATCCAACCCAGAGCCTCATACATGCTAAGCAAGCACTCTACCAAATACACTCCACTCCCAAGCCCCCAATAAACTTAATACCTAATAAAATCTTTACAATTACCACCACACTAGTAGTTTAATTTTACTTTTTGTGTTTTGCCTGCATGTATGGCTGGACACTGTGTGTGTGCTTGGTGCCTGAGTCCCCTGGGATTGGAATTACAGATAGTTGTGAGCTACCGTGGGTACTGGGAACCCAAGTCCTCTGGAAGAGGAGCCATTGTTCTTAACCATTGAGCCATCTCACCGGGTGTAGTGGCACAAGCCTTTAATGTCAGTACTTAGTCAGAAATAGGCTGACCTCTTGTGACTCATAGGCCAGCCTGGTCTACTTCTCTAGGCCAGCAAATGTGACATAGTGAGACCCTGTTTCAAAACAAAACTAAACAAAACAAAACAAAAAGTTGTCTGACATCAGTCAGCCATTAAGTTTTTTTTTTAATTATTTGTATTTTATGTACACTGGTGTTTTGTCTGCATGTCTGTGTGAGGGTATCAGATATCCTGGAACAGGAGTTACAGATAGTTGTGAGATACCATATGGGTGCTGGGAATTGAACCCGGGTCCTCTGGAAAAGCAGCCAGTGCTTTTAACCCCTGAGCCATCTCTCCAGCCCCAGCCATTAAGTTTTATGTGTGTTTTGTTATCAATTCTGGATGGAACCTAAGGCTGGGCAAGCATTCTGGCACTGAGCTATGTCCCTCAACCTAAGTTGTCACCCCATACTGTGTGTGTGAGAGAGTGTGTATGTGTGTGTGTGTGTGTATGTGTGTGCATGTATGTGTGCACACACTCACTTGCTAATGTTACAGGCATGTGCCACCACACTCTACTCCCCAGTGTAAATCTTGAGACTGAAATTCAAATCCAGACAGCCTCATGCTAGAGACCATAACTACTCAAGTACTATACCAATTTTTATTTTACCATTTATTGACATTTTACCATTTATTGACAAAATGGCTCCTTTAACTCTCTTCCATGATGATGTCTGTTTTGGACAGCACTTCTGTCTATGCATGGTACACTAGGCAAATACTGTTTATATTCCTCCATCGTTCTCATATTGAACATCTAGTTTTAATAAGAAATCTGAATTTACTAGCTTAGTGGGTATTTCGACAACTACTAAATCCATTCGTAAATTTTAGAATGTATAAAATATGTCTCATTCGGCCGGCGTTGGTGGCTCACGCCTTTAATCCCAGCACTCGGGAGGCAGAGGCAGAGGCAGGTGGATCTCTGTGAGTTCAAGGCCAGCCTGGTCTCCAGAGCGAGTGCCAGATAGGCGCCAAAGCTACACAGAGAAACCCTGTCTCGAAAAACCAAACGTGTGTGTGTGTGTGTGTGTGTGTGTGTGTGTGTGTGTGTGTGTGTGTGTCTCATTCCCCAACAGCACCAAGAAAATAGCTGTAGCTTGGCTTTGCTTGGTGTCATGAGACAGAGTCTCGTGAGCCCAGGATGGCTTGGAACCAGCTCTGTAGCTGAAGATGACTATGAACCTATCTCCTGCATCCACCTGCTGAGTGACTATCAGCACAGTTCTTCAAACTGTTGTTTGTTTCTTTAGTTTGCTTCCAGTGTCTTTTTGGTCAATGAAGACCCATTCTGAATGGAGCAGGAGGGAACAACTGCTACAGTTAACCCGTCAGACTCTGAGTCAGCCCAGAACCTCAGCAAAACCACAGAACATATTACACCACTAGGCTGGACTAATGCAGGATTAAGATAAAAAGCTAATTGGCCGTGGTGTTCCCTGGTATAGCCCTGGGGGCATACATAGCTGCTGAACCTTGAGTACTAAATTTTAGTTCCTACGCCCTCTTCTCTCTAATACCGTGTTGCTTATTTTTGACTCTTTCTTCTGTGTGCCACCTGAGCTCCAATCTCAACCCCACACCTCTCTCGCCCTAGGCAAGCACAGAGCGGTCCTTGCAAGCGCCAGGCACTCTTGACCGCCACTCCCTACCATGCTCTCAAGGCTACCTTGGCGCTCACCTTGGCCTCCTTGTCTCTGCAAGCCCCGATGAGGTGGTCTGTCTTCTCTTTCAGTAGCTCGGCGGTTTTCTCGAACTGCTCGGAGCGCCCGCGCATCTCGCCCGCCTGGCGCTCTTGCTCCGCCGCCCGAGCCGCAAGGTCCTCGCTGCGGCGACGCTCCTCTGCCGCTGCATCTCGCAACCGAGCCATTTCTCGACAAGCTGTGTTGTATTTCTCCAACACAGCTTTGAGCTCCTGGCCCCAAGCCTGCGCCTGGGCCACCAGCGAGCCTCGCGTTTTCTCGTGCTGTCGCAGGCTGGCTGCTTCCCGGGCCCTCAGCTCGGCCACTTCCTCTGTGGCTTGGTAAAGCAGCTGCTTCAGCTTGCAGATCTCCTGGCTCTTCCCGCTCATCGTGGCCTGCACAGCCCGCAGCTCTTCCTCCAGCTTCCCCAGATCTTGCTCCAGGGCGGCCACTTGGGGGGATGCTGTACCCTTGAGGGAGGCCTCTGGCTCCGGGTGGGGGGCCAAGGATCCTCTCAGCTGCTGGTTTTCCTCCTCCAACCGAGCCAGCTTCTGCTGGGCCTCGAGGTGCCTATCTACCAGGGTGCTGATGCAGGTCTGCAGCTCCTCCAGGGGTTCTGCAGCTGTACTCCGTGTACTCCCCTTGCCTACGAGGTCTGGGGGCAGGCAGTTCCACAGTCCTTGGAGTCCGCTGCTCTGGGAAGCCAGTCGCCTGCGCAACTTCTCTGTAGCCTCCTTCTCTATGGCCAGTTCATCCGTTAACAAGCCCACGCTCCGCCGCAACTGCTGTAGCTGAACCTGCGCCTCGGGTTTGGGCACAAACTCCCGCTGTAGCCTCTGGGTCAAGGACTGCAGCTCTCCCTGCAAGCGTTGCCTCTCGCGCCCCAGCTCTCCCAGTTCCTCCAGCAAGTTGCTGTTGCTCAGTCTCAGCGCTGACACCTCTTTCTCCAGGTGTCCCTTTGCCAGGACTGGGGCCTGTTCTCCTCCAGGTGCCCCTAGGGGTTCTCCTCTGGCTCCAGGAACCCTCTTTTCTTCCTGCTCTTTAGTGCATCCTGGAACTGCTTTTGGGGCTCCCTCTCCGGACCCCTGGGCAGGAACCTCAGGTTTCACCTGCAGTCCTGCTTTTGCTCGATCCAGCCTCACCAGCACCCTCTCCAGCCTGGCTTCCATCTTCTCCCAGGCAGCTGCTGCAGCCTCGGCCCTGGGAGTCCCTAGGGCTCCCTCCAGAACTGGTCTTGACAAAGCCCCCCTCGCAGCATCCTTTTCTCGCCACACTGCAGCCAACTCTTCCCTTAACTGTAGGAGTAGTTGGTTCAGGGCTGCTATGCCCACTGGTTCTCCCACCGTGCCAGCTTGTTCAACCCCTGGAGCCGGGGACCTCTCCTTCTGGCCAACACACACCTGGTCGGTGTTATCCAGACCAAGGTTCTGCCCCCCACTGGTGTTCAGTTGATGTCCCGTGGCTTTCCCGATGGTCTCAGTCCTGGGGCTCTGGGGCGGCCCCTGTTCTGGTTGGGACTTTCTATCAACTTCATACTGGATCTCAGCTGGGGGAGTTACTTCTTCAGCTCTCCTGGGAACTACCGTTGGGTTCACTGTGGCTGCTGCCTTCTGCTGCCTCTTTAGCTCTTGAATTCTCTCAGCCAGAAGATTCAGGGGACACCCCTGCTCCATACCATCTCCTCCAGGCCGGAGACTGGGGCCCTGTCTTCCTGGGGCCCTGGGTTCTTGCAGCAGGAGATGCCCTAGTTCTTGCACCTGCTCTCGAATCTGGTTCTCCAGGCCTATGAAGGCTGCAGTTTGAGCCTTACACTCTTCTGTCTTTCGCACCAGCTCCTGCTGCAACTGATTAACTTTCTTCTGCTCCTCTTCATACTTCCACCTCCACTCCTCTGAGCAGCTCGCTTCCTCCTCCTCTTCTTCAGGCTCTGCTCTCCATGAGCTCTTAGGTGGAGATCCCACCTGAGGCTCGGGTGGAGAGGCCTACGTCCAAAATAAATAAATAAAATAAAATAAAAAGTGATGTGAGGCTGTGCACCCTAGCCTAGCCTCTGCAAGGGCCTTGCTTCTGTGACTGTCTCGATGCCCACGCAGACTACTGGAACAGCTTGGGAGTAGGTCACAAACAGTCATACCTGAGATGCATGATCTGGGTGTTGAACCAGTCCGTGACCTATAAGAGAAGACATGGAGCAAAGGAGGACTCAGTCCTCATCCACTTTTTAGACTTTGTTAGAGAAAAAAAGTAGCCGCTCATTACGAATCCCTAACTATCCAGCAACTTTGGCTTCCTATCCTTGAGGTGGAGTGTTCCTTTATTTTGTACACATGTTTCTTTTAGTGACGGTTGTGCTGGTACTGTGAAGGCACTGGGACATCAGTCACTGGTGGGCCAAATAGAAATCACATGGATGACAACAATAGCAATAGCCATTTAATCCCAGCACTCGGGAGGCAGAGGTAGGCGGATCTCTGAGTTCGAGGCCAGCCTGGTCTACAGAGAGAGTTTCAGGATGACCAGGGATACACAGAGAAAAAAGCAAAAAAATAAAAAAATAAAAAAATCACAATAGCAATACCCAAAGTTGCACTCGACGAGCAAAGAGTGTGCTGGGGAATCTTGTGATGTAGTAGTTCTAAATTAGTAAACCCTGGACTAAGGTGGCAGGACATTTTTTCGAAAGGACTGATTCCATGGGCAGTGGGATACAGAGAAGCTTCTTGAATTCTTTGTTTATTGAAGAGAATCTTGAAGGCACAAAGGGACTCTTACCGCCTCTTCGCCGCCGGTTCAGGGCCTGCTGAAGCAGCCTCCACAGCTCCTTGTCTTGTGTACGCAACGCGTAATGCAGAGCATTGTGCCCCAAGCTGTCCACTGCTCCAGCATCTGCTCCGTGGCTCAAGAGCAGCTCAGCCACCTCAGCACTGCCTTTCTCACAGGCCAGGATCAAGGCTGATCTGTGGGGTGGAGACAAATCTGCAACACCAGCTTTCCCTCACAGTTTTAGAAATTCCAGTCTGGAGCAAGCCCTCACTCAGTGGAGTCAGAGCAACACGGCAATGCTAGCCAAGGACAGAGCAGTAGACCAGAGCAGGACTTCTCCAATGTCATTCCTTGGAGCTGCAGCATCAGAGAGCAGAACCACTGGGAGGGCTCCATGCTTGTCTGCTTTATAGAATGCTTAAAGTTCTGCACGAAAGCACACACACACTCACACATGCACATACATGCACACGGACAGCAGCATACTTGCTCATGATGCTCCTGCCTCAATCTTCCGAGTACTGGACTATAAGTGTACACCACCACACTCTTCTGCTGCATAAATTTGAGAGAAAAGGACCCCACTGTTTAGGAAATAGCTGGAAAACTAGTTAGGTAAAGCAGTGATCCCAGAGCTAGCCTTTCGACTTCTGGCATCATCTGTGCTAGCATGGCTAGTTAGTCAGGGCACCAGGCAAAGGTCTTTTGAGCCGTTCATGGAAAGGAAGGAAGCCCCCAAGAACAGAGACTGGCCTGCTCTTTCCAGTGCACAGTAAAGAACTGGAGGATGGAGTTGGCTTACTTGTCATCCTTGTCTGTGACATTAACTCGGGCACCTCTCTGCAGCAGTTGTGAGCAGATAGCTGCATGGCCGCCCAGTGATGCAATCATCAGGGGTGTGCGTCCATCCTGCAGAGATTGTGGGAGCATGAGAGGCCAGGAGGAGCCAGGGAGAAGTAAGGAATTGATGATTCAACCCTATGTATACCAACTCCCCCTCTACTAATCCCTGCTGAAACAAGCTTGGTCCTGGGCCTAAACACTCTTGAACCAGGAGTTAGGAGCTCCCAAATGATAAGGAGAAGGAATGGAGGCGGGATCACAGAATCTGACTAGTCAATCTCAGAGAAAACAGCAACCTCCTGGTCAGAGTGAGACACTGCCTACTGGTCTATCTGATACTCACGTTGTCCAGCACATCCAGGAAGGCCTCGTGGTCACACAGCAGGAGGACACTTGAGGCACAGCCAGAGGAGGCTGGAAGGATTGAAAGGTGGTTGGTTAAGAAGAGGCGTGAAGACGTCTACTTGGGCTCTATAATGTAGTGTCTCTCCCATCGTGTCACCCAGCCTGTTTCCCAGCCTTCTTCCCACCAGGCCCCAGGCTCGCACCTGCCCAGTGTAATGGACTACGGTTCTCTGCATCCACAGCGTCTTCATTAGCCCCATGCTGTAAACAGCCACAAAGAGAAGCAGCAATGGAGCTTGGTGTTAGCATCCTCATCCCATACACCATTTCAAGTTGCCAGTTTCCATGGTAATATAAAGAGAAACAAGAGGACCATGGCTCTGAGGGAAGCTCAGTCTATTCCCTGCAGTTGATGGGCAGCCTTGAAATTCAGTCCTAGTTCCTAACTAAGGTCAAAGAAACAACAGGTGATCAGTAAGTAAATCTATGGAAGGAAATGACACCTGAATTGGCTGTGGTTTTGAGACCATTATGTAAAATTTGGGAAAGACGAGGAGTAATAAAAGTAGAACAATCTCCAGGTGTTAGTGGCCCATGTCTTAAATCCCAGCACTCAACTGGGCGTTGGTGGCACACGCCTTTAATCCCAGCACTCGGGAGGCAGAGGCAGGTGGATCTCTGTGAGTTCGAGACCAGCCCGGTCTACAAGAGCTAGTTCCAGGACAGCCTCCAAAGCCACAGAGAAACCCTGACTCAAAAAAAAAACAAAAAACAAAAAACACCAAAATAAAATCCCAGAACTCAAGAGGCAGGTGGATCTTTGAGTTCGAGGCCAGTCTTGTCTACCGAAGAAGTTCTAGGACAACCTGGGCTACAGAGAGAAACCCAGTCTCGGGAGGGGGGGGGAGATAAAAAAAAGAACAGTCAGTATGTGCTTATGGTCTACTGGAGACTCAAATCATCCACATGTCATTGCAGGTATATACTCTGGTTTTGTGCTACTTGGCTAGAGTCCTCCTCCACATTTTAACTTATTTGCTTATTTATTTACTTGGGGGAAGAGTATGGTCATGTTTGTGGCAGTCAGGGGATAACTTGCAGGAGTCAGTTCTGTCCTTCCACCATGTGGGTTCTGGGGGGCAGACCCATGTCATCAGACATGGCAGCAAATCCTTTTACCTGCTGAGCCCTCTTACTGTCCCTCCCGCCAAAGACATTTTTTATTTGAACATCCCTGCTTTTCTTCTCCCTGCCCATATACGTAGCAGCCTGTCTCTGTGGTGGCTCCACCAGCGGCAGAGCTCCACAGTCCTTGGGGACTCTGGTTTCTGACTTGCCCCCAAAGACAGCATGAAGCATGGTACACATACGAAGGAGATGGCGAAGAGATGTTTGTGAACTTATTGATAAATGGCCATCAGCCCTGTTGCTGGGAGTGAGAACGATGAGACAAAGTTGGGGCACACTGCTACTTCTGTCTCCTGCCTGCACAGGAGCATCAGAGGACTGCTTTTACCTGAAGCAAGACCTTTACACACTGTGGCTGGCAGGAGATGGTGGCCAAATGGAGGGCGGTGCTTCCTGGAAAGAGAGAAAGAGAGAGGGTGGGTGGGTGGGTGGCCCCATGAATGCGGATGACTCACTGGGAGGGAAGGCAAGAGACGCACAGATAATCAGAGGGAGATTAGAGAGAGAAGCTCTAGGCTGCATCTGAGCCAGAAATTCCTGTTCCCCAAGCAGCTGGTACCTTCCATGGAGGCAAGAGTAAGGAGGAGGTGTGTGCCTAGCTTACAGGGAGGGGAACCCCAGGAGAGACGCTGGCCAAGACCTACTGAGCAAAGAAGCAAAGGCCCACTGCTGGAAACTCCATCAGAGCCCAGCCCTGGCCCCTCTGCAGCATAATGGGCAGGCTGTGCTGGCTGACTCACCGTCCTCGTTTTTGCTGTTGATGTCAGCCCCGTTTGCAAGCAGTATTGTCAGACACTCTGTCAGGCCTTTGGAGGCTGCCAGGTGAAATCTGCCAGTGTCAAAGCCAAGAGACAGAAAAGGATGAAAGACCAGGGGATAAAATAGGAGAGGCTCTTATTTTTTTTAATCATGTTTAATGCTCTAAATTATTCTGATCAGTTGGTTTTGTTTGTTTTGAGATAGAATCTCATTATACAGGCCTGGCTAGCCTTGAATGCTAGATCCTTCTGACTTGACCTCCCAAGTTCTGAGATTATAAACAGGTACCAGCACAGCTGAGGAGGAGGAACATTAACAAGCCCTTCTCCCTCTGCTCCACAGCCTAAAGTCAATTCCCAATGCAAGGAGGGAAGCTCTCCTAGTCCCCTAGTCCGTCTTGCTAAGAGAGAAGCCTGCCAGCTGGGCAGTGGTGGCGCACATCTTTAATCCCAGCACTCTAGAGTCAGAAGTAGGCAGATCTCTGTGAGTTCAGGCCAGCCTAGTTAACAGAGCGAGTTCCAGGACAGGATCCAAAACTACACAGAGAAACCTTGTCTCAAAACAAAAAACAAAAACAAACAAGAGAAAGGTGAGGGGGGGGGGCACCAGGGAGCTGCCTCCTGGACCTCCAGTCATGAAGTCAGAGGATGCTATGAAAAGCTAGAAGAGCTACACATCCCAGGGGATTTCAGATTGTTGCAGTGGTATTTGGGGGACACATGATCACCTGCTTCTCCCAGCACAGAACCCTCAGAGAACGGAAAGTGTCATAGAAAGGGCCGTCTGGAACGGAGCAGAAGGCTGGCAGGGGGATAGCCTCCTCCTAATCACTCCCTCTAGCCTCATGACACCCATGACACCCACAACACCTATGACCTACTCCTTCATTCCTAATTTCTCAAGCATATACACCCTCCTACTTTTGTGATGAGGAAACTTTGTTTAGCAATTAGTTCTCTGTTGGTTTAATGAGCTTTACATCCTTTTCAAGTCACTGTGGTTGTGGGGTGGTTGGAACTCAGGGACAATATCCTCCTCCCTCGTTTGTTCTGTGCTTGGTCCATGGCAAAGGTTTATCCATCTACTCGCCAATCCAAACAACGAAAGGGCTCTGAAGTTATAGGCCTTCCCTGGTCATCCTGAAGTTTTCAGTTTTCAAAAAGAACCACGTACCAGGGTGGGGTCGAGAAGACTTACTTACGGGGACTGGCCATTCGAGTCTAGTTTGGTGGGTCGGGCTGACTTCCTAGAGGCTAAGGCAGCCACGCGTCCCACATCCCCCCGCTGCACCGCCTCCAGCAGCTTCTGGTCACGACGGTTCCATTTCTCCACCTAGTCGGGAGTTACAGATTTTATGAGTATTGGCGCTGGAGATGGTACAGGGAAAGAAAAGTGATGTTTCATGCCCGGCAAGAGGAAAAGGGGCATCCTGCAGGTTCTCGCCGCTCCTGTTCTCTACGCCCAGAGCAGCGGATCTTTCTTAAGTGGGCCAGAAAAATACTAACTACTCCATATGTCACCAAGAATTATCGACAGCAACTGTCCACCACAAACCTAAAAGCACCCAGGGGATCACTTAATTAAAAAATGTAAAGCTTGTGGGGCTGGAGAGATGACTCCAGAGGTCCCGAATTCAATTCCCAGCAACCACATGGTGGCTCACAACCATCTGAAATGAGATATGGTGCCCTCTTCTGGCCTGCAGGCATACATGCAGGCGGAGTACTGTATACATAATAAATAAATCTTTAAAAAAAATATAAAGCTTGGTGTGGACTTATTATATAACACACCCCAGGAGGTAGAAGCAGGAAGATCAGGAGTTCAAGCCCAGCCTCAACCGTGTGTGTGTGTGTGTGTGTGTGTGTGTGTGTGTGTGTGTGTGTGCGCGCGCGCGCACGCACATATATGTATCAGGCGTGGTGGTAAATTCCAGTAATCGAAACACTTGGGGGGTTGAGATAAGAGAATCTCAATTTTGAGGCCAAACACGAGTGTCTCAATAAGCGACAACAAAAGTATTATTACTTTTATTATTTTAAAATTATTTTGTTTTGCTAGGTGGTGGTGGTGGTGGTACACGCCTTTAATACCAGCACTCAGGAGGCAGACATAGGCTGATCACTGTGAATTTGAGGCCAGCCTGGTCTACAGAGTGAGTTTCAGAACAAGCCAGAGCTGATACACAGAGAGACCCTGTCTTGAAAAAAAAAAAAAAAAAAGTTTTGTTTTCTTGAAATAGAGTCAAGCTAGTCCATGCTAGTTGAGAGTCACTGTGTAGCCAGACTGGCCTCAAACTCAAGACCCTCTTGCTTCAGTTTCTTGGATATTGGCACAGCAGTTCTCTACCACACATAGCTTCAAAGTGATTAATAATGTCGAATGTCTAGCATTTTAAGACTCTATTTATTTATTTATTTATTTAGCTAGTTAGTTTTGAGACAGGTTCTATGTAGCTGTGGCTAGCCTAGAACTCACTACTATGGTGCCCAGGCTGGCCTTGAACTCACAGAGATCCATCTGTCTCTGTCTCCTAATGTTAGGATTAAGAGTGTGTACCACCATACTTGGCAAGACTCTTTTTAATCACCACCATGACTACTGTTGTTAGATGTCCAGCCTGAGGGCAATCCTAGCAGCAACCCCTTCCTTCCTTGGTGCTCCCTAGGTCTTTCTAGAGCAAACTGAACCAACCTGACCACTTCTGACTGGTTCACAATGCCCTCCCTACCTCACTCCCGCCCCAAGGGCTCTGCTTTTTGTTTTTAGTGGTTTGCAACGTAAATCAAGGTCCCTAGCTTCCAGTCACAGCCACCTAGCCATCTCTAGCTCTTGACCCTGGGCCCCAAATTGGGGGTGCAGTGGGCGGCAGTTATAGAGTTTCTGTTTTCTCATATCATAGCTGGCTGTCTCTCTCTCTCCCATTGGTCTCCAAACCTCACAGCAAACAGCCAGCAAGGGCAAGCCAGTTTCTAGCTGTGCTTGGGGAGGCAGCAATAAGAAGAGGCAGAAAGGGAATCCTCCCTCTCCTCTCTGGCCAGGGAGCAGCTGTCCCAGACAGCAGCCACACCTCAGCATGCATTGTTCTATCCTTCCAGCTCAGGTTTTGAGGGTGGAGGAGCAATTAAAATAATTGAAGAATTACAGGGCATAAAAGAGAGAGCTGTATAAAAACACCTAGGGCTGCAAGCACAGAAAAGCCTGGTTTGGTCCAGAGATGGAAACATAAAGGAAAAAGGAAGGAACTCAAAGATTATTGGTATGGAGGAAAAGTTCTCGAGATGAGTGTTTTGTCATCAGGACAGAGTCTGGGACCTGGTTCAGCTACATTCTCAGCTATATGACCTAGAGGAAGCCATTAAACACTCTAACCTGTTTTCTTGCACATAAAATGTAGACAGTAATAACCACCTCACCACAATGCATTAAACAAGTTAATGTAGATAGAACCACATAAATGTATGGCATCCTTACAACAAAACAGGAAGTAGTGAGAAATCGGGGGTGGCCCATTGCGTTTATGAGCTATAACCTCAACAAGAAAGAGGTTGTAGGAAAGGGTAAAAAAATAGAGTCTGTGGAAGCCCAATAATTCATTTCCAAGCACTGTTTATATAGCCAGGACAAATTGTTAATCACCAACACAGAAAAGATTTAAAGGTCCAAGTCATAAAATTGCCCAGGATAGATGAATTCTGAGGTAACACTCCTGTAAAAACACCCATGACTTCTCCTAGGCCTGCCAATTAGCCTCAAATAGCCCTGGAAAATAGTTGGGGATGATACTATCTTGTTTCTTTCATAGAAAAAGAAGTGGAAGCACACATATGTTAAACATCTGTCCAGGAGCACATAAAAGAGTGATAGTTGGCTTTAGATACAGCACGGGCTTCTTGCATCCAGACCTAATTCCCACATCAGACCACACCGCTGCAGAGATATGGGAAAAGGATTACTTATTTCCAGATAAAGTTTGAGAATGCCTCTAGGGCAGCGCTACTCACTAGACAGACGTTTCCTCCCTGCATGGGAGAGTCTCCAAACAGGTTTATTCTCAAATGACAAAGCAAGCAAAATGGCTCCTCCCCATCCTAACAGGCCCTGACATGCAAGAACAGGCTTTTCAGTGCCCTTTGGGAACCAGGTCATCCAATGGAAAACGGAGCTGGGACAATGCCTCCACCACACAGCACTGCCACCAGCTGACCTTAACCTTAAGTTCTCCGTTCTGAGTCTTCGATTCTCTTCCCTTTTCCTATAGTGTTCTTGTTCTTGGGGCACATCTTTGACTAGCCTGGCACTCTCAATCCCCCTGCCTCCAGAGTGCTGGGATCTTAAATGTGGGTCACCATGCCCAGCTCTAAAGTCTTCATGAGTGTCAGGCATGTAAAAAAAAAAAAAAAAAAAAAAAAAAAACTTCCTTGAGTCAGCCAAGCTAGGTAGGCGGTAAAGTGTGTTTTAGCAATGTGGATATATTTCTATTTTTGGCGGGGGGAGAGGGGCTCGAGACAGGGTTTCTCTGTGGCTTTGGAGGCTGTCCTGGAACTAGCTCTTGTAGACCAGGCTGGTCTCAAACTCACAGAGATCCACCTGCCTCTGCCTCCTGAGTGCTGGGATTAAAGGCGTGCGCCACCACTGCCCAGCGCAATGTGGATATATTTCTTTCCAGCTATGTCCTTGCAACTCTGCCTGGTTTATTTCCTATAGTTTCATTATACCAAGACCAGTTTCGAACCGGGTAGACATTCTTCATGATGAAACCACTGGAAACTAAAGGACAAGACCAGTGCTTCCAAAGTCCAAGACTGGGTGGTGGCTCACCTTAACACCTTGGAGAGGAGGCACTGGATTCCATCCCAGCCTCAGGGGGTAATCACCAAATTAACCTGCAGATTCCCTATTAAGGATAGCCTTTTTTTCAGCCAAGATTAGGGAACTTGTGTAGAAGTAATTTTACCTTCTCCTATCTCGGACTGTGAACTCTCCTGCTTCCTATCAAGATGGGAAGACACCAACAGGCAGTGCGGGAGTGAATGGCTTCTGTTTAAGAGTAGGTGGACAGAAATGGAAAGGGTGCCTTTAAGGGATGAGGGCCCGGCGCTTAACATTTTAAATGCCACAGAAATCCTCTGTGCTGATCTGATGCAGGGGTTGAAAGCAATTTATCAGGCCATCTCTTCATCTACGTCCTGCCCAGGCAGAATAAACTCAGGTTTACGCCACTCCTGAAGACATCACTGACTGAGTCAGATAACTGGTCAGTCAGCTGGGCTGTCCTGGAACTAGCTCTTGTAGACCAGGCTGGTCTCGAACTCACAGAGATCCACCTGCCTCTGCCTCCCGAGTAGTGCTGGGATTAAAGGCGTGCGCCACCAACGCCCGGCCTAAGGGGGAATTTCTTGAGGAAATAAGTTGTAGCTGAAGCCAGCCTATTTTAAAGTTTTCTGCAAGCTTGACCTGAGGGGAAAAAGTTTTCATTCTAAGTATGTAGCTCTGAGTGTGGCCTTTACATTCCTACACTCTTAATATACTACAATCTTGTGATGCTAAGAGTTTATTTAAATGAGTAGACATTCCTCATGGTCAAACATGTGGAGAACTGGGGTCATAAAGAAAGGGGGAGGGGTCTAGATCCCAGTGTAGCCCACTGCTCATCCCAGCATCTAGGAAAGGAGACAATGCCCAAGGATGAGAGAATCGGGAGAAGCCTGTGGTCATGTCACCTTGAACTTGCTTGGTTTCAGAAGCTAAGCAGGGTTGGGCCTAGGTAGGAGAATCCAAAAAGAATGAAATAGGCCATTTCCCAAGGAGAACACAGACTCCATAAATCTGAAAGGGGAGAAGAATTCTGGGGACTTTCATATTTAGGGAAAAGCAGACATGGACTAGAAAATCACCGAGGGTTAAGGCAGAACCCAGGGAGCTGCAGCTTCTGTTACTATAACAGTAAATGCCCTTGGACTGTTTGGTCAGTGTGCGGAAACTCTGTAGAAGCAAATGGAAGTGGGACAGAGACAGGCCTCGACAGTTCCTATCTTGCTTCACAGCTCTCTGCCAGGTTTCTGTGGCCTGCCCATGCACAGTGAGATAACCAGACATTGCTCACATTTGTTTATGAGTGACAAGTCCGCTGAGCAATATTAGTACCAACTATCTCACACCCCCAACCTCCCCAGAAGACGCTATCCCCTCACAGGGGGTCACTCCAGAAGAGCTCCTCAGAGAAGGGAGGCTGTGCCCTCCCTATATCACCATCTTCTGAAATCATTGCTTTGCTCTAGAGGGGAGGGGAGCATGGAGTAACGTCTGCCAGGAGAGTTCTTATCATGAGTCCCTTCCATCTTCTTATCCCTCACCATCACATTTCCCTAACTCAATCAAAGAAAATGAGCACAAATCCTTAACCAGACAGAGGGATAGTTAGAGAGAGAACCAGGCAGGGAGACTTGATTGGTCCCAAGAACCAGTCTGAGGACCTGCAGTAAGGACTGCAGTGAGCTGGCCAGGATCGATTCTGCAGGGGACTCACCCAGGCTCTTGGGGACCAGCCAGGCGACTGCATATTCCCTGACAGTGCCTGTCTACTTAGCTAGATCTGCAAGATTAAGCCATAGTGAGCAGGCAGGAGGGCCAGGCAAAAGGTGGCAGGAATATATTGAGGAAAAGGTGGCCAGAAATTAAAGAGAAAACAGAGGTGCCATGGTGGACGGCCAGTTGGAAGGAGGTTTGAAGCGGTGTTGGAAGAACAGGAGTGGATGTGTCCTGGTGTGGAACAGAGGACAGGGGTGGAGGCAGCTATGAAGAAGAGCTGGGAGAAGGCACCAGGCTGACAGTACTTTTGGGGCAGAAAGCAAAAATGGAGCCATACGGGAGAGAAAGTTGTGGGGAGAAGGCAGGGATGGAAATGAAGCTATGGCAGGAATTAGGGTGGAAGTAAGAATGGGGGCAAAGGCTAGGGTTGGGGTGGGGCGGATGTCTGAGGTGGGTTGGTACTGGGAGCCAGAGCTGAAGCAGAGAAAAGGGTCACGAGAAGAGGACAGGCTTCAGAAAGCATACCAGAAACTGAAAGTCATAAATGTTGGGAGAAAAAGGAGCCAAGGGGGAAGAAGACCTTGGGAAGGAAAGGGTTAGGAGGGTTGAGGGACAGGTTTGGGGAGACACGCGTAAGTTCAGTTAGTAGAGCTGGCGGTCGCTCGCATTGCCGGAGCAGCAGCGCGGAAAAGACCGATGCAGGCTTAATGGCATCATCGACCATGGAGATGGGACTCGGGACTTCTGTCAACACAGAACTTGGATCCCAGCCCCAGCCCTTCTCCCACACATTTGGCACCTACCGCCACTTGTGAACTGGAGCAGGAGAAGATGCGCTTCATGGCCGGGGCTAGGGCCACGGGGGGACGGGGACGCGCAGAGAGCCGGGCCACAGGTTCTCAAACCCTCTCGGCTGCGCTGCGGCTGTGGGAGAGACAGCTGTCAAAAGGCACGAGTCCTGCCCTAGGCCCCGCCCCAGATCCCACCCACCCGGCTCAATCAGAGACCTGGACCCAAAGGCTGGGCTTAAAACCCCGCCCCTGGCCCTGCCCCCACCCCGCCCCTGCAGAGGCAAAAAGCCCGCAGTCTTCAGCAGCCGCCCGGGCTGGGCCTCAAAACCCGCCCTCCATGCTGAACACACCTCCCACACCTACCTATTCAATCTGGGAAGGATGCTCGCAGGCTCCGCAGAGGCGCCTCCCAGGCCCTACCTTCCTCGCCTTTCTGTGTGGAGCTCCGCCCAAAATTCTGGCCCCTCCCCGCCCTCCGGACGCTCAGCCAGCCCAAGAACCTCCACAAGCTTCTACGTCGCCAACGGTCCCCTTCACCTGTGATGAGGTCTTTAGCCGGTTGCGGGGGTGGGGCGGTGAGGGGGCGGGGCGGCGGGGTTTACATCTTTGGTGTTCCTATCAGGTTCTCTGATGGCAGCAGTTGTGTTTTTTATTAGTCCTCTTGCTTTGTACATGTTAGGTCTTTAATGTCTGTTAAGTCAATGAATGAATGAATGACCAAAGAAGCAACAAGAAAGAAACAGTCTAGGGTAGGAGAAGATGCTTCTACAGTTGCTTCGACACTGGTTTTGCTTCAGAAGACTAATGGGCTTTCAAAGGAATAGGCTCCTGTTAGAGAAAGCCTTACTCTAGAGCTCAGGGTGGATAGGAAGCAGATATGCCCTTGCTAGGAGGGCACAAAGAATCCGTTTGATATTAGCCAAAAGGTTAATAACTTTGACACAAAGGAAAAATAAAAGTTTTCTTTCAAAAATTATTACATTTCCTTATTTCTGTGTACGTGTGCAAGTATATGGGGCCTGTTGCCATGGCACAGTTGTGGGGATCAGAGGACAACTCGCAGGGGTTTACTCCTTCTGTCATATGTAACCTGGGGGTAATTTGCATCCTGGGTATCAAACTCAAGTGGCCAGGCATTGTGGCAGGCACCTTTACCTGCTAAGCTATCTGCCAGCCCCGGAGTGTTTTTTTAATCATATGGATAAAGAAGAAAGGGCTGGAGAGAGGCTCGGCAATTAAGACTACTTGCCGCTCTCCCAGATGACTGTATTAGTCAGGGTTCTCTAGAGACAGAGAACTTATGGAATGAAGCTCTCTGTCTCCCTCTCTCTCTATATATATATATATATATATATAATCTCTGTTATAAAGGTTTATTCATTCATATATTCATGTATATGGGAATTTATTGGAATGACTTACAGGCTGCCCTCCAAACATGGCTAGCTGTGAATGGAAAGTTCAAGAATCCAGCAGTTGTTCACCCACAAGGCTGGGTGTCTCAGTTAGTCTTTTCTACATGCTGGAATCTCGAAGTAGGCGCCAATGCCAGTGAAGGAATGGATGTGTTGACAAGGCCTGGGCAAGCAGACAAAGAATGAATGAGCCTTTCCTTCTTCCATGGTCCTTATGTAGGCTTCCACCAGAAATTGTGGCCCAGATTAAATTGTGCCTTCCCAGAGCCTCCAGATCTGAATTAAAAGAGTGTGTCATCCAGGCTCAACATCTAGATCAAAAGCCTGTGTCTTCCTACCTCAAGATCCAGATCACAAGTGTGCCTCCATTTCTGTATTGTAGTTCATTTCAGGTATAGTCAAGCTGACCGCCGAGAATAGCCATCACAATGACCCCAGTTTGCTCCCCATGCTGGGATGCTTACAATCACTGGAATTCCTGCTCCGGGGTCTACAATGCCCTCTTCTGGCCTTTGAGGGTACCAACACACATGCAGCATGCACTCACATAGACAAGCACACACATAGATAAATAAAAAAAAATACAAAACCCATCTCCTAAAATAGAGACAAACCAGTCTTCAATAACACCCATTTCCCTTTAGAGGCTCATTGTGAGTAAAGAGGTGAGAGACATTTTTTCTCTCTCTCTCTTGTAAGTTTTTTTTTTAAGTTATTTATTTTATGTGTATGAGTGTTCTGTCTGCATGTGTGTATGTGTGATGTATGTGTACCAGGTGCATGCCTGGTGCCAGTAGAAATCAGAAGAAATTTTTGGATTCCCTGGAACTGGAGTTAGGATGGTTGTGAACCACTACATGGGTTCTGGGAAACAACAGCAGCAAGCACTTTTTTTTTTTTTTTTTTTTTTTTTTTTTTTGAGACAGAGTTTCTCTGTGTAATAGACTGGCTGTCCTGGAACTCACTTTTAGATCAGGCTGGCCTCAAACTCACAGAGATCCACCTGCCTTTGCCTCCCACAAACTGAGATTAAAGGCATGGGCCACCACCCAGTTTAAAGCAAGTGCTCTTAACACTGGGCCATCTCTCCATCCCTGAGGAATGTTTTCAATGTAAGTATGTCCTCAGTCCAAGCTCCAGATATAATATGCTCCACAAAGGCCAGTCAAGTTATAGCTCACATGAAGTACAAAGAGGGATTGCTGTGGGCCACTTTCTGTCGCTAAACCGATGGCCAGCTTGAAACAGTGATGTCCTTGCCTAACAGGTTTCCATTCTCAGGAATAGGGAACAGAGGCAAAAATCATCATCTCTAGAAAGCAACTGATTCAGTGTACATGTTCACTGGGGATACAAGAACACGTGTAGCTGGAAGTTTTTCTTTGTCTTGCCCAGTTCCACTGGACTGGTTTCTCTCCTGCCCGACAGTCCCCACAGCCGATTATTAAATAATCATTCTAAGGCTTAACATTAATTATAATTGTTCGGCCGAAGGCTCAGGCTTCTTACTGACAAGCTCTACATATAAATTAACCCATTTCTATTAATCTGCGAATCGACACGTGGCTGTGGTACCTCTGTTCTGGCATCTTTCCCCTTAGGCTGGTGCTGGCATTTCTCTTCTTGGTGGCTGGCTTAAATTCCTCTTGACCCCTCGGTAGTGATATATTATTTTTGATTTATTGAAGCTTGCCTGAGGATTCAGAAAAGCAAAGTCAGACACAAGTCATAGAAGCTAGGCACACACTTTTAATCCCAGCAGCCAGAAGCCAGGAGGTGGTGGTACACACCTTTAATCCCAGGACTCAGGATTAAGAGATAGATGGATCTCTGTGAGTCCAAGGCCACCCAGATCTACACAAGAGTGAATCACTCTAAAAGAGAATTGTAGCTCACACCTTTACTCCCAACATTAGGGAAGTATATAAGACAGAAGCAAGGTCTCAGAGAGGCATTCATTCTCCAGCCACACAGAGGAGAGGCAGCAGTTTGAGACTTGGTGAAGAGCTTGTGTGTGGATCAGCCCTTTCAGTATGAGCTTAAGGTGAGAGCTAGTGGCAGCTGCTGTGCTTTTCTGATATTCAGTTTGAAGTTTGAACCCCAACATTAGCCTCTGGATCTTTTATTTTTGGTGTTACACCCTCCCTTTTTCTGTATATCTGTTTGGATTTCCTGCCAAGCTGTATTCTGTCTCGCCATAGGCCAAAGCAGCTTTAATTATCAACCAGTGGGAACAACACATATTCATAGCGGCAGAACATCCCACCTCACCCTGGGTGTCCTATGAATTGCCTAGAAAAAGCTGGGTGTGGTGGTTCATACCTATAATCCCAGCATTTGGAAAGCAGAGGCAAGAGGATCAGGAATTCAAGGGTAGCCTTGACTATTCAAGGGTAGCCTTGACTACACAAGGCTAGCTTGGGCTACAGGAGACCCTATCTCAAAACAGCTACCACAGCAACAGAAAAATAAACAAGAGCCAAAAAACCCACCCAGGTATTTAAACAAACCAAGTACATTTGACTTTTACCATCAGAACCCTGAGCTAACCAACAGTCAATTAACACCACAGAAGCTCAAAGAGTCTGCTTCAAAAGGAGTGAGGCACAGGTTAAGAGTTAGTGGAGGGAGCAAACAACGTAAAGAGGAAACAAATGGGGGAGGGTACCACTAGTGACTTCAGCATACCTCCTGCTTAGTCCACACAGCACATTGACTAGTAGACTATTTTATCACAAAACATTTTGTAATTATGGCTACTATTTATTAAGCTTTTATTACATGTTTACTTTTCCTGGACTGTCCCCTGTAGTTCTTGGAACCTCTAGTTTAAACGTGAGAAAGCTAACACAGAAGTTAAATCTGTCCCAGGTCATATGCATTTGAAACAGGGTGGCTATACACCCAAATCTGCCTTTATTCCTAATCCTGTACCACAAAATCTCTAAGAAATTCTGACTTGCTCAAGAAGATACAGTACAAACCAAAGACCCAAGCCTGGTGGTGCTGGCCTTTAATCCCAGCACTTGGGAGGCAGAGGCAGGTGGATCTCTGAGTTCGAGGCCAGCCTGATCTACAGAGCGAGTTCCAGGACTGCCAGGGCTACACAGAGAAACCTTGTCTCAAGAGAGAGACAGAGAGAGAGACAGAGACAGAGAGACAGAAACAGAGAGAAAGACAGAGAGAGTCAGAGAGGGACAGAGACAGACACACACACACACACACACACACACACACACACACACAGAGAGAGAGAGAGAGAGAGAGAGAGAGAGAGAGAGAGAGAGAGAGAGAGACCGTTGTCTCAAGAGACCGAGAGAGACCCGGATCCGGGTTCAATTCAGCCTGTGCGTTTCCCAGAATACTTTATATGGTCCCATAAGTAGGTGAGAATTGCAGGACGGTAGAGCGGATCTCCTGTGAAAGAGTCGCAGAAAACATTCACAATACTTCCGTTTCTGAGTAGTCTAAATCCTAGGAAACTCATACAGAGCCAGAAGCCATTCGAAGAATATTCTTTTTTTTAAAGACTCATTTATTTACTATGAATAGTGTTCTGTCTGCATGTATCCCTGTAGGCCAGAAGAGGGCACCAGATCTTATTACAGATGGTTGTGAGCCATCGTGTGGTTGCTGGGATTTGAATTCTAAAACCAGCTAGTGTTCTTAACCACTGAGCCATCTCTCCAACCCCCAGAAGTCATTTGATACTGGATTTTATTTGTTCTGACCATCTGGCCACTGTGATAGAAACGACAGTACCCAGGAGGGAGGCTCTGCGGAAGACTAGAGACACCAAAATAAACACTGCAGACAGGCCGCTAGAACAGCCTGGGAAGACAGGTTCTGTGGCAGCTGGGCAGCTGCCCAATCAGATCTTCTCTCTTCTCAAAGTCTTAATTACAATAATAATAATAAAAAGTTCCCCAGCCAGTTACTGTGAGAATTCCAGTTGCCCATGAACCGAAACATAGGACAAGAGGGAGGGAATTCAGAGTTAACTTGAAATTTCCAGTAAACATCAAGTAAGGGCTGAAAAACTCATTCCAACAGAGAAACCCATAGCACACAACAGGAGTCCCAGAAACATCTTCCAGGAAGATTACTGCTTTGGAGCCAGCGGGTGCTGCACAAGTAGGGGCTTACTCCCCAGAGACCACATGCCAACCACTTAGGCCTCCTGATGCAAATCCCCCTTGTTCGGATCTCGTGTCGGGGGGGACACTGATGTTCCCCAAAGCTGCTGTGGTGAAAGAGCTTCCCACCATCAGGTCGCTTTCTTTAAGAAAGCCTCAAAGAGAAGTGGAGAAAACTGCCAATGCGCTTCCCTGCTATTCCAGCTTGAACCACCAGGAGGCTCCTGGCTCCAGAAAATTCAGCGCCAAAGAAGGACGAGGGTTGGGACGCCGGAGCCCAAAAAGCCCGGGGCCAGCTGGGTTTCCCCAGCACCTGAAGGCGGGCGTCCTGTGAAGTCTCAGGTTTCAGGAGGGCTGGCAGTTGCCTGTTTGAACGCTTCTCTGTGCCTTGGAATTGTACAGAATGTCTCTTGTGGCTTTTTCTCCTCCCTCTTTTCCTGTTGACTCTCCCCATCCGGCTCTATGAATCACTGGACTCCACAGGAAAGCAGCAGATGTTGACTTTACTTCTTTTAAGTCAACGTCAGCTCTCTCCTGCAGAGTGGGGAGCAGGCAGTAAGGTGAGCGTGTGTGCTTCTGTTGGGGAGGGAGTGAGAAGGCGAACCTTCTTTTTAGAATTGTGAGGGAAGACAAAGGAAGTCTGAAAGGAGTCAGGAAAAAAATCTTTTGGCCCCTGGTAATAGGGGAGATAGGGCTCCAAACAAAGACCCAATGTTGGCTGTGGAACCCGGCAGGGCGAGGAGGAAAGCACAGGGTGGGGAGATTATTTGTTTTGGTGCCAGCCCTTCGTGGCTGAGGCAAAGCCTCATCTCTTGCCAGCTGCATACCCGGGGCTCAAACGTCAAGTCAGGCTGCAGGTCTGGAGACATATTCCAGAAGCATCTTTTCCCCTTTAGCCTCCAAGCCTTGTTTTTGGATACGAGTCTCTTGAAAAGGCTGCCAAAGAGGACTTTCTGAGCCTCCTCCTACAGTCACTGCTCCAACTTCTCATCAGTCTGTTCTTCCTTGGGGATTTTCTTTCGGGCAAAGAAGCCAAGCTGTGCAGGGAAAGACTCAAGTCACTGCCAGATGCCCTGACGGGGGTGGGGGTGGGGTGGGGGGAAGGCTTGCTAACAGCCCTCCAGTTTATCTGAGGTTTCTCGTTTGTTCTGCTCCCAAAAATGGGATTCAAATTTATTTTCTTTGGCTTAGTTTAACTCAAGCAACATTTGTGGGATGAACAGAGTGAAGGAGATCCAAACAGGACCCTCCTCACCCCCAGCAGGTTTAATGGCCTAACACAGAGCCTGTCCTTGACAAAATGAGATGCTTCGGATTGTGGGCACCCACAAAAGCTGGGCTCACCTTCCACAGGCAGAAGACAAGTAGTGCAAGCAGGAGCAGCCCTCCCAAGACACTGCCTATGAGGATCCACAGGGAGATGAGGGTTGTGCGGCTCTGAATCACCTCCAACAGGCTCTGCATATCAAGGAGACTTTGTTTGGGTTTGTTTTGGTTTGATTTGCCATGCTTTGCTTTTGACACGGGTTTCTGTGGGTTTGTTTGTGTGTTTTTGAAGCAGAGTTTCATTGTATGTCCCAGACTGCCCTTCAACTCCTGGCCAGCCTCCTCTCTCAGTCTGCCAGTACTAGAAGTACAGGCATGCATCACCACACCTGACTTTCGTCTTATATGTGTCCTTTAACACAACTAGCCTCGTGCACAACATTATAACAAAGCCAGCCCCCAAACAGAGAACAAAACAACGATAACAGAAACCTCTTTCTACTTAAAAACACCGAAGCAAGGAGCAAAGCAGTAGGACTGCCACTTCTGATTGGTGGACTGCTCCCTGATGGATATAGTTTTGTTCTGAAAAATCCCATTGTGGGGCTGGAGAGATGGCTCAGTGTTTAAAAGCACTTGTTTTTGCACAGGATTCAGGTTTGGTACCCAGTACCCACATGCTGCTCAAAACCATCTCTGTTCTGGGGGAATCCAGTGCCGCCTTCTGACTGCCACTCACACGGGCAAAACACTGACACACATAAGAGTTTTTAAAACGAAATTGAAAAAAGAAAAAGGCCATTCTTTACCAATTGCCACTATTTCCACAGCTCCGGGCCTACCTCACTCCCGGAGGAGGCTTCCGTCAGCTGTAGGACACTGCCATTCTCGGTTTCTAACTTAAAGGTGCTGACCACTGTCAGTGACTTGAACTTGGCCTGTGGAACAAGCAGATGGGAAAACATTTCAACTGAGCCATCATCTGGTGGAAAGGAATTCCAAGAGCAAAGTGGGAGCTCCGTGGCAGTTACCAGGGCCCTGAAGCCCAGAAGATGATAGGAATCGATAGGAAAACAGAGGAAGGGAAACAGACAGCAAGCCTGCTCTGAAAATACACTGTCCACAGTGGCGTCCAACTTCCCTTTCCTTCCAGGGACTTCTGTGGGGCTGAAACTTTCTACTCTGAAACTAGAGATGTGTTTCCTACCAACTCCCACTAACTCTGATAGTAGGATCTCAGTGTGGGTTGAGTGTCCTTAAGCCTTCGTGTGTCCAATCTTGGTGTCTGCTGCAAGATATTAAGAGAGAGAAATTTATCCAACTGTTGTGTTTAGCAGTGGGCCTTTGGGAAGTGCTAAGGATGAGAGTCATTCGTGGAACCTTGTGAGTGACTCCTGGTGGCTCTGGAAGAAGAGCAAGTAAGGCTGGGTACACACAAGCACAAGTGCCCACCATACAACTCTACAGGGACCCCTTACCAAAGCTGAGCCTAATACACCTGGTGTTTACACCTTGGTCTTTGTCCACTGGCCTAAAAGATCCTTGAAGTCAAGGACCATGTCTGATCAGCCATTGTGCTGCCAGTGTCAATGACAAATGTGTAGTGGTGTGTGTGTGTGTGTGTGTGTGTGTGTGTGTGTGTGTGTGTGTTTTAACTTTGTCTAGTAAGTGAGGCTAGGGGGCCAGTTAGTGCCCAGGGGTGCATCTGAATCACTCTCCTGTGTTACCATCATTAGGATTACAGGCACATGTCACTGTATCCAGCTTTCCATGTGGGTCCAGGAGGGTATGCACCCCTAACCCCAGCACTCAGGAGGGTGTATGCCCCTAACCCCAGCACTCAGGAGGGTGTACACCTCTAAACCCAGCACTCAGGAGGGTGTACACCTCTAACTCCAGCACTCAGGGGGGTGTACAACCCTAACCCCAGCACTTAGGAGGGTGTACACCCCTAACCCCAGCACTCAGGAGGTGTACACCCTTAACCCCAGCACTCAGGGGGGTGTACACCCCTAAATGTTGGAACCTAGCTCTCATGAGGTCTCTAAGAGTTGTTTTCCAGCATAACTACAGGTACCTCCTGTTTTCCTGACCTCACCCTACTGGGATCAATATCCTGTTGTGAACCCTTTGACCTGGGGTTTTTGTAAGTTTGTATATAAGGCTGCTCCACAATAAAGTTGAGAGACATTCTCTCAGAAAAGGACCTTGTGGTTCATCCAAATCTCCAGGCCTTCACCCAATACTCAGACTTAGTAGCCAAGAGCAGCCACAAATGGAGGTTCCACCGAGATCGGGAAAGAAAGAGGACCCTGAGAGATCACCCTCGGAGGGCTGGAAAGCAAGTAAGGAGTTGTGAGGGTGGATTGCAAAAGGTACTAGAAAATAGGTACCTCTACTCCTAGGAGAATTGGATTGTAAAAGCACTGGAAAAGGGGTGCCTCAACTCCTGAGAGAGTTGGATTGGAAAGTTACTGGAAGGGGTGCCTCAACTCCTAAGAGAGCTGGACTGCAAAGGCACTGGAAAAGGGGTGCCTCAACTCCTGAGAGAGTTGGATTGGAATAGAGATCACAGTCAATCACAGAGATAAAGTTTAAAGAGACAAGGTCAGAACCCAATGTCTTCATCCCCTGAACCCAGTGGCACTAAGAAAAGACCCAGGCCCTACAAAAGATCTTACAGGAATGGATAAAGATGCGGCAGTCCTCAAGACCCTCCAAAGATGCCAAGCTATGGTAAGGATGGCCGTCCCTGACACCTCCTCTCCTTTGTGACTTTTGTCCAAAAGATGTATATATGTTCTGTATGTATGGTGTGGCCTCACATGTATGTATGAAATGTGATTGTAAATGTGTGACTGTTAACAAAAGAATGCTATTATGTTGTCTTTAAATCATTAATTGCTGGGCAAGGAGCAACAGATGTTAAAGTACAGGTTACTTGAGAGGGAAATTTCTACTTTTATTTCCATAGAGGGTGAAGGGATGGTATGGTACCAGGCTTCCAGAGTGGTATGGTTTCATGGGGGCAGGACCCCCTGAAGCAGTGGCCCAGGTGATCTAAATATTTGTTTTCATTTAAATTTGGTCAGTTAGAAATGTTAGTGGTCACAGTCAATCACTTTTAAAAGGAAAAGGAGGAAAATGATATAGAAATGATACTTTTTATTGAATGGATCCTCATTTGTTGATACTTTGTATTGAAATGGATCTTCATTTGTTGATACTAGTTAGGTTTTCTAGATATATAGATATCCTTCATACCATTCAAAGACCTATGGAATATATGGCATTTAAATGGTCTAGGGTTTTTCTTGACAGTGAGACACAACTGCCCCTGGCACACCAATTATATCTGAGAGGAAGATGGGCATTCAAGAAACTCATTATAGAGTTTGCCTTTGACATGGCAAGACCAGCCATTTGGGCAAGAAGCTACTCTTGCATGAACTATTTAACTGTTGCTTTATAAACTGGACATGCAGTACCCACAGGAAAATGCCTAAAGGGTTCCTGCTTCATGGAGGAGTACAAACTTCCAATGCAGGACAGTTTAGAATCCCCTGCTTCATGAAAGAGTCTGCCAGACATTCTACAGGACACAGAAAAAAAGATGACAAACTGCCAATGCAGGTGGACAGTTTAGAATTTCCTGCTTTGCTGAGAAGTCGGCCAGACACAGCGTGGCCTGTAGACTAAAGATGGATGCCCCAAGGTTACCTAGAAACTTTGGGTGACTGTCTAGGAAGCAAGGTGTCTCTGTCAGTTCTAGAGTTTATATATTATCCTTCTATGGTCTTTGATGGAGTTGAAGATAGATAGTTATAGTAACACACTTAGATAGAATGGTTAAAATCTTATAGTACTTACTTGATAACTGTTTTGTTATATATAAAGAAGGGGGAGATGTTGGAACCCAGCCCCCATGGGGTCTCTAAGAGTTGTTTTCCAGCATAACCACAGGTACCTCCTGTTTTCCTGACCTCACCCCACTGGGATCAATATCCTGTTGTGAACCCTTTGACCTGGGGTTTTTGTAAGTTTGTATATAAGGCTGCTCCACAATAAAGGTGAGAGACATTCTCTCAGAAAAGGACCAGGAGTCTTGTGGTTCATCCAAATCTCCAGGCCTTCACCCAATACTCAGACTTAGTGGCCAAGAGCAGCCACACCTAACCCCAGCACTCAGGATGGTGTACACACTCAGGAGATGGAATCAGATCAAGGCTAACTGGAGCAACACGATGAAATCGGAGGGGGGGGGTGTGGAGGGGGGGAAGCGAGCCAGTGTTTGCTGCTCTTGAAGAGGACCAGAGTTCAGTCCCCAGAACCCAGGTAACTGCTTGTAACTCCAGCTCCAGGGCACCCAATGCCTTCTTCTGTTCTCTGTGAGCACTCACGCACAAGTGCACACACTTACGTATAGACACACATGCACACATAAAAATAAATCTTGAAAAAAATTAAAAATAATAAAAAAAAATGTCTGGGGGTGGTCAGTGGTAGAATGCTTACATCACATCCCAGAGGCCACTGATACAATCCTCAGTCACACACACACACACACACACACACACACACACCTGAATCAGACAGATGGCCAAGACAGCTAGAGAGAGTATCAGCCATGGAGAGGAATGATTCATCAGACTTAACTCACCTATGTTTAAAGCCCAGAGATGTTGTAATATTGAAGGTCGCTGTTACATGTATTATATTAAACAATATAAACACTTAGTGCTAAATAGCCATTTACAATTAAGATGCCAGTTCCCTGCTCACACTGACTTTTGCTTGCTGACTGTCATAGTAAATTCAATTTCATCTCCCCAACTTCAGATACTTTCATAATCTAGATCTCTCTCAACTGTGCAGTTTTACTTCCCACTGTCCCATAAAACCCTGTAAATAGCAATTATTGTATTCATTTGTTTAACAAAAAAGTATTGAACATGATACAAGATAGATCTTAGCCTCCCCACTGTTGACTTAATACAGAATCATTTCTATATCAGGCATTTGATGGAGTGTGAGTGTGTGTGTGCTCGTGTCTGGCAGGCATGGGGCTTGCTAATAGACCAGGCTAGCCGTGAACTTTGAACTCATAGAGTTCCATCTGCCTCTGTCTCTGCCTCTTAAATGCTGAGATTAGGATGTACATCCCCACACCTAGTCTGATGAATTAATGACTAAGTGTGGGCATTTTATTACCTGATCCCTATGATGGAACTAAGGGATGCTAAGTAGAGGAAAATACAAGGTGGTTGCTATGTTATATCAAGGGCTTGCCATGTGTCCATCTCATTACCTCCTTATATCAATTCCACAAGCTGGGCATCACTGTTCTCATTTTAAAGATCAGGAAAAAGCTAGGCATGGTGGTGCACACCTTTAATCTCAGAGTTTGTGAGGCAGAGGCAGGTGGATTTCTGTGAGTTCAAGGTCACTCTAGTCTACAGAGTGAGCTCCAGGACAGCCAGGGCTATGTAGAAAAACCCTGTCTCAAACAAACAAACAAACAAACAAAACAAAAAACAAACCCAAACAAACAAGACAGATCAGGAAGAAAGATTAGAGAGATGAAATCACTTAGCTTATGGTCAAATAGAGAGAGGCTGAACTTGAACAGCCTATTTATCTCACCATCTCACATGTTAATGTTTCTGA
Source organism: Cricetulus griseus (assembly GCF_003668045.3). NCBI lineage: Eukaryota > Metazoa > Chordata > Mammalia > Rodentia > Cricetidae > Cricetulus > Cricetulus griseus. The sequence goes on from NW_023276806.1 coordinate 59,842,732, forward strand.
TGAAAGCAGAAAGGAAGAAAAGGAAAGATTTACCCTCCGGAAGAATTCGTTGTGAACCAGCCTCAGCAGTCCAACAGAGATCTCAGTCCCCTTTGCCAGCTGTCCGAGATGGCACCTCACAACCTGACACTGAGTGTTACTCCCGTTCTATCCAAAGAGAGACAAATCGGGACCCTGGAGTGGCGTGCTCCCCACTCCCATCTCCACTTCCCACCCAGACACAATCCCTATTTGCACCCCTGCCCCAGAAACCTTCCGAGGACTCCTACCAGTCTGCTTGTGTGCTGTAGCTCCTCCGGGTGCACAGCAGGTCCTGGGGGCTCAGTCAGGTTCTGCACTGTGCAGCTTGCCTAAAGGAAGACCAGCCACTCCTATGCATAAGCCCTTTCCTTCCTCCCAAGCCACAGGTGAAAGGATGGCCGCAGGAAGAGGAGCTCTGAGAGAAGTGGGCCAGCAGATAGGAGTTCAAGACTGCAGGGTGTCACGCCCTCTAGCCCAGACTCACATTGCTAGTGATGACTTGAGATAGTGACAGGAAGTAATTGCCCCCGTGGGCTACAGCTGGAAGGAGGGCTGAGATGATGAGACCACTGACCATGTGGCAGCCAAGGTTCTGAACCTGGGAGAAGAATTTAAATTGGGAAGAGGCGAGAAACAGAGGGACTGCTTCATCTCTTCCCCTTCAGCTGCTCGGGGACGAATCCTTTCTGCACACAGCTATTGCTTTCCTCCCAACCCCGCCCCTAGCATGCCAAGAACCCCACCACCACCAGCTTCTCACCCGAAGAGTGGTTTTGAATTCAGGGCCAGGACCCACTGGGAGAGTCCTGTAAGGGTGAACCTCGTATCGATGCAGAGTGGACTCACTGTGTAGACGCCAAGCCAAGAGGTGTAAAGTCATGGCCGTGACAATGACACAGAGCACATGATCGTCACACAAACATGGATTCGGGGAAGGTAGGGTCAGCACATGGAAAATGAGGTAGGGATGCATGACAAAGAAGGGAATTGAATGTAACACATACTTGAGTTTTAAAAAAAATGTATGGCTGTATCCCCCATATCTCTTTATCCTAGTTCCAATGCTCAGGACCTGACAACATCCAGGAAAGTAAGGTGCTTAAGAGCAAAGGTTAACTACAAGTGCGGGTGAGGACCAAAAGACTGAGCAACCCAAGGAGTTGTGCTCCTGGGAACACTGAAGCATAGGAAGAACAGGGAAGAAACACAAAGGATGTAAGAACGGGTCTCAGCCGGGGGAGCCCAGCCATACCTAGAGAACATGAGGTGAGGCTCGTATCGGATGAACGCAGAGGTCTGAACTGTATTGTCTTGAAGGGTCTCATTTCTCTCCAGGCTACTGCTGTAGGATCAAGGGGGAGAGTTGCATATTCCAGGCCCTCCTCAGGGACCCTCTCTGCTACTAGAGGAATCAGTGTTGTTTCTTCCAGCCACCCATTTCTCTGACTTTCAGTCAAGTTCCCTGAAAGGGATGGAGAGGACTGGAGGAAGCTTCTTTGTTCTCACCTACTGGCAGTCAGCCTCACCAAGACCTGGCCCAGGAGGAAGGTGCAGCTAAATTCAAACTCTAACAGAAAGGTCACCTGGGGGTAAGGGACAAGGAAGGAATAATGATAAATTTTTCCTTGTGAAAAAACCCAGAGAGGAACGAGAGCCATGTCCACCCCCACCCCGCAGAGCTTCATGCCCCGTGGATCCCAGAGCCTGCTTTCCGGCACCTTTTCCTCACTGTGGGCCCACACTCACCTTGGCTCCAGCCTGGAAGACTGGATGGCCCACGATGCATTCCCGGGCATGTGGGGAAGGCACTGAACATTCCACCCTCACTGATTTGGCCCTCTGAAAGCAGAGGGATGGAGATGGAAGTTAGATGTGGGGCTGGGGGCTGCTCTTCCACCCACTAAGATGCTAACACTGAGCCTTTCTCCAGACCACCCCCATAGCCAATGCTGAGGCTCTCATCTTCCTCCTCCTTCCTCTCCTTTGCCTCAGTCCCTTCCCACAAGGGTACCTGAGGAGTAAGACTGGCCAGGTGGAGGTTTCTAGAGAACCTGAGACTCAGGCTAGTGTTGTAGGCATTTTCCTTCTTGTTCTCCAGGGTTGCCGACACCAGCAGTTTCTGTCTGCCACCGTGAACCACAAATGGGGACTTCCTAAGAATGGGAGATAAATGAGAGACTAAGAGGTAAAGGAGAATCAAAAGTCTCACTTCCAATATAGTGGCACATGCTCTTAATCCCAGCAGTTGTGAGGCAGAAGCAGGTTAATCTCTGAGGTAGAGGCCAGCCTGGTCTGTAGAGAAAGCTCCAGGCCAGCCAGGGCTACATAGGGAGAACCTGTCTCAAAAAGAAAACAACTCTCTAACTCCCTTCTGGTTTGCCGGGCTTATCTCCATCTAACCTGGAGCCCCTGATGTCCATATGAGCTTGAAGCACCAGGTCTGTGATACATTCATCGTCAGTTCCACAGTCTTTTGAGAAGGGGACCTACAAGAGAGTTAATGGTCTGAGGGCTGGGAGGAAGGCAAGGACAAAGGACTGGAATTGGGGGAAATTGAGGAGGAGAGAGGCTATTTTTGATCACCAGAGCCTGGATCAGATTTCACCATTTGTATGTGACCCCGTCCCCCTTGTTTTAAGTATACTGGGAGGGCACCAAGGGACCCTAGACAGAGCAGGATATGGCACTACTCACCAGCTTTCTGATAGAGGTGGGTGATCCCTCATCCAGCACAGGCCCGGGCTTTGTGGTGTTGTCCAAGGCAAAGGTCACAGTCAAGGCCACTGGCCGGAGGTAATCTGATGTCTCCTGAGGGAAAGCAGAGAGAAGGACAGATCCCAGGGAGCCAGGATTAGAGCAGACGCTAGGCCTCTGTAGAATACATTAAGTGTGATCACCCATGAAGCACTTTCTGTGTCCCAAGGTTGTCACAGTATGATGGAATGTGACTCAGTCACAACTCCTTTGATACAGTTATCAGTATATACCATCCCTTCCAGTCAAGGATACTGAGATGTGGCAGCTAAGTGACTTGGCAGACAGAGTTCATGGTGACAAACTATAGAACTAGGGTTCCAATAGTATCATCCTGACCCCAGAATCTGAATGGTCTCAATCTCTCTACTTCAGTTTTGTTGCTGATCTGACTGAAACTCCCCTGGGACCCAGGTTTCCCCTCACTCCCAGGCCTGATGCAAAGCAGTGCCTACCCCATCCTCACCAGTACATGGAAGTGCAGCCGTTCACAAGTGACATTCCCTACACTGAGCTGGAGCTGCTGAGGGGACAGCCGCTGGCCAGAGCCATCAAACGCTGCACGTGCCCCAGCTGCCCACTCATCCAGTGATGCTGAGAACCGTATATCTGAAGGGAGAGGCGAGTGTGAGAGTGATGACAGATGCAGATATGGGGGTGGGCCAGCACTTGAGAGCTGTCTTGGATACACTGTAGTCACTCACAGAATCTGCGATCCCAGCGCCCACGAGTGTGAGAGGTCACTCGGAAGCACAGGGTTGCAGTCAGGCAGGCCGCTTCCTGGCCTCTTCGCCTACAGTCCTTCTGAACCACGCTGATGTGGGGTGGCACCACATCCAGGGTTGGAAGCAGGTGTATGATGGGCTGGGAGCTGGGAATAAGGTGGGAAAGAAATGCTAAAGGGAGTAGGTAAGTACCCCATCCCCACCCCACCCCCAAAAGTACAACCCTAGGCTGGGGATGGAGTCAGTGGTAGAGCTCTTGAGGACTCGAGCTTGCACTTCAGAACCAGAAGCAAAGAAAAAGATAAGAACTGCAACCTTAGTACTTGTTTTCCCATGTAAAAAAAAATTAAGATCTGAATGTCACCCTTCCCAGAAGCCTGTGACAGAAGTCACACAATAATACATCCAATCTGATAAGCACTAATGTCACGCTGGAGAGATGGCTCAGTGGTTAAAAGCACTGGCTGCTCTTCCAGAGGACCCAGGTTTGATCCCCAGCACCCACAAGGCAGGTCAAGGCCAGCTGTAAAACTCCAGTTCCAGGAGATCAGACGCCCTCCTTTGGTCTCCACAGGCACTGCACATATACACAGTGCAAAACACCCATACACATAAAATAAATAAAAATAAATAAGCACTGTTAGAAATCTTTATGTAGATTATCTTACTGATATCTACAATAAACCAGTAAGATAGTGAAAACTACTTCCACTTTAGGCATCAGATTAGTTGACGAAGAAATCCAAATCTAAATCTGTGACCTTGAGCTGTGCTGAACTGAATCCCTCACCTGAGCAGGATGGCTGCTCCATGGGCGCCCACAGCAACATCTACAAGATCATCTCCGTCCAGATCTAGCCGGCCATCCACACTTCGGCCAAAGTAGCGGAGGGTCTGTGGCATGGATACAGCAGCAATCCGCTGAGAGGAAAAGAAAGCCTGAGGAAGACTGGCACCTGCTTCTCTGTCCTCCTGCCAGGTCCGTCCTTCCTTCTTTTCTTTTCTTTTCCTTTCCTTTCCTTTCTCTCTCTCTTTCTTTCTTTTTTTCTTTCTTTTTTTTTTTTTGAGACAAGGTTTCTCTGTCCTGGCTCTCACTCTGTAGACCAGGCTGGTCTGGAACTCACAGAGATCCACCTGCCTCTGCCTCCCGAGTGCTGGGATTAAAGGCGTGCACCCGCCCCCTCCAACCCAGGTTATTTCTAACATTTCCGTCCATCAAGAGAATAAGAAAAATTTGCTTATCTTGGGAATCCCTCATACACAGTTTCACTTTTCAACTTATAAATAAGGCACTGACTTGGTTTGACTCTTAAACCAAGTGGATGATAAATAAGCAAAGAAAATAACTCCCTTCCGTATCTACTACTATGTCCCATTTTCAATGGTCTGTTTCTATCTTGTCTTTGAGACAGCATCTCACCATGTAGTCCTGGCTAGCCTGGAATTCACAAGGTGGACCAGGTTGGCCTTGAACTCACAGAGATGCCCCTTCTGAAATGAAAGGCATGTGGCACCACACTGTCCTTTATCCCAGCATTGCTCACCTGGGTAGGATGGGGCCTGATTCCAGTCTGGGTTCCATGATACAGGTACAGTGCTCCCTGGTGCCCATCCTCGAGGGGTGCCCCCACAGCCACATCAGCGAAACCATCTTGGTTCAGATCAGGAAGAGCAGCCATGGCAAAGCCGAATCGAGAGTCCTGGGAGTGTTCTGGCTGAAGAGTTCCTTGGAGCATCAGCAAAATTTGCTTTGTAGTGGCGAGGAGACAGAAGGAGTTGCTTATCTGGTGACACTCATCCCTTAGCAAGCTCTCAAACATAGGTGCCTCTCCTCTCTTCCCTTCCCCCTGCTTTTTTGTTTCGTTTCTGTTTTTTGTTTTTCAAGACAGGGTTTCTCTGTGGCTTTGGAGCCTATCCTGGCACTCGCTCTTGTAGACCAGGCTGGCCTTGAACTCACAGCGATCCACCTGCCTCTGCCTCCCGAGTGCTGGGATTAAAGGTGTGCGCCACCGCCGTGCGGCATTCTTCCCTTCCTTCTACCATCACCCCCACACACATCTTAGGGGGTTCCATCAATTCTTACCTGACCTACTACATACACATAAACACGTCCAGTCTCTTTGTTCTGGGGACCCAGGAACATCGGGGCCGCCACAAGTAAGACATCAGTTATCCCATCTCTGTCTGTATCCAATGGGCAGAGCTCACTGCCGAAGTATGAGCCAATCTGGATGTAGAGGGTGGTGATGATCCCAGAGAAAAGGGAAGGTCACTGTGGACCGCTGGACTCAGCAGGAAGCACTCACCACTCTGCCAGTCTGGTCCTTGCATCCCTGACAGTCTGCCTATCAGAATTCAGCATGGGCTTTCCAGCTTTTCCCTTTCCCTTCTCACTCTTCTCCTTCAGCCTGGAATTCATGGGGACTGAAGGGTCCCACCCTCCCTCGATGTCTCACCTGATCCCCCTGGAGGCTCTGGGCGACCCTCAGAGCCCCATCTTTCTTTAGCTGGAAGGCAATGACTTTTCCTCGATGTCTAAACCTCGGTGCCCCGGAGAGAAAGAGGCGACGTCCACCGGGCAGAAGCATGGAGGAAACAGAGTAACCTAGAAGCGAGTAGCGATCAGATGAAAGGAAAAGAAGATGGGATGAGAGCCGAGGGTGTGCTGAAGGCATAAGGTAAGTTCTCAAGAGAGACCAGCGGCGGAAAACTGCCTGTTAAGAGGGACTGCCTCGCTTCCCCCCCGCTACTGGATCTCCCTCACCTTCCCAGATCCCTGCAACTCTGTTACTTACCCAGATAGGCTGCATGGTTCTGCAATGCAGGGGGAAACTCATCTTCTAGGGCCGTTCGTGGGGGGAAAAGGCGGCGACCTTCTTCAAGCCACAGTACCGAGCCCCCCCAGTCATAGGCCCCCACCATCCCAAAGAGAATCCCATCCTGAGGGGCAGAAACAAAAGAGGACACTGAGAAGACAGTGGGGAATAGGAGAAAAAACGCACTCTCCAGGAGTAAGGTGCTCTCTTAAGGGTCCACTGTGGTCAGAAAAGCATGGAAGGCGGGGAAGCAGGCTGGTAAGAGGAGAAATCTGGAAGGGCCTTAGGACTGAAGTTATCTGAGTCAGAGGCTGGAGAGGATTTTGAAAAAAACAAGGGCTCGGGGATGTTGTGGAGGGTCAGGGTCTGTCCAACCTGCAGCCGGTGGATGGAGAAGCCAATCTCAGACATTTCTAGTCCAAAGGAGCTTTCATTTTCTCCACGGGACCCTTAGGCATGAGAAAATTGCAAAGCACTATCAGGGGCCCTCGTTCTACCGAACTCACACTAGGATGCCCCCAACCCCGGTCTTCCATTTCGCCAGGATAATCATTACCTTCAAGACCAAAAATTCGGTCTCCCAATGCATCCACAATGTCTGTCAGTGCGGCCTCATCTGTGACGTTGAAGAAGAAGCGCTCATCTGGATCACTAGCAATGTCTCTGATTTCCCGAAGAAAAGTGCTGGGGTCTCTCTGTCGCCGGAGATAGTGACCAAGGACCTGAGTTCAAGATGGGGTTCTATCTTGAAGTAAGTTGTTAGAACTGATACGGAACAGAGCCAACTAAAGAAAAGGGAAGGGAATAAAGACTGAAGTCTAGGCAGTAGCTAATACTATTTTCTGTTTCACGTCCTGAAAACCTTTCTCCATCTGTCTTTCTAAATTGAGTCGATCCTTGGTCTGGGAAGATGACTCAGTGAGTACAGTGCTTGTCACACAAGCCTGACAACCTGAGTTCCGATCCCCAGACCCACATAAAATGCTGGACACAGTAGCTCAAGCTTGTCTGCAATCCCAGCGTGCCCCTACCAGGAGACAGGAAGCTGAGTCAGAAGACTTGCCCAAATCCTGTGGGCCAGCTAGCCTGGTTTATTGTACACAGTCTCAAGCAAGGTGGAAGGTGAGGACTAACATCTGAGGTTGTTCTCTGACATATATATATATATATATATATATATATATATCATGCTATGAGCATACATTCACACACACACATCATACAAACACACACACAACACAAAACACAACCAAAAAGCACCAGAGTCAAGTCTCACCGCAATCCCATAACGTGTTACTCTCCCAGCCTCACAGGCCTTTAGTGCTGCTGGAAGCTCCTCTCCATCATGGGATTCTCCATCAGTGACAACCACAAGCAGCCTTGCAGCCTCAGGTCGGCCCCCCCGGGACTGACTGAACCCTTCTGTGCTAAGAGAAAAGAATGAGACATGGTCATGCGTATAAGCATGCATGTGAGTGAGTGCGCGTGCGAGCACACACACACACACACACACACACACACACACACACACACACACATACGCATGCATGCATACATTGTATTTAACATGGTCAGCAGTTCACCGAGGTCAGATGTATCTTCCAGGCCATTCCCCAACAGTGTCTAACATGCAAACTGTCACAAAGTCACTGCTTTGTCATCAGTGTAAATAAGAACAAGCTTTATTCATTCATAGATTTATTTTTTATTTTTTATTTTTTGGGGGTGGTTTCGAGACAGGGTTTCTCTGTGTAGCTTTGGAGGCTGTCCTGGCACTCGCTCTGGAGACCAGGCTGGCTTCGAACTCACAGAGATCCGCCTGCCTCTGCCTCCCGAGTGCTGGGATTAAAGGCGTGCGCCACCAACGCCCAGCTCATTCATAGATTTATTTAGCAAACATTGCATTTGGGTTGACAAGATCAAGAGAATGGAGTATAGACACAGGTTGTTGGGTCAGGCAGTCTCCCCAGAGGTTAGTTTAGGGTCATGTTTGGAAAGAAAGCCAGGACATTAATAGTTGAAAAGCCAAGGATCAGAATTGACAGAGGAGTAGAGGAAAAGAAATGGGGTTCTGGCCACAGAAACAAACAGACAAGGAGAGGTACACCCACAGACACTGTAGACTGCACTAATGGAGAGCGCAGTGACAGCAGCTGACAAGCCTCCTCCATGAGCTTCTGGTGCAAAGATAAAGATAAGCTCACACCTCACCTCAGCCCCTCACAGCCCTGATGACCCTTTCTGCTCCCACATGCTCTTCCCCAGGCCTCACCATGCCACCATTATTGCTTGGGCAGTTCTCGTTTCTCGCCCCTCCCGCCGACTCAGGTTTCTTGCTGCTCTCACAACTTCTTCCTTGGTTCGGAAATCTCCCAGGGACCACTCGTGCACAGGGCTCTCCCCATACTGTACCAGTCCTACCTGAAAATAATAAACCATGTACCCAAATGGGATGTTTGCCGAGGCTGGAGAACAAAGGATGGAGGGGAAATGAACACCTCTCAGGCATGTCCAGCCTGCAGCCTGTGGGCCCCAAGCAACCGCACGGAGCAAAGAACGGCTATGAGTATGGCCCGCACAAAATCATAAACTAACTTCAAACATTATGAGGTTTTTGTGACATTTTGGCAACTTAACTGCACAGTTGTTGAGCGTGAGTTCTCTAGATGGCAACGTCACGGTATGATGTCAAGGGGTTGGATATGCCTGATTACACAGAAGGGACCACGAGTATTTATCTCTTTCACTCCAGGCCCATGCATGCATTCTTCTCTTACCTGTATCTGCTCCGGATCAATAAACAGCCTCCCTACCAGCCTCCGAAGGAATGTCTGGACCTCAGACCAGGGATAGATACTATTGGAGCCATCCAAAACAATGACGACATCCATGTATGTAGGACAGCCTAGAAAAGGGAATACAGTGACGGGAAACGAAGACATGGCAGGGTGCTGGGGCGGAGTCCACAGGGGAAAGTGTCATAGGAGTGTGCTTCAAGGTAAGTGTTTATTAGGGACTTCTTTCTTACATACAAGGAAAGGACTATGCCAGGTCCTAAGTGTAGAAATGAATGAAAGAAGAGATGGCCAAGTGTGAAGAATGAAATATGCTCTACTCTAAGCTATGGGAGACTGAGAGAGCATCGCTTTTGTATGTCTGTGTGTGTGTGGGCGGGGGGCAGTAATTGAACTAAGGGCTACTCATGTACTACGCAGGTCCAGCCCAGAGGGTTATTTCTGATAGTGGTAAACCAAAGAGGCAGCAGAGGCCACACATGATAGTACGTGTCTATTATCCTGGTACTTGAGAAGCTGAGGCAGGCAAATCCCAAGTTCAAGGGCCTCCTGGGCTATATAATGAAACTATCTCCTAAAAGGTGGCAAATAAGGAGGTCTATGAAAGGCTGGAAGAGAACTCAATGGCCGCGTGCTCGCTAGGCATGCACGAGATCCACAAAAATAAGATAATGAAAGCTCTGAGAAAACGTACTGGGGGAGAGCACATTGTAAGCAAAGGGAAATAGAGGTCCAAAAAGAAACGGAACACAGAGGAATAAAAATGTAAACTTGATGGCTGAGGATGTGAGGAGGACAAGCTGGGGTTTTAAAGTTGATTGAGCCAGCTCCTGGTGTCTCGAGGCTCTGGGAAGGAGTCTGGATTCTAATCTGTTAGCAAACAGCAGACCCTGCTGCAAGCACAGCTGGGAATGAGGACAGCCAGGCAGACCCTCTGCCAAGCTTGGTCCTATTTCCCCACCCAGCATCCCCATCCTCACGTTGGGCAGTAGGTGCCAGGCTTCCCCGGGGCTGAAATGAAGCATCCACATGGGCACATATTCCAGAACTGAAGACAGAGCTGCCACAAGCACGCGACCAGAGAGGGGCACAGGCCTGGAGAGGGTAGGGGAGATAGTTATTCCCAGGCCTGGGAGGGGCCCCTCAGAACATGTATCAAGTTAAAAAAGACACTGCGATCTCTCCTTAGGTACCCTATCTTGTTCTCCTGGTGTTTTTTGTTTTTTGTTTTTTTAATTCCTTGACTCTTCTGTATAGACTAGTTTAATGCTCTTTTCCCTGCCATGAGCTCACCATAAATCCCCCATCACCATGTGTCTCTAGCAGAGACATGCCGAGGTGCATATTCACGGCAGGCTGAGATGAATTTCCCAGTTGATAGTCACCTGGTTGGAGGAGGGGTAGAAGAGAATGAAGTCATGGGGGTCAAAGGTCAGGTGCTTTCGTTCAGGGTGGTTTGGGAAGAGAATGAAAAGGAGTCAGTATTAAGTTGAGGCAAGGTCTGTACAGGTTATGGGGGCAAAGAAGCTGATGTACAAAGACTTGGTTTCTGGGTGTCAAAGTCAGGGGTTAGCAGGGGAAGAGTCAGACATCTTCTTACCCAGGTGGCCCTTGGCACATGGGGCACTGTGGGATCCCCCTATAGAGCAGCGATAAACATCCCCCCGCCGGTCACCTGAAGGCCCATCCCAAGGGGCGCCCACCAGCATCCTGGGAGAGGAATATGGATATAGGCATCAGGTGAACACGGCTCTTAATATAGGCAAGAGGAAAAGCGGACAGAGGTGACAAGTTTAGAGTCCTAGGGACTTTCAAAAACCAACTTAGAGACCCATCTACCTTGCCTCCCTTTTTACCAGTTCTAACACAGTCCCAATCCCATGGTCCTCTGGTTTCCTTCTCACCATCGCTGTCCACCCCCAACATGCTGTAAGACGCTGTATCCAAATTCAGCCTCTGGTGGCCCTGTGAATAGGCGTGGGTGATGCTCATCCAGATTAAATGGGGAGCAGAGACCTGGGAGGCCAGGACCATAATTAGCATCAACTGGTCAGCTGAAGAAGGACTGGAGAGCACGAGCTGCACAGGACAGGAGGGTGCACTTCCATGCCAGTGTGTCTGCCTGATTGCTTGTAAGTGCTCCTGGCCTCTGTCAATGTCGTGTACTCAGAGCCCCAGGCGGGATGATTCTCTTCCTGCGTGGAGTTCCCAAGGTCCTCTGCCATGCTGAAGCACAGCTGCATTTCCATTCTCACCCCTGAAATCTCATTCGCAGACGCATCTGGAAAGGTCAGCTTACTCTTTCCACGTCAGTCCTCCTACACACCCGCCTAAGCCGTGAGAGTCAGGAAAGGGAGAGGACCTTTCTGCAGACACAGAATAACCACCCTTTCAAACTCTACCCAAACCCAGGGCCACAGGGAGAAGAGGAGGGTGAGGAGCTCCGAGTCTGGGTGTCTCCTCTTTCCATTCTTTCTTGACATTGTCACACTTGCTCTCTTTCTCCAAGGTCTAGGATGCTGGTTGCTTCCAGCCCGACAAACCTCAGTGCTAATTAACTGGGTGGAACAACCAGCCTGCCCACACACATAGTTTGCCATCTATCCTTGTTAAGGGTCCTACCAACCCCTCAAAAAACTTCCCCAAAACTTGCTGCTTATCTCCTCAACCTCCCAACTACCCCTCGCCCACTCCCAAAGTTCCCTCAAACTTTAGCCCACTCTAAGGGTCTCCAGTTGTGTCCTGCTGATCCCTTTCTTCTGACCCCAATTCCCATAAAATCAGAGCTGGTATTTTAGGAAACAAAGATTATAGGGTACCAGCAGGGAAAAATTCCAGGCCTCTTGTCCCTCCCATGCTTCTCTTCTCCACTGTCTTGCCCTTACTTACATTCAAGCAACCCACTCTCAGCCCCACTCCCACACCCCAGCTTCTGTAACTCTAACTCAAACTCTGCTCACTTTCAGAAAGGTATTTTGTGTGTGAGCCTTTTTGCAACCAGGAAATTGGCTGGGTTATAAGAGCAGGAATTGTAGCTCACTCCTTAGATGAACCCAGAGTTCTGACCACATAGTAAGGCAATTATGCCTCAGGCACCGGGGAGCACCAATGGTAGGGAGAAGCCGGGAGGGTAATAGTAGGGACCAGACAGGCTGCGTGGATGAGGAGAAACGTGTTTCTATTCTGTATCCTCATTTCTGTGGAGTTCAGAGCAAAGGTGTTAGATAACTAGGTACAAATGTTACTCAAACCCTAGGCATCTTCAACCTCTGTCATTTGGGTGGGAGTCCAAAAATATGAGCGCACACATGAAATATAGTATCAGTACTAAGCTCTGACCCAAACTCCCGAATAATTTTAACTGTAACGGTCCCAATTCTGAACAATGCACATATCTTCCATCCCCAACAGAAACCAAGAAGTTTGACTCCCTCACCTGCCAGCAACACCAGGGACAAGAACAGGTGAGGGACGGAGAGGCGCGCCATGCCTGCTTGTCCTGTGTTGTCCAAGAAGTCCTCTGTGCCTCTCTGTCTCTCGCCTTTGCTGTTTTCTTTACTTTCCCTCCTATCCTGCCCCCTCCCACTGGCAGCTAAAAATAAAGTTGGAGGGAATGGGAGGGGTGGTGGTGGGAAACTGTGGGGAGCCCCAGACCAAGAGGACAGAGGGATCTCAGTCCAGGTCTCTGCCTTGGTGCTGCCCCCTGGAGGTCTCAGCTAACATTCAATGAGAACACAGATTTGACCCTTTCTGAGGCTACTTTCCCCACTGTTTATCTGTTCAATAGTGATTTCCTCCTATTTGGAAGGAAAGTAGGAGTTAGAGACAAATTCTTTTTGCCTTATTAATCTCAACCTGAGATATGTAAAAATAAAAGCTGATAGCCGTTGACAGCAGTGTCCTCCTGCTGACTGTGTGGAAGGTAGTCCCACTGGGTGACCTTGCCAGTCCACTGAGCTCTGGTCACATTTATGTGTTTAATAGCTTTTGGAGAGTCTTTGCTGTGTAGTGTCAGTATAATAGCTTTGGTGTAGGATATCCCACCCCCAATTTAAGGAGCCTATAAATGTCTCAAAATTGGTAGAAACATCTTAGTACTTTTGATTGTCCACTACCTACTAATTTCCCCTAACACTTAAGTTTTCAATGAAAACCTGTAGTTATGATGTTAGTTGCCAATGCCACAGAAACCCATCCATAGTCACAGGAACTAAGGCTTAAAATGACTAGAACATGAGAGGCCAGACCAGAGGTCAATGACCAGCTGGATAGAGTGGCATACACCTGGTCTCCTAGCCTCTCTAAAATCTGAGGCAAGAGAACTCAGTTTCAGACTAGTCTGGGTAGCAGTTGAGACCCCTTCTTGAAATTGAATAAATAAGTCAGTGAGCAAACTCATCTTTAATTTGCTGACCTGGAAGGCTTGCTTGCATTGTGGGCATGGACCACAGTTATTTACACAGATTCATTATACAGTATTTACAGCAAGAGGCCAGACACAGTATCAATCTAGATAGTTAAAGAAAGGGCAAGAGGCAGCTGAGGAGGGAAACGCTAATGTCAAAGTGTAAGCAGACCCTGGAGAGTGTGGAGGAGAGAAGGGTCAGTGCCAAGTCAGGAGGGAGGCTGGTGAGGTAGACACAAGGGGACAGGTGTCAAATGGCCTTGGGTGCGGACATGTGAAGAGTCTGCTGGGATACGACATAAAGCCTCAAAAATCATGGAGGGTGAAGGAGAAACAATATGCTACACGCTGCTTCAGATGAAGAATACAATTAGCACTTTACCATCCAAACTTACACTTTCCCTACCAAAAAGTAATTCTGTTTAAGTATCTGGACAGGGGACTAAGAAAGACAATTCTGTCGCATGGTGACAAATTCTTAACCAGACTCAGGACAGATAAGGGAAGAGGGCAAAGAGATTCTGGCACGGACAGAGAAGCTCAAACGCCTCTCAAGGCGTACTCGAGTCTTTCCACTGTCATTGCCTTCCTGACCTCATCTTTGGCAAGGTTCTTCCCTTCATCCTAAGTGTCTGGATTGTGACTTCAATCAGGGAGTCGAATTAGAATGAGGCTGGCACATGGGGGACAATCTAAGATTCTGTCTCACAATTCAAGACTCCCTCCTTATCTTGTATTGGAATATCAGGGCTTGAGTCGTAGCCAGGGACAGATTAGGGTGAGAATAGACAGAATGGAGGAGATGAGGCCACAGAGGCCCACAATGCCAGGGCCACAACGCCAGAGGCCTAGTTTGTCCAGTGGGATGAAGAGGTCACAGGCATTTCTGAGCACATCCAGTAGAAGAGGGGGGTGACCTCGAAGGACACGAGCCAGGAGCAGGACTCGGAGTCGAAACTTCAGAGCCAGTTGTGGCAGGCTTGCCCCTGGAGTCCCTGGTCCTCCAGGTCCCCCAGTCTCCACCCCTCCTGGGACTCCAGAAACCTTCATTCTCCTGCCATAAGCTGAGGTCTCTTGTTCCATCAGTAGGCGGATCTCGTAAGCATCACGGCTCAGATTCATGATGAGGGAAAACAGATAGTACCTGAGATGCACAGGACAGATGCACAGGTTAGAAACGACACACCACCTGTTCTGCATACCCTACACAAACTGAACACTTTTCTCATGAACTGCAAAGGGATTCCACATTAGAACATCAGAAACAAATGCTATAACCCACCACTGGAAATGTCCACTCTGGGGACTGGTGAGCCGCCAAGACAGAAGATCTAAGTTCAATCCCGAGAACCCACATGGAAGATAGAACTTTTGTTCTTAAGTTATCCTCTGACTTCCACAGATGCCATGGCACATGCATGCACCCATTTACACAACATAAATAAACAAATAATAAATAAATGTTTTTTAGGTTAAAAACTTTATCCTGCCTTAGAAGTGGGGATATAGCTCACTGGTAAGAGTATTTGCCTTGCATGCATGAGTCCCTGAGTTCAATCTCAGCAACACCAAGAACAGAACTGTCCTTCCTTCTGGACAATACCCTAGGTTCAATAAATCTGACACAGAAAGACACATGATCTCACTTACATGTTAAATCTAAATAGCCTAACTCACTGAAGCATGGAATAAGATGGTGGTTGCCAGGATCAGAGGGGATGAGAAACAGGAAGACATTAGTCAACAGGACAAACTTTCAGTTCTACAAGATAATTAAGTTCTGTACATCTAACATACAGCATGCAGCATGGTGACTACAATTAATACAACTGCATCACATAACTGCAATTGGCTAAATGGGTAGATCTCAGATCAGGTGTTCTTAATTAAAAAGATGTCACTATAAGGTTATGATCATTTTTTACATTATTCATTTTACATACATACACGAGTGTTTCACTGCATGTATGTCTGTGTACCATGTGCATGCCTGGCATCCAAGAAGGCCAGAAGAGGGTGTCAGATCCCCTGGAACAGGAGTTACAGGTGGTTGTGAGCTGCCATGAGGGCACTGGGAGTTGAACCGTGTCCTCTGAAGGAACAGTGTGGTGATTTGAAAAGGAATGGCCCCATAGCCTCATGTGTTTCAATGCTTGGCCCATAAGGAGTGACACTATTTGGAGATGTGGCTTTGTTGGGAGTAGGTGTGGCCTCGTTGGAGGAAGTGTGTCACTATGGGAGTGGGCTTTGAGGTCTCACGTATGCTCAAGCTACCCCCAACACACTATGGGTCAGGATGTAGAACTCTCGGCTCCTTTTCCAGCACTGTGTCTGCCTGCATGCTGCCATGTCCTGCCCCCATGATAATAGACTACACCTCAGGAACTGTAAACCACCCCAAGTAAATGTTTTCCTTTATAATAGTTGCCCTGGTCTTCACAGTGTCAGTAAAACCCAAACTAAGACAGACAAGCAGAGAGTTCTAACTGCTGTGTCATCTCTCCAGTCCCATAAGTATACAACAGTCTTGATTATGTGATCATTTCACACTGCATGCTTAGATACATATAGTTATACACCAAAAATAATAAAGAAAAAAGAACTCTCCTACTACTCTATTATTATTATGTGTTTATATATACCTCAAGATCCTGGCTTAAAACTCTTAAGTGTTATGAAACCTGCCAAGATTGACTTCAAATTTCATTTTTGAGACAATCCCTATAACACAGCACGCTGAACTGGAGAGATGGCAGTGGTAATGTGCTAACCATGCAAATGTGAGGACCCAAGTTCAGATGCCCAGAAGAACCTATGTACATGCTGGTAGGCATGACGATAGGGATCTCTCAGAACAAGATGGCTGGTCAGACTAGCCTCGTATAGTGAGCTCTAGATTCAATTGAAAGACCTGCCTCAGTGAATAAGGTGGAGAAACACAGAGACAGACTTCCAAAGCCAAGCTTGGGCCTCAGGTGTATATATGTGCCCAGGCATCATTCACACACACTTGTGAATACACACACACACACACACATACACACACACACACACACACACACACACACACACACACACACGCACGCACGCACGCACACACACGCACACACACACACACACACCATACTTAACCTGACCCCAATAATGCAAACTATTTTGAAGAAACAAATTTAGTTGCTCAAGAGATACATACAGCCTAAAGTGGTGATTCATTCCTATAATCCCAACACTTAGGATCAGGAGTTCAAGGACAACCTGGGTTACATCAGACCCTGTCTCAAGAAAGAGAGAAGAAAAAAGATTTATACATACTTTAGAGCATTTAAATTCAATCTTCAAGAAAAAAAAAAAACAAAGACCTTCTTCCCCAAGATAAGGTCCAGAAATATTGACTGCTAGAGATGTTAGATTATAAATTCCTTAAGCACAAAAATACTCTTTTGACCCTGTAGCATTGGCTGTCAGAACTTACTATGTAGACTAGGCATACCTCAGACTTACAGAGATCCCCCTGCCTTTGTCTCCAAGTGCTGGAATTAAAGGCATACACCACCATACCCAGGCCAGAACAAAATTTTTTACCTTTTTCTTTTTTCAAGACAGGGTTTTTCTGTGTAGCTCTGGCTATCCTGGAACTTACTCGTAGACCAGGCTGGCCTTGAACTCACAGAAATCTGCTTGCCTCTCTGCTTCCTGGGTGCTGGGATTAAAGGCCTGTGCCACCATACCTGGCTCATTTTTGTTATGTTTTGAGACAATATTTGTTAAACTATGTAGTTCAGGCTGGCTATGAATTCCCCATCCTGCCTAAACCTTCCTAGTGTTTGATTTACAGGCATTCATCAGCTAAGTCTTAAATACAAAAGCCTATGAGGTTTTTGTTGTTGTTCTTGTTATGTTGCCCCCCCCCCCCGTGTGGTGTGTGTGTGTGTGTGTGTGTGTGTGTGTGTGTGTGTGTGTGTGTGTGTGTGTTGTGTGTGTGTGTGTGTGTGTGTGTGTGTGTGTGTGTGTGTGTGTGTTGTGTGTGTGTGTGTGTGTGTGTGTGTGTGTGTGTGTGTGTGTGTGTGTGTGTCTGTGTGTGTGTGTGTGTGTCTGTGTGTGTGTGGTGTGTGTGTGTGTGTGTCTGTGTGGTGTGTGTGTGTGTGTGTGTGTCTCTGTGTGTGTCTCTGTGTGTGTGTGTGTGTGTGTGTGTGTGTGTGTGTGTTGCAAGGTATGAACATGCAGAGATCAGAGGTAGACTCTATTACTGCTCTACTGCTCTCCACCTTATGTCTTGAGACAGGGTCTTTTGCTGAACCTGGAGCTTTCCACTTGGCTAGACTGGCTAGCTGGACAAAGACCCTGGGATCCTCCTGTCTCCACCTCCCAGAATGGGGTCACAGGCATGAACCACTCCACCTGGCTTTATGTGGGTGCTAGGGACCCACACTCAGGTCCTCATCTTTACATGCAACCATTAGACTTGACATCTCTGCAGCCTGTGTTTTGTTTTTAATCCACTCTAGCAACAGTTATCTACACTCAATAAATTGTCCTAGTTTTAAAACCTATTCTGAGAGGCTGGAGAGAGAGCTCATCCGTTAAGAGTTTGTACTGCTCTTCCAGGGGACTTAAGTTTGGTTTCTAACACCTATGGTGGCTCACTATTGCCTGTAACCCCAGCTCCAGTGGGATCCAACACCTCTAGCATCTGTAGGCCTCTGTACTCATATGCATACTTGCTAACACGGATACATACATAACTAAAATGAATACAAATAAATCTTTTCAAAGACTGGAATTTTTTTGTTATCCTCTTGATAAATAAAATATAATATTTTTCTACCACCAAGTGTTAGCCACAATCATCTCTTATCTAGACTATTATTTTGGTCTTTTAACTAGCCTCTCTGTGGCCATTCTTGCCCCTTCCCCAACCACTGAGTTTGATAAAATAGCTAGTAGTAGCATGAATGTCAATCATTACATCTGCTCTTAAGTTATCCATTCATTTTCTTCTTATTGAATTACAATGAAACCTAGTTACCTTAGACAACATTCTACCAGTGAGCTACATCCTCAGCCCCTCTTAACTTTACCTAGTATTATTCTTTCCATAATCACTATAACTGTGTGTGTGTGTGTGTGTGTGTGTGTGTGTGTGTGTGTGTATGCAAGTGTGGGCAGGTGTACATGCATGTGTCTGAGAGACCAAAGGACAGCCTTGTTTCTGCAGACTTGCTGTTTATTGTGAATGGTTATTTACTGTTGAGGGCTTTTTTTTTTTTCTTTAAGATTTATTTTTATTTTATGTATATAGTTGTTTGGCCTGTATATATGTCTGTGTACCATGTGCATGCATTGCCAGTGGAAGCCAGAAGAGGGCATCAGATTCTCCTGGACCTGGAGTTAATTAAGAGATAGTTCTAAACTGCCATGTGGGGGCTGGGAATCGAACCCAGGTCCTCTGGTAGAGTAGCCAGTGCTCTTAAGCACTGAACTATTTCTCCACCCCCTGCTTTCGTTTTTTTAAAATTGTGTGTGTGTGTGTGTGTGTGTGCACGTGTGTGTGTGTGTGTGTGTGTGTGTGTGTGTGTGTGTGTGTGTGTGTGTGTGTGCAGGTACAGGTATGCTATGGCTCGTGTGTGGAGGTTGGAAAGCCCACTTGTAGGACTCAAGGGCCCTATCACAGGCCCTAGGGACTGAATTCAGGCCATCAGGCTCACCCAGAAAGCACCTTTAACCTACTCAACCATCTCACTGGCATAATTATTTAACAACTGGCTTCCTACCTACACTGTAATGAGCCTTGGTTTCTTTTCTTTTTAAATGTATGTGTTTTATTTATTACTGTTATGTGTAGGGGTATGTATATGGGGCACACAAGTGCAATGGTCTACATATTGAAGTCAAAGAACAACTTTGTGGAGTGGGTCTTTTCTTCTACCATTACCTGGGCCCCAGGGATCCACTCAGATCGTCAAGTCTGCTTGCTTTTACTCATTGAGTCATCTCATTGCAGACCTTAAGTTTCATGGGTCAGGAACCACATTTGTTTGGCTTCTGCTTAATCTCCTGGTCCATAGTAAGAAACTAAGAAATAGTTTTGGAAAAGCCAAGCCCAGTAGTAATGGCACATGCTCATGGAGTCCCGGCTACTAGAATGGCTAAGGTAGGATTGTTTGAACCCAGGAATTCTGTACCAGCCTGAGTAATGAGACACCCCCATCTCTTTCATGTGTGTGGGTGCACACATTCGTGGGTATGTATGCACATGCGTGCACATGCATGTGAAGCCCAGAGTTCAACCTTGGGGTCACTCCTCAGGTGCTATCCATCTTGTTTTTTGAGACAGGATTTATCACTTGGCTTGAAACTTGCTCACTTTCTGGGCTGGCTGGCCAGAGAGCCTTAGGAATCCTCCTGATTATCTTCCATATTGCTGGGATTACAAGAGTGTATCACCATCCCTGGCTTATGTGTGTGTTGGGGGGCGTGTGTGTGCATGGGTGGGGTTCTGGGGATCAAACTCGGTCTTCATGCTTGTAGAACTGTGTTATCTCAGTCCTATGAGACCCCTATATCACCAAAGGAAAGGAAACTAGACATGCTAACTCATCTCTAATCCTGTCCTAAACTGGGGAGGGGGAGTCTAAAGCAGGAGAATCCTGAGTTCAAGGCTAAATTAGGCTATGTAGTGAGACCTATAATAACAATAACAATAACCTCAAAAACAACAACAAGATAAAACAAAAACTGAACAAACAAACAAACAAAAAAACTGGCAAGATGACCCAGCAGGGTAAAGGCTCCATTACCAAATGTGATGAACTGAGTTCAACCTTGAGATCCACATGGTGGAAGGAGAGAATCAGTCCTTGCAATCTGTCCCACACACACACACTGTGGCAATGCAACCTGCCCCATCACACACACTAATAATAAATAAAAATATTATTTTGTTTTTTTTTCAAGACAGAGTTTCTCGGTGTAGCTTTGGAGCCTATCCTGGCTCATACTCTATAGACCAGGCAGGCCTTGAACTCACAGAGATCTACCTTGCCTCTGCCTCCCAAGTGCTGGGTGTGTGCCACCACCACCCAGCTAATAAATAAAAATATTAAGAGAAAATGAATAAATGAGTAGGAAGGCAATGAGAGTAGACTATGGTTTAGACATAGTTAAAGTAATACAATATTTATCATCTCCAATCTCAGCCACTTATTATGGTATAGCAAATCTAACTTCCATCTGATAGTGTTACTCTTTTACGGTTTAAGATACAAGTGAAGATTGGAAACCAAATGGTCAATTAAGATAGCTATTTGTCACAGCACAGTGGCATGCAACTTTAGTTCCAGCACTTTGGAAGCAGAGTCAGGTAAATCTCTGTGAGTTCAAAGCCAAGATAGTCTATATAGTGAGTCAACCAGGGATATATAGTAAGACCCTGTCTCAAAAACAGACAAAAAATGAGTAATATATAGATAGTCCTTGCATCCATGGAAGATTAATTCTGGGATCCTACACTCAGCCCACTCACCCAAATTCTACCCAAATCCATAGCTGCTCAAATCCCTCAGATAAAATGGTATTGCATTTATATATAACCTACACAATCCTTTGTATCTACCTCCAGATATTTTAAAATATCTAATACAATAAATATGTAATGTAAAGAAATGTTATACTATACTGTTTAAGGAATAATGACACAAAACACTTTCACATGTTCAATTCAGATGCACTTTTCCCCTTGACATTTTCAATCTGTGGTTGCTTGAATCAAAAGATGTGTAAACAGCCGGTGTTGGTGAAACACCTTTAATCACAGCACTTGGGAGGCAGAGGCAGGCGGATCTCTGTGAGTTTCAGGCCAGCCTGGTCTCCAGAGTGAGTGCCAGGATACGCTCCAAAGATACACAGAGAAACCCTGTCTTGAAAAACAAAACAAAACAAAACAAAAACAACAACAACAACAAAAAAAAAGATGGGCGCCAGAAGAAGGGCGCCAGATCTCATTACAGATGGTTGTGACCCACCATGTTGTTGGAAATTGAACTCAGGACCTCTGGAAGGGCATGCAGGATTCTTAACCTCTGAGCCATCTCTTCAGCCCATTCTTTTTAAACACACACACACACACACACACACACACACACACACACACACACACACACATATATATGGGCTAGAGTGATGGTTTAGTGGGTAAAAGCACCCCTCTCTTCCCAAGGACCTGGGTTTTGATTCCCAGAACCCACATGACAGCTCACAACCATCTATAACTCCAATTCTGCTGCCCTCTTTTGGCCTCTGCCAGCACCAGGCACACAAATGGTGCACAGACATACATGCAGGCAAAACATCCATACACATAAAGTAAAATATTTAAATGTTGGGGTGTGTGTGTCTGTGTCTCTGTGTGTGTGTGTGTCTATGTGTGTGCAAGCTATAAGGAACGGAGGCCATAAATAGTTTTGTAGGAGAAAACAAAAATCAAACCTGAATGAACGCTGTGCCCACTTTTCCTGGTCCACACGGGGAGCTAGTCCGGACTTTCCAGCCCACAGAACATTGTCACAGGCAAAGTATAAGGCTCGATTGAGATGACTAACAGTGATGCAGAATCTCAGGACAACATCCGATAGGTGCACAGCTCTTTTGGCTGACTCAAGAGCATCTGCCGAGTTACCCAGGCGTAGCACTTGTGGAGAACAGGGGAAAGCAAGGGATTTGAAGTAAAGAAGCAAAGGTGGGGGTGGAGAAAAAAGTAAAGAAAGAAAAAAGTAAAAGTCGAGAAACAAGAATAACATACAATAAGGGTAAAAATAATTTGTTCTTTTTTAAAAATTCAAATTGTAATTAATTTTTGTCCCCAGTTTAGGTTTTTTTCACTTGCCCCATTCTCTCCAAGCCATGTGTGTACTTTCTTATACCTGTTGTCTTAACTCAGTTGGAGGCATGCAGAAGAGCCAAATGATGGCAAACTAGCAGAAAGGGAAAATACAGGAAGGAGAGGCAATGGGCTGATAGAAAGGTTTGTTTTACTTACGCTTTCTTCCAAGGCTCAGATGACCCTCCAGTTGTCGAATCTGTTTCTGCAATTCGGGACTGGCCCCATGTCTCTGCAAAGCATGTCCAAGAAGGGAACAGGCATACTGGGCAGCCCTGGAGGGGAGAACAGGAAAAGTAAGGGACAGGCCTCCCTAACCTCTCTGCCAAAAAATGCCCTCCAGCCGGATGGTGAGGCAGTTAAGAGCACTTGTTCTTGGAGAGGGCAACGGACCCGGTTGCATTCCCAGCACCCACATTGTGGCTCACAACCGTCTGTAACTCCAGTTTCCAGGGCATCTATCACCCTCTTCTGACCTCTGCAGGCACCAGATACACATGTGGTGCACATACAAACTTGCAGATAACATGCTCAGACAAATAGTAACCAATCTGAAAACAACAACTCCTCCGGGGACATTTCCTCCTTTTCACACCAATCTTTCCGTTTTTCCTCAAAGCCAGGGGGAAGGGAACGACATAAGGGGAAAATAAAGCCTATTGAGAAGGTGGAGATCACTATTTGGGGTTAGGAGAGTAAAACGGTGAGGCCTAAGCAGCCGGGATCCATCACAAGCGTCCACGCGCGAGTTTATATATGAAACACGGCAGAGAGCGATCTAGCTGAAGGGCGGATTATTCCTCCGGATAGGTGAACTAAGAGATTAAGGTCCTTGAACTGTATGGGACCCGAAGGAGAGCCGAGACAGCGCTGCTCCTAGGTGACAGCCGGTGAGAGGACGCAGAACCGGGAAGATCGCCCCTCATGCCACCAGGGCAGTGAGGAAACTGTTGCGCTTTGTGGACACGGTAACCCTGGACGGCCTCCCCGCTGGCCCACTCATGCCTCAGTTTCCCCATCTTTCCCGTGAGCAGGAATCATCTCACAACCGGCTACAGAGTGCGCCTCCCGGGCCGCGCAGGCCCCCGTAGCCACAGCTGACCCTTAGGGACCCCGTAGCGCGCCCGTCGCCTCGCGGGCACCTGCTCTGCCCTCCCGCCCGAGCTCCTCCGTCGGCCGCACCTACACAGCCGCTCCCGGGCTTGGCTCTGCGCGCTGAAGCGGACCCAGGCGTCCATGACAGCGGCAGCCCGGGCCCACGGCGCCGCAGCCCGCCCGCTTCCACCCCTAGTCACGCCTCCCGGGCGAGCAACGGGGCTTCGCGAGGGACAAACGGCGGCAGGAAAGCCAACCAGCGGGAGCCGGCCCTGTGGCGGAGTTTCAGGACGCGAAGCGAGATCGTGGCTGCATTTCCGGCACATCACCCCCTCCGGGAGGGTCTGCAGCCTCTAAGCACGCCCTCGGGAGCACATTCTGCTTTAACGTCTCAGCAGCAAGGGGCGGGGCCTGCGGGAGCTCGGAGGCGCTGTAGGGTGTCGGCCAAGGCAATCTATCTTATCCCTATCCCACTGTGGGCAATGAAGAGCCCAGGGCAGCAGAATCCTGTAGCCCAGACTAACGGTCCAAGGGAACGAGGGTGTGATGAGATCCCGTTTGGCAATTCCTCTCCCATAGATGATGAATAGTCCAGGGGCAGAATTAAGTGGACGGAATTCACAGGCTACCACATCTGCAGGCCCTGGCACACTTTCGGGGTCAGCAGTGGTGAAGGACGGTCTGGGCAAAATTACAGGAGTGGAAATAGGTCAGAGATGCCCACCTTCTCAGAGGTAGCAAGGTCCGAATGGGAGTGACCATTGTTGTGCTCTGCGTTACTCTGCTGGAAGAAACCTGGCTGTGCTGTGGTCAGCCGCACACCAGTGATGCAGCCAGCTCCATCCCTTCCCAGCTCCACTACTCTTGACTCATGAACCGTTGCCAACTTAACGGTCACTTCTGCGGTTATGCCCCTACATGTTTGTTACCTGAAATATTCTTGTCCATTGTATTTGGAGATGTCGCATGTTAGACCCCATGCCTCTAAAAACTAATTGCCATGTGGGTGGCCTTCCTGCCTTGAAGCTTTAACCCAGCGCTCAGGTGGAAGGTGTAGACAGTGTGTAAAAGAAATGTACCGGGGCAGGCACACACCGAGGGACAGACACCACACCACCTGGCTTCTTGCTTGCCTTAGGTGAGGTGTCAGGGCTGCAGGCTGGGCCATGGATCCTCAGAGAGGGAGCCTCTGCTCCCTCCTGGGAAGTTCATTTACATGCTAGACCTACATTTTGCTGGATGTGATGGCAAATACCTGTAACTCCAACACTTAGGAGGCAGAGACAGGAGACCATTGAAAGTTTAAAGAAAATTAATTTATCTATAGAGCTCCATTCAGTCCAGCCAGAGCTACACATTGAGACCCTGACTTTTTAAGAGAAGGGGCAGGTGCTGGCTTGGTAGTTAAAGAGTGCTTACTGCTCTTTCGATGCCCTGGGGTTCAATTCCCAACGTGCACATGGGTGCCCACAACTGTCTCTAACTTCAGTTGTAGATCTGATGCTCTCTTCTGGCCTCCATGGGCACCAGGAATGCATGTGATTCACACATGTACACATCAAGCTGACATTCATACATGGAAAATACAATTCTTTAAAAGCACTACCCTATTACATGCATCTGTCTCTTCCCTCAGGCTGGCTTTGCGGTGCTTGATTTCCACTCCGCATCCCTGTACCACCTCCTCTAGGATACTGGTGCAAAAAATTCCAGGGCAGAGAAAGGCAGGTCTATTAAGAATGACATTAGTGGGCATAGTCGCACACAACTTTAATCCCAGCCCTGGGGAGGCAGAGGCAGGTGGATCTCTGAGTTCAAGGCCAGCCTGGTCTACAGAGCTGGTTCCAGGATAGCCAGGGCTACACAGAGAAACCCTGTCTGAAAAGGAGAGAAGAAGGAAGGAAGGAAGGAAGGAAGTCTGGCTAGAGATGACTCAAAGAGTACTTATTCTTGGAGATGGCCCAGGTTCAATTAATTCTCAGCACACACATGATGGCTCACAACCATCTGTAACTCTAATTCCAGGGGACCTAACACCTCCTCTAACCTCAGTAGGTACCAGTTATGCACATGATACAAACATGTAAAGAAAAACACCATACACGTAATTTTTTTTTTAAGTCTGAAGCTTTGGGTTAAACTGTTTTTTATTCCATTCAAGAAATAATGTCCATGGGGCTGGAGAGATTGCTCAGAGATTATGAGCACTGACTGATCTTCCAGAGGTCCTGAGTTCAATTCCCAACAACTACATGGTGGCTCACAGTCATCTATAACAAGATCTGGCATGTAGGCATGAACAGTGTACATGTAATAAATACATTTAAAAAAAAAGAAAGAACGTCCATCAACTCTTGAGTATACTCCACTTTGACAGGTACTTAAGAGAACTGCCTGCTTGGTATGCCCAGCCACGTTAGGAGTTAAAGAGTGGAATGTCTATCTAATCTACTCTTGAAATCCAGGAAAACTCTGTAAAGACTAAGATGTAAAACAAGTGCATGTGGGTCTCACATGTTACTTCTAAAGTTGAGGATTAGAAAATGCGTGCAAGACGAAAGGTGGGCCAGGTTAGAGTCTGTGTTCGTCCTGAGGCAAGAACAGACACACTACAAGGTGGAGGGTGACATATTCAGCTTGTAAATTTTCATTAACTTGATACCTATTAAAATTAGACACTGTAGTGTATGCCTGCAATTCCAACACTCTGGAGACAGAGGTAGGAGGACCACTTCAAGGCCAGCCTAATCTGTGTCGTAAACTTCAGGTCCACAAAGAGTGATATAGCAAGACCCTGTCGCTAAAAGACTTAATCTCAAATCATAAAATATCAGAAATGTAACACAAGCCTGACTAACTGGTTTGCACCTATCTCAACAACCCAGCACTGGAGGGAAATGTAGTCAGTTAGCTGAGTTCCAGGCTAGCCTGATCTAATTAGTTTTAAGACCTTGCCTAAAAAGTAGCAGCAGCCACAGCAAAAGCTTGACATATATATATATATATATTTTTTTTTTTGGTTTTTTGAGACAGGGTTTCTCTGTGTAGCTTTGGAGCCTATCCTGGCACTCGCTCTGTAGACCAGGCTGGCCTCAAACTCACAGAGATCCACCTTTGACTTATAGTTCTAAGGCAGAAAAAAAAAATTACTGTTACAAACAAGGTCTCCACCACCTATTATTATAAAGGCACCTAGGGCTGAAGAGTTGGCTCAGTGGTTAAGAACACTGGCTGTGGCACACGACTTTAATCGGGAGGCAGAGGCAGGTGATCTCTGTGAATTGAGTCAGCCTGGTCTACAAAGCTACACAGAGAAACCCTGTCTGGGGGGGGGGGGGGATTGGCTACTCTTCAGAGGACATAGATTCAATCTGGGCACCCACATGGCAGCTTACAACCATCTGGGATCTGGAACCCTGATCTGACTCTGCAACAGGCACATATGTAATGTACAAACACACACGCAGGCAAAACACTCATAAAATACACAGCTAAATATTAAAAAGAAAACTACTGGGACATGTGGCATACATTCAGACACATATAAATTAAAAGTTTTTATGGTATAAAGAATGGTATTAGGAATGGCAGGAAATTACTTATTCCTGTAAGTTCAAGTTTCAAAGTTAAAAGGAGGGTTTTTTTTGTTTTTTTTTTTAAAGGAGGGTTTCTACTGTACATGGTTAAGTTCTGTAGGAGAAAGGAAAGTTAGAAGACCACACAATCAACCAGTGAGTTTCCCCTTTTTACCTCCTCTCCCCAGAGACAGATCTCTTATAGCCCAGGCTGACTGCCAACTGCCCATGTAGCTGAGGATGAATCAACTTTCCATTCTTCAGTCTTCACCTCCCAAGTTAGTACTAGGATTATGGGAAGGAGCCACCATGTCCATTTTATGTAGTTTTGGTCAACACAACTCAGGGCTTGTGCATATCAGACAGACATTCTACCGGCTGAACCACATCCCTACCCCTCTGAGCTGTTTTTGTTTTTGTTTTTGTTTTTCGAGACAGGGTTTCTCTGTGTAGCTTTGGAGCCTATCCTGGCACTCGCTCTGGAGACCAGGCTGGCCTTGAACTCACAGAGATCCGCCTGCCTCTGCCTCCCGAGTGCTGGGATTAAAGGCATGTGCCAGCAATGCCCGACCTGAGCTATTTTTATATTTCTCAAACAAAGCAAAAAGAACATCAGTTATAGAAGAGGATCTTCCAACTGATTCAGAATAGCCAAGTCATATCCAAGTAGTTCATCTAATGTCTCTGGCTGATACTATTTTCCTAAAGTTCCTCATGCTTGCTCAACTTACTCTCTCAAATACTTCAAAATCTAGAAATCTTTTATCAAACTATGTTATTCAATCTACATTACCAAAAAGAACCAAAGCACCCTAACCACCCTGCAGATATAAACTAAAATATATTCTTAACCAATTCAATCCAAAAATCTCAGCAATTTAACAAAAGGAAGGGAAGGGCAACCAATAATATCTGAAAAAAATGTTGTTTAATATTTGCCATATTCACCAGGGAAACAGAGTATCTTAAGTCTGAGACCAATGTGAGCAACACTGTGAACCACACAGACTTCAAAGCAACAACAACAAAAAATCCCACAAAGTTACTACAGACAGACCAAAAAAATATTTCAACTAAAAACTATCAGAAAGGGCTAGCAATGTCATTTTTGTTTTTGTTTTTCTAGACAGGGTTTCTTTGTATAGCCCTAGCTGTCGTAGAACTCACTCTGTAGACCAGGCTGGCCATAAACTCAGAGATCCACCTGCCCCTGCCTCCCAAGTGCAGGGTTAAAGGTGTGTGCCACCACTACCAGGCTGCAATGTCCTTTTCTGAAGTGCATTGTTATGTAGTATTCAAGCTGGGTTTCTTTTGTGTTGTAGGACCTAACAAACTATATGTTCAGCACCATAATCAAGGCAGAGCTGGCTGAGCATATGCAAAGCCCCCATGTTTTAGTCATAGGGACCACATAAACTGGGTATGGTGGCCCATGCCTGGAATCTGAGCGCCCGGGACACAGGCAAAGTAACAGTTCTAGGCCACCCTGGGCTACATAAAGCTGTGTGTGAGAGGAGAAGCACTAATATAGTATTTGCTCACAAGAGTATGTAAGAATCACTCCTTAATGCCTTAAGAACCTCACTACCCCTGCTCTCTGGTCTTCTAAGAAAAAGAAATGATGAACAATCTCTGCCCGAGCCTCTAGAAACTCAGAATTACACTCCAGACAGACATGTCTTCCCAGTGACTCAGAAGGCCTTACTATAAACAGTCTCCAGAACAGTAAAATAATCTTAAATGTAGAAAACAAAATGGAACATTTATTATTAGGTTTTAACTCAAAGCAATACTAAGTAGATAGGGTAAGAAATTAAATATAAACACAAGTTCTACCCTAGCCCTATTTATGCAAGGCAGCATAACCAAATGGACTCGTGTAGAGACCACCTGGGCAACAGAGGATCTATCAACGACGTCTCCGGTCTGGACTCCTGCTTCGTCTTCGGCCACCTCTAAGGAAAATGAAAAGGAGGAGGATCCATCAGAGGGACAATACAAAATCCTTCTTTATCTTGTTCATGTTTGCCCCTCCCCTCTATTTTTACCTCCTCTTGCCCTTTGGTGGACCCCGAACAAAACACCAGTCGACGCTGATTGGCTGACCCATCAAATCTTGACCATTGAGTCCCTCCATGGCAGCCTGAGCCTCTTTGTATGTTTCATACTCAACTAGAGTATACCCCTGTGGGAAATTCAGAAAGTCTGGTCACCAGCCATCAAGTACCCTCACCCTCTTCCTTAAACCTGAACTGCATATGTAACCAGAAAAATTTACCAGCTATATACAGGGAAAAGTACATCATACATCCCCATTATACACACGGCATATCCATTCTGTTTCCATTCCAGTGTCATTTCACTTAACCCCTCTTCCTGGCCAACCACTGCAAATAAAAAATAACCACCAACGCATCTAAGAGTTATGAGTGAAGGAAGCAAGAAAACCTGCCTTCAAGTATCCTGTACGCCTGTCCAAGTTAAGGTGGATGTTTTTTATTTCCCCATATTCAGCAAATTTGTCATGGATATCTTCTTCAGTGGCTTCTTCGTGGACTCCAGTGACAAAGAGAATCCAGCCTTCAACAGCTGTTGGGTAAGGGAGGTTGTTGTATGAGCACAAATATAATAAGCCCAGTACTCAGGAGGCAAAGGCAGGCAGATTTGTGAGTTCCAGGTCAGCTAGGGCTACACAGTGAGACTCTGTATCAAAAACCTAAAAAAGGCAGGAGCATGGTGTGGCACAAGCTTTTAATCCCAGCACTCCTGGAGGCAGAGGCAGTTCGAGTCTAAAAAGATAGTTCTGTGGCAGCCAGGGAAGGAGGAAGGGAGGGAGCTTGGTTAAACTATCTCTTACTTTATTCCCATCTAAGTGCCAATACATACAGATTCCCCAGAGGTCTTATTTACTTACAGCGTTGTGGTCCAGGTTCATCGCCATCCTGCTCCACGCTGTCATAATCCTCTCGCATGCGCGCTCGGGACCCCTCTTCTAAAAGAACACATACTAGATCACCGAAAACTGTCCTTCATCTGTGTTCCCACGGGAACACAAAATTCGCATTCTTCTCCTTATTAGACCACTCCATCCTGTTCCCCACACTCACCGGAGCCAAAGCCGCGGCCCTTTCTTTTCTTCGCCTTTTCTTTTAGTTTATGGATGCTCTCTGGCGATCCATATGAGGAAATAAGAAGCAACAAAAATAACAGTCATTTAAAAAAGCAAAAACCCAAAAGCCGTCTCGTCCCCCAAGACTATCTATCTGGAAGCATAAAACAGGGACTCCAGCTTCAGTCCCTTCCCGGTTCCGCCCCTAATTCCTACCCAAGGGGGCGGAGTCTCTAGTGGAGACCCACTTCGTGGGCCCGCATCCCAGGAGATTTTCTCCTACTGCCTTCTCCTCTCGCTCCTTCCCCTCTTCCCGCAGCCGCCTCCGCTCTCCTCACCGTCCCCATCCTCATCCATGGCGAAATCCTCGCCCCCGGCCTCGTGAAGATCCAGCACGTCCGCCATCTTGCTTCTCTCGGAGCTCTCGTCCGCGTCGCTACGAGCTCGGCACCTCGGGAAACTGTCGCAGAGGAAAACCGTCACCAGTCAGGCCAACCAATCAAAGATTGGCTCCAAGCCCCGCCCCCGGCGTGGGGCAAGTTCTCAAACGCAGGCGGGACTTGTTTAAAGCGGAGCCGGCGGTTCGGCGCGGCTGCGCTCGGGAGCGCCGGCCGCTCGCTTTGAGCTCAAGGCCATCCTGGTCTACACAGTGAGCTCCGGACCAGCCAGGTCTACATAATTTGGCGTGTTTTGTTTTGAGACAGTCTTTCTGTGTAGTCCTGGCTGGTCTGGAAGTCATGGAGATGTACCTGCCTCCGACTTGCACGTGCTAGGATTAAAGGCGTATGCCACCAGGCCGAGCTCTAAGGCTGCAGGATGAGATCCTATCTCAAAAAAAAAAAAAAAAAAAGTAAAATAAAACGGTGCCGGAAGTGCTCCTCCAGCCATCTTGAGCAGGTCGCGAGCGCTTCCGCGCTTGGACAAATTCAAAGGGTGAGTGAAGTCTTTGGCTTTCTCCTAAAACCTTCAACTAAGAAGAAATCATTATAAAGCCGAGCTGGTTTCCTTATTAGAGGCTTGTTTGCCTTCTCCCCACTCCATACTAGGAAGTGGCACTTGGATTAAATTTTTGTTTTTAATCTCAAACAACGAGGGTTGGTACCCATGAGATGGCTCAGCAGGAGAAGGCTGTTGCTGCCAAGTATGACACCCTGAGTGCTAACCCTGGCACCCACAAGGTGGAAGGAAAGAAACGACTTTTGCAAGGTGTCCTCAGACATCTACATACCTGCCTTCAAACAAGTCGTAAACACATGCATATATACAAATAAATTAATGTTAAGAGAAATTAAGACTAAGCCGGGCGTTGGTGGCGCACGCCTTTAGTCCCAGCGCTCGGGAGACAGAGGCAGGAGGATCTCTGCCTGTTCGAAGCCAGCCTGGTCTACAGAGCCAGTTCCAGGACAGGCTCCAAAGCTACACAGAGAAACCCTGTCTCGGGAAAAAAAAAAGAAAAAGAAAAACTAAGACTAAAAAGTAATTTAAGCATATATACCCTGTTTGAAGAAGCTATCTAATCTTTATAGGAAGCATTAAGAAAATAAGTTAAATCAATATTACCAGCTCAAAAGCTTCCCCTGGCACAGAATCTTAGGAAAACTAGTAGCCATGCCACAGAGAAACCCTGTCTCGGAAAAACCAAAAACCAGCATTTGGGAGGCAGAAACGGGTAGCTTGGGACACATAGAGAAACCCTGTTTTTGAAAAACAAAAAAATAAAAAGTTTGGATGTTGGTGGCCCATGCCTTTAATCCCAGCACTTTGGAGGCAGAGGCAGGAGGATCTCTGTGAGTTCGAGGCCAGCCTGGTCTACAGAGCCAGTGCCAGGATAGCCTCCAAAGCAATACAGAGAAACCCTGTCTTGAAAAACAAAACACACAAACAAACAAAAACGAAAGAAAGACATTGAAATTGGATTGGCCAGGGGGATAGCAAATTTTTGGTTTTGAATCTTACTGTAGACGAGGGTCGCCTCAAATGCAGAGAGAGCTGTCAGCGTCAGCCTCTGGAGGGTGGGATTAAAAGATGTGCTCATCACACACAGCTTCAATTTTTTTATTTTTTTAGGTAAGTCTCCTGGAGCTGAGATTGAGCTTAATCGATAAATATATTTACATTAGTGTTCATGAAGCCCCAGGTTTCCTCCCCAGCATGGCACAAATTAGAGCTAGACAGGAAGGCAAGGAGGCATCAGAGCCTTAAAAATAGCAGCTTTAACATCCTTGAAGATAGTATGGTGTATTAATCAGGGTTCTCTAGAATCAAGAACTTATGGAATGAACCTCTTTCTGGCACACACGATTTATGGGAATGACTTACAGGCTGCAGTCCAGCTAATGCAAACAATGGTTAGCTGTGGTTGGAAAGTCCAAAATTCTAGTAGCTGCTGAGTCCGGCAAGGCTGGGGCTTATGTGTATGCTGGAACCTGGAAGAAGTAGGCTCTACTGCCAGTGAAGGAATGGATATGCTAGCAGACAAAGAGCAAAAGCTTCCTTTTTTTTTTTTTGCATTTATGTAGACTTCCAGCAGAAGGTATGGACCAGATTAAAGGTGTGTCTTCCCAGCTCACAATCTGTATAAAGGCGTGTGTCCTTAAATGGTCTGGACTAGAAATGGATTCACCCACTTCAAACCAAGCAGAAACTTTCTCACAAGTGTGCCCTCCATTTATGGATTGTAGTTTATTCTAAACTGTATTAGTTAGGGTTCTCTAGAGTCACAGAAATTATGGAATGACTCTGCAGTTATGAATGGAAAGTTCAAGAATAGAGGAGCTGCTCAGTCCCACAATGAAGCTGGGTGTCTCATCTGGTCTGCTGGGATCTTGAAGAAGGAATGGATGGGCTGATGGAGGGGCTGGCAAGCAGGTAGATGAACAACACCCTCCTCTCATTGTCCATACAGTAGGCTTCCAAGAGAAGGTGTGGCCCAGATTAAAAGTATGGCTTCCTACCTCAAGATCTGGATCACGAGTGTGCCCTCCATTTCTGAATTACAGTTCATTATAAATATAGTCAAGTTGGTGGCGAACGCCTTTAATCTGCACTCGGGAGGCAGAGGCAGACCTGGTCTCCAGAGCGAGTGCCAGGATAGGCTCCAAAGCTACACAGAGAAACCCTTGTCTCCAAAAACAAACAAATATATATATATATAGTTTAGTTGGCAAGGAATAGCCATCACATGGTTTTTTTGTTTTTGTTTTGTTTGAAACAGGGTCTTCCTATGTAGACCAGGCTGGCTTATTGATCATTCCCTACACTTGCTCTTACCTAAGGTGTATTCTTTCTCATCTCAGGGATTTTGCAGCTTTGGCTCCCAGGACTAGGAATGTAATTAGGCAGTAGATCACTTGCTTGGCCTGCTTTCATTCCGATGCTATTTCTCCAAGTCTTTGGCATGGATGGCTCAGCCTCATCCTTTAGGGTTCAATACTGTCACTGAAGGCATTTTTGTTTTGTTTTGGTTTTTGTTTTTTGTTTTTCGAGACAGGGTTTCTCTGTGGCTTAGGAGGCTGTCCTGGAACTAGATCTTGTAGACCAGGCTGGTCTCGAACTCACAGAGATCCACCTGCCTCTGCCTCCCGAGTGCTGGGATTAAAGGCGTGCACCACCAACGCCAGGCCACTGAAGGCATTTTTATTATCCTCCTTTTCTGTGTTTCTTTCCTTCTTAGAATTTAAAAAAGGATGTCTAATTGCCTTGTTTTGTTTTTAACTTGTTTTCCACCCATTATGATGTAAAGATGCTTCTTTGTAATTATCTCCAAAACTTGTACCTGGTGCCTGTCCCATGGTAGAGAAGAAATGGATGAATTTCAGAATACAAAGGAATTTTGTATGCTTTAAAGTTATGTGACTGGGAAATAAATCTGTAAATGGCAGTTTAGGATCATATTGTCATGCTAAGGATTTTCTGCAGTTTAATCCTAAAATAAGAAATTTTTCCTAAAATATTTTGAGTGTTTGTGATTTTTTTTTTAAGATTTATTTATTTAAGACAAGCTCTGTAGTCCTGACTGGAACTCAATTTGGACTAGGCTGGCCTTGAACCTACAAAAATCTGCCTGCCTCAGCATGAAATACCTCAGCCTTATTTGTCTCTTTGTGATGGTGGAACCTGAGTAAGGTTTCCTGAAGAGGTCAAAAGAGGCTATCAGATCCCAAGAGTTCTTAACCTCTGAGCTATCTTCCCTCCAGCCCTGTACTTAAGACTTTTTTTTTTTTTTTTTTTTTTTTTGGGTTTTTTGAGACGGAGTTTTTCTGTATTGTTTTGGAGGCTGTCCTGGAACTCGATCTGGAGACCAGGCTGGCCTCGAACTCTCAGAGATCCTCCTGCCTCTGCCAACCGAATGATGGGTAAAGGCTTGTGCCACAAACGTCAGGCTGACTTAAGACTTTTAACATTTGGAAATACCCCCCCACACAAACCCCAATAGCTTCTAAGTTATT
This sequence comes from Cricetulus griseus, assembly GCF_003668045.3. Classification (NCBI taxonomy): domain Eukaryota; kingdom Metazoa; phylum Chordata; class Mammalia; order Rodentia; family Cricetidae; genus Cricetulus; species Cricetulus griseus. Next base: position 59,877,350 of record NW_023276806.1, read on the forward strand.
TTTTGCTTGGTATTTTTTTTCTTAAACAGATTTTTAAATACAAATTTACTTTAAAAGGACATTTAAACACACTACTATAAATGGAAAAGCAAGATTTTCTACAGTAAATTTGCACAAAAATATGTGAAAAGTGTTTTGCCTATCATGCACAAAGCCTTATGTTGGTCCCCAGGGCCATATAAACCTAGTATGGTGATGCACGCCTGTAATCCCAGGTCTCAGAGGCAGGAGGCCATCCTCCAATATACCACTGGGTATATTGGTTTACGTGGGTTTGTTGTTGTTGTTTTTAATGTGTTGGTCTACTACTAAAATCAACTCAGCTGACACCACGAGCTTGTTGAAGAATACAATGTTGAATATTTATGGAATAAGCATTTCAACACCAGTAAGAGTAGGAGAGAGATGTCAGCAGTAGATTTTGGCCAGCATAGCTCCTGGAAGGACTGTCCCAGGTCCCGTTTGTACTCTTACTTTATACTCTAAAACCACACATGCGCAGGCAAGCAAGCAAGACTGCAGGACTTTACAGGAATGTACAGGCAATGTTTTAAGTAAGTCACTAGTAAATCAGTATCTAATAGTTGTTTTTTTCCTACCTTATTCTACCCCAGGCTCACATATAAAACTTTAGAAAATGTTGTTACAGGTAAAGATAGCTTAATGATGGTTTAAACAAGGAGTAGAACAGTCATGAGGGAAGAATAACAGGATTGAATGCAAAGGTCAGTTAGGAAGTGATTGCAGTAGTCTAGTTCAGGTGGGGGGATGGACTGAATAAAGCAGAAAATACGGGCAGTGGTTGTGAACACCTTTAGTTTTTTTTTTTTTTTTTTTTTTTTTTTTTTCCGGACAGGGTTTCTCTGTGGCTTTGGAGGCTGTCCTAGAACTAGCTCTTGTAGACCAGGCTGGTCTTGAACTCACAGAGATCCACCTGCCTCTGCCTCCCAAGTGCTAGGATTAAAGGCATGCGCCACCAACGCCCGGCTTGTGAACACCTTTAATCCCAGGCCTCTCGAGGCAGAGGCAGGCTGGGATCTCTGAGTTTGAGACCAGCCTGGTCTACAAGAGGGAGTTCCAGGACAGCCTCCAAAGCCACATAGAAACCGTCTGGAAAAACCAAAAAAATAAAAAAATAAAGCAAAAAATATAGATAAAACAGGTTGGACTTCACATACAATGCAAACCCAACAGGCAGAGACTAATTGGATGATGATGTTGAGGAAGGACCTTAAATAGCTAGGTGAAATAATAATTCATAATTATCTAGGACGTCAAGGATGAGCAAATGGAGAAACAGTTTTCATCATGGATATGTAAGTTGACGGTGTTCCTGTCACGTCCAGTTTGTGATGGCTAGTATGTAGAAACACAGATATAAAAGCTCAAAACAAGTCTGGCGGTGGTGGTGCATGCCTTTAGTCCCAGCACTCAGGAAGCAGAGGCAGGAGGATCTCTATGAGTTCGAGGCCAGACTGGTCTGCAGAGCGAGTGCCAGGAAAGGCTCTAAAGATACACAAAGAAACCCTGTCTTGAAAAACAAAACAAAATAAAAAAGCTCAAAACAAGTTGAGGTGGAAAATATATTTGAAAATGATTAGTATATAGTTTAAATTGCCATAGTGGGGGTTGGAGAGATGGCTCAGCGGTTAAGAACAGTGACTGCTCTTCCAGAGATCCTGAGTTCAATTCCCCGGCAACCACATGGTGGCTCACAACCACCTTGAGTGAGATCTGGTGCCCTCTGCTGGCATGTAGGTAGAAGACTGTATACATAATAAATAAATAAATAAATAAATAAATAAATAAATAAATAAATAAAATCTTTTAAAAAAAAAAATTGCCATAGTGTGAATGAGCTTGAGGAAGGGCCCTGGACAAAATCCAAGCTGCCTCACTCTTTGGAGAAGGGGAGCAGCTGCCTTCCCTCAGCAATATGATCTTGTTCCCACCAGCCTCAAAACCTCTGTCAGTGTGTGGGTGTGTGAGGCCATGTTAGAGCTCCTCTGATAGTGGATGGCCTCAGTCATTCTGGCAGGATGTGACACATACTTGTGATTCCAGCAGAGGCAGAAAGGGTGTTGTAAGTTTGAGACCATCCTGATATACATAGCAAGTCCCAGGCCATCTGTGGCTTTATATTAAAACCCTATCTCGAAAAACCAAACAGAAAAAGCAATAATCAGCTGAGTGGCGTGTGGCCCTGGTCCCATTACCTAGGAAGTGGTGCATGGCCCTGGTCCCATTACTTGGGAAGCAGAGGTAGGAGGAGGAAGTACTCAAGGCTAGCTTCAGATACATAGCAAGTTGGAAGTGACACAAGATCCTATCACAGGAAAAACAAAGTCATTCTGGCTTACTAGACAAAAACCCATTTTTAATTGTGTAAAATTTTACATATAAAATACATAGAAAGTACCAAAAAGATAACTAAAATCTTTAACATCAAAAGTGGACAGAACAATTCTTCTTGTGTTTTTTGGAGTTGTATGGTTTTGAGAAAAACAGTGAATCCAGGAGGTGCAAGGGCAATGCTTCCCCAAGCTCATACTCCTTAACAGGTCTTACACAAAGAAAGAAGTAGAGGATAAATGGGAGGGTCCGTGGCTTCTGGGTTATACACACCAATTGAAAACAGATAACACCTGTCACGCAATGTGGGAGCCTCTGTTCCAACCCAGTGTGCTTTATGAAATAAAGAGGCAGGCTAAAAGGATAAAGGAACCCTTTTCTAAGCACAGACACTTGTAACTGGGCTCACTACCTGATCCCATGTGTCCTTGTCACAAAGATGATTTTAAAAAGCAAGAAAGCTGCTTTTCACCTTGTTCCTTCCTTTCCTCTTCCCTGCAAATCTCCCACCCCACCCCCTTTCTGCAGTAGAGATTAAACTCAGGCCTCACATGCCAGTCAAACTCTAACACTAAGCTATATCCCCAGCCCTGTTTTCACTTTATATTTTTGAGACAGTCTGGGTAAGTTACCCAGGTTGCCTCTGACCTCACTCAAGTTAGGATGGACCTTAAATTTCTGATCTCCTTGCCTTAGCCTCCAGAGTAACTGGGATTACAGACCTACACCAGGGCCTGGTTCCTAATCCAAAAGCAAACTGCAAATGTTCAATGGGAAGTCAAATTATAGTAGCAGTATATTGAGAGAAAGTGCACTGCACAACAATACAGTATAGCAGAGATCACAGAAACAAGGAAGAAATAGAACTCTGCCTATCTGCCAGGTCATTTCTCTCTTTACACACAAGTAACTAGTTCTCTTTTTTCTGCAAGCTACCCAGGTGCCACTTAGGAAGAACCGCATTCTCATCCATGGTTCATCAACTTGTTCTCAGTCCATGTGGAGGAAGAGAAGGAAGACACAGGAAATGAGAATCTAAGGAGTGTACATTTAAGAGTAAACAGCACAACTCGGTGGGCCTGAGATTCCTCTGAGGTTCTCACTAAACAGAACAGATGCAGTTTCTAAAGAGCAGGATGTTTCCAGTCACTGAAGGAAGGGTTAAGGCAGATGCGGTGATACTCCATCGTAATCCTAGCAGGTGGGAGGTGGATGCAGGAGGCTCAGCGGTTCAAGGTCATTCTCACCTACCAGGAGAATTTGAGGCCAGCCTGGGCTACATAAACAAAATGAAATGGCGGGGGTGGGGGGGTGTGGGGGGTGAGAGGCTTTACTCAGTATGGTGAGCAGGAGAGAAATGACAGCAGGGAATGCTGAAAGGTGAGAGCAGAAACTCTCACCCTCTTCTTATGTCCAGAAATGTAGACTGCTGGAAGGGCATCGATAGCCCAGAGGCAGTGTAAGTAGTGCCATCCCCACCCTCCATGTGAATTTTTTGGGCAGGAGTGACTTCAGAATAAAAACCAGGCCAGGCCAGGCAACCCATGCCTATGGTCTTAGCAAGAATACTGCCACAAGTATGAAGCCCTCCTAGTCTACAGAATGAGTTTCAGGCCAGCCAGATTTACTTAGTAAGATGTCCCACAAAACAAAAAGAAGCCAGATCTCCTGTTCCTTCTGAATAAGGTAAGGAAGTCCCCAAACAAAGGAGCCTGTGGAGGTAAGGAAGGAGGAAAGCGAGCAGGAGAGTATAAGAAGGTACACCTCAAGGCAGAGGTCACACCCTGTTTTAGTCTAGAGAAAACAAGAATATGGGTGAGGGTGGAACACATACTCCTTATTACTGACTGTTGTTTTATATGTAGGGAAAGAAGGATTTGAGATGGTCTTATACCCTGTAGCCCATGCTGATCTGTAAGTCACTGTGTGGTCCGGGCTGGCCTCATATTCACAGCAATACTGTCTCAGACTTCTGAATGCAGAGATTATAGCTATGAGTCATCACACGTGACTGCTTTGTTTGTTTAATTTTTGTTTTTGGCTTTTTGAGACTGGGTTTCTCTGTATAGCCTTGGCTGTCCTGGAACTAGCTCTATAGAGCAGGCTGGCTTCAAACTCACAGAGATCCACCTGCCTCTACCTCCCCAGTGCTGTCATTAAAGGTGTTCACCACCACTGCCTGGCAGGTGACTGCTATTTTTTAAAAAAAGAGACATGAACACTTAGTAAATTGTACTGTACTACTGAAATGACTTATATACTTAATCTGAAGGTTTAAGAGCCAACAAACCTCTAAAATGGAACAGTGATATTTCAAAGGTAACTACATCTCCAAACTGGAAGTTAGAAAAGGGATCTCAGCAAATAGGAATCCAGGTGTAGAATTTATACATATATGTCTATATTTTAAAGTATAAAATTGAGAAAGTATATACAGAAATCATCCTATGTCTTAAAAAAGAGACATACAAAAAAGGCTGAAGAGGGCAGGTGCTCAGCAGCTGGAAGGATGCATGTTGCCCAACTGCCCAGCAGCCAGCATGAGAATATCTTTCTTCTCCTTGTGGAAGCGCAGCTCCTTGCCCGCCAGCCGGGCTTCATCCAGCTCTCGTTCAGTGGAGGCCAGCTCTCTAGACAGTGCCCCTGGCACGCTCTGCTCCCGGCTCACCCAGTCTAAAGCCATTTGGTGGCGAATATCGTCATCCAGGGCCCGGTGCGAATAATGAGCCAACACCTCCTGGTTAGGGTGAGGAATGCAAAGGTCACTGAGGAGGTAAAAACATGCCGTACCGCACAGGGACCCCAATAGATAGGGACATGTCCTACACATTCCATAGCACAGTTACCCCAATGGAGCTTAGCCTTGATGTCGGAACTGAAGTTAGCACATGACCTACAAAGATTCACTTTCCCCTGTTTTATGAGAGTTTAAGTAGATTAGAAATTGAGGGAGGGGTTGAATATATACACAGATCAGGGAGGCACAGGGGCTGTGCCATGGGGAGCACAGTGAAGCCTCTGAGCTCTGGGATAGACTACACCTTCAGTACCCCAGCAGCATGTAGAAGGTGTCTGGCTTAAGTGGGAAATGGGGTCATTTTTTAAAGACTGGGTTTTTTTGTTTTGGGTTTTTTTTTAAAGATTTTTATTTATTTATTATGTATACAGTCTTCTGCCTGCATGCCAGCAGAGCGCACCAGATCTCATTCAAGGTGGTTGTGAGCCACCATGTGGTTGCTGGGAACTGAACTCAGGACCTCTGGAAGAGCAGTCAGTGCTCTTAACCACTGAGCCATCTCTCCAGCCCTGTGGTCATTTTTTAAAGACAACAAAATCTCCTAAATGTGTGAAAACCTCAGCATACCCAAGTCACCATGAACACATGCTCAAGGATCTGTAGGAATGCCCATAATTTGGCAAAATTATGTTACAAATGCAATGATTATTTCATCTCTTCTGTTCTAGGCAACTCCTTGTTCTAGAAGGAACTGAAGCCTCCATGGAACACTGAAGGTTGATTTGTGATTTAATGTGATAGACTTGGTCCTTTCTGGTTCTTAGTGAGAAGGACACCCAGAGTGTGACAGTTTCAGAGTTGTCAGTCCATCTTGGAGGAGAGCCATGGCAAGGCAAACTAGTTCATGTCGTGGTAGCTAGGAAGTAGAGGCTAAGGAGGCAGGTTTGTTTTGTTTTGTTTTGTTTTGTTTTGAGATAGGGTCTCACTATGTAGCACTTGCTGGCATAGAACTTGCTAGAACTCAGATCCACCTGCCTCTCCCTCCTAAGTGTCGGGATTAAAGGTGTAAGCTACCAAGCCCAATTCAGCCCAGGAGTTTCTTAATGAAAACTTTATAGTGGGGAAACAAGGTGAAAGGACCACAATGACATCCAGACAGCAAAAATACAAGAGCAGACTGGGTGCCTTTAGGAGTCTGAGGCAGGCAGAGCTCTGCGTTCGAGGCCAGCCTGATCTACAGAGTGAGTTCCAGGATAGCCAGGGCTACACAGAGAAACCCTAAAAACTAAAAAAACAAAACAAAACAAAAGAATACAAGAGCAAAGAGGCTGCTGAGATACGGCCTTTCAGTAGTTACAGCCTGGTAACCATTTAACACAGCCCAAAGCAGCTCTTCTACCCTTTTTCTCAGCTCTTACCTGTCGTGAGCACTGTCTTTCCCTCATGGCCTTAAGGCTGCCATTCCAGTGCAACAGCTGAAAAACTGTCATTAGCTCCTGGGGGAAGAAGATGACATAGCAGCATGATGGCTAATTCTGGTTGTTGACTTGATAATACAAACCTGGAGTTAACTAACCCACGAGCTGCTGGGTACACCATGAGGGGCTTTTCTTGACCAGATCATTGGAAGTGGGAAGATACACACAAGAGCACACATCCCTCCCTTAAATCTGGGCCACACATGTGGCAGCCAATATAAAAGACAGGAAGAAGAAAGCTTGCTTTCACCAGCAGTCCATCCCTTCACTGGCATTAGAGCCGACTTCCTTGGGGATCTGGTGTATTCTGAAGACCAGCTGAGACATCCAGCCTGATGGCTGAACAACTACTGGATTCTTGGAGACAGCCGTTGCTGGAAAAGTCAGACCACAGCCTATAAGTCACTCTAATAAGTTGTGTGTGTATGAGAGAGAGAGTGTTCTATCTGTTCTGGTTCTCTAGAGAACCCTGGCTAATACAACTAGGATAGTGCTTTTAAGTTAGACTGCAGCAGAATCAAATGTGAAACTTTTTACAAAATGTATTTGTGGAAGCATCTAATATCCAACCACCAATTCTGGTGTGCCCTTGAAAACCTAACCACCTCCCTCCATCTGTTTTTCAGAATAATGAGGTAGCAATGAGTAGGTGGTGTGTCAGGCTGACCTGTGTTATTAAAGCCAGGAAAGTAGGTGGGCCAGTACCTGAAACTCCAGCATTGATTTGCCCTTATTAGATTCCAGCATGAATCGGAAAGCACCAATTCCTGTATTTGGGTTGTCAGCTTCCTCTCTGTTACCCTGATGACAGGAATGAAAAAGACAAGTAGGTTTTCAATCAGAATTATCACTCTGACCAGCATCATCCAAAAGAAATTATTAACATTTTTTTGTGTATGTGTACTGTCTGAAGGCCAGAGGATAGCTTCAAGTGTTACTCCTCAGAAACACTGACCACCTCCTTTGAGACAGTGTTGCTGGCCTGAGGCTCACCAATTATGCTAGACTGGCTGGCCAAAGAGCCCTAGGGATACCCAGCTCTGGGACTACACATGTGAGCCACCACACTAGAATTTAAATGGCCTTTGGGGACCAAACTAAGGCCCTCCTGCTTGCAAGGCAAATGCTTTACT